>NC_059175.1:50422124-51672124 GCF_019923935.1 Bubalus bubalis | reverse complement strand
TCCTCAAGAGGATCTTTAGTTCCTCTTCTCTTTCTGCATTAAAGTGGTGTTGTCTGTGTATCTGAGGTTGTTGATATTTCTCCCAGCAATTTTGATTCTAGCTTGTGAGTCATCCAGCCCAGGATTTCCTACAATGTACTCTGCATATTATTTATGTAAGCAGTATGTCAATACACAATCTTGACATATTCTTTTCCCAATTTTGAACCAGGGAAGTATGAAATTCACTTATATTATGCTGCTGCTGTTTAGTCACTAAGCCATGAACCACTCTTAGTGACCCCATGAACTACAGCTCACCAGGCTCCTCTGTCCATGGGATTTCCCAGGGAAGAATACTGGAGAGGTTGATTCTGGGAGCCAGGACAGGAGTTCCCACCCATGACAAGGTCATGCAGGAGAGGCCTGACGGGCAAGGCAAGTCAGGACTCGAGGGGCCCCCTGGACCTGCTCGAGCATCTACCCCAAAACCAGAATCTGTCTGTTATACTATTTTACGACTTTCACCAACTCCTCTGATATTAACGGGGGGCTATCCCTGACCACCTTTCTCTGAAGGAAATCAACTTAGAACTCTAGTTAATAAGCCTCCTGGACATAATAAGAGTGTTTCAATCCAAACCACTCAGATGGCCCTCTAACTTGCCTGACAGGTTTATCCGGATTCCTACAGCTACACATATGATTTTTTACAGCCTCCCAACCGCGAGAGGCAAGGGAAGCTTAAGATATTCAAATAATATAGAGCCTTTTGAGGAGTTAAGAATTATTAGGATAGAACTGGTGAAGGATTTCATTGTTGAGCCAAGGCTTGCTGCCAAGTTTCCATATCCCTTACGCACTGTGTCCCTGGGAAAATATTAATTACTATAGTTGGTATATAGAAAAAATAAGTAGTGGCCTTGGTGTTAACAACTTTAGACCCTTGAGGTAATGAACTCTTTCCTTGCTGTAGCCCACTGCACCTTTGCCCTATAGGAATGCAACTTTATCTAGTGCTTTTGGAGAGTGGTGCCAAACTTTAGAAAAATTAATTTTAGAGAAAATAAGTTTTCAGGCGGCTGCGACGGGAGCACTAAGCATGGCCGAGAGGAGCTACCCCATGTCTGAGGTCAGGGGCAGTGGCCGAGAGTGCCAGGCTGAGATGGTACAGGAATGACTGAGAGGAGCTACCCAAGTCCGAGGTCAGGGGCGGCAGCCAGGAGGAGCTGCCCCACGCCCGAGGCCAGGGGCGGTGGCCAGGAGGAGCTACCCCATGCACCCACGCCCTAGGCCAGGGGTGGCAGCAAGGAGGAGCAAACCCATGCCTGAGGCCAGGGGCAGCAGCCGGGAGGACCAGCCCCATGTCCAAGGAGTGGCGGCTGCTAGGGTGCAGGAGGGCCTAGAGGAGCTGTCCCACGATGAGGGTCAGGAAGGGTGGCGGTTAGGAGATACCCCTTGTCCAAGGTAAGGAGCAGCAGCTGCACTTTGCTGGAGCAGCTGTGAAGAGATACCCCACGCCCAAGGTAAGAGAAACCCAAGTAAGATGGTAGGTGTTGCAAGAGGGCATCGGAGGGCAGACACACTGAAACCATACTCACATAAAACTAGTCAATGTAGTCACACTAGGACCACAGCCTTGTCTAACTCAATGAAACTAAGCCATGCCAGTGGGGCAACCCAAGATGGGTGGATCATGGTGAAGAGATCTGACAGAATGTGGTCCACTAGAGAAGGGAATGGCAAACCACTTCAGTATTCTTGCCTTGAGAACCCATAAACAGTATGAAAAGGCAAAATGATAGGATACTGAAAGAGGAATTCTCCAGGTCAGTAGGTCCCCAATATGCTACTGGACATCAATGGAGAAATAACTCCAGAATGAATGAAGGGATGGAGCCAAAGCAAAAACAATACCCAGCTGTGGATGTGACTGGTGATAGAAGCAAGGTCCGATGCTATAAAGAGCAATACTGCATAGGAACCTGGAATGTCAGGTCCATGAATCAAGGAAAATTGGAAGTGGTCAAACAAGAGATGGCAAGAGTGAATGTCGACATTCTAGGAATCAGCGAACTCAAATGGACTGGAATGGGTGAATTTAGCTCAGATGACCATTGTATCTACTACTGTGGGCAAGAATCCCTCAGAAGATATGGAGTAGCCATCATGGTCAGTAAAATAGTCTGAAATGCAGTACTTGGATGCAATCTCAAAAATGACAGAATGATCTCTGTTTGTTTCCAAGGCAAACCATTCAATATCGCAGTAATCCAAGTCTATGCCCCAACCAGTAGCACTGAAGAAGCTGAAGTTGAATGGTCCTATGAAGACCTACAAGACCTTCTAGAACTAACACCCAAAAAAGATGTCCTTTTCATTATAGGGGACTGGAATGTAAAAGTAGGAAGTCAAGAAACACCTGGCTGCCGCTACTAAGTCGCTTCAGTCGTGTCCAACTCTGTGCGACCCCATAGACAGCAGCCCACGAGGCTTCCCCGTCCCTGGGATCCTCCAGGCAAGAACAGTGGAGTGGGTTGCCATTTCCTTCTCCAATGCGTGAAAGTGAAAACTGAAAGTGAAGTCTCTGAGTCTTGTCCAAGTCTTAGCAACCCCATGGGCTGCGGCCCACCAGGCTCCTGCATCCATGGGATTTTCCAGGCAAGAGTGCTGGAGTGGGGTGCCATTGCTTTTTCCGAAACACCTGGAGTAACAGCCAAATTTGGCCTTGGAGTACGGAATGAACACCTGGAATAACAGGCAAATTTGGCCTTGGTATACGGAATGAAGCAGGGCAAAGACTAATAGAGATTTGCAAAGAAAATGCACTGGTCATAGCAAACACCACTTCCAACAACACAAGAGAAGACTCTACACATGGACATCACCGGATGGTCAACACCAAAATCAGATTGATTATATTCTTTGCAGCCAAAGATAGAGAAGCTCTATACAGTCAGAAAAACCAAGACCAGGAGCTGACTGTGGCTCAGACCATGAAATCCTTATTGCCAAATTCAGACTGAAATTGAAGAAAGTAGGGAAAACCACTAGACCATTCAGGTATGACCTAAATCAAATCCCTTATGATTATACAGTGGAAGTGAAAAATAGATTTAAGGGCCTAGATCTGAAAGATAGAGTGCCTGATGAACTATGGAATGAGGTTCGTGACATTGTCCAGGAGACAGGGATCAAGACCATCCCCATGGAAAAGAAATGCAAAAAAGCAAAATGGCTGTGTGGGGAGGCCTTACAAATAGCTGTGAAAAGAAGAGAAGTGAAAAGAAAGGAGAAAAGGAAAGATGTAAGCATCTGAATGCAGAGTTCCAAAGAAGAGCAAGAAGAGATAAGAAAGCCTTCCTCAGCAATGAATGCAAAGAAATAGAGGAAAACAACAGAATGGGAAAGACTAGAGATCTCTTCAAGAAAATTAGAGATACCAAGGGAATATTTCATGCAAAGATGGGCTCAGTAAAGGACAGAAATGGTATGGACTTAACAGAAGCAGAAGATATTAAAAAGAGGTGGCAAGAATACACAGAAGAACTGTACAAAAAAGATCTTAACGACTCAGATAATCACGATGGTGTGGTCACTAACCTAGAGCCAGACATTCTGGAATGTGAAGTCAAGTGGGCCTTAGAAAGCATCACTACGAACAAAGCTAGTGGAGGTGATGGAATTCCAGTTGAGCTATTCCAAATCCTGAAAGATGATGCTATGAAAGTGCTGCACTCAATACGCCAGCAAATTTGGAAAACTCAGCAGTGGACACAGAACTGGAAAAGGTCAGTTTTCATTCCAATCCCAAAGAAAGGCAATGCCAAAGAATGCTCAAACTACTGCACAATTGCACTCATCTCACGTGCTAGTAAAGTAATGCTCAAAATTCTCCAAGCAAAGCTTCAGCAATACCTGAACCATGAACTTCCTGATGTTCAAGCTGGTTTTAGAAAGGCAGAGGAACCAGAGATCAAATTGCCAACATCCACTGGATCATGGAAAAAGCAAGAGAGTTCCAGAAAAATATCTATTTCTGCTTTATTGACTATGCCAAGGCCTTTGACTGTGTAGATCACAATAAACTGTGGAAAATTTGAAAGAGATGGGAGTACCAGACCACCTGATCTGCCTCTTGAGAAATTTATATGCAGGTCAGGAAGCAACAGTTAGAACTGGACATGGAACAACAGACTGGTTCCAAATAGGAAAAGGAGTAGGTCAAGGCTGTATATTGTCACCCTGCATATTTAACTTATATGCAGAGTACATCATGAGAAATGCTGGACTGGAAGAAACACAAGCTAGAATCAAGATTGTCGTGAGAAATATCAATTACCTCAGATATGCAGATGACAGCACCCTTATGGCAGAAAGTGAAGAGGAACTAAAATGCCTCTTGATGAAAGTGAAAGAGGAGAGTGAAAAAATTGGCTTAAAGCTCAACATTCAGAAAATGAAGATCATGGCATCCCGTCCCATCACTTCCCCATATATGGGGAAACATTAGAAACAGTGTCAGACTTTATTTTGGGGGGCTCCAATATCACTGCAGATGGTGACTGCAGCCATTAAATTAAAAGATGCTTAACTCCTTCGAAGGAAAGTTATGACCAACCTAGGTAGTATATTCAAAAGCAGAGACATTATTTTGCCAACAAAGGTCCATCTAGTCAAGGCTATGGTTTTTCCTGTGGTCATGTATGGATGTGAGAGTTGGACTGTGATGAAGACTGAGTGCCGAAGAATTGATGCTTTTGAACTGTGGTGTTGGAGAAGACTCTTGACAGTCCCTTGGACTGCAAGGAGATCCAACCAGTCCATTCTGAAGGAGATCAACCCTGGGATTTATTTGGAAGGAATGATGCTGAAGCTCCAGTACTTTGGCCACCTCATACGAAGAGTTGACTCATTGGGAAAGACTCTGATGCTGGGAGGGATTGGAGGCAGGAGGAGAAGGGGATGACAGAGGATGAGATGGCCCAATGGCATCACTGACTCAATGGATGTGAGTCTGAGTGTACTCCAGGAGTTGGTGATGGACAGGGAGGCCTGGCGTGCTGTAATTCATGGGGTTGCAAAGAGTCGGACACAACTGATCGACTGAACTGAACTGAACCTTTATCAGAACAAAGATTCATAAAATATTAATAGGCCTCCTGGCCAGAAGATGATGTAAATCACCCTAAGCATTTTTATACAGAAAAGAAAGCCTGGTCTCAATAAAGGTCGACTGCTGACTTTCTATGACTCTGCATCCCCTATTATCCTCTATGTACATCTTAGGGTATAAAAACTCCTTTTGAAAATAAAGCTATGGGCCTTACTCATCAGGCTTGGTCTCCCCATGTCATTCTTGTTTCCTTTTCTCTCCTTTTCTTCTCTGTTCTTCCTTCAGGATGACTAATTGGAGCGTGGGGGCCCTCTGAGACCACTTAACGGCCCGGGCCTCTAAGACCCACTTGAGAAGGTGCCTAAGGTGGGGCACCTTCAGCTATTCGAGAGGGCACCTGTGGCCTCCGTGGTCATAGCAAGTTCAGTGTCATGAACTTTATTGGCTTTTCTCATAAGCCAGTTAGATCAAGCCTTTTTCTCTCCCCTTTTATCTATCCTCTTTTGCCGACGCCATTCTACTAAGGGAATCCCAGGACCCCACTGGGGCTGGACCCTGGTAGGTTGCCATTTCCTTCTCAAGGGATTTTCATGACCCAGGGATCAAACCTACATCTCGTACATTGGCAGGTGAATTCTTTACTACTGAGCCACCAGGGAAGTCCTTAAAATCAACTCTACTTGTATTTAAAAAAGACATGACTAGGATTTAGGTGGTATGAAAATCTGTAGAAAGAGACCTTTTCAGAATGGAGAAAGAGCTGGTGCAAAAGCCAAACAAGAGCCAGAGATGTCCTTGACATATTCAAAAACAGCAAGTACACTGGTATCTAAGAGAAGGGTGGGTGAAAGGGTCTAAGACATGGCTCAAATGACTTGTGACTGAGAGGCAGAGCTCACAAGGCTTTTTATTGGGCTTGTTAAGGACTTTGCTTTTTCTTCTGAGTGAAATGTGAAATCATCTAAGTATTTATGACAAGTGCCAAATTCTGGTTTATTGTTTTAAAAGATCAAAGTTTAGAAAATATACAGAAGGGAGGGAGAATCTCATGTGATTAACCTAGTAGCTATTTTGATAATCTCAACCAAGAGTTTTTTCATGAGTATAAAACCCAGGAAGGCATAGGTTTTTGTCTGTTTTTGTTTTGTTTTGTTTTTCTACTGTTGTATCCGCAACAGAACAGTGTCATAGATGTGGTAATCACATAGGAAATATTGTCTAATGAATGAATAGCAGATTGAAGGTATTTTATGATGGGCATAGTGATATGATGGAGTTCTGATTATAGCTTGATTGTTCAGTTCAGTTCAGTCGCTCAGTCTTGTCCAACTCTTTGCGATCCCATGGACCATGCCAGGCCTCCCTCTCCATCACCAACTCCCAGAGTTTACCCAAACTCATGTGCATCAAGTTGGTGATGCCATCCAACCATCTCATCTTCTGTTGTCCACTTCTCCTCCTACCCTCAGTCTTTCCCAGCATCAGGACATTTTAAATGAGTCAGCTCTTTGCATCAAGAGGCCAAAATATTGGAGATTCAGCTTCAACATCAGTCCTTCCAATGAACACCCAGGACTGATCTCCTTTAGGATGGACTGGTTGTATCTCCTTGCAGTCCAGTGACTCTCAAGAGTCTTCCCCAACACCACAGTTCAAAAGCATCAATTCTTTGGTGCTCAACTTTCTTTATAGTCCAATTATCACATCCATACATGACTACTGGAAAAAGCATAGCCTTGACTAGACAGACCTTTGTTGGCAAAATAAAGTCTCTGCTTTTTAATATGCTGTCTAGGTTGGTCATAACTTTCCTTCCAAGGAGTATGTGTCTTTTAATTTCATGGCTGAAATCACCATCTTCAGTGATTTTGAAGACCCCCCAAAATAAAGTCAGCCACTGTTTCCACATCTATTTGCCATGAAGTGATGGGACCAGATGCCATGATCTTAGTTTTCTGAATGTTGAGTTTTAAACAAACTTTTTTCACTCCTCTTTCACTTTCATCAAGAGGATCTTTAGTTCTTCTTTGCTTTCTGCCATAAGGGTGGTGTCATCTGCATATCTGAGGTTATCGATATTTCTCCCGGCAATCTAGATTCCAGCTTGTGCTTCATCCAGCCAAATGTTTCTCATGATGTACTCTGCATGTAAGTTAAATAAGCAGGGTGACAATATACAGCCTTGAAGTACTCTTTTCCCTATTTGGAACCAGTCTGTCGTTCCATGTCCAGTTCTAACTTTTGCTTTCTGACCTGCATACAGATTTCTTAGGAGTCAGGTCGGGTGTTCTGGCATTCCCATCTCTTGAAGAATTTTCCACAGTTTGTTATGATCCACACAGTCAATGGTTTTGGCACAGTCAATAAGGCAGAAGTAGATGATTTTCTGGAACTCTCTTGCTTTTTGGTGATCCAGCAGATGTTAGCAATTTGGTCTCTGGTTCCTCTGCCTTTTCTATATCCAGCCTGAATATCTGGAAAGTCACAGTTCATGTACTGTTGAAGCCTGGCTTGGAAAATTTTGGGCATTACTGTGCTAGTATGTGAGATGAGTACAATTGTCTGTTAGCTTGAGCATTCTTTGGCATTGTCTTTCTTTAGGATTGGAATGAAACCTGACCTTTTCCAGTCCTGTGGTCACTGCTGAGTTTTCCAAGTTTGTTGGCATATTGAGTGCAGCACTTTCACAGCATCATCTTTTAGGATTTGAAATAGTTTAACTGGAATTCCATCACCTCCATCAGCTTTGTTCGTAGTGATGCTTCCTAAGGCCCACTTGACTTCACATTCTAGGATGTCTGGCTCTAAGCGAGTGATCACACCATCTTGGTTTTCTGGGTCATGAAGATCTTTTTCATATAGTTCGTCTGTGCTTTCTTACCACCTCTTCTGAAAATCTTCTGCTTCTGTTAGGTCCATACCATTTTTGTCCTTTATTGTGCTCACTTTGCTTTAAATGTTCTCTTGATATTTCTAATTTTCTTGAAGAGATCTCTAGACTTTCCTATTCTATTGTTTTCCTCTATTTCTTGGCACTGATCACTGAGGATGGCTTTCTTATCTCTCCTTGCTATTCTTTGAAATTTTGCATTCAAATGAGTATATCTTTCCTTTTCTCCTTTTCCTTTAGCTTCTCTTCTTTTCTCAGCTGCTTGTTAGTCCTCCTCATACAACCATTTTGCCTTTTTGTATTTCTTTTTCTTGGGGATGGTCTTGATCCCTTCCTCCTTTATAATGTCATGAACCTCCATCTATAGTTCTTCACTCACTCTATCAGATCTAATGCCTTTATCTATTTATCACTTCCACTGTATAATCATAAGTGATTTCATTTAGGTCATCCCTGATTGGTCTAGTGGTTTTCTCTGCTTTCTTTAAGTCTTAATTTGGCAATAAGGAGTTCATGATCTGAGCCACAGTCAGCTCCTGGTCTTGTTTTTGGTGACTGTGTAGAGCTTCTCCATCTTTGACTGCAAATATAATCAATACAATTATAAGTCACCCAGAAATTATTTAAAGTATACAGTGGGATGTGCCTGGGTTATTTGCAAATATTATTTCATTTTATATAAGTGATTTGAATATTTTCAGATTTTGCTAACTGCCAGACTTCCCATAACAAAGGGACTACTTAGCATACTTTGAAGTCACATACATTTAAGCTGTTTCATAATGTTGGTTCCCTGCTCTTTTTTTTTTTTTAATCAACACAGATATTTGTAACTAATGTCTCTCTAGTTGCATAAGTTGCTGCAAAGTAAATGAAAATTACCCTAAATATTTCAACTAATATAACATGTTATTGTAAGCTAATAATTTATTTTATAAAATCAACACTAGAAATAACCTCTCCCACTTAACTATATTTTTATATTAATATGTGTTATTTATTTTAAAGTTCAAACAGCTTTCCACAGTAAATGTTAGAAAGGATTTTAGTTATATAATACTATTGTGATGTGATCATTTCATAAAATGTTAGAGATATATGGTACACTTTTAATTAGATTTTTATAGTTAATCTTTAAAGCTAACATTTGCCTATTTAAGAAAAATGGATTAAATGTTATGAATGACCATAAAAAAGCAAAAAAAAAAACTTTAATAATAAGGACCTGTTGGGTAATAATAATCCATTCAGTTCTGCTTAGCATATTAAATAACATTTATCAAAGTGATTACTATAAATTAATAAGCTATTTTCAGAGAGTTCATGCTACTTTGCTAGGCAAAAGTTAGCATTTGTTATAGAAAAATATTTCATAAAATGAGTGTATTTATCTAGAATGACTTTTAGCTGAGATCATATCAAACTACATTCAATATATTTTTAATTTTTTTCTGATAACACTGAAAAGCAGGAGTAATGTCCCACCTAAGATGTCCATTGAAGAAAGTTATGCACACAATTACTTTATATAATTTAGCTTAAAATATATTTGAAATTTTAATATAAATCTTAAAACCTTAAGAAGGAGGACTTTAGTTAATCATATAAATCAGAAATTTTATTCTTAAATGCACCACATACTGTGAATACTTTCTAATTGATATAACTATTACCCATTATAATTTTTAAAATATGTTTTTATCCCACAGATAGTGATATAAGTAGATTTTATGACCAAATGCATTGCAAACTAAAACTGATTACCTGCACATTTTATTTTAATTTTATTTTATTTTTAAATTTTACAAAATTGTATTAGTTTTGCTAAATACCAAAATGAATCCTCCACAGGTATACATGTGTTCCCCATCCTGAACCCTCCTCCCTCCTCCCTCCCCATACCATCCCTCTGGGTCGTCCCAGTGCACCAGCCCCAAGCATCCAGTATCGTGCATTGAACCTGGACTGGCAACTCGTTTCATACATGATAAGTTTCAATGCCATTCTCCCAAATCTTCCCACCCTCTCCTTCTCCCACAGAGTCCATAAGACTGTTCTATACATCAGTGTCTCTTTTGCTGTCTTGTACACAGGGTTATTGTTACCATCTTTCTAAATTCCATATATACGCATTAGTGTACTGTATTGGTGTTTTTCTTTCTGGCTTACTTCACTCTGTATAATAGGCTCCAGTTTCATCCACCTCATTAGAACTGATTCAAATGTATTCTTTTTAATGGCTGAGTAATACTCCATTGTGTATATGTACCACTGCTTTCTTATCCATTCATCTGCTGATGGACATCTAGGTTGCTTCCATGTCCTGGCTATTATAAACAGTGCTGCGATGAACATTGGGGTACACGTGTCTCTTTCCCTTCTGGTTTCCTCAGTGTGTATGCCCAGCAGTGGGATTGCTGGATCATAAGGCAGGTCTATTTCCAGTTTTTTAAGGAATCTCCACACTGTTCTCCATAGTGGCTGTACTAGTTTGCATTCCCACCAACAGTGGAAGAGGGTTCCCTTTTCTCCACACCCTCTCCAGCATTTATTACTTGTAGACTTTTGGATCGCAGCCATTCTGACTGGTGTGAAATGGTACCTCATAGTGGTTTTGATTTGCATTTCTCTGATAATGAGTGATGTTGAGCATCTTTTCATGTGTTTGTTAGCCATCTGGATGTCTTCTTTGGAGAAATGTCTATTTAGTTCTTTGGCCCATTTTTTGATTGGGTCATTTATTTTTCTGGAGTTGAGCTGTAGGAGTTGCTTGTATATTTTTGAGATTAGTTGTTTGTCAGTTGCTTCATTTGCTATTATCTTCTCCCATTCTGAAGGCTGTCTTTTCACCTTGCTAATAGTTTCCTTTGATGTGCAGAAGCTTTTAAGTTTAATTAGGTCCCATTTGTTTATTTTTGTTTTTATTTCCAATATTCTGGGAGGTGGGTCATAGAGGATCCTGCTGTGATGTATGTCAGAGAGTGTTTTGCCTATGTTCTCCTCTAGGAGTCTTATAGTTTCTGGTCTGATGTTTAGATCTTTAATCCATTTGAGTTTATTTTTGTGTATGGTGTTAGAAAGTGTTCTAGTTTCATTCTTTTACAAGTGGTTGACCAGAATTCCCAGCACCACTTGTTAAAGAGATTGCCTTTAATCCATTGTATATTCTTGCCTCCTTTGTCAAAGATAAGGTGTCCATATGTGCATGGATTTATCTCTGGGCTTTCTATTTTGTTCCATTGATCTATATTTCTGTCTTTGTGCCAGTACCATACTGTCTTGATAGCTGTGTCTTTGTAGTAGAGCCTGAAGTGTGTTAGGTTGATTCTTCCAGTTCCAGTCTTCTTTCTCAAGATTGCTTTGGCTATTCGAGGTTTTTTGTATTTCCATACAAATTGTGAAATTATTTGTTCTAGCTCTGTGAAGAATACCGTTGGTAGCTTGATAGGGATTGCGTTGAATCTATAAATTGCTTTGGGTAGTATACTCATTTTCACTATATTGATTCTTCCAATCCATGAACATGGTATATTTCTCCATCTATTAGTGTCCTCTTTGATTTCTTTCACCAGTGTTTTATAGTTTTCTATATATAGGTCTTTAGTTTCTTTAGGTAGATATATTCCTAAGTATTTTATTCTTTCCGTTGCAATGGTGAATGGAATTGTTTCCTTAATTTGTCTTTCTGTTTTCTCATTATTAGTGTATAGGAATGCAAGGGATTTCTGTGTGTTGATTTTATATCCTGCAACTTTACTATAGTCATTGATTAGTTCTAGTAGTTTTCTGGTGGAGTCTTCAGGGTTTTCTATGTAGAGGATCATGTCCTCTGCAAACAGTGCGAGTTTTACTTCTTTTCCAATTTGGATTCCTTTTATTTCTTTTTCTGCTCTGATTGCTGTGGCCAAAACTTCCAAAACTATGTTGAATAGTAATGGTGAAAGTGGGCACCCTTGTCTTGTTCCTGACTTTAGAGGAAATGCTTTCAATTTTTCACCATTGAGGATAATGTTTGCTGTGGGTTTGTCATATATAGCTTTGATTATGTTGAGGTATGTTCCTTCTATTCCTGCTTTCTGGAGAGTTTTGATCATAAATGGATGTTGAATTTTGTCAAAGGCTTTCTCTGCATCTATTGAGATAATCATATGGTTTTTATTTTTCAATTTGTTAATGTGGTGTATTACATTGATTGATTTGCGGATATTGAAGAATCCTTGCATCCCTGGGATAAAGCCCACTTGGTCATGGTATATGATCTTTTTAATGTGTTGTTGGATTCTGATTGCTAGAATTTTGTTAAGGATTTTTGCATATGTGTTCATCAGTGATATTGGCCTGTAGTTTTCTTTTTTTGTGGCATCTTTGTCAGGTTTTGGTATTAGGGTGATGGTGGCCTCATAGAATGAGTTTGGAAGTTTACCTTCCTCTGCAATTTTCTGGAAGAGTTTGAGCAGGATAGGTGTTAGCTCTTCTCTAAATTTTTGGTAGAATTCAGCTGTGAAGCCATCTGGACCTGGGCTTTTGTTTGCTGGAAGATTTTTATTACAGTTTCAATTTCCGTGCTTGTGATGGGTCTGTTAAGATTTTCTATTTCTTCCTGGTCCAGTTTTGGAAAGTTGTACTTTTCTAAGAATTTGTCCATTTCTTCCATGTTGTCCATTTTATTGGCATATAATTGTTGATAGTCGTCTCTTATGATCCTTTGTATTTCTGTGTTGTCTGTTGTGATCTCTCCATTTTCATTTCTAATTTTATTGATTTGATTTTTCTCCCTTTGTTTCTTGATGAGTCTGGCTAATGGTTTGTCAATTTTATTTATCCTTTCAAAGAACCAGCTTTTGGCTTTGTTGATTTTTGCTATGCAATACCTGCACATTTTTTATCTAGAATTTTGATTCAAAGTTTGAAATTACCCACGATTTTATAAGCTCTAATCATTTAAACAAGAAATTAATTTGCAGGTAAGTTTTTGTCACCAAATTTAAGGTAAAGTGTCTGTATGTCTACAGTGTGGGAGACCCGGTTTCCAGCCCTGGGTTGGGAAGATCCCCAGGAGAAGGAAATGGCAATCCACTCCAGTACTAGTACATGGAAAATCCCATGGACAGAGGAGGCTAGCAGGCTACAGTCTATGTAGTTACAAAGAGTCGGACATGACTGAGTGACTTCACTTTCACTTTATAACCTCTAAAGTTCTCTTTTTTCTCTCAGTCCATCTAATTCTTCCTACCATCCATTTTAAGAAAATCATGGGCTTCCAAAATGGCTTAGACAGTAAAGAATCTGCTGGCAAACCAGGAGACATGGGTTATATTCCTGGGTTAAGAAGATCCCCTGCAGAAGGAAATGACTATTCACTCCAGTATTCTTGCCAAGAGAATCCCACAGACAGAGGAGCCTGGAGGGCTACATTCTACAGGGTCACAAAGAGTCGGACACAACTGAGCAATTACCACTACTATTTCTACAAGGTCATTGATGGTAGAAGTTAAGAGAAAAAATACTAAGTAAAATTATTCATTTTCTGCTGTTCTTCATGCTTAAAGATATATACCATGCGTGCATGCTAAGTCACTTCAGTTGTGTCCAACTCTTTGTGACACTGTGGACTGTAGTTCTCCAGTCTCTTCTGTCCATGGGATGCTCTTGGCAAGAGTACTGGAGTAGGTTGCCATGCCCTCCTCCAGTGTATCTTCCCGACCCCAGGGACAAACCCGCATCTCTTTTGTCTTCTGCATTGGCAGGCAGTTTCTTTACCACTAGTACCACCTAGGAAGCTCAAAGTTACATATTAATTATTTACTATAATGCACATGCTCTGTACCACTAGTGGTCCCAAGAAAACTGATCTTTGCCAGCCACACCTGAAGCTTCTAACCCAACCCTGACCCCATCTCAACTCTGTTCTTCCCTCCAGAATGATTAATATACCTAACTTTTATAATAAATTGCTTGCACTTCTTTATAGTTTTATTTCACAAATGACTATGCCCAAGCATTTTAGTTTCAGCCATTTATTTAATTAACTTAAATTTATTTTCAGATATTTGTAATATTTAGAGTAGTTTTACGCTCACAGTAAAGTTGAAGGGAATGTACAAAGATTTCCCAAATTCCCCCAATGTCCACACATGTATAATGTCTGCCATTATCAACATCCTCCACCATAGTAGCACATTTGTTACAACTGATGATCCTGTAATGGCACATCATAACCACCCTAGGTCCATAGTTTACATTAGGGTTCATTTTTGTGTTTTATGTTCTATGGGTGTGGGCAAATATAAGTACATGTATCCATCATTATAGTATCATCTGCAATAATTTCACTTTAAGAATAATTTATGCTACTCTTATTCATAGTATCCTCAATACCCATCACAATTTCTAAACATTCTACTGTCTCCATGATTTGTACATTTTCACAGTGTGTGATAGTTGCAATCAATATTCTTTCACTTCTTAATATGTATTTAAGTTTCCTACATGTCTCTTCATGCTTGATAACTCTTTAATTTTAGTGAAGAATATCTCATTGTCTAGAGGTAGCACAGTTTATTGATTCACTTAATTCCTATTGCTTCGCATCCTTACCAGCACTCAGTAATGTTAGTGTTTCATATTTTGTCTTTCTCATAGGTATGCTGTGGCAAACTCATTGTTTTAACTTGCATTTCTCTGATGACATATAATGTGGAATATCTTTTCATATGCTCATTAACCATCTGTGTATCTTCTTTGGTGATGTATTTGTAAAAAGCCTTTGGCTGTCTTTTTTAATTGGGTCATTTGTTTTCTTACTGTTGAATTTTGAGGTTTTTTTTTTTTTTTTGTATATTTTGGAGTATAGTCTTTTACCTGATGTGTCTTTTGCAAATATGTAAAAAGGAGTACGTCAAGGTTGTACATTGTCACCCTACTTATTTAACTTATATGCAGAGTACATCATGAGAAACACTGGGCTGGAGGAAGCACAAGATTGCCGGGAGAAATATCAATAACCTCAGATATGCAGATGACATCACCCTTATGGCAGAAAGTGAAGAACTAAAGATCCTCTGGATGAAAGTGAAAGAAGAGAGTGAAGAAGTTGGCTTAAAACTCAACATTCAGAAAACTAAAATCATGGCATCCGGTCCCATCACTTCATGGCAAATAGATGGGGAAACAGTAGAAACAGTGGCTGACTGTATTTTTCTGGGCTCAAAATCACTGCAGATGGTGATTGCAGCCATGAAATTAAAACAAGCTTACTCCTTGGAAGGAAAGTTATGACCAACCTAGACAGCATGTTAAAAAGCAGAGACGCTACTTTTCTTTTTTTTTCATATTTTTTTAAATTTTATTTTATTTTTAAATTTTACATAATTGTATTAGTTTTGCCAAATATCAAAATGAATCTGCCACAGGTATACATGTGTTCCCCATCCCTCTGGGTCGTCCCAGTGCACCAGCCCCAAGCATCCAGTATCGTGCATCGAACCTGGACTGGCAACTCGTTTCATACATGATATTTTACATGTTTCAATGCCATTCTCCCAAATCTTCCCACCCTCTCCCTCTCCCACAGAGTCCGTTACTTTTCCAACAAAGGTCCATCTAGTCAAGGCTATGGTTTTTCCAGTAATCATGTATGGATATGAGAGTTGGACTATAAAGAAAGCTGAGCACCAAAGGATTGATGCTTTTGAACTGTGGTGTTGGAGAAGACTCTTGAGAGTTCCATGGACTGTAAGCAGATCCAACCAGTTCACCCTAAAGGAGATCAGTCCTGGGTGTTCATTGGAAGGACTGATGCTGAAGCTGAAACTCCAGTACTTTGGCCACCTGATGCAGAGAGATGACTCATTTGAAAAGGCCCTGATGCTGGGAAAGATTGAGGGCAGGAGGAAAAGGGAATGGCAGAGGATGAGATGGTTGGATGGCATCACCGACACAATGGATATGGATTTGGGTGGACTCCGGGAGTTGGTGATGGACAGGGAGGCCTGGCGTGCTGCAGTTCACGGGGTCGCAAAGAGTCGGACACAACTGAGTGACTGAACTGAACTGATTCCAAGTCTATGGCTTGTATTCTCATACTTTTGACATTGTCTTTCCTAGATGGTAGATGATGGAGGGAACAGAAAAAGCATACTGAACTGAGAAGGCATCTTGAGACCAAAAAGTGAGGCAGATAGATCCACATAATTAATGGATCTTTCTTAAAGGGAGTGATCAGATTTAGACAATGATCCGGAAATACTTGCAGCTGCATTCTGCATCAGTGATGGGCCACTGCGAAATTTTATAGTAGAACCATGGTATGGAAGTATGTCTTGAAAACAGGAAGGCCATTCCTAAGTCAAGATTCAAGAATGAGTAACTAATCTCATAGGTGTTGGATTCTTTGGGAACTAACAGAACATAGAGGTCACCTCATCCTAATGATTATTTTAAAAACATCTATTAACTGCAAAGACCTTGACAACAGAAAAGTGATTTATTGCATAGTACAATCCTGGGTGTGGGCAGTAGAAGAATAGGAGAAACCCTAGTATCCACTGGCATCAGTTATGCTAACCAGAGAAGTTATTGTTGTTGTTTTCTTCTTAAACTTTTAATGGAATACAGTTAATCAATTTTTTGCTTTCATGAATCATGCCTTTGATGTTGTATCTAAAGAGTCATTGCCATACCTGGGGATATCTAGATATTTTTCCTATGTTATGTTCTAGAAATTTGATAACTCTGTGTTTTACATTTAGGTCTATGATCCATTTTGATTTAATTGTTGTGAATGAAGTAGGCCTCTGCTAGATTGATTTGCATTTGGGTGTCCAGTTATTCCTTGATGTACTCCTTGACATATGTCAAGGCTGTATATAGTCTCCCTGCTTATTTAACTTATATGCAGAGTACATCATGAGAAATGCTGGGCGGGAAGAAGCACAAGCTGGAATCAAGAGAAATATCAATAACCTGAGATAAATATCAATAACCTCAGATACGCAGATGACACTACCCTGTGGCAGAAAGTAAAGATGAACTGAAGAGCCTCCTGATGAAAGTGAAAAAGGAGAGTGAAAAAGCTGGCTTAAAACTCAACATTCAGAAAACTAAGATCATGGCATTATTTTGCAAAGATCCATCTGGTCAAAGCTATGGTTTTTCCAGTAGTCATGTATGGATGTGAGAGTTGGACTATAAAGAAAGCTGAGCGCTAAATAATTGATGGTTTTGAACTGTGGTGTTGGAGAAGACTCTTGAGAGTCCCTTGAACTGCAAGGAGATCAAACCAATCAGTCCTAAAGGGAATCAGTCCTGAATATTAATTGGAAGGATTGATGCTTAATCTGCAGCTCCAATAGTTTGTCCACCTGGTGTGAAGAGCTGACTCATTTGAAAAGACCCTGATGCTGGGAAAGATCGAAGTTAGGAGGAGAAGGGGATGGCAGCGGATGAGATGGTTGGATGGCATCACCAACTCAATGGACATGAATTTGAGCAAGCTCCAAGAATTGGTGAAGGACAGGGAAGCCTGGCATGCGGCAGTGCATGGGGTCACAAGAGTCGGATATGACTGAGCAACTGAACTGAATTGAACTGCCCAATTATTCCAGCACCATTTGTTGAAGAAATTAACTTTGTCTCATTGTTTTGCTTTTGCTTCTTTATCAAGGTTATACTGACTATATTTATGGGGGTTTATTTCTGGGCTTTCTTTCTGTTGCATTGATCTATTTATCTATTCTTTTGCTAATACACACTGTCTTGATTACTATACTTAAGTCTTAAAATTGGAAAATGTAAATTCTTATTTTATTTTTCTCTTTCAATATTGTTTTGGGTATTCTAGGACATTTTCCTCTCCATATAAATTTTAGAATCATGTTGTTCATATCCACAAAGTAACAATCTGGAATGGCCCATTTTTTATTTTGTAAACTTTTTATTTTGTATTGGGCTATAGCAATATTGTGATAGTTTCAGGTGACCAGCAAAGGGATTCAGTAATACATGTACATGTACCCATTATCCCCCAAACTCCCCTCCCATCCACCCTATCACATAATATTGAGCAAAGTTCCATGTGTTATGCAGTAGATCTTGTTGGTTATCCATTTTAAATATAACAGTGTGTACACGTCCATCCCCAAATCCCTAATTATCACTTTCCCCCATCCTTCCCCTTAGCAACCATATGTTCATTCTCTAAGTCTGTGAGTCTGTTTCAAAAATAAGTTCATTTGTGTCATTTCATCTTAGATTCTGCATATGCCATGCCATATTCCACATTTCTCTTTCTCTGTCTGACTTATTTCACTCAGAATGGCAATTTCTAGGTTGGAATGGTCCATTTCTAACTTTATTTTTTGAAAAAACAAGGCTATCTGGTAGATTTTTTTCTGTGGGTTAGAGTTTTCAGTGCAAGAGACTCAGGTTTGATCCCTGGGTCAGGAAGATCTCCTGGAGAAGGGAATGACTACCTACTCCAGTATTCTTGCCTGGAGAGTCCCATGGACAAAGAAACCTGATGGACTACAATTCGTGGGTCACAAAGAGTCAGACATGACTGAGCCATTAACACTTTCACTTTTTCATTAGATTTTGTTGATTGCATATTCATGATGAAATTTGTATGTTCTTCTGCCCTTGATATTTCTTACAAGCCAACAGCTGGAGCCAAAGTCTTGATTAAGACTCTAATTTTTTTATTTTTTTTTTCAGTAACATTATACACAGTGTGTGATTTCATTGGGGAAAAATATCTTTATTTCTTCCTCTCTATTTTTTATGTGTGATAGTAACTGTTCATACATTGTAAATGAGATTGCAGAATACACACCAAAATTTCTAATTCAAGAAACTGATTTTAAAAATGTATTAATAATAACAGAAATATTATATTTAACTGGATGTTAAATCTTTTCCTGGGCTTCCCTGGTGGCTCAGATGTTAAAGAATCTGCCTGCAGTTGGGAGACCTGGGTTCGATCCCTAGGATGGGAAGATCCTCTGGAGAAGGGCATGACAACATACTCCAGTAATCTTGCCTGGAGAATCCCCATGGACAGAGGAGCCTGGTGAGCTACAGTCCATTGGGTAGCAAAGGGTCAGACATGACTGAGCGACAAAGCACATAAATCTTTGCTTATTGCCAGTAGTTATTGCAATTCTTTGAGTTTTTAAAACTCTTTTTTTTAAATGTTTTTCATTGACTATATATATATCTATTGCATTCATTCACTCTTTTATCCCTTCTAGTTCAATGTTCCTATCTGAATTTAATTTTTCTTGTATTGTTATTTCTCGGATATTGTCGATTTATTTCTGAGTTTTTAAAATTTGGATTTATATTGTTCTTTTGTGCTAGGTAATAATTTCTTAAGTAATTTCTTAAGTCATTTGCATTAAATAGAAAAGTCGATTTATCTGTTCTATAGACATAACTATGGCAAGTTTTTAATTTCTCTAGACATGTCATTCAGCTTATTTTTGTCTTTTTTTCCCCCTTATATCAACTTTTCTGCTGATCATTATTATATTGAATTAGTTTACCTGAACTTTTTGAAGAATTTGTAGAATTTTGAAGAATTTGAAGAATTATAAATATTCTTCATAAATTCGTAAAGCTCACAGTCTTTTAAGTGTGATTGTGTGTTTGTGCATGCATGTGTGTGTTTAGTGATTTAATATGATGTCCTTTCTACTATTCCTCATATTTCTAGTCTACTCCCAGAAATGTCTTTTCAGTTTAAGACCCTGTAATTGAGGGTATCTCTGGATCTCTGGAAGCTCACTTTCTAGGATTCATAAGTGCTAGTCCACTCCAGTCCCTCCAAACTGCCATTGGCCACTTGTCTTCAACTTCTTTTAGAAGGTATAAAACCTCCTCCAATTCAATTGCTAGTCCTAATTTGCCCTGTGGCTCTCTGGTGAATACCAGATGGCTACTTTGGGGTCTCTTGTTCTTAGGTTTGTCAGCTAATCCAGTACTTTCCATACTTTTTCCACACAGAGTCCTATACTGTGCTGATTATTTTGGTTGTTGAAAGTTTGTTCCCACCAACATCTCTTTTGGAGTTTGTGAGGATACCATCCTACCTAGTTTTGTTGAAAAGTTTGTCGTTTAGATCATGCTATTGTTGTGGGCTTGCTCTATTTTTGTGAATAGATTCAAATATTAGTAACTATGATTATTTTGTATTTATCTAATCAGAATTATTCATTTGATATACATTATAATAATAAAAATAAGTAAAATATCCTTTATCCCCATAGATAGATAAAACCTTAAACTAAATAATAATGAAAGCTGGATATTATTTTTTTGTATTTATGTTCAATAGATTGCTATTAGATTTATCTCACCTCGTGAAGATAGGATATATGAAATTTAAACAATTATTCTTTCAGTATCAGTATCTTTAAGCATTGATAGTTTAGAATGTAAATGAATGGAGAAATGTTTGCAAACATAATAAAGTGCTAATAATATGTGCAGTGCAAGCATGCATGCTCAGTGGCTACAGTCATGTATGACTCTTTGTGACCCAGTGGACCATAACCCTCCAGGTTCTTATGTCCGTGGGATTCTCCAGGCATGAATACTGGGATGGGTTGCCATGTCCCCCTCTAGGGTATCTTCACCACACAGAGATCAAACCTGCATCTCCCACATTGCAGGTGGATTCTTTGCCACTGAGCCACTGGAGAAGCCCAATATGTGCAGTACAGGGGTTAATTCCTTTACCACTTTCTGTTTCTTCCAAAATGAAGTCTTAATATTTCAATCATCATTATCATGAAAATTTAGTTCCTTTAAAACATATTTTATAGCCTTAAACATATATTTTCACTTATTCTAATTCTATCATTTCTAGAATTTTTCTTACAATATGCACTAAATATATTTTTTTTTCTCATTTAACTTCACCTTAGATCAAATCAACTGACAGCATCAGACCCTGTTTTGTACATAATTTTAGCAGTTCCTTCTCTTTCCACTTGTCTATGACAAGAACCACATTTTTAACTATACATATTGATGATACAAAAAGGAAAAAATTAAATAAGGTTTGTAAAATATCAGACCAGAGCTTATCCACTTGTCATTTATATCCTGGTTATGCATAGATCATCTGCTTCACAAATGGGAAAGAATTGGGCTATTTAACTTGATATAATGGTCATGATTTAAACTGAAATCATATAGGAGAAGAAAATGTTAGTTTTTAAAAATGTGTTGAAGGAAAATAGAAAAATTATATAAAGTGTTAAAACACTTTTGTGGATAGAAGTGATATTGGAAACTTATATTTTAAAATTCATAGATATTACTATTTGAGAGGAATGAAGAGTTCACCTGAATGCATCTTTCATAAATTGTATAAATATGTAAAGGATACTTTCTATGTGTCATGGTCTCCACTGGTATGGAGAACACCAAAATAATGTGAAAATTCTTGTCTTCAAAGAATGCACAGTCTAGTTTGGAGACAAAGCAGTAATATGAAAAATGCAAAAATAAAAGAAGCACACAGCATTAACGAAAAATCACCAAATTCTTCCTGTGAATATAAGAAAATGTAGATACTTCTTCATAGAGGATGTGAAATTTAAACAAAGGAGAACTTTATTGATTGATTAATGGGAGACCTGATCTAAGTGACAGCTAACTTTGTGGCCCAAAATAGTTTAAAAGAAAAATGCTCCAATTACCATCAGTCTCACTGAAGTTGGAGTGAGAAGGCATTTTTTGTATCCATTTTATGGATTTTATGTGGATAGGACACTGAATTATTTTGGAAGATTGAAGTCAGATGCATATGGAGAATTAGAGATTAATCAGATGATAAATGTTTCTTTATCAGAAAGATAAAGAATATTTATTTAATGTTTCTGTCCAGCAAGCAAAGACCTACATCCTTCATTCACTTGGCAAATATTTTTTGAATACTTGCTTTGTGTTCCTCTAGGTTTATACCAGAAAAATTTAGAGAAGACAGAGATCTGTGTTCTCATGAAGCTTGCATTTATGGGAAAATATAAAATAATCATTAAAAATAATAAGTAAATATGCAGGAAACATGAGTTCAGTCCCTGGGTTGGGAAGACCCCCTGGAGGAGGAAATGGTAATCCACTCCAGTATTCTTGCCCAGAAAATTCCATGGACAGAGGAGTCTGGTGGGCTATAGTCCATGGGATCAAAAAGGGTTGAACAAGACTGAGCATGAAGGCAAGAATTATCTGGCATACTAGGAAAAGATAAGTATTATAGGAAAGAAAAAATGTACAGCAGAGTAGGGGAGATCAGAAGTGTGCAAATGAAATCAGGGAATATTACCTGTAACATTTAAAAGGTAAAGTTCCAACAAAAAGAAAGAACCTGGTAAGCTGATATCCAATCTTCTTAGGCAAAGAGAATAGCTGGGAGAATATGGCTGGGGCGAACATTTGCAAGCTGAAATAAATGTAGTCCACTGAAATATTTAAGGTAGATGTTAGATCATGGTTCAGATGTGCTTACAAATACATTATTAATTGATTCTTCTCATGTGTTTTATATTTAAATAGTTTTTTTTTAAAGGAGGCACTATGCATCTAAAGATGTTTTGAAGACTTGCTTACCAAGTATTTACTACCAAATACAAACTCCACTTATTTTCTTGTGCAGCAGGATAAAATTTAGAACATCTCTGCATGACAATCACCTCAAAACTAATGAAGGATTTCCTAAATGATTCATGGATCGATGACTTTGAGTGATACATGACATTGTAAGAAGAACGAAAGTTGTCCAGGCTTAAGAGTATAGATAAACAATTTTGAATGTAAATCAAAGGGCTTCAGTTCAGTTCAGTTCAGTCGCTCAATCGTGTCCAACTCTTTGCGACCCCATGAATCGCAGCACGCCAGGCCTCCCTGTCCATCACCAACTCCCGGAGTTCACCCAGACTCACGTCCATCGAGTCAGTGATGCCATCCAGCCATCTCATCCTCTGTCGTCCCCTTCTCCTCCTGCCCCCAATCCCTCCCGGCATCAGAGTCTTTTCCAATGAGTCAACTCTTCGCATGAGGTGGCCAAAGTACTGGAGTTTCAGCTTTAGCATCATTCCTTTCAAAGAACACCCAGGGTTGATCTCCTTTGGAATGGACTGGTTGGATCTCCTTGCAATCCAAGGGTCTCTCAAGAGTCTTCTCCAACACCACAGTTCAAACGCATCAATTCTCTAGCACTCAGCTTTCTTCACAGTCCAACTCTCACCTCCATACCTAACCACAGACAAAAAAATAGCCTTGACTAGACGGACATTTGTTGCAAAGTAGTCTCTGCTTTTCAATATGCTATCTACGTTGGTCATAACTTTTCTTCCAAGGAGTAAGTGTCTTTTATTTTCATGGCTGCAGTCACCATCTGCAGTGATTTTGGAGCCCCAAAAAATAAAGTCTGACACTGTTTCCACTGTTTCCCCATCTATTTCCCATGAAGTGATGGGACCA
This sequence comes from Bubalus bubalis, assembly GCF_019923935.1. Lineage (NCBI taxonomy): Eukaryota > Metazoa > Chordata > Mammalia > Artiodactyla > Bovidae > Bubalus > Bubalus bubalis. The sequence goes on along the minus strand of NC_059175.1, from coordinate 51,648,650 downwards.
GATGCCATGATCTTAGTTTTCTGAATGTTGCACTTTAAGCAAACTTTTTCACTCTCTTCTTTCACTTTCATCAAGAGGCTCTTTAGTTCCTCCACACTTTCTGCCATAAGGGTGGTGTCATCTGCATATCTGAGGTTATTGATATTTCTCCTGGAAATTTTGATTCCAGCTTGTGCTTCTTCCAGCCCAGCATTTCTCATGATGTACTCTGTATATAAGTTAAATAAGCAGGGTGACAGTATACAGCCTTGATGTATACAAAGGGGCTTACACACTATTTATTTCATCAAATACTGGAGTAAAGATGCTTAAAGAGTGCAATCACCAGACAACTGCAGTTTCATGTTTATTAAATATCATTCAGACAGCAGAGGTTAACTGAGCTTCTTTCTGTGAAAGAGAAAATGGTCATTTTACTGATTGGGTGAGGATAGAACTTCATGTGCTCATTGATATCTTGTCATTCTCTCCTTTAAAAGACAAGAGGATAATACTTAGGTTTTGAGTAAAATGAAATGAGTAGTTTTTATGAATAAGTTGTGGCTAGAAGTGATTTGTTTCATAACAGGAGCAAAGTTAACTTGTGATGAAAGACCTGGATTTCTCTCCTAATGCTGTGGTCATTGTAGAAAATTATTTGCTGTTGTAGAGATGATGTAGCCACAAAATCCAAACAGTGTGAATCACTGGGTCATGGAATTACTACCTGGAAGACAGTTGTCCTGGGAGGCACCTAAAGTTTTTGAGCGTACAATTTATATTTTGTTGTGGGAGACTAGTGAAATTTGGGGATAGCTTTTTTAAAGACAGTTTTTTATTTAAATTGAAAGGAAGTTATAAAAATTTTCCACCCCCCTTTCTTTCCTCCAAATCATCAATATCCCCCACAGAAATGGTGCTGCTGCTGCTGCTAAGTCAGTTCAGTTGTGTCCAACTCTGTGCGATCCCATAGATGGCAGCCCACCAGGCTCCTCCATCCATGGGATTTTCCAGGCGAGAGTACTGGAGTGGGTTGCCATTACCTTCTCCACAGAAACGGTACATTTCTTTTCTTTTTTTTTTTTTTTTTTTTTACAATGAATGTACCTCAGTGACATATAATCACCCAAGTTCATACTTTAACTTTAGGCAAGGTAGTTTTTATTATTGTTATTATTAATTTTTATCAGACTAAAGTTGCTTTACAATGTGGGGTAGTTTTTCAAAGGAAATTAAATTAATCTACAGTTGCAAGTCTCTGTGATCTCTCAAACTAGTAATCTTCCTAAAACCACATAATTCTAAATAGCTTCATACCACAGAAGTGTTAATGTGATAACACAATACACACACAAACATATACATGCGTGCACAAACACACACACAGGCTTTCAGAGTTGATGCTATTAGAGGCAGGGGGTATTGTAGTTTTCTGGTTTTATGACAGAAACTGTAAAATGAGTAAGAAATGTGTAATGGTTAAATTCATTTTAATGCTACTCTGTAGTCAGGTACAAGTATTTCATAGTCTATCCTCATCATGAATTATTTTGAGCTATTTTATCCAGTTTAGCTTTAAGATCTACAGTGAGATCAAATGTCAACATTTAAATAGTTTAATAATAAAAGGCCAACATTCAGATATTCTGAATTTGATTATAAATTTCCTCCTATCATCAAATTATCAAGCAGAAATCAAATATACAATCCATCTTGTGGGTTAAAAATCCAAAAGAGATAAAAATCAATATACTTAAATAATAATATACAGAAATCAAAGTCCAAAATGGAATGTTTGCCTTGTAAATTAAATAAAAGTCAAAAAAAGTAATTTCCAAAATTAATCCTCAGAGTTTTAGTCTGGTTAGTCTAAGCTGGTGTGGGGGGAGTGTGCCTCAGTTTCTAAGTGGACTTGTTTCTTTCAAAGAACCTGAATTGTTCTTCAATGAAGTAGCTGTGATGTTCATTGGGTGCCAAGAGTTCTGTTCTTTCAGTGTCAAGGCTCTTCAGTGTTTCATTTTTTAAAGAGTCTAAAGTAATGATAGGATATACAAAAGTGTAACAAGGTGCCTACATCAACCAAATTTAGAAAACAGCCAAATGCCAAGTAAAAGCAGTCACTTCAAGCTTTCTCAGGATTGACGACCTAGAGGTACCAAGAGGATAGCTGATGTTCAGTAACAGTTGATGGGAAAAGGACAGATGGAGAAAATCGTGGTCATACATTTACCAGGGTGGCATTCCACCTCTACTGTTTCAAGAGTCCATTAGTTGAATTTTCCATTGCAGAGTGGAACTATTATGACCATAGCTGAAGGTTCATCTCAAAGGGTGATGTCTTAAAAACAGCAACTGAGAAATGTCAGTTTTCTTACAAACTTGAGAAACTGGCCATAGTAGTCACTTGAGAAGACTTCCTTTTCTATTTATGTATCTCAACTCTCAATTTTCAGGTTTTCTTTGTGTTTCTCAGTTAAAATGTTCCAGTACTTAATTAATTATGGGTGCTCACTGGTGTCAGCTTCAGAACTCATTTGTAAGCACTCATTTTCATTTCTAGGACACAAATATGTTTCTCTTATGACATGAGCCTTCTCAGGAAATATTCTCCATCACCTCAACTTCATATCAGTTGGAGAAAGACCTTCAGGACTCTCGCTATTTGATATTATTTTTGATGTCACTGGGTCAGATGAAGACCAAGCCCAGGACTTTTTGGTCAAATATTGTCTTTCCTCAGATTTTAATACTCTAGCTTTTGAGTCTGTTTCATTTTACTTTATTTTCTTTGCTATAATTTTCTCTTTGTTACATCATTCTTCCATCTCTATCTTCCAGTGCTTCTCTTGTCCTTGAGGGCAACTCAGTCCAAGTGGTACAATTTAATGGGTTTAATGCAGTCCCTATCACTCTCTGACATACGTAAATAGAGTTGATATCATTTGTTTAATTTAGTTTAGTTAGTTAGAAGCTTTCTTTCCCTATACTTTTCATTTTCTCCCTGGCTTAACCATTCATTTATCTAAATTTTCCTCAGTCAGCAATTTCAGAGATTGTAAAATTATCTGTTGTTCAAACAAATTTTATTGATACACATTTACCTGAATTGAATAAACCCATTCAGGAGGTATTTCCCCATCAAACCTACTTCTTAACTATACTGGGACAACATTTGATGTTATTCTGCTCAGATGTCCTCTATGTAACTAAATTACTTTTTAAATGTTAACTGATAATGGATATAGTAGTTACAGTGATGTACATACATACCTGGTCTTCCATGGTACCTCAGATGGTAAAGAATCTGTTTGCAATGAAGGAGACCTGGATTTGATCCCTGGGTTGGGAAGATTCCCTGGAGAAGAGAATGGCTGCCCAATCCAGTATCCTTGCCCAGAGAATTCCATGGACAGAAGAACCTGGTAGGCTACAGTCCATGGGGTCATATGTTTACTTTTATGTATCCATACAAATGTAGCTAATATATTCAGTATTAATATCTGAGTGAACTATTAAGAGCTTGAATCATTTCTTAAGTTTTATCAGAGATATTCTGCTTGTTTTATTTCACAGCTAAGCCAATATTATTCTGCAGCTATTCAAAAACAGTGTATCTAAAATATTCTAAGTATTTGACAGGAACATTATTCACTGTTTCTCAATAACTTTAAAAGCCAAGTGATGACAAATGATAATTGGGAAGTTAAGAATGTTACAACACAGAAAATCTGAGAGGAAATGTATTTAGAGTAAAGGAAATTGCCATAGACATGGGGACACTGGCATACCCTTCCCTGTCCTTCCATCCCCAAAAGAGGGCCAAGAGGGTGAATTTGTCGTATGCCTTTGATTTTTGCTTTTGTTTGTTATGCTTCCCTGGTGGCACAGATGGTACAGAATCTTCCTGAAACACAAGAGAACTGGGTTCTATCCCTGTGTTGGGAAGATACCCTGGAGAAGGAAATGGCAACCCACTCCAGTATTCTTGCCTGGAAATTTCCATGAACAGAAGAGCCTCATGGGCTACAGTCCATGGTGTCACAAAGAATCGGATACAACTGAGTGACTGTCACTTTTGTTTGTTATCTGTAGGTATAATGAAGAACAGAAAGCCTAGGTGTGAGGATGGATTGACTCCATGAAGGCAAAGAATTCAGAGGAAAACATTGTTACAGAAGTATGTATCTCATAATCATACTCAGTTGTGACCAACTCTTTGCAACCCCATGGAATGTAACTCTCCTCTGTCCTTGGAATTATCCAGGCAAGAATACTGGAGTGTGTAGCCATTCACCTCTACAGGGGATCTTCCCTACCAAGGGATTGAACCTGCAACTCTTGCATTGCAGGTGGATTATTATTCACTGAGCCACCTGGGAAGCCCTGCAGAAGTATGGTTAAACATTATAAACCAATGAGCTGTACAGGTCCTGGATTCACCCTGCCGTCCTGCCAGGGCAGAGAAATGAATTCATAGCCTCATCTGCTGAATATGGCACCTAGGAAGTCTGACAAGAGACCCAACCAAGCTGAGTTTCAATAAATTAAATAAATGCAAGTAAACACTGCAATCTATATTATCTCACTGGCTTATTACTTTCAATGAAAGTTTATAAGAAATTCACTTTGTAGTTCACTCTCTAAGATTTTAAGGTGAACCTTAAGAATGCTCTATTGTTTTTTTGATTAAAGAAAAAAAAAAGAGTCATCATCATCTTTGACCTGAGCAAAGAGTAAATTTTCAGTATAACAGACTGAAAATTGCACCGAAATTTTAAGACTTAAGGAAAGATTACTTACGTGATGTTGGCGTTCTTGAAATCAACTACAAAGTCAATGTGCCATTAAAGAAACATATTGATATAGAAACTACATTTTGACAGATAATATGCACATTATAATTGGTGTTTCAAGTGAAGAATCAGACCTTAGTGGTCTTATATGAGGTTAGTGAATTAGGAAGTCTGAAAACTCTCATGACTTCAAATTGGAGTCAGAATTTCCATGGACTTTTCCCACCACCTAAGCGGTGTGTGTGTGTGTATTAAGTATTCATTCCTTTATATATCTATATGTGTCTCACAAAGTGCCTGTGTGGAGACTGTGGAGTTCACATCTGGCCATAACTTTTGCCTTTTCCAGAGGTCAGCAAACATTTTATTAATATTTTTCTGTCACTGTAACAAACACATTGGTAAAGGGAGTTATACACGATTATTGATTTAGCTAACCAAGCCTTAACTCTGAATGGATACTTCTCCAGAACAATCTGATGGTCCTATCACTACCAGGAGGAAGATATTATTAGCAAATATCATCTGTGCCATTAAATGATGGTAGTAGTAAGCCAAGGCTCCTGAATTGTCCATGAAGTGGAGACCAGATTTTCTTAGAAGTGAATTTAGTAGTGAGGATTTTGTTTACTCAGATTTCATAAGATTTGTCTGGGTAAAGGCTAATTATTACTGTCATCTTGAAAAAGTTCAGTTCAGTTCAGTCACTCAGTCATGTCCGACTTTTTGCGACCCCACGAACCGCAGCACGCCAGGCCTCCCTGTCCATCACCAACTCCCAGAGTCCACCCAAACCCATGTCCATTGAGTCGGTGATGCCACCCAAACATCTTATCCTCTGTTGTCCCCTTTTCCTCCTGCCCTCAATCTTTCCCAGCATCAGGATCTTTTCCAATGAGTCAGCTCTTTGCATCAGGTGACCAAAGTATTGCAGTTTCAGCTTCAACATCAGTCCTTCCAATGAACACCCAGGACTGATCTCCTTTAAGATAGACTGCTTGGATCTCCTTGCAGTCCAAGGGACTCTCAAGAGTCTTCTCCAACATTACAGTTCAAAAGCATCACTTCTTCAGTGCTAAGCTCTCTTTATAGTCCAACTCTCACATCCATACATGACCACTGGAAAAACCACAGCCTTGACTAGATGGACCTTTGTTGACAAAGTAATGTCTCTGCTTTTTAATATGCTGTCTAGGTTGGTCATAACTTTCCTTCCAAGGAGTAAGCGTCTTTTAATTTCATGGCTGCAATCACCATCTGCAGTGATTTTGGAGCCCAGAAAAATAAAGTCAGCCACTATTTCCACTGTTGCCCTATCTATTTGCCATGAAGTGATGGGATCAGATGCCAAAATGTATAGACAAATAATATCAGGGATTGTGACAAAGGATATTATCATAGCTACGTTATAGAAATACATCAATGTTGATCAGCTTCTACCCTAGGTGGGATGGATCTTGGTGGTTCTAAAGTCTTTGACAGACTGCGACTGGTGATGCTTTTTGATCTATGCAAGAATGTTAAGGTAGAGGGGAAAATGATGAGGGCTGGAGACCAAGAATTTCTAGAATACTTTAGTTCGGCATACACCAGGGCAAAAAAAGACTTTAAAAAGTAGGACTGCTACAAATTTCTCTGATTTTAAGTTTGTTTGGGAGATATAGACATTTTTCATCTCTTTTGTTTTTTGGACTTAACTTTCTATTAATGTAACACCATAGTGATAACGAGCTATATATGACCTTGGATTTCATTTAAACTACAGACAATTTGACAATTTAATGAAGAACATGCAGTTTATCCATTTAATTAGATGCTCAAAATATATATTTGGACTTATCTGGATAATCACAAACTATCAACTTCAATCACATTACATTGTTTGGCACAACACAGAATTATTTTACTTAAGCTATAATTAGTGCCATGCCAATGGTCAAATTTGAAGGATGTTAAAAGAATAGATCCATGACTCTTGTACTTATTTATGAAATGTTGTTGGCTTTATTGTTTACTTATTGTTAAACTAATTATTATTTAATACTTAACACCATTTATTTTTTGAAAACTTCTGGGAGATATATTTTGATGATTCTGTAATAAGAGTAATTGTATCTCTTATTTACCAAAACAGATTTTATGTTATGAGTGTTGAAAAATCATGCTACAAATCATCTCCCGTTTTCCATAACCACCCAGGAACCCCAGAATAAAATAAGAGGTCTACATCTCTGAGGTGTACATCACCTTCCTTATTCTAATCTACAAAATCCCACCTGAACTCATTTTTACTGTTTTATTATCACTAACATGAGAAGAAAAGAGTGAAAGTAATAGTATTAGCTACATTAGCAGTGTGTGTGTGTGCTCAGTCACTCAGTCATGTCCAACTCTTTGTGACCCCATGGACTGTAGCCCACCAGACTCCTCTGTTCATGGAATTCTCCAGACAAGAATACAGGAGCAGGTTGCCATTTCCTCCACCAGGGGATCATCCCGACCTAGAGATCAAACCCATGTCTCTTATGTCTCCTGCATCGGCAGGTGGGTTCTTTACCACGAGTCACCTGGTAGAAACTGACACTAATAAATTTCTCACTACATATCAAGCTACATGTCCTAAGCCACTATCCTACTTATAATTTTGTCTCTAGTTATAGGTTGCTCAGCAGTAAGGAATCTGCCTGCCAAGCAGGAGATGCAGGAGATAGGAGTTCAATCTCTGGGTAGGGAAGAATTCCCAGAGTTGGAAACGGCAACCCACTCCAATATTGTTGCCTGGGAAATCCCATGGACAGAGAAACCTAGGGGGGCTACAGTCCATGTGGGTCACAAAGAGTTGGACAAAACTGAGTATGACTGAATCACATACATTATCTTGCGATCATTCTTTTCATTTATTTCATATCATTATTTAAACAATAGGAAAGTCTGAAAAAAAGAGAAATTTGAGACACATTTTATTGTCTTTCAAATATAAATATGGCATTGAACCTGTGGTGGATTCATTTTGATATTTGGCAAAACTAATACAGTTATGCAAAGTTTAAAAATAAAATAAAATTAAAAAAAATCATCCTATCTAATTAAGAAAAATAAAATTGTTTCTATGCACAGAGATTGGTTTTTACTTACAATGCTTAACTGCTAATTACTCTAAGGGTAAATTCTAAATGAAGATTTTATATAGAAAATAAATAGTGTTTGTGTTTGTGGTAAAATCTATAAACCCCTCAAAAGCAAATTGTTTTTAACAGTGGTCCTCATGTTGATTTGCACAAAGGGCTAGTAATCTCTTACGGATTTCATTAAATGAGTAAATGGATGATAACATTTTTGGCCAGCTAAAAGCAAGAGTACATCCACAGGGTTGGGGCTTCCCTGGTGGTTCAGTGGTAAAGGATCCACCTGCCAGTGCAGGAAACACAAATTTGATCCCTGGGTTGGGAAGATTCCCTGGAGATGACAATAACAACCCACTCCAGTATTCTTTCCTGGGACAGAGGAGCCTAGTGGGCTACTGTCTCCGGGGTCACAAAGGAGTTGAACGAAACTTAGGGATTAATCAACAACAATTTATAGAATTGGAAGCTGATGAAATGGAGCAGTGAGAAATCCAAACAACAAAAATTAGTTTTCTCAAAACAAAATCTCAAGTCTCCATAAGAAAGCATCGTCATAAATATTAATTCAACTTAAGTTTCTTTTAGGCAAGAATCATTTTAATTTGTTATGTTCACTAATGTTTTATTTAACTGCCTCCAGTAGAGTTCTTTTGATGAAAATCTGAAGTGCCTGAGATCCTCAGCAGTAATGTCTGCTCTGTTATTCCCCAAAAGGTCACCCCAATGACATGGCAGACCTCTGACTTATACTCCTGTCTGTGGCTATAAACATCTCACTCGCTGTTGAAGAAGGTAATTAAAAGGTTTCTATGACAAGGATGTGCCTGCTTAGAGATGAGGTCTGAGTGTGCACCGCTGAAGGATTTATGAATTAAATTTACCCGCTGAGCTGCAGCTAAGGTGACGGCAGCTCCAGTTTACAACCATGTTTTTAATTTAGACATGTTATGCATGGCCAGAAACAACAACAGTCATTTCCTTTTTACAAGTCTTATTACTTATAAATCATGACAGCAGCATAGCTGCATTAACTTGAAGGGATGAGTAGATAATGCTACCAAAACTGCCTAATTTAAAAAAATACTCTTCCCCTAAAGAAGAAGTAAACAAAATAGTATTTTCTATTTTTTCACATAAAAATAAATGATTATATTGAAGTATTTAGAGGGAATTACATGTGTTGATGGCAAAATTTACATTGAATGGCATCCCAAGTTAAGAATTGCCCATTGATGGGTAGAAAGAGGGCTAGATAAAGCCAATATAGGAAAATGTCAGCGCTAATATCTAGATAACAGATTTATGGACATTCACTGTAAAAAATCTATCAAATTTTCTCTGAAAATTATCATAATGAAATGAGAAATATAAGTTGAAAGATTATTACAGTGTTAAGAGTAATATGAAAAGAGTATGGGGATATATTTCACTGTTGACAATTATCCTTTAAAAGCTGAAAGCAAATTGGGTTAATTGCCAGTGTGTTTTCTGTACATCACTAGGTATCTGGAATGGAAGTTGGAATTCCTTATACATTTCAGTATGTCTCTGAACTTTTCATCTTTATAGTTCTAACAAGTTCTACCCAGAAGTAAATTGAGGTTCAGGCAGCACATTTGATCATTTATTTAATGATCCTCCAAGTGGATGACTGAATCTCAATCTAATCTGGTATATTCTAATCAATCACAGTGATGATTTTTATAAAACTGCTTTCCTTTAAGTATTGATTGGTTACTAAAAGCTACTGATGACTACATACTGCCTGGCATTTTGCTCTTAGATTTTCACTCTTTTGGTAGTACACATTAGTCTCTATAAAGGACATCACTCCAGGCTTTTCAATAAATTCTAGTTGGTATAACATAGGAGGGGGCATTGGGGAACATTGGATACATGTATATGTGTGGCTGGGTCCCTTCTCTGTTCACCTGAGACTGTCACAATACTGTTAATTTGCTTTATCTCAATACAAAATGGTGTTTAAAAATAAATGAAGTGAAAGAAAGTTTGAACTGAAAAATTAGTTATATATATATGTATATTTGTATATATATATATATGTGTGTGTGTGTATATATGTGTATATACATAATGAATCAAATCTCTGGAGGTGGTTTGAAATTCCATTAACAGACAATGCATGGAATCTACTAAGATGGTATTCTGTTTAAGACTGAAAAAGATTGAATAATAATACTCCGGGAGCTCTGAGCTCTGCAAAAGCACATGTTACAGTCAAGGTTGAAACTTGTATTAATTCAAAACTGTGATCAAAAATGAAAAAATGTACCAATATTTCAGAAAACAAGGTGAGATTTGCACAAGTTGAGGCAAATGGTAAGATCATTAAGCCTGGGGACACTGGGGTCATGGAGCCTGGAAATAAAGCTGTCTTGTAGCTCAGGAGTCCTAGAACCATTGGTAAGTCCTACAGTATCTCTAAGTTTCAGCTTTTCCATCTGCAATATAGAGACAGTAGTATTTTTCTATTTCTCAGGCTTCATAAGAGTTATCAAATTATACATGACAACCCACATTCCATAATGCCTGGATAATAGTATGTAATCAGTGAATGGTGATCATTGTTAGCACTGTCCTTCAAGAATTAAAAAGGACGAGTATTCATAGCCAGCGGTTGTCTGTTAAAAAGTAAGCATGGAAAGCATGTATTAGTAGGCAGTAAAGTGCATAGGATTTCATAGAATATAATTTGTTAAAACACAAAGATTGATAGAATATCTATTCATCTTAACTATTCCTAAGGATATTTAAAATGAATATTTATATGTCATTTTTCTCATGAACCAAATAAAGTAAATGCCAAGAAAATAGATTTAAATGCAAGAATACATAGAAGAACCGTACAAAAAAGATCTTCATGACCCAGATAATCACGACGGTGTGATCACTCACCTAGAGACAGACATCCTGGAATGTGAAGTCAAATGGGCCTTATAAATCATCACTATGCACAAAGCTAGTGGAGGTGATGGAATTCCAGTTGAGCTAGTTAAAATCCTGGAAGATGATGCTATGAAAGTGCTGCACTCAAAATGCCAGCAAATTTGGAAAACTCAGCAGTGGCCACAGGACTGGAAAAGGTCAGTTTTCATTACAATCCTAAAGAAAGGCAATGTCAAAGAATGCTCGAACTACTGCACAATTGCACTCATCTCACATAGTAGTAAAGTAATGCTCAAAAGTCTCCAAGCCAGGCTTTAGCAATACATGAAATGTCAACTTCCAGATCTTCAAGCTGGTTTTAGAAAAGGCAGAGGAACCAGAGATCAAATTGCCAACATCTGCTGGATCATCAAAAAAGCAAGAGAGTTTCAGAAAAACATCTATTTCTGCTTTATTGACTATGCAAAAGCCTTTTACTGTGTAGATCACAATAAATTGTGTAAAAAAAAAAATTCTGAAAGAGATAGGAATACCAGACCACCTGACCTGCCTCTTGAGAAACCTATACGCAGGTCAGGAAGCAACAGTTAGAACTGGACATGGAACAACAGACTGGTTCCAAAGAGGAAAAGGAGTACATCAAGGCTGTATATTGTCACCCTGCTTATTTAACTTATATGCAGAGTACTTCATCGAGAAACTCTGGGCTGAAAGAAGCACAAGCTGGAATCAAGATTTCCAGGAGAAATATCAATAACCTCAGATATGCAGATGATACCACCCTTATGGCAGCAAGTGTGGAGGAACTAAAAAGCCACTTGAAGAAAGTGAAAGAAGAGAGTGAAAAAGTTGGCTTAAAGCTCAACCTTCAGAAAACTAAGATCATGGCATCTGGTCCCATCACTTCATGGGAAATAGATGGGGAAAGTGTCAGACTTTATTTTCTTGGGCTCCAAAATCAATACAGATGGTGATTGCAGCCATGAAATTAAAAGACACTTAGTCCTTGGAAGGAAAGTTATGACGGACCTAGATAGCATATTCAAAAGCAGAGATTACTTTGTCAACAAAGGTCTGTCTAGTCCAGGCTATGGTTTTTCCAGTGGTCATGTATGGATGTGAGAGTTCGACTGTGAAGAAAGCTGAGCGCCAAGGAATTGATGCTTTTGAACTGTGATGTTGAAGACTCTTGCAAGTCTCTTGGATTGCAAGGAGGTCCAACCAGTCCATCCTAAAGGAGATCAGTCCTGGGTGTTCTTTGGAAGGACTGATACTGAGGCTGAAACTCCAATACTTTGTCCACCTCATGCTAAGAGTTGACTCATTGGAAAAGACTCTGATGCTGAGAGGGATTGGGGGCAGGAGGAGAAGGGGACGACAGAGGATGAGACGGCTGGATGGCATCACCAACTCGATGCACATGAGTTTGGGTAGACTCCGGGAGTTGGTGATGGACAGGGAGGCCTGACGTGCTGTGATTCATGGGTCGCAAAGAGTTGGACAGGACTGGGTGACTGAACTGAACTGAACTGACCTGATAAACATGAGATGGCTTCACTTGTGGCTCAGCTGTTAAAGAATCCACCTGCAATGTGGGAGACTGGGTTCGATTCCTGGGTTGGGAAGATGCCCTGGAGAAGGGAAAGGCTACCTCTCCAGTATTCTGGCCTGGAGAATTCCATGTACTGTATTGTCCATGGGGTAGCAAAGAGTCAGACACGACTGAGCAACTTTTATTTCCATAAACATTAGAATAGATTATATATTTTTAAAGTCAATTTACTTTGGATACTAGAAAAGCATGATTTTATTCATAAATGTAGGAAGAGAAATAGCATAAAACATAACAGAACATATGTGATTGTGCTTTTTTCCCCTCATAATTGGAATCTATGTGAATAAAAGAAATATGTAATAAAAACTGACTGCCAGTTGAAAGAATTGAAATACATTGTAAAATTAATTGAGATAAACAATATTTAAAATACCTTTGTCTCATGGACACTAATTTGAAAAAAATGTTTTCTGTTATACAAGTCATACTTCTTTAGTTCTGTATTACTTCATCCTGTTGTCTGCAAGTAGATACTATATGTTTGCAAGGTATCTACCCTTCTGCATAACTTAAGAAAACTACATGATGAAAGCATTGAGACTTAGTAAATCCAATCTTGATTTCTGGGTTTTGGTAATTTTCACTTTTCAAGAAAAATTATCCTTTCATTTGTCCTTTCAAAAGTTTCAACACAGAAGAGTGTGATATAATGAATTGCAAAAGAATTTTTAAAACCCTGCATTTCCTCAAAAAACTGATCACATTTTAGTATTTTTCATAAAAAGATACATTTAAGATCCTTCAATTTTTGTTCAGGAGTTTCACATCTATATCTATAAAAATGATTAATCTGAGATACCCTATATTGCACTAGCTTTATTAAATTTTAGTCATGTCATTAATTTAGGTGATTCCAGATTAAATAATATGGAAAGTATTTGATCAGCTATTCAATTATTTATAATGATGTGATATTCATAGTATATCAATATATAGAATATAAATTGCATCAATTCAGTTCAGTTCAGTTCAGTCACTCAGTCAGGTCCGACTCTTTGAGACCCCATGAATTGCAGCATGCCAGGCCTCCCTGTCCATCACCAACTCCTGGAGTTCACCCAAACTCATGTGCATTGAGTTGGTGATGCCATCCAGCCATCTCATCCTCTGTCGTCCCCTTCTCCTCCTGCCCCCAATCCCTCCCAGCATCAGGGTTTTTTCCAATGAGTCAACTCTTCGCATGAGGTGGCCAAAGTATTGGAGTTTCAGCCTCAGCATCAGTCCTTCCAATAAACACCCAGGACTGGTCTCCTTTAGGATGGACTGGTTGGATTTCCTTGCAGTCCAAGGGACTCTCAAGAGTCTTCTCCAACACCACAGTTCAAAAGCATCAATTCTTCGGTGTTCAGCTTTCTTCACAGTCCAACTCTCACATCCATACATGACCACTGGAAAAACCACAGCTTTGACTAGACAGACCTTTGTTGGCAAATTAATATCTCTGCTTTTTAATATCCTATCTAGGTTGGTCATAACTTTTCTTCCAAGGAGTAAGTGTCTTTTAATTTCATGACTGCAATCACCATCTGCAGCGATTTTGGAGCCCCCAAAAATAGTCTGACACTGTTTCCGTAGCTAGGCAGGCTCCTTTGTCCATGGGACTTTCTGGGAAAGATTATTTGAGAGGGTTACAATTTCCATCTCTAGGGGATTTTCCAGACCCAGGGATTGAAACAGAGTCTCTTGCAGCTCCTGCATTGCGTGCAGATTCTTTCAGTTCAGTCAGTTCAGTTGCTCAGTCATGTCTGACTCTTTGCAACCCCATGAATCACAGCACGCCAGGCCTTTACCACCTAGCTATTGGGAAAGTACCAGTAGCTAATAACACTAATGCTAAATAAGTACATATAATAATATATAAATGTATATAAATTGTATCTCTGGACTCTAAATCTCTTTGACTTTCTAACACTTTTAAAGCTAGTTTTTCACTTTCAGAATTTTCTCATTGATATCTCAGTGTCTTTTTTGTCAGAAAATTTCAGTTCAGTTCAGTTCAGTCATTCCGTATTGTCTGACTCTTTGCGACCCCATGGATTGCAGCACTCCAGGCTTCCCTGTGCATCACCAACTCCTGGAGCCTGCTCAAACTCATCTCCATTGAGTCGATGATGCAACCCAGCCATCTAGTTCTCTGTCTTTGCTTCTCCTCCTGCCTTCAATCTTTCCCAGCATCAGTGTCTTTTCCAATGAGTCAGCTCTTCACATCAGGTGGCCAAGGTATTGGAGTTTCAGCTTCAACATCAGTCTTTCCAATGAATATTCAGGGCTGATTTTCATTAGGATTGATGGGTTTTATCTCCTTGTAGTCCAAGGGACTCTCAAGAGTCTTCTCCAACACCATAGTTCAAAAGCATCAGTTCTTCAGAACTCAATTTCTTTATAGTCCAGCTTTCACATCTGTACACAGCTAATGGAAAAGACATAGCTTTGACTAGATGCACTTTTTTTGGCAATGTCTCTGCTTTTCAATACCCTGTCTAGGTTGGTCATAGCTTTGCTTTCAAGGAGCAAGCATCTTTTAATTTTCATGGCTGCAGTCACTATCAGAAGTGATTTTGGAGCCCAAGAAAATAAAGTCTCTCACTGTTTCCATTGTTTCCCCATCTATTTGCCATGAAGTGATGGGACTGGATGCCATGCTCTTCATTTTTTGAATGTTAAGTTTTAAGTCAGGTTTTTCATTCTCCTCTTTCACTTTCATCAAGAGTCTCTTCTGTTCCTCTTCATTTTTTTGCCATAACGGTGCTGTCATCTGCATATCTGAGGTTATTGATATTTCTCCAGGGAACCTTGATTTCAGCTTGTGCTTCATCCAGCCTGGCATTTCACATGATGTACTCTGCATAAAAGTTAAATAATCAGGGTGACAATATACAGCCTTGATGTACTCCTTTCCCAACAGTTTTTTGCTCCATGTCCCATTCTAACTGTTGCTCCTTGACCTGCATACATATTTCTCAGGAAGCCTGTAAGGTGGTCTGGTAATCCCAGCTCTTGAAGAATATTCCACAGTTTGTTGTGATGTACACAGTCAAAGACTTTGGCATAATCAATAAAGCACATGTTTTTCTGGAATTCTCTTGCTTTTTCAATGATCCAAAGAATGTTGGCAATTTGGTCTCTGGTTCCTGTGCCTTTTCTAAATCCAGTTTGAACATCTGGAAGGTCATGGTTCATGTACTGTTGAAACCTGGGTTGAAGAATTTTGAGCATTTCTTTGCTAGTGTGTGAGATCAGTGCAATTGTGCAGTGGTTTGAACATTCTTTGGCATTGTCCTTCTTTGGAATTGGAATGAAAACTGACCTTTTCCAGTCTTGTGACCACTGTTGTGTTTTCCAAATTTGCTGGCATACCGAGTGTAGCACTTTCACAGCATCATCTTTTAGGATTTGAAAGAGCTCAATTGGGCTTCTATCACTTCCACTAGCTTGGTTCATAGTGATGCTTCCTAAGGCCCACTTGACCTCGCATTCCAGGATGTCTGGCTCTAAGTGAGTGATCATGGTTATCTGGGTCATGAAGATCTTTTTTATATAGTTCTTCTGTGTATTCTTGCCACCTCTTCTTAATATCTTCTGCTTCTGTTAGGTCTATACCATTTCTGTTATGTCAATACCATTTCCCTTAGGCCCATACAATTTCTTAGAAAATTTACATTCTTCTAAATAATGTTTAATTTTATCTCCATTTTTAAAACATTTAGCCAATGTAGAGCATATTATTCTTTATTGTCCTTTAAAATTCTATATGATCATCGATATATCTATTGATACTTTATTATTTTTCTTTTTCAGATTTTTATTTTTTATTGGATAAAATCTTGGAATTTTTTAAACAATGATTTATTAAATTTGCTATTCATTTTCCTTATTGTAATTAATTTCTACAATTATTTTACAATAGCTTTTTTCTAAGTTTGACTGTATATGTTGAATCTTCTAAATTAATTAATTTTCCCTAACACTATACATATATTTTTTATAGATCACATATGTATTTCAACTTAAAGCCTGTGTTTTATATCATATTTACATAAGATAGCTATTTAATGGAAAAATCAAAAATAATTTTTTCAGCTTTATCAAGATTTATTAAGGTAAGTTACATAACATCATGATTTGATACATTATTTATATATTGTGAAATAATTACCACAGTAGTTTAGCTCCTACTATTGTCACCTCATATAATTACTATTTCTTTTTTGCAATAAAAACCTTTAAGATAAATATATGTCACATCTTACTCATTCATCTGTAGGCGGACAATTTTTCCAAATTTTCATATTGGCTATTGTGGCGATTGTGACTAATGTTGCGGTTAACACGGGAGCAGATAACTCTTCAAGGTCTTGATTTCATTACCATTGGGTAGATGCTTAGAAGGGAGATTAATGGAACACATAGTTCTATTTTTACAGCTAGTTTTAAATTATTGAGGCAACTCTGTAATATTTTCCATATTTGTATCAATTTACATTTCCACAAAGTGTAGAAGGATTCTCTTTTCTCCAGAAGCTCATTGACACTTTTTGTCTCCCATCTTTTTTCCTAATAGCCATCCTGAAAGATGTAAGGTAATATCTCATTGTGCTGTGGATTTGCATTTCCCTAATGATTAATGATGCTGAGCACTTTTATAGTAGATATTGTTCCCTTAACCACTCCTCTTATTTTCACTCATGCGAACAGATTTTGTTCTCCCTAATAAAGTGTTAACAGAAAAGGCCTCTGACTCAAGATTTGCTTTGTAGCGAATCTAAGTTGTAATAATCTCTAATATTAAAGCAAGAAAATCTAGGCCTTAAAACCTAGGAGGGTGTGTGTTTTATGAAATAGTACTGGAGTCATGACTATAAGATAGTGTCATGGGTGTTTAGTCCCTAACAAGATCATTTCATGAGGTTACTCTTTCCATTCATATACCAGAAATTGGTAATTTAAACTTCTATTTCTTTGACAATAAAGGCAAGTACTGAGCTAACTCAAAGTTCGGAGTTTGAGAAGTGATTTCAGCAGATTATGATGGCTTAATTACAGTTCCAGTGAAGCAGATTCATAGTACAATCAGGGATGAAACTTGAGATTGTGCCACTAATAGTTTGTATCAAAATTTAATAAAGCTTATTAAATCATACAAATAAGGTTGGTAAATAGCATCACTTGAACACAAACCAAATTAATAAGGGATAATTGAAACGTTATGAATTTCTAAGACAAATGGTTACATTAAAAAGAGTTAATATGGCAATATTTTGATTCAGAAACTATAGAAAAAGGATTTTTTACAATTCCAACATATTTAGGAGTTAAAAGAATGGTTCTCTAGATCAAAATAAGAGATATTATGTCCAAAACATGATAAAGGAGAAGGAAATGACAACCAACTCCATTATTCCTGCATGGAGAATTCCATAGACACAGGAGCCTGGTGAGCCCCAGTCTATGGGGTCACAAAGAGTTGTACATGACTGAGTGACTAACACTTTCACTTTTCTTTCACTTTCAAATATGTTAAGATATTTTTAATTTGTGATGAATTTAACTCAGCAGAGATACTTAAGCCTGTCATGTATAACTTCAGTTTTCATTCAAACTAATTATTAAGATTAGAGAGATTATATATGTGAGATTGGCAGTTGCTAAAAATAAACTCTTCTCTATCTCTGTGTTTGAAGTATGAAGCATTGAAGGCTTGGCATGTTTACTGGATGCACTTAGAGTATATCTTATTATTCTTTGGCTGCCCAATAAACTTTGATGGAAAAACAGATCACTCTGCCATTGCCGTTAAATCAATCCTTAAAGACCTTTATCTTCTGACTACAGTTTGATGGAGCTGTAAACAAAGTTTTTGCTTAATATACACCTATACACCTATTAAAATCTAATATTTGGAAAAATAATCTTTAGTTGAGAGCATCATATAGCAAACATACTGGAAGAATTTAATTTCTTATTCATGTGTTTAATTTAATTAAATTTTGATGAAATACAATAATAATAAGTACTTTTATTTCTCAAGAAGAAGTGTTTCTATTAAATCAGGGATGTTAGGTATTGGTTTTCTCTAAAAAAGATGTCGGCATTTAAGATTAATATTTTACATTTTATTGTCAATAACTAATGCTGCCAGCAAAATTGCATATTAAAAACAGCTTATGCCTGACATTCAATTTAAAAAATGCTCATTTTTATTAAATACTGATGTTCTCTAAGTTTCACTTCTTAAGCTACTAGCCCACTTTTCCAGCTGATTTCATAAGCATTTATGATTTCAAATGACACATTTAAAATATTTGCCCTTAATGTATTTATTATATATTATATATAAGTATATATTCATTGATATTAGTGTTTTAGGTGATAGAATATTATTGGAGGATTATTGTTAGGTCTTTAAAGGGCAACAGAATATCATTTTTGAGTTTTGATATATAAGTGGTTAAGTTTCAAGATCAGATATTCTACTATGTAATTTTCATTGTATTTAATATTTAATAAAGTATATAAAGTATGTGGAGTGTGTGTGTTTATAAGTGTGCAATTGCTGTGCAATATCTTAACTGTACTAGTGAAAAACTAAAGAAGTGTTAAAATTAACCATTGGAATGAATTGTATCAAATATCTCATTTATTTTACTAATCTATAGTTAACGATTTTGATTAAGTAAGATTTAATTTAAACTTTCCAACCAACCTGTAAATATATATTCTTCTCTGGTTTCCTCTTATTATAAATAACTGGGAAAATATTTGATTTCCCAGAAACTTTAGGCAGAATGTTGACTTCTGTTGGTATTTATTATTCTAAATCAGCTTTAAAGCCTGTAGTTAATTGCATGCTTATTCCATGGCTGTACTTTTTAAACAAGTGGTTCCTAAAGTTGCATGTGATTAATACATTTACCTTCTGAAGTATCTTTAATTCTTTTAACATTGGCAATGATTGTTTTGCTTAAATTTATAACCATAACATGTCTTTGAAGTCTATTTTTCAAAATACTTTGAGCCCTTAAAAAATAAAATGTAGGCATTTCAGAATATGTTGTGCTGATCCAACTTTGATAGGAGTGATATATTTTTCTTTTAAAGTCTGTCCAAATGATGTATTACACAAGCAATAGAGAATATGTGTCTGCATAAATGCAACAATCAATTCAGCAATTGAAAGGATTCAGTTTTGCTAGATTTGCAGTTCTATTAGAACCAAAGTCATTAACAGAATCTTAATATTTGTTTAGATACTACAATGTTTTAATGGACTTTTAGCATCTCCAAGACAGTTATATAGACTGTTATTCAAGTTAGAGTTGCAAGACTTAGCAAAATTCTGGTTGCCCCGTATTAAGCAGCAAATAATCATTTTGTACTGGAGTAGGAAATAGTATCCCACTCCAGTATTCTTGCTTGGGAAATCCCATGGACAGGGGAGCCTGGCAGGTTACAGTCCATGGGGTTGCAGAGTCAGACATAACTGAATGACTTAGCATATAATAGGATGATCATTTTGTATAAGTATGCCTTATGTGATACTTTGTCCATACTTATATTTAGAAAATTCATTTGTTTTTTTATCTGAAATTTTAATTTAAGTGGGCAGCCTGTATTTTATCTAGCAAACTTGATCTAAGAAATGATGTTGATTAATTTGAAACTTTCAACTTTTACACTATTTTCCTTTATCTCTAAACTGATAGGAGGTATACTCTATTTAAGGATATGTCTATATGTAGTTAATTCTATGTATCTATATTTATATTTGTATCCATATAGCTCTATCTATCTATACATCTAGTCTACATATTTTGACAAATGTAGAGTAATGTATATTTACCATTCCAGATTCATAAAAAAGTTTCATCACTCTAAAATTCCCCAGTGCTCAATCTATTCATTCTCCCTGCCTTTATCCAAAAATTCCTAGCAACCACATCTTTTGCTGTTTCTTCCAGAAAGTAGTATACTGAAATCATACAGGATTTCATTTTGTAGTCTTTTCAGATTGATTTTTTTTCACTTTGAAATATATATATTTTTTATGGTTGAGTGCTCATATGTTTTTCTTTTGTCTTTTTTTGACTGAATAATATTCCACTGTATAAATTACCCATAATGTGATTATCCATTCATTCCCTGAAAGAAATTTTGACTGCTTCCAGGTTTTGGAAATTATGATGAAATCTGCTCTAAATACTTGTGTGCTGATTTTTGTCCAAACATAAGTTTTAAAGTCATCTGATCAATGACTTTATACTAAGGAGCACAATTGTTGGACAGTATGTTCAGAATATATTTAGCTTTGTAAGAAATTGCCAGCTGTCTTCCAAAATAACTGTACCACTTTGCAATTGGTTTTACTTTTTTTTTAAGTCTGATTGAAAATATTTTCTTGACATGGATTGAATTGAAAAGTAATAAGTAGAAAGAAGAAGAGATATTCAAAAATAATGAAGACACTAGCTGGTATGGAAAAATTGTAACTTCATAGGAATTAGTCCCAGTATTCTGACTGACAGTTGCCCTTCACGAAGTGTCACCATGGGTAAGATTATTTAATATTTCAGAATCTTTGTTTCCTCACCTGTAAAGCTGTAACTTTAAAACCTACTAAATTTCTGGGTGGAAGTATTTTGAACAGGGCCACCAATGCAAGTGCCATGGTGGGTTCTATCCCTGGGCCGGGATACACTCCAATATTCTTAGACCCTGGAGAATCCCCATGGAAAGAGAAGCCTAGCAGGCTACAGTCCATAGGGTCAAACAGAGTCAGACACAACTGTAGCACCTTAGCATGCACATACATGCACTCTTTGCTACTCCCGCTCTCCTCACCGAATAGAGAATCTTGAATAGCAAAGCATCTTCTCTACGTAGCTTGAAAAAGTACAGAAGGTCATTTATTTATTTATTTTATTTTTAATGTGTTTAACTTTTTTTTATGAGAAATGGAAACGTATAAAAATAAACAAAAGTCATTTATCACCAAATTGCAACAAAAAATAATTCTTGCCGATGGATTCCTATTGACTTTTGGCATTAAAAGACAAAGGGGGTTAAAACAATTGAATTACATTGCTCCAATACTCCTTACTGTCTATTCTCATCCTTACTTTTGTGATATGATTTCGGAGTGCTTATACCTGGATGTCCTGAGCCCTTTCAAAGGACTGATAAGCAATTGTCTCTTCCATGCTGATCAATTCCTGCTTCCAGATTTCATCCTGGTGGAGCTCTGTTAGGTCATTTAGGTTTTTTTCTGATGTTTCACATCTATATCACTTCTCCTGTAAGGCATGCATTATTAATGAATAGTCCCTCTGATAATGCTCCTTTTGGGTCTCAAAGGATTCCTCTAGTCTGGCCTGAGTTTCCTAGATCTCATGTAATAGTGCATCATATCTTGGGCTATGCAAGTCCAGGATGCTTGTTTTGGAGCTGGATGTTCCTATAACTATGCTTCTAGTGGTACTATTGGCTCCCATTGATCTTGAAGTGGCACTAGAACATTCTTCCTCACTACCATATTGAGGGCTGGACTGAAAGTTTGAAACCACTCCCAGAGCCTTCGAAGCATCATCTACTGTTCTTCCTCAAAAGAGTCCTTCATGTATGCACATGTGCTAAGTCACTTCAGTAGTGTCCAACTCTTTGAAACGCTATGGACTCCTCTGTCGATGGAATTTTTAGGTAAGAATACTGAAGTGGGTTGCCGTGACCTCCTCCAGGGAAATCGTTCTACTCCAGGGATTGAACACACATCTCTTATGTCTCCTGCATTGCAGGTGGATTCTTTACCATTGTGTCACCTGGGAAGCCCTAGAATAATTTGTATATCCCTCAATCACTAATGTAATATATTTCATATAGATTTTATGAAAACAATAAGCAAGAAAATATTTTTCTACACTGTAAAGATAAAGCAAACTGTTTAATATATTTTATGTTTTGTTGCTTTATTTCATGAATTAAAGTCAGGACAATAAAAGTAGAGATTCCATGTGACTTTGAGAGCTTAATTACAATCTAATTTAAGGAAGTCTGATAAGTTTCAGAGATTTGGGAACTGAAATAATAATGAATATATTTAGTAATAAAATTCTACTAGTATATTTTGTAATAAATATTTTTATTTAACATAAGTGCAAAGATAATGCATGCTTTGAGAATTTACCTTAGGGGGGGAAATGCTAAATCATAAATTTATTTCAAGCCCTTAAAGAGAACAGAAGATCAAAATAACTCAAGATTTCACAGACTTATATAATATTTTAGCAAAAGAATAGATTTTAGTACAATCCTTCTTGAACATATAAAGAAATAAAACTGAGCTTTGCCCATGGGTTTATACTTAGTCATTAAGTCAATCACATTTTTTAAAATAAATTATTTCTTTGAATTTAGAGACTATCAAAGCAGGTGAATTCCTATTTCAATCAAACACATGTTGAATATAGCATTGTTTGAAGTGTTCCTAAATTTAGGTGCCCTTCAGTTTTTTAAATATCATATAAAACAAGGTATTTTTAAAGTGAAGAATCTCAGAATATTTAGCAGATTTATTGTTGTAACTGAAATAGAAGTCCAGCCACCAAGGGCCTACAAAAAGTTAATCCAATTTCCTATAGGTGAGGAAACCAGTTTGTGTGCCAGCTAGATTCCAGTAAGTCAATTTATAATATCACTGTCTCTACTTTTGAAACTTCTCTTTTTTCCTTTCTAAGGGGTCCTACTACATCAAATTAGAAAGGGAGGGCAATCTTTGGGTGAGAAACTTGAGTCAATAAAATTGGTAATCTTCACCCATGCAGTCTCTGAACTCAAGGGAGGGAAATATTTCACTTTATTTTTAGTTCTATCTGTATAAACAACCCAATTGCCCAACTCTGCTTTTCCCAGTAGTGACATCAAACAGTGCCATCAAACTCAGCAAGGTTTCAAACTTTAATAGACACACAAAGTGAGAGAACATATACCACCAGGTCAGCAACAAACTTCTTTTTTTTAATTTCTAACTGCACAGATTCAGATTGATGACTGTCATATGAGAACTTTTAAGAATGGTAAGGTGAAACTGTGGAACAGAATGCCTATGAAGCACTTATATATATATATTATATAATCTGATGTTGGGCTTCAGAATGTATTTGGTCAAGATATATTGATTAAATACCCAATGTATACTATTAATATATTAACATTTTTAAGATAAAGATGACCAAATGAAGTATTTATTTTTATGTCACTATCAATAATCCTTAATTATGTGCATTAACTACAAACTTACATATTTATGTTTCTCTATATTTTACATAGGAACCTGGAATATCAGGTCCATGAATCAAGGCAAAGTGGAAGTGGTCAAACAGGAGATGGCCAGAGTGAACATCAACATTCCAGGAATCAGTGAAATAAAATGGACTGGAATGGGTGAATTTAACTCAGATGACCATTATATCTACTACTGTGGGCAGGAAACCCTTAGAAGAAATGGAGTAGCCATCATTGTCAACAAAAGAATCCAAAATACAGTACTTAGATGCAATCTCAAAAATGACAGGATGATTTCTGTTCATTTCCAAGGCAAACCATTCAATATCACTGTAATCCAAGCCTATGCCCCAACCAGTAACGCTGAAGAAACTGAAGTTGAACAGTTCTATGAAGATCTACAAGACCTTTTAGAACTAACACCCAAAAAAGATCTCCTTTTCTTTATAGGGGACTGGAATGCAAAAATAGGAAGTCAAGAAACACCTGGGAAAATAGGCAAATTTGGCCTTGCAATACAGAATGAAGCAGGACAAAGGCTAATAGAGTTTTGTCAAGAGAACACACTGGTCATGGCAAATACCCTCTTCCAACAACACAAGAGAAGACTCTACACACGGACATCGCCAGAGGGTCAACACTGATATCAGATTTATTATATTCTTTGCAGCCAAAGATGGAGAAGCTCTATACAGTCAGCAGAAACAAGACCAGGAGCTGATTGTGGCTCAGATCATGAACTCCTTATTGCCAAATTCAGACTTAAATTGAAGAAAGTAGGGAAAACCACTAGATCATTCAGGTATGAACTAAATCAAATCCCTTATGATTATACACTGGAAGTGAGAAATAGATTTAAGGGACTAGATCTGATATACAGAGTGTCTGATAAACTATGGACAGAGATTCATAACATTGTACAGGAGACAGGGATCAAGACCATCCCCATGGAAAAGAAATGCAAAAAAGCAAAATAGCTGTCTAGGGAAGCCTTACAAATAGCTGTGAAAGAAGAGAAGTACAAAGCAAAGGAGAAAAGAAAAGATATAAGCATCTGAATTTTCAGCAGAGTTCCAAAAAATAGCAAGGAGAGATAAGAAAGCCTTCCTCAGTGATCAATGCAAATAGAGGGAAATTTAAAAAATAAAATAAAATAAAATGTTCAAGTTATTGGGAAAAAAAAAAAAAAAGAAAGCCTTCCTCAGTCATCAATGCAAATAGAGGGAAATAACAGAATGGGAAAGACTAGAGATCTCTTCAAGAAACTTAGAGATACCAAGGGAACATTTAATGCAAAGATGGGCTCAATAAACGACAGAAATGGTATGGGCCTAACAGAAGCAGAAGATATTAAGAAGAGGTGGCAAGAATACACAGAAGAACTGTACAAAAAAGATCTTCATGACTCAGATAATCACGATTGTGTGATCACTCACCTAGAGCCAGACATCCTGGAATGTAAAGTCAAGTGGGCCTTAGAAAGCATCACTACAAACAAAGCTTGTGGAGGTGATGGAATTCCAGTTGAGCTATTTCAAATCCTGAAGGATGCTTCTGTGAAGGTGCTGCACTCAATATGCCAGCAAATTTGGAAAATTCAGCAGTGGCACAGGACTGGAAAAGATCAGTTTTCATTCCAATCCCAAAGAAAGGCAATGCCAAAGAATGCTCAAACTACTGCGCAATTGCACTCATCTCACACGCTAGTATTCTCAAAGTTCTCCAAGCCAGGTTTCAGCAATACGTGAACCATGAACTTCCAGATATTAAAGCTGGTTTTAGAAGAAAGAGACAGAGGAACTAAAGATCATATTGCCAACATTCACTGGATCATGGAAAAAACAAGAGAGTTCTGGGAAAACATCTATTTCTGCTTTCTTGACTATGCCAAAGCCTTTGACTGTGTGGATCACAGTAAACTGTGGAAAATTCTGAAAGAGATGGGGATACTAGACCACCTGACCTGCCTCTTGAGAAACCTGTCTGCAGGTCAGGAAGCAACAATTAGAACTGAACATGGAACAACAGACTGGTTCCAAATAGGAAAAGAAGTACGTCAAGGCTATATAGTGTCACCCTGCTTATTTAACTTATATGCAGAGTACATCATGAGAAACACTGGACTGGAAGAAGCATAGGCTGGAATCAAGATTGCTGGGAGAAATATCAAGAACCTCATATATGCAGATGACACCACCCTTATGGCAGAAAGTGAAGAGGAACTAAAAAGCCTCTTGATGAAAGTGAAAGAGGAGACTGACAAAATTGGCTTAAAGCTCATTATTCAGAAAACTAAGACCATGGCATCTGGTCCCATCACTTCATGGGAAATAGATGGAGAAACAGTGGAAACAGTGTGAGACTTTATTTTTTGGGGCTCCAAAATCACTGCAGACGGTGACTGCAGCCATGAAATTAAAATACACTTATTCCCTGGAAGGAAAGTTATGACCAACCTAGATAGCATATTAAAAAGCAGAGCTATTACTTTGCCAACAAAGGTCAGTCTGGTCCAGGCTATGGTTTTTCCAGTCATCATGTATGGATGTGAGAATTAGACTGTAAAGAAAGCTGAGCACCAAAGAATTTATGCTTTTGAACTGTAGTGTTGGAGAAGACTCTCTTGAGAGTCCCTTGGACTGCAAGGAGATCCAACCAGTCCATCCTAAAGGAGATCAGTTCTAGGTATTCATTGGAAGGACTGATGCTAAAGCTGAAACTCCAATACTTTGGCCACCTCATGTGAAGAGTTGACTCATTGGAAAAGACTCTGATGCTGGGAGGGATTGGGGGCAGGAGGAGAAGGCCATGTCAGAGGATGAGATGGCTGGATGGCATCACCGACTTGATGGATGTGAGTTTGAGTGAACTTTGGGAGTTGGAGATGGATAGGGAGCCCTGTCGTGTGCGATTCATGGGTCACAAAGAGTGGGACACGACTGAGTGACTGAACCGAACTGAACTTTTACATGATTAAATAGTTTTACAGTTTAATAGCTCATAAGATATATAATGTCAGAGGCATACAAGGGAAATTCTTTGTGTGTGTGTGTGTTCTCTCTTCTCTCCTTGAAACTGATAAGCTTCCAACTACCATTTCAACTAGAGGCCACTAAAGTTGGGTCATGTGAAAACAAAACATATTTTTTTTATATTCTTTAGAGGAATTGATTGTGAAATTGACAAGAAGCTTTTCAAATTCTTTTTCTCTCACTATACCACATTCAGGGAATACTGTGTTTAATATGAGGTGATATATTATACTACTTTTCATAATGTAATGGGTCAAAAATTGTTCCCTACTCTAGGAATTAGCACCATAATAATATCAAATGTTAATACCCAATAGCAAGTTTGCTAGTTTTTTATTGTACTACAAAGAAATAAAGTAGCAATATTTTTAGACTGTGGTCATATTAACAAGACTTAATTTAAAAAATGGTTCCCAAATTATGAGTTAGGTTGTCACTAGAACCTTGGGGGAGGGATTCAAGTTGGATATTCTATACCTAGATATAGAACTCCAAAGAACTGCAAAATGTGTGGTGAGATTTGAATTTTGATATGTTGAATTTTAGGGTCAGTTGGTGTCATCAGTTACATGTAGCAATTTAGAAAAGGATATTTAGTGCAAGAAGAGATGAGCCTCAAAATTAGAATTCTGGTGAATTCCTTCTTGTACAAGCAAATGTCTGGAAAAACATTGAAAAGAAGTTGTTAAAAACTTAAAAGAAAAAAATAGAGTGTGAGGACAGAGAATTCAAGAGAGCAGAACACTTCCAGAAAGGAAAAGTCAAGTTCTAAAAATTAGAGACATTTGGTAAGTGAAAGAAGATTCATATATATTGGATCTGTCAATTAGAAAATAATATTTGTCAGAGTATTTAAAATGAAGTAGGATTACTGATAACTATATAGGGAACTAAGAAGCTGAAGGAAGTATTTCTTGATGGTCATTTTTTTGGTTGTTGTTGTTGTTTTTTCATGAATTGTGAAGAAGCATTTGTTATGAGAATGAAAAGAAAGCCGAAGAAGGACACATATGCCAAAGGCTGAGTTAACTACAAGGGTCATAAAAAGAGACGCGTGTACCCCAATGTTCATTGCAGCAGTGTTTATAATAGCCAGGACATGGAAGCAACCTAGATGTCCATCAGCAGATGAATGGATAAGAAAGCTGTGGTACATATACACAATGGAGTATTACTCAGCCATTAAAAAGAATACATTTGAATCAGTTCTAATGAGGTGGATGAAACTGGAGCCTATTATACAGAGTGAAGTAAGCCAGAAAGAAAAACACCAATACAGTACACTAACGCGTATATATGGAATTTAGAAAGATGGTAACAATAACCCTGTGTACGAGACAGCAAAAGAGACACTGATGTATAGAATAGTCTTATGGACTCTGAGAGAGAGGGAGAGGGTGGGAAGATTTGGGAGAATGGCATTGAAACATGTAAAATATCATGTATGAAACGAGTTGCCAGTCCAGGTTCGATGCACGATACTGGATGCTTGGGGCTGGTGCACTGGGACGACCCAGAGGGATGGTGTGGGGAGGGAGGAGGGAGGAGGTTTCAGGATGGGGAGCACATGTATACCTGTGGCGGATTCATTTTGATATTTGGCAAAACTAATACAATTATGTAAAGTTTAAAAAATAAAATTAAATTAAAAAAAAAAAAAGGGACTTGATAAGGATTTGTCAGTCTGTAACCTTCATATGGGGCTTCTCAGGTGGTGCTAGTAATAAAAAAAAAACAAAAAAAAAAAAAAAAAAAAAACAACAAAAAAAAACCCGACTGCCAATACAGGAGTGGTAAGAGATGTGGATTTGATCCCCAGGTGGGGAAGATTCCCTGAAGGAGGGAATGGCCATCCACTCCAATATTCTTGCCTGGAGAATCCCATGGAGAGAGGAGCCTGGTGAGCTATGGCCCATAGGGTCTCAAAGAGTCACACACAACTGAAGTTGACTTAGGATGAACACAAGCTTGATATGAATTTGGCTCCTACCTTATGTCACATACTGGTTGCTTCTTTTTGAATATCTTATTTTCTTTGCGAACATTGTTTTTTAGATCTGTTCTTTCACTTATTTGTAACTATTGAATCTTCTCTATAGATATACATTTATTTCCTTCAAAATCATCTTTCTAATTCCCTCCCAACAAGGCAAGATATCACCTCCCTTTGAACTATAATTACAGTAGTTTCTATTTTTGGCTCTGTTTACAACCCTGAAAAATTTAAAGCACAAAATCAACATATAATTATTTTCTTATCTCTCCATGTTCTTGGCACTGGAAGGAAACAAATCTTACTTAATGAAATAAGCTTCCTGTCCCCTTTCATCCACTGAAACAATTCAGAATGAATATCTTGAAAATTTGAAATCCTGTCGTTTCTTATGAACTGTCACATACTTGACCACAGCTAAAATGTAGGTGCAAAGCTCATCAAACATGTGCCTCTTGCAATGGAAGCTCAGAATCTTAACCAGTGAACCTCTAGGAGAGTTCATAAAGCAAGCTTCTTATACTTAGTAAGTAGACCAAATTAAAATTGAAATTGAGATTATGTCTCACATATATAGCTTGGAAAAACAGATTCCAAAAGACTGCTTTTCAGAACTGAAGTTGAAAATTGCAGCTGTGATTTAAAAATCATTTTCTTTATTAAAATATCAAAATAGAGAGCAATTAAAAACCTGTTCCCTGAAAGTATGTTTTCTACAAACAGCATCTGAAAATAATTATTATGACATGTTAATTATCCTAATAAATGAAAGCTAAATGCTTTATAATGTCATTATTATCCTCTTACAAATATCTTTTAAACACTAAAGAAAACAATTCACTACAAAATTAATTTTTCTACAAAGAGAATGCAAATAGTGAATCTAGTGAAACAATTTGAGGCAAATTTGAAAACTTAATTTATCATTTTTAGGTATATTGATTTTGGGTTCAAGGCAGAAAAATTCACTCTGTTTTAAAAGATGAATTTGTTGTTGTTCAATTGCTCAGTCATCTCTGACTCTTTGTGACTCCATGGACTGTGGCACGCCAGGCTACCCTGTCCTTCACCATCTCCCAGAGCTTGGTTGAACTCATCTCCACTGAGTCAGTGATGCCATCCAACCATCTCATCCTCTGTCATCCCCTTCTCCTCCTGCCTTCAATCTTCTCCAGATTCAGGTCTTTTCTAATGAGTCAGTTCTTCGTATCAGGTGGTTAATGTATTGGGGCCTCAGCATCAGTCCTTCCAAGAAAATTCAGGACTGATTTCCACTAGAAATGACTGGTTTGATCTCCTTGCATCCCAGGGACTCTCAAGAGTCTTCTTCAACACCACAGTTCAAAAGCATCAATTCTTTGATGCTCAGCCTTCTTTATGGTCCAACTCTCACATCCATACATGACTACTGGAAAAACCATGCCTTTGACTAGATGGACCTTTTTTTGCAGTGTAATGTCCCTGTTTTTTATTATGCCATCTAGCTTGGTCATAGCTTTTCTTCCAAGGATTAAGTGTCTTTTAACTTCATGGCTGCAGTCACCATCTGCAGTGATTTTGGAGCCCAAGAAAATAGTCTTGGAAACAATGTTTTCATTGTTTCCCTATCTACTTGCCATGAAATGATGGGAATGGATGCCATGATCTTAGTTTTTGAATGTTGAGTTTTAAGCCAGCTTTTTCACTTTAGTTTACTTTCATCAAGAGGCTCTTTAGTTCCTCTTCACTTTCTGTGATAAGGGTGGTGTCATCTGCATATCTGAGGTTATTGATATTCCTCCCTGCAAAATTGATTCCAGCTTGTGCTTCATCCAGCCTGGCATTTTGCATGATGTACTCTGCATATAATTTAAATAAGAAATATATTATTAGATTTCAGGGCAATGATCAGATTAGAAAATTTAAAGCTTTTCTGCCAAGAAATTATAATGAAGTCATGGAAAAATTATACAAAGCAATGCACTTTAGAAGGTAAGAGTTTATGAGGGATGCATTTTTGAACTGAATGCTTTTTATTTGCCTATCCTTTAAATTGGTAAAACTTAGTAAGCTTTCCAAAATCCAATGAAAGTGCTGTGTAAATATTATTTTTTTCTCCAGGTTTGAAGTATAAACCCTTTGGATACTACTTAGCCATTTCCCCCCAATAATCATAGCTGCTAAAATGTCAGTCAAGGCCTTTGAAATCCATATCTGTATTTTATATTGTACATAGTCTTCACATATATAAGGTCACATACACAGACACACACACACAGATACACACTCCACACAAGCACAAAAAAACTCAAGCCACTTGTCAGATGATAATCCATGTCTGATAATGAGAACCTACTGCATAGCCCAGGAAGTCCACTCAGTGCCCTGTGATGACCCAAATGGAAAGCAAATTAAAAAGAAAAAATAAAGAGTGGATATATGTATATGTGTAACTGATTTGCTTTACTGTGCAGCAGAAACTAACACAACATTGTAAACCAACTCTACACCAGTAATAAATAATACAAAAGTTGTTGCTCAGTCACTCAGTCGTATCCGAATCTGCAACCCCAGGGACTGCAGCATTTCAGGCTTCCTTGTCCTTCACCATCTCCCGGAGCTTGCTCAAACTCATCTCCATTGAGTCGATGATGCCATCCAACCATCTAATCCTCTGTCATCCCCTTTCCCTCCTGCCTTCAGTCTTTCACAGCATCAGGGCCTTTTCCAATGAGCTGACTCTTCACATCAGGTGGCCAAAGTATTAGAGCTTCAGCTTCAGCTTCAATCCTTCCAATGAATATTAAGGGTTGATTTCCTTTAGGATTAATGGGTTTGATCTCCTTGCTCTCCAAGGGATGAATAAATTTGTAAAATGCATTTGAAAATTCAAATCTCTTTAAGCTAAAGTCAGTGTCAAAGTTTCCTAGAACATCTTTCCCCCAATTATTTCTGTATTGTAAAAACAGATGGAGTCTATTTTTCATATTTTTAGTGAAATAGTAAGAGATGCACTAAGTTTTTGCTGAGTTAATGATTACCCAGACGAAGATCATGGTATCTGGTCCCATCACTTCATGGGAAATAGATGGGGAAACAGTGGAAACAGTGTCAGACTTTATTTTTCTGGGCTCCAAAATCACTACAGATGGTGACTGTAGCCATGAAATTAAAAGACGCTTACTCCTTGGAAGGAAAGTTATGACCAACCTAGATAGCATATTCAAAAGCAGAGACATTACTTTGCCAACAAAGGTCCATCTATTCAAGGCTATGTTTTTTCCTGTAGTCATGTATGGATGTGAGAGTTGGACTGTGAAGAAGGCTAAACGCCAAAGAATTGATGCTTTTGAACTGTGGTGTTGCAGAAGACTCTTGAGAGTCCCTTGGACTGCAAGCAGATCCAACCAGTCCATTCTGAAGGAGATCAGCCCTGGGATTTCTTTGGAAGGAATGATGCTAAAGCTGAAACTCCAGTACTTTGGCCACCTCATGCAAAGAGTTGACTCATTGGAAAAGACTCTGATGCTGGGAGGGATTGGGGGCAGGAGGAGAAGGGGACGATAGAGGATGAGATGGCTGGATGGCATCACTGACTCGATGGACGTGAGTCTGAGTGAACTCCAGGAGTTGGTGATGGACAGGGAGGCCTGGCCTGCTGTGATTCATGGGGTCGCAAAGAGTCGGATACGACTGAGTGACTGAACTGAACTTAACTGAACTGAATCTGTACATTGATGAACAAGATTAACATTCTCTGGACTTAGTTTGACCTAGATTAAGGTAAACTATAGACAAAATGGGCTTCCCAAGTGACTCTAGTTGTAAAGAACCAATGCAGGAGACATAAAGACGTGAGTTTGAATCCTGGGTCAGGAAAATCCCCTGGAGGAGAGTATTGCGACCCACTCCAGAATTCTTGCCTGGAGAATCCCATGAAAAGAGGATCCTGGAGGACTGCAGTCTATAAGGTCACAAAGAGTCAGACAACTGAAGTGACTTTGCACAAGAGAAATCGGTATGCAAGTCAAGAAGCAACATTTAGAACTGGACATGGAACAACAGACTAGTTCAAAGTTGGGAAAGGAGCATTTCAAGGCTGTATATTGTCACCCTGCTTATTTAACTTTTATGCAGAGTACATCATGCAAAATGCAGGGTTGTTTGAACCACAACCTGGAAATAAGATTGCCAATAGAAAAATCAATAACCTCAGATATGCAAATGACACCACGCTTATGGCAGAAAGTGAAGAGGAACTAAAGGGTCTCTTGATGAAAGTGAAAGAGGAGAATGAAAAAGCTGGCTTAAAACTCAACATTCAAAAAACCAAAGATCATGGCATCCAGTCCCATCACTTCATGGCAAATAGATGGGGATACAATGGAAAAGTGACCAATTTTATTTTCTTGGGCTCCAAAATCACTGCAGATGGTGACTGCAGCCATGAAATTAAAAGACGCTTGCTCCTTGGAAGGAAAGTTATGACCAACCTAGACAGCATATTAAAAATCAGAGATATTACTTTGTCAACAAAGATCTGTACAGTCAAAGCTATGGTTTTTCTATTAGTCATGGGTGGATGTGAGAGTTGGACCATAAAGAAGGCTGAGCATCAAAGAATTGTTGCTTTTGAACTATGGTGTTGGAGAAGCCGCTTGAGAGTCCTTTTGACAACAAGGAGGTCAAACCAGTCAATCCTAAAGGAAATCAGTCCTGAATATTCATGGGAAGGACTGATGCTGAAGCTGAAACTCCAGTACTTTGGCCACCTGATGCAAAGAACTGACTCCCTGGAAAAGACCCTGATGCTGAGAAAGATTGAAGGTGAGTGGAGAAGGGGAATGGCAGAGAATGAGATGGTTGGATGGCATCACTGACTGGATGGGCATGATTTTGAGCACCTCTGGGAGTTGTTGATGGACAGGGAAGCTTGGCATGCTGCAGTTCATGGTGTCCCAAAGAGGCAGGCTTGACTGAGCGACTGAACTGAACTGACTGAACGGAAGGGCTTTATACTTGTCGAGTGAGTGAATACATGAAACCAGAAGATGGGAGACATGCTTGGGTTTCAAGACACAATGTTGCTCAGAATTTATATTTCTTTTGATACATTAATATGATGATATGATGTCAAGGAACAATTGGATTAAAAATGAGGTATAACATTTCCAGAAGCAGAATAAGCAGATTTTTTCCTAGGTACTATTTTTTGTTTAAAATGACTTAAGCATGAAAGTTTTTATCTAGTCTTGGGCATATTTGCCCCACATTACTGGGGCTATATTGTCTGGAATGACCGCTAACTTTCTATCTAATATCCGATCCATTTCTGCAATAAAATCAATAAAGAAAGATAGAGCCTCAAACACAATTATTTCACAATTACTTTTAGCTAGTATGGCATCAGTATAATGAGTAACTTTAGCATTTGAATTAGATTTAGGCCACTTATTTAAAGCCTACCTTCCTGAATTATGGTATCATGCCAGATAATTTAAATCCCCAGGTGGTAGACAAACAGTAAATCAAATTACTAGCACTGCAAGAAAAAAGCAAATTGCTCTTGCTATCCAGCACTAACAGTGACTCCAAAGATCACATAAGCCAAATCAATGACTGCATATGAATCAAGAGTGACTAAGAATCACCTTACAATGTGAAAATATGGAGAGTCACAGTTCTCATCTAATTGTGGCTACCTTGTATTAATCTATGCATAATTCCAATTGTATTCTATAAATAATATCCAAAATGTATTTAATTTCTGTACCAGCTAAATTGAGATCATAATTAGAAGAGTGTTGCTATTGGGTACAACCTACTCCTCTAATTTCTGCTTTAAAAATAAAGCTCTATTTATCCCCTTGAAAATATGGCAACTATGATTTTATATTTACAACTTTATTGGGGGAGGAGGTCTATGGGAACAGTCATTTGCATTTTCAAGGAAGACGTTGTTACACTGTTTTTCTTCATCCTTTCAAGTGAAAATACTTTTTATTTTTCCCTAAAATCACAATAAATCAATCCTACTATCAGTTTAAAGAATGACCAGGGCTTCCCTGATAGCTCAGATGGTAAAGAATCCACCTGCAATGCAGGAGACCCTGGTTCAATTCCTGGGTCACGAAGACCCACTGGAGAAGGGATAGGCTACCCACTCCAGTATTCTTGGGCTTCCCTTGTGGTAAGAATCCACCTGCAATGCAGGAGACCTGGATCCGATCCCTCGGTTGGAAAGATATCCTGGATTAGGGAAAGGCTACCCACTCCAGGATGCTGGCCTGGAGAATTCCAAGGACTGTATAGTCTATGGGATCGTAAAGAGGTGGACAACACTGAGTGACTTTCACTTTCAGAATCTGTACAGAAAATCACTTTGGTTCTCTATGTTCCAACTTAGAAACTTAGTAAAACTCTGCCACTGAAAATTATCTCTTCAATATCCTCAATCATGGAAATAATCTCTGTTTCCAAAGCTTCCTAGTTTTTTTAGAACTATTTTTAATTATCTAAATTTTTCATGTGTATTTTATTAATATTATTTGCTTTAAAAAACACAGTACTGAGGTATGGTTTACATACAAAAAAGCCAAATATATTTAATGTATACAACTGATGAGTTTGGAGATAAGTTGTTGTTGTTCAGTCACTCAGTCATGTCCAATTCTTTGCAACCCCACAGACTGTAGCACTCCAGGCTTCCTTGTCCTTCATCATCTCTTGCAGCTTGCTCAAACTCATGTCCATTGAGTCAGTGATGCCATCCAACCAACTTGTCCTCTGTCATCCCCTTTTCCTCCTGCCTTCAATCTTTCTCAGCATCAGGGTCTTAACATACATAGATACCTACCCCTAAAACCACCATCACAATCTATGTCTTAAACATATCCATCACCTTGTAAAGGTTCTTCTTATCATATAAGCAATTTTATAAACTGATATGAACGTCTGGAGAATCAAAGCTCCCTAATTTTTGAATGCCAGTGTTTGTCAGAAGAAACTTGCCTGGTTCAGAGGTAAAGAATCATTCTGTGATGCAGAAGATGTGAGTTCAGTCCCTGAGTTGGGAAGATCCCCTGGAAGAGGGCACTGCAACCCACTTCAGTATTCTTGCATGGAGAATCCCATGAATGGAGGAGCCTGGCAGGTTACAGTCCATGGAGTCGCAAAGAGTCAGACATGACTGAAGTGACTGAGCATGCATGCACACACAGCACATTGTCAGAAACATTTGGATTTCAGCATCGCATTTATACTTGCCACCAAGAGATTTTTACAAGTGATTGATCTGAAAGAACAGACATAGGGATAAATGTAATGAGGCGTTTTGAGGCAATTCCAGCTTTATTGCTTTTGTTGTTGCTGTGGTGCTTGTTAGGTAGGGTATATGTGTGTAAGTGTGTGTGTGCTTGTGTTGTGTTGTGTGTGTGTGTGTATGTGTGTATAGACTTGTTGACGGGCAGCAGATGACCTTTGTATTATTTCCTAGGGCTGCCTTAACAAAATACCACAAACTCATTGTCTTTAAATTGCAAAAATTTGTTGTCTCACAGTTTTGGGTATTAGAAGTCCAAAGTCATGCTGTCTACAGGGACATGATCCATCTGAAACCTATAAAGGAAATCTTTCCAGGCTTATGGTGGTTTGTCAGCAACCTTTGGTGTTACCTGGTTGGTACAGCCAACACTCTAATCCTTGGTCCTCACATAGCAATCTTCCTATATTTCTGTCTTCATAAGTACATCAGTCTTATAGAACTAGGGGCCCACAATACAACAGTGTAATAGCATGTTAATTTGTTAATAGCCAACTATGTCTGCATGACATGACTTTAGTTCCAAAAAATAATAACCTATTCATTTCTCATGATTCTGTGAGTTTTCTCATGCTCTGCTCTGCAGTTCTTCTGGTCTCATTTGGAGTCTCTTACAAGGCTGTGTTAAGCTGAAACATGATTTGAGATATATTATGTCATTCTCACTGTACCCTCCACATAGTCTTTAATCATTCAGCAGTCTAGCCTGGCTTCAGTTCAGCACAGCTACTCGATTCTACAACAGCATGTCTCTTCTGCCCCCATTTCATCTGTCAAATTAAGAATACAGTCTGGTCCAAAGTCAAGAAGTGTATGAATAGATTCATCTCTTATATGAGGATTGGCATGCCCAAACACATTGGGAGGTAACTGTGGGAGCCATAAGTGAGGATTCAGTTCAGTTCAGTTGCTCAGTCATGTCCGACTCTTTGCGACCCCATGAATCCCAGCATGCCAGGCCTCCCTGTCCATCACCATCTCCCGGCGTTCACTCAAACTTGTGTCCATCGAGTCAGTGATGCCATCCAGTCATCTCATCCTCTGTTGTCCCCTTTTCTTCTTGCCCCCAATCCCTCCCAGCATCAGAGTCTTTTCCAATGAGTCAACTTTCGCATGAGGTGGCCAAAGTACTGGAGTTTAAGTTTTAGCATCATTCCTTCAAAAGAACACCACTTAGGATCAAATACTACTTGCCACTATTGTTATTTATTCTAGTTATTTCTTTTAATAAGTCATAATGTTCTACTCTATCAATAGAAGTCCAATGAGGAGAGAAAAATCACAGGATAATTTACACAGGAAGAGTTTTATATAAAAAAGTTGAACTAAAACAAGGAATGGGAATAATGAGGGGTAAGTTTTAAAAAGAAGACTGTAAAAATTAGGAATATAGGACTGGTAGACACAAGAACACCATATACCATTAGAACTGAATAGAGATATCCAAATAAAAGAAACCCTCCAGCCAGGGAAACTGTACGTGATGACAACTTCAAAGGAAAGAGATATTCTATTTTTAATCACTTCCACTCAGGGACAGTTATGAACAGTGATGGTATATAATTACAACATATTTTCTTTGTTGAAGTCACTGAGAAATGTTTTTCGTATTAAAACCTAGAAATGTGAAAATAACAAATAAGAGGAATAAATTTGGGGATCTAACATACAGCATGGTGATTATAGTTTATCATACTGTATTATATACTTGGCATTGCTAAAAGAGTAGATGTTAAATGTTCTCATCACCACACAAAAAATGGCAATTATGTGACCTGATCGAGGAGTTAGCTAACACTATAATGGGGCTGATTTTGCAACGTGTAAGCGCGTCAAATCAATACATTGTACACTTTAAAATTACATAATGTATATACCAATTACATGTCAATAAAACTAGGGGAAAAGAATTTAAAAATAGCAAATATGATTATTTCTGATTAGAATAAATTATTGAAAAATGTGCAAAATATTTTCATGGTTTAAGCATCTAGAGACATTTCAAGATATGTTGTGTTAGGAAAAATGCCAAGTTTCACACCATTTTTCCTAGAAAAGGGGAGAATTATAATACGGCCAATTCTCTGAGACTCTTGGACTAAAAATAATATTATTTTCTAAGCATGTCCTAAAAGTCTCTAAGCCCTGTTAATTCATAGTTGCATTAAAAATTTGTTGAATAAAAATCCATGAGTAGTTTTTTTTTCAGATAGATATGAGACTTAAACATAGCATTTCTGTCAAATTTTAAAAATATATAAAATGTCTTTTAAGACATACATTTGATTTAAATATCCTTACTAAAATTCATAACAACTTCCATTGTCAGTAAAAAAAAAAAAATCCTGCAGCTTTCATAACTTTAGGTTCCAAATAATATCTTAACTTCCATATTATGGCCCAAAAGACATTTAGACAGTATTATTTGATACTAACAATTTTATCTTTCTTCTGCTAATTATATGGAGCATTAAAATAAACTATGCAAAATAATCACAATTATGTGCATGCACAGTCACTAAGTCATCTCCAAGTCTTTGTGACCTCATGGCCTCTAGCCCACTACCCTCCTCTGTCCAAAGGATTTCCCAGGGAAGAATACCGGAGTCAGTTGCCATTTCCCTTTGCAGGGAATCTTCCCAACTCAGGGATTGAACCTAGTCATCTGCCTTGGCAAGTGAGTTCTTTACCATTGAGCACCAGGGAGGCTCAATCACAATTATATTGAGGACTTAGATGGGCACTGAAATTAGTAAATAATAATAATAATAAATACAAAGTATAGACCATCTTATGGAAAAAAGCTAAACTATTTCTGAGGTAATAGTTACAAAATAATAGCTTATCTTCATTTATCTATTTCATAGCACAAAGTTCCTCTGCACCACATTACCAAAAGCAATGTTATCAATTTCTAAAATACACACACAGTTACTAACCATGACTACAATAAACTAATTGAGAAAGCCCACTTAGCTTGAAAATATAAAAATAAATTATACAAATGCTACAGATAAGTAGAGAAAATAATATTTAAAAAATTCAGTTTGTAGAATCCCAGGGACAGTAGAGCCTGGTGGGCTGCCGTCTATGGGGTCGCACAGAGTTGGACACGACAAGCGACTTAGCAGCATCAGCTGCAGCAGCAACATAATAAAACCGGGGTGGATATCTGGGAAAATATATGTGATTCACCAGGAGAATAAAAGCAAATATTATTTAAATTTTTTAAATTTCATT
Source organism: Bubalus bubalis (assembly GCF_019923935.1). Taxonomy (NCBI): domain Eukaryota; kingdom Metazoa; phylum Chordata; class Mammalia; order Artiodactyla; family Bovidae; genus Bubalus; species Bubalus bubalis. The sequence continues at coordinate 51,609,392 of NC_059175.1, read as the reverse complement.
TGAAAAAAATCATATTATCTAAAACTAATGATAGAATAAAATAACTTTGGCAAGCTATAAATTTGACAGTGGTTTTGCCTGCAGCAATTAGCTTCAGTATTGTGAAACAAAAGTCAAAATGGTATCAGTATTGCTAAAAGAGCTTTTTAATAGGGAGCCAGAATCCATTGAGAAAGTGGGACTTACGTAGGTCTCAGCCTGATGGAATCTACACTTGTGACCACTTATAGTCTTAATGTAGTCATGCAGAAATTCCACACAATATCCAGAAATTCGAGATATTACCAGAAACTTATTCTAAATAACTGGCTACAGCCTATCCCTTATGAACAAATATTTCCTTTTTGCATCAGAGCCAACCATGATTCTTGTAAGAAAACTTTAACAACGTTGTGTCCTGTATAAGCTCTTAACTCATTCCCTTTCTCAGAACTCTTTTTACATTTTACCTGAATCTGTGTTTCCTGAATTGCTATTCTTAAGACTCTAAATAGAGCTCTTTATTCTTTGTTGCCTTGGTACTAATTATTGTTTTTCAACAGTAGAGATAACGTTAGAATAGGAAACCCACTCTACTTTATGTATAATTGTCAAATTTCATGTGGAGTAAAACAAAGGAGTCAAACAACAATTGTAAATTTTCCAATATCCTGATAAAATAGGTATATATAAAATTTGAACATGAAAAATAAATATTTTTTAAATACAATGCACAAAAAAATTGATAAAAGAATTAAACTGGCAGAGCAAAGTTTGCTCTAGGAAAATGTTTTCTACAAAGATTCATCAGTTCTATGGAAAATGATGGAAAGATTTGATTTCATAAGCTGAGAATCAAAATCACAACAAAAACATCAAGACTAAAATGTCCAGTGATGATAAAAAGATGAGATTTAATTGGTAGAGTCGACATGTTCTATGTCCAAGATAGAAAGAGACTGTTCAGGGAAGGCTTTGTCTCTAACCAGCCAAAGAGAATCTGGGATGCTAAATTTGGTTGTACTTGCAAAGAAACATTCAGGAAAATAAAAGAGCAATTATCGCTGAGCTAAGTTTCAAACTTCTTTTGCTCACTGTTTTTATATTCATATAATGAATGAACAGCATTGTCAAGAGCATTTTAAAGAGCCTTAGGATAGGACTGGCATCCATCCAGGAAATTAGGCAAATGCAATTCTGAGGGGAATAAAAAAGAAATATAGAAACACAGAGTGGGAGTTGTATTTTTGTATTGCCTTTGTTTTTTTTTGTTGTTGTTGTCGTTTTTGTACAGTCTCATATTGCTTGTGCAAATCAATTTCTGCAGCAATGGGACTCAAATTCTGAATTTTCTCTTGAAAAGAACATAAACTATTGAGGTTACAGTTAGAGAACGACCTCCAGTGGCTTGTATAAATTACACAAAACAGCCCATAAATTACATTTGTTGCAGATCTGACAACCTCAGAATTACACTGGAACAAAACAAAGTAGTGCAATGCTCATGTCAAAGAAATTTCTTATTCCCCAAATGAAATAACCTAATTATGATAGTATTATAATCACCACGGGCTTCCCCAGTAGCTCAGGTGGTAAAAAAAAATCCACCTGCAAAGCAGGAGACCCTGGTTCGACTTCTGGGCCTGAAGATCCGTTAGAGAAGTGATGGGCTATCCACTCCAGTATTCTTGGGCTTCCCTGGTGGCTCAGACAGTAAAGAACTCACCTGCAAGACCAGAGACCTGGGTTCAATCCCTCGGTTGTGAAGATCCTCTGGAGGAGGGTATGGCAACCCACTCCGGTATTCTTGCCTGAAGAATCCCCATGAATTTTACCATGTGTAAATTAGATAGCTAGTGAGAATTTGATTTAAAAAAAAAAAAAAACACCAGAAGTTTAACTCAGTGCTCTGTGATGACCTAGACAGGTGGGGTGGAGTGGGGGAGGGTTGGAGGGAGGTCCACTAAGGAGGGAATATATTTATACATACAGCTGATTCATGTTGTTGTACAGCAACAAATTAACACAGAATTGTAAAGCAATTATATTCCATTAAAAACAAAAGTTTGTAGACAAAGAAGCAGGTGGAAAAAAAAAAAAAAGAGCATGTGAGTGTATTCTTTGGTTAAAGCTGAACTATCTTGTGATGCAGGCAGAAACTTCAATCTAAACATTATGCATTTTGTATGAGTTTGAGCTGCCAAAGTAACAGAGATGGAATCCTTGCATAAAAATCAGCCATTCTGTTTGGTAAGTGGGAAAGTTAAGCAGGGTAAGGGGGTGTGATGCTGAGATACGCAGCATACCTCAGATACACAGATGACATCACGCTTATGGCAGAAAGTGAAGAAGAACTAAAGAGCCTCTTGATGAAAGTGAAAGAGGAGAGTGAAAAAGTTGGCTTAAAATTCAACATTCAATAACTAAGATCATGGCATCTAGTCCCATCACTTCATGGCAAATAGATGGAGAAACAATAGAAAGAGTGACAGACTTTATTTTGGGGGGCTCCAAAATCATTGTAGATGGTGACTGCAGCCATGAAATTAAAAGATGCTTGCTCCTTGGAAGAAAAGCTATGACCAACCTAGACAGCATATTAAAAAGCAGAGACATTACTTTGCCAACAAAGGCCCATCTAGTCAAAGCTATGTTTTTTCCTAGTCATGTATAGATGTGAGAGTTGGATTATAGAAAGAAAGCTGAGCACCGAATTGATGCTTTTGAACTGTGGTGTTGGAGAAGACTCTTGAGAGTCCTTTGGACTGCAAGGAGATCCAACCAGTTAATCCTAAAGGAAGTCAGTCCTGAATATTCATTGGAAGGACTCATGCTGAAGCTGAAACTCCAATACTTTGGCCACATGATGTGAAGAACCGACTCATTTGAAAAGACTCTGATGCTGGGAAAGATTGAAGGCTGGAGGAGAAGGGAATGACAGGATGAAATGGTTGGATGACATCACTGACTTGATGGAACTAAAACTTCCTAGAACATAAATAATATCTGATGGCATGCATGCTTCATTCCTCCTGAGTCTGTGTTGCTGCTATGGAGCAAGACCTCTCTGGAGCATTTTATTGTACTTAGACGAATTCTGGAGACAGGAAATGAGCTGGGAATCAGACTCTGAATATGCTCAATATTAGTTTATCATGAAATGTAAATTTCTGCCAGGGTCTGGAAAGGAAATTATAAATATAACATCCTGGGAAGAAAACATCTAAAGTTGAAATCCCCTGAACAGTGCTGGCCAAGCGTAACTAACATTTTTACACAGGAAAGATAATGCAGGGTATGTTTATGTATAAGTTCATTTTCAAAGCAGGAAAGAAAATTCTCAAGTTTCTCTTGGCCAAAAAGAAAAAAAAAAATGAGGCAGAATAAATTCATCATACCATGTGGCTAGCCCTAAAAACAGAAAGGCCATACCAGGATCAGGACAGAATTATAGCAAAACCCAAAGCAAAAGGTGTGTAGAGGGGCGGGAGGGAAAGTGTTTCCTGATAAGTAGCTCAAAAATGCTATTACAGCAAAACAGCAAACTCACTTTTTTTTTCTTAATTAATTTATTTTAAATAGAGGATAATTATTTTACAATATTGTGATTTTTTTTGGCATACATCAACATGAATTGGCCACAGACATATATGTGTCTCCCCCATCCTGAACACCCCTCCCACCTCCCTTCCCATCATATCCCTCTGGGTTGCCCCAGAGGACCAGCCTTGGGTGCCCTGCTTCATACATCAGACTTGCACTGGTCATCTATTTTGTATATGGTAATGTACATGTTTTAATGCTATTCTCTCAAATTATCCCACCCTCACCTTCTCTCACTGAGCGCTGTAAAGAACAAACTCACTTTACCTGGAAAATGATAAACATAATGTTTAACAGAATGTGGAAGAGTAAGCTCTTGAAGGCAGTTCAGAACACAAAAGAGGAAAGGGATCTGGAGCAATCTAGATGTTATATGCCTAGAACAATTTCCTACAGACCTAACTAGGAACCAGGATAAACTATTCAAAATTGTTCCATCCCCTAAGTCTGTGAAGAAGTCTATGAGAAAAAGTTCTTCTTTAATGCTAAACTGGATTCATTGGTGGATAAGACAGTAAAGAATCTCCCTGCAATGCAGGAGACCCAGGTTTGATCCCTGGATGGGAAATGGCAACCTACTTCTGTATTCTTGCCTGGAGAATTCCATGGACAGAGGAGCCTGGCAGGCTACAGTCCATAGGGTCACAAAGTCATTCACAACTGAGCAATTAACACATAATATAGCAATGCTAAATTGGAAGATATAACTTAGCCTGTGAGCTACCTGACCTTTTTAACTCTTTATCTTCCATTTTCCAGTATAGATTCTAAAAGAGTCCATCTCACATACATGCCTGTGAAGTCCCTTCAGTCATTTCTGGCTCTTTGTCACCTTATGGACTGTAGCCTGCCAGGCTCCTCTGTCTATGAGATTCTCAAGGCAAGAATACTGGAGTGGGTTGTCATTTCCTTCTCCAGGGGATCTTCATGACCCAGGGATTGAACCTTTGTCCTTTCTATCTCCTGCATTGATAGGTGTGTTCTTTACCACTAGTGCCACTTGGAAAGCCTCTGCTAAAATGTCTTTTGAGTCTAACCTAGATATTGTGCTTAGTTGCTTAGTTGTGTCCATCTCTTTGCCATCCCACAGACTGTAGCCCACCAGGCTCCTCTGTCCATGGGGATTCCTGGAGTAGGTTTCCATACCCTCTCCCAGGGGCTTTTTCTAACCCAGGGATCAAATGCAGGTCACCATATTGCAGGCAGATTAGGTGCTATAAAATTAATATATACTCATGTCACTTCTGCCTTCCATGATGATAAAGTTGTGGATATTCCATTTTAAAGTGAGGCTTTGAAGTTCAGCTTCCTAATACTTGATTCACTATCCAGCTATGGGTCCTTCAGAGAGGATGAATAATTATACTAAATACATCATTTGTTTATTGTGGGGCTGAAATAGTAAATAAAAAAGAAGTGTTATTGGAAGATATGTTTTAATACTTTGCAATAAGAATTGATTATTATTATGTTATTTGGCTGTTATTAACATTATTTTATGATAGAAAGCACCTTACAACATATTTGTAGAACAAGGAAATATATAAATAAAATAGTACACCGAAATGAAATGTGAAACTTAGTTTTTTGGAAGACATTATCCTAAATTCTTAAGGTAAGTTTACTTAAAAAGTTATCATTAACATTTTACCACATTTTTTCTATTTTTTCCTATGAATTCTTGCATATGTTTTTATTCACATAACAAAATGTATCAAATGCTAATAAGTGGAAAAGTAACTCATTTTTAAGATGTAAAATATTTGTCCAAATAGCTTTTTTCAATCATATAGATTTTCCTTATCATTATCTTATTGCAAAATGTAAGTTTAATTAAATCTCAGCAAGCAATTAAAAATGTGCATATTAGTTCCTGACATTTACATGAAAATTCTCTTAGGAAAATAAAAAATTTAAAAAGCTTCTTAACTTTAAACAAGTCACTATAAATACTACTGAGGTTTATATTCTTGTAGAAAGTAACCACAAAAATTCAGCATGAATTAAATTTAGAAAATGAGACAGGACTTTGTCCAACCTGTTGATGTTGAATTTCAATCCAGCAAAGTGGATTTTGAAATAGTACTTGGTATCTTTTCCACATTATGTTACACAGAGAGATTTATGCTTTGTTGATTCTGTGACATCTACGTTACTATCTCTCTTCACTGTTTAAAGATAATTGATAAACATCAGAATGGAAAAAAGTGTTTTTTACACATAACAACGTAAATCTTAAAGAAAAATTGATGGATTTATGGGACAAGAAGATGCATAAACCATGAGACTCCAACTGCAATTTACTTCTCTCAATATTTGGAAATACAGTTATGAATGTGCTATTCTAGCTAAACAGGGAAATGTTATCCCTCACATGCATCGCCTCTGATTTACACTGACGTAGAAGGAAAATCAGTCTATATGTATTCATCGACTGATGAACAGGAAACTGACTTTATGAATGGTGCATTGCCCACAAATTAGGTACAGATTGTCATTAGTGAAAATAAGTGGGGGTAGGGAGAGAGGGACTCTATATAGATTTCTTTAACACATTTAGCAATAAATATTCACCCGCAAAAACGCTCACTATGCAAATACATGCTAGCAAATAATGAATGCTTTGAAGTGCCAGTGTGCTGCTACTTCTTATGAGTCTTTGAAAAGAATATAAGGATGATAAACATATTTCAATCTTCAAGATTGTCATAATTGGAAATAAAAATATTAACATTACCTGATTTAGATCAATTTTCAGATAATCACACCAGCTATCACCATTATAAGTAATTTTGTGAAATAGTCCCAATTACTATTGATTCCTTCATTGTGGACTGGGATATTCATGTCCAAAGTGACATAAAGAAAACTACAGTTCCTAGATGGATTTTGACTTGATTTGGAGAAACACTGCCCCTAAAGTATCACCAGATAATCATTAGAATCCAAGGAAATAAAGGTAAACGTTTATTGCAGAATAGTGTGTGTGTGCATGCTAAGTTGCTCCAGTTGTGTCCGACTCTTCGCAGCACTACAGATTGTAGCCTGCCAGGCTCCTCTGACCACAGGATTCTTCAGGCAGGAATATTGGAGTGGGTCGCCATGCGCATAAACAGCTATGTACCAATTAATAAGACAAACTGAAACAAAATATATAAATTCTGAGGAACACTCAAACTTTCCAAGACTGAATAAGGAGGAAATAGAATATCTGAATAGGCCAATCAATAGAACAAAGATTGAAATGATAATCAAAAACCTTTCAAAAAACAGAAGTCCAGGGCTAGGCAGTTTCACAGATGCTGTGCTATGTTTGGTCACTTAGTCGTGTCCAGCTCTTTGCTACCCTATGGACTGTAGCCCACCAGGCTACTCTGTCCATGGGGATTCTCTGGGCAGAATACTGGAGTGGGTTGCCATGTCCTCCTTCAGGGGATCTTCCCAACCCGAAGATTGAACCCAGGTCTCTTGCATTCTGGTGGATTATTTACCATCTGAGCCACCAGGGAAGCCCAAGACTACTGGAGTAGGTAGCCTATGCCTTCTCCAGGGGATCTTCCCAACCCAGGAACCAAATCAGGGTCTCCTGCATTGCAGGCGGATTCTTTACCAGCTGAGCTACAGGGAAGCCTGTGTCGCAGATGATTTTACCAAAAATTCAAAGAGGATTCAATATTTGTTTTTCTCAAACTATTGCAAAACACTGAAGAAAATAAAACACTTACTCACTCATTTAGTGGGACCAACATCACCAAAAGGATGATACCAAAGACAAAGCACAAAAATGAAAATTATAGGTGAATATCTCTTATGGCACTTAAACAGGTGGCTCAATGGTAAAGAATTCAAATACCAATGCAAAAGATAAAGGAAACTCAGATTCAGTCTCGAATTAGGTGAAGATCCCTGGATAAGGAGATGACAACCCACACCAGTATTCTTGCCTGGAAAATCCCATGGGCAGAGGAGCCTGGTGGCCTATAGTCCATAGGGTCACAAAGAGTTGAACATGACTTTGAACATGATTGAGTATGAATGCTGATGAACATAGGTGCAAAAATCTTTAGCAAAATAGTAGCAAATTGAATTCAAAAATACATCAAAAAGACCATACACCATGGTCAAGTGGGATTTAGTTCAGGGATGCAAGAATGGTTTGTTCTCTTATTTCCTTGTATTATTCATTTCTTGTATTTATAATTGAATTTACCAGGGCATCCACATAGATTTGAAGATTTCTTTATGGAATATTTTTAATAAAAATATGTGTCCCTTTACTAAAAATAGGATGATTCAAGTTTTATATTTTTTAAATCAGTTTTGATCATCCATACTTTTCAAGAAATTACCCATTTCATTGTAGTGTTTATTCTTGGTAGCATAAGATTGTTCAATAATATTCACTTCTTATTAAATATATAGAAGAAGCTTCTCCTTAGCTCAGCTTCAGTCAGTCAGTCAGTCAGTTCAGTTGCTCAGTCGTGTCCGACTCTTTGCAACCCCATGAATTGCAGCATGCCAGGCCTCCCTGTCCATCACCAACTCCCGGAGTTCACTCAAACTCATGTCCATTGAGTTGGTGATGCCATCCAGCCATCTCATCCTGTCGTCCCCTTCTCCTCCTGCCCCCAGTCCCTCCCAGCATCAGAGTCATTTCCAATTAATCAACTCTTTGCATGAGGTGGCCAAAGTACTGGAGTTTCAGCTTTAGCATCAGTCCTTCCAAAGAAATCCCAAGGCTGATCTCCTTCAGAATGGACTGGTTGGATCTTCTTGCAGTCCAAGGGACTCTCAACAGTCTTCTCCAACACCACAGTTCAAAAGCATCAATTCTTCGGCACTCAGCTTTCTTCACAGTCCAACTCTCACATCCATACATGACCACTGGAAAAATCATAGCCTTGACTAGAAGGACCTTTGTTGGCAAAGTAACGTCTCTGATTTTCAATATGCCATCTAGGTTGGCCATAACTTTTCTTCGAAGGAATAAGCATCTTTTTTTTTTTAATGTATTTATTTTAAAGGGTCTTTTAATTTCATGGCTGCAGTCACCATCTGCAGTGATTTTGGAGCCCCCCAAAATAAAGTCTGACACTGTTTCCCAATCTATTTCCCATGAAGTGATGGGACCAGATGCCATGATCTTCGTCTTCTGAATGTTGAGCTTTAAGCCAACTTTTTCACTCTCTACTTTCACTTTCATCAAGAGGCTTATCTCTTATCTCTCAGCTTAACTATTTTTAAAATAAATTTAATAATTTTGGCTTTCAGGTTTATCAATTTCCTATATTATTTATTTATTTTTTCTCCTAGGGATGCTTGTTCTAATCTTTTTTCTCTCATCTTTTGTTTAGTATGTACATTCTTCCTAACTTTTTGTAGTACACACTGTAATGATTGATCTTCAATTCCTTTTCTTCTTTTCTACTGTTAGCATTTATGGTTGTGGGTTTTCTATGAACCACTCCTTTGCCTGCACTCCACAAATATCAAAGCTTTAAATTTAATTATTTTCAGATATTTCCTACTTTTCCTTTTAATTAGTTTAAGCATTGGATTGAAGATTTTAGCCAGTATAGCAATGAAAGTGTTGGGGCAGTCCATGGGGTCACAAAGAGTCAGACACGATTGAGTAACTGAACAAGTCACTAAGTTGTGCCCAACTCTTTGCTGACCTCATGGACTGTAACCCAGCAGGCTTCTCTATCCACAGGATTTCTCAGGCAAGAATACTGGAGTGGGGGGTCATTTCCTTCTCCATGTGATCTTACTGAACCAGGAATTGAACCACTGTCTCCTGCATTGGCAGGCAGATTCTTTACCACTGAACCATCAGGGAGGCCCCAACCTATCACTAGTAGACTGGATATTTTGTAGCAAATTTAAATGATAATTTGTTATTCTGAAATTGGATGAACTATAGCTACATATTTGAACATTAAGGAATCCAACAAACATAATTTTGAATAAATTATACAAGGCATAAAGAATACATGTCATCTATATAATATATATCATGCATATAATATATATCACATATATTTAATTATATTCTGAATTTGGAAGTTAAGGCAGTCATTTCCTTTGGAGAGAAGGGTTAGTGAACAGGAGGAGACAAGAAAGGTTTTTGAAGGACTGGTGAGATTCAGAACTTTGATATAGTTTGGTAGCTAAAATTTTGTGGTCATTTTGTATTGTATACTTTAGATTTGTGATTTTTAAAACCTGTACTAAAGTTAGACTTTTTAAAAAAACCCTCCTATAATTGCTTAAATGTACTAAGTGATTCATTTCAGGATTTTCCTAGATGGCATTAAGTACTGCTATGAGTGTTTTATCAAGTATGATTGATATGAATTCTCATTATAACACTTGCAATGATGCTAAATGCCTTTATAAGCAGTGTAACATTTCCACATCTGATTTTTCATCTATAATATGAAATGAATCCAGTTCAATTCAGTTTCTGAGTCATGGCTGACTCCTTGTGACCCCATGGATTGCAGCTCGCCAGGCTTCCCTGTCCATCACCAACTCCCATGGCTTGCTCAAATTCAAATTCAGGTCCACTGAGTGGGTGATGCCATCCAATCATCTCATCCTCTGTTGCTTCCTTTTCCTCTTGCCTTCAATCTTTCCAGCAATTACTCCTGTCTTCAATCTTTCCCAGCATCAGGCTCTTTTCTAAGGAGTCAGTTTTTCGCATCAGGTGGCCAAAATATTGGAGCTTCAGCATCGGTCCTTCCAATGAATATTCAGGACTGATATCCATTAGGATTGACTGATTTGATCTCCTTGCTGTCAAAGGGACTCTCAAGAGTTTTCTACAACACCACAGTTCAAAAGCATCAATTCTTCCATGCTCAGCTTTCTTTATGGTCCAATTCTCACACCCAAACACGACTACCGAAAAAACCATAGATTTGAATATATGGACCATTGTTGGTAGAGTAATGTCTCTGCTTTTTAATATGCTGTCTAGGTTGGTCATAGCTTTTCTTCCAAGGAGCAAGTGTATTTTAATGTCATGGCTGCAGTCACCATCTGCAGTGATTTTGGAGCCCAAGAATATAAAGTCTATTACTGTTTCCATTGTGTCCCCATTTATTTGCCATGACGTGATGGAACTAGATGCCATGGTCTTAGTTTTTAATGCTGAGTCTTAAGCCAGCTTTTTCACTCTCCTCTTTCACTTTCATCAAGAGGGTCTTTAATTCCTCTTCACTTTCTGCCATAAGGGCGGTATCATCTGCATATCATGTTATTGATATTTCTCCAAGCAACCTTGATTCCAGCTTGTGCTTCATCCAGTCTGGCATTTCCCATGATGTACTCTGAATAAGCAGAATGATAATATACAGCCTTGATGTACACCTTTCACAATTTGAAAACAATCTGTTGTTCCATCTCCAGTTCTAACTGTTGCTTCTTGACCTGCATACAGATTTCTCAGGAGGCAGATAAGCTGGTGTGGCATTCTTATCTCTTGAAGAATTTTCAACAGTTTGCTGTGATCACACAGTCAAAGGATTTGGTATAGTCAATAAAGCAGAAGTAGATTTTCTTTTTCTGGAATTCCTCTGCCTTTTTAAAATTCTGCTTGAACATCTGGAAGTTCTCAGTTCACATGCTGTTAAAGCCAGGCTTGGAGAATTTTGAGAATCACTCTCCTAGCATGTGAAATGATTGCAAATGTGTGGTAGTTTGAACATTCTTTGTCATGGTCTTTCTTGGGGATTGGAATGAAAACTGACCTTTTCCCATCCTGTGGCCACTGCTGAGTTTTCCAAATCTGCTGGCATATTGAGTGTAGCACTTTCACAACATCATCATTTAGAATTTGAAATAGCTCAACTAGAATTCCATCACTTCCACTAGTTTTGCTCATAGTGATGCTTCCTAAGGCCCACTTGACTTTGCATTCCAGGATGTCTGGCTGTAGGAGAGTGATCACCATTACCATCATGGTAATCTGTGTCATTAAGATTTTTTAATAGTTCTTCTGTGCTTTTTTGCCATCTCTTCTTAATTTCTTCTGCTTCTGTTAGATCCATACTGTTTCTGTCCTTTATTGTGCCCATCTTTGCATGAAATTTTCCCTTGATATCTCTAATTTTCTTAAAAAGGTCTCTGCTGCTGCTGCTGCTAAGTCGCTTCAGTAGTGTCCAACTCTGTGCAACCCCATAGACAGCAGCCCACCAGGCTCCCCCATCCCTGGGATTCTCCAGGCAAGAACAGTGGAGTGGGTTGCCATTTCCTTCTCCAATGCATGAAAGTGAAAAGTGAAAGTGAAGTCGCTCAGTCGTGTCCAACTCTTAGCAACCCCATGGACTACAGCCTACCAGGCTGCTCCGTCCATAGGATTTTCCAGGCAAGAGTACTGGAGTGAGGTGCCATTGCCTTCTCCGAAAAAGATCTCTACTCCTTCCCATTCTATTGTTTTCCTCTATTTCTTTGCACTGATCACTGAGGAAGGCTTTCTTATCTCTCCTTGTTATTCTTTGTAACTCTGCATTCAAATAGATATTTCTTTCATTTTCTCCTTTGCCTTTTGGTTCTCTTCTTTTCTAAGCTATTTTTAAGGCCTCCTCAGACAACCATTTTGCCTTTTTGTATTCTTTTCCTTGGGATGGTCTTGATAAATGCCTCCTGTACAATGTCATGAACCTCTGTCCATAGTTCTTAGACATAGGCACTCTGTGTATCAGATCTAATCCCTTGAATCTATATGTCACTTCTGCTGCATAGTCATAATGGGCATGATTTAGGTCATACCTGAATGGTCTCATGCTTTTACCTACTTTCTTCAGTTTAAGTCTCCATTTTGCAAAAAGGAGTTCATGGTCTGAGCCACAGTCAGCTCGCGGTCTTGTTTTTGCTGACTGTATAGAGCTTCTCCATCTTTGACTGCAAAGAGCATAATCAATCTGATTTCGGTATTGACCATCTGGTGATGGCCATGTGTACAGTCATCTTTTGTGTTTTTGGAAGAGGGTGTTTGCTATGACCAGTGTGTTCTCTTGGCAAATCTATGCTAACCTTTCCCCTCCTTTATTTTGTACTCCAAGGCCAAATCTCTTGACTTCCTACTTTTGCATTCCAGTCCCCTATGATGAAAAGGACATTTTTTTTTTGATGTTAGTTCTAAAAGGTGCTGTAGGTCATAATAGAGCCATTCAACTTCAGCTTTTTCAGCATTAGTGGTTGGGGCATAGACTTAGATTACTCTCATATTAAATTGTTTGCCTTATAAAAGAACAGAAATCATTCAGTTCTTTTTGAGATCACGCCCAAGTACTCCGTTTTGGACTCTTTTATTTACTATGTGGGCTACTCCATTTCTTCTAAGGGATTCCTGACGACAGTAGTAGATGATGGTCATCTGAATTAAATTCACCCTTTCTGGTCCATTTTATTTCATTAATTCTTAAAATGTCAATGTTCACTCTTGCTATCCCCTGTTTGACCACTTCAAATTTACCTTGATTCATGGACCTAACATTCCAGGTTCCTATGCAATATTGTTCTTGACAGCATCAGACTTTACTTCCATCACCAGTCACATCCACAACTGGGCATTTTTTTTCTCTTTGATTTGGTCTCTTCATTCTTTCTGGAGTAATTTCTCCTCTCTTCTCTAGTAGCATATAGGGCACCTACTGACCTGGGGAATTCATCTTTCAGTATCTTATCTTTTTGCCTTTTCATTCTGTTCATGGGGTTCTCAAGGCAAGATGCTGAAATGGTTTGCCATTTCCTTCTCCAGTGGACCACTTTTTGATCAAACTCTCTACCATGAACAGTCCATCTTGGTGACCCTACATGGCATGGTTCATAGTTTCATTGAGTTAGACAAAGCTGTGATCCTTGTGATCACTTTGGTTAGTTATTCTGTCTGCTTTCTTATGGATAAAAAGAGGCTTATAGAAGCTTCTTGATGAGAGAGATTGGCTGTGGGAGAATCTGAGTTGGTTTTGATGGGCGGGGCTATGCTCAGTAAATTTTTAATTTAATTTTCTGTTGATGGGTTGGGCTGTGTTTCTTTGGTTTTTTGGCCTGAGGCCTATCTATGGTAGGGGTGATGGCAGTAATGGCAACCTCCTTCAAAAGGACTTATGCCAGCACTGCTGTATTCAGGGCCTCTGATTCCATGATAGGCCACTGTCGACCCAGGCCTCCTCCAGAGACTCCTGACCACTTGGGCAAGTCTCTTGTGGGGTCACTTCTCATTTCTCCTGGGCCCTGGTGCACACAATGCGTTGTTTGTGCCCTCAAAGAGTATGTTTCCCCAGTCCTGTGGAGGATCTGTAATCAAATCCCACTGGCCTCCAAAGTCAAATTCTCTGGGGGTTCTCAGTCCCTTTCCTGGATCCCCATGATGGGAAATGTACTGAGGGTCCTAGAACTTTTGTCACAGTGCAATAACTTCTTTGATATAATTATTCTCAAGTTTGTGGGTAGTCTGCTCATTTGGTGACTTTATGATGGGGCTAATAGTGAACTCCTCCAAAAGGACTTATGACACAGGCAGTGCCTTGCAAGTCTGCTGCAGCCAGAACCCCTGTCACTGCAGCAGGACGTTGCTGACCTGTGCCTCTGCAGGAGACACTCAAACACTGAAAGTATGGTCTGGTACAGTCTCTGTGGTGTCTCTGGGTCCTGGTCTACAAAAGGTTTTGTTTGAGCCCTCCAAGCATCTCTGACGTGGATACGGGGTTTGATTCTAAATGCAATTTCCACCCTTCCTATCATTTGTTGGGGCTTTTCCTTTGCCCTTGGACATGGGTTATCTTTTTTTGGTGGGATCCAACATTGTCCTGTTGATGGTTGTTCAGAAGTGAGCTGCACTTTTGGAGTTCTTTCAAGAGAAGAAGAGTGCACATCCTTCTGCTCCACCGTTTTAGACTGTCATTTCACAATCTATGAAAGGAAGTTACTCTTATATCCAAAATTTCATGATAAAAACACATGCCTAAAGATTCCCAAACTCCTTGTTAAATTCTCATTTTTTAAATTGCATTCCTGAAAATGAATAAAGAAACTTGCTCTGGAAATATAAATTTTAAAATAATGAACCCTACTGAGTAGGAAGAGAACTACTGAGGAATCAAGCCCCTGGGCAGTATGAGGATCTAATGTTATACCCAAAGCCATGCAGTAGATTTAACCATTAAAAGATTCACCATATAAGACCTTTTTCTACTGTATTAGGTGTCTTAAAATTTACAAAATAGTATCAAGTGAGCTGAGGAGAAATTTACCTTAGTGGGCATGGTTATATGATGATGTCTTTAACAAGGCACTAGTTCCTCATGGGGCTAAACCAGCTTCTCCTCATATTCAATGGCTAATTAATGTATTTTAATATTATTAAAATATTCATTCTTATGGTGATTAGTTGCCATTGATTATGTAGCATCACAGAAGTGATCATCTATCATCTCTAAATGACAAGCATGGCTCAGTTTAGCTAACAAAGTATTCTACTTCCAAGATTTTGACTTATGATTAATCCAATTATCTCCTCTGTTATAAGGAGAAAAGATTATATTGGATGGTTTTGTTTCCTGCAGCAAAGTAATTTTCTGCATGACCAGCAATAATGTAATGTGGGGTATTTTAATAAGAGGCAATTATTTTTAAAATTAAACCTTAAACAGAATGCAGACTGTAATAATATGGCAGGGATGGGCACAAAATTATGAGTCACTTTAAAAACTGTTAACCCTGCAATGTGCTCTAGTGTAAAAAAGTGCAATAAAGGAAACATAACTGAAACAGAAAAAAATTCTAAAGCTCCTAGAAATGCATATACAATGCTGAAACTGACAAGGTAATACTCCCTTTTTATGCTATTCCATAATTTAATGGAATTGCTTTCTTCTTTGATATTGCTAATCTATTTTTTTAAGACAAGGAAACATTTATGAAAAGGACACATGAAAATAATGATTTTCTTACCAAAGAGAAAATTTTGATATTTAAGACTAGAAAATGATCAATAATGTGAGTTTTCGCAAAATTAAGACATTGAGTCTGCTAAAGGAAAATAGAACCTCTGGATCTGCCTGTCATAGTATGTAAATTGAGAAAATGAGCAATAAAATTATCTGAAGGATCTCTGAGATCCATTGACCATCTCTTTTTAATTCCAAATGTCCCACTCTACAGACAAAGTGATCACTGAAAGGAAGCCATGCATATTCTCCTTTTGCAATATAATCCTCTTTTATTTACCTCTGGTTTCTTTACAACTTAAATTAAAATATGCAGAATAAACACTTATCACATCAGCAAAGAACTGGTCAAAAATTTTCATCTCCATTCAGAGAATTAATTTCTTATAACACATCTACCTTTAATATTTATCTTCCACCTGAATAATCAAGAGCACTTATTTAATATTCCTCTTATCTTTGAGGTCAGACACATGAACTATCACAAGAAAGCAGGCAACATGATGAGTAAAAGTTATAGAAGAAAAATAAATTTTAAAAAGTGCAAAGCCAAGAGAGGCAAGCCCTTTTACAGCCCCCTAATATCATGTAAAGGTTATCTCACAAATTGTTGAAATGACTGTAAAAAAATGGCAAATTTAAATAACAATATAAGATTCCATGCAGAGTCTGCTAGCTGTCTTTTCCATGGCCTTTTCCTCCATATGGCAATCCTGATTTTTAATTGACATAAAGGCCAATTATAATAAAACATACATTTCCCATTCTGAGTTGAGGAGTGGCATGTGATCAAAGGGTCAAAAACTGAACTATTACATAACAATTAACCCTGAAAATTTCTAACAGCACTGCTGAGACGCATTTTTGTGTCTTCTACACTATTGCTTGGAAGTTGCCAACATGATGGCTCCAGTTTCATGAAATGAAAATCAATACAAGAATGCAATTATAAATATTGAAAAATCTGATCTGTGTGTGTGTACATACACATATCCATATGCATATACATACAATTCAAAGATTTTGTCTACCTTTTATATTGGTCAATGTGTATTTAATAGTCATGAAGCTGGCTTAGCCTACTCTTTCACTACTAACTTTTTTTCTAGTATCTTTTACCAGTATAGCAGTTTATTTTGTAAGACAGCAGACTAAATCAGTCCCTAAAGTTTTTAACCTAAGCCGAGAACCTTCAGGTTCATAGTTTCCATTCTTAAGACAGCAAGTAATAATTAATGACACACTAGTAATTGCTGTATTTTTCAATGGTATTGACCACTTGAGCAGATAGAATTTAAAAATGAGGTTATAAAGATGCCCAGAAAATTATAGGAATGATATTCTATGGTTATACTCTTATTTTAAGACTAGGCAAAGATATATGACCATCATAATATTTTATGGAGTAAAAGATAAAACAAAAACAGTTTTTCTATCTTCAATAAATATGCATACAGTTTCTTCATTTTACAGTAAATATGTCAGGTAGAAATGCTAAGAAAATATATTTCATTTTCTAGTTTGTTTACTCTCAGAATAAACTATTTCTTAACAGTTTTGTTTAAAAATAAGACTCAACTTTAAATTTAATTTAGAATAAAAACTTATATTACATATAAATTGACCAAGGAAACAGATCTTTAAAAATTAAATTTAATTGCCTGGTAATGCATGAGATTTGAAAGAGTAATTAAGTTGACACTGAAATTACTCTTCAAAATTTCATATCCTTTTAAGAACTTAATAAAATTCATATCATTAAGACTTAATCTTCTGAAACTCTAGTGAATAGACATGAAGCTTTCAGATAACAAGCAATATCAGAACATTGCAGTTTTCAGCTGCTATAAATTCCTGACTAAGGTCCAGTAGAGTTTGATGAAGTAAATGACCACCATCGTAAGGATATTCTTGGAAAATATATACCCTTTGGAAGAGCTGAAATTGCTCAATATCAGATTCCTTTTACTAAATACTTTGTGATGTGTTGCCTTCATAAGACAATGAAGCAGCAAAATAATTTTATGGATCATTGAATAGTGTGCATATCAGTGTTCTGCGTTACTTATTTCTTTGAATGTTCTACTACCAAGAGTAAAGTTTTATCAGAAGATGTTACACAAACTCTGTGCTTCTGTTTCAGATTGTTGCCTATGCATTACTGATGTTAAGTGTGAGAAAGATAGCGATTAAAATTCTAAATGAAAGGAAACTTTGGAAATGATTAAAAAACTTTTAAGGTCATATAGTAGCAGAAGTGAAGTTGAAATTCAGAGCTTCTGGTCAGAAGCTGAGCAAGTTTTCATAACAGTAAAGTGACTTCCCACTTTGTCACTTCTCAGGAGAGTGAACCAAAACAAAACAGCACACCAATACAGTGAATCACTGATATTTTTAAAAGAGGCAAGTAAGTTGTTTTATTATAAAGAAGTATAATAGAGTGATTAACCCAGATCATGCCACCATTTGACAGCACATTTGGGAAAGAACTCCTGTTTTCTGGCTCTAAATCTAGTTCTCAATCATTATTTCTTTTGCTGGCTTAAAAGTCATTTTGTGTGCATACTAACTCACTTCAGTTGTAGTTGGCTCTTATTTTTATCACTACCTCCCCGGGTCAGGAGTGGGTAATTTGCGCACCTGCTGCCTTCCTTGGATGTGGTAGCCGTTTCTCAGGCTCCCTCTGCGACCCATGGACTGTAGCCCGCCAGGCTCCTCTGTCCCTGGGATTATCCAGGCAAGAACACTGGAGTGGGTTGCCATGCCCTCCTCCAGGAGATATTCCCAACCCAGGGATCAAACGTGCCTCTTATGTCTCCTACATTAGCAAGCAGGTTCTTTACCACTAGTGCCACCTGGAGAGCCCAAAAGTCATTGAAAAAGCATTTATTTTGCTTCAGTCCTTTTATATACCTTCAGTTCACAGGTATTTGAACATAGATCCTGCCTTCAATTTTCTTTCCCCACCTTCAATTTTCTTTCCGCATTAAGAATATTTCCATTTTTGCCATTGGAGCTAAAGTGCAGTTACTGAGCCATTGTACAATGGTTTTCTTCTATGTAATTTTATTCCATTTTCTTCAGTTTCATCATATTCAAGCATAGTTTTTCCCCCTGTATGTATCAAAATACAATATCTTTAAATTTGTTGTATTTGTATGATTTATTTTTAACATCAAGAAATCTACCTTTAGATTAAAATATACCCTGAAGCCTATACTTCTGTCAGTTCTGCTAATTGTTATAAGTTAGTCAAGTTTGAGTGTTTTTTTTTTTTTAAATCACTTAGTTCTAGGAGGTACTCACTCATAAAAAATATTAATATTTTTCTTAACAGAAGATGAAAACTTACTCTTCATTTATAGGGTAAAATAGTATTATAAGCCTAGGTTATACAGACACTAAAAAGAAAAAAATGCCTTCATGGTGCTTATTCTAATACTTTTTCAAAGAAAACAATAAACAAGAAAACAAATAAAAACTGATATTTCAAATATTGCAAAGTGTCATTTGTGTATGATGTTAAATAACCATTTAGAAACTATTTTTCTCTCTTTGCTTTCAGCCCATAAATTATTATCATGGTCACATATATTTTCTTATTTTCACCATGGGTTTAGGAATTAAATATCCTTTTATTTTGCCTCCAGAAACTTGGTTGCCATTTGACTTCAATTCCAATCACTATTTTGCATCAAATTGCATTTCTTTATAGAGTAGAATTGCATTTATTTCTAATGGAAGGAACTTAGAGACCCTCCCTCTTAAGCACTGGGTCTATTGTTCACACATCCTTCTTTCAACAAGGAATTGAAACACCAAAATGTGCCAGCTCTCCTCTATGCTAAGACAGAGCTTCTAGAATAAATGAACTGACTCATATAAAGAGTGTTAAGCTACTGAAGCATCAAGTGCTACAAATCATAATAATTCCAGGGTGTTTTTAAAAATAAGAATGTCAAGATGAAACTTGGGCACATTGTATAGGAAAAATAGTTTGTTGTTATTGGGGTGGCTTTGAGAGTAGAAGTTAAAATACTTCTCTCACATTCACAAGTAAGGAAATTAGCCCTTGTGACCACTGAACAGGTGTGCAGCACTGGCCATATTTGCACCCCACCCCTGACTACTCCCTCCAAAGTCAAAGTCAGCAGATTCTGGGCAAAATAGGAGCTCCATTTTCATTGAGCCAAAATCTGAAGCACCTAAGGCTTAAGAAGGCTGAGGAGTAAAACCTTTTTCAAAAGTGGGAAGAATTTCAATTGAAAAAAAAACAGTAATGACAGAGGCTGAAGGTTTAAAACAAATGCTGAAGGAAGTGCTCAGACACACTGAAGAAAGAGAAAAGAGAAGAAAGAAAGGTCATCTCCAACGTGGAAGCTGGTGGAGGTGGTCAGGAAAAGTTTATCACCAAAAGCAGCAAAATGAAACAACTTGAAGTGCACTGCCTACTAAGAACACCAGCCATATGGGACTATTTTAATTTATATTAAGTAATCATTTAAAAACAATTCAAATCTCAGTCCAGGAGATAATCATCCACTCTCCATGGGCTCAATCAATAGCCATATGTAGCTCATGATCACCATGACTGGGCAGATATCAAACATTTCCTTGCAGAAAGTTTAATTAGTATTGAGCTAGTCTAGTAAGACAAAAGCGGCAGAAGAAGAAGTCAAGAGTTTATGAGATAGCATTTTTTTTGCAGAGAATTAAAAACATTTTTCATTAATAAAACATAAATTATAAGGTTATGAGTAAAGGGAGATATAATTGGATTTTTAGCCAAAGGCAAGATTAGGGTCTTTTGTGTCATTCTAAGTAACTAAATTTATACTCTAGTCCAGAGCATATTTCCACAAAGTCCCTAAAAGCACAAATCCACATGATATTAATTGTGACAGCAGCAAGTGAGAAAATAAGGGGTTCCATGCATAAGAATTTGCTCCATTTCTACATTTTTACTGACTGATCATTCATATGATGTAAAATGTGACAATCAAAACCTGAAAACTTATCATTTAAATTAATTCTAAAATCCAAAGAGAAATGAAAACTTTTGTCTGGATAAACATTTCCCATTTTACTAGTAGTATACCCTAGTGGAGTATAAAGGGTACAGTTGTAAGTGGTTGATTCCTAGAAGGTTCTAAGCCAAAGAGGATGTTGGATGTTGTTCCATTTGGGAGCAATCATTTGGCCATAGTGTGCAGGAAGAATCTGAAAAGACTACGTGAAAACAGTCTTGTCAGTTCATCTCATTATTCCATGCATATACGACAAAATATTTCATTAGAACTGGAATATTTAAGAGGAGTGAAGTAAAGTGAAGTGAAGTCGCTCAGTCGTGTCTGACTCTTTGCGACCCCGTGGACTGTAGCCTACCAGGCTTCTCCATCCATGGCATTTTCCACGCAAGGGTACTGGAATGGGTTGCCATTTCCTTCTCCAGAGGATCTTCCCAACCCAGGGATCAAACCTGGGTCTCCTGCATTGCAGGCAGACACTTTATCATCTGAGCCACCAGGGAAGTGAAGCATAAATATAACAAAATGTGAGGAAATATAAATGTAGAAGTATGACTTTTGGATATGCACATAAGGAAAAGGGAAGAGTCTAACATAACTTTTGACACAGGACGAGAGCTGTGCCATTCGTTGACATAGAGCATTGCAGAAAAGCGATACTTTTTATCATGGGAAAATGCAGCCATGTATTTATAATATATATTTTGAAACAATTGTATATATCCCAGTAGAGCTAGGTAGTTATACTCACTTTCTGTCCTTCTTTATCTGCCCCAAGCTGACCTAGATAAGACAAATTTTTCCTTCACTCTTTTATTACTACTACCACTATAACATTATCATGACACAAAGCATTAATATATAAGCCAAATAAAAAATGAAAGTTTAGAGCAGTAGAAGAGTTTTGCCACAAAGCAGCATGAAATTTTTTAAATAATATATTTGATCTTCCTTTGGTTATCTGCCTACAAACAGTTCTATTTTTGGTTATTCTTTGAAGGTCAGCTGTGTTGCATGTTATACTTCTTCCATTTATCTTTGTCCTCCTTATTCTCAAATTCTGATAAATTGATCATGCATAATATTTTAACTTCTCTTTGATTCTGTCTGCTTTGAAGGATCAGGCCTGTGGCTTCAGTTCATTATGTTTTATTACCTTAGAAGTTTATCTAAGTAATTTTTAAAAATCACAGATCAATTATTGCCAATAGTTTTTAAAAATGTATTCTTTTTTCTCATAATAGTATTTTAAAGGTTTCTGATATGTTTTGAGTGCTAGTATTCTGTCTTTTTTGAATCTACAAACTTCTCATATATTAAGGCTGATTAGATTTATCAAGCATATTCCAAGGTCAACTGTGATATGTCAGTTTATCATGCGGATAAGACACCAAGTCCCTCACTATTAAGTGGACTCTTGGTGACAAATGTACTAGAACTTCTAGAACTAATCATCTGACAATACTCTCTCTGGTACAATAACCCACGGATTTAATAACTATAGTTAAGCTTGTTTCCTTATGAGAAAAAAATTATAGATATTTGTTTTGTCCCTTATGATCCAAATGATTATACTTCATCACATCTGAATGTGTTTGAATATAATCAGAATTTCCTCAGCGAGTGAAAATTTCTTGTTTCTTTTTTTGCAAATTACTAATTATATACCCTGGTGTGACTCCTGGAGACCAGTGAATATTAGATCACTTGATTTATTTGTAGCTATTATCTGCCTGTTTACCTTTTCTGGTGTCTTAAGTCATTTGTTCCCCTAAAAGGGTTTTAAATTTTCCTTTTAACACCAGATTACCCAAAGTGAATTATTTTCTTGTTTCTTTTACTTGCACATGTTATTCAGGTGGCAATTGAATGTGTACAAATATATTTTATAAAGTGTAGATTATTTTATGCTCATAAAGTATGTGGGCTCACTCAATCATGTCCAACTCTTTGTGACCCACGGACTGTAGTCCACAAGGGTCTCTGTCCATGGAATTTTTCAGGCAGGAACACTGGAGCAGGTTGCCATTTCCTACTCCAGGGGATCTTTCCAACCCAGAGACTGAATGCTCATGTCTTGGGTCTCCTGCATTGGGAGGCAGATTCTTTACCACTGCACCACCTGGGAAAAGCAGAATTTACTAGTTTATGCTCATAAAGTAGCAAATTACAATTCATATAATGATACAAAATATCTATTATTTTGGTGCATCTTAAAGTATGCTATTTTATTGCATGTTTCTTTGTCTATTAAGTTGATAGATGCAAGAATATATTGAGAGATTTCAGCTTTTCTCTGCCATTTCTAACTTGTATTTATCTAAGAGGCTTACTCTGGGTATCAAGAGGTATACTACTTATGAGACCACTTATAATGAATGCTTACTAAGATGTGTATACATGTATGTGTCAATGAGTTAGTGTGTCTGCTTTATGTGTGTACAAAAAAAAGCTGAAAAAACTACAACCAATAGAAAACATTTTCAAAAGCTTCTGGTTTTGATTCAATCATCTTCTTACCAGCCTAATTCTGCTTGGAACTATCTTGAATACTCTGCATCAGTCAAACCTCCAGTCTTCCCCCATCCCTATCCATGCCACCCTGCCCTGAATCCTTGCCTGATAGACAAACTATATCATAATGAGATATATATATATATATGTTTTAGTACTTAATTATCACTAATAACTATAATAACCTCTGGAATTCACTTTGATCATTTATTTCTTGATCTAATTTGGTATCCACATTCTTTTATTTTCTTGCTTTCATTAACAATTTCTTATTCATTTTACTTTGCCCCTTGTTAATTACTTTTAATTGCTTAAAATTCTTTTTTGAAGAAATCTTAGCATAAATTGAGACTAACCTATATATCATTAATTAATTCTATCAACCTTTATTGGCCATCTCCTATTTCTAAATACTATTCCAGGTCTTCTGAGAAACACTAAGATGAATAAATCCTGAATTATGGTTTAAAAATGCATATATACTTATGAGCATATATCCAAAGGAAATAAAATAGTAATCTTGAGGAGATATCTGCTCTTCTATGTTTATCGCAGCATTATTTGTCATATCCAATATATTAAATTTCTATGTGTCTGTCAGTGAATGAATGGGTGAAGAAGATGTGGTATACATGGATCCAATATAGAGTTATACATCTGTGAGAAAGAAGGAAATCCTACCATTTGTAACAAACTGGATATATATATATATATATGTATGTATATACACATACACGTATACACATACATCTCTTGATAATTATCTCTTGATAATGTATTATATATATACATTAATGTATATATAATGTGTATATATATATACACACACACACACATACACACACATACATGTCTTAATGTATGTGTTACAAAAACTCTCCAGGCAAAAATACTGGAGAGTCCCTTCTCCGGGGGATTTTCTCAATTCAGGAGTTGAATTTGGGTCTCTTGCATTGGCAAGCAGATTCTTTACCATTTGAGCCACATTTACCAAGAAAGCCTAATATATTTAAGCATTTTAAAGAATCTAAAACTCTTAAAATATTTTTAAAAAATATTTTTTTGAGTATGTACCACAGTCTTTGAGATATATTCCACTAAGAAAGACTTCTTTCCCTCTATCTTCTGTTAATGATACCTAGCAGAATCAATCTTCTGCTGGAATACCTAAGATAATATTCAGCACAATTTTGTCAATATCACTTCCAATCTAAAATATTATGGCTGAAATAATGGAATTAGGTTAGTCAGGACAGCCTCCTTTGTTTTAATTATTCTTTATTTTAGTTTTTCATTAGATATTCAAAGAAGGTAAGGAACACATTTTAAAGTCTCTACATGCTTATGTCCTGAGCATCCAGGAGAGTGAGTCAACAATGAGCTTCCTTCTGGAGTATCCTGGATAAAAGATGTTAGAGCTATAGTAACCTGAACTGTAAAGATACCAAGAGATGAATTCTGGGCCTCACAGAACCACAAACTAAGTATTTTTTTTTAACTTCAAATAGGATAAAAATAGAAATTTAATAGACATTGAATAAATATGTGAGATTGGTCAATAAATTGCAAGTCCTGTGATTTTTTAAACTGGGAGCATTTCAACGGATTATAAAAGTTATAGAACAAAATCTCTGCTAAACTGAGAGGATAATACACACATGAAGCTCATTATTCCAGATATGGTGGATCTGCAAATGTCAATGATATCCGTGTACTATTTTGGGTGATTAATTCACAATATTTAAGGCAAATTAGACAGGGATGAATGTGACCCTAAGCAATGAGGTTGTTCCAGGGAGGTTATTAAACATGATAGAAAAGATTCTCTGATATCACCTTCAGAGAGAACAGATATGGAGATAAATTGGCTGCTGGTCATTTCTTGATCCTCTTTTCAACATTCAGATGAGGCCTCAGACACAGAGCAGACACAGAACACAAGGCTGTTGTGTATGCATAATGTAATTTATAAAACTTTCTTCAAGTAACAATGAAAGTGCTCAGCATAAGGATAATTACAAAGAGGATCATCTAAAGAATTTACAAAGACAGGAAACCTACAACTGAAAATGAATGGATGCATCAATAATATAAATAATGCCATGTGAGAGAAAGATGTACAAATTGCAAGGCAGAAAGGATTTATTTTAACAGCACCTGGCAACTTATCCAGGAATATTTTATGGTTTTTTTGTTTCTTTTTCTGAAAGAACATTTAATGTGCAAAGGAAATAAGGGCAATTTTCATGACAAAGTCCTAAATAGAAGGAGCATACAAATGTCATCAAATTATGCTTCCTCTAAAGCTAAAGTATAAAATGTCCTTCCATTTTTTTCATTAGTAAGGTATATGTGATCTGCTTCTTGTTTTTTTTTCCCCCATTGATTCTTATTATAAATTACTCATTTAAAGTATTATCAGAAATTATACTGATTGTATTACAGGGAAATGAATAATAATGTTCCTTTTTCCAATTACAATATAGCTTCCCTGGTGGGTCAGACAGTAAAGAATCTGCCTATAATGCAGGAGATCTGGGTTCGATCTCAGGGTCAGGAAGAACCCTAAAGAAGGAAATGGCAATCCACTCCAGTAATCTTGCCTGGAGAATTCCATGGACAGAGGAGCCTGATGGGCTACAGTTCACGGGGTCACAAAGGATCAGACCCAATTGACTGACTAACACTAAAATTAATTGCAATATACAATGATCAAGCATGCTCAGTGTTAAAGTTAATGCCACAAATATTAAAAACTAAGAAGTTACCTTCTATCCCCTTTTTGGTTTTCAATGTATGAATCAAATTAAGAAGTAATCCTGTGCCAAATTTCTCTATATTTAAAATGTGGGACTTCTCTGGTGGCTCAGACGCTAAAGCGTCTGCCTACAATGAGGGAGACCAGGGTTCAATTCCTGGATCAGGAAGATCTCCTGGAGAAGGAAATGGCAACTCAGTCTAGTATTCTTGCCTGGAAAATCCCATAGATGGAGGAGTCTGGTAGGCTACAGTCCATGGGGTCGAAAAGAATCAGACATGACTGACTGACTTCACTCACTTGCTTTCATATATATTCATCTTAATGAATGTTCAGTAATTAATAAGTACAAATACTTTTAATAAACTTGTCCATTTTTCAAGACTTTTAGACGTGTTTCTCCAAAAAGGCCTTAAATTGTCTCTTATGTTGGATTTGATAGCCAGTGTAATTACATAAAGTCCAGGTTACATACACAAAAAGTGATAAAACAAGACAAAAAACCTTCACGCAAATTTCCTTACAGTTTATAACTTCTAGCCTCATCAGCAAATCTGAAATGTATATGAGTGTAAAGGTAGTAAGCGGTGGGGGAGGGGGTAATACTTTTTAATTGTAATACTTTTTAACATGACAATTACTCTAGCCTGTATTATAGACCCTTAGGACTTTTAAGAGAAAAGTGAAGGGAGACACATGCAGTGGAGAATAGAAAAGCTATGATAATTATCCAAAGGAAAATAAATATATACAAAGAACAAATAAGTGTTCCCATAATGACCTGGGCACATATAAAATGATAATTTATTTTACAATATGCAGAGAATTTATGTCTAACATGTCTACGTCACTGACTTCTTCCACTTAGGAACTAGTGTTTATGCTATTAAAAAAAGAGAGAGAGAGAATTGATAAAAGCTCAGTTTGTCCTATGGATTTTTCCTTTAAATTTAAATTGTTTTCTCCATTTGTTTACATTTTCTAAGGTTTCTTATCTCCTGCTTGAACTTCAATTTCTGAATCTACATCAGGATTTCCATACCCATATTGGTAATCTGCATCTCGAAAGACTACTGGATGATGATAGCTTTCTTAGAATATGCTCTTCCTTCTCCACTTTCTATTTCAAGAAATGACGTAAAGCCCAGGACACTTCTGTTTCTTGCCACATCCAAGAAGTCACAGTTCAGTTCAGTCGCTCAGTCATGTTCGACTCTTTGCAACCCCATGAACCACACCACGCCAGGCCTCACTGTCCATCACCAACTCCCAGAGTTCACCCAAACCCATGTCCATTGTGTCAGTGATGTCATTCAACCATCTCATCCTCTGTTGTCCCCTTCTCCTCCTGCCCTCAATCTTTCCCAGCATCAGGGTCTTTCCAATGACAACTCTTCACATCAGGGGGCCAAAGTATTGGAGTTTCAGCTTCAACATCAGTCCTTCCAATGAATACCCAGGACTGATCTCCTTTAGGATGGACTGGTTGGATCTCGTTGCTATCCAAGGGACTCTCAAGAGTCTTCTCCAACACCATAGTTCAAAAGCATGAGTTCTTTGGCACTCAGTTTTCTTTATAGTCCAACTCTCAAATCCATACATGACTATGGAGAAACCGTAGCTTTGACTACATGGACCTTTGTTGGCAAAGTAATGTCTCTGCTTTTCAATATGCTGTCGAGGTTGGTCATAACTTTCCTTCCAAGGAGTAAGCGTCTTTTAATTTCATGGCTGCAATCACTATCTGCAGTGATTTTGGAGCCCAGAAAAATAAAGTCAGCCACTATGTCCACTGTTTCCCCATCTATTTCCATGAAGTGATGGGACCAGATGCCATGATCTTAGTTTTCTGAATGTTGAGCTTTAAGCAAACTTTTTCACTCCCCTCTTTCACTCTCATCAAGAGGCTCTTTAATTCTTCACTTTCTGCCATAAGGGTGGTGTCATCTGCATATCTGAGGTTATTGATATTTCTCCCAGCAATCTTGATTCCAGCTTGTGCTTCCTCCAGCCCAGCGTTTCTCATGATGTACTCTGCATATAATTTAAATAAGCAGAGTGACAATATGCAGCCTTGACATACTCCTTTTCCTATTTGGAATCAGTCTGTTTGGACAAGACAATGGGTACCCACTCCACTACTCTTGCCTAGAGAATTCCGTGGACAGAGGAGCCTGCTGTCCATGGGGTCGCACAGAATCAAATACAACTGAAGTGACTTAGCAGCAGCAGCAGCAGCAGCAGCTGTTGTTCCATGTCCAGTTCTAACTGTTACTTCCTGAACTGCATACAGATTTCTCAAGAGGCAGGTCAGGTGGTCTGGTATTCCCATCTCTTGAAGAATTTTCCACAGTTTGTTGTGATCCACACAGTCAAAGGCTTTGGCATAGTCAATAAAGCAAACCACTGATAGTGACTTTCAAACCAGCAGTTGTGACTGCATCACTCCCTGGCTCAATAGCCTTCAATGACTTTCAACCACACTCAAAATAAAGTGTATATAGTAGAAGATTTTCAATCAAGACTTTTTGTTGTTGTTGTTGTTGTTCCAGATGATTTCTAGATCCTACCTGATTTAAGGCTTCTTTAGCCATAAAGTGAAGGTGCTCCCTGCTTTAGAAAGAGGGCAGAACTGGCTGATAATGAGGCTTTCTTTTCTATGAATATCAAGATATTTCTGTAATAAAATTCCAGGTGAGAACAAGCTAAAAACAAATGCTCTTTATGATCATTTTGCCTGGAGGAGAGAGGAAACGGATTTATCATAATTCTGAATGTGGAATTTTTATATCTTAAGATTCAAACCTGGTTGTCTTAAATCAATGAATTTTGATGTTGATATTTCTTTTGTTTTGTCATTGCTGAAAAAAGTCTATAAGGCAACTAGAAAATTATAGAACATTACAGAATGTTACATTGGGAGAGAAGAGGTAAATGGGCATCATGCTTTTTTGTAAAAGATGAGAGGCGAATTAGAAAAGAAACGACAAGTGCTTAGATATGAATCTTGTCTTGGATCTAGACAAGAATTAGATTGAAAAGTACTTGGCTGTGAGACTAGGAGTCTTATGTTTCTTTTTTGTCCCTGCAGTGCTGCAAGGCTCTGTGTGTCTCGGAGAATCCTGCCATTGCCCTAATATTAAGTCTAACGTGATACCTGAGTGTAAGAATGCAGCTGCTGAGGAAAGTATGTACATAGTGGGGTCTGAGGTAGTTCTCCTGCTTCTCCTCAGACTATACACAATAGTTCTTTCCAGTGTGCCCCCAGGAGGCAAAAATGATCAAGTGGAGGCTGCTGAATAGAAGGAGAAGAATGAGTAATAGCTGTATGGACAAACAAGGAGGGTATAGAAGCAGTGGAGTAGGAAATGGCCACCTACTCCAATACTCTTGCCTGGAAAACCCCATGGACCAAGGAGGCCAGTGGGCTACAGCCCCTAGGGTCGCAAAGAGTCAGACATGACTGAAGCAACTTAGCACAGCACAGCACATAGAAGCAGAGTCATACTCATGGCAGCCAGAGAGTCACCACAAGAAAACCATTAGACCTTAGGTGGGAGGAGAAAACAAACTCCCTATTGTCTGAGCCAAACTCTTCTGCTGTGATCACAGAGAGCTTTGGGACAATGTGAAACAGTGTGACATTTTAGTGCTATGAGAAAATCCAGAATCTCCAGTGCCATTTTGGAAGGTGGATCACAAGAGAAGGACTCCTGAGAAGTAAGAAACCATAAAATGTTGGGTAATTTATAATTTTGTCTTTTTATTTTTTTGAAGAAAAAATAATGACGTGCTAAGGAAAATCTTAGCAGGCATCATACTGTAGACTTTTCACTTTAGTAAAATATTTCACATAAACAATGTGTTTATTCATTTTATGTTTTCATTTCATTTTATTTTTATTAGTGTATAGTTGGGCAAGAGGAAGGGGATATATGTATACACATAACTAATTCACTTTGCTGTACAGCACTGTAACTTTGACTTTTTAAAATTAAGTATATTGAAGAAATTTTCATCGCATATTAAAAAGCAGAGATATGACTTTGCCAACAAAGGTCCATCTAGTCAAGGCTATGGTGTTCCAGTGGTCATGTGTGGATGTGAGAGTTAGACTGTGAAGAAGGCTGAGTGCCGAAAAATTGATGCTTTTGAACTGTAGTGCTGGAGAAGACTCCTGTGAGTCCCTTGGAGTGCAAAGAGATCCAACAAGTCCATCCTAAAGGAGACCAGTCCTGGATGTTCATTGGAAGGACTGATGCTGAGGCTGAAACTCCAATCCTTTGGCCACCTCATGGGAAGAGTTGACTCATTGGAAAAGACTCTGATGCTGGGAGGGATTGGGGGCAGGAGGAGAAGGGGACGACAGAGAATGAGATGGCTGGAAGGCATCACTGACTCGATTCACATGAGTTTGGGTGAACTCCAGGAGTTGGTCAAGGACAGGGAGGCCTGGTGTGCTGTAATTCATGAGGTCACAAAGAGTCAGACACAACTGAGTGACTGAACTGAACTGAACTGAATGTATTCACAGTCACTGAAGTCATTGGAAGGACTGATACTGAAGCTGAAGCTCCAATACTTTGGCCACCTGATGGCCAGCCAACTCATTGGAAGAACCCTGATGCTAGGAAAGACTGAGGGGAGGAAGAGAAAGGGATGATAAAGGATGAAATGGTTAGATAGCATTACCTACTCACCAGGGGTTCCCAGGAGGCTCAGATGGTAAAGAATCTACCTGCAATACAGGAGACCTGGGTTTGATATCTGGATCAGGAAGACCTCCTGAAGATCTCCTGGAAATGGCAACCTACTCCAGTGTTCTTGCCTGAAGAATCCCATAGGCAGAGGAGACTGGTGGGCTGCAGTCCATGGGGTTGCAAAGGTTTAGACATGACTGAATGACTAACGCTTTCACTTTCTTTCACCAACTCAATGGACATGAATTTGAGCAAATTCTGGGAGACAGTAAAAGACAGGGGAGTCTAGCATGCTGCAGTCTATGGGGCTGCAAAGAATCAGAAACGACTAAGAGACTGAACAACAAGAACAATAAATCGCAAAGAAACTTTTCATTGCAAGATCTAATGGATTCACTATCACTGAGGAAAGATATGTTATAGGAAAGAACACACATCTTTGTGCCTCTGACATAAATTGTAAATATTTTGACTGCACTCCAACATCAAATTAATTACAAGTCATCTCTGTCATTAAAGTGATCTTAATTGATGCCTTGTGCCAGATGCTGGGGATAAAACAGTGAGCAAAACAGCACTGATCTGCATCCACACTGTGTTTACAGAAAATCAGAGACAGAAAAGTACACAGTTAAATAAAATAAGTTGTGAAAATTGTGTACGTGAGCCCAAAGCAGCGGTGCTTAGCCAAATCCAAAAAGAAAGGTACAAATTACACCTAATTACTTGTTATTTTTCTGCATGTATCAAATGCTCTAGCTCTACTGAATTTCTCAACATGTCTTGCTACTACTAAATTCTCAAACTTTCATACATTTGCAAAAGTCACTCTCTGCATTTGTTTTTTAATTCAGTTCAATGGCTCAGTCCTGTCCAACTCTTTGCGATGCCATGAACTGCAGCACACCAGGCTTCCCTGTCCATCACCAACTCCCAGAGCTTACTCAAACTCATGTTCATTGAGTCAGTGATGCCATCCAACCATCTAATCCTCTGTCTTCCCCTTCTCCCCCTGCCTTCAATTTTTCCCAGCATCAGGGTCTTTTTCAATGAGTCAGTACTTCACGTCAGGTGTTCAAAGTATTGAAGTTTCAGCTTCAGCATCAGTCCTTCCAATGAATATTCAGGATTGATTTCCTTTAGGATGGACTGGTTGGATATCCTTGCAGTCCAAGGGACTCTCAGGAGTCTTCTCTAACACCACAGTTCAAAAGCATCAGTTCTTTGGTGCTCAGCTTTCATTATAGTCCAAATCTCACATCCATACATGACTACTGGAAAAACCATAGCTTTGACTAGACTAGACGGACCTTTGTCAGGAAAGTAATGTCTCTATGTTTTAATAAGCTGTCTAGGTTGGTCATAGCTTTTCTTCCAAGGAGCAATTGTCTTTTAATTTTGTGGCTGCAGTCACCATCTGCAGTGATTTTGGAGCACCAAAAATAAAGTCTGTCACTATTTCCATTGCTTCCCCATCTATTTGCCATGAGGTGATGGGGCATTCATTTTTAGTTACTGCTATAATATTACCACAAATTTATAGTTTAAAACAATACATATGTGTCATGCAATCCTTCTGGAGGTCAGATGTCCTAAAATTAAAGTTTTGAAGTACTGAGCTTCTAATGGAGGGTTTAGGAGAGAATGTTTCCTTGCCTTTTCCAGCTTCCAGAGACCATCTGCCTTCTGTGTCCTGTGTCTTCCCTCCTTAATCTAACTAAGCTCTTCTGTAATCAGGTCTCCTTCTCTCTGATTTGATCCTCTTACCTACCTCTTCCACAAACTCTTGTGACTACATTGGGACAACGGTGATCATGCAGGATAACCACCTAACTCATGATCCCTACCTTCATCACATCTTCCAAGACCTTTTTAGCATTTAAAGTAAGCATATTAACTGGTTTCAGGGGTGGTGGTTTTCTTTTGCAGGCTTCCCCAGTGGTTCAGTGGTAAAGAATCTGTCTCCCAGTACAGGAGGCACAGGTTTGATCCTTGGGTTGGGAAGATCTCCTGGAGGAGGAAATGGCAACCCACTCCAGTATTCTTGCCTGGAAAATTCCATGGACAGTGGAGCCTCTAGGGCTTTAGCCCATGGGGTCGCAAAGAGTTGGAGATGACTGAGCAGGCACACATGTTTTCTTTTTTGGAGCAGGAGAAAAGGTAAGTTTAATTCAGCCTACCACTCTTTGCAACAATTTCCATTGAATCTTTTATTTTTTTATTTATTTTTACGGGTGAAGTAGAAAAAAAAAATAGCTTTATTGCTTTGCCAGGTAAAGGTGGACACTGTGGGCTCCTGCCCTGGAAAACTATGTGTCCCTTCCATTAGATCTTTTTAGATTTTTTTTTTTTTTTTTTTTTAATTCTGGATGATACACCAACAAATCCAGAAGACAGATAGGGAATGAACAAAGGCAAGAGAATGGGAAGGAAAGTAAAAAGGGAGGAGGAAGAAACAAAGGAAGCAAGTCAAGCTCAGATTATAACAGTTTAAAAAATCATGTTTGCTGATAAAATGTTAAAAATAAGATATTGGGATAGCTCATGTAATACTATCTTGAAAGGGGGATTTTGAATGACCATTTCAATGTGTTACTTCCCTGCTGGCTCAGACGGTAAAGCGTCTGCCCGCAACGCAGGAGACCCGGGTTCAATCCCTGGGTTGGGAAGATCCTCTGGAGAAGGAAATGGCAGCCCACTCCAGTATTCTTGCCTGGAAAATTCCATGGGCTAAGGAGCCTGGTAGGCTACAGTCCATGGGGTCACAAAGAGTCGGACACAACTGAGCAACTTCACTTCACTTCCGATGTGTATTTATTTACATGTGTGTGGATAGTAACTTTATTATGTTTGAAAGTTAGCAAAGGAACTAGATCCTCTTAGCCTCTTCATGATTTGAAACTGATTTTAAAAACATTCAAAAGTAGTCACACATTATCTTTAACTACATGTCTAAAACATACCTTTACATTTTTAGCACAAAATCTTTACTGTTTTCAGTTGTGTCTCAGAGAATATAGAATGTTCCATAGGGTAACCTTAGCTGTATTATACTATCCCTCAATTTGTCCTATGGAGTCATAATTACTGACCCTCAGGGCATGGCCAGAGACCTATTATTTTTACATGTTATAAAGCATGGCCTAATAAGTAAAATCCATCAGTTAACGTAAAGGAGTTCCTTGTTAAACTTGGATTTAATGTCTGCTAAATAAAGGAGATTATCCAAAGCATGACTTTTGTTAAATAAAAAGCCATTTATATCTGTTTATATCAACTCAAAATGCATAGACAGTCTCTGGCACTAAGTAGGAAAGTCATAATTTTTTATTCCATGCAATATGTGTTTAATGTATCTTTCCTTTTAAACATTCATACCATGTAGGCATTTCATCAGTGGTTCACTGTATACAATTTTCTTCTAAAATACAGTTTTATTGAAAAGTCATTTACTGTAGAGCTTATATATATATATATATATATATATATATATATATATATACACACACACATATGATATATCTTTCTTTTAGTGCCTTATAGAAAAAGTGGCCCTTCATTTTGTTTTATTATTGAAGGAGAATCCAGTAACTAACTTAGGCTGAGTCATCTTAGAAATATCTGTTCTCTTATCTGCTGTGTAGCAAACTTCCCACACAGTCTATTTTGTTCTAATGCTCTTCCCTTTAAAGTTGCAGCAATATTTTCAATTACTTTTAAAGTGGTATTTGCTGAGAAAGAATTGCATTTTACTTTATTGCCATATAGTTTCCAGATATTTTTGCTTTTCACCATAGGAGGAAGATTAAGTACTTTCTTGACGAAACAAGATATTTTGCATTTTGCTATTTCATAAAGCATTAAACAAGGGGAACACATGTATACCTGTGGCGGATTCATTTTGATATTTGGCAAATCTAATACAGTTATGTAAAGTTTAAAAATAAAATAAAATTAAAAAAATAAATAAATAAATAAAAAAAAAAAAAAGAAGTCTAAGCTTTTTTTTTCTTTACACTGTTAATAAGATATCTTGCCTACATAGGTTTTCAGGGTCACTCTTCAATGATTTCCAAAACCTTGTCAATTTTTTTGTATTTTTTTGTAATTTTTTAACATATAATTAACCATATAAGTGCCAGCCTTTCAAGTCCTCAAACAAGACTTCAGTGATTCTCACTCAGGTTTAATTTAAAATCCTTTGAATTAGAGGATACAGAGCTCAGAATAATCTGACTCTCCAATCCCAATTCCCTGAACTAATCTCTCACCACCTCTCCTCTGAGTCCATCAGCCATTTCAGCCAACTTTCTTTCCAAATGAGTCTATCTTGCTCTCGCCTCTTACTTCTTCCTAATGTCACTCTCCTTGATCAGAGTTTTGAATATTACAAGCTTCTCCTCATTTCTCTACCCTCTAGCGTTCATCATCTCCTAATATGTTGCATAACTCACTTGATTCATGTTTTGTATATAAATATCTACTAGAAACCACACACTCTGCCAATGCCATTTTTTTTTTTCCTGTTTGTATTTAACACGAGCATCCCTAAAACCTAGAACTGTGCTTAGCACAGAGGTCATCAATAAGTTCTACTAAATACAAATCTAGTGTTTTAAAACAGTTTTTGTTTTTTTTTTTTTAACCATATCTTATCTGGATAATCATTGTACTGTGCTCAGTCACGTCTGACTCTTTGTGACTACCATGGACTGTGCCCACCAGTCTCCTCTGTCCATGGGATTTTCCAGGCAAGAATACTGGAGTTGGTTTCCTTTTCCTTCTCCATGGGCTCTTCCTAACCCAGGGATCAAACCTGCATCTTCTGTGTCTCTTGCATTAGCAGGCAGATTCTTGAACCACACGGAAAGTCCCTGGGTAATTACAAGTATCTTCTAATTGGCTGGCCCTTCTCCATCTTTATTCCAACACAGTCTCAATAAAATGAAATATCATGTAAAATGTTTGCTCAAGAACTGTTGACACATGGAGAAGTGGAAACTGGGAGCATCCTTAGGATATACAAAACCTATGAGAAACAGGCCATACTGGGGAAAATGGTTCTTAAATAAATTATTCTGTCACAAGATGATGGCACTGTCCAAACTGAGATTCCATCTGTGTGTAGCCAGATCCACTGAATGACCAAGAAAGCGTTGGTAGTGGTGGTGGTGGTAGTTCAGTGGCTCAGTCATGTCCGAGTCTTTGAATTGTCCAAGCCGAGTCCCATGAATTGTAGTCCCCCAGGCTCCTCTGTCCATGGGATTCTCCAGGCAAGAAGACTGGAGTGGGTTGCCATTTCCTTCTCCAAAAAAGCATTGGATTGGCAAAAATGTTCCTCCAGGTTTTCATGCAATGTTACCGAAAAACTCAAAAGAACTTTTTTGCCAACCCAATACTTCAGAGACACAAGCTTTAAATTTTATTCTGTTTATCTGCCTGGGGCTTCCCCGATGGCTCAGTAGTAAAAAAAAAAATCTGCTTGTAATGCAGGAGACATCGGTTCAATCCCTGGGTTGGTAAGATCCCCTGGTATAGGAAAGAGCAACCCATTGCAGTATTCTTGCCTGGAGAATCCCATGGATTAAGGAGCCTCCCGGGCTACAGTCCATGGGGTCGCAAAGATTTGGACACAACTGAGTGCATGCACGCATGCACACTTAATATAGGTGTTGAAATTTTGCTGCAAAAGCATCCTTTTTACAAGAAAAGACATTAAAATATGTGGTTTTACTGAAAATATATTAATAATATAATCTCTACAAAGTCAGAATATTATCTTTATGTTGTATGAATGTTTTCTCTCACAATTACCTACCAAAACAGCAGTTGCAAGGCACTAAACAAACACATCTTTAAACAGTCAATAAGAAAAGAAAAAAACAGATCAGAGTATCTGAATTGAATAAAGTGCCATTTCAAAATCATAAACCTCTAGGTGGTTAGAATTGAGGCTGAGAGGAGAGGCCCTGAGGTAATATAAATGTTTCTAGGTTGATTCAGTTGTTTTCAGCCAGTAGGGAATTTTCAAAACATTGAAGACTTCCATCATAAAGCATAATTCTAAAAATGGTTTTAGCAATGTTGAAGCAAAGATTGCTTAAAATTATAAAATGATGATGATAATGAATTCCATATCATTTTATAACCCAAATGTTTCTCCTTGTGAATAGTTATGAAGTGTGTCAATTAGAAGCAAAACAGAAGTGGTTATTTCCTATAGAGTAGCAAATCTAAGTGCTGATAGGAAAATAGGAAAATACCAAACATGGAATATTAAATTCTATTATGCTATGTATGATAATGGGTCTTCCCTCTGGCTCAGCTGGTAAAGAATCCGCTTGCAATGTGGGAGGCCTGGGTTTGATCCCTAGGTTGGGGAGATCCCATGCAGAACTGAAAGGCTACCCAAGCCAGTAGCATGACCTAGAGAATTCCATGGACTGTATAGTCCATGGGGTCGCAAAGAGTCGGACAGGACTGAGCAACTTTGACTTTCACTCTCATGTATGATGATAGATTAAGAAATGAATAATGGTATATATGATTTGATAATCCAATAAATACATTTATTTATATGAGTATATAAACATCTATATGTGTATAATTTGTGTCTCTATTTATCTTTGGTGTGTTATAAAATTTTGGATACCATCTATGGCCTAAGGGCCTTGAACATAGAAACGACACTTTATTTATTCCTTCATATGATACAAACTCCACAAAGATTTTTTGCCTTGACTTAATTATTAAATAACATTTTGTTAATATTATATAAGGGTGACTATAATTAAATTTCTTTGAATTGTAGAATTAAAGGTAGATTACACAGCACTTAGACAAGTTTAGCTAATTTTTTTTAACACTCTATTTTCGCCTACATGTATAAACATTTTCATGAAACATAAATTAGAAAGTGTGCTTTTTAAAAGTTTACTTTGGTTACATATGTGTTTGATTTACAAGTTTATGCCAGATGCTTTGCAGCTAATAACACATAATTTTTACACTTCTCCGTGTAACAACATACGCGGCTTAAGTATCCACCATGTGCCAGATACTGAGTTATATATGAAATGCAATCAGCAATACTATTATTTTTAAAACTAGAGTTAATCAACATATAAGGTCTATACAAGCATACTTCTTTTTACCCTGCTTTGCTTTATTGCACTTCACAGATAGTGTGCTTTTTACAAACTGAAGATTTGTGGCAACCCTGAATGTACTAAGTCTATTGGTGCCATTTCTCCAACAGCATCTCCTCACTTCATGTCTCTGTCTCCTACGTTGGTAATTCTCACAATACATAGTTTGAGGAAGATGGTATTTTTCCTGAAACAGTCAACCCAGAATGGAATTACAGGGAGTTTAGGTCGAGAGGTTTCCCTCTTCACAGGACACAGTGGTTTTCCATTCTCATGGTGGGTAAGAATCACCAAAAAAGTGTCCAAAAAATCTGCATTAATAGTCTTGGACAAAAACTACAGAATCAGCATCCCCGTTATCCCATCAAGGTTATATCACCATTGTTTGTGCGTACAAATCTAGCTTTTGAAAGTCTGAGTTTTTCAACTTGGAAAAGGATGTCAGTCTAAAATGGGACCATGGGACATGAAATGAAAAATCTCATGCATGTACTTTCATAAGACTGGAACTTAAGATCTGAGAGACTGATTTTCTATAATGTCTAATTTACAGAAGACTGAGATTCATCTATTGGACAAAGAGCATCTGCTGATAGTCCTTCCTCATCCTCAAGCCAATCAACTTACTGCTTGGGCTCTGGTTGAATTTCTGTATCTTCCCCTCCTTGTGCATAAATCTGGACTGCCCCTAAACATCAACAGATTCGAGTGTAGCTGGCAATACTATGTGCTGTGAGAATTTAAATTCTGCTGCTATTCCTGAAAAAACTCAATTTCTGGTCATTTGTGCTTGCCTCAGTGTACTTCCTTGTTTAGGTTAGCAAACAATGTGTCCCATTTAAGGCATTTATTTGAAACCCCAAATTTCATTTTATAGGCACTTTTTTTTTTTTTTTTTAGGTTTTATTTTTATTTTATTTTATTTATTTTTTTTTTTTAAATTTTATTTTATTTTTAAACTTTACATAACTGTATTAGATTTGCCAAATATCAAAATGAATCCGCCACAGGTTTACATGTGTTCCCTTTTGATGAAGTATCAAATCCTTTAGCTTAGGAGTTCAACATTTTCACTAGCAAATCTCGCCTAAGGTGCTCCATGAAATGCCTATGATAATTAATAGCAATTAATATGTGTCAGACTATTTAATCACCTTGATTTTATAGTTTGATTAAATTTGTCATAATAGATTCACAAGGTAAGCAGTGTTACATCATCATTGTGCAAAGGAAATATATTAAGTTAAAAACCTGCTCAATTCCATAATTATGATCAACTGTTTTTCAGTCACTGTCATGTTCAACCCTTTGCAGTCACATGGACTGTAGTACTCCAGGCTCTTGCATCCATCACTATCTCTCTGTCTCCCAAAGTTTGCTCAAACTCAAGTCCATTAAGTCAGTTATGCTATCTAACCATCATTAAGATCAGAGTGAAGATTTGAAGCCAGCTGAAATCAAGGTTGCAGGGAGAAATATCAATAACCTCAGATATTCAGATGACACCACTCTTATGGCAGAAAGCAAAGAAAAACTAAAGATCCTCCTGATGAAGATGAAGGAGGAGAGTGAAAATCTGGCTTAAATCTCAACATTCAAAAAGCTAAGGTCATGGGGCATCTGGCCCCATCACTTTATGGTAAATAGATGGGAAAACAATGGAAACAGTAATAGACTTCATTTGTTTGGGCTCCAAGATCACTGTGAATGGTGACTGCAGCCATGAAATTAAAATACATTTGCTCCTTGGAAGAAAATCTATAACAAACCTAGATGGCATATTAAAAAGCAGAGATATTACTTTGCCAAAAAAGGTCCATATAGTCAAAACTATGGTTTCTCTGGTAGTCGTGTACAGATGTGAGAGCTGGACAATAAGCAAGCCTGAGAGCCAAAGAATTGATGCCTTCAAAGTGTGGTGCTGGAGAAGACTCTTGAGAGACGCTTGGGCAGCAAGGGGATCAAACCAGTCAATCCTAAAGGAAATCAACCCTGAATATTTACTGGAAGGACTGATGCTGATTCTGAAACTCCAATACTTTGTCAGCCTGATGTAAAGAACTGACTCATTGGAAAAGACCCTAATGCTGAAAGACTGAAGGCAGGAGGGGAAGGAAATAACAGAGAATGAGATGGTTGGATGGCATTACCGACTCACTGGACATGAGTTTGAGCAAAGTCCAGGAGATGGTGAAGAACAGGGAGAACTGGCGTGCTGCAGTCCATGGGATCACAAAGGTTTGGTCTGAGTGACTGAACAATACCTGTGTCAAGTCTGTACTGATAGACAGATGCCTTCCCTCTTAGGGTTTTTTCTCTAAATGCTTATTTGTCGGGCAATGTACTGCCTTTTTTTTTTTTTTTTTCCTGATTTCTCTGGGGGCACTGAACCAGTCTGGCCATGCAGAAAACATGAGACATGGATTCAATCTCTGGATCGGGAAGATCACCTGGAGGAGGCATGGCAGCCCACTCCAGTATTCTTGCTGGAGAATCCCCCAGATAGAGGAGTCCAGCAGGCTACAGTCCATAGGGTTGCAAAGAGCTGGACATGACTGAAGTGACTTAGCACAATAGCGTGTACTATATTTACATGCACCCCTTCCCCACTAACCCTTATACATGCATCCAGTTGAGTTCAGTCACTCAGTCTTCTGTGACTCTTTGCAACCCCAGGCTTTCCTGTCCATCACCAACTCTTGTCCTTAAAGACCAAGTTCAGCAATCTTTCTGAAGTCTGATCCTATTACTTTTGCCCATGGCATTCTCTTTCTTTACATTTTAATAGTCCCTTGTGAGAACTCTAATGCAATTACAGAGGGCCATCAATATACACTGTTTTACATCAGGGAATTCAGCTCTGGATTGTGGGCTTTGTTGAGGGCAAAGAAGGGTTGAGTCACCTGTTCTGAACCTCGGGAGAGCCAAAAATGGGAATTAAGTGTTCATGGACTTTAGCATCCAGAGGAGGTCCTGGAATCAATCCCTTCCACCTCCATAAAGGTAGATGACCGTTTATTTTTTGTATCTCTCACCATCACAAAAAAACAGGATGTGTGTCATACCACCAAAGTACCAAGCATGGAGTCTTAGACATAAGGGTTTTTCCATTAAAATGCTGAGAATACATTGATTCACATGAATTAAAACAGGCTATAAAATCTACCCAAGATATTTGACCACTCTACTCTGTCTCTTGTTGTACATAGAAAATAAATAACAGATGAAGTTTATCAAAGCCTTAGTATACATTAAGAATTAAGTGCTATTCTATACCTGGATTTAAAAAGAAGATTATAATTTCTAACACTGGATTGATTTAGGAACCATAAATATTAGCATGTTCTTTTGTAGAGAAACAAATAATCACATATCTACAGACAGTAACTTTCATATAAAATTTACACTGATTATTTTCCTTTCTGATGTGCTATTAATATTGAGTCTTTCTGATAAAACCAACTTGTTACTGTCTTTTAAATGGTCAATAGAAAATTATTAAGTTCCTTATTTTATATTGTTATAATTTCTTTACAAACTTATATCAATAATTTTTTTCAATATAGGCTTGATCAAAAGAACAATAGTGCATAATTGAAAACAGCTTACTTCTACAGGCATACTTTGGAGATACTGAAGGTTTGATTCCAGACTTCCTCAAAAAATGAATATTACAAGAAAGTGAATCACATGAACTTTTTGATTTCTCTGTGCATATAGAAGTTATGCTTACACTATACTATAGTCTATTAAGTGTGCCATAGCATTATGTCTAAAAAGCAATGTTGTTGTTGTTGTTTAGCCACCAAGTCCTGTCTGATGCTTGGTGACCCCACGGCCCACCAGTCTCCATTGTCCACGGGTTCTCCAGGCAAGAATACTGGAGTGAGTTGCCATTTCCTTCTCCAGGGAATCTTCTCAACCCAGGTATCAAACCTGGATCATCTGCACTGGCAAGTGTATTCTTTACTGCTGAGCCACAAGGGAAGCCCTAAAAAATCAATGTATGTGCCCTAAATTATAAAGCATTTATTGCTTAAAAAATGCTATCCCTCATCTGAGCCTTGTGAATTGTAATTTTTCTATAATAGTAACAATAAGATTACTGATCATAGATCTCCATAGTGTTAAAGTGTTAGTCATTCAGCCATGTCTGACTCTTTGCCTCCACCAGGCTCTTCTGTCCACCAGATTCTCCAGGCAAAAATACTGAAATGGGTAGCCATTCCCTTCTCCAGGGGATCTTCCCAATCCAGGGATCAAACCCAGGTCTCTGATATTACAGCTGATTCTTTA
This sequence comes from Bubalus bubalis, assembly GCF_019923935.1. Taxonomy (NCBI): domain Eukaryota; kingdom Metazoa; phylum Chordata; class Mammalia; order Artiodactyla; family Bovidae; genus Bubalus; species Bubalus bubalis. The sequence continues at coordinate 51,567,410 of NC_059175.1, read as the reverse complement.
CTATCTGAGCCAACATGGAAGACCCTAGATCACCACAAAAAATACAATAATAATGGAAATTTGAAATATTGTGAGAATCACCAAAATGTGACAAAGACAGGAAATGAGCAAAGGCAGTTGGCAAAATTGGGCTGATAGACTTGCTCGGTACAGGGTTGCCATACACCTTCAATTTGCAATAATAATAATAAACTGTGAAGCTCAATAAAGCAAAGAACACTAAAACAAGATATGTCTGAATAGCTTAGAATGGTAGTTAACATTTATGAACTGTAACAGAGTCTTGGATTTTTGGCATATTCACTATACACATGAGGAAACTGGTAACTAAGAGGTTAAGTGTTGTGTTCAAATTTACCATCATAAACCAACAAGGGCAGAGAAATTCTGATTTAGAAATGCAATCCTGTAACCTAGTATTATATCTTACTACTTTCCCAAACTCTAAGTCAAATCTGAAATTATTTAAAACATCTCAGATAATACTTTTTTTCCCTTTCATTTCCACTGAATCATAACATGGAATGCTTTTAAAATATTTACAGTGATAGAGCTTAGTAAAAACTAATAGTTCGCTGTTGGTGCAGTTCAGAGCAACAGTATCTAATTAGATATCACATCCTCATTAAGACTTTGTGGGTAATTATTTATTTAAAGATAGATATTGAAAGTAAAATAATCACTTGTGTAAGCTAGTGAATATTTCAATCCCTCTTACATTACTGTTTCATATACTTTGTACTGTGCAGCATTCTATCAATTTATTTTCATTTGCTAATAATGAAAACATAAAGGAAATACCTAGACGTATTTGTTTAATTAGCTCTCTCTTAAAAGTATAATTCCATTCTTGTTCTAAATATTGATTTTCAAATATATATATTTGGGGGCTTCCCTTGGCTCAGACTGTAAATAATCTGCTTGCATACAGGAGATTCAGGTTCTATCCCTGGGTTGGGAAGATCCCCTAGAGAAGAAAATGGCAACTCATTCCAGTTTTCTTGCCTGGAAAATTCCATGGAAAGAGGAGCCTGGTGAGATACAGTCCATGAGGTTACAAAGAGTCGGACATAACTGAGAGACTAACACTTTCTTTCTTGCTTGCTATATATATATATATATATATATATATATCCTCTTCTTCAAATGTTAAAAAAAGAATAATCAATTGATCTATTTTGTCTAGTCTACTCTCCATATGTTATTGCGACCCTTACCTTTATCTTTCATGTCAAGTCTAAAGAGGGCTGTAAAATGAGCCAGGGTATTGAAAAGAAAGTGAAAGAAAGTGAAGTCAGTCAGTCGTGTCCGATTCTTTGTAACCCTATGAATTGTAGCCTACCAGGCTCCTCCATCCATGGGATTTTTCCAGGCAAGAGTACTGGAGTGGGCTGCTATTTCCTTCTCATTTAGAGTCTTAAATGAGTCTTGTTTCAAATCTCTAAGTTCACATTTCTAAGAAAACATGTTACAATTGAGTGCTTTTGATTTTTTTTTTTCTCTAAGTTTCTACTCTGTTTTGAAAGTAGACTTCAAAATGGCTCTTTTGCTTTGGATGGGAGAAACACCAGCATGCAAGAATTCATAGGTGAAGTTTCTCAGAGAAATAATGAGTGAACCTTTTGTCTGTGCTTGTAGGCAGACATTTCATGAGAACAGGCTGCTAGAATTACTTTTTAATGACCATAGAGGACCACAGACAGAGGAAGAAGAGGCAGTGTACTAAATGCTGCTTCAAATAAATCTAGAGAATACTTGAAATTTGATAAGTTACAGGCAACAGAGTTGGAATAAGAAAGGCTGCTTGAAACTTCTTTGAAAGAAAATTTAAAATGAAATTATTTTTGGCAAGCAGTATATGTCTGTCTTATTGAATTAAATATCATGATTTAGATGCTTTTCAGTGTATTTCTATCATTCTCAAATACAGTTAACCCTCATGGCTGAATTACATGGAATTGCTGATAATTGAAAATTTTTGACATAAAAAGAACAGTTTTACATGGTTCAACCTATGGTAATAAACTCACTCATTTTTCCACATCTTTTATACCATGTAAAAATCCACTTTCATTCTGTTTATTCTCTAAAAATGGATGATCATATTCCTATAGCAAGAAACCGATAGGTTAATCTAAAAATATTTCAACTGAAAAATAAAATAACCAACATTTAGAAGAAATAGGAAAGGAAATCTTGCTAACATGTTGCAGTAATAAGTGAACCAAAAATCCTTGGTTGAATCAGACTCAGGTTGTGCTGATATGTGGATTAACTGAGGCTGTCAAAGCGTTTCTACTTCAGAATTTGTGTGTGTGCATGCCTGCGTGTGTTAGACATTTAATTAGTATATAGTTGCTCTTAGTGATGCTGTAGAAACTGTGCTTAACATTTATATTCAATTACCCTCCATAACCGTTTTTATTATACGTTTTATTTCTAGTTTATAGTTTGCTTATCCTCATTCTGCATATTTCCTGTCCTCTTTCTCCTTAAATAATTTCTAGGTCTTTCATATTTCTTTTCCTTAGCTCCCAGTGGAATTTCTTTCATTAAAACTACTAGATTGACATTGTTAGTGAAATACACTCCTAATTTTTCCTCCCGATGCCCAGCAGTCTGAGACTTTTCAAATTGTGATAGCACAGTTGCACGAAAAGAGAGAGATTTGGGCCTAATTAACTTTTGTTCATTAAAAATGACCTTGTTTCACAGAAACGGGCATTAGGCAGCCTCGGCTTTTGCAGAGATACATTTAGAAACACAGCAAAAAAAAAAAAAAAAAAGAAGCCATATGACTTAGATAACATTAGCTGCTGACGGTGTTATTAACATTATCATTTTTAATAACATGATTCATTTTGCCAAAGATACAAATAGGTACTTTTCGCCAGTGAGCATTCTAGTATTAGCAGAGATATTCATTATCCTGTGATGTCAATGTCTTTACTCCTTGTGCCAAATGTGTGCATGAGTTGGATATGTGGAAAATACAAGTCTGCATGATAATATGATATACTGAAAGATACTATGCAGAATTACAATATGTTGACTTCCCTGGAGGCTCAGACGGTAAAGCGTCTGCATACGATGTGGGAGACCCTGGTTTGATCCCTGGGTTGGGAAGATCCCCTGGAGAAGAAAATGACAACCCACTCCAGTACTCTTGCCTGGAAAAAAATCCCATGGTTGGAGGAGCCTCGTAGGCTATCGTCCATGGGGTAGCAAAGAGTCGGTCACGACTGAGTGACTTCACTTTCTTTCTTTCCTTTTGAAAGATAAAGAAGTTTTGAAAATGGTAATTGTGGATTCTTGTGTTTAATCCTCTTTGTTTTATGTTTCCATAGGTCAAATATGTCAGTCGCTCAGTCATGTCCACCTCTTTACAGTCCCATGGACTGTAGCCCGCCAGGATCCTCTGTCCATGGGATTCTCCAGGCAAGAATACTGCAGTGGGCTGCCATTTCTTTATTTTATTTTTTTTATTCTTTTTTTTTTCATTTATCAATTTTTATTTTTTTTAATTTAATTTTATTTTTATTTTAAGATGTTTGCTTTATTTATAATATAACTCTATCAACAGCAGGATTTGGTAAAATCTATTCAAAATACTTTAACTCACCATTGATTATAACTATGTTAATCTAGAAAAGTTTAGTTTACAAAGACAATATGTATTCCTTTTGGATTCCCTCTCATTATTTACTTACATTCATTTCTACAAACACTTCTATATATACATTTCACTAAGGATCACACAAGTTTGACTGTCACTTCACATTTGTAAGCAATTCTTTGTTCTTTTACTTCTCCTCTCCATACTCTTCATCATGTTATAATGATAACACAGGACTTTGTACACACAGGCGGAGCCATCATCCCTGTCTGGAGCCCTCCTTCACTGTATTTCTCTGTGTTATCTTCACAACCAGCATACAAGCAACTTAGGGCATGCATTTTCTCACACCTGTGATTTAGACACATCACTTAATTTCCATACAATAATAAAAACTACTTACTACTTACCATGTACTGTGGCAAGTGCTTGACGTGCATTAGCTAATTCTTCCAGCAAAGGTATAAAGTGAATTCTTATACCATATACTGCCATTTTACAATGAAGAAACTGAAGCCTAGATGGATCTGAGACATTTTGACCATCATATAATGCATAAAAGTGATGTCTTTTACTGTCCCTAACTTTGCTTTCCCTCCTATTTTTGAAGCAGCCAAAGAGTAGAGACAGGAGAGAGGGGACATTTCTGAAATTCTCTGACATCATTCAATCTTGAAAGCCATTAATAAAATTATAATTTTTATTAGATGCCAATTGTTATTTTCAGTTTAGTCTATAAATAGATTTTGCTTGCGGTTTTTTGTGTTAGGTTTTTTTGTTTTGTTTTGTTTTGTTTTAGTGCAAATAACAAGGCAACGTAGGAGACCCAGGTTCAATCCTTGGGTTGGGAAGATCTCCTGGAGGAGGTCATAGCAACCTACTCCAGTATTCTTCCTGGAGAAACCCATGGACAGAGGAGCCTGGCAGGCTACAGTTCATGGGGTCACAGAGTTGGACATGACTGAGTAACTCACACACATGCACACACAGGGAAAAAAAAAAAAAAAAAAGAAATGTTGAGACCTGCTTATGAACTTTTTCAGCTATTATGTGGATATTCAATTATTCAATAGGTATAAAAATCAAGTCCTGATCTGTATCTAGTGGAAACAGTGCAGGGCAGGTATATTATGTCATTATATTACTTTAAATATGAAATGATTTTTATTTTGACCTTAATATTTCTGAGATAACATTTTCTATCTTAAATTACAAATATCTATATAAAAGGAAAATAATAAAGCATATTTTTAGCAGTACTGTGAGCTTGAATTTAAACTTCAACATGATATCTGCTAATATGAACGAATAAAGTTATAGTTATAAGAATGCCAATTAAGAGGAGGTTTTTCTCCTTCTGTTAGAAACATATTATGCTGTGGAACTGACTGGGTCCCACTAACAGTTTTACTAATTTCTTCAGCCACCATGGGTAAATCATTTTACCTCTTTGAACTTAATTCCCACCCTTATTACATAAAGGATTTAAACTTAGAATCAAGATTCTTAAACTTGAATGCATGTTAAAATGAACCTAGGAGTTTTTTTGAAAAGTATTTATGCCCGAGTCTAATGACCAGAATTTATCTAGGTTAAGTTTGGGCACCAGGATATTTTTAAGTCCTCAGAACTTTTAGAAAACTTGCTTAGATGATCTTTAATGTTTCTCAAAGTTTGAAGTCCACAAAGAGACTAAAAAACCTAGATGTTGATATGACAAAGCATTCAGAAACCAGTGAACTTTAAATACATCCTTCTGGAAAACTTGAAATGTATGTGCTATAAAAAATGATAATTCCTATTCATTTCTTACTATTATGCACCACTGCCTGTGAGCCTCAGCATGTGTTTCTAGGAATAGATTCTGCCTGGAGTTTTTAATGACTGAGGCATCCCACACTTGCAATTCATCAGAAACACATGCCCTGTGGGTTATCACTGTACAAGCTGCCTTCTTCTGAGAAGTAACAGCAATTTGCTTAAGCAGTACAGTGAGTGCTATAGAACATAAACTTATTGTTCCAATACTCTTCAATTCTAAGAAGGGAACAAGTGAGAATAAAATCTGGACTTAGTTTCTGTTTCCAAAACATTTCTCTGCCAAACAAAGGATGTTTTTTAGATGAAACCAAGAACTTAAAGGAATCTACACAATTTTTAGTGCATATACTTAGCTACAAAGAATATATCAATATTAAGTGTAGTATGGCTGTAACTTGAAAAAGTAGAGTTAAAATAAGGAAGGCAATCTTCTTGATATGTGAAAAAGAATTCAACAAAATTTCCTCATTATAAACTTGAGTGAATCTTTTACTGAGTATCAGAATATTTTTTTTATTTAGAGATCAAGATCAAATTTAAATATATGTTATATATGACAATATATAGTTACATTTATATAGTATAATTACATATGCTTTATATAGTATAAAATTATTAGATTATTGCATTTTCTTAATTTTATTAATGACCTTGTTATAAATTATAATGACAAAGGTCTGTGTAGTCAAAGCTATGGTTTTCCCAGTAGTCATGTATGGATTTCAAAGGTGGACTATAAAGAAAGCTGAGTGCCAAAGAATTGACACTTTTGAATTGTGGTGTTGGAGAAGACTCTTGAGAGTCCCTTGGACTGCTAGGAGATCCAGCCAGTAAATCCAAAAGGTAATAAGTCCTGAACATTCATTGGAAGGACTGATGCTGAAGCTGAAGCTCTAATACTTTGACTACCTGATGCAAAGAACTGACTCCTTGGAAAATACTCTGATGCTGGGAAAGATTGAAGTCAGGAAGAGAAGGGGAAGACAGAGGATAAGATTGTTGGATGGCATCACCAACTCGATGGACATGTTTAAGTAAGCTCCAGGAGTTGGTCATGGACAGGGAAGCCTGGCATGCTGCAGTCCATGGGTCTCAGAGTCAGATATGACTGAGAAATGGAACTGAACTGAACCATTTATAAATTATAATCTAATATATTTATATATTAGGAATTTATCAATCATCTGAAAAAACTGTCTAGAACTCAACATTCAAAAGACAAAGATCACAGTATCCAGTCCCATCACTTCATGGCAAATAGATAGGGAAACAATGGAAAGAGTGACAGATTTATTTTCTTGAGTTCCAAAATCACTGGGGGTGGTGACTGCAGCCATAACATTAAAAGACATTTACTCCTTTGAATAAAAGCTATGATGAACCTAGACAGCATATTAAGAATCAGAGACATTATTTTGCTGATAAAGGTCCATATAGTCAAAGCTATGGTTTTTCCAGTAGTCAAGTATGGATGTGAGAGTTGAACCATAAAGAAGGCTGAGTACTGAGATGTTTTCGAACTGTGGTGTTGGAGAAGACTCTTGAGAGTCCCTTCGACTGCAAGAAGATCAAACCAGTCAATCCTAAAGGAAATCAGTCCTGAGTATTCATTGGAATGACTGATGCTGACGTTTTAGTACTTTGGCCATGTGATGCAAAGAACTGACTCATTGGAAAAGACCTTGATACTGGGAAAGAATGAAGGCAGGAGGAGAAGGGGACAACAGAGAATGAGATGGTTGGATGGCATCACCGACTTGATGGACATGAGTTTGAGCAAGCTCCGGGAGTTGGTGAAGGACAGGGAAGCCTGGCATGTTTCAGTCCATGCAGTCACTAAGAGTCAGACATGACTGAATGATTGCACAACAATCAATCAGCTACTACTGAAAATGACCTGAACATAAAGTTGCTTATGCAAAGAATCTATTTCTCACTCATATAGGTGTGGGGACAATGCTGCATCTGCTGAATCTGCTCAACTCAGATCAGTCAATCAACTCTAAGCTGTGGGTGGAGTTCAAGTCTACTGCATTTGTATACACATTCTAGGGCAATATTTCCTTAGACAAAGCCAATCTTATAACAAAGGATATATGAACAATTTGCAAATAATATTTACTTCTACTGCATTAGTTTAATTACCCACTTATTCAACTATCCATTCAGTCATCCCACTAAAAACCAGGTATATACTGACAGCTATTATATGGTTAGTATAATATAAAGCACTAAAGATACAATAGTGAGAAAAATAAACATGATTTCTTCTTCTTGAAGTCAAAAGCCCAGTGGTGCAATGAGTGGCACTAGTCAAGCACTTGCACAAACACACCTATATGTGAATAATTTTAAAAATATTGTTAAATGAAAATACTAAGTGATATAAGTTATGTGATAGACTATTACTAGATTTCAAGAGATCTTCACACAGGAAACAAAAATTGAGCTGAGAACTATGTATTATTCTATCTAGCCAAATGTGTTGTGTCAGAGAGGAGTATTTGAGGCAAATGAAGGAGTATGTTTCAATATTCTGTGATGACAGAAATCATGTTTATTTGAAGGAAACTTTAAAGATACATAAGAGAGATGAGAGAGAATGATATGGCTAAGAATTATAAAGAGAGTTGGGGTCATATTATTGAAGGTTTCAAAGACCACAGCAAACATTTTGTGCATTTACCTAAGATCAATAGGAAGTTGCTGAATGCTTTTAGGCACAAAGCCTGACGCAAAATATTTATATTTCCATTTTAAAATATCACTTTGTATTCATGAAATATACTAGAAAGAGACAAGAGTGGATATGGAGTTTGTTCACCCAAGAGACATTTTAGCCTGTTCTAGTTTAATAATATAAAAACAGATGCATTGGAGAGAAATTTTGAAGACAACTCAAAGTGCTCTGAAAATTCAGATGCAGAGTGTGAAAGAGGGAGAAATTGCCAAACTCATTCATACAGTTCAGGCTTGTGTCACTGACTATATTACATACTTTTAAAGGATATTATCTTGACTGATCTGTCTGTCTACCCCGATTATTCTAGATCTGTCATTACCTGTCCATGAAACTACATATTCTGCTATGCTGCTGTAAGGTATTTTCTTGTTTTTATGTCAGAAATAAACTAGAATCTTGTTTAAGCAGAAACAGTATGTGCTGTTGCTTAGTCATGCCCAACTCCTTGTAACCCCATGGACTGTAGCCCACCAGGCTTCTCTGTCCATGGGGATTTTCCAGGCAAGAATACTGTAGTGGGTTGCCTTGCCCTCCTCCAGGGGATCTTCCTGACCCAGGGATTGAACTCAGGTCTCCCACACTACAGGTGGATCCATCTCAAATACAACATATGATCATTAAAATCACATCAAGATAAGAAAACAAGTCTTACTATAAATCAAATATGATTGCTGATATTCTTAAAATGATCAGAGTCTTAACTAGCTAAAAAAAATCATTACAAATGATTAAAAGGATCAGTCTATATGAATCATTTGATGTTCTTCATGTTAAATGATAGTCAAATCAAGGCTATTTTTGAAGAAAAAAATGGACAGGCATTAAACCTCAATTTTATGTCACAATGCTATCTATAGTATAGTAACATTATGTTCTACTTCATGCTAATCACCACCTCAGCAAAAGATTGCATATTTACTTCCTCACATAAATCATATTTTTCCCCTGAAATAGATAACTATCCAAGTATATGGGAAAAATTCTCCTCATTATTTATTTGGATAGCTATTCACATCAGTCATTCTCCTGAAAATCTTTTCCTTCAGTAATTTTAGAGCTAAAATAATTTATCTGAGAATAATTCAAACTTGATGACATTATAATATTGCAGAGAAGATAATTGGTAAATTATAGCTGTGATAATGACCTTGTTAATGTCCATCATCAAATTGATGGTCTAGCCATAGACATAAATTATTGTATTGCCCAAATTAATGTATTATCTGGAGTCCAAATTTATTTTTGCAATATTTATTGAGTTTCTGATATATGCCATGGCTCATGCTGGCCTTGATAATACATAAGTCACATTCTCAGGACTTTAAAATCCAACACATAGAAGAGTCTAAATACTTTGCATGTGTATAGGATAAATTTCATCTTTTAATCCAAAATGCTAAGATTACAAGTATTGATTGATTATACCCAGAATTGTAGAGCTGTATTATATCCTGCTGACTATTATTCTTTTATTTACTAGTTTATCTTTAAACAGTAAATCATGATCTGAAAATATTAAATCTGATTAAAGAAAAAGATGAGAGTTTCTCTCAGCTAAGCAATAAATAAAGAAAACTTTGGAAGCAAATTCAAAACCTAAAGGATGACATTGAAATTCAACTGGACTGTGATACTAGTTTTTTAATTTCATAAATCTCTTCATTCTTCCAAAGTTCATTTTCATTTTAAAATAAGAATTGTGTCAAAACTGACATTTTGAGAGCTTATATATGTTAGGCTATGAACTAGGGCCTTAAATAAATTTTCTCATTACTAAAAGCCATGCATTGTCAGTTCAGGTCAGTGCATTGTAGTCAGCGCTATTATTATCCATCACATTTTACAAAAGAAGAAACAAACTTACAGTTCACAAATTCAGTAGAGAGCAGAGGTGCAAATTTATTAATAACGCATGATAAATTTAGACCCTATGACCTGACCTCTCTAATGAGATATTAGCATAAGATATTAACCTCAGAGGGCTCTTTGGAGCTTCCAAAGAGACTGAATATAAAGCAGACAGGTTTCATTCAGGAACAAATTATGTTGATACTTTCTCTTCCTCCTGTTAAGAATACAATAAGAGTCCAAAAGTGGATGCATGTTGATGTATGGCAAAACCAATACAATATTGTAAAGTAAAAAAAAATAAAATAAAATAAAAAAATTAATAAATAAAAAATAAATTCCTTTTCCCATATTGGTCAAAAAAAAGAATAAAATAAGAATGTCCCCGAGATCAACACTTTCTAAACTAAAAGGAAGTAAGCATAAGTGTTAGCCATTAATCTCAAATTAAAATGTCAAACAGAAAGTTCTTACATTTTTTTTTTCCTGGTACCAATTCTGATAAAGGGACTTCCCATGCATTGACCATCAGCTATCCATGAGTTATCACTACATAGTAGGGGTTACTAAAGGGTCAATATGAGAAAGTATAGGAAAAACTCCTAAAACTATGCAAGGAAAAGCTTTAACTTTTTCCTTTCTGATCCCTACTCATCCCTGAAAACTAGCATGTCAGGTTACTATTGTGAGGACCAGGCCACCAGTGACACCAGGTCACACATTCTTTGATGAACACACAAGCTGTTTGTTAACTTTCAATTCTTATGCTCACTTTAATGTCTGGCACAGAATAGAGCACAGATTTTTGAGTGAATGGATGAATTACTCTAGTGATAATACAAAACATGTTACTTGACAAGTTATCTTAGAGTAAATGAGAAATAAGCAGATGTGGCTTCCTAGGTGACGCTAAAGAACCCACCTGCCAATGCTGGTAGACATAACAGATACAGGTTTGACCCCTAAGTTGAGAAGATCCCCTGGAGCAGAGGATGGCAACAATCCTGTATTCTTGCCTGGAGAATCCCATGGACAGAGGTGCCTGGCAGGCTGCAGTCCATAGGGTCGCACTGAGTCTGAAGTGACTTAGCACACATACAAGTCACTTTAAAAAGACATAGCTTCTACCTTTAGTTTACAATGTGCATGTGATACCTACGCATTAAGTGTATCAGATCAGTCGCTCAGTCGTGTCCGACTCTTCGCGACCCCATGATTCGCAGCACGCCAGGCCTCCCTGTCCATCATCAGCTCCCAGAGTTCACTCAGACTCACGTCCATCGAGTCAGTGATGCCAACCAGCCATCTCATCCTCTGTCGTCCCCTTCTCCTCCTGCCCTCAATCCCTCCCAGCATCAGAGTCTTTTCCAATGAGTCAACTCTTTGTATGAGGTGGCCAAAGTACTAGAGTTTCAGCTTTAGCATCATTCCTTCCAAAGAAATCCCAGGGATGATCTCCTTGCAGTCCAAGGGCCTCTCAAGAGTCTTCTCCAACACCACAGTTCAAAAGCATCAATTCTTCGGCACTCAGCCTTCTTCACAGTCCAACTCTCACATCCATACATGACCACAGGAAAAACCATAGCCTTGACAAGACGAACTATTGTTGGCAAAGTAATGTCTCTGCTTTTGAATATGCTATCTAGGTTGGTCATAACTTCCCTTCCAAGGAGTAAGCGTCTTTTAATTTCATGGCTGCAGTCATCATCTGCAGTGATTTTGGAGCCCAGCAAAATAAAGTCTGACACTGTTTCCACTGTTTCCCCATCTATTTCCCATGAAGTGGGATGCCATGATTTTCGTTTTCTGAATGTTGAGCTTTAAGCCAACATTTTCACTCTCCTCTTTCACTTTCATCAAGAGGCGTTTTAGTTCCTCTTCACTTTCTGCCATAAGGGTGGTGTCATCTGCATATCTGAGGTTATTGATATTTCTCCCGGCAATCTTGATTCCAGCTTGTGTTTCTTCCAGTCCAGCGTTTCTCGTGATGTACTCTGCATATAAGTTAAATAAACAGGGTGACAATATACAGCCTTGACAAACTCCTTTTCCTATTTGGAACCAGTCTGTTTTTCCATGTCCAGTTCTAACTGTTGCTTCCTGACCTGCATACAAATTTCTCAAGAGGCAGATCAGGTGGTCTTGGATTCCCATCTCTTGAAGAATTTTCCACAGTTTATTGTGATCCACACAGTCAAAGGCTTTGGCATAGTCAGTAAAGCAGAAGTAGATGTTTTTCTGGAACTCTCTTGCTTTTTCCATGATCCAGCGGATGTTGGCAATTTGATCTCTGGTTCCTCTGCCTTTTCTAAAATAGATCTGAGCAAAAGCTGTATCGGTGCCTACTTGTTTATGAATATATAGAAATATGTCAGAATTAAACCATTCTACTAGGACTAAGAAACTAAGCTGAGGTGGCTTTTATTTGTGTAAGCAAACTGTGCATGTGTGTGTGCACGCACACACTCCCAAATAAACATCTGCAGCAGAAGGGACATATGTAAGACTAAACAGAGTAAGTTACCGCCATGCGGTCACAACTGCTGAGTTAAACATATCAGTTTTATCCTGGATTGTGCTTAAGTTCAGTTCAGGGCTCAGTTGTGTCCAACTCTTTGTGACCTCATGCACTGTAGCACTCCAGGCTTCCCTGTCCATCACCAGCTCCTGGAGCTTGCTCAAACTCATGTCCATGGAGTTGGTGATGCCATCCTACAATATCATCGTCTGTAGTCCCCTTCTGCTCCTGGCTTCAATCTTTGCCATCATCAAGGTCTTTTCCAATGAGTCAGTTCATCACATCAAGTGGCCAAAGTATTGGAGTTTCACCTTCTACGTCAGTCCTTCCAATGAATGTTCAAGACTGATTTCCTTTAGGATTGACTACATTGACCTCCTTGCAGTCCACATTTCAAAAGCATAAATTCCTTGGTGCTCAGTTTTCTTTATGGTCCAGCTTTCACAACCATACATGACTACTGGGAAAACCATAGCTTTGATTAGATGGACCTTTGTCAGCAAAGTAATATCTCTACTTTTTAATATGCTGTCTAGGTTTGTCATAGTTTTTCTTCCAAGGAGCAAACATCTTTTAATTTCATGGCTGAAGTCACAATCTGGAGTGATTTTGGAGCCCAAGAAAATAAAGTCTGTCACTGTTTCCATTGTGTCCCCATCTATTTTTCATGAAGTGATCAGAGGGGATGCCATGATCTTCATTTTTTGAATGTTGAGTTTTAAGCCAGCTTTTTCATTCTCCTCTTTCACTTTCATCAAGAAGCTTTTTAATTCCTATTCACTTTCTGCCATAAGGTAAAGAAGCCAAATTTGTATAGCCAAACCCACCAGTCACTGGACCAGTGCTGCCCCTGGAAAAGAACTTGATGGATGAGTGCTGTCTGCCACCAGCACCCCCAGCAGATGAAAATATAATTCTCATTCCTAATGGTGAGTCTGTACTGCTCAGCACAGTATCAGCTACAACCACAAAATCTAAAATCAAAGCCTGAAATTCTGAACTGTATCCAGTCTATCCTTAACCTGTTAATATACTTTTATTTTCCCATGACTCTGCAGTATGAATCTAAGTATTTTAATAAAGCTAAGTCCACACCATTGTTTTATAATACTTCTTTCTTTCCTGCCTTAAACAACATCTGAGCTCCCTGCTGATAACACTTTATATATAAAGCTATTTATGATCAGATTTGTTGAAATGACTTTTCTTGGTTTTCAATTATTTTAGAATGTTTTTATGGCATTCTTAGTCAAATGTATTTATGGCATGTCCCTGTATTATAATCATTAGAATATGAATTTTATCTCATTATTAGATTGTGACTTAAGTATTCATAATACTTATTAAAATAGTTACTAAATTATTGCTAAAATGAGGAAATGTTGAATGCAGAGTAAAAAAAAATCAAACTATGTAGACAAGGCTATAGACAAGGATATCATATTTGAATGGGATTTTCAAGTCTTAGTGAGTAAATGTGGCTTTCTTCATCTCTTGGGAATTCAAGAGTTATACAAAGACTCCCTGTTTTGTGATTTACTGGTTTTGAGGCTCAGATCACTTGTTCTAATATTTAATTGCAGTGTGACTTTGAATTTGTTACTTACTTTTTTGAACATCAGGTTCCTAGTCTCAAAAAACCTAATATTTGCAGGTATATCAGAGGATTAAATAATTTTAAAGTCATCACTTTCTAACAGTACTGGTAAAATTCTGCATTAACAATGTATCTTCAGGATTATTAAAGAAATCATAAGCATTTTAAAAATTGTGATTTTCAAAATTGGTAACTTATTTACAATACCTATGACTATTTAAGTCAATTAATATATGCTACTTTTTATTGTAGTAAGAAAACAACATGAGTCTGACCTTAAATTTTTGAGTAAAATATACAGTATTGTTAGCTATAGGTACAATGCTGTACAGTAGATCTCTAGAATATTTTTTGTCTAGAGTAACTTAAACTTTACTTACTGAACTGCTGCTGCTGCTGCTAAGTCGCTTCAGTCGTGTCTGACTCTGTGCGACCCCATAGACTGCAGCCCACCAGGCTCTGCCGTCCCTGGGATTCTCCAGGCAAGAACACTGGAGTGGGTTGCCATTTCCTTCTCCAATGCATGAAAGTGAAAAGTGAAAGTGAAGTTGCTCAGTCGCATCCAACTCGAAGTGACCCCATGGACTGCAGCCTACCAGGCTCCTCCATCCATGGGATTTTCTAGGCAAAAGTACTGGAGTGGGGTGCCATTGCCTGCTCCATACTTACTGAACAGGTACTCCCTATTCCCCTCTCCCTCCAGTCTGTGGCAATAACAATTCTACTCTCTATTTCTGTGAGTTTGACTATTTTAGATACCTCATACAACTGAAATTAAGCAGTATTTATCTTTATGTGACTAGCTTATTTTATTTAGCATGGTATCTTCCAAGTTCATCTATGGTGATGCATACATAGACTTGTTTTTTTTTTTTTAAAGGCTGAATAATATTCCATTTATATATATTATATACACTTGATTCAAACAGATGTTTCACTGGAAAAGACCCTCATGCTGGGAGAGATTGAAAGCAAAAGGAGAAGAGGGAGGCAAAGGATGAGACAGTTAGATGCATCACAGACTCAATGGGCATGAATTTGAGCAAAATCTGGGAGATAGGCAAAGACAAGGAAATCTGGTGAGGTGCAGTCTTTGGGGTCGCAAAGAGTTGGACATGATTTTGCAACTGAACAACAACTGTTTATATGTATGTGTGTGTGTGTATATATATATATATATATATATATGGCTTTTCCGGTAGTCATGTATAGATGTGAGAGTTGGACTATAAAGAAAGCTGGGTGGCAAAGAATTGGTACTTTTGAGCTGTGGTGTTGCAGAAGAGTCTTGAGAGTCGCTTGGACAGCAAGGAGATCCAACCAGTCCATCCTAAAGGAGATCAGTCCTGTGATCAGTCCTGAATATTCATTGGAAGGACTGATATTGAAGCTCCAATACTTTGACCACCTGATGCAATGAGCTGACTTGTTAGAAAATACCCCAATGCTAGGAAAGATTGAAGGCAGAAGGAGAAGGGGATGATAGAGGAAGAGATGGTTGGATGGCATCACCAACTCAATGGACATGAGTTTGAATGAGCTCCGGGAGTTGGTGATGGACAGGGAGACCTGGCATGCTGCAGTACATGGGGTTGCAGAGTCAGACACGACTGAGTGACTGAACAACTTTTATATATATATATATATATATATATATATATATATATATATATATAATTTGTGTCTTGAGATATTCCAAATCCTGCAAGATGATGTTGTGAAAGTGCTGCACTCCATATGCCAGCACATTTGGAAAACTTAGCAGTGGCCACAGGACTGGAAAAGGTCAGTTTTCATTCCAATCCCAAAGAAAGGAAATGCAAAAGAATGCTCAAACTACTGCACAATTGCAATCATCTCACACGCTAGTAAAGTAATGCTCAAAATTCTCCAAGCCAGGCTTCAACAATATGTCAACTGTGAACTTCCTGATGTTCAAGCTGGTTTTAGAAAAGGCAGAGGAACCAGAGATCAAATTGCCAACATCCGCTGGATCATGGAAAAAGCAAGAGAGTTCCAGAAAAACATCTATTTCTGCTTTATTGACTATGCCAAAGCCTTTGACTGTGTGGATCACAATAAACTGTGGAAAATTCTTCAAGAGATGGGAATCCGAGACCACCTGATCTGCCTCTTGAGAAATTTGTATGCAGGTCAGGAAGCAACAGTTAGAACTGGACATGGAAAAACAGACTGGTTCCAAATAGGAAAAGGAGTTTGTCAAGGCTGTATACTGTCACCCTGCTTATTTAACTTATATGCAGAGTACATCACGAGAAACGCTGGACTGGAAGAAACACAAGCTGGAATCAAGATTGCTGGGAGAAATATCAATAACCTCAGATATGCAGATGACACCACCCTTATGGCAGAAAGTGAAGAGGAACTAAAACGCCTTTTGATGAAAGTGAAAGAGGAGAGTGAAAACGTTGGCTTAAAGCTCAACATTCAGAAAACGAAAATCATGGCATCCCACTTCATGGGAAATAGATGGGGAAACAGTGGAAACAGTGTCAGACTTTATTTTGCTGGGCTCCAAAATCACTGCAGATGGTGACTGCAGCCATGAAATTAAAAGACGCTTACTCCTTGGAAGGGAAGTTATGACCAAACTAGATAGCATATTCAAAAGCAGAGACATTACTTTGCCAACAAAGGTTCGTCTAGTCAAGGCTATGGTTTTTCCTGTGGTCATGTATGGGTGTGAGAGTTGGACTGTGAAGAAGGCTGAGTGCCGAAGAATTGATGCTTTTGAACTGTGGTATTGGAGAAGACTCTTGAGAGTCCCTTGGACTGCAAGGAGATCCAACCAGTCCCTTCGGAAGGAGATCATCCCTGGGATTTCTTTGGAAGGAATGATGCTAAAGCTGAAACTCCAGTACTTTGGCCACCTCATGAGAAGAGTTGATTCATTGGAAAAGACCCTGATGCTGGGAGGGATTGGGGGCAAGAGGAGAAGGGGATGACAGAGGATGAGATGGCTGGATGGCATCACTGACTCGATCGATGTGAGTCTGAGTGAACTCCGGGAGTTGGTGATGGACAGGGAGGCCTGGAGTGCTGCGATTCATGGGGTCGCGAAGAGTCGGACAGGACTGAGCGACTGATCTGATCTGATTATAAATATGAGGGTTGGGAAATCCTTTTGAGACTTTGATTTAAATATTTTGGATATATACCCAGATGATATTGCTGGATCAAATGATGTTTTAATTTTCTTTTTTTTTTTTTTTTTTGAGGAAACTCCATTCTGTTTGTCACAATAGCTATACCAATTTTGTATATCCAGCAACATTGTGGAAGAGTTCTTATAGCTTTATATCCTCACCGCTTATCACTTTTAAAAATAATAATAATGATAGCCAGACTATTAGGTGTGAGGTAATTCTTCATTGTGGTCTTTATTTGCATTTCCCAATGGCTTGTGATGTTGAAATATACCTGTTGTCTATTGTTGTTGTTGTTCAATTGCTAAGTCATGTCTGACTCTCTACAACCACGTGGATTGCAATACTCCAGGATTTCCTATCTGTCGCTCTTACAGAATTTGCTCAAACTCATGTCCATTGAGTTGGTGATGCCATCCAACCATCTTATCCTCTGTTGCCTCCTTCTCCTCCTGCCCTCAATCTTTCCCAGTATCAGGGTCTTTTCTAATGACTCAGCTCTTTGCATCAGGTGGCCAAAGTATTGGAGCTTCAGCATCAGTCCTTCCAATGAATATTCAGGACTGATTTCCTTTAGGATTGACTGGTTTGATCTCTTTGCAGTCCAAGGGACTCTCAAGAGTCTTCTCCAACACCACAGCTCAAAAACATCAGTTCTTTGATGATCAGCCTTCTTTATAGTCCAACTCTCACATCCATAAATGACTAGACCAACCTTTGTCAGAAAACTGATGTCTCTGCTTTTTTTTTAAATTTTTTAACTTTACAATACTGTATTGGTTTTAAAAAGAATACATTTGAATCAGTTCTAATGAGGTGGATGAAACTGGAGCCTATTATACAGAGTGAAGTAAGCCAGAAAGTAAAACACCAATACAGTATAATAACACATATATATGGAATTTAGAAAGATGGTAAGAATAACCCTGTATATGAGACAGCAAAAGAGACACTGATGTCTCTGCTTTTTAATACACTATCTAGGTTTGTCATAACTTTTCTGCAAGTGTCTTTTAAATTTGTGGCTGCAGTCCCAGTCCACAGTGGTTTTGGAGTCCAAGAAAATAAAGTCTGTCACTATTTTCATTGTTTCCCCATCTATTTTCCATGAAGTGACAGAACTAGATGCCATGATCTTCATTTTTTGAATGTTGAGTTTTAAGCCAGCATTTTCACTCTCCCCTTTCACTTTCATCAAGAGGCTCTTTAGTTCCTCTTCACTTTCCGGGCTTCCCTTGTGGTTCAATTGGTAAAGTATCTGCCTGCAATGCGAGAGACCTGGGTTTGATCCCTGGGTTGGGAAGATCCCCTGGAGAAGGGAAAGGCTACCCACTCCAGTATTCTGGCCTAGAGCATTCCATGGAATACATAGTCCATGGGGTCACAAACAGTCGGACACGACTGAATGACTTTCACTTCACTTCACTTCACGTTCACTTTCTACCATAAGGGTGGTATTATCTGGATATCTGAAGTTGTTGATATTGCTCCCAGCAATCTTGATTCCAGCTTGTGATTTTTCCAGCCTGGGATTTCTCATGATGTGCTCTGCATAGAAGTTAAATATGCAGGGTGACAATATACATCCTCGATATACTCCTTTCTCATTTTTGAACCTGTTCATTGTTTCATATCTGGTTCTAACTGTTCATTCTTAATCTGCAAGAAATAACTATTCAAATCTTTTGCCCACTTCATAATTAAATTATTTGGATGTTTCTGCTATTGCATTGTAAGAATTCTTTAATATTTCAGGTATGAACTCCTTGTCAGATATATTGTTTGAAAATATTTTTTTCATATTACAGGTTGCTTTTTCAGTTTGTTGGTTACAGTATTTTCTTTGCTAGGCAGAAGAATTTTAGTTTAATGTAGTTCCATTTATCTAGTTTTTGCTTTTGTTGTCTGTGCTTGGTCATGTTCAAGAAATTATTGTCAAGATCAATATTATGAAGATTTTCACCTATGTTTTCTTCTAGAAGTGTTACAGTTTTACATCTTATGTGTGAGTCTTTAATGAATTTTTACCTGAATTTGTGTATGGTATAAGATAAAAGATGAATTTTTTTTTGCTTGCGGCTGTCCAATTTTCCCATAACCATTCATCAAAGAGACTATTGCTAACTTGTTGTGCACATTTGACACACTTGTTGAATATTTCTTGATGTTCCTAGTACAGCAGGAAGAGAAAGATCATAGCAAATTATCAAAATCTGACTTGATCATAGAATAGGATATAGTAGCATATATGGCTGGTGTTTGCTATTTGTCTGAAGAAATGCTTCCAATAAATATGTCTTGCTAAAACAATAATGATTGCAACAATATTATTATGATAGTAACATCTTCCTGATACTGAATACTTCCTGTATTCAGTGCTGAAAAGTACTGTTATTAGAATTAATCTAAGTACTTTACATGCGGTGTTGACCTCAGTTACTTCTCTTTATAAGTTGGGAATTATTACTGGTTTACCCTTGAGATATCTAAAGTTTATAAAGGCTCTGTTCAGTTCAGTCACTCAGTCATTTCTGACTCTTTGAGACCCCATGGACTGCAGCACACCAGGCTTCCTTGTCCATCACCAACTCCCGGAGTTTGCTCAAGCTCATGTCCATCGAGTCGGTGATGCCATCCAACCATCTCATCCTCTGTCATCCCCTTCTCCTCCCACCTTCAATCTTTCCCAGCATCAGGGTCTTTTCAAATGAGTCAGTTCAGGTGGCCAAAGTTTATGATGGTTAAGTAATTACAAAGTCACAAACCTAGCAAGCTTCAAATCCAGGATTGATTTTTTAATATGCACTGTATTGCCTGTCCAGAGAAGGCGACCCACTCCAGTACTCTTGCCTGGAAAATCCCATGGGCGGAGGAACCTGGTAGGCTGCAGTCCATGGGGTCGCAAAGAGTGGGACACGACTGAGCGACTTCACTTTCAATTTTCACTTTAATGCATCGGAGAAGGAAATGGCAACCCACTCCAGTGTTCTTGCTTGGAGAATCCCAGGGACGGGGGAGCCTGGTGGACTGCCGTCTATGGGGTCGCACAGAGTCCGACACTCCTGAGGCAACTTAGCAGCAGCAGCAGCAGCAGTATTGCCTGTCAGATAACAGCATGCCCCTAAATGATGTGCTAAGATTTTTAAAATACTTTGTCCATAATCCACCTGATTTATCATTTGAGAGACCCATAATGGGGTTGTGGTTGACAGGACAGATGATAACACTCCTCTGACTTGTCAAAGAAGATCAAAAGCTTTTCTTCAATTGATATGCATAGCGGCTGAGCTAGAAGCAAGCTGATGTAATGGAAAGAGTCAGAAGTCACATTATTAACTTATGCATTCATTCATCTGCCATGCAAATATGCATTGAAAGTCTTCTCTGTCACAGGCATTGAGCTCTAATTGCCTTTGCCTCTTTTTATCCTAGAATGTTGGGTAGTTTCATGACTCATGATTTTATAATGCAAGAGCCTGCCAGGCTCCTCTGTCCATGGAATTCTCCAGGCAAGAATACTGGAGTGGTTAGCCATTCCCTTCTCCCAGTTGCCTTCCCTACCCAGGGATCAAACCCAGGTCTCCTGCATTGCAGGCAGATTCTTTACCATCTGAGCCACCAAGGAAGCCCAATATAAAAGCAAGGGATACCTATTTAAACAGATCCAGAAGCAAATCTTGACTAATGTAAGATTTGGCCATTAGAACAATATCCTACACAGTTGCCATTAACCTTCTAATAAGCTTTTCATTTTAAAATGAAACTGGGTGGACTAAAGCACCCATGCTCATTCGTTCTTGTTATTTGCTAGATAATAAACTCAGAACGTTAGATACAAGCACATATTTAATCCTCGCAATAACTCTATAATGTAATTATGCCATTATTATCTTCAGTTTTTTCTTTTTTTTAGTTTTACAACTGAAGCACAGAGAAGTTAAATGACTTTCCCAAGACTGTACAGCCCAGAAATGGTAGTTTTTATTCTAATCCAGATATTCTATTTCTAAAGCACACTTGTATCTAGATTTATGATGCATCATAATGTTGTTCTGAGGGTTAAATTAAGCTGGATAATAAATGCAGCATACCTAATAAAAAGTCTGAGATATAGTATATATTCAATAAATGTTAATAGCCTTCCTGCTTGAGCCTAGGTTTTATCACTGCAAAGCAGTTCTACTTTCACTCCTCTCGATAAACAGTGTCAGAAAGGAATGCTGTGTTAGAGGGACTCTAAACAAAGATCGTGTAATTTTATATCACAAAATAGTCAAAGAAAGTATATGGCTTCCTATAAGAAAACAATTTTCCTATATCGATTTTTTTCCCCTCTTCACTCTGCGTTTTTGTACTATCAGGTCATTGAGTATGATTTAAGGGATCTGTGTTCATACAAAACTTCACATCTAGATGCTTAATGAAATAATCAATTAACTGGAAAGTGAAAGCAATTTATATTCTCATTCTACACTAAGATATCTTAGATGTGAGGTAAATTTGATATAGAATTTAAGTCTTTTCACTTATGGTTAATTATTCAGAATGTTTTTGCATTCAGGATGTACACAAAAAAATGTGTATGCATATCACTATCTTCCTCATTCTTTGACCATCACGGTAATTCACACTTTCTTATTTATTTATTTTTGGAATTATATATCTCATTGTTGTATACATTCCTCACAACAGTTCGCCAAAGATCTATTTCCTTAGGAAATGAAAAGCAGACCATTGTAACCTAATTACAAGAGCTCTAGAATAGTCTCATACTGTGGCAAGATATAAGCCACATTTAGTAACACAATAGAGACCAGATCACCTCAGTAAAGTTAGCAAAAAGCAATAGCTTTTTTTCCAGGGTGTTGTTTAACTATAACAAGTTAAAAGGTACCATGTCATCCATGAAAATGGACTCATGCATAATTCTTCTAAAACATATTTTGGAAGAACCATTTCTCTGATATCCTGTTCCATGCTAGCTAAAAGCTCCCCCTACTGTTAAAGAAACTATTGCAAAAAAAAAGTCCTTCAACTTTAGATGCTTGATCAAATCAGATAAGCAATATTTTGTTCCACCGGTAGGACTAAAATGAGGGAGGGAGGAAATAAAGTCAGGGAATAAACCTACCAGAGTCACTAAAGGATTATATGAACTGAATATGAGAAGGGTGCTCAAACATTTTGTTCCCTCAGTCTGCCTTGTTTTGAAAGTTTGAACATTTCACCACGCTAAATGGGATCCCGGATTTTAAAGATACTTCTTTTTTTATAATATATCTCTGCAATGAAAGTCAATTAGTTCCTCCCCTGAGGCACACAAGAATGAAACAATCTTTTCTAAATGCTAGAGGAAATGGCCTATTTTGGGCATAATGATTAAAGGTGGATATAAATGAGACGTGATATATAACTTACAGGTATAAGGTTTTGGATATCTCAAGAAAAAATAGCATAAGTAAAAAACAGTGGTACCATTTAAGAAGGATTTATGAGATGACCTTGATTCTTAGGTTGGTTTCCCTCAGTAGCAGATTCTGAGATAATGATTTGAGTACAAATCATTTATTTGAGAAGAATCGGAAAGAAACAGGGAAGAGTGGAAAATGAGATAAGATAGGAAGAAAGCCAATAAAGTGTGCCTTATTAGACAGCTTATTGCTGTCAGTGAATGAGGCTTTTCATGCTGCCAAGCTCAGAGAGATGTAGCAGGCACCTCAGAATTATGCTCTTGGGGGCAAGAAACCCAACTTTCTCTATCTCTCTGGATGGATGGTTCCTATGTGACTCGGGTTCTTAATTTGATGAGCCTCCAAGCTTGCCTGGAGTAGGTGGTACCCAAGCACATGCCCAGAAATAAAGCCATCAGATAGTCACAATAAGTGTCTGCAGTAAGTGACTCCATGGTCATCGACATGAGTTGCATTGGGCTGCAGCCTCAACAGGGCCAGTTATCCCAGCTAAGAAGACACATAACAAATTGTTGAGATGCTCTTTCATTCACAGAATCATACTTATCTTGGACATTTGAGAATTCAGTTTTTTGAGCTTTAACAGTTTGTTCACCTGAATTTGGGGGTTATCAGTGCGTTAGCACCTGAGTGAGGTTTCTCAGGAAGCTTTGTGGATTGTGCACTGAGACACGTGTGGATCAGTAAAGCAGAGAAAGGACATCACAAATATTACGTAGATAAGCCAGCCAGAGGGCCACTTCATAGTTCTCATGAGGTGGTTATCTTTTTTCTTTTTTCCATCTTGAGGGTAATTGTTTACATACACTTGGCCACTGAGGGACTCCCAGGTGGATCCATGATGTATTGAACAATAAATAATTTGAAGATTAACAATCACTTACACAACTCTATCATTTCAGTTATGGTTTTCCTGTGCATCTGGTTAATAGGTGTCTAATTTATAAAGAAGATGTTAATACCAGAGCAGTCTTTTAAAAATGCAAGATAGATTCCAATCCAAGATAAGATCCCACTATGAGACTTCTTGGTAAATTAACTATGGCAAATAGTGTACAACATTTAAAACACAAAAAGAGCTTTCATTATACATTTATTTATTTGCACTATATGGTAATAATAAATGACTTGATTTAAATTTAAAACATTCACTACTTCAAATTTTTTAGTTAGAGTATTGGAAAATCTTAGAATTGCAAAATGTCTTAGAGATCATATCATATTCTAAATCCTTCAATTATTGTTTCTCATATTTATACCACTCCATGAATACTTTCAAAGATCATAGTAAATTATCTCTTGGATATTTTTTTGCCTTTTTGGACCCTGCAGTTATTCAAAAGGCAATGTTTGATATTCATTTTCTAATACCTCAAGAATAATGCAGGCAGAAAATTAATTAAAATTGCTTAACATTTATTTTTATTTTTTAATGGAAGATAGACATAAAAATGTTAGAATAAGTCAGTGTCCACCGTACAAATGTATATGTGTGTATATATATATATATATATATATATATATATACACACACACCACTTGTATCCTATTTTTCTCAAATATTCTTTTATTAATAATTTTTTGGAACTTTAAATCTATGACATAGACTTTAATAAAATTTTATAACAATTTTTACTTTGAAAGTTTGATATTACAGTATGATTTGCCTCAGAAGCATCTTCTAGGAATGTTTCTGCACAGGTCTACTTTTAATTAATTACAGCAAAAAACAATTTTCTGTATGAAACTTTGGAAAACAAAGAAACATATATGTTAATAAGTGTCAAAGAAATTTATAATGAATACATTTTAAAATATTAGTATAGACAGTTATTTAAAAAAGAAAAAACATAAGTAAAACATTACTGTTTCATGACATTTTATTATTTATTATCTAGAATTCAAAAATAGCTATTTTTATTTTGGGTATTTTCCTACACATTTATTGATTTAGGGCAAAATTAGCATATTCAGCTGTGGATTTTTCCCACATATTAGACATGAATTGCTTATTCTTTGGTTGCATAGTTGGCATTCTGCACCTTTTATTCAGGTAAAAAATAACTCTCAGCTCTGCTTCCCTTATCAATTTAGTTTAAGAGGTTTAAAATTGTAACTCAGATCCAATTTAAATCCAAATCATAGAATTATATAAGATGATGTCATGCAGTAAGGACAGGAAAGGTGAAAACAATTATTAGTAATCTGATGCCACTCCACTAAAGCAGTTAAGAGTATTTATAGAGTCACATTCTAAGGCTAAATTCTTAAAATGTAAGAAACTAAGGAACTATTATACTGAAAATTTTCAGATGTTCTACCATAATCTTTTATTAAAAACAAAATAAAGCATAGGATACACATAATTTTTAACTGTTTCAGTACCAAAGTATATATGTAACAGGAAACCAATATTTAAGTTTCGGCTGAAATATTAGGTTGAATGATATCAAATTCCAAAAGTGAGCAAGGAGACAGATAACCATAAAGAAATTTCAAATTAAGTCTTGTTTAGGTGACTAATGCACATCAGGAGTTCAAAAAGCTCAAATTTTTGGAAATTAATAAGAGTCTTAGAAAAAAAAAATATTACTTTGGAGAATCCCACTATAGTACCCTACAGCCAGGGGATACAGAAATGAAAAGGGAGGAAGCTAGATTATAGCATCTGACATTGAATTAGAATCAGAATAAGAGGTATAAGTATGAACTTCTGATTTTCAGTAGATAGAGAAAAACAACTATAATCTGTGTCTGTGTGTGTTCACTTTAACTATGTCTTTGGAAAAAGTGAGAGTTGGGAACATAATTAGCACAGAAAACTTGGGCTCTGATTACATTCACCACTAAAAGAAATCAAGGCTCCTTAAGATTGGTTATATGTACTTATAATGATACAAAAATAAATAAATGAATAAGGATAAAAGGGAACTCTTTCTTAGAATTAAAGGGAAAATCATAAATTTAAATCAAAGTTGGAATTAGAAAATGACCATACGGCAAGTATGACACAATTGATTGATTTTGGCACACAATATAAATGGATGCATAAACTATGAGTAAGATATACTTGTCCATCTTTGCGTGAAATGTTCCCTTGGTATCTAATTTTCTTGAACGTATGTCTAGTCTTTCCCACTCTATTGTTTTCCTCTATTTCTTTGCCTTAATCACTTTGGAAGGCTTTCTTATCTCTCCTTGCTATTCTTTGGAACTCTGCATTCAGATGGATATTTCCTTTTCTCCTTTGCCTTTCACTTCTTTTCTCAGCTCTTTGCAAGGCCTCCCCAGATAACCATTTTGCCTTTTTGCATTTCTTTTTCTTGGGGATGGTTTTGATCATGACCTCCTGTACAATGTTACAAATCTCCGTCTACAGTTCTTCGAGCATTCTATCAGATTTAATTCCTTGAATCTATTTGTCACTTCCACTGTATAATCATAGGCGATTTGATTGCTGACAAAGGTCCATATAGACAAAGCTGTAGTTTCTCCAGTAGTCATGTATGGATATGAGAGTTGGATCATAAGAAAGCTGAGCACCAAAAAGTTGATGTTTTTTAACTGTGGTGTTGGAGAAGATTCTTCAGAGTCCCTTGGACTGCAAGGAGATCAAACCAGTCAATCCTAAAGGAAAGTGAAAGTGAAGTCATTCAGTCATGCCTGACTCTTTGCGACCCCATGGACTCAGTCCTAAATATTCATTGGAAGGTCTGATGCTGATGCTGAAGCTCCAATACTTTAGCCACCTAGTGCAAAGAACTGACTCATTGGAAAAGACTCTAATGCTGGGAAAGATTTAAGGCAGGAGGAGAAGGGAACAACAAAGGATAAGATGGTTGGATGGCATCACCAACTTGATGGACATGAGTCTGAACAAGCTCCGGGAGTTGGTGATAGACAGGGAAGCCTGGCGTGCTGCAGTCCATGGGGTAGCAAAGTGTCAGAGGGAACTGAGGGACTGAACTGAACTGAATGGGACAACTTAAAATTTTGTACTATTTGAAAAGATGCAATGGTATTCTTAACCAAAAAATGCATAATATTATGAAAAACATTAGAATAAAGCTCGCCAGTTACCTTAAAGTGACAACATTGTGGAAATCAGAGAGAGTTGTGGGGTTTTTGTTTCATATTGAACAAGATAAAAAATGACATGGAACTTACTATCCTCTCCTGTTTAGAGGCAAGTCACTTACCTTGATGGCACTCAACTGGAGAAGATCACAGAATGGAGCAAGCAGCAGGAAACTGGGGTCATGAGGGTCTCCTGTGTCTCTGTCTGCCAAACTAAACCTTGATTCTTTCATTTTTGTTTCCCTTTTTATGCCCTTATTTTTCTGTTTGGAGCTTATGTTTGTAATATACAATATTACATGTTCACAAAAATGATAAACATGTCCTTGGAAACTCTCTTGGAGGAAACTTATTTTCCCCAAAAAAGTCATTTTTCTTGTACATAGCAGCAGAAGCTATGTGTTTCTGGGATCACTGGCAACTGCAGGTTTATACTGGGGCAGTTATTTCAGGCTCTGATAAGAATTATGCTTGAAAGTTTAGTTTACAAACTATTTCAGTAGGTCTTCCAGTAATTTGATATGTTTAATAATTTACTTCCTGTTTAACTTAGCTAGAGTGGATTTTCAATGTCTTCAGCTAAGATCCCTGAACAATACTTTACCGCATACCTAGCAAAATGCTTTTTATTACATTTTCCTTAATTATCCTAATTTAAACTTCCAGTACAATGATTATAGAAGTGGCAAGAGACTGAATTTTGTCTTATTCCAGATGGTAGGAGGAAAGTACCCAGTTTTACTCCATTAAGTATAGTGTTAACCGTGTTTATTGTGTTTATAATTACTTTATTTCTTCTTGAGGTACTTGTGGTAATTGATGTTTTCTCAAAATTATCTAATTTGTGGGAGACAGTTGTTTTTAGTATTCTTTTGTTACCTTTTTTTTTTAATCTCTGTAAAGTAGGTTGTGATTTTGTCTTTAATTTCTAACTTTTATAATTCAAACTTCCTTCTTTTCCCATCGAAATCTTTCAGTTTTGAAAGCTTTCAAATTTTATTGATCTTTTCTAGCAATATTTGATTTGATTTTCTTTAATTGTTTTTCTATTCTTCATTTCATTAATTTGTTTTAAGTTTTCATCCTTTCCTCCCTATAACTACTTCATGTTTAATTCACTCTCATTTTATCAGAGTCTGAAAAAATAAGAATGAAAGCTGAGGTTATTGCTTTGAGATACTTTTAAAGGCATGCATTTAGAGTTATATATTATATTTCTCTATAAGCGTTGATTTAGCTGTACTCCATAAATTGTGGTAAGTTTTTTAACAATTAAATAATTAAAATTACTTCACATGATTACTTAGGAGTGTATTTTTTCAATAGTTACATATTTTGTGTTTTCCAAATTTCCTTCTGTTCCATATTTTTAACTTTATGCTTTTCAAACTAATAATGAAATTGAGCATATTTTCATAAGTTTATTGCCCATCTGTGTTCCTTCTACATGAAGTGACTTTTTAAATGTTTCAACAATAATTTTTCTTTTATATTTCTACTTATCAAAGTCAATATATTCTGCATTACCTTATATTATTTTCTAAAATTTTAAGCATAAATTGATTATTATTCATATAAATCAGTTATACTAATTCTTACCTTGTATAGGAGTGAAATTCAACTATATATTACCTACAATGAGCCCACATTAAATATAAAGAAAGACAAGAAACTACACAAGGCTTTCAGTAATCAAAATAAAACTGTTAATATCAGATAAAGTATATTTCTGAGAGATAATATAACCATGGATAGAGTTGGTCATTCATAAGGAAAAAGTGGTCAATTCATCAAGAATAAATACCAATCTTAAATGCTTTCATGTATGGCAAAACCAATACAATATTGTAAAGTAAAATAATAATAATAATATTAAATAAATGATAAATGGTTTAAAAAAGAAATTAAAAATAAATTAAAAAAAGAGAAATACAATCTAAAGAGCACATGAATAAAGAATTGGCTGTTCTAACAAAAAAATATTAAAACATATGAAAAAATTCATAGAAATTCAATAAGAAATAGATTCACAATTATAGTATAAGATTTTAATACCTATTTCTAAATATTTAATAAAATGATGGTACAGAAACTAAGTGCATAGAAGAATCAAAGAAAAGTAACAAGCAACCAAATTGACTATTATAGAATAATCTTTAATAGCAGCATAATGAGCATTCTTTCCAAAAAAAAAAAGGAAATAATGGCGTTTATTAAATCAACTATATTCTGGGTCATATCACAAGGCTTACTAAATGTTAGAAGATTCAAGTAACACAATTTTTATCTGACCACAGTGTAATTATATTAGAAATAAATATCAGAAATATATCTGGAAAATTTCCTGAATATTTGGAAACAAAAGAACATTATTTCAAATAACCCATAGCTCAAATAAAAAAAATGTAAATTAGAAAATATTTTGAGCTTAATGAAAATTAAAACCAGCCTATAAAAATTTACATATAACAATAATGAGTGATGCACATAGCATGCAACAATACAGAGGAATCTCACAGGCATAATGTTGAACCAAAGAAATCTGAGGCTTTTTTTCTTGATTCTTAAGTACACGAAGTATACTGAGTACAAACTAATTTTTCAAGTGAAGTCAGGAATGGTTACAGTAGTTAGACTGGTAGTGACATTGAGCTGCTTAGTATGCATTTTCTCTGTCAGGGTTCCCATTATTGTGGTTTGTTCATTTTGCCCGAATTAATTTAATACTATGATTAAGAGATATGCATTTTCTTACATGCATATTACATTTCATTAAAATTTTATAAAACCTAGAATAATCTTACTTGCTGTTTTAATAGTTAACTCCAATAAATCACCTACTCTTCATCTTTGAAATTCATTTAAAAATATAAGTATTAGATATTTATACATAACTCCTGATCCACTGGGTAGAACAACAAACCAAACTTTTTTTCTGAGAAAATGTATTATTATATACCTGAAAAAAAAATAATTTTCTAAATCATGAACACCTCCTTAGGTATATATTTCCAAATGAGTAAAGACATTATTAAGTTTCATTTCTCCCACCACATGAATTGCTTTCAAATGATGCTCCTACTATCCACAAACTGATTATTTCTTCATAAATTTTCCATTAACTAATATGGAAAATTGCTATTTTTAGTCTTGGATAAAAAGAGTTAACACAATCTGAAAAACATGCACAGATTGTAATAGTTAAATAAATGCAAATAAATTTCTGATAGACCCATGATCATTATATATATATGATCTTAGGAAACTTTCCATTATGTTAAAATTGTTTTAAATGTAAAATACATGGCATGTGATTACCTCAAAGCTTCTAATATTCTACCAGAAAATTAAACTAAATATTATTCTAAAATAGTTTTTCTTTTCATTATTTTGTAAAGAGAATTTGTAATGTCACATGTGTGTGTTTACCTAATATTTTACTTATTCCCTTGAAACTTAACAATTTGTAACCCTGGATAATAATTCACTTGAAACTAAGTTTAGAAGTAGTTGGTGCAAATAATAAATAAATGGATGTTAGTTTATAAATTACAAATAGATTGAACAAAAGTGGTGAAGGGTTAACTGTACAACCACAGTTTCAACACTCCTGTCAGGTGAGAAATTTAGAGAGTGCCAGAGCAATGATGTGCCCTAACATGCCATAAAATACATTTCTTCAATTGCAACCTGCAATGGAAAAAACAAAGTTAATTATTCCTATCTTGGTGCAAATAAATAATGCAAAAACTGCTGAAAGACAGTACATGATTTTAAATCATTAATGACTGTGGGAGAATTTGCAAGTAAAACACTTCAATTTGGATGAACCACTACCCTGAAATTCCAAAACTCTTTTCTTCAAACCTCAGTTGTATTACTTTAGAAATTTCTTCCCTTGTGGATGTATAAATTTAAATTATAGATTAGATGACTAAGAGGTTGTCATTTGCAATAGTCAACTATAGATAAACTATAATGCTGCATGGGAAAGCTTTAAATCTCATCTTCAACTTTATCAGAACAAAGTGCACTTAGGAATCTTGGTACAGTCAGCCTCAAAGATTTATGAGCTTCCAACCCAAATGCAGTATTGTACTTTGAGTATCATGGGAAATGAATAAGCAGTCAATATCATTTACTTGGTATGGCATTGCCATTGAGCCACAGGTGAATAATTGAACCTACTAAAGTGCAAACATAGTAAAAAAAAAGAGAGAGATTGTACATGTTTTTAATATGTGAGTATTAGTCCACCACCCCAAGGGGAAAAATAATTTCAAAAGGTTTTTAGAATTTATTTTTGATTTTTCAAATAAGTTTGTGGCCTACTAATGTTTGGAGGAGGACATGGCAACCCACTCCAGTATTCTTGCCTGAAGAATGCTATGGACAGAGGGGGCTTGGCAGGCTATAGTCCATAGGGTCATAAAGAGTCAGACACAACTGAAGCGACTTAACACAGCACAGCACTACGAATGTTGGTATAAATTTATTAGTTGTTGCTGTTAAGTTGCTATGTCATACCCGACTCTATGCAACCCCATGGACAGCAGAAGCCCAGGCTCCTCTGTCCTCCACTATTACCTGGAGTTTGCTAAAATCTGTGACTATTGAGTAAGTGGTGCTATCTAACCATCTCATCCTCTGCCACCCTCTTCTCCTTTTGCCTTCAATTTTTCCCAGCTTCAGGGTCTTTTCCAATGAGTTTGCCCTTTGCATCAAATGACCAAAGTATTGGAGCTTCAGTTTCAGCATCAGTCCTTCCAATGAATATTCAGGGTTGATTTCCTTTAGTATCAATGCATTTGATTTCCTTACAATCTATACTATAATTAAAAATGGCTTAAAAATAAAATAGTACATTTTGGGGAGAATGAAACAAAAACGGTGTGTTCCTGTCATTCTAGCATGGTTTATAATAACAAAGACAGAAACAATCATACTATAAAATCTTAACGACAATAATGAGCATCAACAGCTGAAGTGTTCCAGTGTATGGCTTTCAAACCAACCACCCAGATCCTTACTCTTCACATTCTCCAAGTACTGCTCTAGAGGTCTACAGAACTACTCAACTCTCTCATGTACATCATGGTGCTTATACTTACAAAGCAGGAAATATGATTCTCTATTTACCTAAATTCCATATACATTGTGAAGAAATTAAATTCAAAGTTAATTGTGAATCCAACTGGATTTCACTGTTCTACGATTAGAGGAACTAGTGAAAAGTTGTCAACAATGACTTAATGTGATTTTTCTATGACTGAAATTATCAGCAGTTGGGGAACAGTAGTGATTTTGGTAGATTATGGAATTAAGAAAGCCATATCATGGATAATTATGCATAGGAAGCTCATGTGCTTAGTTGCTCAGTCACATCCTACTCTTTAAGACTCCATAGAATGTAACCTGCCAGGATCCTCTGTCCATGGAATGAATTCTCCAGGCAAGAATATGGGAGTGAGTTGCCATTTTGTTCTCTAGGAGACCTTCCCAACCCCAGGATCAAACCTGTGCCTCATGTGGCTCCTGCTTTGGCAGGCAGATTCTTTACCACTTCACCATCTGGGCTTCCATAGAAAGCATTCCCTAATAAAGAATGACCAAGATCATGCCCATTTGAATAATTCTGTGATTGTAACTGTTGATTTATTGTAGACCTCTTTTCCTCTAAAAATATCTGGCTACGGTTCAAGAGGGGGTTCAGAGCTGGTGCTAGTGGTCAAGAACCCACCTGCCAATTCAGGAGACAAGAGATTCTGGTTCCATCCCTGGATCAGGAAGATCCACTGGAGAAGGGCATGGTAACCCATTCCAATATTCTTGCCTGGAAAATCCCATGGACAGAGGAGCTTGGGGGGCTACAGTCCATAAGGTTGCAAAGAGTTGAACATGACTGAAGTGGCTTACCACACATGCATGCAGGAGAATAGAACTTAAGCTTTCTCACACACCTGCAGACAGATAAGTATGTGAGGTGATGAAGGTGTCAATTAACTGAATTAGGGGGGATCTTTTTACTATATACATATATAAATATATATATATATAAATATAAAATATCAAATCACCAAAATGTACACTTTAAATATCTTTCAAATTTATATGTGATGTATAAATCAATAAAGCTGAAATTAAATAAATTACAGGAGAGTTAATTATATGTTCTGTTGTTATAACAGCTTCCTGGGCATAAAATATAATTTACCATGTGAATTAATTATGCAAATATTTCTAACAACAGATATAGTTATTATAGTGCTTTTTACTACCTACTTGCCGAGAAGAATTAATAATATGAATTTTACATTCCAAGAGAAATGAGAAACAGTTTGGTACAACTGGGTATATGATTTAATAATCATTACAAAAGATTGAATGCTATTTCAATCTTGGTGTTGAAAATGGTAATTCAATGATAGCATTAGTTTATGGTTTGAGCTTTGTGAGTTGTTTATCAGCTGCTCCTGATGATAATTTAATTTATTTTTGAGACATTGTTTTTCTGTGAAAACTTGATTATAAAAATCTTCTTTTTTCAGGCCATACTCAAAGCTGAATCTGGAAGCAAGTGTAATTTAAATGCATATAGATCAAAGTATTCCCAAGCCTATGCTAGAGTACCATATCTAAGAAATAACAGCAAACTAATTTAGATCCTATACACCCTCTGGCAGGTTTCCCAGGTGGCTCAGTTGTAAAGAATCCACCTGACAATGCAGGAGATGTAGGTTCAAACCCTGGGTTGGGAAGATCCCCTGGAGAAGGAAACGGTAACCCACTCCAGTATTTTTGCCTGGGAAATCCCGTGGACAGAGGAGTCTGGTAGGCCACAGTCCATGGGGTCACAAAAGAGTTGGGCATGACTTAGCAATTAAAATAACAGGAACATATTCTCTGACATTCTGCAAGTATTTTAAAAATTATAGAGGGAACATTGTTTATGGTGCATTATGGTGCATTGATAGTTCTACAAGTTCTTTGATATTTTTTTTTTCCCATTAAGAATAGGGTATATTTTCTCTCCTTTGAATAGAAAAATGACCAGTGACTGCTTTGACCACAGAGAGTGGAAGTATAAGCTCACCCCTCTAGTCATCCTGCAAAGACCCTGAGTTTATGCATCAGGTCATCTTAGACATTCCTGACCAGAGATGCTGCCAGCTGACCATTATCTAGAATTCTAGTTTACCCCAGAGGGAACCGAACAATCACCCAGGTAAAATCCTAACACACACAATCTTCAACTGCAGCAACACAATATCATTTATTTTTTTTTAAAGGTTGCTACATTTATTTTTTTTTATTTTATTTTATTTTTAAACTTTACATAATTGTATTAGTTTTGCCAAATATCAAAATGAATCCGCCACAGGTTAATTACCAATTTGTTTTTCGGGTAGTGAGGATGAGATGGTTAGATAGCATCACCAACTCAACAGACATGAATCTGAGCAAAATCTGGGAGATAGTGAAGGACAGGGAGGCCTGACATGCTACAGTCCATGGGGTCACATAGAGTCGGACACAGCTTAGCGACTGAACAATAAGATAACTAGAGTACCATTTTACCTATCTTATGATATAAATTGAATTTTCTACTTAGAATTTCATCCAGTTGCATCTCAACAAAATGTTACAAGGAATACTCAAAATCACATAAATGTACAAATTTGAAGACTTGAAGAAAAGCAAAAAACTGTTAACACTTCCACAAAGTAAAACCAATTTTAGTTTTGATTTCTATAAATGCTTATGTCTAGTTAGAGTGCTTTTGTGGTCAACAGAGGCAAAAGTCCCTGTTACTAAACCAAACACGTTTTTAAACCTAGCTCAAAAGAATTCTCTACAATCTCACTTGGCTGAACTACAAAGCAATTTCTTCAAACATACATTTTTTTTTTCTCCTTTGGTAAAGGAAAGTATTTGGCAGAAGTTCAGGTAGAAATCAAATACTGTTCCTAGACAACCAGTAGACAAAATGAAATTTTCCTCTTAGCCGGAGATGGAATAAATATTGCAGAAATCAGAGTAAATCATATGATGCATGATATATTGGAACTAAAAATTGCCTCTTCTGTCTTATAAAACACATCTCATTGGTTGACTTTAGAGCCTTCATTATTAGTGAGTAAAAGAAGTTTCTCTTTGGACAGGAGATAGAAAGCCTTTTCCATACCCAATGCAGAATGGCCTTTTTATTTTTTTATGACAAATTGTTCCCTGGACATAAATGACATGTATTGTATTTGTTGATTCACTCTAAAATACAAACTGAATCATTTTATGCATGCTTAGTCTATCTAGAGTTATTGTGTTAGTGATTCAGACCTTGACATTCAGAGCCTGTCTGCTTGAGTTAGTATCTTGGCCACAATTTTTAGCTATGTATCCTTAGAAAAGGTGTTTAATCTTTATGTGCTTCAGTTTTTTCCCCTCTGAAATGCTTATCTTACTGTGTGGGGGTGCGGGGAGAGAGAAGTATATGATTTAAGACATGTTAAGTGTTTACAAAAGTGTTTGATACAAAGTCAGTACTCAGCAAAAGCTATCATTAGCATCATTATTTAAGTTCATATTTTTTCTATTCACAAAAGATCATATTTTTCACTTGAATCTAAGAATGCTTCATTTTTAATGACTAAACATTCTCATTAATATATTCAGTGGATATATATCAAAAGTTTTTTTTTATTTGAAAATATATATCCAATATCACTTTTCAAATAATTTTCTTAATATAAATTCTTATAATCTGAAAATGGTATAGATGGTCTCAACTGCAAAGGAGAAATAAAGAAACAGATGTAGAGAACAAACATGTGTATACCAAGGGGGAAGGGGGGTGTCTGAATTGAGAGATTAGGACTGATGTATACACACTATTGATACTAAGCATAAAATAGACAACTAATGAGAACCTACTGTATGGCATAGGGCTTCCCTGGTGGCTCAGATGGTAAGGGGTCTTCTTTCAATGCAGGAGATCTATGTCCGATCCCTGGGTCGGGAAGATGCCCTGAAGAAGGGACAGGCAACCAGTTCCAGTATTCTTTCCTGGAACCTCATGCACAGAGGAGTCTGGCAGGCTACAGTCCATTGGGTAGCAAACACATATGAAGCAACTTAGTACACACACAGGTTGTTATTATCCTTTATATATACATTATGCATAAGCTTTGTTTGAATAAGTAATTAAATTATATTTTAATAATTAATTTTAAAAATGACAAAAAATTCTTATAATTTACATTTTCGTGTTAAAGAGCATGCATAATTTTGATGACTTTGGTACATATGAAAAGTACACCTTCTAGAAGTGTGCAGTGTTTTTAACTTTCAACAATGTGTGAGATTATTTTCCAGAGCAGTGTCTACAACTGGAAATTATCAGGC
This sequence comes from Bubalus bubalis, assembly GCF_019923935.1. NCBI lineage: Eukaryota > Metazoa > Chordata > Mammalia > Artiodactyla > Bovidae > Bubalus > Bubalus bubalis. The sequence continues at coordinate 51,531,150 of NC_059175.1, read as the reverse complement.
TTGCTATTCTTTTAATGGGAACAATGAACCACAGATACATTGGTTTTACATTTAAAAACAGAAATTCATAGACAGACTGATGTATGTTTATGGAAAATTTGCATTTGTTAATTTGTAAACCAACAGACTGATGTATGTTTATGGAAACTTTGCATTTGTTAATTTGTAAACCAACAGATCCTACATTTTTTTGCCATTTTTATTTTTAGGTTTTGGTACATTTCCAATTGTTTTTAAGTTAACCAATTAAATGTATGTTCAAAATAAAAAAAAAAAAAAACTGCCTCTACATGGAAAAGCAATTGATTGAATTTTAAGAGTTATGCCATTTTAAAAACATTTACCAACTTACATGGAAATCAATTTACATGAAAGAGCTTGTGAGAATAAGATGCAATTTTTATAGTTATAAATTAAGCATATTACTACCCACACGTTTGTTATCTGTTATCAGAGTTTCCGCAATTAAGAATACTTACTAACTAATTGAGAGCTTTTGTCTCATGTATTAGAACTTGAAAGCTAGAAGGTGGGCCATGGTATCACATTGTTCAGCTTGCTCCTCTTCTCCAGCCAAAAATCTTCTCAGGTTATTGCTGCTGCTCAGTGTCTTCAACTTCCGTCACTGCTGAAAACTATATTTCCCTGGATCAGTATGAGACACACTTGTATTAATCACTTGTGTGAGTCAAATTAATGCTCTAAGCATAAAAGCCACATGAAATGTTCTGGGTTTTTTTCAGGCAGTCTCATTTATTTTGCTTTGTTTTTTCTTTAGTTTTTGGTTTTTATTGGAGTATAGCTGCTTTACAAAGTTGTGTTAGTTCCTGCTGTGCAGCAAAGTGAATCAGCCATGTTAGATGCTCAGTCACAACCGACTCTTTGTGACCTCATGGACTTCAGGCTGCTAGGCTCCTCTGCCTATGCCATTTTCCAGGCAAGAATACTGGACTGGGTTGCCATTTCCTTCTCAAGGGGATCTTCCAGATCCAGTGGTTGAATCTGGGTCTCCCCCATTGCAGGCAGATTTTTACTGTCTGAGCCACAAGGAATCAGCCATATGGATATGCATACCTGCACTATTTTGGATTCTCTTCCCATTTAGGTCACCACAGAGCACTGAGAGTGTTCCCTCTGTTGTACAGTAGGCTCTCATTAGTTATTTATTTTATATATAGTAGGGTATATATGTCAATCCCGATCTCCCAATCTCATCTAGCTCCCCACTCCCCTCTTTGGTATCCTTATGTTTGTTTTCTGTATCTCTACATCTGATTTGCAAACAGGTTCATCCGTACCATTTTTTCTAAATTTCACACATATGGAATGTGGAATGCATATTCCACACATATGCATTCAGATACAATATTTGCTTTTCTCTTTCTGACTTCACTCTGTATGACAATCTCTAGGTCCATCTATGGCTCTGCAAATGACACAATTTCCTTCCTTTTATGGCTGAGCAATATTCCATTGTATCCTGCCAATGGAGGAGACATGGGTTTGATCCCTGGGTTGAGAAAACCCCCTGGAGAAGGAGAAGGCAACCGACTTCAGTATACCTCTCTGGGAAATCCCATGGATAGAGCAACCTGGCTGGCTACAATCCATGGGGTTGCAAAGAGTCAGATATGACTTGGAGACTAAAGAACAGCAACTATATTCCACATCTTCTTTATTCATTCCTCTGTTGGTGAACGTTTAGGTTGCTTCCATGTCCTGACTATTGTAAATAGTATTTTTAAATGAACTTTTCACTTAAGCACAGATTCAGAATTAGAGACTGATTACAGAATAATGCAAGAGTTCCTATATACCACATACCCAGTTTCTTTAATTATTATTTGACATTGAAAGAAAGAAAGATAGAGATAAGCTGTGTCTGAATCTTTTGATCCTGTAAACTGTAGGCTGCCAGGCCCTTCTATCCATGGGATTCTCCAGGCAAGAATACCGGAGTGGGTTTCCACTTCCTTCTCCAGGGGAACTTTCCAACCCAGAAATTGAACCCAAGTCTCCCACACTGCAGGCAGATGCTTTACCAACTGAGCCATGCAGAAAACACATTATTTGACATTAGTATGGTACATTTGTTCCAATGACTATTCTTAATACAACCAAATCACCAATATTGATACATTGTAATTAAAGTTCATATTTTATCCAAATTTCCTTCATTTTTACCTGTTGTTCTTTTTCTGTTCCAAAATATCATATTATATTTAGTTACAATGTCAACCAGGCTTCTCTTGGCTGTGACATTTTCTCAGATTTTCACTGTTTTTGTAACCTTACTGTTTTGAAGAAAACAGATCAGATATTTTGTACAATGTCCCTCAATTGGGATTTGTATGATACATTTTTCTCAAGAGTAGACTAGAGTCAGGAGCTTTGATTTTTGTTTTGTGTATGTGTGTGTTTTATCAACCTGATACATGTTGTGACACCCTGAAGAAGCAGGATGGAGCCCTTACCCACAATGATCAGAGAGAGCCTTTGAAAGCAGGAAATACAGACTAGCATTAGCATGTTTTTTTTTTTGTTTGTTTGTTTGCTTGTTTTTTTGTTTTTTCAATTATGGTTAGGAGTTGAGGCTGGGATAAGTATTTTCACAAGGAAAAGAAGTTAAATAGCTTGAATCTCCCTCATGGACCAAATAAAGGACTCTGAAGGTTTTCTTATCAATTTTCCCAAGTGTGAGGACAAAAAGGGAGAGATGGGTGAGGCTTAAAAGAAGTCAGCAAACATTAAAAAAAAAAATGGATTTCATTTTTTTTAAAGTTATCACTGTTTTTGTTGACCTTGATCATGGTACTGAAGTATTGTTTATTAGGTCTCTTAACTATAAAGTTACTCATTTGTTCCCCCACTTTCCATCTATACACTTTGGAAGGAATTCAACATGTGCAGGGCAAACTTAATGGAATAGGGCATTACCTTCCACCTCCTTGAGAGCGGAGTATCTACATAAAATATTTGTATGCCCTCTGCTGGAAGATTTGCCTCTTCTCCTTCAAAATGTATTTATTCAATAGTTCATCTGTAAAAATATAAAATTGAATAGTTTATATTATTTCATAATTTGAGATACAATCTAATACTTCTTTATTTTCTTGCTCAGATTCTTTGGTGATTTGTAAGTTTTACAATTGGCTTCTCTTCCACTTTGAGATAGCTCCATGATTATGTGCTTATGTGTGTGCTTATTTTTTTTAGCACTTTCTAATTTTCTGGCACCATAAATGCTCTAGGCTCATTTTGTATATTTCCTATCCCTTGTCTAGAATCAGCTTTTGCTCCAGGGGGTCTTGGTCCTTTTCACTAGAGAATGATCTGAATACCAATATCTGAATGCTATTGCTTACTGCCACCAGAGTGTAATTTCTTCTATGTCCTGTCATTTGGGGTTTCACAGGTGGTACAATGGTAAAGAATCCAACTGCCAAGGCAGAAGACACAGGTTCAATCCCTGGGCTGGGAATATCACTTAGAGAATGGAATGGCAACCCACTCCAGTATTCTTGCCTGAAAAATCTCACAGACAAAAGAACCTGGCAGGTTAAAGTCCATAGGGTTGCAAAGAGTCGGTCATGACTTAGTTACTAAACAACAATAACAACCCTCCCCTTATAATTCTTCCTAGTTGTGATGATCAGAATGCTGGAGTATCTATGCCTGGATGCAGTAAGGTTAACGTTAGAAAGAAGGGAATGCAGGTCGAAAAACAGGTGAGTTGTAGTATGCTGGCTGGAACCATATCCTGCATTCCTCAGTGGTGGCGGTTGTTAAGTGTTGAGTACTAATGGTCCAAGGCGCTCCTCTTTACCAGGGCCATTGTCTTTAGGCTGAAAAGAACTTTCTTACTCAGGAGAACCTGAGGCAGCAGAACTTTCTCCTGCCAGGGGCATCCTTCTTCAGTGAATTATATTGGAAGTACAAAAGGCAAAACACATCACCTCAAAGTAAAGGCGGCATTTTGATGTGATTTATGTTCCAGATTCCCTATGGGTAAGGTCAAGCCAGATTTATCTGAGATAATATTGTATAGTCTTATACCCATTACCTATAACTATCTTATTTTCTTTAATGTTGTAGATTTCTCCTGAAAAGTATTTCCTCAGCAAATCGCAGGAAATTTGATCTCTGCTAGAAAATATCACCAAAGACATATGCAAATATAGATTATTATTTACAGATAATAGCTATGGTCTTATGTTAAACTTTCAAAAAAGGGAAACAAAATGAATATCTAAATAGTAAAACACATAAATGAGGCAATAATACACCATGAATTGTGATATTACATAGCCTTAAAAACAAGGCAGGAAAACCATGACAAATTCAATAGTAATATTTTTGGAAGCTCATTTATATCTGAGGTAATTAGCAATCATAACTAATTCTTAGGCAAGCTTTGTTTTTTTCCTCCTGTTATCCAAGTCATATTCCACAAATATTGATACCTAGACTGACAAAAATGATTATGTTAGTAGTTAAAACTATCTATATTAAAAACATTTTTATAGCAAGGGTATTTGCCTTTCCACTTTATTGCAAGAAAAAATAAGTGCTAAAACTTATTTGCTATTCAGAAGAAAAAGTCATGGTCAAATTTTTATTACAAGAGATTTGTGCTTCAATGTGATAAAAAGCTTTTATTTGCCTAACTATAAATTCTGTTTTCTTGACAGCACACTGTAGGTGTAAAAAAGAAAAAATCCAAGTTCAGGTGAATAGCTTTATAGTCATTGTTTAATTAAATTTGAATTATTATTTTTATCAAATGCTTATATTTCTATTTTCACATTTCCCTGTCTCAAAGAGCAACTTTATATTACTTCCTTTCAGACAGAAGTGTTCTTATACACTTGTGTGTATATTTATTTAAGAGACTTTGCAACAAAATGACTGTTCAATTGTTTTCAATAATTATTTATGAATGGGAAGATGTATCTCCTTAGTATGTGTGTAAGTATACCTGAGACACAGATGCTAGATAGATAGATAGGTGATTGATAGACTAATAGAAAAACAAATTGAGACAGATAAAAGAGAGATAGCATGAAATTTAGATCACAAGTATTTCTAAAGGAAATTCTCTTCCTTACCAAATGTTTTTAAGAAATCATGTTTTAAGTACTTGATCTTCATCTTCCTAGATTCCTCTTTTCCTTCTTCCCATTTTAATTGTGCGTCTACTGTCACTCTTCTTGGCTGTATTTTCATAAATTTATTTCTATGAATAACTGTATAAAAAGCACTGCTTAATGTTATTTTTCAAGTATCACTAACACACTGTTGGTGTGTATGACAGCATTTTGCACACACATGAGGAAAGAGAGGGGATTTATGTTCAATCTAAGAAATGCTCAATTGATCAGGACTCTTCACTGCAAACAATAGAAAACAACTGTGAGTAAATTAAAGCCACAACATCAACAACAATAACAAAGGATATGACTAGAGGTTCTACTTGAAACCTCTTAATCATTATATCAACTTCACCAACTATTTTTATTAGTGCATTGGTAGGTGGAATAATGACCTCCAATAATATACACATGCTAATCTCTGAAATTTGTTAACATATTATTTACACTTAACAGTGGTTTTGCAGATGTGGTTAAGTTAAAAATACTTTAGATGGGCAGATCATCTTGGATTATCTAAGAGGGAGAGAGAGGCTTGAGAATCAGAGAGGAGATGAGATGATAGTGGCAGGGATCAAAGAGAAAAGACTGCTGGTTTTGAAAATGTGAAGGAATCAGAAACCAAGGAATACAGGTGACCTTGAGAAGCTGGAAAAGGTTCCTCTGTTCATGGAATTCTCCAGGTAGAAATACTGGAGTGGGTAGCCATTTCCTTCTCCAGGGTATCTTCCAAACACAGGGACTGAACATTGTTCTTCCACATAGCAGGCAGATTCTTTACCTTCTGATCACCAGGGAAGCCCCCTAGAAAAGGCAAGGAAATGTATTCTCCCCTTGAGCCTCCAACAGAAATTCAGCCCTGCCAACATCTTATTTTCAGTCCTATAAGACCAACCAGATTTTTGGACTTCTGACCACTAGAACTACAAGAAAAATTAATGGCACTTGAGACATAAATTTTTTTTTTTTTTTGGAGACGTAATTTAATTAAAATCTTTTATTTGTATTTATTAGGTTTCATATTCAAAATATATTAAAAGTATTAATGGCAAAGTATATTTTCAATTTTAAGACATGTTTAATATTTATAGAAAAATATATGAATAATCAACCAGTGAATGAGAAAATGGATTATAATTTAATTTTTTTTACATAATTTGCCAAAGAAATAATATAAAGAAGAGAAAAATTTTGCTAAGTTGGAAAGCTAAAAATAAAACTTCAAGGTTGGATAAATTTTTCACTGGATAATGGCTTCAAATATAGTTCTTACTCCATAAAGTTCTTGAAATGAGAAGTATAAACTAGAATATAAAGCAACTTGATCTCTCTGACCTCTTTAAGCCTTTAATTTGGTTTATAACTATTAAAATTTCTCTGTGGGTCTGAACATTGTTATTAGGGTAGTATAGTGCTATTCCCTTTCTAGTTTTACTGTCAGAAAATCATTATAAATTGATAAAGTGATGATAAGGGGTTCATGATTCTATAGAAGAAAAAGAGGAAAGTGCTTAGCTCTTAGTGTCTGTCTCAATGAAAACCTCTAAAGTAGCTTTAAAGTAGTAATTTTAATCATGATTGCATATTTTAGCAACTCTGTTGAATTTGCTTTTACAGATGAAAGTTTATTTTCTTTTCTTTTTGTTTAATTCCAGACTTGGGAAATTTCCTAAAGAGGAAAAAATTTTATTATCAATGAATGCATGCATAGATTTTAATCTTATTCTGTTATACAGTATGTACTTCATGATAATGTATATATGATAGATATTATTTCTTAGAAATATAATATATAAAAATCTTTTTGGCACTGAGACTTACTTCAGTACTCAGAAGTATGGAAATACTTTCTTCCCAAAGTACTTTATCTTGAGAGATCTAGTATGTTGCTAAACTGAACAACAGGAAAAAATAATGTATTCTCTCTTTCAGGCAGTGTAGTTTTATTTTGACAAAGGGGGTCAACATTGGAGATAAATAGTTAACCTTTTTAATCATATCTTAAATACATTTCATATTCACAAGTCAGTATAAATGGTGTCATTTAATATCAGCTACATTTTATCTAAGTGTCCTCCCTACTCCTGAACAATTCTATCTGGATCCTCTGCAAGCTATTGCTAAGTGATCTCTGAGCATCAGGATACAGTGTTTCTGATGTACTCAGAGAAAAGCTTTCTCATGTTCATTGCTCTGTTCCTGATCCTTGCATAAAGCTACAAGTGTACCAGAGTCCAAATAGGACCAGAAAAGACTGTTTATGAAAAATAAATTGGGAGAATAGTCAAGTCTCCCAATCTGGGGCATAGTTTTCCACCTGGAAATTATAGAGCACAGTCTGTGCTCTATGCTTCATAAAATGAACTATGAAAACAGCATTTTCACATTTATCCTTCAGCTAATTTCTCTTCAAAGCACTATGAGTTTGTCCAGGGACTCAGATAATAAATCAAATGTAATTTGGGATGTTTCTACCTTTTCATTGTTATGAATAAAGCTACTAGGAGTTGTTGTGTGAGTGTATATTTTCAAATATTCTTGGTGTGTGTACCCAAGAGTGGAATTGTTGGGTCAAATGATAACTCTAGATTCAACATTTTGATTAATTACCAAATTATTTTCCCAAGTAACTACATCATTTTATGTTCCCAACCACTATGTATGAGGGTTCCAATTTATACACATGCTCTTCAACACTTGTTATTATCTTTCATTTATTATTATATTCATCCCAGTGTTATATGTGGTAAGTGATATGTGATTGTGATGATGATTTTCACTTTATTAATGACTATTTACATACATATATTCTTTCTATAGTGATTGCCCTAGAGAATATCAATATCATCTTGATTTTTAGCTATCTATTTTAGAATAAACTGGAGTAGAAAATGGCAACTCACTCCAGTATTCTTGCCTGAAAAATTCCATGGACAGAGGAGACTGGTTGGCTAGAGTACATGGGGTCACAAAGTGTCAGAATGACTAGTCAGCTGAGCACACATTTTAGAACAATATTAATTTATTATTTAATTTGGGCTTCCCTGGTGGCTCAGATGGCAAAGAATTGGCCTGCAAGCAGGAGACCCGGGTTCATCCCTGGGTTGGGAAGATCCTGAAGTGTGAAGTCAAGTGGGCCTTAGGAGCCATTACTAAGAACAAAGCTAATGGAGATGATGGAATTCCTGTTGGCTATTTAAGATCCTAATAGATGATGCTGATAAAGTGTTGCACTCAATACATCAGCAAATTTGGAAAACTCAGTAGTGGCCACAGGACTGAAAAATGTCAGTCATTCCAATCCCAAAGAAGGGCAGTGCCAAAGAATGTTCAAACTGCCACACAATTCCACTCATTTCACATGCTAGTAAGATTTGCTCAAAATCCTTCAAGCTAGGCTTCAGCATACATGAACCTAGAACTTCCAGATGTACAAGCTGGATTTAGAAAAGGTAGAGGGACCAGAGATCAAATTGCCAACATCTGTTGGAGCATAGAAAAAGCAGTCCAGAAAAACTTCTACTTCTCTTCATTAACTACACTAAAGCCCTTGACTGTGTGGATCACAGTAAATTGTGGAAAATTCTAAAAGATGGGAATACCAGACCACCTTGTCTGCCTCCTGAGAAACTTGTATGTTGGTCAAGAAGCAACAGTTGAACCTTACATGGAACAATGGACTGGTTCAAAGTTGGGAAAGGAGTATGACAAAGCTGCATATTGACACCCTACTTATGTAACTTAATTGCATATTTCACATTATGTGAAATAGCAGGCTTGATGAATCACAGGTTGGAATTAAGATTGCTGGGAGAAATATCAACAACCTCAGATATGCAGATGATATCACTCTAATGGCTGAAAGTAAAGAGGAACTAAAGAGCTTCTTGATGAGGATGAAAGAGGAGAGTAATAAAGCTGGCTTAAATTCAACATTCAAAAAACTAAGATCATGGTATCCAGTCCTATCACTTCATGGCAAATAGAAGAGGAGAACGTAGTAATCTGTGACAGATTTATTTTATTGGGCTCCAAAATCACTGTGGAGAGTGACTGCAGCCACACAATTAAAAGACACATACTCCTTGGAAGGAAAGCTATGACAAGCCTAGACAGAGTATTAAAATACAAAAATATCACTTTGCCAGAAATATGTGTAGTCAAACCTATTGTTTTTCATGTAGTCATGTACAAATGTGAGAGTTGGACCATAAAGCAGACTTGGTGCCAAAGAATTGATTCTTTGAATCATGGTGCTGGTGAAGACTTTTGAGAGTTCTTTGGACAGAGGGGAAAAGAAACCAGTCAATTCTAAAGGAAATAAACCCTGAATATTCATTAGAAGGGTTGATGATAAAGCTGAAGCTCCAATATTTTGGCCATCTGTTGTGAAAAACTGACCCATTGGAAAAGACCCTGATGTTGGGAAAGATTGAAAACAAAAGAAGAGATCAGCAGAGGACGACATTATATAGCATCACTGACTCAAGGAACATGAAATTGAGCACACCCCAGGAGAGAATGAAGGACAGGGAATCCTGGTGTGCTGCAATCCATGGGGTTGCAAAGAGATGGACAGGACTTATCTACTGAATAACAATAAATTATTCAATTTAAATAATAAATTGGGAAAGGAGCATATTAAGGCTGTGTATTGTCACCCTGCTTATTTAATTTATATGCAGAGTACATCATGTGAAATGCCAGGCTGTATGAAGCACAAGCTGGAATCAAGATTGCTTGGAGAAATATCAATAACCTCAGATATGCAGATGACACCACTGTTATGGCAGAAAACGAAGAGAAGCTAAAGAACCTTTTGGTGAAAGTGAAAGAAGAGAGTGAAAAAGCTGGCTTAAAGCTCAACATTTAAAAAAAAGGAAGATCATGGCATCTGATCCCATCACGTCATGGCAAATAGATAGGCAAACAATGGAAACAATGAGAAACTTTATTTTCTTGGGCTCCAAAATCACTGTAGATGGTGACTGCAGCCATGAAATTAAAAGACACTTACTGCTTGGAAGGAAAGTTATGACCAACCTAGACAGCATATTAAAAAGCAGAGACATTACTTTGCTGACAAATGTCCATTTAGTCAAAGCTATGGTTTGTCCAGGAGTCATGCATGGGTGTGACAATTGGACCGTAAAGAAAGCTGAGCACTGAAGAACTGATGCTTTTGAACTCTGGGGTTGGAGAAGCCTCTTGAGAGTCCCTTGGACAGCAAGGAGATCAAACTAGGCAATCCTAAAGGAAATCAGTCCCTCCAATGAGAGGGACTGATGCTGAGGCTGAAACTCCAATACTTCAGCCTCCTGATGTGAAGAACTGACTCACTGGAAAACACCCTGATGCTGGGAAAGATTGAAGGTAGAAGGAGAAGGGGACAACAAAGGATGAGTTGGTTGGATGGCATTACTGCCTCAATGGAGTTGAGTTTGAGCAAGCTCTGGGAGATGGTGATGGACGAGGAAGCCTGCCATGCTATAGTTCATGGAGTCGCAAAGAATCAGACACGAGTGAGCAACTGAACAATAGCAACATTTATGTTCAATAGTGTACCAAAAATATAATGTTAGCCCTTATATAGTTCTATCTTGTTGCTTCACAACCTCTGAAACTTCTGGGAGTCATCTGCAATCTCCCCGGGTTTGCTGAAGGTAGGAAAAGACGAAGAAAGAGGCAGACCACTCCAGATGGGTAGGTGTCAGGTTTAATAGGGAAAGGATGTGATATACACGGCTTACCTTAGGTGGCAGCAAGATGAATAGATTACCACACCCAGCCTCCTGAACTCTGAAAGCTGATACATTGTCCTGAAATGGATTCAGTCACGTATTCCAGATGATCATCACCACATTACCTTCTCAAAGCTGCACCTTTCAGGTAGCTTCTGGGAGGTGGTAAGGGTAGAAGAATGCACATTCAAAGGATTGGTAGGGGCTGAGGAACCTCTACTTGCCCAGGTTTAGGCAGGACACATGACAGTCATGCCTTCTTGATGACCTACTCCAAAACTCCCACTCTGCTGACCAGTTCTTATGATCGTACACATCCCCTCTTCTCAGTGTGGTCAGCAAGGGGTTTCACCAGCACCGAGGTTGCTTACTTACTGGATGTCTAACTGCTTTAGAGACAGAGGCCACAGCAACAATGCAAGAGAAAACATAGATTGAGACAGTGATTCCAAAAATAAGTAAGAAGTTTTCCACCGGAAGCCCAAGTATCTGAACCACTGACACTTAAGTCCCCTAGGATGAGCTCAAGTCACTGAGGCAGTTATTTGTGTCCTCATGTAACGTAATGAACATGATACGTACATTAGCAGGCTCTCAGGATATGAACACACAACCCTCTGGATATTGGCACAAGTGCCCCCTTGGAAAGCAATGTCCATCCTATTTTGGAGGACAGTCCAAGTCCATCCTATTTTGCAGGACAGTTTTTCTCATTGGAGATACTTTATTGTTCAGTAAGGACAAGCTTTGCTGGTTATCATCTAAGGCTTGCTAGACGTCATGAAGAAGGGCTTCTATGTGTGCTATGTTCTCCTCCATGTCAATGGAGAGGACTGTGGCCAAATGATCACATCAACGAAGACAGAATATACCTACCTGGCCTTGAGGAAAGGGAGGTTGGAAGCTTTAGGAGAGAGGGGTTGGCAGCTTTAAGAACTTGAGCTGGTGGTGCATACAGGCTGACCTGAGAAGGCAGCACTGTCTGGTGTGAGGAGAGGGACTTGGGGCAGGTTATGCCTGACCAGGACTGTCACCTTTTCCCCTCTCTCAGTGGTGTGTGACCCACTGCAGTTATGGTGAGTTTGAACAAGTTCAGCTGCAGCAGGACAATGGGGTCCCAGTGGAGACAGAGTAGCTCTCCCTCAGCCAGGGATGCAAAGTAAGTCATCCATCCCAGTGAAATATCTCATTACAAATTCCAATAGATAATGCTTTTCCCAAGTGTATTGGTGTTCTTTCTCAATAGCAGAAGACATTGATCCACAGTGAGAGTCAGGGCCATGACTATTTCCCATGAATCTATTTTCCTGGTGTGAGAAAGAGGAACAGGGACATGTCTAGGGCTACCGTCCCATGACATGTTATGGGGCTGTGCTGGTAACATTGTGAAAGAAATCTAAAGTTCCATTGTTGTTCCTCCCACATGAAAGCAAATTAATCTTGTGACTCAATGGCTTGGGGTATACTTAAAAAAAAAATTTCCTAAGTCTAGTGTCGGAGAAGGCAATGGCACCCCACTCCAGTACTCTTGCCTGGAAAATCCCATGGATGGAGGAGCCTGGAAGGCTGCGGTCCATGGGGTTGCCGAGGGTCGGACACAACTCAGCGACTTCACTTTCCCTTTTCACTTTCATGCATTGGAGAAGGAAATGGCAACCCACTCCAGTGTTCTTGCCTGGAGAATCCCAGGGATGGGGGAGCCTGGTGGGCTGCTGTCTCTGGGGTCGCACAGAGTCGGACACGACTGAAGTGACTTAGCAGCAGCAAGTCTAGTGAAGCATGGTACATTCCTAGGATGATGGCCAATGTATCTAAGATGGTGGCAGTGTTGGGCATGGCTGCATGGATGGGGCACTGCCAGCTATAGAATTTCTATTTGTTTTTTCTTTATATATATATATATATATATATATTTCTATTTGATGAAGAATTCTTCTTATACTTTCCTTTAGCTCTTTATATATTGATCTTAAGTTCTTTTGACATATTTAATGGCTGATTTATTGATTTTGTGTAGTCAGTTCAGTCTCTGAACTTTTTTTTATTATTATTTTTTTAATTTTATTTTATTTTATTTTTTACTTTACAATATTGTACGGTTTTGCCATATATCAAAATGAATCCACCACAGGTATACATGTATTCCCCATTCTGAACCCTCCTCCCACCTCCCTCCCCATACCATCCCTCTGGGTCATCCCAGTGCACCAGCCCCAAGCATCCAGTATCGTGCATCGAACCTGGACTGGCAACTCGTTTCATATATGATGTTATACATGTTTCAATGCCATTCTCCCAAATCATCCCAGCCTCTCCCTCTCCCACAGAGTCCAAAAGACTATTCTATACATCAGTGTCTCTTTTGCTGTCTTGTATACAGGGTTATTGTTACCATCTTTCTAAATTTCATATATATGCATTAGTATGCTGTATTGGTGTTTTTCTTTCTGGCTTACTTCACTCTGTATAATAGGCTCCAGTTTCATCCACCTCGTTAGAACTGACTCAAATGCATTCTTTTTAATGGCTGAGTAATACTCCATTGTGTATATGTACCACAGCTTTCTTATCCATTCATCTGCTGATGGGCATCTAGGTTGCTTCCATGTCCTGGCTATTATAAACAGTGCTGCGATGAACTTGAGGATGGTGTCCATTAACTGTTTTTCCCACTGAGTTTAGACCAGATATTTCTGTTTCTTTGTATTGATCTTAATTTTTTTTATTAGACAGTAAAATTTTTCAATAGTATAGCAACTCTGGAAATCAAATTCTACCCCATACCAGGGATTCTTCATTGTTGTTGCATGTTATTGTTGTTGTTTCTGTTTTGAAATAATTATTTAATGTGTGTTTTATTTATCTTTTGTGACCTTCAACAAACTTGTTGGTCTAGCTTAGTGGTCAGATTGAACACAGATTTCCTTAAATTCCTGACTCCAACAAGGCTCTCAGCATTTGCTGGGTGATTCAGCATGATGTTGGTACACACTTTAAACAGTCATAGGGCAGTGTACCACTCCACCTTAATCTTCACCTTCTATTAACACTTGCACAGAGCTTCCAGGTTAAGCAAAGGTACGTAACAGGGTAAGGCTTCTCAGTTCTTCCCGGTGTGTGGACACAAGTCTGGGTTTGGGCACAGCCCTAACTGTTCATGTGGTATTTTAGAATCCACCTTCCAAGGCAGGAGGCCCTGGAGACATGAGTTTGATCCCTGGGTTGGGCAGATGCCCTGGAAGAAGAAATGGCCACCCACTTCAGTATCCTTGCCTGGAGAATCTCTTGGACAGAGAAGCCTGAGGGGTGATACAGTCCATGCATTGCAAAGAGACCAACACATTGGAGTGACTGAGCATGCATGCATGTCAAAAATATTTCAAAGTTCTCTACAGGCATATTTTTTTAGCTTTCATTGTAAAACTTTTGCCTTAGCCTTTTGGTGCCCCAAACTATTACTCACCTCCTCAGGCAGTCACAGTATTAAACTGTTGTCTCTGATTGTTTTTGAAAGCCCACCCCCATAAAAGTTGGTTCTTCTTAGATAAGCTTTAAGTTGAATTTGATGATAATTTATTGAATGGGGTTCTGGAAACCACTAAATACATCAAATAATGGCCATTGTCTTATAAAAAAGCTCAGCTTCAACCCTATTTTCTCCTTCCAGTGGCTGCCAGGCTGCTGATTTTCACCATGTTTGCAGGTCATTGCTTTTCAAGATTACTGTAGAAAGGGAATGGGGAATGAAAATAAGGACCAGAATTCAGCCATTTTTAAAAAATCCTCCTTGAATTGCTGCAGTGATTCAGTTAAGTTCTAGAGTTCTAAAAAAATGGACCCTAACCAAAGCCTTGTCAGTGTTTTCATTGTGTTTATGAAGGAGAGGATTTTTGAAGATCCTTATTCTGTCATTTTCAATTATATCATCTGTCTTGATTTATAAAGCTAAGTAAGCTTGGTATTTATTGATGAAGCCTCTTTCAGTGTGTGTGTTCAACTGTAAATCTTGACTCTAGCCAACTGGAACTGGTGGAGAATATAGTAAGCACTGCATTCACAGACTCTATAATAGAGTCCCACATCTCTATCTAGTCATCAGTATAGATTTTTGCTTCCATTATCCATTTCCTTTCATCCTTATCTCCTTCTAGTGCCTCAGTCTAGTGACACTTTTTTAATCTTCATTTTCCCAGGCTCTAAGAACTTTGGACCCTCTCTTTTTTGGATTTCTATAGTTTTCTCAATAGAACTCTTGGAGGAAATTTATTTCATTGAATGTCCTGATTTCCAGAAATATCTTCTTTGTTTCCATTTTGTAATATCAACTTAACTTCCTGGAAAATAATCATAATCATTTCCCCTTTGGACCATCTCCCTAGTTTGAGCCACCAGGGAAGCCCTAGGAATCCACATTACCAGTTAAACGATCTTGCTATTTTCAAGCCCTGCCCAGTCATGTGTACCATCAATCACTGAACTTCTGTTAAGATCCAAACCTCAGACCACATTCTCTTGCACACAGTGTGAGCAACTTAATATACTATTCAAAAGGCAGGTGTTTCTGTCTTCTCGGAGGATTTTACTTACCCCATGTCTTCAGTCACACCTCTGTAGGGTTCAGAAAAAGTAACCGTTCACATGTCTATGGTGCAGCAGACTGGGCCAACCCACCCACCTTTCAGATGCATGTTTTTGCTTTTCCTCTCTCTTCCGCTATCTGATTGTTGAGACTTCACCATGAGACTTCAGATAGGAATTGAAGGAGATGTAGGCAATCAGGCTCATCTATACCCTTTCTATTTAAACACAGATTTCTACTTTACATTCCAAATTTATAATGTGGCAGATGCTATATTAACAAGTTCATGATGAGCAATTAAAGGCATAATATCTCTAGGTTTTCAAGAATTAGACTTTAGTTCCTTTGATGTCTTAGCATCAAGCCATGAACTGCTTTTAAAATAGATCAGGGCAATGTAGACCTATTTGGTATATGCTGTCTGTAATATTAAAAGAGGCTAACTAAGGGTTGTGCCATATTACTCTGTAGTGGGTAGTACAAAGTATAGCAATGTATCTTTCAATTTAGAGGAAAAACTCAGCATGCATATTCTAGTAATTCATTATTGCATAAAAAGCCAACTCAAAATCTAATGACTTAAAGTAGCAAAAGTAAGCTAATTCACTTAGGAATTTGGACAAAATTCGAAGGGTGAAATGAGTGACTTATCACTAACCCACATGAAATGAGATGGAGTGGCTTATGTATGGGAAGAAGGAACCACTTTAACCATAAGTTCATTGTTACCATGGGGGAAGGATGGGGGAGAAGGGATAGTTAGGGAGTTTGGGATGGACATGTACAAACTGCTTTATTTAAAATGCATAACCATCAAGGCACTAGTGTATAGCACAGTAAACTCTATTCAATGTTATGCAGCAGTCTAGGTGGGAGGGGAGTTTGGGGAAATAGATAGATGTGTATGTATGGTTGAGTCCCTTCATTGTTCACCTGAAACTATCACAACATTGTAAATCAGCTATCTGTTCAGTTCAGTCACTCATTCACATCTGAATCTTTGTGACCCCATAGACTGCAGCATTCCAGGTTTCCCTGTCCATCACCAACACCGGGAACTTGCTTAAACTCAAGTTCAATGAGTTGGTGGTACCATCCAACCATCTCATCCTCTGTCATCCCCTTCTCCTCCTGCCTTCAATTTTCCCTATAATCAGGATAATTTCCAATGAGTCAGTTCTTCACATCAGGTGGCCAAAGTACAGAGTTTCAACTTCAGCATCAGTCCTTCCAATGAATATTCAGGGCTGATTTCCTTTAGGATTGACTGGTTTGATCTCCTTGTTGTCCAAGGGACTCTCAAATGTCTTCTCCAACACCACAGTTCAAAATCATCAATTCTTCCACACTCAACTTTCTTTATGGTCCAACTCTCACATCCATACATAAATACTGGAAGAACCATAGCTTTGACTAGGTGGACCATTGTTGGCAAAGTAATATCTCTAATTTTTAATATGCTGTCTAGGTTGTTCACAGCTTTTCTTCCAAGGAGCAAGCATCTTTTAATTTCATTCTATACTCCATGATTTTATATAATCAGCTATATTCCAATATAAAATTTTAAAAAATTAAAGAAATAAAGCACAAGTTTTAAGATGGCTCACAAATATTGCACACAAGTTGGTCCTGGCTAGGGCTGGGAATTCAGATCTAGCCATCAAAGGTTGCTTCAGTTCAGTTCAGTTCAGTCGCTCACTCATGTCTGACTCTTTGTGACCCCATGAATCGCAGCACACCAGGCCTCCCTGTCCATCACCAACTCCGGGAGTTCACACAAACTCATGTCCATCAAGTCAGTGATGCCATCCAGCCATCTCATCCTCTGTTGTCCCCTTATCCTCCTGCCCTCAATCCCTCCCAGCATCAGGGTCTTTTCCAAGGAGTCAACTCTTCACATGAGGTGGGTAAAGTATTGGAGTTTCAGCTTCAACATCAGTCCTTCCAATGAACACCCAGGACTGATCTCCTTTAGAATGGACTGGTTGGATCTCCTTGCAGTCCAAGGGACTCTCAAGAGTCCTCCAGCACCATAGTTCAAAAGCATCAATTCTTCGGCACTCAGCTTTCTTCACAGTCCAACTCTCACATCCATACATGACCACTGGAAAAACCATAGCCTTGACTAGACAGACCTTTGTTGGAAAAGTAATGTCTCTGCTTTTGAATATGCTATCTAGTTTGGTCGTAACTTTCCTTCTAAGGAATAAATGTCTTTTAATTTCATGGCTGCAATCACCATCTGCAATGATTTTGGAGCCCCAATAAATAAAGTCTAACACTGTTTCTACTGTTTCCCCATCTATTTGCCATGAAGCAATGGGACCAGATACCATGATCTTCGTTTTCTGAAGGTTGAGCTTTAAGCCAACTTTTTACTCTCCTCTTTCACTTTCATCAAGAGGCTTCTTAGTTCCTCTTCACTTTCTGCCATAAGGGTGGTGTCATCTGCATATCTGAGGTTATTGATATTTCTCCCGGCAATCTTGATTCCAGCTTGTGCTTCTTCCAGCCCAGCATTTCTAATGATGTACTCTGCATATAAGTTAAATAAACAGGGTGACAATATACAGCCTTGACAAACTCCTTTTCCTACTTGGAACCAGTCTGTTGTTCCACATCCAGTTCTAATTGTTGCTTCCTGACCTGCATAAATGTTGTTTAGGTGTCCTCAAAAAGTGTGAATTGCTTCAGATAGAATTTCTCTCCTCTGTATTGCCTGCCAATGTAGGAGACACAGGAGGAGCAAGTTAAATCACTGAATGGGGAAGATCCCTTGGGGGGGGGGGGGGGGAATGGCATCCTGTTTCAGTATTTTTGCCTGAGAAATCCCATTGATAGCTGCAGTCCATGGGGTTGCAAAGAGTGAGCCATAACTAAGCAACTGAGCACAGCATAGCACATTATATCATCTTAGTATGACCATTTTCTATTACCCAGTGATTAGCTGGATATATTTACAGATCTTTGAATAATAAAACACTCTTGTTACAAGTCTGTTTCTGTGGTTTACTGTGATAATTACACCTGGATTTTTTCCTGATGGCTAATTACTGCTACTTTAACTCTACATCTCTTGAATCCCATTATTTCCACAAAATCAGGGAAAACAATTGCAGCATTCATCACCATTAACTTGAATCTACAAAGGACAAGCACCACAAATTATTTAATGGATACCAGTGTCCCCTCACTAATCCATTCTCGATGTCTTACTTGGGCTTCCCAAGTGGCACTAGTGGTAAAAAACTCACTTGCCAATGTGGAAGACAAGAGACACAGGTTTGATCCCTGGATTGAGAAGATCCCCTGGAAGAGGGCATGAACCTACTTCAGTATTCTTGCCTGGAAAATTCCATGGACAGAGAAAACCAAAGGACTACAATTCATGCTGTCTCAAAGCATCAGACACAACTGAGCACATGCAAGCACAGTATGTTACTTAAAGAAAAGACTCCCACTCTTCCTGTGTGCCATGGATAAGAAGTGACTGACAAGTTTACAAAAATGATCCATTATTATATGATCATCCCCAAAGCCAGAAAACCATAGTTTGCCAAGGAATTTCTGGCCTTTCAACTTAACCAATAGTCATTTTTAGGTCCAGGCTTTAATTAGTCAACCTTTGTGTGTGTGTGTGTGTTCAGTTGCCCATGCATGTTGGAATCTTTGCTGCTCCATGGACTGTAGCCTGCCAGGCTCCTCTACCCTTGTGATTTTCTATGCAAGAATAATGGAGTGGGGTGCCATTTCCTCCTCCAAGGGATTTTCCCAAGCCTGGCATCAAACCCAGGTCTCTCAGTCTCCTGAGTTGGCCCATGGATTCTTTACCACTAGCATCACCTGGAAGCCTAGCAGATTACAAGCAATACTTCCAGATCCGTGGATCATCACATGAAACCCTCAATCTAGAATGATGATAACTATAATATTATTGACCTAATCCAGCTTTAAATTTTATTTCTTGACCTAGGAATTCTCAGACTTCTACCAATAAATGAAAAGGAGAACCTGAATTATGTTTTATTGTATAAACAAACTATGGAACAATGCACTAAGTTGCTTCAGTCCTGATCAACTCTTTGAAACCCTATGGATTGTAGCCAACAGGCTCTTCTGTCCGAGGCGTTCTTCAGGCACGAATACTGGAGTGGGTTGTCATTTCCTTCTCCAGGGTATCTTCCCAACCCAGGAATCAAACCCATGTCTCTTACATCTTCTGCATTGACAGGTGGGTGCTTTACCACTAGCACCACCTGGGAAGCTAGGTATATGCACACAAAAAAAGACTTACTTCTCCATCTGAACGTTGTGTGTCGAGCTCTTACAAGACAAGAAGTAATATGGAATTATGGGGATTGGTCCTGAAAAGAAGAAGGATTTTAAGTCTCAGCTAATAGATTTTTTGCTTTTTTTTTTTTTTTAATGCATATGAAGGCTAATTACCTCAGAAACTAAGGCTTCAGCTTTCTCCAAAGCAAGGGAGTTTCAGGAGAATTTGATTATTCAGATTTCTCAGTCTGTCATGTGTGGCTAAATATCCCAATCCTATATCTTATGGTTTTACTCTTTCCACTTTTGTACTGTTTCCTTTGCCAAAGAGACTTTTTAATAGTGAACATTTGATGAAATTACAATTTCATATCCATACAATCAGGCTCTGGGCTTGATTATTAGTCAAGTCTACCCAGAGGGAGACTACAACTTGGTTGAGTGAAATTTTTAAAACTGAGAAACATGACTGAGTTTTACCACAAATTCTTAAGTTCATTTTAGTTATCTTGAGGAAGAGGTTTCTCTGACCAAACTACATAAGTGGTTTTTATTTATGAAAGTAATGTGTCAAGAGTATAAAACCAGTCTATACCTAATAATTTTGTATAATAGAGCCAGATGACAATATCTTCTTCAAAAATATTCCATTAAAATTTGAAAAGTGTTTTGTATAATGTAGAATTCTAAGGCTTTGGTTGTTTATTTTATATCCTCTAAAACCATTGTTGTCTAGATTATTTGGAAAACGTATGCCATTCCTAGATAAGAAAGACTATTCAAATGAAGGAAGGTGGTTACTTTTGGGGATAAATACTTATGAACAACAAACTTCATCTATTTAAAGTGCACAGTTTAATGGATTTTGACATTTGTGTACATCAATGACATCATTAGCACAACCAAGAAGTGAAACAAAACCAACAGAAAAAAAAAATTCATTTTTAGATCTTTGCAGTTCATCTCATCCAGTTTGCCTGCTCCAGAAAATCTGGATCTACTTGAATGAATAAAGATATGTTTGAATTCTGTAGCATTTTATGTAAATAGAATTGCATGTTAGCTTCTTTGACAGCATATTAATTTTCAAATGTGTTCATGTTGTTGCATAGATGCAGTAGTTTATCCCTTCTTATCGCTGAGTAGCCTTTTATTGTGTGGCTATATGACACTTTGTTTATCCATTCACCTGTTGATAGACATTTGGTTTATTTGCAGTTTGAGACTATTACAGGTGAAGCTGCTATGAACATTCATGTACAGCTTTGTGTATGAAAATGAGTGAAATGATTGGTAACATGGTTATTGCTCATTTGAGAGAAGCAAAACCTGTCAGACACTTTCTTTGATATTTACAAAGCACTTTATTTAAAACCCCAACCAGTGTTTTCCAATGTGCTATCTCAGGCCATGTGCATTAGACTTCTCTTGTAACTTGTTGAAAATTTTTGGATTACAAATCAAACCCAATAATCAGAATTATGATTAGAATTTGTAGAATAATCTTCACTTTAAAAACTGTCCAAGTGAATCTACCTTACCATAAAACTTTAGAACTATTAATATGTGAGAACTATTAATATGTATAGTGCATACTCAGTTGTGTCTCTGTGCAACTCCATGGATAGTAGCCCAACAGGCTCCTCTGTCCATGGAATTTTCCAGGCAAAAATACTGGAGTGGGTTGCCATTTTCTCCTCCATAGAACTATTAATAGAGACATTTTAAGCCTTTCTGTTAAGTCATGCTGACCTGCCCAGAGCAGCATAAGTGGCTTGTTCCTACATAGAACTGCTTTCTGGAAATACATGTTTCAGGAGTGCAGTTGAACTCAATTAGCAGTATTATAACTATTCATAGGATACTTGATTATATTTATTATAAGAATGTTGTTGAATATATTATATAAAATTACAAGAATTTTATTTATTTCATTAAGGGTGTATCCAGGATTAACTGTCTCAGGTATTAATAAAAGATAAAATTCTTATTTAAAAAAAATTAAATTTACAGATACAACTGAGACTGTTTCTATATAAGAAAAATTAACCACACATGGACTTCCAGCAGAGGGAAGTTTTATGAATTTCAAAAAGTGGAGAAACTCAATGAAAAGAGAAATGTGGAAGAATTTGTTGTTCTATTTTCCTCTCCCTTGGCAAGCTGATTTGCTGAAAACTATCAAGAAGAGCAGTTTTCCCTGAAGCAAACAGACTCAGTTATAAGGGAAAGTAATTTCAGTTATTTATAGGTTTTCACAGAAACCTTGTGAATTCTATACTGTCTTGTTTTTCTCTGGGTAATGGTGTTGTTTTTCCTTCTGTTGGCATCTCCACCTCACTTAAGCCCAGAATTGCCCTATTTCCCCTGCTAGAATATTTTTGTGGACTGGTATATTAATTTTATAAGCAAGTTATGAATTTTGAGACTTGTTCATGTAAGTAACATACCAGTTACAAGTTCTGAAAGTTGTAGCTGAGCATAATTCTCTTTGGGCTTTCAGAACCAGAAAGCTACAAGCTAATTTTGCTTTCAAATATAAGAACTGTACCCAATTTATTGCACACATTTCTGTGTTCAGGTCCTTACTGATTAATAGAATTCTATTGTTTCTATCCTGACAACTCTATGTTCCTATACTAGATTCATTTTTGCAGTCCACCACAAATTCTTTTGGAAAAATGGGAAATATTTTTTAACGCTCCATAGTTCAAAATGTATCATTATTAGCAGTATTTTCTCTCCAGTGGGCTTTTCCTTAAACCAGGTGCATGTATGACCAAGTAAATATCTTGGCCTCATGCACTTAATTCTGTGTGCCTGACATAACTGAGATAAAGATATCAAAGAATTTTCTGCTTTCTAAATAATAAAAACATCGCTGAAATAGAGAGCATAGGAAATGTCAAAATGCAGATCATTCCTATAGAGAAAACATTCTAAAATTAAATAGAATATTCGCTACTAGCAATAACTTTGAAATTTTGATAATAATACCTTAGTGCTATCTGCTTATTCCAAGCCGAATCTTAAGAAAAACTTTGATTAAAATTCCCCCAACCTACTTTGAAATCTAACATGTAATCAGTATTCATCCTGAAGGCCTACAATTTGCTTTGGAGATACCACAGAGCTTGCCAAAGCATTCTTATAACTCTTCTCATGCATTAGTTATGAACATTTCAATTTAAAGAATAACACATCTCTTCTTTCAGTGTTTGGTACTGGAATATTTCTCTGTATGTCTTTTAGCATTTTTCTCTTTTTCTCTCTCTCTCTGGACTTAAAGCAGAAAAAGGAAGCATCCTTTTGTTGACAGAATAAGATAACGTTTTACTTAGATCACTCTAGTCAAAGGACAGGACTGTGTATTACAGTGCATACCACACTCAGAAAGAAGGAAATTTTCAGCAAAAATGAAAATGTTTTATATGACGATTTCTCTCTGGTTAACCTATATTCTTACTAAGCAAAAGAAGAATACTCAGATCTCATTGTTTTTAAGGGATTGAGTTCCATAATGGCTTCCCAGGTGGTGCTAGCGGAAAGGAACCTGCCCGTCAATGCAGGAGACGTAAGAGACAGGAGTTTGATCCCTGGGTCTGGAAGATCCCCTGGAGGAGGTCAGGGCAACCCATTCAGGTATTCTTGCCTGGAAATATCTTGGACAGAGAAGCCTGGTGGGCTACAGTCCATAGAGTCGCAAAGAGTGGGACATGACTGAAGCATGCATGTATGCTTAGCCTAAACTTAACATGCATGCATACACACAGGAGTTCAATAAATAATTCATTTCTGATCTGCCAGCTATAGATTCATGTCAATACCCTTATATCTTTTACAGAGAGATAGTCCTAAAATTTTATGATAGAATGCCTTAAAGCTGCTTTTAGAAAGACCCTGGTAAACTCACTGCTTCATAGAGTTAGCCATTCTTGTGTCTGGTTTCAAAATCAGTTGTGCAGTTCTGTTTTTCACATACTACAAAAATTCCAACAACGAGTAATAAGGTAGAATTACCATTTTCAGTGTATTTCAATGAGCTTCCCACATTGCTCACCAAATGAAATCAGGCATGATATATCATTTCAATCTGTAGATGAGACTCAAATTACTCACTTTACTATTCAATGTATGAACTGCTTTTATCTCCATGGGAATAGCTGACAATGGACATTTGCCTTTATCTCCCTTTTAGTGTCATCTTATGCAACACTAATTTGATGTGATTTAAGTCATATCTAGTCTTTTAAAATTAATTTTGAAAAAAATTAAGAATCTTTATTTTGATTATGTGTATGTGTGTGTTCAGTCACTCAGTAATGTTTGACTCTTTGCAACCCCATGGACTGCAGCCTGCTCTGTCCATGGAATTTTCTAGGCAAGAATACTAGAGAGGGTTTCCATTTCCTACTCCAGGCGATCTTCCTGACCCAGGGATTGAACTAGAGTCTTTTGTTTCTCCTCAGTTGGCAGGCAGTTTCTTTACCAATTCACCACTTGGTCTGTAATTGTATGCCCAGAAAAGTTACTGAAACCTTTCTTTATTTATTTATTTACAAATCCAAGATTTTATTTTATATAATTATATTTTTAATTTTATTTATTTATTTACATTACAATCTTGTATTGGTTTTGCCATATATCAACATGAATCTGCCACAGGTATACATGTGTTTCCCATCCTGCCATTAAAAAGAATGCATTTGAATCAGTTCTAATGAGGTGGATGAAACTGGAGCCTATTATACAGAGTGAAGTAAGCCAGAAAGAAAAACACCAATACAGTATACTAACACATATATATGGAATTTAGAAAGATGGTAACAATAACCCTGTATACGAGACAGCAAAAGAGATACTGATGTATAGAACAGTCTTTTGAAACCTTTAATTTTTAATTTAATTTTTAAACACATAATTTTAAATGCTTTATTTTTAAACATTTAATGCTTATAATTTTTAATAACTTTGAAGGAATGAGATAATTTCCACAGTAATGTAACACTCAGCCTAGGTAAATGATTGAACGCCTTCCAAAACTGTTCTATTGACGAATGATTTTCATTAATAACTTGCAGACAAGTCAAACCAGGATCTATTCATTCTGTCTTTTATTATTAGACATCACTTAGCACACACATATTTATGTATTCATGTAAATGTTCAAATACACCTATATACATATATGCATACATACATATGCCACTATAATAAACACTATACTTATCAATTAAAGCTAAAATTTTAAAATAATTGAATTAATTGGGCAAGAATTCAATATTTTTAATATTATGTCAATATTATTTTCCAATATTATATCACTGTTGAATCCATCCCTCTTAGAATGCTGTGTTTTCCAAAACTTATTAAATTATGTGAAGCTCCATGAAAGTGTTGTAATTTATCAAAATACATCATTATTTTATTCTGGATATTTGAGTTGTAGAGCAATTACTGCTGCTGCTGCTGCTAAGTCACTTCAGTCGTGTCCGACTCTGTGCGACCGCATAGACGGCAGCCCATCAGGCTCCCCTATCCCTGGATTCTCCAGGCAAGAACACTGGAGTGGGATGCCATTTCCTTCTCCAATGCATGAAAGTGAAAAGTGAAAGTGAAGTCTCTCAGTTGTGTCCGACTCTTCACCACCCCATGGACTGCAGCCTACCAGGTTCCTCCGCCCATGGGATTTTCCAGGCAAGAGTACTGGAGTGGGGTGCCATTGCCTTCTCTGAGAGCAATTATTACTGATGTCTTAAAACCATTTGCTATTTTTCCTTTTTATTTTACTATTCCTAAATTGAAGTCAACTTTTAAAATGCTAATCTGTTATCTAAAGAAGAATATGCTTTCCTGCTTGCCAAGTTACTTCAGTCATGTCCATCTTTTTGTGACCCTATGGACCATACTTTTTGTGACCCTATCGACCACAGCCCATCAGGCTCCTCTCTCTGTGGGGAGTCTCCAGGCAAAAATACTGGAGTGGGTTGCCTTGCCCTCCTCCAAGGATCTTCCTGACCCAGCAATTGAACCTATGTCTCTTATGTCTCCCACATTGACAGAAAAAAGTATGAGGTGCTATACTCATTAGAATATTTTAAAGCAAATTATCACACCAAAGAATTTACTTTTTATTCTGAATGCATAGCAAAATACTGGTGATTAGCTGGTACTTCATAAACACATAATGTATGGCTATGTATTACATGGATAAATCATTAAATAAATGAGATCATAAAGTATCAGTACTTTCTAAGAGCTAATAATAATAATAAGAATAATGTTCTCTGTATCCTCAAGTGAGAAAAGAGAGAGAAAAAGCCCATAGCCTTGTCTATCAAATATTTCAGATTAACGTCTGTTAGGTGTTTGTTGCAGTGACAGAATTAAGCTATTTTGATATATATACAAAAGAAATTAGAGAAGAGTAATTGCTATTCATAAAACCTTACATGTTAAGCCAGCATATATTTCCCTAGAAGTTACTTTTTTGTCCTTAGAGACATGTCAAATGATTATTTGATAAAATCAACACATTTCTAAAGATTCAGCTGAGTAGGACAAGGGTAGACTACAAAATAAGACCTATTTCTTGAAGTTGGAAAGTAGAGAAAGAAGCTAACCATGTCAAAAGGTGAAGTGAAATAAAGCAAAATCATGGGCTAAAACTCAGGAGTTCTATCACTTAATATGCAATGTTTTCCAACAATTACAAAATATGAAAGAATAAAGAGCACCAGGGCAGAACACATTTCAGATTTGTTGAGAAAAACAATTTTTTCTCCTTAACTTTTCATTAGCTTCACAAATAAACTAAATTAGACATTCCTTTCACAGGGTGTTCAGAGATTTATTTCTGCCAATGCATATAAAAAGTCAAGGACATGTTAGATATTCAGTGAAGTTAAGTTTTATCTTGGATAAAATTTATGGAATTAAGGAATATCAGAAAAATTCTAAAACAATTGAGTCAAATGTAAATATTACATGAATATTTAAATAGGAAATCTCAGCATAAAAGTAATTCTTCAATTGAAGGATTATGTTAGAATTAAAAGGACACTTCACTTTTGTCTATATGTATCATTTGAACAATAGTAGTAAAATAACACCTAACACTGCCTTGATTCTCAGTGGATAAAAGTGGAAACAAAATTTTTGAAAATGTTCAGGTATTTACCTATTTTGAAAGAATGATTAACTGTCAAATGAGATTCATTGACATTTTCACATGAGACTTCACTAGTGATTCAAATGGAACAGGCAAACACAGAGGAAATTTTCTTTCTCTGGAGGAATTAAAGATGTCTGATTAAACTTCTAAGAATGTCTCTTATGCCTCATCAAAACAGGCTATGGTTTCCTATTAATAGAAGAACTTTTTGAGCAATGGGCCACAGGTAAAAAGCTATTTCGATTTCAAAACTTCTTTTATATACATTCTGTTAATTAAACAGAACATGCTTATTACTGCACTCCAATCTCTAGTCAGTCATGCCTCATGAATCCATAACTTCTAGGTTTACACTAAACATTATATATGGACTACAGAGGGGCTTCCCTAGTGGTTCAGGGATAAAGAGTCCACGCCAATGCAGGAGCTGCAGGAGATGCAGATTCTGTCCCTAAGACAGGAAAATCCCCTGGAGGAGGACATGGAAACCCACTCCAGTATTCTTGCCTAGAGAATTCCATGAACAGAGGAGCCTAGAAGGCTACAGTCCATAAGGTCCTAGTCAGACAGGACTGAAGTGACTGAACACAAGCATCAGATCAGATCAGATCAGATCAGTCGCTCAGTCATGTCTGACTCTTTGCGACCCATGAATCGCAGCACACCAGGCCTCCCTGTCCATCACCAACTCCCGGAGTTCACTCAGACTCATGTCCATCGAGTCAGTGATGCCATCCAGCCATCTCATCCTTCTCCCCTTCTCCTTTTGCCCCCAATCCCTCCCAGCATTAGAGTCTTTTCCAATGAGTCAACTCTTTGCATGAGGTGGCCAAAGTACTGGAGTTTCAGCTTTAGCATCATTCCTTCCAAAGAAATCCCAGGGCTGATCTCTTTCAGAATGGACTGGTTGGATCTCCTTGCAGTCCAAGGGACTCTCAAGAGTCTTCTCCAACACCACAGTTCAAAAGCATCAATTCTTTGGTGCTCAGCCTTCTTCACAGTCCAACTCTCATATCCATACATGACCACAGGAAAAACCATAGCCTTGACTAGATAAACCTTTGTTGACAAAGTAATGTCTCTGCTTTTGAATTTGCTATCTAGGTTGGTCATAACTTTCCTTCCAAGGAGTAACCGTCTTTTAATTTCATGGCTGCAGTCACCATCTGTAGTGAAATTGGAGCCCAGAAAAATAAAGTCTGACACTTTTTCCCCATCTATTTCCCAAGCATAGACTAGATGTATTCTGCTAAAAGAATCTTATAGAAAGAAGCTCCCAGTATTTTCTAATAGCAAACACCACTAGCATGGAAAAGACCCTGATGCTGGGCTTTCCTGTCTTTCACCATCTCCCAGAGTTGGCTCAAACTCATGTCCATTGAGTCAGTGATGCTATGTAACCATCTCATCCTCTTCCACCTCCTTCTCCTTTTGTATTCAATCTTTCCCAGCATCAGGGTCTTTTCCAATGAGCTGGCTCTTCACATCAGGTGTCCAAAATATTGTACACCTTCAGCTTCAGAATCAGTTCTTCCAATGAATATTCATGGTTGATTTCCTTTAAGATTGACTGGTTTGATCTCCTTGGAGACCAAGGAACTCTTGAAAGTCTTCCAGTATCACAGTTGAAAAGCATCAATTCTTTGGCTCTTAGCTTTCTTTATGGTCCTACACTCACATTAGTACATGACTACAAGAACAACCATAACTTTGACTAGATGGACCTTTGTTGGAAAAGTGATATATTTGCTTTTTAATACCCTGTCTATTTTTTTCATAGCTTTCCTTACAAGGAACAAGCATCTTTTTATTGAAAAACTGCAGTCAGGGTCCACAGTGATTTTTGGAGCCCAAGGAAAGAAAATCTGTCACTGTTTCCACTTTTCCCCCTCTATTTGCCATGATGTGATGGGGCCAGATGCCATGATCTTAGTTTTTTGAAATTTGAGTTTTAGGCCAGCTTTTTCACTCTTCTTTTTCATCCTCATTAAGATACTCTTTAGTTCCTCTTCATTTTCTGCCATTAGAGTGCTATCATTTGCATATCTGAGATTGGTGGTATTTGTCCTAGCAATCTTAATTCCAACTTGTTATTCGTCCAACTCAGCATTTTGTATGATGTGCTTTGCATATAAGTTAAATAAACAGGGTGACAAAATACAGCCTTGTCATACTCCTTTCCCAATTTTGACCAGTCAATTGTTACATGCAAGATATTAAGAGACTTTCTCCTGAGAGTCCCTTGGACTGCAAGGAGATCAAATTAGTCAATCCTAAAGGAAATCAGTCCTGAATATTCATTGGAAGGACTGATGCTGAAGGTGAAGCTCCAATACTTTGGCCACCTGATGCGAAGAACTGACTCACTTGAAAAGACCCTGATGCTGGGAAAGATTGAAGGCAGGAGGAGAAGGGGATGACAGAAGATGAGATGGTTGCATGGCATCACTGACTTAATGGACATGAGTTTGAGCAAGCTCTGCGTGTTGGTGATTGACAGGAAAGCCTGGCATGCTTCAGTCCATGAGGTTGCAAAGAATTGGATGCAACTGAGCAACTGAATTGAACTGACTGAAGGTTCTAACTGTTACTTCTTGACCCACATACACCTCTTTTAGGGGACAGGTACAGTTGTCTGGTAGTCCCATCTGTTTAAGAATTTTCCACAGTTTATTGCGATCCACACAGTCAGAAGCTTTCACATAGTCAATGAAGCAGATTTTTTTTTTCCTGGAATTCCTTTGCTTTCTTTATGATCCAATGGATGTTGGCAATTTAACCTCTGGTTACCCTGCATTTTCTAAATCCAACTTGAACATCTGGAAGTTCTTGGTTCACATACTTTTGAATCCTAACTTGAAGGATTTTGAACTTAACCTTAGTAGCATGTGAAATGTGTGCAATTGTCCAGAAATTGAAACATTTTTTGGTACTGTCTTTCTTTAAGACTGGAAAGAAAACTGAACTTTTCTAGTCCTGTGGCCACTGCTAAGCTTTCCAAATTTGCTGACATATTGAGTGCATCACTTTAACAACATGATCTTTCAGTATTTCAAGTTCTTATTCAATATTGTACTTTACAGCATCAGACTTTAACTTTCACCACCAGACATGTCCACAGTAAAAGATCATTTCCTTTTTGTCCCAGTTCCTTCATTCTTTCTGGAGCAATTAATAATTGTCTCCCACTCTTCCCCAGTAGCATATTGGACACTTTCCAACCTGGGTACTCATCTTCCTGTGTCATATCCTTTTGCCTTTTCATACTGTTCATGGGGTTCTTATGGCAAGAAGGGAATGGCTTGCTATTCCCTCCTCTAATGGATCACATTTTGTCAGAACTCTCCACTATGATCCATCCATCTTGAGTGGTCCTGCATGGCATGGATCATAGCTTCATTGATTTAAGCAAGCCTCTTGTCACAACAACGCTGTGATCCATGGAAAGGTATCTTTATTTACATCTGTCAGATCATTTTATAGGATCACTTAGTTTCATGTTTGAGTAAATAGACAAGTGTCAGGAATCTTGGGAGGTGGGACTCATCTTTAGAAATTTGCCTGAACATTTTATGTTAAGCATTTTCTATTTGGAGAACTATTAAATAAATATATATCTCAACACCTAAAAATAAAGATAGTGCAAAGGGAAATGTTATTGTGCCCTTTAGGGAATGAGAAAATTGAGTATTATGGATTTCTTTATTTGCCTCACATTAATTAATTTACCAGAATCTGAATTGAATCCCAGACATAGGGTTCCAAACTAAGTAAAAGCACAGATGTTTGGAAATAAACACAGGTACTTAAGAGGAAGCTTAATACATATATATATATATATATATATATATATTTTTTTTTTTTTTGCTAAACTGCATATTAAAGAAATGCCAATCAAGATCACTATGAAGCATCACCTCACACGAGTCAGAATAGCTATCATCAAAAAAATCTACAAACAATAAATAAATGCTGGAGTGGGTGTGGAGGAAAGAGTGCAACCTCTTGTACAATTGGTGGGAATGTAAATTGGTACAACCACTATGGAAAAGACTATCAGTGCTAGTCTGTCAGTTGCGTCCAACTCTTTGCAACACCATGGCCTATAGCCTGCCAGGCTACTCTGTCCATGGAATTCTCCAGGCAAGAATATTGGAGTGGGTAGCCATTCCCTCCTCCAGGGTATCAGACACCAGTCTCCTGCACTGTAGGCAGATTCTTTACCATCTGAGACACCAGGGAAGCCCATGAAAAACAGTATGGAGATTCCTTTAAAAAAAACTACCATATAACCCAGCAATCCGATTACTGGGCATATACCCTGAAAAACCATAATTCCAAAAGACATAAGCACCCCAATGTTCATTACAGCACAATTTACAATAGCCAAGACATAGAAGCAACTTTGACAACCATGAACAGATGAATAGCTAACACAGTTGTGGTACATATATACAATGTAATTCTACTCAATGGAATTTGAGTCATCTCTAGTAAGTTGAATGAACCTACAGCCTGTTATACTGAGTGAAGTAAGTCAGAGAGAGAGAGGAAAAAAAAATATATTAATGCATATATGTGGAATCTAGAAAAAATGCTACTGATGAACTTATTTGCAAGACAGGCATAGAGACGCAGATGTAGAGCATGTATTTGTGGACATGGGAGAGAAGGAGAGGATGGGAAGAACTGAAGAGTAGCATCATTGGCATATATAGTCTAACATGTGTAAAACGGCCTGTAAGTGGGAAGCTGCTGCATAACACTGGGCGCTCAGTTCAGTGCCCTGTGAACCTAGAAGGGTGGGATGGCAAGGTTAGAGAGAGGCTCAGGAGGGAGGGGATATATGTATACTTACAGCAGATTCACATTGTTGTACAGCAGAAACCAATGCAACATTGTAGAGCAATTATCTTCCAATTAAAAATACATTTTAAAAAATGCAAAAAAATGATTCATTCCAATACATATTTTTATAATAGAAAAGCGAAGAGACCCAAGGGCTTAAGGACTTTTTTTTTTTTTGGCTTGGCTATTCCCATTGTCTGACAGGATTGTAATTTTGTAACTTGATAGCACTTGTTAAAATGCTTAAGCCTTGCTTCTAAATCTTTGACTTGCTTAATTGTGGTTCCTCTCCATGGCTTTTGTGTTATACAGGACTAGTTTCAATTTGCTGGTTTGTGGCATTTTCAGATTTCAAGCACCCAGTCAATTTTGAAGGATTAGAAATATAAGCTTCTTAAAGTATTTCCTGAAAAAGCTTCTCTTAGAAGGAAGCTGGAAGCTGGGAAACCTACTTCAAATTGTTTCCTTTAGGTTCTTCTAATGTGTAACAATGGGTTTTCATTTCCTTAATCTTAAATTTTTAATATCTGTCCTTTAAAGTCATTTAAGACACTTTAAATAAAACAAAATCACTTAAAATATTTTAATATTGAATCATTCTTTCTTACTTAGGTCAACTTTGTTTGATAAATTCATACAAATAGGAAGCAAAGAGGAAGGAAAGAGGGAGAAAGAGTGAATTATAAACCTTAATTATATTTTTAAATTTAGTGTTTAGTAGGATTTTTGGATTAATTTGATCAAAATTTATTTCATCTTGTATGTGATGGATTGTTCTTTGTTCTATATCCCTAAAATTTTCTGACGTTTTTGTTTGTAGTCAATCTCAGTTCCTATATCTAGTGTTAGGCAATCAGGTATTGTTTTATCTATTGATCCTTATTTATATGATATATATATTTATCATATGTATACGAATGTGTATATATATATAGTGTGTGTATATTAATATATGCTATACATATTTTATATGTGTATACTATACCCATACAAAAGTGTATACTATACCCTTTATTTTTTATAAAAATTTTATTTAAATGGAAAAATAGAATCACTTCAATTTGAGTTTTTCACTTAACATGTGTCTGAGATTTAGCCATGTATTAGGGTTGTTAGATGTATTGTTATTTGTTCCTTTTTATTGCTGAGTAAAAGAAGGCTGAGAACTGAAGAACTGATGCTTTCAAACTGGTGTTGGAGAAGACACTTGAGAGTCCCTTGGGCAGCAAGGAGATCAAACTAGTCAATCCTAAAGGAAATCAAACCTGGATATTCATTGGAAGGACAGATGCTGAAACTGAAGCTCCAATGCTTTGACCACCTGATGCGAAGAGTCTTCTAGTTGGAAAAGCCCCTGATGCTGGGAAAGATTGAAGGCAGGAGGAGAAGGGGATGTCAGAAGATGAGATGGTTGGATGGCATCACCGAATCAATGAACTTGAGTTTGAGAAAACTCCAGGAGATAGTGAAGGACAGGGAAGTCTGGAGTGCTGTAATCCATGGGGTCACAAAGTGTTAGATGCAATCCATTATATTGATGCAGTCTGTTTTGTTTATCAATTTACAAGTTGATGACTGCTTAGATGTTTTCAGTTTCTTCCTACAAATAATTATTACAAGTCTTTGTATGGTTATGTGTTTTTTAATTTACCATTAAGTAGGTACCTAGGAATAGAACCCTGGATCATATGCAAGTATATATTCAACTCTTTAAAGAAACTGTCAAAATGTTTTCCAAAGAGGCTGTACCTTTTGTATTTCTATCAGTGATACATGGGTGTTTCGGTTTCCAACACTTGGTATTAACCATGTTTTTGGATTATAGGCTTTCTTCTAAATGGTAGTGCTATCTCCTTTTGGTTTTAATTTGCATTTTCTTAATGACTAAGGATGTTGAACATCTTTTCTTGGGAATAGACACATGGGTGTTACCTTTGTTGAAATATCCACATAAATATTTGCCCTCTCTTACTTGGTTTGTTTTCCTTTTATTATCCAGTAACATCCAAATTAATAATAAGGGTTCTTATCAGAGAGGCAGGGAACTCAGTGAGAGGAGAAGTGATGAAGAAACCAGTAGTCTAAATGATTCCATTTCTGGAGGGGACAGAGAGCCAAGGAATGTGGGCTGCCTCTAAAAGCTGTTTTTCTCATAGCATTGTTTCCCTAACAGTGACCATAGGACATTTGTATTAAAATCACTTGTAATTCTTGCTTAAAAATGAACTGAGATCACACTTGTAAGATTGGGTGATGATTTGAAATTGTACTCTTTAAAATCATCCCATGTGATTCCCATGTACGCTTAAGTTTGGTATCTATTTCTCTACAGAAATCTCAGTCTAAATACACTATAGCCAGTTCAGTTCAGTTCAGTTGCTCAGTCATGTCTGACTCTTTGCGACCACAAGGACTGCAGCATGCCAGGCTTCCCTGTCCATCACCAACTCCCGGAGCTTGCTCAAACTCATGTCCATCGAGTCAGTGATGCCATGCAACCATCTCATCTTCTGCCATCCCCTTCTCCTCCTGCCTTCAATCTTTTCCAGCATCAGGGGCTTTTCCAATGATTCAGTTCTTAACATCAGATGGTCAAAGTATTGGAGTTTCAGCTTCAACATCAGTCCTTCCAGTGAATATTCAGGACTGATTTCCTTTAGGATGGACTGATTGGATCTCCTTGCAGTCCAAGGGATTCACAAGAGTCTTCTCCAATACTGCAGTTCAAAAGCATTAATTATTAGGTGCTCAGCTTACTTAAAATTCCAACTCTCACATCCATACATGACTATTAGAAAAACCATAGCCTTGCCTAGATGGACCTTTGTTGGTAGAGTAATGTCTCTGCTTTTTAATACGCTGTCTAGGTTAGTCATAACTTTGCTTTCAAGGAACAAGTATCTTTTAAACTCATGGTTGCATTCACCATCTGCAGTGATTTTGGAGCCCAAAAAAATAAGTCCGTCACTGTTTCCCTATCTATTTCCCATGAAGTGATGGGACCAGATGCCATGATCTTCGTTTTCTGAATGTTGAGTTTTAAGCCAACTTTTTCACTCTTCTCTTTCACTTTCATCAAGAGGCTCTTTAGTTCTTCTTCACTTTCTGCCATAAGGGTGGTGTCAACTGCATATCTGGTGTTATTGATATTTCTCCCGGCACTCTAGATTCCAGCTTGTGCTTCCTCCAGCCCAATGTTTCTCGTGATGTACTCTGCATATAAGTTAAATAGCAGGTTGACAATACACAGCCTTGACATACTCCTTGTCCTATTTGGAAACAGTCTATTGTTCCATGTCCAGTTCTAACTGTTGCTTCCTGACCTGCATACAGATTTCTCAAGAGGCAGGTCAGGTGTGCTGGTATTCCCATCTCTTTCAGAATTTTCCAGTTTATTGTGGTCCACACAGTCAAAGGCTTTGGCGTAGTCAATAAAGCAGAAATAGATGTTTTTCTGGAACTCTCTTGCTTTTTCAATGATCCAGCGGATATTGGAAAATTGATCTCTTGTTCCTCTGCCTTTTCTAAAACCAGCTCGAACATATGGAAGTTCATGGTTCACATATTGTTGAAGCCTGGCTTGGAGAATTTTGAGCATTACTTTACTAGCATGTGAGATGAGTGCAATTGTGTGGTACTTTGAGAATTATTTGGCATTGACTTTCTTTGGGATTGGAATGGAAACTGACCTTTTCCAGTCCTATAGCCATTGTTCAGTTTTCCAAATTTGCTGGCATATTGAGTGCAGCACTTTCACAGCATCATCTTTTAGGATTTGAAATAGCTCAACTGGAATTCCATCAGTTGCACTAGCTTTATTCATAGTGATGCTTTCTAAGGCCCACTTGACTTAACATTCCAGGATGTCTGGCTCTAGATGAGTGAGCACACCATCATGATTATCTGGGTCGTGAAAATATTTTTTATACAGTTCTTCTGTGTATTCTTGCCACCTCTTCTTAATATTTTCTGCTTCTGTTAGTTCCATACCATTTCTGTCTTTTATTGAGCCCATCTTTGCATGAAATATTCCCTTGGTATCTCAAATTTTCTTGAAGAGATCTCTAGTCTTTCCCATTCTATTGTTTTCTTCTATTTCTTTGCACTGATCACTGAGAAAGGCTGTCTTATCTCTCCTTGCTATTCTTTGGAACTCTGCATTCAAATGGGTATATCTTTCCTTTTCTCCTTTGCTTTTCACTTCTCTTCTTTTCACACCTATTTGTAAGGCCTCTTCAGACAGCCATTTTTCTTTTTCACATTTCTTTTTCTTAGGGATGGTCTTGATCACTGCCTCCTGTTCAATGTCGTGAACCTCCATCCATCGTTCATCAGACACTCTATCAGATCTAGTCCCTTAAATATAGTTCTCACTTTCACTGTATAATCATAAGGGATTTGATTTAGGTCATACCTTAATGGTCTAGTGGTTTTCCCTACTTTCTTCAATTTCAGTCTGAATTTGGCAATAAGGAGTTCATGATGTGAGCCACAGTCAGCTCCTGGTCTTGTTTTCACTGACTGTATAGAGCTTCTCCATCTTTGGCTGCAAAGAATATAATCAATCTGATTTCAGTGTTGACCACCTGGTGATGTCCATGTGTAGTGTCTTCTCTTGTGCTGTTGAAAGAGAGTGTTTGCTATAACCAGTGCGTTCTCTTGGCAAAACTCTATTAGCTTTTGCTCTACTTCATTTTGCACCCCAAGGCCAAATTTGCCTGTTACTCCAGGTGTTTCTAGACTTCCTACTTTCACATTTCAGTCCCCTATAATGAAAAGGACATCTTTTTTTGGGTGTTAGTTCTAAAAAATCTTGTAGGTCTTCATGCTGCTGCTGCTGGTGCTAAGTCGCTTCAGTTGTGTCCAACTCTGTGCGACCCCTTAGATGGCAGCCCACCAGGCTCTGCTGTCCATGGGATTTTCCAGGCAAGAGTACTGGAGTGCATCGCCATTACCTTCTCTGGTAGGTCTTCATAGAACCATTCAACTTCAGTTTCTTCAGTATTACTGGCTGGGGCATAGACTGGATTACTGTGATACTGAATGTTTTGCCTTGGAAATGAACAGATCATTCTGTCGTTTTTGAGATTTCATCCAAGTACTGCATTTTGGACTCTTTTGTGGACTATAATGGCTGCTTCATTTCTGCTAGTGGATTCTTGCCCACAGTAGTAGATATAATGGACATCTCAGTTAAATTCACCCATTCAAGTCCATTTTAGTTTGCTGATTCCTAAAATGTCAAAGTTCACTTTTGACCACTTCCGTGATTACACAGGTCCATGGTTCATGGACCTAACATTCCAGGTTCCTATGCAATATTGCTCTTTACAGCATTGGACCTTGCTTCTATCACCAGTCACATTCACAACTGGATGTTGTGTTTGCGTTGACTCTGTCTCTTCATTCTTTCTGGAGTTATTTCTCCACTCATCTCCAGTAGCATATTGGGCATCTACCAACCTGGGCATTTCATCTTTCAGTGTCCTATCTTTTTGCCTTTTCGTACAGTTCATGGGGTTCTCAAGGCAAGAATACTGAAGTGGTTTGCCATTCCCTTCTCCAGAGGACCACATTTTGTCAGAACTCCCCACTCAATGGGTCTCCACATGACCCATCTGTCTTGGGTAGCCCTACATGGCATGGCTCATAGTTTCATTGAATTAGACAAGGCTGCGGTCAATGTGATGAGATTCGTTAGTTTTCTGTGATTGTGATTTTCAGTCTTCTGCCCTCTGATGGAGAAGGATGAGAGACTTATGGAAGCTTCCTGATGGGAGACTGACTGAGGGGGAACTGGGTCTTGTTCTCATGGGTGGGGCCATACTCAATAAATTTTTAATCCAATATTCTGTTGTTGGTTGGAGCTATGTTCCCTGCTACTTACTTGGAGCCAAACTATGGTGGAGGTAATGAAGATAATGGTGACCTCCTTCAAAAGATCCCATGTATGTACTGCTACACTCAGTGGCCCCAACCCTGCAGCAGGCCACCAGCGACCCAGGCCTCTGCTGGAGACTCTTGGACACTCACAGACAAGTCTGGGTTAGTCTCTTATGAGATCACTACTCCTTTCTCCTGGGTTCTGGTGCACAAGGTTCTGTTTGTGCCCTCTAAGAGTCTATTTTCCAGTCCTGTGTAAGTTGTGGGAGCTCTATGGTCGGGTTAATGGCAACCTCCTCCAAGAGGGCTTATGCCATACCCAAGTTTGCTGCACCCAAAGCCCCTGTCCCTGTGGCAGTCCACTGGTGACCTACATGTCCACAGGGGACAGACTGAGTTCTGTCTCAGGCTCTGTGGGGTCCCTGGGTCCTCGTGCACACAAGGTTTGTTTGAGCCCTCTGAGCATCTCTGATGGGAATGGGGTTTGATTCTAAACGTGAATTTGCCCCTCCTACCATCTTGCTAGGGCTTCTCCTTTGCCCTTGGACATGGGGTATCACCTCACGGCCAGTCCAGTGAAGCGCAGCCACCACCCCTGACCTTGGACATGGAGTATCTCCTCTCAGCCTCTCATCACTCAGTGCCAGGCAGCCTATAGCCAACATGGACACAACTTCCAGTCTTATTTGTTGCTAGCCACAGAGGCTCGTCCTTGGCTGTCTTATCTCAAATCTTTGTCATCCTACCTTATACTTTTTTATATTAACTTAACATTACCATAATCTGATGTCAATACCTACACTCCAGCTTCTGTTTTGAGTACAAATGAGTCTACTTTTATTCAGTCCATTTTGGCCAGTGCTGCAATAAGTTTTTAAAAACATGATAGGATGATCACTGGCAGTATTAACAGATAATGTTTTTTCTCCCTACACTGTTTTCTTATCTTTTTGATTAATTTTTATTGAAGTACAGTTGATATATATTGTTGTGGTAGTTTCTGCTATACAGCAAAATGAATCAGTTAAATGTATACATATATTCATTCTTTTTTAGACTCTATTCCTAAATAAGTCATTACAGAGTATTGAGTAGACTTCTTTGTGCTATATAGTAAGTTCTAAATAGTTATGTATTTTAAATATTGTAGTATGTGTTTGTCAATCTCAATCTCCCAAATTATCCCCTTTCCTCCTTTGGTAATCATTGATTTGCTTTCTACATCTGTGACTATATTTCTGTTTCATAGATTCATCTGTCCCATTTTTTAATATCCCATGTATAAGCAATATCATGTAATATTTGTCTGTCTGACTTCACCCATTATGGTAATTTCTAGGTGCTGCAAATGGCATTCTTTCTTTCTTTTTTATGGCTAAGTAATAATATCCCATCATATATATGTACCACATCTTCTTTATCCATTTCTCCATTGATGGAAATTTCAGTTGCTTTCATGTCCTGACTATTGTAAATAGTTTTTCCAACTCTATTTTTTAGTTTTTTAGTTTTTTTTTTTTTTAAAGAACCTCTATGCTATCCTCCATAATGATTGTACCAATTTATAACAATATAGCAAGGTTCTCTTTTCTCTACACCCGCTGCAGCATTTATTGTTTGTAGAGTTTTTGTGTTAGATATTTAGACTACTATAATAAACTACAGTAGATTGGATGAAATAAACAATAGCACTTTATTTCTCACAGTTCTGTGGGCTAAGAAGATCAAGTTGACAGCAGATTCTGTGTCTGGTGAGGGCTCACTTTCTAGTCTATAGACAGCCACCTCCTCACTATGTCCTCACATGGCAGAAGCTATAAGGGAACTCTCATGCATGTTAAGTCATTTCAGTCATGTTTGACTCTTTGAAACTCTTTGTAGCCTGCTAGGCTCCTCTGTGTGTAGGATTCTCCAAACAAGAATACTGGAGTGGGTTGTCATGCTTTCCTTCAGGGTATCTTCCCAGCGCAGGGATTGAACCTATGTCTCTTATGTCTTATGCCTTGGCAGGCTGGTTCTTTACCACCAGTGCCACCTGGGAAGCCCAAGGGAACTCTCTGGGGGTCTCTTGTATAAGGGCACTCCCTAATCCCGTTATGAGGGTTCTACCCTCATGACCTAATCACCTGTCAATGGCTCCACCTCCTAACCATTCCAATTAGAATTTCAACATATGAACTTTGTGGAAAACAAGCATTTTCCACATAAAGTTTCCAAAAATTCAATACTTGGATCTGCTTATTGGCATCACCTGGGAATTAGTCTAATTCCTAGGCCCCACATAGACTTGTTAAATCAGAAAATCTGGGGCTGGGGTCCAGCCATCAGTTCTTTTACAAGCCCTCTATGTGCTGCATACTCCAGTTTGAGAACCACTACTGTGTAGGAAATTTGTCATGACCAAACCATAAGATAAACATTTAGTTTTTGAATTTTAATGATTTAAATAAAAACTCCAGAATACCTATAACCTCAAAGAATAAAAACCTCACTTTTACTTTGACTCTCTAGTTTTATTTTCTTCCTGTCTCTTATTAGTGTTATGGACTACTAAGTATTTCAAGAGAAAGAAAAACATATGAATGGCTTCCCCTCAGATTAGCTCTTTCTTAGCAGTTAGTATGTGGAGACTCAGTGTTATATCACATTGTGAAATATTCTTCTCTACCAAAGTAGCAGCTATAATTTTGTTTAACATTTCAAGCCTCACCATATGTTAGAAAATTTTCCTTAGGGCTGAACCTAAGTTTTCTGACTAAGAGTCTTAGTGTCCCCTTCCTGAATGAAATATTTAGAAAAGTGAATGCATACAGGGTCTTATTCACCACAGTCGAAGATTGAGTCCATAAATAGGGACAATAGAAGACAGAAGATATAATATAATTGCATTCCCATTAAAGCCTGTTATTCTAAGGGCTTCCCTGGTGGCACTGAAGATTCCCTGAAGAATCTGCCTACCGTGCAGGAGGTGCAGGTTCAATCCCTGGGTGAGGAAGATCCCCTGGAGAAGGGAATGGCAGCACTTCAGTATTCTTGCCTAGAGAATGCCATGGACAGAGGAGGCTGGTGGGCTACAGTCCATGGGGTTGCAAAGAGCGACTAACACACACACACATGAACACTCTAAAATTCATTGATAAATATAATAAATGCACTGGGCATGATCTTATACAACATTCTGCATTACTAGGATTAAGTCTGCCTGTGAGTGACAATCAAAATATTCACATTTAAAACACATAGGATTTTTTCTGCCACATAGAACAGTCTGGAAGTAAGTGATCTAGGGATGACAGAGTGTGACATTTTGTTTTTATTTCTTTTTCCATTGAATTTTATATATAACCCCCATTTGGAGTTTCAGGAACACTTTTAAGCCTTAACCATTAAGTCTACATTCCCCCTAGAAAGAGGAGAGAAAAGGACAAAGAAATTAATCTCTCTTCCTTTTGAGAACAAGCATTCCTCATCACTTCTGTGAAGCTTCCCTGGACCAGAATTTAACCACATGATTGACTGTCAAAAATGAGAACTCCTGACACCTCAATATGAGCCACACCTCCACAAAATAATTACAGTTTCTATAAGGAAGAAGAAAAAAATGGAGACTGGGCATAACTATGAGTTTCTGTAAAACTGTGGTCTTGTCATCTTTACTGTTTAAGTTTTCTCCTTTATTGCTTTTTTATTTACCTATACTGAAAAAAAAATATGATTTATTTGTGATATGTAGAGACATCATATTATTGTTGTTGTTTACTTGCTAAGTCTTGTCTGACTGTGACCCCATGGACTGCAGCATTCCAGGCTTCACATCTTATTAGGATGGTGCAAAAGTAATGACAGATTTTGCATTGCTTAAATTTGCCATTTGATATTGGAATACATTCTAAATAAGTGTGGTTATGTTATACATCTCTTTAATGCACATTTCTCAATTTATGTTTTTTGATAGACTTATTACTTTCTATTTATTTTATATTTATTGTAGACTATGGAAATGATGTTAAACAAAAGGCAAATTACAGTGATTTTCTTATTTTAGTTCAAAATCAGCCTTAAAGCAACTGAGACAATCCGCAACATCAATAACGCACTTGGCCCAGGAACTGCAAAGGAACTTACAGTGCAATGGTCATGCAAGAAATTTTGCAAAGGAGACAAGAGCGTTGAAGATGAGCATAGTGACCAGCCATTGGAAGTTGACAACAACCAATGAAGAGGATATCAAAGTTGATCCTCTTACAACTATATGAGAAGTTGACAAAGAATTCCACGTTAACTGTTCTATGGTCATTCAGCATTTGAAGCAAATTGGAAAGATGAAAAAGTTCAATAAGTGAGTGCCTCATGAGCTGACCCCCTCAAAAAAAATCATTATTTTGAAGTATTCTTTTCTTTTATTTTATGCAACAACAAGGAACCATTTCTTGACTGGATTGTGGTGTGCAATGAATAATGGTTGTTGGTCCCATCACTTCATGGCAAGTAAATGTGGAAAAAATGGAAATGGTGACAGACTTTATTTTCTTGGGCTCCAAAATTACTGCAGATGGTAACTGCAGCCATGAACTATAAAGATGCTTGCTTCATGGAAGAAAAGTTATCACCAGTCTAGACAGTGTATTAAGAAGCAGAGACATCACTTTGCCAACAAAGGACTG
The DNA here is from genome assembly GCF_019923935.1 of Bubalus bubalis. Lineage (NCBI taxonomy): Eukaryota > Metazoa > Chordata > Mammalia > Artiodactyla > Bovidae > Bubalus > Bubalus bubalis. Next base: position 51,488,839 of record NC_059175.1, on the reverse strand, counting down.
TATAGTCAAAGCTATGGTTTTTCCAGTAGTCATGTATGGATGTGAGAATTGGACCATAAAGAAGGCTGAGTGCTGAAGAATTAATGCTTTCAAATTGTGGTGCTAGAGAAGACTTGGACTGCAAGGAGATCAAACCAGTCAATCCTAAAAGAGAAAAAGTGAAAATCTTAGTTGCTCAGTCATATTCAACTCTGCAACCCTATGGACTTCAGCCCTCCAGGTTCCTCTGTCCATGGAATTTTCCAAGCAAGAGTACTGGACTGGGTTCTCTCTCTCTCTGTAGTTGCTAAGTCACATCCGACTCTTGCAACCTAATGGACTGTAGCCTGCCAGACTCCTCTGTCCATGGGATTCTCCAGGCAAGAATACTGGAGTGGGTTGCCATTTCCTTCTCCAGGGGATCTTCCCAACCCAGGAATCGAACTGGGGTCTCCTGCATTGCAGGCAGATTCTTTACTAACTGAACTATAAGGATTGGGTTACCATTCCTTATCTGGAAATGAAACGTGGGTCTCCTCTGCTGCAGGATGTTCTTTTTTTTTTTTTTTAATTTTATTTTATTTTTTAAACTTTACATAATTGTATTAGTTTTGCCAAATATCAAAATGAATCCGCCACAGGTATACATGTGTTCCCCATCCTGAGCCCTCCTCCCTCCTCCCTCCTCCCTCCTCCCTCCCCATTCCATCCCTCTGGGTCGTCCCAGTGCACCAGCCCCAAGCATCCAGTATCGTGCATCAAACCTGGACTGGCAACTCGTTTCATACATGATATTTTACATGTTTCAATGCCATTCTCCCAAATCTTCCCACCCTCTCCCTCTCTCTCAGAGTCCATAAGACTGTTCTATACATCAGTGTGTTATGATCAAAACTCTCCAGAAAGCAGGAATAGAAGGAACATACCTCAACATAATAAAAGCTATATATGACAAACCCACAGCAAACATTATCCTCAATGGTGAAAAATTGAAAGCATTTCCTCTAAAGTCAGGAACAAGACAAGGGTGCCCACTTTCACCATTACTATTCAACATAGTTTTGGAAGTTTTGGCCACAGCAATCAGAGTGAAAAAGGAATAAAAGGAATCCAAATTGGAAAAGAAGAAGTAAAGCTCTCACTGTTTGCAGATGACATAATCCTCTACATAGAAAACCCTAAAGACTCCACCAGAAAATTACTAGAACTAATCAATGACTATAGTAAAGTTGCAGGATATAAAATCAACACACAGAAATCCCTTGCATTCCTATACACTAATAATGAGAAAACAGAAAGAGAAATTAAGGAAACAATTCCATTCACCATTGCAATGGAAAGAATAAAATACTTAGGAATATATCTACCTAAAGAAACTAAAGGATGGTTCTTTACCATCTGAGCCACCAGGGAAGCCTTTATCTTAAAGGGAATCAACCCTGAATATTCATTAGAAAGACTGATGCTAAAGCTGAAACTCCAATACTTTGGGCACCAGATGTGAAGAGCCAACTCATTGGAAAATATCCTGATTCTGGGAAAGGTTGAAGGCAGGAGGAGAAGAAGGTGACAGAGGATGAGATGGTTGGATGTCATCATTGACTCAATGGACATGAGCTTGAGCAAACTCTGGGAGATTGTGAAGGACAGGGAAGCCTGACGTGCTGCGGTTCATGGGGTTACACACAGTCAGACACGACTAAGCAACTGAGTAACAACAACATATGACAACAGGTGATGACCAATTCAGTGGCTGGACTGAGAAGCAGCTCCAAACTATTTCCCAAAGCCAAGCTTGCAGCAAAAAGACATCATGGTCACTGTTTCATGGTCTGCTGCCAGTCTGAACCACTATGACTTTCTGAATCTCAATGAAACCATTAAATCTGAGAAGTATACTCAGTAAATCAATGAGGTGCCCCAAAACTGCCACATCTGCAGGCAGCATTGGTCAACACAATAGGTCCAATATTTCTTCATGACCATGCCTGACTGTCCATCACACAACCAAAGTTTCAAAAGTTGAAGGAATTGGGCTATGACATTTTGCCTCATTCATCATATTCACCTGACCTCTCACCAACCGACTACCACTTTAAGCATCTCAACAACTTTTTACAAGGAGAATGCTTTAACAAACAGCAGGATGCAGAAAATGCTTTCCAATAGTTTGTCTAATATCAAAGTATGGATTTTTATGCTATAGGAGTAAATAAACTTATTTCTCTTTGGCAAAACTGTGTTAATTGTAATGGTTCTTATTTTGGTTAATGAAGATATACTTGAGGTAGTTAGTTATAATGATTTAAAATTCACAGTCTAAAGCCATAATTACATTTTTACCAACCTAATAATAACTTTGGGCACATAGTTTCATCTTTAAAGTATTTTATTACTTAACTTTCAGTTCAGTACAGCATCCTTATATTTCATATTTTTAATTGTGGCATGGATGGAAATTCTCTCGTGGTCCAATGGCTAGGATTCCATGCTTCCAATGCAGAAGGCCCAAGTTTGATCCCTGGTCAGGGAACCATTAATGGATCCCACACGCCATAACTAAGACCCTGTGCATCAACATAAATAAAATCAAATGGATAAATATTTTAAAATAAGTAAAAGTAGCATGGACTCATAAAACTCCAAAAAAAGTAAATTCACTCCAAAAAAATGGAATTTCCATTTCACCCGGCTTTGCTATCTCAGTCAGATAAAGTGTTTTTAAAATGCCAATTGTGCCCCAAATGAAGTAGTTACTCCCCGGTGCTTCTAGCAGTTATCTTCATAAAAATCCAGAAGGTTTGCATTCTTTGAATTAGAGTCACTTCCTCAGCCTGTGTGCTCAGGAATTCCTAAGGCAATCAACTTCAAAGTCTTTTCTCAGCTGGGTGGATTGTCTGCACAATACTTCATAGAGCCTGTATTCATTCATTCTACATGGACCTAACAGAATTCTTTCTGCAATTACTGGGCAGACAGCCTGAAGTCAGGCAGTGACTTTCTGTTTTAACCTACTGGAAGTTGAATTTTTATTTAACAACACATCAAATAGTTGCAACTTAATCTGAAACCCACAGTACTACAACCAAAAGAAAAAAAATAAATCACTTTTTTAAAAAATCAGAAGAACAAAGTTTGTATTTCTAGTAAGACAAAAATAAAGATCATAATATAGTACTATCAAACAACTATAATAAAGTATAAATCTCTCTTCTTTTTCCTGATTTTTAATGGAAGGATTTCTAGTCTTTGAAGTGAAGTGAAGTGAAGTGAAAGTTACTCAGTTGTGTCCCACTCTTTGCCACCCCAGGGACTGTAGACTGCCAGGCTCCTTTGTCCATGAAATTCTCCAGATAAGAATACTGTAGTGGGTAGCTATTCCTTTCTCCAGGGGATTTTCCTTACTCAGAAATTAACCAGGGTCTCTTGCATTGAAGGCGGATTCTTTACCAGCTAGGCTATCAGGGAAGTCCCAGTCTGACAAATTTTTAAATAAAACACTTGCTGTAACTCATTGTTGAAAATTGGTTTTCAATCAGTTTTTTTTTTAATACAAGTTTTTATGTTCTTAATACAAAGTTACAATCATTTAAAAAATGCCTTTTAAAATGAATACAATTTTGATACAAAATTATGTTAACTTAAAAATATTCACCTAATTTAAAACACAGTAGTTTATTTTTTAAGGTGATATAAATTCAGAGGCCACTCTTCTGTGTACCCTACATATTAAATGGTCAATAAAGAGTTTGATAAATAAAAAGAAAAGTAATGCATATCATATTAAAATTCCTAATTTTACATAAGAATATCTAAAGTAATAATCGCTTATGAATCTTAGTCTAAACACACTTTTCAGGTCTTTTATTAAAAAAATTTTTAAAAGTTTATGTTTATGTTTGGCTTCTATAAATAATTGTTCAACTGCTAAGCTGTGTCTGACTCTTTGTGACCCAATGGACTCCAGCACACCAGGCTCCCCTGTGCTTCACTGTCTCCCAGTGTTTGCTCAGATTCATGTTCACTGAGTTGGTCATCCTATCTAACCATCTCATCCTCTGCAACCCCCTTCTCCTTTTGCCTTCACTCTCCCCCAGCTTCAGGGCCTTTTCCACTGAGTTGGCTCTTTGCATCTGGTAGCCAAAGTATGGTAACTTCAGCTTCAGCATCAGTCTTTCAAATGAATATTCAGAGCTGATTTCCTTTAGGATTGACTAGATTGATTTCCTTGCAGTTCAATGAACTCTCAAGGGTCTTCTACAGAACCACAATTCAAAAGCATCAATTCTTTCATCCTCAGCCTTCTTTATGGTCTAACTATCCACATCTGTACACGACTACTGGAAATATATATATATTTTTGACTGCTGCTGCTGCTAAGTCGCTTCAGTTGTGTCCAACTCTATGCAACCCCATAGACGGCAGCCCACCAGGCTCCTCCGTCCCTGGTATTCTTCAGGCAAGAATACTGGAGTGTGTTGCTATTTCTTTCTCCAGTGCATGCATGCATGCTAAGTCGCTTCAGTCCTGTTTGACTCTGTGCGACCCCATGGACAGCACCCCACCAGGCTCCTCTGTCCACAGAATTCTCTAGGGAAGAATACTGGAGTGGGTTGCCATTTCCTTCTCTGATATTTTTGACTACAAGGACCTTTGTCAGGAAAGTGATGTCTCTGATTTTTAATATGCTATAATCTCAATTTAAAGAATTTGTTTCATACAAACACTGAATTCTTTAGCCATTCACAAACACTTTTAAAACTATAAATATTTTTACAGTGTTGTCAAATTTTCTCAGTGTTAGAAAACATAGTGAAAAGTGAATATGTGACACAATGAAGTTTTATCCTTCCTATCTTTCCCAACACTTTGCCTTCTTTGAGACCTTAACAATATTGAATGGTTATATGGAGACTTGAGACACGACCAACAATTTTCTTATCCAGGATACAGCTGAGGCATAGAGTAGAAAATTTGAAAAAGAAAGGCAGAGAGGATAAAGAAGTGGGCAGAGTCAGGAGGAGAAGAACAACAAAGGGAACCTGCAGAATCATGGGAAAAAAGAGTTGGAAAAATGATCAAAGCAAGAGGAGGTAGCCAGAGAACCAACTGAAGTGAGCTTTATGAAATAACAGGACAAAATATTGTAATTGTCTTCTTATACATATTTATACTTGATCTCATATATAGTAAAATTTCTGGTATTGCAAGAGTTGAATATCTTCTTACATATTATATCCTTATTAAGGAATTTTGGGAGAAGAGGCTTCATATCTGGGAATATTGAACCTTAGAACTATAGCCAGTTATATTGAAATTAAAGCCCTTTGTAAAACAAAGTTTCCTCTAAATCAAATAACTCTACAGGGAATGGTGCTGAGGATGCTAAAAGCATAAGAAGTAATGGTGCTTAAATTATTACTTGCTCAAAAAGACAAATAATGTTGGTGTACAGAGACAGTTGGAATCACAGCACTGCAGCCAGTAGGAAACAACACATACATATCAGGAAAAGTTGATCTAACTAGAAAGTTGAGACTTTTTTTTTTTTTTTTTTGTAATTTTATTCACACTAAATCCTTCAGGAAATTTCTACTATAATCTATTGTAGGAAGGAACTCACAGAGGGTCCTTTATATAACTGAATTCTTAAAGATCTCTGAATTGTTTTTGGACAGAGGCAATCTGTCACTTGCCCCAGGCTGCTCAGGTACTAATTGTACCCAGAAAAGAGAGACTGGAACCAACAAAGTAGGCAAAGAAGGGAGCCAGGATAGACACATCCAGGTAGCAGACAAGATTTTTGTGATGGAAATAGAGCATGTATCAGAAAACAGAGTGAATACATTTCAGACTGAGAGTTCAGTTCAGTTCAGTTCAGTTCAGTCACTCAGTTGTGCCCAACTGTTTGCGACCCCATGAATCGAAGAACGCCAGGCCTCCCTGTCCATCATCAACTCCCAGAGTTCACTCAGACTCATGTCCATCGAGTCAGTGATGCCATCCAGCCATCTCATCCTCTGCCGTCCCCTTTTCCTCCTGTCCCCAATCCCTCCCAGCATCAGAGTCTTCCCCAATGAGTCAACTCTTCGCATGAGGTGGCCAAAGTACTGGACTTTCAGCTTTAGCATCATTCCTTCCAAAGAAATCCCAGGGCTGATCTCCTTCAGAATGGACTGGCTGGATCTCCTTGCAGTCCAAGGGACTCTCAAGAGTCTTCTCCAACACCACAGTTCAAAGGCATCAATTCTTTGGCGCTCAGCCTTCTTCACAGTCCAACTCTCACATCCATACATGACCACAGGAAAAACCATACCCTTGACTAGATGGACCTTTGTTGGCAAAGTAATGTCTCTGCTTTTCAATATGCTATCTAGGTTGGTTATAACTTTCCTTCCAAGGAGTAAGCGTCTTTTAATTTCATGGCTGCAGTCACCATCTGCAGTGATTTTGGAGCCCAAACAAATAAAGTCCAACACTGTTTCCACTGTTTCCCCATCTATTTCTCATGAAGTGATGGGACCAGATGCCATGATCTTAGTTTTCTGAATGTTGAGCTTTAAGCCAACTTTTTCACTCTCCTCTTTCACCTTCATCAAGAGGCTTTTTAGTTCCTCTTCATTTTCTGCCATAAGGGTGGTGTCATCTGCGTATCTGAGGTTATTGATATTTCTCCCAGCAATCTTGATTCCAGCTTGTGCTTCTTCCAGCCCAGCGTTTCTCATGATGTACTCTGCATATAAGTTAAATAAGCAGGGTGACAGTATACAGCCTTGATGTACTCCTTTTCCTATTTGGAACCAGTCTGTTGTTCCATGTCCAGTTCTAGCTGTTGCTTCCTGACATACATATAGGTTTCTCAAGAGGCAGGTCAGGTGGTCTGGTATTCCCATCTCTTTCAGAATTTTCCACAGTTTATTGTTATCCACACAGTCAAAGGCTTTGGCATAGTCAATAAAGCAGAAGTAGACTGAGAGTAGAGCTGGAATTTTATACAAACACCTGATTAGGAAACTGAGCAAAGCAAGTATCTTCCGGAAAGAGTTGTGGCATTTGCTTTAAGAGAAAATTGCAAAAGGAAAAGATAATGGAAGAAAGAGCATGAGGCACAAATTAAGCTATTAATATTTGCAAACACTGGTGGTTCAGTGATAGAAGTCTCGCCTACCACATGGGAGGCCCTGGTTTTGTTTCCCTGCCAATGCAAGAGCACTATTATTGGGATTCCCCAGTAGCTCAGACTGTAAAGAGTCTGCCTGCAGTTTCGGAGACCTGGGTTTTATCCCAGGTCTTGGGAAGATCCCCTGGAGAAGGAAATGGCAACCCATTCCAGAATTCTTGAGTGGAGAATCGCATGGACAGAGGAGCCTAGCAGGCTACAGTTCATGGGGTCGCCGAGTTGAACATGACTCAGCAACTTCATTCAATCTCATTAATTAGGATGAAATTGGGAGAGAGAAGGAAATTCATAATTATTGGTAATAAACTATGTAATGAATAAGCTGAACAACTGCAGATGCAAGTTGTAAAGGCAATGGCAAACTCGCATTTGAAAACCTGTTAAAATTTGGCCTCAGAGGTCTGTGAGTACTGAGATTACCAATACCTCTTACACATTACCATAAATTCTGGAAGTTCCAAGGAAGGCTGTGGACCTTTGAAAAAATCGTGAACTTTGTGACAATGGAATATTTAGACACCACTTAATTGATAATATAGGAAATCTGTTTGTAGCAAATGTTACCTTATGCCAGACCTTAGCCCATTATTGTCTAGACTGCATACAGAATGGAATGTAATCAAGTTATCCTCACCTCTTCTGTACTGATAAATAAATGCAGGATCCAGAGATCCCAAGAAGTAGCTTCCCACTTTAGTCTGCTATTTGAGAATCAAGAAGGTGGAAGCAGATAAAATAGTCACCTTCAAATTTAGGAATTCCTAATGAGACCAGCCCTGGGTTTTCTTTGGAAGTAATGATGCTAAAGCTGAAACTCCAGTACTTTGGCCACCTCATGTGAAGAGTTGACTCATTGGAAAAGACTCTGATGCTGGGAGGGATTGGGGGCAGGAGGAGAAGGGGACGACAGAGGATGAGATGGCTGGATGGCATCACTGACTCGATGGACGTGAGTCTCAGTGAACTCCAGGAGTTGGAGATGGACAGGGAGGCCTGGTGTGCTGCGATTCACAGGGTTGCAAAGAATAGGACATGACTGAGCGACTGAACTGAACTGAACTGAACTGAATGAGACCACAGATGAATGGCAAATGTAGTTGGGAAGAAGCAGTCAGTGAGAAGTTGGTTTCTCTCTGTCCATGAATGGGATGTGTACTTAGTGGCTTTGTCTTGTCCAACTCTTTGCAACCCCAAGGACTGCAGCCTGCCAGGCTCCTTTGTCCATGAGGATTCTCCAGGCAAGTATACTGGAGTTGGTTGACATGTCCTCCTCCAGAGAATCTTCCCAATCCAGGGATCAAACTTGAGTCTCCTGCATTGCAGGCAGATTCTTTACCATGTGACCCACCAGGGAAGCCCATGAATGGGATTGGAGTGTTTTAAATGAAGATAGCATCTAAGAGAACTGCAGGAGTCTCAATAATTTAGAGAAATGTTTATGATTCCGCCTTAGGGAGATGACTAATAAAGGCATTGGGCTTTTACGTTTTTAAATGAATGGCAGTAGTCCATACAAATATGCAATCAAGGTTGCATATTTAAAAGGCTGTTGAAAGACACATGAACAAAATTAAATCAGTGCCATGAATCTTGAGTTAAGATACACAAAAAGAAAGAAAAAAATGTGTTAGATTTAAGAGACTCATTTTAGTTATGAAGACATCTTTATTTTGCCTGGAGCAAGGGTGGGGTTTCAACTTCGAATTATCCCAGTATTCTAATCACCATGTCTCCTGGCACCTTACTCTTCCTAACCCCAGACCCTACATTCATCCACTACTGAAACTGTGCCTTGTTGAATTCATGGTTATGAACCTGTAAAACCCTCTCCATCTCTGTGTCTTTATTTCATGCTATTAACAGTTTCTTCAGCTTCTAGTAAAATTCGGATCTTCTCTTAGGAACCTGCTACCTCCAGTGTCCTCTCACATTCTTTGTATATCTATGTTAGGAAATGAGAAAGGTGTTCTTTGCCTCATTGTTGTTGCTTTTATGCAGTTTTCACTGCCTTCCCCATCCTCTTGATTTTATTTTTCCATTGTGCCTCAGACACTCACTCATACTAATTCAAGACCCATTTATTACCAATCTCAGCAATGCCAGAGAAGTCTCAGTATCCAGGAATTCCCTTTTTTACATCATCTCCTTCTACAGAAGACTACAAAATGTGAACTAATAGAAAGCAGGGAGCACAGCAAATCTGAGCACAGCAAATCTTCTCCTGAGTGTGAAATCCAGGAAGTTCTCATAAACCTACCTTAAGTAAAGAGCATTTAGGAATCATGCAGTGTCCTCACCAATCTTATTTTAAATTTAATGACAGGCTTCTCATGGAAGTTTCTAATGGAACCAAGACATTAAAGATTAATATGCTCAAACATGTGGTCACTTATTGGTCTTGTGTCAGAATATAAAATTTAAAGTGTCTTGTGAATAGGATGTGAAAATCACTTCAAGTACTTTTCATATCTTATTGGAATCTAAGCTAGATAGTTAATGATGAATCCACACTGGGAACTGGATTGGAAGCAACCATTCTCACATCATAGGTGCTCTCTGCTCATTGTAGACATGCAGGATATTGTGAACTCAGCCAGTGAGACAAGCTTTTTTGTCACAGTTTCACTGAGATATAGGTTTCAGAAAATTCTCACATGTTTTATTGTGCAGTTCAATGAATTATAGACAATAATATATTGTACAATGACATTAAAGTTTTAGATAAAATCTTGACATATTTAATTGCACACATAAAATTTTCTTTCTCTTCTTTGAAATAAAGACAGCAGCCATCCTGGTGCACCTTAAAACTTGGCACAGTGTTTGTTTGTTGTTGTTGACATTGTTATTTAAGGGAGCTTAATAAGAAATCTATTGGAGAAGGAAATGGCAGCCCACCCCAGAGTTCTTGCCTGGAGAATCCCATGGATGGAGAAGCCTATGGTAGGCTGCAGTCCATGGGGTCGCACAGAGTCGGACATGACTGAAGCAACTTAGCAGCAGCAGCAGCAATGAGAAATCTAAGTGGTTCTCCCCACAGGCCAGTATGTAATAGTTCATGATTTTACTCTTTGGTCAGCAGGGGGGCCTGGTAGGCTTCTATTGAATATTGTTTGTTGAGTGCAGAACAATCTGTTGTAAACAGCAGAAAAATAAATGTTAAGTTTAAAATTATAATATAAAACTGGAAAAACTGAAAAAAGATTCTTGGTTGGATGAAAATTATCTCACTAGAAAATGATGATGGGGGAGAGCTAAGGAAAGGCTGTAATCATTTCACTTGCAAGAAATTCTAGTAAATAATTTTAAAAAGAAATTCAGGCTACACATACTGTTTTGAAATATTATATTTTAATTTGTTTGAGCACATGTGTTTGCCTGTGCATGGTTGCTTTCTCAAGAGAGAACTCAGATCACTCTGTCATTCTTTCTAGCCCTTTCTCCTCCGCTGTTTCCTCCTTTTATCCAACAAGCCTTAGCCAGTAGAGTGACAAGAGCTAATTGCAGTGATGACGGTGATGCCAACAACAGAGAAAGAAATTCTCTCTTTGAGAAAAAAGTACAAATCAGAAATACAAGTATCCCTTTGAGGAGAGACTCAACTCTAATTAAAGGAAGACTGTTAATTAGAAAGATTGAGGGCAGGAGGAGAAGGGGTGACAGAGGATCAGATGGTTGGATAGGATCACCAACTCAGTGCACATGAGTTTGAGCAAACTGGAAGATAGTGATGGGCAGGGAAGTCTGGCATGCTACAGTCCATGGGATCACAAAGAGTCGGACATGATTGAGTGATTGAGCAACAACAACATTTGGTTAGTATTTTGCTTAGTATTAGTATTAATATTAGTATGTATAAATTATATATTATTCAGGATATATCATTGAATTTAGTGTTGTTTGGTCACTCAGTCATGTCCGACTACTTGCAAACCCATTGACAGCATACCATGCTTCCCTGTACTTCACGGTCTCCTGGAACTTACTCAAACTCATGTCCACTGAGTCGATGATGCCATCCAACCATCTCATCCTTTGTCATCCCCTTCTCCTACTTCCTCAATCTTTCCCTGCATCAGGATCTCATAATATATATATTATCATATACATCCATGTAAATAAGTACTTTGTTTATTCGGGTCTTGTGTTAAAAGTTTGTCCTATATGCTGATAAGTAAACTAAAATGTAAACACTTTTGTGCTCAACCGAGGATATGACTGGCCATTTAATCAGACTGATGCAAAACTTATCCATACTCTGGTATTTATCACAAACATCCAATTTTGGTTAATAGGATTTTCTTCCCTTTAATGTGAAGAGATAAGAATGCCCTTGCTATAAAGTTGTTTTATTACCAAATCTTCTCAACTCAAATGTAATACCTCTATTCATTAAAAATGTTTTAGTAATTATGAAAATGATAAGCAAAGTTAATTTCTAAATTGGAGCTATTCAAGTTTAACATAATTTGCAAGAAAACTTAGGAGTATTATCATCTAAAAGTGATAATGTTCACATTAGATTCTACTCCAAAATATTTATTATAATAAAAGTAAAAACTCTAAACATTTAAATAAAACAAAAGTGCTTTAGAAGGTTTGCAAAACTAAACACAGTATAGACCTTTGCCTGTGTTTAAATGGCACCCAGGTGGCCCAGATAAAGAATCTACCTGCAAAGCAGGAGACCTTTGTTAGATCTTAGGGTAGGGAAGATCCCCTAGATAAGGGAATGGCAATCTACTCCAGTGGATTGCCTGGTGAATTCTATGGACAGAGGAGTCTGGTGGACTACAGACCACGATGATGCAAAGAGTCGGACATGACTGAGCGACTAACACTTTCAGTTTGTATTATGTACCATATTCGAGGATGCTGGTAAAAAGGGTCATGGACAACCATAGTTTTCTATCTCTCAGAGTTCAATTTAAGATTTTCTTATATGTTCTTTGCCACAGACAATGATAGTGGGATAGATATTTTACTAATTTGATTGAAGGTTATGATATGATATACTTTTCAAAGCATGCCATCTATAGGATCATGTTTTGGCCATTAAAATTTTCTAATATATATTTTCACTATATTTCTGTATTCTGGATTCCTCATTTTAGTAATTACGTGGTGATTATGAAAGTTGAAGCTATCCAAGTTAGAATAACTTAATCACTCAAATTATTATAATCCCACTTCTCCTGCAATGAAAACAAAATACCCTTGAGTTTTACTTTTTTTGTAGTAGAAATCAGGGGTTAATTTGTAAGGTATCTTTATTTTCAAAATTCTCCTTACATTGAGTTTGTTTAGAAGTTACTATTACAAATGATGTATTATATATGTATATTAATTATGCATTAAGTAGGTATTTATTTTATTGTGGTGCTCTTCTTAGCTTCCCAGGTGGCGCTAGTGGTAAAGAACCTGTCTGCAATACAAATCCCTTGGTTGAGAAGATCCTCTGGAGGAGGGCATGGCAACCCATTCCAGTATTTTTTACTGGAGAATCCCATGGACAGAGGAGCTTGGTGGGCTACAGTCTATAGGACTTCAAAGAATCAGACATGATTGAAGCTACTTAGCACACATGCATGATTTCCTTAAGAATTATAGAGTCACAAATTATATTATTTTTAGAATATTAAATGTGGAAATAAGCATATGATTCTTGTTTTGGGAGAATATGTTTGCTAGTCTCTCAGGCTCAAAGATTACTAAGAGCCAGTCTAGTTTCTTTCTCAGGCCTACTTTGGCTGGCATCTCTGGATCAGAAAGTAAGCTCTAGACCTGTCCTTTGCATCACCATGACACTCATAAACAGGCTGAACATATATCTAATAGAGGCTTAAATACATCATTAATGAAAGGTTAAATTTTCCAAATATTATGACATATGAGGACTGGGAATTAAGATGATATCTAATTAACAAATCCTGTTCAACCATAAAAGAAAAAGAAGGTCAGCCTCACAATTTATGCCTTTGGAGGATCTTCATTTGCATAGTTCTTCACATTCAAACTTTCTTAAACTTTTCAATATCTCAGAGTTTGCCTTTTTTCCTGAAGTTGTACTTTAAACCTTCCTTCTTCCTTCCAGTTGACCTATTTCCTTTCTCAGGAATCACCAACCTATTCTCTTTCACTGGAGAATAAATCAGTCTTCAGTTTCTCCCTGTCTCAGAAATTCTGGATTCTCATAATTAGTACACTAATGGAAGTTTTCTTCGACCCAGACTTCAAAATGAAAATAGTTCATTTTTCCAGAATTCAGCCACCTTCTCTGATTTTCATTCCTTAGAACTTGATTTTTTGATGTAACTTCATAGTGCGGGCGGCTGCGATGGTGCATAGCGTGGCCGAGAGGAGCAGCTACCCCAGGTCCCAGGTCAGGGGCAGAAGCCGGGAAGACCGCATGCCTGAGGGGCAGGCGGCCAAGAGGAGTACCTCCACGTCCGAGGTCAGGGGCAGCGGCAGAGAGTGCCAGGCTGCAACGGCGCAGGAACGGCTGAGAGGAGCTACCCCACCTCCGAGGTCAGGGGTGGCAGCTGGGAGGAGCTACCCCACATCCAAGGAGCGGTGGCTTCCAAGGCGCAGGGGGGCCTAGAGGAGCTATTTCATGATCAAGATCAGGAGGGGCAGTGGTGAGGAGATACCCCTCTTCCAAGGTAAGGAGCAGCAACTGTGCTTTGCTGGAGCAGCTGTGAAGAGATACCCCATGCCCAAGGTAAGAGAGACCCAAGTAAGACAGTAGGTGTTGCAAGAGGGCATCAGAGGGCAGAAACACTGAGACCATAATCACAGAAAACTAGTCAATCTGATCATACTAGGACCACAGCCTTGTCTAACTCAATGAAACTAAGCCATGCCCGTGGGGAAACCCAAGATGAGCAGGTCATGGTGGAGAGGTCTGACAGATTGTGGTCCACTGGAGAAGGGAATGGGAAACCACTTCAGTATTCTTGCCTTGAGGATCCCATTAACAGTATGAAAAGGCAAAATGATAGGATACTGAAAGAGGAACTCCCCAGGTCAGTAGGTGCCCAATATGCTACAGGAGATCAGTGGAAAAATAACTCCAGAAAGAATGAAGGGATGGAGCCAAAGCAAAAACAATACCCAGTTGTGGATGTGACAGGTGATAGAAGTAATGTCTGATACTGTAAAGAGCAATATTGCATAGGAACCTGGAATGTCAGGTCCATGAATCAAGGCAAATTGGAAGTGGTCAAGCAGAAGATGGCAAGAGTGAACGTCGACATTCTAGGAATCAGCAAATAAAATGGACTGGAATGGGTGAACTTAACTCAGATGACCATTATATCTACTACCACGGGCAGGAATCCCTCAGAAGAAATGGAGTAGCCATCATGGTCAAAAAATGAGTCTGAAATGCAGTACTTGGATGCAATCTCAAAAACGACAGAATGATCTCTGTTCATTTCCAAGGCAAATCATTCAATATCACAGTAATCCAAGTCTATGCCCCAACCAGTAACGCTGAAGAAGCTGAAGTTGAATGGTTCTATGAAGACCTACAAGAGTTTTTAGAACTAAAACCCCCAAAAGATATCCTTTTCATTATAGGGGACTGGAATGCAAAAGTAAGAAGTCAAGAAACACCTGGAGTAACAGGCAAATTTAGCTTTGGAATACAAAATGAAGGGCAAAGATTAGAGTTTTTCCAAGAAAATGCACTGGTCATAGCATACACCCACTTCCAACAACACAAGAGAAGACTCTACACATGGACATCACCAGATGGTCAACACTGAAATCAGATTGATTATATTCTTTGCAGCCAAAGACAGAGAAACTCTATACAGTCAACAAAAACAAAACCAGGAGCTGATTGTGGCTCAGATCATGAACTCCTTATTGCCAAATTCAGACTGAAATTTAAGAAAGTAGGGAAAACCACTAGACCATTCAGGTATGACCTAAATCAAATCCCTAATGATTACACAGTGGAAATGAGAAATAGATTTAAGGGACTATATCTGATAGACAGAGTGCCTGATGAACTATGAATGTAGGTTCATTACATTGTACAGGAGACAGGGATCAAGACCATCTCCATGGAAAAGAAATGCAAAAAAGCAAAATGTCTGTCTGAGGAGGCCTTACAGATAGCTGTGAAAAGAAGAGAAGTGAAAAGCAAAGGAGAAAAGGAAAGATATAAGCATCTGAATACACAGTTCCAAAGAATAGCAAGGAGAGATAAGAAAGCCTTCCTCAGCAATCAATGCAAAGAAATAGAGGAAAACAACAGAAAGGGCAAGTCTAGAGATCTCTTCAAGAAAATTAGAGATACCAAGCAAACACTTCATGCAAAGATGGGCTCGATAAACGACAGAAATGGTATGGACCTAACAGAAGCAGAAGATATTAAGAAGAGGTGGCAAGAATATACAGAAGAACTGTACAAAAAAGATCTTCACGACTCAGATAATCACGATGGTGTGATTAGTCACCTAGAGCAAGACATCCTGGAATGTGAAGTCAAGTGGGCCTTAGAAAGCATCACTATAAACAAAGCTAACGGAGCTGGTGGAATTCCATTTGAGCTATTTCAAATCCTGAAAGATGATGCTGTGAAAGTGCTGCACTCAATATGCCAGCAAATTTGGAAAACTCAGCAGTGGCCACAGGACTGGAAAAGGTCAGTTTTCATTCTGATCCCAAAGAAAGGCAATGCCAAAGAACGCTCAAACTACTACATAATTGCACTCATCTCATACACTAGTATGGAGAAGGCAATGGCACCCCACTCCAGTACTCTTGCTTAGAAAATACCATGGACCAAGGAGCCTGGTGGGCTGCAGTCCATGGGGTCGCTAAGAGTCAGACACATCGGAGCAACTTCACTTTCACTTTTCACTTTCATGCATTGAAGAAGGAAATGGCAACCCATTCCAGTGTTCTTGCCTGGAGAATCCCAGGGACAGGGGAGCCTGGTGGGCTGCTGTCTATGGGGTTGCACCGAGTCGGACATGACTGAAGCGACTTAGCAGCAGCAGCACACACTAGTAAAGTAATGCTCAAAATTCTCCAAGCCAGGATTCCGCAATACGTGAACTGTGAAATTCCTGATGTTCAAGCTGGTTTTAGAAAAGGCAGAGGAACCAGAGATCAAATTGCCAACATCTGCTGGATCATCGAAAAAACAAGAGAGTTCCAGAAAAACATCTATTTATGCTTTATTGACTATGCCAACACCTTTGAATGTGTGGATCACAATAAACTGTGGAAAATTCTGAAAGAGATGGGAATACCAGACCACCTGACCTGCCTCTTGAGAAACCTATATGCAGGTCAGGAAGCAACAGTTAGAACTGGACATGGAACAACAGACTGGTTCCAAATAGGAAAAGGAATTAGTCAAGGCTGTATATTGTCACACTGTTTATTCAACTTCTATGCAGAGTAAATCATGAGAAGCGCTGGGCTGGAAGAAGCACAAGCTGGAATCAAGATAGCCGGGAGAAATATCAATTACCTCAGATATGCAGATGACACCACCCTTATGGCAGAAAGTGAAGAGGAACTCAAAAGCCTCTTGATGAAAGTGAAAGAGGAGAGTGAAAAAGTTGGCTTTAAACTTAACATTCAGAAAACGAAGATCATGGCATCTGGTCCCATCACTTCATGGGAAATAGATGGGGAAACAGTGGAGGCAGTGTCAGACTTTATTTTTCTGGGCTCCAAAATCACTACAGATGGTAACTGCAGCCATGAAATTAAAAGACGCTTACTCCTTGGAA
Source organism: Bubalus bubalis (assembly GCF_019923935.1). Lineage (NCBI taxonomy): Eukaryota > Metazoa > Chordata > Mammalia > Artiodactyla > Bovidae > Bubalus > Bubalus bubalis. The sequence goes on along the minus strand of NC_059175.1, from coordinate 51,471,922 downwards.
GGAAAGTTATGACCAACCTAGATAGCACGTTCAAAAGCAAAGACATTACTTTGCCAAAAAAGGTCCATCTAGTCAAGGCTATGGTTTTTCCAGTGGTTATCTATGGATGTGAGAGTTGGACTGTGAAGAAAGCAGAGCATCGAAGAATTGATGCTTTTGAACTGTGGTGTTGGAGAAGACTCTTGAGAGTCCCTTGGAATGCAAGAGTTCCAACCAGTCCATTCTGAAGGAGATCTGCCCTGGGATTTCTTTGGAAGGAATGATGCTAAAGCTGAAACTCCAGTACTTTGGCCACCTCATGCAAAGATTTGACTGATTGGAAAAGACTCTGATGCTGGGAGGGATTGGGGGCAGTAGGAGAAGGGGACGACAAAGGATGAGATGGCTGGATGGCATCACCAACTCGATGGATGTGAGTCTGAGTGAACTCTGGGAGTTGGTGATGGACCGGGAGGCCTGGCTTGCTGTGATTCATGGGGTCGCACAGAGTCGGACACAACTGAACGACTTAACTGAAAAGCATCCAAAGGAAAACTCTGCTCATTGATTATGAATTCAATAATCAATTATGCTTAGATTTTAAGCATTTTAATCCTTCTCAAGTTCATAAGATTGGAAATCAAGCAAATTGGCAACAATTAATACATCAATTTTCCTGAAGAATCAATTGTAAAAATTCCACTAATTTATCTTGCAAATCCTATTTATCCCGATATTTACATTTTTAAACATGCTATATTTTATAATATTGCAACATTGTTGTATTACACAGTTTTTCAATAACTAACAAAATGTCTTTCTTTGCTGTAAGTATTAATACCTTATTTTACATCATTTGTTCCTGGAATAAAAAATGTTGGTAGTATTCAGAACAGACAAAATAATTATCTAAGTTATGATTAAATACAGAATAAGAGGCATCTGTGAAACTGGGGTTTTTAACACTTTCCATATTTCCTTCCCATAATATATTCCAAATTATTATTAAATTAATTTTGAATGATGAACATGTCACTTTGGTACATTGTCTCTGAAAATTCTACCTCAATTAATCAATGTAAAAGTTTTAGAGTACTCTATGAACTGAAAGAAATTATTATTTTCAGAAATAATTCTATACTTTTCACTGTTCTATGTTATATTCAGGAAACATATCTAAAAATGTAATGCTTCTCTTCAGACTACTAAGTAGACTACTAAGTACATTCAGAGAAATCATTTAACTCTAATGGCAGAAAGTGACATTCCGTAGGAAAAACTGAATGACACCAAGGTGTAACTGGTAAAATTAGATTCTATATTTGTACCCCTGTGTAGCAATTGTGGGGCTTCCCTTGTAGCTCAATTAGTAAAGAATCTGCCTGCAATGTAGGGGACCTGGATTTGATTCCTGGGTTGGGAAGATACCCTAGAGAAGGAAATAGCAACCCACTCCAGTAGTCTTGCCTGTAGAATTCTATGGACCGAGGAAGCTGGCAGGCTACAGTCCGTGAGGTCAAAAATAGTGCACATGCCATTGAATACTGTATTTGCATATATTTTTTTGTGACAGATATTTGTAAAGAATGTTGGAAATGTCCAGAGATTAAATAAATTTGTTAATCTAATTGAGGTTAACAAATAGTTGTCTAAAAAAAAGGTATATAAATGTATTAATAGCTGAGTCCTAATAAAGGAGGATGATGATGAGAAAATCCAAGGATGAATCATTCCTTTGAGAAGCGAAGTTTTAACGAAGTGAGAGAAATGGAAATAAGGGTATAAATGGCAAATGGGCTTCCCTGGTGACTAAAACAGTAAAGAATCTGCCTTCAATGCACAAGACCTGGGTTTGGTCCCTGGGTTAGGAAGATCCTCTGGAGAAGGGAATGGCTATATAGTCACTATAGTTGCTTCCCACCCCCACCCCCCGGAGAATCCCGTGGACAAAGGAGCTTGCTGGGCTACAGTCCATGGGGTCACAAAGAATTGGACATTACTGAGCGATTAAGCATGCACGCACATACAGTAAAGAGACATCAAGAAGCCCATCCAGGAAGCTGATTTTCTTAGTATCAAGTCAATTTAACTGCTGCCACTTAAAAAGTTATAACTTTCAGGTGCTCTAGCCTCTCTTTAAATTGTGGATTCTAGAATTAGTATTGCAATGCTACATGTCAAAACTAGTATGAAAACTTTATATAAAATAGCTACATTGATTCTTGAATAAAGTGAGCAACTCTTCTTCTGTATTCATATCAGCCATTCCCTGGTTGAGCATCACATTATATTACATCAAGATTCAAACAGAGATCTTCCCAAAGACGGATATAATTTTCTGATAAATATTTACAAGTTTCAAGTTGTAGACATTAGTCACTCCATGTATCTTGCAGTTTCCTTTAAAAGAAGTCTATCAGTGTCTACATCTTATTGAGAAAAATCTGTGAAGCTAATGCAGATAGAATTATCCAAGAATGTAAAAAATAAATATTTTATCCTGAGTCAAAAATAGAAAAGAAACCATAATGTCCTTTCTCAGCAGATTCTAAACTTTGTATGTGCCTTTTATTCTCTGAATTATTGGTGCACTGGGACGACCCAGAGGGATGGAATGGGGAGGGAGGAGGGAGGAGGGTTCAGGATGGGGAACACATGTATACCTGTGGTGGATTCATTTTGATATATGGCAGATCTAATACAGTTATGTAAAGTTTAAAAATAAAATAAAATTAAAAAAAAAAGAAGAATTATACAAAACAAAAAAAAAAACAATAATCTGTGAATAAAAACAAAAGTAAAACCTCCACAAAAATATCAGATTTTCTATTCATATGCAATTTACCCTTAAGAAAAGATTAGGTTTTACTAACAGTATTACTAACACCAAGTGAGATGGTAGGTATTGCAAGAGGGCATCAGAGGGCAGAAACACTAAAACCATAATCACAGAAAACTAGTCAAACTGATCACATGGACCACAGCCTTGTCTAACTCAATGAAACTAAACCATACAGTCTGGGGCCACCCAAGACAGACAGGTCATTGTGGAGAGGTCTAACAGACTGTGGTCCACTGGATAAGGGAATGGGAAACCACTTCAGTATTCTTGCCTTGAGAACCCCATGAACAGTATGAAAAGGCAAAATGATAGGATACTGAAGGAGGAACTCCCCAAGTGAGTTGGTGCCCAATATGCTACTGGAGATCAGTGGAGAAAAAACTCCAGAAAGAATGAAGGGATAGAGCCAAAGCAAAAACAATACCCATGTGGATGTGACTGGTGATAGAAGCAAGGTCCTATGCTGTAAAGAGCAATACTGTATAGGAACCTAGAATGTCAGGTCCATGAATCAAGGCAAATTGGAAGTGGTCAAGCAGAAGATGGCAAGGGTGAAAGTCGACATTCTAGGAATCTGCAAACTAAAATGGACTGGAATGGGTGCATTTAACTCAGATGACCATGATATCTACTATTGTGGGCAGGAATCCCTCAGAATGAATGCATTAGCTGTCATGGTCAACAAAAGAGTCCAAAACGCAGTACTTGGATGCAATCTCAAAAACGACAGAATGATCTCTGTTCATTTCCAAGGCAAACCATTCAATATCATGGTGATCCAAGCCTATGCCCCAACCAGTAACATTGGAGAAGCTGAAGTTGAATGGTTCTGTGAAGACCTACAAGACCCTTTAGAACTAACACCCCAAAAAAGATATCCTTTTAATTATAGGGGACTGGAATGCAAAAGTAGGAAGTCAAGAAATACCTGGAGTAACAGGCAAATTTGGCCTTGGAATACAGAATGAAGTAAGGCAAAGGCTAATAGAGTTTTGCCAAAAGAACACACAGGTCATAGCAAACACCCTCTTCCAAAAACACAACAGAGGACTCTACATATGGACATCACCAGGTGGTCAACACTGAAATCAGATTGATTATATTCTTTGCAGCCAAAGATGGAGAAGCTCTATAGAGTCAACAAAAACAAGACCAAGAGCAGACTGTGGCTATGATCATGAACTCATTGCCAAATTCAGACTGAAATTGAAGAAAGTAGGGAAAACAACTAGATCATTCAGATATGACCTAAATCAAATCCCTTATGATTATACAGTGGAAGTGAGAAAGATTTAAGGTACTAGATCTGATAGACAGAGTGCCTGATGAACTATGAATGTAGGTTCATGACATTGTACAGGAGACAGGGATCAAGACCATCCCCATGGAAAAGAAATGCAAAAAAGCAAAATGACTGTCTGAGGAGGCCTTATAAATAGCTAAGAAAAGAAGTGAAAAGCAAAGGAGAAAAGGAAAGATATAAGCATCTGAATGCAGAGTTCCAAAGAATAGCAAGGAGAGATAAGAAAGCCTTCTTCAGTGATCAATGCAAAGAAATAGAGGAAAACAAGAGAATGGAAAAGTCTAGAGATCACTTAAAGAAAATTCGAGATACCAAGGAAACATTTCAGGCAAAGATGGGCTCGATGACAAAATTGGTATAGACCTAACAGAAGTACATTAAGATATTAAGATATCTTAATTCAGAAGATATTAAGAAGAGGAGGCAAGAATACACAGAACTGTACAAAAAATATCTTCACGACTCAGATAATCACGATAGTGTGATCTCTCACCTAGACCCAGACATCCTGGAATGTGAAGTCAAGTGGGCCTTAGAAGCATCACTACGAAAAAGCTAATAGAGCTGATGGAATTCCATTTGAGCTATTTCAAATCCTGAAAGATGACACTGTTAAAGTGCTGCACTCAATATGCCAGCAAATTTGGAAACTCAGCAGTGGCCACAGGACTGGAAAAGGTCAGTTTTCATTCCAATCCCAAAGAAAGACGATGCCAAAGAATGCTCAAACTACCACACAATTGCAGTCATCTCACACGCTAGTAAAGTAATGCTCAAAATTCTCCATGCCAGGCTTCAGCAATACATGAACCGTGATGTCCCAGATGTTCAAGCTGGTTTTAGAAAAGGCAGAGGAACCAGAGATCAAATTGCCAACATCCGCTGGATCATCGAAAAAGCAAGAGAGTTTCAGAAAAACATCTATTTCTGCTTTATTGATTATGCCAAAGCCTTTGACTGTGTGGATCACAATAAACTGTGGAAAATTCAAGAGATAGAAATGCCGGACCACCTGACCTGCCTCTTGAGAAACCTATATGCAGGTCAGGAAACAACAGTTAGAACTGGACATAGAACAACAGACTAGTTCCAAATAGGAAAAGGAGTAGGTATATTGTCACCCTGTATATTGTAAACAAGGCTGTATACTGCCACCCTGCTTATTTAACTTCTATGCAGAGTACATCATGGGAAACGCTGGGCTGGAAAAAGTACAGGCTGGAATCAAGATTGCCGGGAGAAATATCAATAACCTCAGATATGCAGATGACACCACCCTTATGGCAGACAGTGAGGAGGAACTCAAAAGCCTCTTGATGAAAGTGAAAGAGGAGAGTGAAAAAGTTGGCCTAAATCTCAACATTCAGAAAACTAAGATCATGGCATTTGGCCCCATCACTTCATAGGAAATAGATGGGGAAAGAGTGGAAACAGTGTGAGACTTTATTTTTGGGGCTCCAAAATCACTGCAGATAGTGATTGCAGCCATGAAATTAAAAGACATTTACTCCTTAGAATGAAAGTTATGAACAACTTAGATAGCATATTTAAAAGTAGAGACATTACTTTGCCAACAAAGCTCCATCTAGTCAAGGCTATGGTTTTTCCAGTGGTTATATATGGATGTGAGAGTTGGACTGTGAAGAAAGCTGAGCGCTGAAGAATTGATGCTTTTGAACTGTGGTTCTGGAGAAGACTCTTGAGAGTCCCTTGGACTGCAAGGAGATCCAACCAGTCCATCCTAAAGGAGGATCAGCCCTGGGTGTTCTTTGGAAGGAATGATCCTAAAGCTGAAACTCCAGTACTTTGGCCACCTCATGCGAAGAGTTGACTAATTGGTAAAGACTCTGATTCTGGGAGGGATTGGCGGTAGGAGGAGAAGGGGATGACAGAGGATGAGATAGCTGGATGGCATCCCCGACTCAATGGACATGAGTCTGAGTGAACTCCGGGAGTTGGTAATGGACAGGGAGGCCTGGCGTTCTGCGATTCATGGGGTCGCAAAGAGTCGGACATGACTGAATGACTGAACTGAACTGAACTGAAAACCTAGTATGTGAATTAACATTTATTCACGTTTATAATTTATATATTGATACATGCTATTGATTTTATTTGAAAATGTGTTGTATTTCTCTTTGAAACACAAACATGAATGTTTAGTTAAGTGTTTGACATGGTGGGTCTATAATAAATATCTGCCAAGTAAATTAAATTTTTTTGATGTTACTTCAGAAATATAAATATGGCTGTTCTCAAATCAATCATTTGTTTAGCTATTCTTTTTTAATTACTTTTATTATAAAATATAGAACATATGAAATATTTTAAAGCAGTAAATACAGTTATCTAAACAAAGCAAATCCTTTGATTTTGTGGTTTTTCTATAGTCCTAGTGTATATACTTTAAACACAGCTGTAATTAAATTATACATATGATTTTTTGTTCTGCTTAATCTCCATATTCTATGCCAAATAAGTTGTCTTTTGTTATTATTTGCCTATAGTTTATATCAATATAATATAATGACTTTTTTTATGTTCACATAAATTTTTTTTTCACATCAGTGAATTTTTATGTTCACATCAGTCAGTCAGTCAGTCAGTCATTTCAGTCGTTCAGTCATATCTGACTGAGACCGCATGGACTGCAGCACACCAGGCTTCCCTGTCTATCATCAATACCTGGAACTTGCTCAAACTCATGTTCATTGAGTTGGTTATGCCATCCAAGCATCTCATCCTCTGTCTTCAACTGTCAACTTCTCATCCTGCCTTCAATCTTTCCAAGCCTCAGGGTCTTTTCCAATGAGTCAGTTTTTCGCTTCTGGTGGCCAAAGTATTGGAGTTTCAGCTTTAGCATCAGTCTTTCCAATGAATATTCAGTACTGATTTCCTTCAGGATGGACTGGTTTGATCTCCTTGCAGTCCAAGGGACTTTCAAGAGTCTTCTTCAACACCACAGTTCAAAAACATCAATTCTTCGGCACTCAGCTTTCTTTACAGTCCAACTATCACATCCATACATGACTACTAGAAAAACCATAGCTTTAACTACATGGACCTTTGTTGGCAAAGTAATATCTCTGCTTTTTAATATGCTATTTAACTTGGTCATAATTTTTCTTCCAAGGAACAAATGTCTTTTAATGCCATGGCTGCAGTAACCATCTGCTGTGATTTTGGAGCCTAAGAAAATAAAGTCTATCACTCTTTCCATTGTTTCCCCTTCTATTTGTCATGAAGTGATGGGACCAGATGCCATGACCTTCATTTTTGAATGTTCAATTTTAAGTCAGCTTTTTCACTCTCCTCTTTCACTTTCATCAAGAGGCACTTTAATTCTTTTCACTTTCTGCCATAAGGTAGATGTCATCTGCATATCTGTGGTTATTGATGTTTCTCCCAGAAGTCTTGATTTGAACTTGTGCTTCATCCAGTCTGGCATCACATGATGTACTCTGCGTATAAGTTAAATAAGCAGGATGACATTATACAGCCTGATGTACTTTTTTCCCAATTTGGAACCAGTCTGTTGTTTCATGTCCAGTTCTAACTGTTGCTTCCTGACCATCTACATACAGATTTCTCAAGAGGCAGGTCAGGTGGTCTAGTATTGCCAACTCTTTAAGAAATTTCCACAGTTTGTTGTGATCTACACAGTCAAAAGTTTTGACATAGTCAATAAAGCAGAAGTAGATGTTTTTCTGGAACTCTCTTGCTTTTTCAGTGATCCAACAGATGTTGGCAATTTGATCTGTGGTTCCCCTGTCTTTTCTAAATCCAGCTTTAATATCTGAAAGTTCTCAGTTCACATAATGTTGGAGCCTCACTTGAACAATTTTGAGCATTACTTTGCTAGTGTTTGAGATGAGTGCAATTGTGCAGTAGTTTGAACATTCTTTGGCATTGCATTTCTTTGGGATTGGAATGAAAACTGACTTTTCCAGTCCTGTGGCCTCTACTGAGTTTTCCAAATTTGCTGGCATATTGAGTGCAGCCCTTTCACAGCATCATCTTTTAGGATTTGAAATAGCTCAACTGGAATTCCATCACCTCCACTAGCTTTGTTTGTAGTGATAATTCCTAAAGCCCACTTGACTTCACATTCCAGAATATCTGGCTATAGGTGAGTGATCACACTGTCATGGTTATCTGGGTCATCAAGATCTTTTTTGATAGTTCTGTGTATTCTTGCCACCTCTTCTTAATATCTTCTGCTTCTGTTATGTCCATATCATTTTTATTATTTATTGTGCCCATCTTTCCTTGAAATTTTTCCTGGTTATCTACAATTTTCTTGAAGAGATCTCTAGCTTCCCATTCTACTGTTTTCCTCTATTTCTTTTCATTAATCACAGAAGGCTTATCTCTCCTTGCTATTCTTTGGAACTCGGCATCCACATGGGTATATATTTCTTTTTATCCTTTGCCTTTATCTTCACATCACTTATTGTCAAATACATATAATTTTCTAAAGTGTAAACAGCTTTATACCAGTGTGATTTATTTCTATCACATAATTTGACTCTGCAGCCACAGTGTATACTATTATACACACTTCAGTAATATTGAAGATTAATTGAACTCTAGTACTTGGAATATACTTTTACAACCAAGTGCCTGACTCTTGTGTTCATGAAGAACACTATTCATATTTATATCAATGCATTTCTAAGGGATCACATATCCAATGTCCCAGAGTCTGTGGAATAAAGTAAATTAGCAAAATCCTCAGGTTAGAAAAAAGACCACTAGTCATAACTTATTAAAAATAAATATGAGTTTGTGAGAACTTTGATTCTGAATGCAAGTCCTAAATTGTTGTTGATGTTTAGTCACTCAGTTATGTTCAACTCTTTTGCAACTGCAAACCATCAGGCTCCTTTGTCCATGGGGTTTCCCAATCAAGAATATTGGAGTGGGTTGCCATTTCCTTCTACAGGGGATTTTCCTGAACCAGGGGTCAAATTCACATCTCCTACGTTGGCTAGAGGATTCTTTACCACTGAGTCACCAGGGAAGCCACGTCCTTAATAAATGCTATATTTGGTATGTAAAGTCCATAAATTTCCCCCGTATGATCATGCTAGCCAGTGCAGCCAAATCATCTGCGCTTTTGTATATTATTATTTGTTTTGTTACGAAGTACAGAATTCAAAATTCTGTATGAATTCCCCAAGTTTCTCAGTTCAGTTCAGTTCTGGTTTCCAAGGCAAACCATTCAATATCACGGTGATCCAAGCCTATGCCCCAACCAGTAATGCTGAAGAAGCTGAAGTTGAATGGTTCTATGAAGACCTACAAGACCTTTTAGAACTAACACCCCAAGTTGCTAAATGTTGGCAAAGACTTATTAAAGCCCTATATCATAGACCAAACAAAATTTGTGAGGTCTGGCATAGAATAATAGTTTACTGTAAAAGTACACATGTCATTAATAACGTGCTGGGTTTAATTCTAATCTTAATATTAATAAAATTGCAAATTCTACTGCAGGCAATCTGGTCAGTTTCTTATTTTACATATACATATGGAAATCCAAAAATTTTACCTGGTTTACCTCAAGGTGATTCCAGTAAGTCACAACGGCTGTCATCAGTGACAAGAACACTTTCTCTTGCTCTTTGATTTGATTAAAATGTTGAACAACTTCAAAGGACAAAAAAATAAATTTTGTAGTACATTAATAATGATAATACAGTGAAATTCAGATTCCATGTAACTTTATTCTTAATCACATAAAATTTCAATTTAAGCATTTAAGACAAAAAAAAAAAGAAAGAAACAAATGATACCAGATTTCATAAAACAACTTTTTGATTATATCAGTAGTTTACTGTAGAGTTAACAGATTTCCTGTCAACACTCACTTGTATATTTACCTATTAAAGCAGCTAAAACTAATATTTAGAATCATGAACTGAGAAAGCTCTAAAAAGGCACTTGAATTTTGATAGTAACCTCTGTCTCCCAGTTTGACAAAGGACTCATCATTTACCTTGGCTAATCCAAAATTTCTCCATCCATAGAAAAGTCCTAAAACCCAATTTATACTGCTTTAAGAATAATTGGAAATTCATAGGCTCTTAAGAAAATAAATAATCCAAAGGTATTACTTCCTTCTGAAGAGTCTCAGTTCAGTTCAGTCGCTCAGTCGTGTCCAACTCTTTGCAACCCCATGAATCGCAGAATGCCTAGAGACTCAAAAAATGGCAACTGTATTTCCCCATCTCTCTACTTGGCTCTTACTGCTGGTTCTGTGAGTACTAACAAAGTTGTGAGAGAGTTAATTCTTAGTAAGATTGATAGAGTCCTGGACTCTTGAGGAAAAAGGTGTCCAGAGCTCTTGAGGAGGAGAAAAGGGCAAACTTTTTTCTTTTTCTACAATCTTTTGTCTTAGTCACATAGCACTCCCTTGTCTTAGTCACATATTTTCTTTAAGCCCAAAACTAATGATTACACAACAAAACAATTCATCTTGCTCAATTGTATGTTTTTCCTTAAAGTCTATACTAATAATTATATAATAACAATGTATCTTGCTTGAGGTCATGTTTCTCTTTCTTAACAAGAACCTTCTGACTAATCTTGTTATTTTAGTTATCTTAGGGAGTGGGTCTGGTAAGACCTTTCTATTGTTAGTTCTATCTTGTTAATTTAAGATGTATGTTGCTGGAGTGGATCTGATAAAAGTATATAAAGTCTCTATAAGACTAGAGAGAGGGGCTTTTTCTGTCCCCCTTCTGATGTCTTTATCAGAAGCTTTCTTTGTCTTTTTTCACTGCAATAAAACTTCTACCACACAAAAACTCTGAATGATCAAACTCTGGCCCCTGATCCTGAAGCCAAATCTTCAGAGATCACAAATCTGACATCTTTGACTGTAAGCTATCAGTTGGTTCATGATTCATTGTGCTCATGGGGTTACTTTCAGATTTATACTACAAAAAACACAGGAATAAACTTTTTTTTCGAATATTCTAACAAGAGTTTTAGAATTGTTTGGCTTTCATCTTGTTCTTACTTTTCATCTTGTTCTTGCTTTTCAACCGATAGTCGTGAAAATGTGATCTCCCCATTCGGAAGAAGCCGGAAGGCATGGTCATCACTGAGATGAGACCCTGTCAGCAGCACCCTGGGTCTTCCCAGGTAGGGCAGTGGTACAGAATCCAACTGCCAGTGCAGGAGATGCAAGAGACACATGTTTGATGCCTGGTTTGGGAAGACACCCTAGAGTAGGAAATGGCAACCCACTCCAGTATTTTTGCCTGGAAAATCCCAAGGACAGAGGAGCCATGTGGAGTAGAGTTGCAAAAGTTGGGCATGACTAAGTAAACACAGCAACACTTTCAACCAGTGAGTAGAGTGTGGACACAGTAGACAGAAGCAAAGCCTAGAAAATTCTTGAGAAGAAGAAATGAACATGGGGTAAGAAAAGCCACCATACAAAATCTTCAATATTAAACATTTTTTTTGGAAAATATTATGCAAGTAAAGTTATAGAATAGGCTTCCCTGGTAGCTCAGACAGTAAAGAATCTGTGTATAGGCTAGTGTATAGAAAATAGCTATTATTTTTTCAAAATCAATAATTCTTAATGTGAGATTACCTTATATGATTTATCAAGAACTAAAGCAGATATACACGTGTGCATCTACATATAAGTGAACCAAAAATAATACCAGGAAACATATTCCAAGTTTGAATAATAGCAACTAAAATTAAAATATATTATCAATTTTATAAACTAAAATTTAGACTTAAATCACAAGGCTCCCATCTATGGGGTCGCACAGTCGGACAGGACTGATACGACTTAGCAGCAGTAGCAGCAGTTTTGGTGGACAGAAACGTATGTGTGACAAGAAGCAATTCTTTATAACCAAATTGATATCAGAAAGAGACAGAGGAAAACTACAAATAATTAATGTTTCTATCTCATATAAAAAAATGGCCTATCAAATAAATATCTACATGATACATTTTTTGTGTGTTGTAACTACTCATTTTGAATTTAAATTTTGATTTAGAAAATTAAAATATTTAAATTTGTTTTACGTAGGTACTTAAACAAAATTTAGAATTTTAATAAAAGTTTCAGTCTCTAATTATTACCTAATGAATCCCTATCATTTCTCCAGATGTACTGATATTTGATTAGATATTTTACTCCTGACTTGCTTTTAAATAAGCTGATTGTGAATAAAAAGAAAAATGAAACCAGTAATTTAGAAACAATTATCAAAGTAAAAAAAATAATGGATATCTGTTTATGTATAACTGACTCATTTTGCTGTATAGCAAAAAGTAATACAACATTCTAAATCAACTATACTCCAATAAAAATTAATTTCAAAAAGATGCTATATTGACACAATATTTGTTTATAAGATATTAAAATATATACAATGCTCTAAACTAAATAATTCATAAATATTTTAAAGAGAATAAATGAAAGCTAAGTAATTAGATTATTTTGTGCAAAAATAAATTTTAATCTGTATCAACTGCATTCATTAGCAATTATATTATATATGTATCAGTTCAGTTCAGTCGCTCAGTCATGGCTAACTCTTTGCAACCCCATGGACTGCAGCCTGCCAGCCTCCCCTATCCATCACCAGTTCCCAGACCCTGCTCAAACTCATGTCCATTGAGTTGGTGATGCCATCCAACCATCTCATCCTCTGTTGTCCCTTTCTCCTCCTGCCTTGAATCTTTCCCAGAATTAGAGGCTTTTCCAATGAGTCAGTTCTTTGCATCAGGTGGCCAAAGTATTGGTATTTCAGCTTCAGCATCAGTCATTCCAATGAATGTTCAGGACTGATTTCCTTTAGGATTGACTGGTTGGATCTCCTTGCTGTCCAAGGGACTCACAAGAGTCTTCTCAAACACCACAGTTCAAAAGCATCAATTCTTCGGCGCTCAGCTTTCTTTATCGACCAGCTCTCACATCCATGCATCAGATCAGATCAGATCAGTCGCTCAGTCATGTCCGACTCTTTGCGACACCATGAATCGCAGCATGCCAGGCCTCCCTGTCCATCACCAACTCCCGGAATTCACTGAGACTCACGTCCATCGAGTCAGTGATGCCATCCAGCCATCTCATCCTCTGTCGTCCCCTTCTCCTCCCGCCCCCAATCCCTCCCAGCATCAGAGTCTTTTCCAATGAGTCAACTCTTCGCATGAGGTGGCCAAAGTACTGGAGTTTCAACTTTAGCATCATTCCTTCCAAAGAAATCCCAGAGCTGATCTCCTTCAGAATGGACTGGTTGGATGTCCTTGCAGTGCAAGGGACTCTCAAGAGTCTTCTCCAACACCACAGTTCAAAAGCATCCATTCTTCGGCGCTCAGCCTTCTTCACAGTCCAACTCTCACATCCATACATGACCACAGGAAAAACCATAGCCTTGACTAGATGAACCTTTTTTGGCAAAGTAATGTCTATGCTTTTTAACATGTTATCTAGGTTGGTCACAGTTTTTCTTTCAGGGAGCAAAGTTTGTTTAATTTCATGGCTGCAGTCACCATCTGCAGTGATTTTGGAACCCAAGAAAATAAAGTCTGTCACTCTTTCCATTGTTTCCCTTTCTATTTGCCATGAAGTGATGGGACTGAATGTCATGATCTTAGTTTTATGAATGTTGAGTTTTAAGCTAAATTTTTCACCTCCTCTTTCACTTTCATCAAGAGGCTCTTTAGTTCCTCTTCACTTTCTGCCATAAGGGTGGTGTCATCTGCATATCTGAGGTTATAGATATTTCTCCTGGCAATCTTGATTCGAGCTTGTACTTATCCAGCACAGCGTTTTACATGGTGTACTCTGCATATAAGTTAAACTTACAGCCTTGACATACTCCTTTCCCAATTTGCAACCAGTCTGTTGTTCCAGACCATGGAGAAACCGCAAAGCAACCAGAGCCCAAAGTTCCTTGGAAAGGATATCGCAACTTCTGAGGACAGCAATGGAGGAATGCAGTCGAGGCTTCAGGGAACAGCACAAGGGGAACTGAGGTGTCAGGGGACAGCGCCAAAGAAGTAGAAGCTTCAGAGGACAGCAATCAGGACGTGGCAACAAAAGTAGCAGATTCCAAAACAAAGGCCAGAAACAGAGTTTTAATAAAGCATTTGGACAGTAACTTGAAGTAGAAGATTTATCTGGCAAAAGCAGAACTATGTTCACCAACGGGGAACTGAACATTATTTTTCATACAAAGTTAAAAGCACATTGTATTTCCTTCAGGACCACTTGCCCAGTCCTTATCTCTTCAAGAGAGCAAAGCTTCATCTAAATTATTTCATCTGATTGATGATTGTCATTTATAACTTTTTGCTGCTTCTGTCTCTGATATTCCCTTGGAAAATGTGTATGGATTCATTACATATTCTAATGTACTGTCTACAGAATATAAGATAAAATCAAGCATGCATCTGCTGATACTTTTTAAGTTGATCTCTCTTTATACTTAGAAATGTCTGTTAATAGTGGGCTTTCCTGGTGGTTCAGATGATAAAGACTCTTCTGCAGTACAGGATCCCTGGAAATGACAACCTACTCCAGTAATCTTGCCTGGAGAATTCCATGGACAGAGGAGCCTGGCAGGCTACAGCCCATAGGGTTGCAGAGTCAGGCATGACTGAGCAGTTACCACTGTTCTTCTGTGTCTGATTCTAACTGTTGCTTCTTGACCTGCATACAGATTTCTCAGGAGGCAAAAACATATGTATAGCCATTGAACTACATATATTTATTTATATAGTATATGTCATTCAAAAAATGCATATATTTAGGATCAAAACCCCTACTCATGTCAAATCATGTTATTACCATTTTCTGAAAATCATCATCTATCAATACTTAGATGGTAGGTGATTTTATAATTGTCATAATTTATCTAAATGGAAATTTAATTTAAAAATTGAAAACTACCTGTGGAATTTATTGTTTCTTTGATAAATTATTTTGATTAACTGTGATTTTTTTTCTTAACTCTTCAGCTGCTCTTATGTTATCCTAATTTATTATATGGAAATTAACATAAATTTCATAAAATTTAGTGGTAATATTAATAATAAAATATCTCTATACATTTTTCTTGTTTCATAATTTCTTTAATAAGAATTTATTGCACTTCATAAGCTATTACTCTAAGTTTGTTAATATTCTTCTTTCTCTATTTTGTAACTATTTATTGAAAAACTTGCTATATATGACATATTACTCTGCTTTCAAAAATCTTCCCTTTAGGGAACAAAACTAAGACCTAGATAAGCACATCCTAATTGCCATATTTCCTACCTTTTCATCTGCTTTGCCCTTGAATTTTTAGGCAATGATAAATCATATATGTGAATCAGATGGAGTCCATCACATTGAGTTAGTCATAATCTATCACAGAGCTCAGGTAACAGAAAATGTGCAGAAATAATTCTAATCATTAATGTCAGTTTATAAGGTTTTACTTTGTAAACATGGGGACATAATATAATTTCTACCTCTCTCAGAGTTATCTGAAAGTTATAGTCTAATTAGTTTGTCTGGTCAGGTTATGTAGAGACATATTTTGCATATTTGCTACCATACATGTATATGCATGTATGTATACAATTTCTGGGTTTCCCTGGTGACTCAGAAGGTAAAGATTCTGCCTGCATTGCAGGAGTCCGGGGTTTGATTGCTGGGTCGGGAATATCCCCTGGAGATAGGAATGGCAACCTACTCCAGTATTCTTGCCTGGAGAATCCCATGGACAGAGGAGCCTGAACGCCTACAGTGCATGGGGCCGCAAAGAGTCAGACACAACTGAGCGACAAACAATATCTATATTATGTGTCTTTACATCTGTTTGTATGTGTGTGTCTAACAGGTGAATTAGCAAAATAAATGTATACCATTTTATTCTAAATCTATAAGAAGATATGATTTGCTCTGCCACCAATCAATTAAGACAAAAGTAAATACATATTAGAGATGAGACTGGAATAAAGTTTGCTCTTTGTTCTTCACATTTACAGATATTGTTGAAGTCACTATTTAAATTTACCTTTAAATTAATATTTTTAATGCTGTTTCAAATTTAACTTTAGTGGTATGCTAATAAGGACTAAAATTTGTATCTCCAGATAGTTCTAATGGTGAAGAACCTGCCTGCTAATGCAGGAGCCACAGGAGACACGAGTTCGATCCCTGGGCCAAGGAGATCCCCTGGAGGATACCATGGCAGTGTACTCCAGTATTCTTGCCTGGAGAATCCCCATGGACAGAGGAGCCTGGTGGGTTAGTCTATAGCATCACAAAGAGTTCAACATGGCTGAAGCAACTTAGCATGCAAAATTCATATAATGAAGCCCTAACCCCCAGTTTGGCTGTACTTGGAGATGGGACTATGATGAAGTAGGGCTTCCCAGGTTGTTCAGTGGTAAAGACTCTGCCTGCCAATATAGGGAATGCAATAGATACAGGTTCAATCTCTGGTTGGGAAGATTCCCTGGAGTAGGAAATGAGAACCCACTTCAGTATTCTTGCTGGAAAATTCCATGGACAGGGGAGCCTGGCAGACTATAGTCCATGAGGTTGCAAAAAGTCAGATATGACTGAGCACACACATGCACACACACACACTGAGGATGAAGTAATTAAGTTTAAATGAGACCTTGAGGGTGGGACCTGATGTGATGGATTAGACTCCTTATTAGATGACACACCAGAGAAACTGCCTTCCACTCTCTCATTTTCTTTCTCTCTATCCAAACATAGGCACCGAGGAAAGAATGAGGACCTAGTCAGAGGTACAAGACAGGAAGTGAGCCCTCAACAAAGACTAAATTGGCTAGACTTAATTCTCCAGAGCTGTGTGTGTGTGTGTGTTAAGTTTCTTCAGTCTTGTCTGACTCTGTGCAACTCTGTGGACTATGGCCTGCCAGGCACCTCTGTCCCTAGGATTCTCCAGGCAAGAAAACTAGAATGCGTTGCCATGCCAGTAAGTAAACAGATTTCTTTTGTTTAAACAACCCTTTTTGTACTACTTTGTTATGGCATGCTGAACAGACTAATATGTAGTTTTAATGTCATATGTCCTAGAAATATTTTGTTAATATAATATTAAATCAAATGATAAATTGAAATTTTAACATATGAGCTTTGTCAAGATGTAATGAGACTTTGGATAAAAAGTTACTATAGAAAGCAGAGGAAGATGCAGATACATTAAGAACATAGCTACACAATCTGTTATTGGATTTTTTAATTTAAATTTATTTATTTTAATTGGAGGCTAATTTCTTTATAATATTGTATTGATTCTGCCATACATCTTTGAAATGGAAGGCAACAGATTATAAAAGTGTAGAAGTTGAGCATTGCTGTCAGAATGCTCCTTGGTATGAAATTGTGTATGGCCTACCTCCCAAATGAAAAGACAAAGAAGGATTATAAGACAACATGATTAATTGTGTAAGTGTTCAGGGTTCCTGTGTTAACTTCTCTGGATCCTGTTTAAGGCTAAACCTTCAGCCATGCATAGGATCCATTCTTGTTATTTGTTCAAAAACTCTACTGCAGAGACTTGCTATTTCAGCCATGGTTAAATAACTGGTACCAGACTAGCTCTCCTATTCTTACCTACTATAAGCAAGACAAAATATGTGAAATAACTGCTTTCAGATATGGGGGAAAACAGCACTAACCTGTGAAATGTATGTTGGAAACATTCAGTTGCCCATCCACTTCCAATTCTTTGCTGCCCCATGAACTGCAGCATGCAGGCTTCCCTGTCCTTCACTATAACCTGGAGTTTGGTCAAACTCACTGAGTGGGTGAAGCTCTCTAACCATCTCATCCTCTGCTACCCTCTCCACCATTTTCCTTCAATCTTTCCCAGCATCAGAAGTTTTTATAACGAGTTGGCTCCTACGTACCAGGTGGCCAAATATTGGAGCTTCAGCTTCAGTATCAGTCCTTGCAATAAATATTGAGTTGATTCCATTTAGGACTGACTGGTTTGATCTCCTTGCTATGCAAGGAATTCTCAAGAGTATTCTCTCAAGTGGATAGCCTTTCCCTTCTCCAGGGGATCTTCCCAACCCTTCCACCCTCATTAAAGGCAGATTCTTTACCAGCTGAGCCACCAGGGGAGCCCAAGAATACTGGAGTGAGTCGCCTATCCCTTCTCCAGCAGATCTTCCTGACCCAGGAATCAAACCAGGGTCTCCTGCATTGCAGTTGGATTCTTCACAAGCTGAGCTACCAGGTAAGCCTAATATTGCAGTTTGACTGTACAGTTCATGGAATTCTCCAGGTGTGAGTACTGGAGTGGGTAGCAGTTCCCCTCTCCTGGGGATCTTCCCAACCCAGGGATTGAACCCAGGTTTCCCACATTGCAGATGGATTCTTTACCAACTGACACACCAGGGAAACCTCTTCTCCAGCACCAAGGTTCAAAAGCATCAATTCTTTGGTCCTCAGCTCTCTTTATGATCCAACTCCCACACCCGTATATGACTTCTAAAAAAAACCATAGATTTGACTAGATGGACCTTTGTTGTCAAAGTGATGTCTCTGCTTTTTAAAATGCTGTCTAGGTTTGTCATTGCTTTTCTTCTGAGGAGCAAGCATCTTTTAATTTCATGGCTGCAGTCATTGTCCACAGTGATTTTAGAGCCCAAGAAAAGAAAATCCTCCATTGCTTCCACTTTTTTCCCCTTGCATATGCCATGAGGTGATGGTACTGGATGCTATGATTTTTGTTTTCTGAATGTTGAGTTTTAAGCCAGCTTTTTCAGTCTCCTCTCTCATCCTCATTAAGATGTTCTTTAGTTTCTCCTCACTTTCTGCCATTAGAGTGGTATTATCTGTATATCTGAAGTTGATATTTCTCCTGGCAATCTTGATTCTTTCTTGTGAGTCATCCAGTTCAGCATATAAGTTAAATAAATAGGATGCCAATATACACCATTGTCTTATTCCTTTTCCAATTTTGAGTCAGTCCATTCTTCCATGTGAGCTTCCCTTGTGGTTCAGATGGTAAAGAATTTGCCTTCAATATGGGAGACCTAAGCTCGATCCCTGGGTTGGGAAGATCCCCTAGAGGAGGGCATGCAACCCAATCCAGTATCCTTGCCTGGAGAATCCCCATGGACAGAGGAGCCTGGTGGGCTACAGTCCAGAGGGTCACAAGAGTCAGACACAACTGAGTGACTAAGCACATCACAGATTGTTCCCTGTAAGGTTCTAACTGTTGCTTCTTAACCTGCATAAGGTTTCTCAGGAGACAGATAAGGTGTTCTGGTATTTTTATCTCTTTAAGAATTTTCCACACACTCAAAGGCATTAGTGTAATCAATGAAGCAAAAGTAGAGGTTTTTTTTATTATTTCCTTGCTTTCTCTTTGATCCAATGGACTTTGGCCATTTGGTCTCTGGTTACTCTGCCTTTTTTTCTAAACCTAGCTATACATCTGTAATTTGTTGGTTCATGTACCGTTGAAGTCTAGCTTGAAGGATTTTGAGCATAACCTTGCTAGCATGTGAAATAAGCACAGTTGGACAATAGTTGGAACATTCCTTGGCACTGCCCTTTTTAGAGGCTCGTGAATAGTACAACTGTATAATTTATGCATAATGATTTTGCTGCACAATGCTTACAATACTTTTTATAGATTCTAAGGAAATATACTATGCACAGGAGCTAACATACAATTGATCAATTAATCCTGAGTGTTAATCATTCAGTCATATCTGACTCCTTGTGACCCCATGGATTGTAGCCCACCAGGCTCCTCTGTCCATGGAATTCTCCAGGCAAGATTGCTGGAGTGGGCTGCCATTTCCTTCTCCACAATTAATCCTAAGATATAGCATAAACTGGCAATCTTCTTCTCTGAAGACTCCAAATTTATGTGGTACCAGTTTTATATATTTATTTGACATATATATAAACATATGTATATATATTTAATTGTATATTAATATATTTGATTTAATTTCCCAGGAACTAGGGAATGTGAATGTTTTAATGACCTTTATTTCCTCAGTGTGTAGCATGATTTCTAGACAAAGTAGCTAGCCTATAAATATTTGCCCTGTGATTAAATACACTTTGAATAATAAGGAAAATAATGATGTCACCTCATTTAATATGTTGAGATCTATAAAAATAAAATAATTAAATTGTAACATTATTGTGTTGCTGTAGATCATTTTTAAAACAAACCTGGCATCAGATTAGATAAGCAAGCTCCTCATTTCATACAACTACTGTGAAAAGTCACTTTTTTGATGCAAATGATAATAATTTACTGTGAATCTCAGAGTAAAATTATTTTTAAATGTTCTAATGACATGTATTAAGTAATCAAGGGATGAGACCCTGATTGTGTGGAAAAAGGAAGAGGATTACATTAAAGCATGCTTTAATGACACATTTCCCCTTTTGTGCTAAGTTAAATAAATAGAACTGAATATATATTAATTATAGAGGTGTTGAGTGATAGTGTGAGTACTTCTAAAACTACAGTCAATTTTTTAATTTTTTAAAATCTATTTGCCCTTGTTCATATAAATCTATATAAAACAGAATATTAGCATAAATTTCTCCCATATAGTTTTTCCATTTCTTCCTGTTTTTTTACTGAGTAGTGCAAATGATACACAATTAATACTTCTTGAAATGATAATTGAATGACAATGAAGGCACCCAATAGAGTAAAATCGTGTGTTTTTATTGCTTAAAGTTACTAGAAAGTCTTGACAACCTGATAATAAGCAAAAGAAAGCAAAAGATAAATAAATCAGTTTGTATAAAGGGAAAGTATTATAAATAGTATAGTAATCTGAAGATTTCACTCTTTGCAGGTTCATCCTTCAAATTCCAAAACATATTTAGGTCACAAGTACTTCAGTTCAGTTTAGTTCAGTCGCTCAGTCTTGTACGACTCTTTGCAAACCCATGAACCGCAGCACGCCAGGGCTCCCTGTCCATCACCAACTCCCGGAGTCCACCCAAACTCATGTCCATTATGTCAGTGATACCATCCAACCATCTCATCCTCTGTCATCCCCTTCTCCTCCTTCCCTCAATCTTTCCCAGCATCAGGGTCTTTTCAAATGAGTCAGCTGTCTGCATCAGGTGGCCAAAGTATTGGAGTTTCAGCTTCAGCATCAGTCCCTTCAATGAACACTCAGGACTAATCTCCTTTAGGATGGACTGGTTGGATCTCCTTTCAGTCCAAGGGACTCTCAAGAGTCTTCTCCAACACTACAGATCAAAGCATCAATCCTTCAGTGCTCAGCTTTCTTTATAGTCCAACTCTCACATCCATACATGACTACTAGAAAAACCATAGCCTTGACTAGACGGACCTTTGCTGGCAAAGTAATGTCTCTGCTTTTTAATATGCTATCTAGGGCGGTGGCCAAGAGGAGTTACCCCACATCCGAGGTCAGGGGCAGTGGCCGAGAGTGCCAGGCTGCGATGGTGTCGGAACGGCCGAGAGGAGCTACCCAAGTCAGAGTTCAGGGGCAGTGGCTGGGAGGAGCTACCCGCATCCGTGGCCAGGGGCGGTGGCTGGGAGGAGCTACCCCACGTCCAAGGAGCCGTGGCTGCACTGGCACAGGAGGGCCTAGAGGAGCTATCTTACATTGAAGGTCAGGAAGAGTGGAGGTGAGAAGATACCCCTCATCCAAAGTAAGGAGCAGCAGCTGCACTTCGCTAGAGCAGCCATGAAGAGATACCCCACTCCCAAGATAAGAGAAACCCAAGGAAGATGGTAGGTGTTGCAAGAGGGCATCAGAGGGCAGACACACTAAAACCATACTCACAGAAAACTAGTCAATCTAATCACATTAGGACCACAGCCTTGTCTAACTCAATGAAACTAAGCCATGCCTGTGGGGCAACCCAAGACAGGCGAGTCATGGTGGAGAGATCTGACAGAATGTGGTCCAATGGAGAAGGGAATGGCAAACCACTTCAGTATTCTTGCCTTGAGAACCCCATGAACAGTATGAAAAGGAAAAATGAAAGGATACTGAAAGAGGAACTCCCCAGGTCAGTAGGTGCCCAATATGTTCTGGAGATCAGTGGAGAAATAACTCAAGAAAGAATGAAGGGATGGAGCCAAAGCAAAAAGAATACCCCGCTGTGGATGTGACTGGTGATAGAAGCAAGGTCCAATGCTGTAAAGAGCAATATTGCATAGGAACCTGGAATGTCAAGTCCATGAATCAAGGCAAATTGGAAGTGGTCAAACAGGAGATGGCAAGAGTGAATGTCGACATTCTAGGAATCAACGAACTAAAATGGACTGGAATGGGTGAATTTAACTCAGATGACCATTTTAACTACTACTGTGGACAGGAATCCCTCAGAAGAAATGGAGTAGCCATCATGGTCAACAAAAGAATCCGAAATGCAGTACTTGGATGCAATCTCAAAAATGACAGAATGATCTCTGTTCTTTTTCAAGGCAAACCATTCAATATCATGGTGATTCAAGCCTATGCCCCAAGCAGTAATGCTGAAGAAGCTGAAGTTGAATGGTTCTATGAAGACCTACAAGAACTTTTAGAACTAACACCCAGAAAAGATGTTCTTTTCATTATAGGGGACAGGAATGCAAAATTAGGAAGTCAAGAAACACCTGGACTAACAAGCAAATTTGGCCTTGGAATACAGAATGAAGCAGGGCAAAGACTAATAGAATTTTGCCAAGAAAATGCACTGGTCATAGCAAACATCCTCTTCCAACAACACAAGAGAAGAATCTACACATGGACATCAGCAGATAGTCAACACCGAAATCAGATTGATTATACTCTTTGCAGCCAAAGATGGAGAAGCTCTATACAGTCAACAAAAACAAGATCAGGAGCTGACTGTGGCTCAGATCATGAACTCCTTATTACCCAATTCACACTTAAATTGAAGAAAGTAGGGAAAACCACTAGACCATTCAGGTATGACCTAAATCAAATCCCTAATGATTATACAGTGGAAGTGAGAAATAGATTTAAGGGCCTAGATCTGATAGATAGAGTGCCTGATGAACTATGGAATGAGGTTCCTGACATTGTACAGGAGACAGGGATCAAGACCATCCCCATGGAAAAGAAATGCAAAAAAGCAAAATGGCTATCTGGGGAGGCCTTACAAATAGCTGTGAAAAGAAGAGAAGTGGAAAGCAAAGGAGAAAAGGAAAGATATAAGCATCTGAATTCAGAGTTCCAAAGAATAGTAAGAAGAGATAAAAAAGCCTTCTTCAGAGATCAATGCAAAGAAATAGAGGAAAACAACAGAATGGAAAAGACTAGAGATCTCTTAAAGAAAATTAGAGATACCAAGGGAATATTTCATGCAAAGATGGGCTCGATAAAGGACAGAAATGGTATGGACCTAACAGAAGCAGAAGATGTTAAGAAGAGGCGGCAAGAATATACAGAAGAACTGTACAAAAAAGATCTTCATGACCCAGATAATCACGATGGGGTGATCACTGACCTAGAGCCAGACATCCTGGAATGTGAAGTCAAGTGGGCCTTAGAAAGCATCACTACAAACAAAGCTAGTGGAGGTGATGGAATTCCAGTTGAGTTTTTCAAATTCTGAAAGGTGATGCTGTGAAAGTGCAGTACTCAATATGCCAGCAAATGTGGAAAACTCAGCAGTGGCCACAGGACTGGAAAAGGTCAGTTTTCATTCCCATCCCAAAGAAAGGCAATGCCAAAGAATGCTCAAACTACTGCACAATTGCTCTCATCTCACATTCTCATAAAGTAATGCTCAAAATTCTGCAAGCCAGGCTTCAGCAATATGTGAACTGTGAACTTCCTGATATTCAAGCTGGTTTTAGAAAAGGCATCTGCTGGATCATGGAAAAAGTAAGAGAGTTCCAGACAAACATGTATTTCTGCTTTATTGACTATGCCAAAACCTTTGACTGTGTGGAACACAATAAACTGTGGAAAATGCTGAAAGAGATGGGAATACTATAACACCTGACCTGCCTCCTGAGAAATCTGTATGCAGGTCAGGAAGCAACAGTTAGAACTGGACATGGAACAACAGACTGGTTCCAAATAGGAGGAGTACGCCAAGGCTGTATATTGTCACGCTGCTTATTTAACTTATATTCAGAGTACATCATGAGAAACGCTGGACTGGAAGAAGCACAAGCTGGAATCAAGATTGCCAGGAGAAATATTAATAACCTCAGATATGCAGATTACACCAGCCTTATGGCAGAAAGTGAAGAGGAACTCAAAAGCCTCTTGATGAAAGTGAAAGAGGGGAGTGAAAAAGTTGCCTTAAAGCTCAACATTCAGAAAACGAAGATCATGGCATCTGGTCCCATCACCTCAAGGGAAATAGATGGAGAAACAGTGGAAACAGTGTCAGACTTTATTTTGGGGGGCTCCAAAATCACTGCAGATGGTGATTGCAGCCATGAAATTAAAAGACGCTTACTCCCTGGAAGGAAAGTTATGACCAACCTAGATAGCATATCCAAAAGCAGAGACATTACTTTGCCAACAAAGGTCCATCTAGTCAAGGCTATGGTTTTTCCTGTGGTCATGTATGGATGTGAGAGTTGGACTGTGAAGAAGGCTGAGCACCAAAGAATTGATGCTTTTGAACTGTGGTGTTGGAGAAGACTGTTGAGAGTCCCTTGGACTGCAAGGAGATCCAACCAGTCCATTCTGAAGGAGATCAGCCCTGGGATTTCTTTGGAAGAAATGATGCTAAAGCTGAAACTCCAGTACGTTGGCCTCCTCATGCGAAGAGTTGACTCATTGGAAAAGACTGTGATGCTGGGAGGGATTGGGGGCAGGAGGAGAAGGGGATGACAGAGGATGAGATGCCTGGATGGCATCACTGACTCGATGGATGTGAGTCTGGGTGGACTCTGGGTATTCGTGATGGACAGGGAGGCCTGGCGTGCTGCAATTCATGGGGTCACAAAGAGTCAGACACGACTGAGTGACTGAACTGAACTGAACTGAGGTTGGTCATCATACCTTTCCTTCTAAGGAGTAAGCGTCTTTTACTTTCGTGGCTGCAATCACCATCTGCAGTGATTTTGGAGCCCAGAAAAATAGTCAACCACTGTTTCCACTGTTTTACCCATCTATTTATCATGAAGTGATGGGACCAGATGCCATGATCTTCGTTTTATGAAGGTTAAGCTTTAAGCCAACTTTTTCACTCTCCATTTTCACTTTAATCAACAGGCTCTTTGGTTCTTCTTCACTTTCTGCCATAAGGGTGGTGTCATCTGCATATCTCAGGTTATTGATATTTCTCCTGCCAATCTTGATTCTAGGTTGTGCTTCCTCCAGCCCAGCGTTTCTTATGATGTAGTCTGCATATAAGTTATATAAGCAGTGTGACAATATACAGCCTTTACGTATTCCTTTTCCTATTTGGAACCAGTCTGTTGTTTCATGTCCAGTTCTAACTGTTGCTTCCTGACCTGTATACAGGTTTCTCAAGGGGCAGATCAGGTGGTCTGGTATTCCCATCTCTTTCAGAATTTCCCACAGTTTATTGTGATCCACACAGTCAAAGGCTTTGGCATAGTCAATAAAGCAGAAATAGATGTTTTTCTGGAACTCTCTTGCTTTTTCCGTGATCCAGCAGATGTTGGCAATTTGATCTCTGGTTCCTCTGCCTTTTCTAAAACCAGCTTGAACATCTGGACATCATGGTTCACATATTGCTGAAGTCTGGCTTGGAGAATTTTGAGCATTACTTTGCTAGTGTGTGAGATGAGGCAATAGTACAGTAGTTTGAGCATTCTTTGCTATTACTTTTCTTTGGGATTGGAATGAAAAATGACCTTTTCCAGTCCTGTGACCACTGCTGAGTTTTCCAAATTTGCTGGCATATTAAGTGCAGCACTTTCACAGCATCATCTTTTAGAATTTGAAATAACTCAACTGGAATTCCATTATCTCCACTAGCTTTGTTTGTAGTGATGCTTCCTAAGGCCCACGTGACTTCATATTCCAGGATGTCTGGCTCTAGCTGAATGTGAGTGATCACACCTTCATGATTATCTGGGTCATGAAGGTCTTTTTTGTACAGTTCTTCTGTGTATTCTTGCTACCTCTTCTTAATATTTTCTGCTTCTGTTAGGTCCATACCATTTCTATCCTTTATTGAGCCCATGTTTGCATGAACTATTCCTTTGGTATCTCTAATTTTCTTGAAGAAATCTCTAGTCTTTCCCATTCTATTGTTTTCCTCTATTTCTTTGCATTGATCACTGAGGAAGTCTTCCTTATCTCTCTTTTCTATTCTTTGGAACAAATACTGTGCTTCAGTAGAGGTGGTATATAATTGACACTACTGAAAATTGTGTAAATGTTTCTCAAAAGATAAGAGACAAGAGAATAAAAATGGGTGAGAGTTTGTGAAACAAAGATAATAAAGTTACTCTATAAATAAATTAGCAACAAGGATATATTTTATAGCACAGGGAAATACAGCCATTAGTTTGTAACAACTTCAAATGTAGTGTAATATATATTGATTATAAAAAATATTGATTTTTAAATAAAAATATTACAAAAATATTGATTCATTATTTTGTATACCTGAAACAAATGTAATATTGTAAACCAACAGTGCTTCAATAAAATAAAATACTCTATAATATTGGAAGCTTGATTTTCTGCTGAGATATTTAGGAAAGAGTAATGTATGGCAGTGATTGGAAATGAATCAAGCAGATAATTTTAAACAACTTCCATACAAAATAGAAAAAGAAATAGGCTAGAGATAAGCAAAAGATTATCAAGCTTAGGTATGTCAAGGGGAGACAGAAAAATGATATGGAAAGAGCTTAACCACTGAAGTTCATCTAACAAATGTCCATATCAAAGTTCTGAAAATTATTAGCTTTGAGACCATGGGAAATTATATAACTTCTTAGTGCCTCAGTCTTCACATGAAAAACATTAACAGTTCAAATGTTATTTCTAGGAAACTGATGCAAATGAATTTACCTTTTGAGTGAACTTCAAGGTGAAACATGATGTGTGTGTTGCACTAAGGAAACTGTTTACTTTTTCAATATACTGATTTTCTTTAAGATTAGACTTATTTTGACAGAATGGGGTCCACTTCACAAGCCAAGCATCTTTGACATTGAAACAAACGGATATAAAATCACATATATTTATTTATAAATAGTTCTCTGTAAGATCTAAAAGTCAGATGAATTTGTAGCTATCATTGTTTCTGTTGCTGCTGTTTTTACTTGGTTTTATTTCTTTCCTCAAGACTGTCAATTAAAGGCAATGTGACTGTAGGAATATCATTTAATCAGGTTGAGAATACTTTCACAGGGATGGTGTAGATGAAATGAAAGATAGAAAAGCATATAACTTTAACTGAAACATATATTATCATTAAATGCTTATTCAGACCTTCCAGTATTAAAATTGATATGCCTGTGTATCTGAAAATAGAGGACTAATGCTTAGATGTGCCTTCTTAATTGAACGTTATACTATTGTTTCTATATAAGGTTTCCCTAAGCTTGGTAAGGGCTTTCCTGATGGCTCAGCAGTAAAGAGTCTGCCTGCCAACCAGGAGACATGGCTTTGATGTCTGGGTCAGGAAGGTTCCCTGGAGGAGGAAATGGCAGTCCATTCCAGTTTTCTTGCCTGGGAAATCTCATGGACAATGGACCCTGGTGGGCTATAGTTCACGGTGTTGCACAAGACTCAGACAGGACTTAGTGACTAAACAATGACAAGCGTAGAAAGCTACTCATATTATGATACTATTTGAATGTATGCAAGCAATCAGTCCTAAGAGCAAAAATGCTCTGAGCCCAAAAAAGTAACAGCCATGTAAGAACAAGAGACTTAAGTACATCTGTAATATGCTTTCTGAGTGAGACTTTATCTAGCTAGTTTACACATGCCATAATAAACCTGGATTTTAAGGGTAACTATATCACATTTCCCTCCATTTCTGTGTCTACAGTGGGAACATTCGTATGCTCAGCACCTAAAGTATTTTTATCATCCGATTTTGCATATGACCTTTTCACAATTTCAAGAATTTAAGGGATGCTATAATAAATGCTCATTATAAACTATAATGAGGAAAGGCTGGAATTTTGCTCTGCTCATTTTTTTGTGTCCATCAATTAAACGACTTGCTTAAAAAAAAAAAAAATCACTTTTCTCACATTACCTTCCAACATAGGAACTTGGTGTGCCATAGTGTTCTAGTATTTCTCTAATATTCTCAGAGAAATGTTAGCATGTCTCACTATGATTATATATTTTTCTTTTCCCTTATATTTCTTTTGATTTTGCTTTAGCTATTTTTGTTTCTTTGTTGTTAAGGTGTCAATTTATGATGTCCATCTTCTTTGTGAATTGTATCTTTTATCATTAAAAATATTCATCTTTGTTTCATTTAAAAAATGTATATTTAGCAGTTATAAAATATCAAATTCTACCCTCACTTAATAATGTTACTAAATTTAAGAAATGATAGATCCACCACATGCAATATTTTAAATGATATATATATATATGTAAGTCTATATAAATACATATGTGTGTGCAAATATGTACAGACACATGCAAGGAATCACATTTAGAATCATAATGAAAGAACACTAGAGTGGAATGTTTAATGTATTTCATTCTTTTTTTGTAAAGACTTCTATTATATTTTATTCTAGTTTATTTAGATTAAGTGAAAATTTGGTTCCTTATATTAAATACATATTTTATATGAAGAAAATTATAGCAATGATATATGAGTGCATATATTAGCACAGAATGAGGATTTTCTCATGCAATTCATTCCAAAATTTTTGAAAATAGATTGGAAAACACTGAAGAGAGTAAAGGTAAGGTTTTGTTTTTTTTTTTAAACGCTGTAACACTGAACAAATACTTTCAAAGGTCATACACTTGAGATACAGTCTTACTGACACATTGAGATTTAATATGAAGACTATAGAATGCTTCCACTTTTCAATATCTTCCCACCACACAGAAGGACTTCTGTATAATGTTCTAAAAATATCAATTAAAAGTCAGAAATTATCAGAAAAGATGAAAAACACACAGAATAATATTTTTGTATATAAATGAAAATGACTGTAAATCATAAAGATGCCATGAGGCAAAAAGTATAGGAGTAGATAAAGGTATTCATGCTAATAATAATCAAAAGAAAGCTAGAGTAACTATATTGAATTTCAGACAAAGCAGGCTTCAGAACACAGCAAAAGGAAATTATTAGAGATTTTTAAAAAAGGAATTTACCAGACATAAAGAAGCAATCAACTCCCCAAGAAGATTTATTATCTTAAATATATATGTAAGGCAAAAATGGATAGAAATTAAAGGAGAAATAGAAAAAGCCATTCTCTTTATAGGATGCTTCAACATCTCTTTGTCAGTAGCTGATAGATAAAGGAGGAGAAAAATCAGTAAGACAGACATCTCTGAATGGCTCTATCAGTAACATTTCCTAATGAACATTTATAGAGTATTCCATTCAGAGGCAGTAGAAGAAACATTCTTCTCAAGGTGAAATGGGACAATTACCAAGACAGATCTTTTTCTGTGCTATAAACACACCTTAAGAACATTTTAAAATCACACAAAATGTTCTCAGCTCATAACAGAATTAGAGTAGGAATCAGTAACAGAAACAAAACTGAAAAAAAAATTAAATGTTTAGAAATTAAGCAACACTTTTTAAATGACACATGGATTTCAGGAATTTCCAAATAAATAAAAAATATGTTTTGGATTAAACAAAAATGAAAATGCAACTCTTTAGAATTTGAGAAATGCAATGAAAATAGTGTATAGAGGGAAATATATGGCCTTAAGTGTACATATCAGAAAAGAAAGAAGATCTAAAGTAAATAATCTAAGGCTCTATCATGAAGAACTGTGAAAAGAAGAACAATTTAAGTTTAAAATTCTTCAAATAAAATACAAAATTAAAACATATATGTATATATAAATACATACATATAAAATTAGAAAATATACTATATATATGTATATGCATGCATATATATACATACAGACATACATATATACTCCCTGCCTCTGGAACATCCCTCCCCACTCCCATCCCTGTATTTAATTTTCTAATTCTTATTTCAACATATATATATATAAATTATTATTTATTTGCATTGTTGTACTGCAGAAACAAGCACAACATTGTAAAGCAATTATCCTCCAATTAAAAAAAAAGAAAATTCAATAAAAACAAAGCCTGGTTCTTTGAAAAGATCAATTAAATTGATAAAACTCCAACCAGTCTAACCAGGAAAAAAAAAAAGGTGAGAAAACACAAATGAATAATGTATGAAATGAAAGAAAGGAGGTCATCATTATAGATCTACAGATCTCAACATGATAATAAATGAACACTGTGAACAAATCTATGCCCGCAAATTTGATAACTTAGTTAAAGTGGATTAATTCCTTAATGAAACAAACTCCAGAACTCATACAAAGAGAAATAAATAAACTAGATAATACTGAATCCATTAAATAAATTCATAATTAATAAACATCTAGCAAGAAATGTAATAGGCCTAAATTATATCTCTGGGTAATTGTACCAGGCAGTTAAATAATAATAATTGTACACAATATTTTCCAGAAAATACACTGAGAAGTAAAAATAGTAATAATTTATTTTATGAGATCAACAGTACCCCAATATCAAAACCAGAAATGACTGTAAAAAAAGGGAAAAATAAAGACTACTATATTTTAAATGTAATTGGATTTGGTATGCTATTAATTATAGAGAATTTTTATCTCTTTCACTTCTTTTAATGACCTTTCTGGTTTTGATATTCATGTGATATATGTATACGAAAACAAATATGATTCATTCAAAGTTAGGCTATTTAATCATCATATCAGTTCCCCAGTGGCTCAGTGGTAAAGGATCTACCAGCAATGCAAAAACTTTGGGTTTGATCCCTGAATCAGGAAGATCGCCTAGAAAAGGGAATGACAACCCACTCCAGTATTCTTGCCTAGAGAATCCTATGGACAGAGGAGCCTGATGGGCTACAGTCCACGAGGTTGCAAAAGAGTTGGACATGACTTAGCAATTAAATAACAATGTTCAGTTCAGTTCAGTTGCTCTGTCCTGTCCAACTCTTTGCCCACCCCATGGACTGCAGCACGCCAGGCTTCCCTGTCTATCACTAACTCCCGGAGTTTACCCAAACTCATGTCCATTGAGTCAGTGATGCCATCCAACCATCTCATCCTCTTTCGTCTCCTTCTCCTCCTGCCTTCAATCTTTCCCACGATCAGGGTCTTTTCAAATGAGTCAGCTCTTCACATCCGGTGGCCAAAGTATTGGAGTTTCAGCTTCAAAATCTGTCCTCCCAATGAACACTAAGGATTGATCTACTTCAGGATGGACTGGATGGATCTCCTTGCAATCCAAGGGACTCTCAAGAATCTTTTCCAACACCACAGTTCAAAAGCATCAATTTTTTGGTGCTCAGATTTCTTTATAGTCCAACACTCACATCCATACATGACTACTGAAAAAAACTATAGCCTTGACTGGATGGACCTTTGTTGGCAACATAATGTCTCTGCTTTTTAATATGCTGTCTAGGTTGGTCATAACTTTCCTTCTAAGGAGTAGGTGTCTTTTAATTTCATGGCTGCAGTCACCATCTGCAGTGATTTTGGAGACCAAAAAAATAAAGTCAGCAAACATATCATTAGGATAACAAAGAAAAATCATTTGATTGTAACATTTAACAGAAAATATTGACAAAATTTAACAGCCATTCATAACTTTAAAGATCTCAGTAAACTAGAAATAAAAAGAAACATTCATACTTGATTTAACAAATTTAAATATATATAATTTATATTTAATATATTTAAATATATATTTAATATATTATATATATATATATATAGAGAGAGAGAGAGAGAGGATGCAGAAGGACAGTTCCAAACCCAAGTAACAACACAAATACTTAACTCTGACAGCTTAAGAAATACACTCGTATCCAGTGAATTTGAAGCCAATGAGTTGGCCAGGCATATGTGTTCAGAAAGTAGCAAGTGTATATAGTTAAAACTTCCTCATCTTACTTAAAGAGCAAACATATAAATAGAGATTTAACGATTCACTCAATAATTGTGCAAGGATGAAAAACAAGATTATAACAGGAAATCTTCCAATGTTGACAAAAAGAAATGAGAACAGATGGGAAGACCCAACAGGGTTATTTATGTAGACTGTGTGAGAAGCATTAAAAGAAGAAACAAAAAGTGAATGAGTTGAAAGGTGGAGGTAAAAATTGAAAGTGAGATATGATATGCTTAACTCTAGAGATATTTTGAAAAGGGAAAGGAAGGATCATTGGGGTTTTGAGCCTCAAGCAAGTGTAGTAGGAACACAGAACAGACCTCAGATTGTTAAAAGGTCAGTTATACGTGAGTGAGGTGAAAGTTGGGTATACCACATCTCATGGGATAAGGGCTGAAATGCACATATCATAGTTTTACTAGGGTCCTTTGCCAAGTAAACAAGTTCCTTCACGTGTCTCAGCCTAGTTTATTCCTGTACAAAAAAAAATATATATATATATATATAACAATAATGTAATTCATAAAAGATTGTGAGCATTAAATTTTTGTAGTATATTTTTTGTGAAGTATATATGCAGTGATGACCACCTCTTTATTAATATTATTGCTGTCTCATTTTTTAAAACGTTGACAGAACAGAAGAGGAGAAAAGGAGAATTACTGATTTTCTCAGGTAATTTTCAGTGATGACATACTGGAGTTTTCAATCATGGCAAATATCATGGTCAGTGAATGATGGACTGGGAGAGGTATAAATTGAATTTAAAAGTTGGAGATTTAAGTGATGGTTAGAAGTAAAGTGGGCTTCCCTGATGGTTCAGGGGTAAAGAGTCTCCCTGCCAATGCAGGAGATGCGAGTTCGATCCCTGGGTCAGGGAGATCCTCTGGAGAAGAAAATGGCAACCCACTGCAGTGTTCTTGCCTGGAAAATCACATGGACAGAGGAGTCTGGTGGGTTACAGCCCATAGGGTTGCAAGAGTCAGTCACAACATAGTGACTAAACAACAAAAACATGGGAAAAGAAAATAGAAAAAATTGGATTGAAAATTCAAGAAAGTTAAGGTCAGGATAATATATATATATGTGTATATGCATATATATGTATATATATATATGTATGCATGTATATGTACACATGTAAATACATTGTTAATATGAATATTTAAAAGAAAGTGAAAACTGATGTCATATCAGATACACTGATTCTTAATAATATAGAGTTCAGTACTTTCATGTATAATTGATTTCTTAATTGTATTGTAGGCAACTGCTGTGTCTTAACATCCTGGTTATTGAGTAATATTGATTACTCAATAATAATTATTATTGAGTAATATTGATTTCAAATTCGAAGACATTTAAGTTTTTTTTTCCTTTTCTTAAGAAAATACAATATTATATAACACTTGCCATTGTGATGTAACATGTAACGGTGTAGAATGTGGAATATAGTGAGAAGCCCAGAATGGAAATTGAAAATAAATGTACTTAAACTCTTCACAATTGAAAGCCTTTGCCATCTATTCATTTATTATTTATTGGTTCTGTGCAAGTTGTTTGAACACACTATTTTCCATTTATTCATCTTAAAGTTGGGCAATAAAAGCAAACAAACAAAAAACACATTAAATTCCTCATAAAGTTTAACTCCTTTTTGAGAAATTTAATCACTGACTGATAGCTGTGAAAATCCACTACGCTACTAAATATAAGGGACTTGAATAAAAGGATTAAGAGGCAATCAAAAACATACTGCAAATTGCAATTATCATTTAATTAATATATATGTGCATGTGTGTGTATACTGTTTTATAGCAATGGTTATAAGGGAAGAAATACTCAGATTCTTGGAAAAATAATTCCAAGTTGTAATTGTGTACTTAGCTAAACTGTACATTAGATGAGAGTCTTCCTTGGTGGCTCACACAATAAAGAATCTGCCTGCAACACATGAGACACTAGTTCAATCCTGGGTCAGGAAGATCCCCTGGAGAAGGGAATGGCTGGCTGGTGGTGGTGGTTTAGTTGCTAAGTTGTGTCCAACTCTTTGGGTTCCCACAGACTGCGTAGAAACCCAAAGAGTTGGACATAACTGAGTGAC
This sequence comes from Bubalus bubalis, assembly GCF_019923935.1. Taxonomy (NCBI): domain Eukaryota; kingdom Metazoa; phylum Chordata; class Mammalia; order Artiodactyla; family Bovidae; genus Bubalus; species Bubalus bubalis. Next base: position 51,437,553 of record NC_059175.1, on the reverse strand, counting down.
TAACACTTTCACTTTTTCTTTTTTTTTTTTCCATACAGAAGAGTCAACAGAAATTCTCAAACATGGAGAGAGATTTACAAAATTATCTACTCTCATTCTTTTTCTCTTAGGAACTAAACTGATGTAGCCTGCTGACATTTTATTAATTCTTTTTGGATCCCTCTATACTTGGAAATTGCCTCAAATATAGTGCTAGCATATTTGCATTTGTTTTTTAAAATTCTTATTTTGTTTTATTTCAATTTTTTTTTATGGCCACACTGCACAGCTTGTGGGGATCTTAGTTCCCCAGCCAGGGACTGAACCCCAGACACAATGATAACACAACATCCTAACCACTGGACTACCATGGAACATCCAGGAATTCTCATTTTAATACAACAGTTACCAAAACTTGTCCAGTGAATTTCATTATTATTTTTATAATTTTATTTATTTATTTTTGGCTGTGCTGGGTCTTTGTTTTTACACAGGTTCTTGTCTAGTTGGAATGCTCAGACTTCTCATTGTGTTGGCTTCCCTTGTTGCAGAGTACAGGCTCTAGGGTGTGCGGGCTTCAGCAGTCATGGCTCCCAGGCTCTAGAGCACAGGTTCAGTAGTTGTAGAGCACAAAGGTTTAGTTGCTCCATGGCACGTGGGATCTTCCCAGACCAGAGATTGAACTCGTGTCTCCTGAATTGGCAGCATATTCATCACTGAGCCACCAGGGAAGTCCTGTCCAAGGACTTTTAAAATGTCCTCCTCTTAAAGACAAGGAATAACATATTCTTTCTAATCTTTTCTTCAAAACACTTGTTCTTCCTCTTTGGCTCAAGATGAGGGTTATATTTTAACTTTTATTTATATGCACACCTCTGTCATTCCATCTTGATGAAGAATTTTAACAGCTATTACTTAAGAAGTTTATATGGCAAAACCAATACAATATTGTAAAGTTAAAAAATAAAATTAGAAAAAAGAAGTAGTTGTCTAGCTCTTCTAACATGGAACATGGTGAGTCCATGTACGACCAATCATATCCATAATTCAAGAAGCTTGTGATTTATGTTTTAAAGATTTCTATGATTCTCATAGATTTATGTAATAAATATGTAAACTATTTAATGGACTTCATGTAAATGCAACTAGAACTTAAGAGTTAAGAAATTTTGGAGGAACGTAAATAACGCCAAGAGCAACAAATTCATTTTGCCAAAGAGGATAGATCACAGGAAGTTTAAGGTTCTGACCCCAAATGACTTTTACAGTTAGTGATAAAATTGGTACAAAATAAATTTTAAATTTTTTTCTAGTGAATCATACCACTGTTTCACTCATGTGTTGATCTAATACTTCTTTGACCACAAAGATTACATTTTTCAAAATATGTAACATACATATATTATATAGAATATGTACACATACACTTCTGTAAAGGTAAACATGCAATGTAATTATAAAGTTATGCATAATTATTGCCAACCCCTTGCCATGTAAATTTTAAGCACTTTTATATTGTTTAACTCCTGAATGAAGGCCATTTACTGCAATATTATAAATAAAAATGAATCTCTAGATATTTACAAGTATTGAAATATTAGGCCCAGTGCTTTCAGTAGTGTGAATGATGTACCATAATATTCCTAATTTACGAGCACCAAAAGACCTCTGCTCACCTTGTCACTTTTGCGGTTTCCCATTGTACATGAACTTATTTCCTTTTGTGATTTTTTTTTCCTTTTTTCACTTTAATTTGTTTGTCTCTTTGTTGTAAATCAAATATGTTTTTTATTTTTTTTCCTGTTAACATCTGTATGGTTCTTATGGGCTAAATGCATCCCCATAAAATTCATATTTTGAAGTCCTAACCAACATCGACTCGATGGTCGTGAGTTGAGTGAACTCTGGGAGATGGTGATGGACAGGGAGGCCTGGCGTGCTGCGATTCATGGGGTCTCAAAGAGTCGGACATGACTGAGTGACTGAACTGAACTGAACCATCAGTACCTTAGAATATGACTATATTTGGAGAAAGGACCTTTAATGAGTTAACGAAGATTAAAAAAAAAGAAGTCATGTGAGTGGGCTCAGTGTGACTGCTGTCTTTAGAGAAGAGAATGAGCCTGGGCGAGGGTTAGGGGGAGGGGGACAAAAACATGCAGAGAAATGAAGAAAAGACAACTATGGAAAAGCCAAGGAAAGAGACCCTGGGAAGAAAACAACTCTACAGACCCCTTGAGCTTAGACTTCTAACTTCCAGAACTGCAGGGAAAGAGTTGTTCAAGTCACCCAGTCTGCATTGCTTTGTCATGGCAGCCCTAACAAATGAATTCAGTGGTTTAGCAAACCTAAAAGATAGAGGTACTAAGAAAAGGTATTATTTTCTTATTCATTTGGTACAAGTAAGACCCACCAATTTCATGTGCTTGCTTAGTATCTCAGTCACGTGCCTTGAAATGACCTACTTCCCCTGTCTTCTTTGTGTCATCATTGCTTCTGACATATAAATACATGCAGAGGCAGTCAGATTCTCTAGCAAGGTGCAACAAGCATTCATTGTTGACAAGAATCAGCTGGAAGTGATTTGCATAGTAACCTTCTTCAAAGGACCTTGCATCATGGCATAGCCAGTCATGTTGCTGGGGCGGACCCAGAAGTTGACATTTTTTTCCTTCAGAATAGTTACGGAATCACCAGCTTGGGGCAGACCCAGAAGCATTCACTTCCAGCTGATTCTTGTCAACAATGAATGCTTGTTGCACCTTTCTAGAAAATCTGCCTCTGCATGTATTTATATGTCAGAAGCAATGATGACACAAAGAAGACAGGGGAAGTAGGTCATTTCAAGGCACGTGACTGAGATACTAAGCATCACATGAAATTGGTGGGTCTTGACATATTTTGACATATTTTTTTCCTTCAAAATAGTTATGGAATCACCAGCTTTTTAAAAAAATTACATGAACACTTCCCAAAGCAAAGTATATTGCAAATTATCACGCTCCATCAAGACTGAATACAGTTCCCTGCAATGAGACAAAGGTATAGCCATCAAAGTGGGGAAGAACCATTGATCCTGATAAGGAAGGCAAGTAGAGTCTGCAGTTATGAGACACCAAAAGAACAACGGGAAATGCAGATTCAAATGGCCAAATTGGCACAACATAACTATCAGATATTTATTTCTGAAGCAAGCATTTAATAATGAATAGGACTGAATACAGTCTGCCTACAGGACTTCTATATCTATCCATTTTCCCCATATGTGAATGTTTCCTTTCACACTTTGCAATACAAATATGTATAAATATTTCAGAAACGCAGCTGGATATAGATGATGTCTTCAGAAAGGGTTCATAAGTAACTTTTATTTTTCCTATATATTGTTTTAATATTTCAGTAGTCACTTGTATAGTTATAATATTAAGAAAATATATTCTTACTTTATAGGTAGTTACCTGTTTTGTTAAGGGCCTTTCTAGATATTGTAAAGTTCACTTAAAAGTGATGTATCAGTATATGAGTGCAGCTTACTTGTCTGCTTATAAAATCTAGTATTTCTGAGAAACTTCATCAAACTAAAAAGTAAGTTGTTTTTTACAAAGGAGAGTCATGATATTGTTTATATTAGAATTGCAGATAATAGAGTAAAGAAGTAACTCTGAGCTCCAATAGAATGATGTTCCAAATTGAAATTCATGTTAATAAAATAAATAAATCAACTACCAGATCTTGCATTAATGTACATTTAGGTGTTATATTTGGTTTGAATTTTTCAAAGTTCCTGATGTTTCATTTGTTTGGTAATTATTAATATTTTTAGAAATTCTATAAATCCATTCTGCATTATTTGATAAATGTTTTATCTTCCTGGCTCATCAAAGAATCACTAGCTTGTAAGAAACTCTGAGAAACTGTATATAAATTTCTCTTCCCTTGTTTAAATCAATGAAATTTTCCCCAAAAATGTTTAATAATAACACAACTTAAATTTTTGGTATGACTGAAGACTGCAATGATCTGATGATTTGTTAAAACCAACCTTTCATGCACTGGCACAATATTAAAACAAAACCAATATTTATTTTCATCTGAATTTCAGCCTGAGGCTTCTTTTATAAAGAGGTTTTTTTTTTTTTTAATTTTCTTTTTAAAAATTTTATTTCTTTGGAAAACAATTAACATTTTCATGAACACTTTTAATAGGAACTAATATTAAGATCAAACATTGCTTTTAGAATTTGGGACTTACATATTGACTTTGTTATTATCGCATTTATTTCAATTTTATGAAAGGGTAGGAAAAAACAAATATATATTGGCATACATTTAAAAAAAGAAAAAAGAGCAGTTTAATTATAAGAAGATGGAGTTCAGAAAGTTTTCTTCTTCTTTCCTTAAAAGGAATGAGAAGTCGGCATGTTGCTATTGCTCCTTGACATAAAGACAGTGTCTTTGTTTTATGTCCTCTATGTCTGAATCCTGCAATGCCATCACAGCAGAGAGTAGTCTACACTGCTTTAAATGATAAGAGTTTCAATAGGCACTTTAGTGGAATTAAGAAAAATCTAACACTCTTCCACCGTGATGCCACATAGCTATCTTCGTTCTAGGTTGTCACGTCGGTAAATTGTATTGAATAGGCCTGAGCTTGTCTCAGTGTGTTTCCAAAAGAACAAAACAAAACCAAGCAAGTACACACTAGAGGATTTATCTTGTGTTGGCAGAATAAACCAAAACTGACAATATGATAAATACAGCAACTTGCTAGAAACCAGATAATCAAAGGAATCTTGTCCTAGAAAGCCGTGTGTGTATGTGTGTGTGTGTGTGTGTGTGTGTGTATACGCGTGCATGTGCACGCGCGTGATTTCTATTTATGTTCCTTTCCCTTAAATTTCTTCTGTTGGCTGTGTTTTAACCTTTGCCTCTCCTCTAAGTGACTTTATCAGGGTTATAACTCTCTTCTTCTCCAAACATGTCTGCCAAGACTTTAAAGCGGGGTCCCCAATCTGTCAGGTAGTTGTAGTCCTGGTCTGCTTCTGTGGTCAGAGACTCTATGGAGCTAAGAGAGTCGGCTACTGATCCGCTGCCTTCATAGGCATATGTTGCCAGTGAATCATATGGTGGGGCTGTGGGGTCCACATCATTTTCTTGTAGCCTTTGATTAATGAAATCCCTTATGTCTGTGTTATCTTCCACTGGTGGTCTCTGACGAGGTAAACAGAGAGAGTCTGGTTTTATATCCCTGCGAATGTTGTTATCTTCAATCACTTTTGGGTTTCTCAGAGCACCAATGTCAAAAGCCTGGGTGTCCTCCTCCCCACCTCCTTCATCATCATAATGGATAACGTTGTCTCTGATGTCTTCCTTAGAGGTCATCAAGGTGTCTTTCTTCTTCTGCCTTCTCAGAGCTACATACAGCACAACTATGGCTAGAACAAGACAAAAATGGCAAAGTGAGACTATATCTCCTCATCTCTCCATAAGAAATTAAATTGATCAGGGCTGGCTGAGGTTTTAATGACATCCTATTATTTTCAAAGTACACATATTGTAATCTGTATGGATCCTATCTATGCTGATTTTCATTGTTTAAATTCAGTTTCATTTTTAAATTGTAACTAAAGTGAAAACATTGCAAAACTTACAAATTCTAATAACGGTAGCCTTATATTTGTCATATGTTTAAATATCTCAGTATCAGGTAATTTTTTACAAAATTAAAAAAAGCAGAGAAAGGCAAATAATTCAACATAATTTATATGCTGAATTTTTTAAAAATGGTATAAATAGACCTATTTACAAAATAGAAATAGAGTCACAGATGTAGGAAACAAACTTTTGGCTACCAAGGGAGAAAGGCGGGAGAGAGAAATTGGGAGATGAAATTGACATATACACACTACTATATATAAAATAGATAATGAATAAGAACCTATGATGTGGCACGGGGGACTGTAGGCAATATCTTGTAATGACCCAGATGGGAAAAGAATCTAAAAACAAGTGGATATATGTATATGAATGCCACTTCACTTTTCTATATACTGAAACTAACATACCACTGTAAATCAACTATACTCTAATAAATAATTAATTTAAAAAAGAAAAAAATAAAGAAAAGAATGGTTTGTCCAATCATACATAGAACTGTATAGCATTGAAGTAATAAAACTTGGGTCTTCCCTGGTACCTCATCTGGTAAAGAATCAGCCTGCAATTCAAGAGACACCAGTTCGAATCCTGGATCAGGAAGATCTCCTGGAGAAGGGATAGGCTACCCACTCCTGCATTCTTGGGCATCCCTGATGGCTCAGACAGTAAAGAATCCGCCTGCAATGCAGGAGACTCAGGTTCGATCCCTGGGCTGGGAAGATCCCCTGAAGGAGGGCATGGCAACCCACTCCAGTATTCTTACCTTGAGAATCCCCATGGACAGAGAAGCCTGGCGAGCTACAATCCATGGGGTCACAAAGAGTCAGATTCAATGAGTGACTAAGCACACACAGTAGAACTTGGGGGGCTTCCCAGGTGGCTCTAGCGGAAGAGAACCTGCCTGCCCATGAAGGAGACATAAGAGACTCAATTTCAATCCATGGGTTGGGAAGATCCCATAGAGGAGGGCATGGCAACCCTCTCCAGTATTTTTGGCTAGAGAACTCCATGGACAGAAGAGCCTGGAGGACTACAGTCTATAGGGTGGCAAAGAGTTGGACGTGACTGAAGTGATTTAGCACACAGTAAAACTTGAATTTTGTTGCCCATAACTGACACTTAGATATTATCATATCTAGATTTACATTGTGTTAACATTGCTTTATTTCTAATGAAATAAACACAAATCACAGAAAAGTCACTTTTAAAAGCATTAAACAAGAGAAAAAGAGAAAGAATATACAATATAAGAGTCAGCTTTCCAAATTACGTCAAGCAAGGCCACAAATTATTTAAATTCTGTGTCTTACCATATTGAGATATTCTCCAAACTAAATACCTAGTAATCACCTGGCCTTCTTTAAACAAGATCATACTTTAAAATACTTAATTTATAGACTCTTATCATTGACTATCTCTTTTTTCCCCCATCAACTTATGGTCATCATTGTTTCGATATATATATATATTTTTTTATGAGTGAATAAACACAGATTCATACCATTAAGTCAGTGCTCAATTTTGCCTGGAATAATTCTCCCCTCTCCTCCATAGCAGTGGCAATAGATTTAAAGCCAAATGTATTTAACATAAACAGTGTTTGGAAGGAAGATTTTGTCACAGGATTAGAAATTAGGAGACTACATGATGATTAAAGCAAGTTTATTTCCTTTTCTTCCAAAATTAAGGAGGAAGATAGAGGAGATAAAGGTAGAGCTTCTGTACAATGGGTTTTGAAGAGATGTTCAGCACTCTTCACTTCTGGGCTTTATGCAGATCTCAGAACTGAAAACACTATGGTTTGTTCATCCAAAGTGTTTGTGAGAGAGTTTAAACCTCATAGAGAGACCTGCATATGTATAAAATGGCTTTAGAGTTGCCATGACTGAAAAAGACACTGATTAGATGTCCTTGAGAGTCAAATAGAAGTTCCTGGGCACCACAAGATTCTCATGCTTTCACTCACCCTAGGAAATATATAAAATGGCTAAGAATAAGATGATCTAAAGAGATCTGAGATTGGCTACAGAGATCAAATAGATGGATTTGTAAGCAGACCCCATGGCAAGACTGAGTGTCAACATTCATAGCTGTGTACCAGCAATTCATACCTAGGTGCAAGGTGGACACTTGCTAAATACTTAGCATGTGTGTGCTAAGTTGCCTTAGTCATGTACAACTCTTCTATGGACTTTAGCCCACCAGCCTCCTCTGTTTATGGGATTTTTCAGGCAAGAATACTGGAGTGGGTTGCCATGCCCTCCTCCAGGAGACCTTCCTGATCAAGGAATCAAAGCTGGGCTTCCTCATTGCAGGTGGATTCTTTACTGTCCAAGCCACATATCCTAGTAAGTACTTTAAATTTTTATTTTCTATCCCAGAGATAAAGGTGTGTATGTACATTTGTCAGAGTATTTTGGTTAAATAATACACATGCATAGATATAAGCTGATTCCACAGAGCCCAACTGTACCTCTGTTGCAATTTTCATGTAAAGGAATGACAGGAAAAATAAAAATTTTAAAAAATATATTTTTTGTGTGTGAATCCAGTAGAGGATGAATAAATGAAATAGAGTCAGCTGAACAAAGTTGATGGAAGAGGGAAGCCCCTGAAGTAGGTTTTCATTCTCACAGAGATGTTACAGAATACATTTTCTTCAATCCTTTCCCTTTGCTGTGCTTCTCGGTATTTTAGTGTATTCTGTTCTGTCCTAGTGGGAATGGTGAGAGTTTTGATGTAAGGAGATCTGAGAAAAGTGGAATAAGAATTGCTTCTGGCCAGCACTTTAGACAGAAAAAAACAAATTCAGAGGTGTCTTTACTTCTTTCCTGTGCTTTCTCTTTTCTTTAATTCTTTATTGAACCAGTATTGGACAACTACTCTTTGTCTAGTGTCATTTTAAAGATTCTACAATACAACAATTACCAGGATGTAAAAAAATGAATTTAAAACTGCTGCTGCAAATGGGATAGAAAAGTTCATTGCACAAAGTGCCACAAACTGTTCATACTTGAAAATTCCCTAGGGTTTGAACATACTTTGGGTGATATTTATGTCTATCAGTATATTTCCATGTGGTAGGAAGTAGAAAATTAACTTTAATAAAACTATAATTCAGTATAGATAGTCTTCCTTCTATCTATATGCAGCAGCTCAATGAATAAACACTGATTTACATAGTAAAATGAGGAGAGAGATACACAGACAAGGGAGAGAAAGAGAATACATGATTAATATTGAAACCAACCTAAGAGTATAACAATGCAAAGAAGGATTGCAATCAAAGCCCCAGTGCTAAGTCCTACAGGTAGAAAAATTGCTTCCACGTTACAAGACAGGATGGTACCATCAGAGTCACATCGACAGACTCGAATAGTCATTGTGTTTGTGCTGCTCTGGACAGGATAACTGCTGTCTTCTATTACTATGGGGAGGAAATACAACTCTTGCTGCCTGCGGCTGTATCCATTTCTTCGGGTTTCAATTCCAGCTGTGTTGTCTACAAAACATGACACGTATGGTAAGATGGTTACTGTGAGTATCACTTCAAATCTTCAAGTTGGTATCTGTTAAACGGTAGGATAACAGACTCTCTTCTTGAGTCAGGAAAATACATCCATATTTCAATTATTTCTTTTATCATTATGAAAGCTGCCAAAATGTAATCAGATGTAATCAAAGAAAATCCTTCGGAAAAGAAGAAACATTAATCTTGTCTGCAGTAAGAATTAAATTTTCTATTGAGAAAGAATAGAAAATTGTTTACAAGACAAGAAATATGTTGTATCAAAACACTTTTTTTTTTTCTGATGTCAAAATCTCACAGAGAAAACAAACCTCAGTTTGTGCTTTCTTACATGATTAGGAGAACAAAGATTATAAAGGATGAATCAGTATAAAATTTTACCTAAGAATGTAGTCTTTAAAGTATGACACATATCAATATACTATTTCTGATTTTTTACTTTTCCCAACTCTATATCTTTGCTACATTTATGTATATATGTGTGAATATATGTATACATTTTCACTTTTTTAAAACAGCATAAGAAACATGGAAAATAAAAGAAAATGTGTTAAATCATCAAGATTCATTAAAATTTGTAAGAAGTTTGAATCATAATAACTATCAATTGCTAGATAAAGAAATGTGATATATGTATATATGAATATATATGAATATTGAAATGTGAAATATGTATATATATAGATAGATATACATATATACACACACATGGAATATTATTCAGTCATAAAATGGAAGGGAATCCTGCCATTTATGACAACATGGGTGAATCTGCAGGGTATTATGCTAATGAAATAGACCATACAGAGAAAGACAAATACTGCATGATAAAACTTACATGGGGAATCTAAGGAAAAAAAGAAAAGTAGAACCCATAGAAATAGAAAGTAGAAAAATAGTTGCCAGAGACTAGAAGTGGGGAAAAATGGGATAAAGTTGGTAAGAGGCTTAAAAACTCTCAGTTATAAGATGAATAAAGTCTGAAGATCTATATTATAGTACAATGACTGTAGTTGATAACACTGTACTGTATTAATGAAATTTACTAAAAGAGCAGAACTTAAATGTTCTCATAAAATAAAGGCGAAAAAAGCATCTATCCATTTAAATCAACAAAACTTCCAATTACACTTAAAATATAACAAGATAAAATGAGGATATGGTAAATGGCATGAGTGGCAAATACATGTTTAGATCATGAGAATATACTATATCATGAGGTAAAGATGATCTGATTCATGTTGTTATGAGTAACCAAATATAGATTCTCCAGCAAATATAAAATGGTGGAAAACAGTTAATACTTTGGTTCCTGAATGATATAACTGTCTACTTAGTTGTCCAAGCCAATGGTCTGCAAGTCTTACTAGTTTTATTCCTCATCATTTTTACATGGAACCTCGGAGATCTAGCATCAAGCTAGATCATCAAGTACTCTATCTCCCAAGTCACTAACCTCCATCCTCACAGCCATGCCTCTAATTCAAGACACTTTCATCCATTTTCTGCAATAGTATCAAATATAGTCTTGTCTTCCTCTATTGTTTTCTACACTGGATCCATTCTGATCTGCTAAAATGCTCTCGTGTAAACCTTTCAAAGACTTCTCAGGTCATTGGGTTTAAGTTACAAACTCTTTAAATGGCTTATAAACAGGTTAACTAAAGTCAGAACAGCTGATCAGTTTCCAGCCTTAATGTATTTAATCCAGTGTCCTTTGTATTTTTGTAGTGATTTTAATAACAGCAGATGTAATAATATTAGTAACAGTAAAAAATAAAAAATAATTAGTAACGGTGATGTTAGTAGCAGTGGTGGTAGATATGTAAGTAGTTATGATGACAGAGCTGGTGGCTAAAATTATCTTAAAGGTAATAGGTTCTAGGCACTGTGTTAAAGGATTTGCATTACATCATCTTATTTAATAAAATAAGCACGAGGTTAATTTATGTTAACTATGAAGTTGAAACTATTTAGTATACTTTAATGTATTGAGAATCTACCCTTTAGGTTGTATTGCAGTAAGAGTGAAAACTTGTATTATTTTCACTAAAAAGCCTGCACCATACCATGTGTCATACAAATAAAACAATTATTTGTATGCATGAGCAGTGCATGTAAAAAAAAATGATGTATTTAAAAGATGAGAAGTAATTTCCCGGACAGTATATTAGTTGTCTGACTCATTAAGGGAATACCCCCATTATAAATGGAAGTAACTTGCCTCATTAGATATAGTCTATATAGGTTATTAAACACTGAGTTTACTGTTAGTCATAAATTTTGTATTTCTTGTATATAGATTTCTGTATTTTAAGAAGTTGAGTACTTTTAGGAAGAGCATTGATTTATACCTTTGTGTTCTTTTACAAAGTTGCCTGATAAAAGCTCAATTTTTATGTGGTTAAACTTACTTCTGAAGTCACGAACTGTAAAATTTGGTTTGATGGCAGCTTCAGGTGATAATTTAAAGGAGAATTGCTGTCCAGCAGGTGAAAGATCTCGGTCTGCGGCACTGACTATCTGAATTATCTGAAACAAAGTTGAGATCAGACCTGAAATCAGTCATTGATTTCAAAGGGAACTCTACATACCAGGGTAATACATATATTTAATGAAACATGCAAGGAAACCAAAATGACATTTTTAGAATTTATATCATTGGGCCAATCATTTACAAATACTTTTATAAACAGTAAAATATTTATAGAGTTAAAAGTGGCAGGTACAATTACAGGGTATGGAATAATTGTAAATCGATGCCCACATAACTAAAAAGAATAACAATGTTGAAAATTCTCACTAATAATCAAAATAAATTAAAATGTACTTGCTTGCATTTTAAATTAGACAAAGTAAATGCTTTCTAGCCTAAATATGAAAATACCTACTGGAGACAAAATCTCTGATTATTTAAAAGTCCTTTCAAGGAAAAAAAAAATAGTATCATTATGTTTGTGAGAAAGAGTTTTATCTTCATAAATAAGTAAAATGGTGAGAAAGAAGCAGAAGTTGTACATCTGTTTTTGTTGTTATGTTCCCCCCACCCCACCAGGGGGTGAGAATATAAATTATGTTTTCTTGGAGGTTTTTTTTTTTTTTAAGAAGTAATCGTGGCCAATTTTGTTTCAAAAATTTTCCTAAATTGCTCCCAAAAGTGGTATATCTAAACAGTTAAAATTCTAATACTTCAGTGAGATGCCCTTAGGAATTTGGTGATTAACTTTCAAGAGCCAAGCTATGAAAATGATAATTCACTATATAAATAAACAAATACAAAAGGCTTTGAGGTATTTACTTATTAATATATGCAATGTCTTTGCATCAGGAAGAAATTGCAGGACAAGTGTGCAGAAGAGGAAGGCAGTGTGCTCCTCGGGTGACACATTCTTAGACTAAATTTGAATTTGTCAGAGGAAGAACTTAGATAATCCTGTGCACTTAGATTGATGCCACTAAACATGCGAGTTATTTGCCCTATTTGTTTTTATTCCATGGTTAAAACTCAGACTTATGACTGTTATCTGCCTTCTATATAGCTGTGTGTTTTGGTGGGCACAAACAGAACCACACATAAGTACACAACATATATACTGGGATTTCAAGTTCAGTACTAGGTAATTTTTAATTTGATCATGGGATCTCGAAAGATAATTTCAGCTGCCTATTTTACTGTGGGGTTTCCAGGTGAGTCAAGTGGGCTTCTCTAGTAACACAGATGGTAAAGCATCCACTTGCAGTGTAGGAGACACGGGTTCGATCTCCAGGTAGGGAAGATTTCCTGGAGAAGGAAATGACAACCCACTCCAGTATTCTTGCCTGGAAAATCCCGGGAACAGAGTAGCCTAGTAGGCTACAGTCCATGAGGTTGCAAAGAGTCGGATATGGGCATGTCTTAGCAACTAAACAGCAACAAGTTTTACTGTGATTCAGCCACACAGGATCTATTTAGCCTTTAGAAGTATCATGGATTCAACACCAAAGGCCAAATTGTGGAATATGGCAATTTAGTCAAATAATTACCACGCATACCCTGTAAAGCTTCAATTTTCCTCAAATAAAACTATGTACTCAGATCACTATATCTCATCCATAAAATTTTTTTAAATTATTTGGGAATTAATTTGCCAAGTTTTGTTTTGCCTTTGCTATCAACTAACATAATTATTTTTATAATAAATCAACATCAAAATTTATGAAGAAAATAACTTCACAACAAAAAATCTTTTAAAATAGCATACAGAGGTGACCTTTTTGGTATAAACTGGCAATGATCTGGAATTGACACTTGGGAGTTATTGCCCTAAGGAACTACTTGGGCCAATACTGCATTGATATATCATATAAATCACTATTGACTTATGTAGAATCATCTTTTCTCTTCTTTTGATAGGTAGAAACAGGCACAGAGATAGATAGATAAGGCATACATACATACATACATACATGTATATTATTATATAATCCAAAAAAGATAGTTCCTATGCATAGTTTATAGACCCTTAGGATGGCTAGGGTAAAAAGCAGAAAATGCTCATATACTGTATATCTCGTATTTCAGGGTTATATTTCATTTGTAAATGTGTGCCAAAAGGGTTTCCCTGGTGGCTCAGTCGGTAAAGAATCCATCTGCAATGTGGGAGACCTGGGTTCCATCCCTGGGTTGGGAAGATCCCCTAGAGGAGGGCATGGCAACCCACTCTAGCATTTTTGCCCAGAGAATTCCCATGGACACGAGCCTGACAGGCTGCAGTCCACAGGATTGCAAAGAGTTGGACACAACTGAGTGACTAAGCACAGTGGCCCAAAAGAATACAAAATGCTTGACATATAATTATTAGGAAAAAGAGCTTTCAGGGATGCCACAGATTTCTTACCACTTTGAGTATATGAAAATAAAGTTATCTCTAATAACTTCTACTATTCCCAATTTTTTAATTTATTAGAGAAACATAGAAACATTAGAGTTATATTTCCAAAAGTCTTTCATTTGGTGCATTACATGATTCTGATTGCCATGATATAATCAATGTCCCACATTACCTAAAAATAAAGGACTAGCTTTGAGGGGCAGGTGGAATGCTCTGGAAAATAGTAAATGCTTCTAAGTTGTCAAATTTTGGTAAACTTCTTTTAACTTTTTGTCTGTGTGCTCAGTCGCTCAGTTGTTTCAAACTCTTTTGTGACCCCATGGACCATAGACCCCATGGACCAAACTTCCCTGTCCATGGGATTTTCCAGGCAAGAATACTGGAATGGGTTGCCATTTGCTACTCCAGGAAATCTTCACAACCCAAGTGTCTAACCCATGTCTCTTTTGTCTCTTACATTGGCAGTTGGATTATTTACTTCTGTATCACCTGGGAAGCCTCTTATAACTTTGCAAATAATGAAATCCAGCAAAAAAAATTTGCAGTCATTTAAAGAGATAAAGCATTTAACTTAAAAAAAAAAATATATATATATATATATATATTTATATTTAAAGGTGCAAATTTATTACTTGGGAACATATGATTAAATAAGTCATCCTGCAATAAAGTTAATGAAATTAATGTGTTAGTTGCTCAGTCATACCCAACTCTTTATGACCACATGGACTGTAGCCCATCAGGTTCCTCAGTCCATGGAATTCTCCAGGCAAGAATACTGGAGTGAGTTGCCATTCCCTTCTCCAGAGGATCTTCTCGACCCAGGGATTGAACCCGAGTCTGCAATGAAGGCACATTCTTTACCACCTGAACTACCAGGGAATTTTCTCCAAATTATCAAAAGAAGTAATAGAGCAACACCGTTCCCTAGAAGTCTCTGTACTGATGGGAACACTCTGCATGTACACTGATAAAAATGGTAGCCACTTGGAAACTAGGATTAGCAAATACAAGCTAAATATATAACTAATAAGGACCTATTGTATAACACAGGGAACTCTATATTCTATAATAACCAATATGGGAAAAGAGTCTGAAATAAGAATGGATATGCATCTATGTATAACTGATTCAATTTTCCGTACACCTGAAACTAAATACTGGAAACCAAGTATACTCCAATAAAAGTATTTAAAAAAAAATTGTAGCCACTTATCTCATATAGCTACCAGGCACTAGGAACAAACAAGTGTGAATGATAACTTTTAAAATGTATTTAATATTAATCAAATATATATAAGGCTAGTGAACATCACATGACTAGAGCCATGCGAGAAATATTCTATGAAGAAGTAGAAGACATTCAAATGGGAGCAAGTACTAGATATTAAAGAAGGACGTTTTTAATAAAGATACAGTTTCAAATATTAAGATATTTCCTCAAGTAATAATTAAAACTTCAAATTTACTTAAATAAGTAGTTAAATAATTATTATATATAAATTAAAATAGACATCAAACCAAAGCATATAGATGGATTTTTCTTTTGAAACCTGGGTGCACAATATTGGATTAATTGTATTCTTTTTGCATAACACACTCTTACCATCTGCTCATGCCTGGTTCCTATTATTAATCATATTACATCATATCATATCATATCTCCATTCATTCATTTATGAAAGTGAAAGTGTTAGTTGCTCAGTCATGTCCTATCTTTGCAACCCCATGAACTGTTGCTCCTTTGCCTATGAAATTCTAGAGGTAAGATTACTAGAGTGGGTAGTCATTCCCTTCTCCAGGGACTCTTCCTGACCCATGGATCGAACCCAGGTCTTTTTCACTGCAGGCAGATTTTTTACCATCTGAGCCACCAGGGAAGTCCTTTATAATAGTGTTTATAAAAAAGCTGGCTACTCACCATTACCTACATAAATGCTAGGATTTTGACAGTAACTTTCATTAACAATGTGGTCCTTTCTCATATGCTCTCCCCACGAACCTCCCTCCAGAGTAATACTTAGTAAGAAAATGTAATTCAGATATTTTGAATAACCCAGATGTTCTATTCAAGGCCACCAGAGAAAGTTTTCCATTCTTCATGGGCTTAAGACTATCTATGCACCCCTTCATAAAAGCATGTGAACAAAGTAAGAAACATCATAGAAGACTATAGTCTAAAGTTTTTTGCTTACTGAACTTGCAGTCACAAGTTTTTTGGAAATTTCATAGTCTATAGAAAATAGCAGAATATGCAATCCTAGAACTGTTAGTTATATAGAATGTATTCACTAGGCCATCATTTTTATCCCATGTGGTAATAATTCCACATGCAACACATGCCATTAATTCAAAAGAATATACTACCATTTATGGTTTATTTTATGAAGACATGTGATCCATGTCTATATGCATGCATGGTCTCATAACCTAAAACACATGCATATAGCAGGTCTTTATAAAATCTTAAATAACAACATTGATAAGATACCTGTCCTGGTTTGGCATTTTCACACACAGCTGTCTCATATGGCACAGATATTTCTGGAGGAAATTCATTGACATCTAGGACATTAATCAATATGTTGACTCTGCTGGTTAATAATGGGTTACCTGTTAAAAACATACAAGGAGAAAAGATGATTACAAAATCTGATCCATCATTGCTTTTATAGTGAATATCATTAACATTTAAAAATCAGCATTCATATGGACTCCAGATGACCTTTCCTTTATGGGAAACTGAGGCACTGTGTCAAGTATAAAAAGTAAAAAGATGACTATGGGCACTCTCCTTGTCTCACTGTCAGAGAATTAGCAGTGCACTACACAAGAATTTATCCCTGAAAATCATCCCCAAAGTTAAGGACAACCATTTAGCTCATGTTTCATCAAAAGTGTAGCCATCAAACCAGAGTTAACAAGACCAATCTTCACTAAACAGTGATATTTTTCATTGAATAAAACATATGCTTTTATATGTGTCTATAACTTTATTCAGTAGTATCATCTACATAGTTAAATAACTTTCTCAAACTGATCCCCCCTAAAAAGATGATAAATTACAAGGAATATGAAGGAGAGATGACTTTTTATAGATGAAAATTAAAATAAACTTAGGGAAGTAGAAATAAGAGATTATGGACAGTTAAGATGCATCCTAAAACTATTTGCTGATGATGAGAAAGGACAAAGTAAACAGCATTTCCTTCCTACCGTGTCAAAAAATATTGCTTTGAAAAACTGTCTCTGTCAATTTCACATCACGAGTTTTAGTCCCAACCTGTGGTATGGTACCAACTTCTCTGTCCTTTGCTGAAGAAGACCAGGCATAATTCAACAAATAAGGTATAACATAATGGATATGTTTCAATTTATTTATTTTATCTAATGAAACTTTACAGATGGATAAAGTGCCCCAGGTTATTGAAGTATCTTGTCCAAAGTCACACATCTAGAGGAATGGGGAGTTAATATCCAAACCCAGGATTATGGAAATCCAAGTATTATGTTCACTCCATTTTTTTAATGATTGGTTATTTGTGTTAGATTCTTCATCTGCAATGCCACTGAAGATTCACAGTATTGGCATTGTTTTAGATCTCTGTCTGGATGCTTTTAAAGAATGCATATAAATCTTACCACATGATGGATTCTGACAAGCCTACAATATTCTGTTATGCTAAAACTGATTTAAAGAAATAAAAAGCATTGTCAGCAGTAGCTTAAGAAATGTTCACATATTCATATATGACAAAGTGAAATCCATCATCGTATACCAGTTCAGGCACAGATAACATAAAAGGGGGAGAAATGGAATGTTTAATAAGTTACTGTGAGGATGGGACAAGATTCCTCTCCCAATTATATTTACAATACTGACTTGCATTTATAATGTATAAACATGTTATTAATTTAAATGGATTTTTACCCATAAGAAAGTCTGTTTTGGTAGTTTTAAATATTTATCCTCCTGAAATGTAGATTTTACATCTGTCCCAATGAGTAATGTGTCTCAAAATATAATCACTATTGTAATATCTTATTATTAAAAGTGTTTCTCAAATATGAGTTTTTGGTATTTTAGCTAAAGCCAAATATTTTGTTGTGTGAAATTTTCCTGTGCACTATAGGACTTTTAGAACCACTATATAATAAATGTGACTAGGCGTCACTGTGGCAATTAAAATGTGTGTTAGTCATGTTCGATTTTGTGACCCCATGGACTCTATAGCCTGCCAGGCTCCTCTGACCATGGAATTCTCCAGGCAAGAATACTGGAGTGGGTTGCCATGCCCTCCTCCAGGGGATCTTCCTGATCCAGGGATCAAACCCTGGTCTCCTGTATTGCAGGCAGATTCCTTACCATCTGAACCAACAGGGAAGCCCCTAACATAACAGTAGATGCTGGGCTTTATAACATGCACAGTAAGGGAAAAATGTGAAGAGATACAGTTGCTAGTTGTACTCATTCTTGGGACAGGAGGATAGAAGTAGAGGAGACTTTTTTGGCCTTTCATGGAAAGGATGCAGAGTAGAAACAACCACAAACCCTTTGAGGACTTCCTTAAAAGGTGCAGAGAGGAAGGTTTCCCTGAGTGGATTTGAACCCCCCAACCTTTTGGTTAGCAACTAAATGCTCCAACACTGTGCCACAGAGATACATGCAATTACAAAATAAATGTCCAAATAAGAACAGAGGAAAAACTGTAACAACATCAAAGATGGGTTATTCATACTGTCCAAAATGAGTTATGGGTTTATAGTTTTCAATATATAACTCTTATATTCTATATTTGTAAAACTTCTTATGATTAAAGGTTTAAAAATGTCACCTTCTATTTGTAAATCTGGTTAGGTAAGCAGCAACATTTCTCTTTGACAACTACTGTATTCAGGTAAGAATTGACCTTTTCACAAGGGAATATTTTTATTAGAGTAATATAGAAATTTTTTTGACTTATGTATGTAATTTACTAAATGGTATGGTAAAGTAATGACATTTCTTTTCTGACTCATCTCATCTTTGAAACAACAATGATGACATTTCTTTAAACTTGATTTGGCATAAACATTATTATCCAAATCCCTTCCATATTAGAAACTAGTTATCAATGAGCAATTATAAAGTCAATTCAAATATGAACTTAGTAAATATTAAATACTCAAAACCTTACACAGTTAATTGCTGTGTTCCCAGTAGTCAAGCCATTCAAACTCCAATTATCATTGATTCATATTGCTTATTGAATAACCAACTTATTAATAGTTTTGTGGTCAATTATGATAATCATTAACTCATTCTATTTTGTCCCTTAGGCCTTCAAGAATGTTTTGCTAAATCTTCTTTCTTTATTCTTCATGATATCTTGATCAAATCCCATAACTTTTTGAGCCAATTTGAATTAGAACTGCCTTAACATTTTAAAGTGCAACTTAAACCAAGAAAAAAAGACTAAGGCCAAATTATAAAAATCGAGAATAAAGGAGAAGTGAAATACCATAAGTGAAATTCATATTATAAAATAATATTTTAAATTTATTCCAAAAGTTCAATCAAAATAGATAAACTGGACAAATTCCTAGAAAGACATATATTGTCACATATGTGCGTACTAAGTCACTTCAGTCATGTTTGACTCTGAAACCTTATGCACTGTAGCCCTGCAGGCTCCTCTGTCCTTGATATTCTCCAGGCAAGAATACTGGAGTGAGTTTCCATGCCCTCCTCCAGGGAATCTTCCCGACCCAGGAATTAAACCCAAAGTGTTATGTCTTCTCCATTGGCGGGCAAGTTCTTTGTCACTAGCGTCAAAATGAACTAGAAAATCTTAATAGATCGAAGCAAGTGGGGAAAATTAAGCATTAATAAAAAATCTCGAAACCAAGCAAAAGTCATGCCCACAAGGCTTCACTGGGAAAGTCTAGCAACTATTTATAGACTGCTGCTGCTGCTGCTAAGTCGCTTCAGTCGTGTCCGACTCTGTGCGATCCCATATATGGCAGCCCACTAGGCTCCTCTGTCCCTGGGATTCTCCAGGCAAGAATAATGGAGTAGGTTGCCATTTATTCTCCAATGCATGAAAGTGAAAAGTGAAAGTGAAGTCCCTTAGTCATGCCTGACTCTTTGCGACCCCATGGACTGCAGCGTACAAGGCTCCTCCTTCCACTAGATTTTCCAGGCAAGAGTACTGGAGTGGGTTGCCATTGCCTTCACCAATTTATAACAATAACAAACACCCTCCTCCAACAATACAAGAGAAGACTCTATACATGGACATCACCAGATAGTCAACACTGAAATCATATGGATTATATTCTTTGCAGCCAAAGATGGAGAAGCTCTATACAGTCAGCAAAAACAAAACCAGGAGCTGACTGTGGTTCAGACCATGAACTCCTTATTGCCAAATTTAGATTAAATTGAAGAAAGTAGGGAAAACCACTAGACCATTCAGGTATGACCTAAATTATACCCCTTATGATTATACAGTGGAAGTGAGAAATAGATTTAAGGGCCTAGATCTGATAGATAGAGTGCCTGATGAACTATGGAATGAGGTTGGTGACATTGTACAGGAGACAGGGATCAAGACCATTCCCATAGGAAAGAAATGCAAAAAAACAAATGGCTGTCTGGGGAGGCCTTACAAATAGCTGTGAAAAAAGAGAAGCGAAAAGCAAAGGAGAAAAGGAAAGATATAAACATCTGAATGCAGAGTTCCAAAGAATAGCAAGAAGAGATAAGAAAGCCTTCTTCAGTGATGCATGCAAAGAAATAGAGGAAAACAACAGAATGGGAGAGACCAGGGATCTCTTCAAGAAAATCAGAGATACCAAAGGAACATTTCATGCAAAGATGGGCTTGATAAAGGACAGAAATGGTATGGACCTAACAGAAGCAGAAGATCTTAAGAAGAGATGGCAAGAATACATAGAAGAACTGTACAAAAAAAGATCTTCACCACCCAGATAATCACAATGGTGTCATCACTCACCTACAGCCAGACATCCTGGAATGTGAAGTCAAGTGGGCCTTAGAAAGCATCACTATGAACAAAGCTAGTGGAGGTGATGGAATTCCAGTTAAGCTATTCCAAATCCTGAAAGATGATGCTGTGGAAGTGCTGCACTCAATATGCCAGCAAATTTGTAAAACTCAGCATTGGCCACAGGACTGGAAAAGGTCAGTTTTCATGCCAATCCCAAGGAAAGGCAATTCAGAAGAATGCTCAAACTACCGCACAATTGCATTCATCTCACAGGCTAGTAAAGTAATGCTCAAAATTCTCCAAGCCAGGCTTCAGCAATATGTGAACCGTGAAATTCCTGATGTTCAAGCTGGTTTTAGGAAAATCAGACGAACCAGAGATCAAATTGCCAACATCCGCTGGATCATCGAAAAAGCAAGATCAGATCAGATCAGATCAGTCACTCAGTCATGTCCAACTCTTTGCAACCCCATGAATTGCAGCACGCCAGGCCTCCCTGTCTATCACCAACTCCCAGAGGTCACTCAGACTCACGTCCATCGAGTCAGTGATGCCATCCAGCCATCTCGTCCTCTGTCGTCCCCTTCTCCTCCTGCCCCCAATCCCTCCCAGCATCAGAGTCGTTTCCAATGAGGTAGCCAAAGCACTGGAGTTTCAGCTTTACCATCATTCCTTCCAAAGAAATCCCAGGGCTGATCTCCTTCAGAATGGAATGGTTGGATCTCTTTGCAGTCCAAGGGACTCTCAACAGTCTTCTCCAATACCACAGTTCAAAAGCATCAATTCTTCAGCGCTCAGCCTTCTTCACAGTCCAACTCTCACATCCATACATGACCACAGGAAAAACCATAGCCTTGACTAGATGGACCTTTGTTGGCAAAGTAATGTCTCTGCTTTTGAATATGCTATTTAGGTTTGTCATAACTTTCCTTCCAAGGAGTAAGCGTCTTTTAATTTCATGGCTGCAGTCACCATCTGTAGTGATTTTGGAACCCAGAAATATAAAGTCTGACACTGTTTCCACATCTATTTCCCATGAAGTGGTGGGACCGGATGTCATGATCTTCGTTTTCTGAATGTTGAGCTTTAAGCCAACTTTTTCACTCTCCACTTTCACTTTCATCAAGAGGCTTTTGAGTTCCTCTTCACTTTCTGCCATAAGGGTGGTGTCATCTGCATATCTGAGGTTATTGATATTTCTCCCGGCAATCTTGATTCCAGTTTGTATTTCTTCCAGTCCAGCGTTTCTCATGATGTACTCTGCATAGAAGTTAAATAAACAGGGTGACAATATACAGCCTTGACAAACTCCTTTTCCTATTTGGAACGAGTCTGTTGGTCCATGTCCAGTTCTAACTGTTGCTTCCTGACCTGCATACAAATTTCTCAAGAGGCAGATCAGGTGGTCTGGTACTCCCATCTCTTTCAGATATTCCACAGTTTATTGTGATCCACACAGTCAAAGGCTTTGGCATACTCAATAAAGCAGAAATAGATGTTTTTCTGGAACTCTCTTGCTTTTTCTATGATCCAGCAGATGTTGGCAATTTGATCTCTGGTTCCTCTGACTTTTCTAAAACCAGCTTGAACATCAGGAATTTCACGGTTCACATATTGCTGAAGCCTGGCTTGGAGAATTTTGAGCATTACTTTACTAGCATGTGAGATGAGTGCAATTGTGCAGTAGTTTGAGCATTCTGTGGCATTGCCTTTCTTTGGGATTGGAATGAAAACTGACCTTTTCCAGTCCTGTGGCCACTGCTGAGTTTTCCAAATTTGCTGGCATATTGAGTGCAACACTTTCACAGCATCATCTTTCAGGATTTGGAATAGCTCCACTGGAATTCCATCACCTCCACTTGCTTTGTTCATAGTGATGCTTTTTAAGGCCCACTTGATTTCATATTCTAGGATGTCTGGCTCTAGGTCAGTGATCACAGCATCGTGATTGTCTGGGTCGTGAAGATCTTTTTTGTACAGTTCTTCTGTGTATTCTTGCCATCTCTTCTTAAGATCTTCTGCTTCTGTTAGGTCCATACCATTTCTGTCCTTTATCAAGCCCATCTTTGCATGAAATGTTCCTTTGGTATCTCTGATTTTCTTGAAGAGATCCCTGGTCTCTCCCATTCTGTTGTTTTCCTCTATTTCTTTGCATGGATCGCTGAAGAAGGCTTTCTTATCTCTTCTTGCTTTTCTTTGGAACTCTGCATTCAGATGTTTATATCTTTCCTTTTCTCCTTTGCTTTTCGCTTCTCTTCTTTTCACAGCTATTTGTAAGGCCTCCCCAGACAGCCATTTGTTTTTTTGCATTTCTTTCCTATGGGAATGGTCTTGATCCCTGTCTCCTGTACAAGGTCACTTAGTTGTGTCCATAGTTCATCAGGCACTCCATCTATCAGATCAAGGCCCTTAAATCTATTTTTCACTTCCACTGTATAATCGTAAGGGATTTAAGTTCCAGTAAAACATCTATTTCTGCTTTATTGAGTATGCCAAAGCCTTTGACTGTGTGGATCACAATAAACTGTGGAATATTCTGAAAGAGATGGGAGTACCAGACCACCTGATCTGCCTCTTGAGAAATTTGTATGCAGGTCAGGAAGCAACAGTTAGAACTGGAC
The DNA here is from genome assembly GCF_019923935.1 of Bubalus bubalis. Classification (NCBI taxonomy): domain Eukaryota; kingdom Metazoa; phylum Chordata; class Mammalia; order Artiodactyla; family Bovidae; genus Bubalus; species Bubalus bubalis. Next base: position 51,413,903 of record NC_059175.1, on the reverse strand, counting down.
ATGGACCAACAGACTCGTTCCAAATAGGAAAAGGAGTTTGTCAAGGCTGTATATTGTCACCCTGTTTATTTAACTTCTATGCAGAGTACATCATGAGAAACGCTGGACTGGAAGAAATACAAACTGGAATCAAGATTGCCGGGAGAAATATCAATAACCTCAGATATGCAGATGACACCACCCTTATGGCAGAAAGTGAAGAGGAACTCAAAAGCCTCTTGATGAAAGTGAAAGTGGAGAGTGAAAAAGTTGGCTTAAAGCTCAACATTCAGAAAACGAAGATCATGACATCCGGTCCCACCACTTCATGGGAAATAGATGTGGAAACAGTGTCAGACTTTATATTTCTGGGTTCCAAAATCACTACAGATGGTGACTGCAACCATGAAATTAAAAGACACTTACTCCTTGGAAGGAAAGTTATGACAAACCTAGATAGCATATTAAAAAGCAGAGACATTACTTTGCCAACAAAGGTCCATCTAGTCAAGGCTATGGTTTTTCCTGTGGTCATGTATGGATGTGAGAGTTGGACTGTGAAGAAGGCTGAGTGCCGAAGAATTGATGCTTTTAAATTGTGGTGTTGGAGAAGACTCTTGAGAGTCCCTTGGACTGCAAGGAGATCCAACCATTCCATTCTGAAGGAGATCAGCCCTGGGATTTCTTTGGAAGGAATGATGGTAAAGCTGAAACTCCAGTACTTTGGCCACCTCATGCGAAGAGTTGACTCACTGGAAAAGACTCTGATGCTGGGAGGGATTGGGGGCAGGAGGAGAAGGGGACGACAGGGAATGAGATGGCTGGATGGCATCACTGACTCGATGGATGTGAGTCTGAGTGAACTCCGGGAGTTGGTGTAGACAGGGAGGCCTGGCATGCTGCGATTCATGGGGTCGCAAAGAGTCAGACACGACTGAGCGACTAATCTGATCTGATCTCCAGTTTATAGACTACATAATATCAATACTTCATAAACTCCTTCAGAAAATAGAGGAATAAACACCTACCAGCTTATTCTTCTTATCAAAAGTCAATCAAAATATCAGGGATAAAAAAGCATGGATTAACCTCATAAACACAGATACAAAAATTGCTTAAAAATATATCAGCAGACAATCCCAGAATTATATTATAAAGCTAATATATAATGACCAAATATCATTTATCCTAGGGATGTAAGGTTAGTTTAACATCTAATAGTATTATAATCACAGAGAAGGCAATGGTACCCCACTCCAGTACTCTTGCCTGGAAAATCCCATGGGTGGAGGAGCCTGGTAGGCTGCAGTCCGTGGGGTAGCTAAAAGTCGGTCATGCCTGAGTGACTCACTTTCACTTTTCACTTTTCACTTTCATGCATTGGAGAAGGAAATGGCAACCCACTCCATTGTTCTTGCCTGGAGAATCCCAGGGATGGGGGAGCCTGGTGGGCAGCTGTCTATGGGGTCGCACAGAGTCAGACATGACTGAAGTGACTTAGCATCAGTATTATAATCAATGTGATATATCATATTAATAGAAGAAAGAACAAAAAATTGCATAAGCATTTTGATAGACTCAGCATTAGCATTTGACAAAATCTCATCCATTCATGATTAAAAAAAAGAAAAGGCCCTCAACGAATAATGAATATAAGGCAACGTCCTCAATTTGACGTAGTCTATCTATGCTAAAGAAGCCCATAGCCAGCATTATATTCAATGGTGAGAGACCAAACATATTCTTTCTAATATTGAGCTTATGGCAAGAATGTATGTTCTTACCACATATTAACCATTGCACTTGAGGATTTATTTAGTGCAACCAAATAAAAATAAAATTAGGGTTCAGGATGGGGAATACGCGTATACCCGTGGTGGACGCATGTTGATGTATGGCAAAACCAGTACAATATTGCAAAATAAAAAAAATAAATAAATAAATAACAAAGAACATACAAAAAAATTAAAAATTTAAAAGTATTCAGATTGAAAAGAAAAAAAAGTGTATCAAAAAGTATCAAGACCCTGTAGGTTGGAAACCCTAAAAGATCCACAAAGAAACTTATAGGTATAATCAGGGGAGTACATCTAGAACAAAATTTAAAATGGCTATTGTATATCTAATATACTAGAAAAAAAAAAACAGAAAAAAAAGAACTGATAAAAAATTCAAGTCACAATAGATTCAAAGATAGTAAAATATTTAGGAATAAATTTAGCAAAATAAAGGTAGGAATTATAAACAGAAATTGACAAATCATTTCTCAGAGAAATAAAAGGGATTCCTGATAGAAAGGACTGCTGGTGGAAATATAAAGCTGTAAAGTCACTTTAGAAAATAGGTTGGAACTTTCTTTAAACACTGACATGTGAAGTAAGATTCTCTCAGTTGTGATTCTTTGTGACCCCATGGTCTATACAGCCCATGGAATTCTCCAGGCCAGAATACTAGAGTGGGTAGCCTTTCCGTTCACCAGGGGATCTTCCCAACCCAGGCATTGAACCCAGGTCTCCTGCATTGCAGGCAGATTCTTTACCATCTGAGCCACAAAGGAAGCTCAAGAATTAAACACTGAATGTGAATTTATAAGCCAACAATTCCACTACCAGATGTCTACCTAAGAGAATGAAAGGAACATCCACAGAAAACCTGTATGCATATGTTCATGGAGGTATTATGCATACGGCCTCAAACTGGGAACAATTCAAATGTCTATCTTTTGGTGAATAGATTAACAGTAGCCTATCCATACTATAAAATTATGTAATAAAAACAGGAAACAAAACAGTGATATGTGCTTAAACAACATGAATGAACCTCCAACATTTATGCTTTATTGATAAGACTAACAGCACTTATTGTTTTTGTTTTAGTCTCTAAGTTGTGTCCAACTCTTTTGCAACATGATGAACTGTAGCCCTTCAGGCTCCTCTGTTCATGGAATTTTCCAGGCAAGAATCCTGGAGTGGGTTGTTATTTCCTTCTCCAAGGAATCTTTCTGACCCAGGGATTGAACCGGCATCTCTTGCATTGGTGGCAGTTTCTTTACCACTGAGCATCCAGAGAAGATCAATACCACTCCTTGAAATTGTGAATCACTCAGTCATGTCTAACTCTTTGTGACCCTATGATCTGTAGTCTGCCAGGGTCCTCTGTCCATAGGATTTTCCAGGCAAGAATACTGGAGTGGGTTGCCATGCTCTTCTCCATGGGGTGGGGACCTTCCTGATGCAGGGATAGAACCCAGGTTTCCTGCATTGCAGGCAGATTTATTACCATCTGGACCACCAGGGATTCCCCTCTTACTTGGAGCTTATTTAGCTGCAGAAAGCAAAAAGTTTCAGAGACTTTGGGCTTCTGACACATAAGAGCTTCCCAGAGATTCCAGCCCTCAGCTGTCAAGTCTTCTAGACTTCCTGGGGGCAGATATTAAGACATACCCTTTTAGAATTCATTAAGGGCTTCCCTGGTGGCTCAGATGGGTAAAGACTTTATCTGCCTGCAAATCAGGAGACCTGGGTTTGATCCCTGAGTTAGGAAGACCCCCTGGAGAAGGAAATGGCAACTCACTCCAATATTATTGCCTGAAGAATTCCATGGACAGAGAAGCCTGACAGGCCATAGTTCATGGGGTGGCAAAAAGGCGGACACTTCTAGGAGACTTTCACTTTTTAGAATTCCTGACCCCAAAATGTTCTATCATGATCTATTATGCAGCCATAGGTGACCAATTCCAATGATAAGGAATATCAAAAGGCATATTAAAAGGAAATAAGCTTTTCAACTAGGGTTATAGCTGCAATAGGCCCTGCAGGGCACAGTGGCCATGGTGTTGGAAACGGTATTCTTTTCCAGAAGTCTTGTAGGAGCTTTCCTCCAGAGTGTTGTTTTTGGGTGGGGGGAGCTCCCACTTGGTCCCAGGTCTGCAGACACATCAAGAAAGGCTTCTGCTTCCATGGAGTTGGATGCAGTTATCATTTTCCACACTCACCAGGCCTCCTGGAGTGGATTCACCGTCCTTCAGAGCCATATGTCACTCTGTCCTGACTCACAGGGGTTCTAAGCCCACCAACTTTAGTCAGGCTGGGCGAGCCCCTGCTGGGATATGGAGCCTGGCCTAGGAGATTGGCCAGCAAGGCTAAGGAAGTTGGTGAGAGTTTCTGAAGATTTCTTTCCCCATCATCTGCTGAGGGAGATCACAGCTACTCTCAGGACTCTCAGGTCAAGTCAGCATCTGGCCTCACTTCAAAACCCAGACTTTGAGAGCAAGCAGGACAGTAGAGGCATCATATGTGACATCAGTATGGACAAGGTGTGGTCAAGCCAGAGGCCACGCAGATCATCAACTTCCTGTCCATCTACACACTCGCCTACTTCTTGGGGTGCTAGTGTCTATAGCAGGCAACCTGTCAGGTCTTCCCTCTGAATTTCATCATGCCTGTTCCCAGCGTCTGATCCATTCCAGCTACATCATACCCCACATATTCTATGTGAACACAGAGGCTGAGAAGGAGCAACTCATCAGGAAGTCCAAGGCCCAGATCAGCAGGATGGGATGCCAATAAAGCTTGTTTTGTTGGGTTATTGGTTAGTCACTATGTCTGACTCTTTGTGACCCCATGGACTGTAGCCCACCAGGCTCCTCTGTCCATGGGATTTTCCAAGGCAAGAACACTGGAGTGGGTTGCCATTTCCTCCTCCAGGGGATCTTCCTGACCCAGGGATTGAACTCACATCTCAAGCTATTCACAAATTATTCATTAATTGTGTATATATTCAAATGTTCTAGAGGATATGGTAAGCCATATATATCAAAGATGTATAAGATAAAGTCCTGGCTACTAAGAAGTTCACATCTGAGAGGATCCCTATGCAAATAGGTGAAATACAATATAGTTCATAATGCCAATAAAGTAACATTGACAATGCAAAAATATTTTCAATGTAAAAATACTATTTTTTAATTCCAATTTTGATAGGTGAAGTTAAAACTTTTCTATACATATCTAAAATATCATTTTATTTAAATTCAACCTTTAGGTGACAAGCTTATCATGTAGTTTTAATTTCCAGAGAAAAATCAGATGCTAATTAAGGAAACAAAAGCCTGACAGTTGTGTATGTGATTCAGATAGAGCAGTTTTACTGGTTTAAACTACTCCTAAGTTAGCTTGATTACAGTAGGGCCCTCATAAGCAGTTGAAAACTTACAATAAAATATAAATTATCACAACGAATTTGGATTCTATTTTATTTACACATCATACAATTGTGAGAAAATTGGTATCATTTCTAAACTAAATGCATGAGTATATTGGCATTAATAATTATTATCATCATGTATATAACACATTGAAGGCTTTATGAAATGGTTGAATATTTATAAGTAATTTATTAAATTATGTATTATTTGTCTATATTACACATACTACAGAAATGTTGTCAATACTGGTATAAATCAAAGTTACCTTTCTTTGAGAATACAAAATATTGATAGTTTCATATACTGCTTAGGGAAAAGGAAAATGTTAAATGGTAGATAAACTACCTAGACTCATAAATGTAAAGTAAGGCACTCATGGAGAGTAAAAGAAAGGCAATTAGAGGAAAAAAGCTATAGCTTCAAGCCAGAACTGAAACCAATGGTTTTATTCAGCCTTCAAAAGTCAACTATGTTCTCTGAGTAAGTACATGTCTTCATAGCAGTACATGTCTTCATAGCAACATTAAGCTGCTTTATTTCCCAAATCCATGCTAATATTTAAAACACTAGAGAATTTGGCATTTGGTTTCAACATCAGTATCCATTCAGTGACGTGGGTATTATTTTTAAAGTGGAGATTTCTTGGCAATAATCCCAGAAATTCTGATTCAGTATGTCTTGAACGAGGTCCAGGAACACTCTAACAGTTGACTCTGATGCAGGTGAGAGTTGAGAAGTTGAAGAACAGTAATAGAAATGAAAGGGCCAACCTGCACATTTACTCTCAATAAACGTACACATGACGTACAACACTCACAACAAAAGACTAGCCAAATTAGAAAGAAATGTCTCCTGCTCAAACACTGCAGAGAATCCAGTCACCCCTGTTGCTTGATTCTTGTGACATAAACCTCAGTTGATACACTATAACCCATACAGTGCTGATTTATAGAAAATGCGGGTCCCTTGTGTAACTACCTTGGGGAATTTGGAGAAGTGAAATATGCCTCTCTGGATATATGCTGAGCTAGACACATAGTTTTGATGGAAACAACAGAAAACAGGATGGACTCAAAACACACCTAAAAACTTCTTAGTTTCTCTATGTGCATTTAAGGCTCTGTTTGACAAGGCCTCTGACTTTCTTTCTTTTTCTAAAAAATGGAGATATATTAATAATTGACATATGGTGGTGGTAGTTTAGTTACTAAGTCATGTCTCTGTGACCCAATGGACTGTAGCCTGCCAGGCTTTTTCCATGGAATTCTCCAGCAGGAATACTGGAAAGGATTGCCCTTTCCTTCTCTGGGGGATCTTCCTGACCCAGCGATTAAACCCACATCTCCAGCTTGGCAGGAAGATTCTTTGAGCCACCTGGGAAGCCCATAAATGACATATAACATTATATTAATTTAGGTGTACAACACAATGATCTGATATTTGTATTGATCTTGAAATGGTTGCTTAAAGCAAAAGCACAGGTGTGCATAAAGATGAATGTGATCAAAACATACAGACTTCCAGTTATAAATAAATCAGTCCTAGGGATGGAATGCACAGCATGGTGACTGCAGCTGACAATAGAATACTCTATATGATAAAGTCTTTCAGAGAGGAGAGCTCAGGCTTCCTTTCTGAATGTATTTTCTTTACCCTCCTGTCCACACTCTGGACACCCACTATACTACCCTACTTGTAATTTTTTATCCAAACATGAGATTTGGTACCATTCTGTCTTTGCTAAAGATGTTTTATCCACCTATAACTCCCTCCTCTCCACCTTTTTCATATCTTCTCCATCTTTTAAAGACTCAGCTCAAATGATAATTCCTATGATGTGACATACTATGCTTATGCTTTTACAGTATACTAACGCATATATATGGAATTTAGAAAGATAGTAACAATAACCCTGTGTACGAGACAGCAAAAGAGATACTGATGTATAGAACAGTCTTATGGACTCTGTGGGAGAGGGAGAGGGTGGGAAGATTTGGGAGAATGGCATTGAAACATGTAAAATATCATGTATGAAATGAGTTGCCAGTCCAGGTTCGATGCACGATACTGGATGCTTGGGGCTGGTGCACTGGGATGACCCAGAGGGATGATATGGGGAGGGAGGAGGAAGGAGGGTTCAGGATGGGGAACTCATGTATACCTGTGGCGGATTCATTTTGATATTTGGCAAAACTAATACAATAATGTAAAGTTTAAAAATAAAATAAAATTTAAAAATAAACAAATAAAAATAAAACATTTTTAATACTAAAAATAATTAAATAATTATTTTTTATTACAGCATTTTGTATTTTGCTTGTATTCTTAATGAATTCAACCAGATCATTGTCTTTCTCACAAAATTTTCAGGCCTAGTGATTAAGTAATGGGGTTCCCAAGTGGGACTAGTGGTAAAGAACCCATCTGCCAATACAGAAAACTTAGAGATGTGAGTTCAATCCCTGGGTCAGAAAGATCCCCTGGAGGAGGAAATGGCAACCCACTCCCGTATTCTTGCCTGGATAATCACATGGACAGAGGAACCTGGTAGACTAAAGTCCATAGGTGTGGCAAAGAGTCGGACACAATTGAAGTGACTTAGCAGCAGTGATTAATACAGCTCTAAACTGTCTTCACTTTTAGAGACACTTGTCTTTGTGTGTGTGTGCTTAGTCACTCAGTCATGTCTGACTCTGCAACCCCATGGACTGTAGCCTGCCAGGCTCCTCTGTCCATGGGGATTCTCCAAGAGAGAATACTGCAGTGGGTTGCCATGTCCTTCTCCAGGGGATCTTCCCAAACAAGGGATCAAATCCAGGTCTCCCGCATTGCAGGTGGATTCTTTACCAACTGAGCCACAAGACTTGTTTGGTGGCTGAGAAAACACATATGGTAGGCAACCTTCTAAAATGGGTCCCAAGGATCCCCACTTCTTGGTACCCACATGAGTTGTGTGTGTGCTAAGTGACTTCAGTCATGTCCGACTCTGTGTGACCCTATGGACTGTCACTTGTCAGACTCCTCAGTCCATGGGATTCTCCAGACAAGAATACTGGAATGGGCTGCCATGCCCTCCTCCAAAGAATCTCTAAAACCCAGGGATCAAACCCACATCTTTTAGGTCTCCTACATTAGCAAGTGAGTTCTTTGCTGCTAGCACCACCAGGGAGGCCCACCCATATAAGTTACCTCCATGTAATTTTCTGTCCTTAGGTGTGGTCTGGATCTAATGATTTGCTTCTATTTAGTATGCATGTGTTAGTCATTCAGTCGTGTCCAACTCATTGTGACCCCATGTACACAGGGTCCTCTGTCCATGGGATTTTCCAGGCAAGAATACTGGAGTAGGTAGCATTCCCTTCTCCCTTGGATCTTCCCGACCCAGGGATCAAACCCTAGTTTCCTGCTTTGCTGAGGCAAAAGTGATACCACTGATAAGAAATGGCATGGCATCACTTTTGCAGGGGAGCAGAACTCTATTTGAAGAAGACAAAATCCATGGAGTAATCTGACTCCTCCACCTCCTCCTTCTTCCTCTCTCTTTTCTCTGCTGATGCCTGGGCTGAAGCATCAGCAGGAGCTTCAGAGTCACCCTCTGGAGGCAGATGTGCTGGCCAGCTCATTAATACCCTGGACAGTGACTGATATCTTCAGTGTTGTTTTCCTTTTCGCTCACTGGTGACCTTGTTGAGCCAGGTCATCATCTACCTCATTGGTCCTTGCTCTGTCCAGGATCTTCTTTATATCTTTGGCACTGGAAAAGGCACTGCCATTAAAGGCAGTGAGCAGGTAGGAGGTGGCATAGTATAGGTAGACAGGATTTTCTAAATATAGGGAAATTATCACAATGAAATCATTAGGAACTGCTGTAGGTTTTTTTTGAGTGTAATCTAGTGATGAATACTTATTGGATAGAGATTGAAATCTACCCACTTACAACACGGCCACACACATACCATTGCATATATATTTCCCTAGTCTCATATTTTGAGACTTTGTAGATCAGGCAGGGAAGTATCTGCCTGCAATGTGAGTGTCCCAGGTTCAGTCCCTGGATGCGGAAGATCCCTTAGAGAAGGGAATGACTGCCCATTCTAGTATTCTCACCTGAAGAATGCCATGGACAGAGGAGCCTGGTGGATTACAGTCCATGGGATCGCAGAATCAGACATGATTGAAGGACTAACAATTTCACATTCACATATTATTTTTAAAATGCAAATTAACTATAGAACTCTAATAGGTAAGTAATCTAATGAGCTTAAATATAGATGGATAGATAATAGATCTATGCCAAGATTAACACTAATTTCAATTCAATTATTTGTACAATGCAACTGTACATATAATTACTATGTTGTTTTTCAGTTGCTAAGTCATGTCCAACTCTACGACCATATGGACTGCAGCCCGCCAGGCTCCTCTGTTCATTTAATTTTTCAGGCAAGAATACTGGAGTGGGTTGCCATTTCCTCCTCCAAGGGATCTTCCTGGTCCAGGAGTCAAACCTGTATCTTATTATGTTTCCTGCATTGGCAAGTGGATTCTTTACCATCAGTGCCACCTGAGAAGCCCTGGCTCCAGTCTTGCTTTGGTTAGTCATTCACTGTTTGACAAATGAAATATATCTTAGCTTACAGTTTCTTCACTCTTGCAATGTGGATAGCAATAAATTGAGTAAATATATATAAAGTTACTATAATACTTTGGTTTACTAGCTTAAAACATTTCTTACAATTATTATAGAGAAATTAGGTACTTTTTCTCATTTGGACTGAGAACACTATTCCATGTCTATTTGGCACACGGGCAGAAGGAAACCCTTTAAAATTTTTTATCAAAAAAGTTTATTTTGTTTAAATCTTTTATTTCTTAATGACCTGTTTGGTCAGTATAAATCTTTTGCAACTTTCCCCTGAAGGCTATCTGAGAGTACATTTAAGTCCATTGAATTCAGTGTAAGTTGCATAATTTTAACTAAATTAATTTGGGGGATCAACTTCTAACTATTCCCAAACTCTCCTTAGGAACAGACTTCAATCTTAGTTTTAACCCACAATGAATAATGCTTTGAATGTAAATAATGTTCTATAGAAGTTTATAAAAAATTAGATGAAATTTTGTTGGGCCTATTATAGATAATAATCTCAGGTTGATTTTTCTCTACTGAAGATGACATTATTTGCATTATGTTGAAGTAAGAGACATTAATGCAAAGTAGTTCTAATGCTAAATAACCTTAAAAATTAATTACCTTATAGTTTAATCCCATGGTGCACTTACATACAACATATTCCCAAAGTATAGCACTTAGTAAGTCTACCACTGATTTCCGATCTGTTCCACAATGAATGGGAACAATGTATCACCTTCTGGATAACTAACACAATCAAAAAAAGAAGAATCGTCTCTGGTATCATCCATTTACTTTATAATTTTGTAAATTTTCTAAGGCTTTAATGTAGTTATTTATAATTATCTTTGCATAGTAATATATGTTATAGTCAATACTTCCCCCCCCAAAAAAAAAACACAAAAAATTAGAAACATTTGCTGTTGAAAGTTTCTGATAATTTGAATGAAGTGAATTTTTGAGACTTCCACTTTTTTTTTTTCAATTTGCAAGATTAGTATCATAAAAACAGCAAAGCAGTAATGCATTAAAGAATTATTAGGGGTCTAATAAAATTATTTGGACCGCCAACTGTTGTAACACTGATTAATGATTGCTTTTTAATTAATTGGAAGTTGTTCAATCAGTGTACCATTTCATTTCATCTGAGAGTTTTTATAGAAGGGTCAGGGCCAAAGCATATGCTAGTATAATCTGCAATAAGGTACATTTACACAATTTTTTTCCACTTGGCAGGGCAAATGTGGGCTATTTATTTCATAGTCATTCACCATGACAATAATTTCCTGCTCAGGCTGGCTAGTTTGAGCAGAGAAAGCAACCTTATATATTAAAATTTAAATAAAGTTGAATTTTAAACTCTGTGAGCTCAAATAAAACTCACAATAATCTATTCTTATTGCAGAATCATTAATTACCACATGGTATGTGCTTAGCCTCTTTCTTTTCCATGGAGGTGTAAGGTGCATAGTGTTTGTCTCACCAGACTTCTCTGAAGATGCTAAATTCCTCATAGTAGTCTTTGAATAGACAGTGGAGTGGATAGAAGTAGATAATTTAGAAATATCAGCCAGCCGCCCTTTTATAAGGTGTGCATATGTATGGATTGTGAGTGTAAGTCCCAGAGAGTGCCAACATAACTGATGAGACTCCATACTGTGGGGTTTCCTAAGTTGCATTTAGGTAAAAACTACATAGGATGTGACTGCAGCCATGAAATTAAAAGATGCTTGCTCCTTGGAAGAAAAGCTATGACCAACCTAGACAGCACATTAAAAAGCAGAGACATTACTTTGCCAACAAAGGTCCATCTAGTCAAGGCTATGGTTTTTTCCAGTAGTCATGTATGGATGTAAGAGTTGGATCATAAAGAAAGCTGGGCACCAAAGAATTGATGCTTTTGAACTGTGATATTGGAGAAGACTCTTGAGATTCCCCTGGACTGCAAGATCAAACCAGTCAATCCTAAAGAAGATCGGTCTTGAATATTCATTGGAAGAACTGATGCTGAACCTGAAACTCCAAAACTTTGGTCACCTGATGTGAAGAGCTCACTCCTTAGAAAGACCTTGATGCTGGGAAAGATTGACAGTAGGAGGAGAAGGTGACAAAAGAGAATGAGATGGTTGCATGGCATCACAAACTCAATGGGCGTGAGTTTGAGCAAGCTCTGGGACTTGGTGATGGACAGGAAAGCCTGGAGTGCTGCAGTCCATGGGGTTGCAAAGAGCTGGACATGACTGAGCTGAACTGACCTGACATAGAAGGTAGAGATTGGAGTGGAGTCAGTGTGTGCCCTAATTATACTGATAATTAACAAAATATGACCTGAAAATAGCACAATATTGTTAATCAACTATGCTCCAACATAAAATAATTTTTTTAAAAAAGCTGGCTTTCTAAGTTTGAAAAATGACAAATTTAGGAACAATGATGCTTGCATTGTAAAGTGCATACTCCCCTTCCATTCTCCAAATGGTCAAAGCCCAGGCTCTGACCTGAAATGTCGAACCTGCTGCTACAGGTGCCCTCACACCACGATGCTGGTTTTTGGTGGCTTTTGTATCCCATGGGGAGAAGGAAAACTTTTAGAGCTACAGTAAAGTTGAGTGAAGAACTAGAGGCAGACTTTCATCTTGAGTTAAGGTACTGGATCTAACATCTGCCTTAAAAAAAAAAATACACATTTTCCATATGTATTAACAGACAGGTTAGGTGACATAGAATAGTTTTAATGAAAACTATTTTATTATAAACACTATGTCTTAAATAATAGAAATATTTTGAATAGGCTACTTCTGGTCAGTTATCACCTAATACATCCAAATCATCAGAGTGAATATAATGTAGTTCATAGATGTCTTTTACCCCATAACTTAGATATCTCATTTTCACTCTACTTGTCAAAGATCTAAGAAAACTAAAGTTTATTTCCTAACTATATTATGGTTAAACTGCCATCAGTATTATGGATAAAGGAAATAATTCAGAGTTGAAATAATTGAAAGTGTGAAAAAGATGATGAATAACATATGTAACAATAATAGCAGGTGATATGGGAAGGAAGAAAGATACCTAGCAGGAAAGGGAAAGTGAAGTCGCTCAGTGTGTCCGACATTTTACGGCCCCATGGACTGTAGCCCACCAGGCTCCTCCATCCATAGAATTTTCCAGGCAAGAGTACTGGAATGGGTTGCCATTTCCTTCTTCAGGGGATCTTCCTGATCCAGGGATTAAACCCGGATCTCCCTCATTGCGGGCAGACTCTTTAATGTCTGAGCCACTAGGGACGCACCTATGTGGCTGGAAGTTCAGGTACTTCAGTTCAGTTGCTCAGTCACGTCCGACTCTTTGCAACCCCATGAATGGGAGCACGCCAGGCCTCCCTGTCCATCACCAACTCCCAGAGTTCACCCAGACTCATGTCCATTGAGTCAGTGATGCCATCCAGCCATCTCATACTCTGTCGTCCCCTTCTCCTCCTGCCCCCATTCCCTCCCAGCATCAGAGTCTTTTCCAATGAGTCCACTCTTTGCATGAGATGGCCAAAGTACTGGAGTTTCAGCTGTAGCATCATTCCTTCCAAAGAATACCCAGGGCTGATCTCCTCGCTATCTAGATTGGTCATAAATTTTCTTCCAAGGAGTAAGCATCTTTTAATTTCATGGCTTCAGTCACCATCTACAATGATTTTGGAGCGCCCCAAAATAAAGTCTGGCACTGTTTCCACATATATTTCCCATGAAATGGTGGGACCAGATGCCATGATCTTCGTTTTCTGAATGTTGAGCTTTAAGCCAACTTTTTCACTCTCCTCTTTCACTTTCATCAAGAGGCTTTTGAGTTCCTCTTCACTTTCTCCCATAAAGGTGGTGTCATCTGCATATCTGAGGTTATTGATATTTCTCCTGGCAATCTTGATTCCAGCTTGTGCTTCTTCCAGTCCAGCGTTTCTCATGATGTAGTCTGCATATAAGCTAAATAAGCAGGGTGACAGTATACAGCCTTGATGTACTCCTTTTCCTATTTGGAACCAGTCTGTTGTTCCATGTCCAGTTCTAACTGTTGCTTCCTGACCTGCATATAGGTTTCTCAAAAGGCAGGTCAGGTGGTCTGGTATTCCCATCTCTTTCAGAATTTTCCACAGTTTATTGTGATCCACACAGTCAAAGGTGTTGGCATAGTCAATAAAGCAGAAGTAGATGTTTTTCTGGAAATCTCTTGCTTTTTTGATGATCCAGCAGATGTTGGCAATTTGATCTCTGGTTCCTCTGCCTTTTCTAAAAGCATCTTGAACATCTAGAAGTTCACAGTTCAGGTATTGCTGAAGCCTGGCTTGGAGAATTTTGAACATTACTTTACTAGCCTGTGAAATGAGTGCGACTTCACTTTCACTTTTCACTTGCATGCACTGGAGAAGGAATGGCAACCCACTCCAGTGCTCTTGCCTGGAGAATCCCAGGGACGGGGGAGCGTGGTGGGCGGCCATCTATGGGGTCGCAGGGAGTTGAATACGACTGAATCAACTTAGCAGCAGCAGCAGAGATGAGTGCAATTGTGCAGTAGTTTGAGCATTCTTTGGCATTGCCTTTCTTTGGGATTGGAATGAAAACTGACCTTTCCAGTCCTGTGGCCACTGCTGAGTTTTCCAAATTTGCTGGCATATTGAGTGCAGCACTTTCACAGCATCATCTTTCAGGATTTGAAATAGCTCAACTGGAGTTCCATCACCTCCTCTAGTTTTGTTCGTAGTGATGCTTTCTAAGGCCCACTTGACTTCACATTCCAGGATGTCTGGCTCTAGGTGAATGATCACACCATCGTGATTATCTTTGTCATGAAGATCTTCTTTGTATAGTTCTTCTGTGTATTCTTGCCACCTCTTCTTAATATCTTCTGCTTCTGTTAGGTCTATACCATTTCTGTCCTTTGTTGAGCCTGTCTTTGAATGAAATGTTCCCTTGGTATCTCTAATTTTCTTGAAGATATCTCTAGTCTTTCCCATTCTGTTGTTTTCCTCTATTTCTTTGCATTGATCGCTGAGGAAGGCTTTCTTACCTCTTCTTGCTATTCTTTAGAACTCTGCATTCAGATGCTTATATCTTTCCTTTTCTCCTTTGCTTTTTGCTTCTCTTCTTTTCACAGCTATTTGTAAGGCCTGCCCAGACAGCCATTTTGCTTTTTTGCATTTCTTTTCCATGGGGATGGTCTTGATCCCTGTCTCCTGTACAATGTCACGAACCTCAGTCCATAGTTCATCAGGCGTTCTAGCTATCAGATCTAGTCCCTTAAAAATATTTCTCACTTCCACTGTATAATCATAAGGAATTTGATATTTGATAGCAGGAAAGGAAACTTTAAATCAGAAAAGCATTTAAAGAGAATGGGCAAGGCTAACGTTCCATTCCGTTCTCCAGATAGCATGTCTATTCAGGCAGCTGCCTGGATGATCCACTCTGAGGGGCTAACTGAGCAAGGAAGGCAGATTTGAAAGGAGACAGCAGGACAGAGAAAGCATACAGTAAAGGAGCAGCCTTCAGTGTGCATGTTTAGCATGGCAGGGATGTGTGCGTTTCCTCAAGATCGAGTGGACAAAATAGAAAGCTAGAATTGAGAAACCATGCTGTGAACTCTCACAAGAAAACCATCTGTGGCACAATTAAGAAGCTGTAGGGTCTACCACTGGGTGCTCATAACAAGTTCATGGGCAGATGGGATGCTCAGAACGTCAACACCAAATAACTCAAAAATTACATGAAGAGAGTTAGTATTTGGGCATTCCACTTAGCCAGTCCGCTTTAATCCTAGAAGTAGTGGCAAAAAGGGGAGTGCTCTCTCATCAACCAGGGGTATATGAGAGAGATTTATGTGAAATAATAACATTTGCAGCAACATGGATGGATCTAGAGATTATTAAGCTAAATGAAGTAAAGCCAAAGATAAATATATGATATCACTTTTATGTGGAATCTAAGAAAATAATACAAGCAAATTTATTTGCAAAACAGAAATAAACTCACAGACTTAGAAAACAAACTTATGGTTAGCAAAGGGCAAAATCAGAGAAGGGATGAGTTAGGAGTTTGGTATTAACATATACACCCTAGAATATATAAAATGGGCTTCCCCAGTGGTTCAGTCGTAAAGAATCAGGCTGCCAACCCAGGTTTGATCCCTGGGTCAGAAAGATCTCCTGGAAAAGAAAATAGCAGCCCACTCTAGCATTCTTGCCTGGGAAATCCTGTAGACAGAAGAGCCTGGTGGGCTACAGTCCATGAAGTTTCAAACAGTCGGACACAACTGAATGTGACTGAGTGTGACTGTTACTTTCCTATCTATACCCACTGAGTTGAGACTGATCAAAAACCTCTCAATAGACATGTTTGGTTAGCTCCTCCCTGCACTGAAAGGTGACATTAGCTGCCAGAACATTGTACCAGATGCACAAAAGGAAATAGGAAAGCAATATACAAGATACTTGGGATTTCCTCAAATCTTTCAATAGACCTTATGCAGAAGAACTGTTATGATGCACTTCCATTATAGACAACTATGTTGATAGCCAATGTCTTCACTCCTAGCCCGATCTGTTGCCTTAGGAAGCTTGTTACCTTGGTAATATTCTCCATTGTCCAGCCAAACACACATGACCCACCATCACTCTCAGTCTAGAGGATTCTGGACCAAGCAGAAGCCAACACAAGGATTGCCTAACAATCTTATAGATTCCAAATGACTCATTGAAGAATTGCACTTAAAAGTCCTGTATATTCCACAATGGTGTTCATAAAAACATATATGCTAACGAAAGAAGAGAGAAAAGAAGGGCAACTTTATAAATGGTCTCTTCAGGACTTCACTCGGTGGGCCAGTGTTTAAGACTCTGTGTATCCAGGGGGCACCGGTTCAATCCCTAGAATGGAGATCCCATATGCTACATGACACAGTAAAAATAAATAAATAAGATCATGCTCTCTTTAACTTCAAAAGCTATTTCAGAACAGGTGATTTTATGTGATGATGGTTCCCTCCTGCCTGGCCTATGAAACTCTGCATAATATATACAGGGGTGCAATGTGGAAAGACATTGGCACTGTGGCAGATTTTTAAGGTTACAAGGTGGAAAGAAGTGAGCTCACACCATGAAAAGCACCGCTAGATATTCCTGCCATCCTGCAAACAAAGTGCAGTGGCAGCTGTCACAATTTTTCTGGACTTAGGCTATGAGGAAAAGGAGCAGGTTTCTGAGTTTCCCCAGGAGACCACTCAGCTGTCAGTCCAAAACTGAAAAACAGCTCAGCAGGGACTCGTTTAAGAGTGTGAAATTCAAAGAACTGCAGTATAACATTGATTCCATCCATGCCATACTTACTAACTTTACTCGCAATTATGGAGAAATTATACTGCGCGGTGCTTTCTCTGTCTAGTAATTCATTAGTGGCGATGGTTCCTTCAGTCGCATCTATTGTAAAGTAGCTGTCCCCATCACTCTTCCAATCTATGAGGTACCTGTGTACAAAAAGAGGAGATGCAAATGTGCAATGATTACACATTTATCATAATGGCAGTCAGGCTAACTTGACACAGTTCCTTATTTTTCTCCCTGTAGCTATTACCCACCTTGCAATAAAGAAGAGTGTAAGTGACAGCTTCTTTATTGCAAAGTCAGTATGCTCAAGGGGAAACTGGGAATAATGAAAGATTTAGTACTCCTGCTGTTCATATTATTTTAGGGTCTTGACACCTTGAAAGCTCAGCAGAGACTAAAATTCTAAAGCTGACCATGGGTTTCCTTAACCTGCTGAATATTAAAACTTTTTCAAGCAGTAAAAGATTCCTTAATCGTGGCTGTGAGAAGAGCTGGGGGTGGGGTAGGCATCTGGAAGTAGCTACAAAGAACTCAGGTCAGTACAGAGGTAGCATCTTTGTTTCCAAGGACAGAAAAAAAAAAAAAATCATGTTAGGGAAACTAAGGGGAAAATTTTAAACTGGAAGGTGCTATAATTGCACAGAAATATTTTCCTCAAACACACAAAAAATGACCATGGTTGTTTTATTACTCTTAAGTATCAGAACAAGTTTCTTAAAAAAAGTGACCTTGGCTGTACTGTCTCTTTATGTTCTTTATTAGCCAAACTCCTTGATAGTAAATGATCTGCTTTCTTTATGTGAAACAGTTGGAATAAGAAATCCAAGAATATGAATTTTTTTAAAAATATGCATTTGTATAAATCTTTATGTAGCAGTGAACATATAGAGTGATATATGTAAAATTATTTTTAAAATATATTTTCAAACGTCATATTGACAGACATTTTGAACTCTTTCCATGTGCCAGGTATTGTTCTAAATATTTATCACCATTTTTGTGAGTGGAGAATCAAAGTGAGGTCCTTATAAACAGTGGCTGAAGACAGATGACATCATTGTAGTCAGCCCCTCTAAATCTCCGGTCATCATGAAATGTTAATTAAGGCTTGTGTTTCAAAATAGCAAGTTTTAATCTTGACAAACAGGTTATTTAAAATCGGGACAGTGTGCATAACATTTTAGAACTAGGTCAAAACTAGTTCGTCTTTATAGGTGGAGATTTATAACTTGTCAGTATTCATTAGTAACTGATAGGATCAGAGTAAGAACCAAGCTTTTTATCTGCCTTTGACATTTCCATTGTTGATTTTTGAAATGCACTGATGCTTTATGAGTTCAGCGTAGCATCCTGTCTCATAGAAATAATCTCAAAAATTAGAAATGAACTTAAAAACCAGGGAGTACAGCATATAATGAGCTTCATTCTTTCTATTGCAAGATGCCCTTTTCAGAACAAAAAAGCATCTTCTCACAGTACCCATTTTTAGCACCTTTATTCAATTTGGTAACATGCCTAATTTGAGGCAGATTGTTACTGAACTTCCTTGGTGACCATAGCCTTTCTGAAGAATTACTGGTGTAGACTAACAGTGGCTGGTGTTTAATGGTAGAATTCACTAAATATTTGCTGAGTGCTCACTATGCTGCAGACATTGCAGTAGGGTTGAAGCACAAAGGAAATTATAAAGTATAATGCTCACTAATAATGAGTCTAGTTGGAAGAATGTATATAAAGAGGATTATTATGTTTGATAGAAGAACAAAAAAGACAAGACAAGAGTACAAAGAAGATCCCTGGTTCAAGGCCTATTGGTTCAGGCAAACCTTCCTGCACACGATGTTTGACTGGCATTAGAAGGCTAAAAGCAGAAGGCAATGGCACCCCACTCTGGTACTCCTGCCTGGAGAATCCCATGGATGGAGGAGCCTGGAAGGCTGCAGTCCATGGGGTCGCTAAGAGTCAGACACGACTGAGTGACTTTACTTTCACTTTTCACTTTCATGCATTGGAGAAGGAAATGGCAACCCACTCCAGTACTCTTGCCTGGAGAATCCCAGGGAGCCTGGTGGGCTGCCATCTATGGGGTCACACAGAGTCGGACACGACTGAAGTGAGTAGCAGCAGCAGCAGCAGAAGGCTATAAAGGAATTATTTATGAGAAGAGAGAGGCACACAAAGTAAGAAGAGGAGGAAAGATATTTTAGGAGCAACAGCAGCATCAAAACCATAGACTGCAAAACCAAGCCCACCAGGTTCCTCTGTCCTTGGAATTCTGCAAGCAAGAATACTGGATAGCCCTTTCCTTCTCTAAGGGATCTTCCTGACCCAGTGATCGAACCCAGGTCTCCTGAATTGCAAGCAGATTCTTTACAGTCTGAGACACCAGGGAAGCCCCCTTTCACTTTCAGAAGGCTATAAAGGAATTATTTATGAGAAGAAGGAGGCAGACAAAGGAAGAGGAAAGGTATTTTAGGAACATCAACACCAGTAGGAAAATGACAGTGATTTTGTAGGAAACTATAAGGTGTTAGGAATTTCAGTAAAATATTTGAAAGGAATAATAACCTGAAAAAAAGATAAGCTACTTAGGTCAAGGAGGATAATGTAAATTATATTAAGGAGATAAAACATGATCTTATAGTTAATGGACAATTCAAAGGGTATAATTAGGGTATGGGATAACTGTTATTCACTTTTAAGGCAGAGGGTGAATGTATTTGAAGGGGACAAGACTGTAAGCATTTCCCGTAAACCAGAATCTTTCCAACAGACAAAGAGAGTCACTAGAGCTGGGAAGAGATTTAATTCAATGGGTTGTGAGTGGTTGAAATAACTAGGGCTATGCAGGCTGGGCTTCCCAGGTGGTGCTAGTGGTAAAGAATCTGCCTGCTAATGCAGGAGACATAAGAGATGTGGGTTCAATCCCTGGGCCCTGGAAGATCCCCTAGAGGAGGGCATGGCAACCCACTCCAGTATTCTTGCCTGGAGAATCCCATAGACAGAGGAGACTGGTGGGTTACAGTCCTTGGGGTTGCAAAGAGTGAAACACGACTGAAATGATTTAGAACACATTCACATGCAGGCTGAAGGAAAGAAGACACGAAACATGCTGGTGTCCTTTACTTTGACTAGGATACTCATGCGAAGTGGGTGTCAGATTTACTTGTCATTTCAGTGTGATGGAGCTAGGACAGGAAAATGGAATCTATAGAGATTATTATTTTGGATAAATAGAATGAAGACCTTGATGTCAGAGCTGCACAAGGTCATAACGGGTTTCTTCAGAAAACCATAAGCACCAAGAGTAATCAAATATTGATGTCAAAATATTCATGTTTGGTGCAGATATGGTAGAGCATTAAATCTAAGCATGACTGAATCTAAGCCTGAATATAACTTGCAGTGCTGAGTTTCTACTACTAATATCCATAGACAATGGATGGAATTCCCATACACTTTTCATGGATGGAATATATTTTTTAATTATTGTTTCCTGTGATTGTTCTGTTCTTATCTTAACAAACATATTTTGCTCTGAGCACTACAATAAAGTCTCACTTTTCAAACATATGCTTCCTTTTTTCCTAAGCCCTATTTTAAATAATAGCTTTATCCACATACTATTGGAGAAGGGAATGGCATCCCATTCCAGCATTGTTGCCTGGAGAATTTCATGAACAGAAGAGCCTGGTGGGCTGCAGTCCATGGGGTTACAAACAGTCAGACATGACAGAAAAACTAGCACTTCACATACTATACGATTTCCCAATTTAAACTGAACAATTCAATCATTTTCATATATGCAAGTTGTGTGATAGGTGGTAAGTTTTAAGATGTTTTAAAGTTATTAACTGATTTTTTTTCCATTTAATTCATTACTTGGGGTAAGCTGCAATTACCTAGAAACTTCACTTCTATAGATTGAAGATTGTGAAGGTGTGGTGTTTCTGGATTTCTCCTCTGCTACTTCCTTTTGCATTGAGTGCATATTATTCCAATGGAATATTAATTCTTTTATTAAATAATAATGTTATACTCTGCTGCTGCTGCTAAGTCACTTCAGTCGAGTCCGACTCTGTGCCACCCCATAGATGGCAGCCCACCAGGCTCCCCCATCCCTGGGATTCTCCAGGCAAGAACACTGGAGTGGGTTGCCATTTCCTTCTCCAATGCATGAAAGGGAAAAGTGAAAGTGAAGTTGCTCAGTCGTGTCCGACTCCCAGCGACCCTATGGACTGCAGCCCACCAGGCTCCTCTATCCAAGGGATTTTCCAGGCTATATTTTTAGTTATTTTCTTTTTATCTGCTTCAGGTTTGACTGTATACTGCTTAACATAGATTGAAATTTATGCTAACTTAATTCTAATAAAATACAGAAATTTTACTCCTTTGTAGCCATGTGCTATTATATATATGAAAAGTGAAAGTGAAGTCGCTCAGTCCTGTCCAATTCTTTGCGACCCTTGGACTCTAGCCTGCCAGGCTCCTCCATCCATTAGATTTTCCAGGCAAGAATACTAGAATGGGTTGCCATTTCCTTCTCCAGGGGATCTTCCTGACCAAGGGATTGAACTCAGGTCTCCCAAATTTTGGGTGGATTCTTTATCAGCTGAGCCACAAGGGAAGCCCCTATACACATACACATATACATATATATTAACATATTTTTTTTTCCTGGTGGTGGCTCAGTGGTAAAGAACCCACCTGTCATTGAGGAGACACAAGTTTGACCCCTGGGTCTGGAAGATCCCCTGGAAAAGGAAATGGCAACCCACTCCAGTATTCTTGCCTGGGAAATCTCATGGACAGAGGAACCTGGCAGGTTACCATCCATGGGGTCACAAGAGAGTCAGACATGACTTAGAAACTAAACAACAACAATCTATAGTACATTGATATCACAAAAAAAATTAGTAAAACATTTTTATAATTAGTACTTTTATAATCTTATGTCTATTAAAGCTGGAAAATAAAGGGAAGCAAATATTTTGGGAAGAGCTAAAGAATTGATGCTTTTGAACTGTGGTGTTGGAGAAGACTCTTTAGAGTCCCTTGGACTGCAAGGAAATCCAACCAGTCCATTCTAAAGGAGATCAGTCCTGGTGTTCATTGGAAGGACTGATGCTAAAGCTGAAACTCCAGTACTTTGGCCACCTGATACGAAGAGCTGACTCATTGGAAAAGCCTCTGATGCTGGGAGGGATGGGGGCAGGAGAAGAAGGGGACGACAGAAGATGAGATGGTTGGATGGCATCACTGACTTGATGGACATGAGTTTGAGTGAACTCTAGGAGTTGGTGATGAACAGGGAGGCCTGGAGTGCTGCGATTCATGTGTTTGCAAAGAGTTGGACACAACTGAGCGACTGAACTGAACTGAACTGAACTGAAAGTTGTCTAGTTGTACAGACTCTTTTACCCTGGGAAATTCTCTAACTTCTACAGGTCCTGGATGGAGGCAGGATGGTCTTCTCATTTCATTCTCATTTCGACTCTCCAGGAATGAAACAAACAACATTAAGTGAGGATGACTAGACTCCAAACTTTCAGCCTACCTGGGAGAGGACTTCTCCCTGTAAGTGAGGTTGAGTGAAGGAAGCAAGCGGCCAAAGGCTAAACTAGGAATTTCACTCCTGAGAACTCAGAGGTGTAGATTGGAAACACTGGCATCCTGCCCCTCCCAGCAAGATGATATATCCCATGATTGAAAGCTGAGGACAGAGGAGCCATCTTTTCTCAACTATTCTGTCCAGGGTCCAAAGAGAATTCTCTATGTGGCTTAACTAGCAGATGAGTGTAGAAGTGAGAGCGCAGGTCCTGGGTCAAGTTCCATAGCCTCTTGCTGTTCTAAAGTTTTAGTCGATCTTCTTGAGTAAATGTTTCATCATTTTCTATATGCTTTTAGTAAATCTTCCAAAGAGAGCAAATGGTTTTTAGTAAGCTTTAACAAATAATTTTCACCATTTATGCTTGATTCACTGGAAGAACTTCTTATGCTGCCATTCCTTAAGTAGAATCTCCATTAGTTTCAGGAATTCCTTTCTTCTTTTCTCATTTACTCCAGTTAAACTGCATGATATTATTTAGAGCTCTTCTGTATTTAAACCATTGTAGAACTATGCAATGAATAGGCCCTTCTTTGCTGTCCTTAACATTCAATTGTTTTGCAGATTTTGGAAAACATAAGACAGATTATACACATTTTGTGCCTGTGTTTGTCTCTCTTACTCAAGGCCCTCTAAATTACTTGTGGCCCCTTTATCTCTGTGTTGCC
The DNA here is from genome assembly GCF_019923935.1 of Bubalus bubalis. Lineage (NCBI taxonomy): Eukaryota > Metazoa > Chordata > Mammalia > Artiodactyla > Bovidae > Bubalus > Bubalus bubalis. Next base: position 51,390,440 of record NC_059175.1, on the reverse strand, counting down.
AAGGATCTGAGGTGTTATCTGCACATAGCATCTACAACTTAAACCTTACCTGGAGTTAATGCACAGATCCTACTACCTATAGAATAGTTAAATATTTCTACTTCAAGGAAATGTCTTACTTAGGACAATCCACTATTTCAGGTTTGCTGAGTGAGGACTTACTCAGTACTAGTACTGAGTGTCCTTGGTCCCAGAAAAAAAATGGAAAAACTGATCAGCTTACTTCTAGTTAACACTTACAATTTATAAAGCTGATTTAGACAGAATATGTGTACAGTGAATCACTATAGACTCACAGGTCATTTTTTAAATATAATTTTTACAAATATTTTATTTGTTTGTTTTGGCTCTTCTGGGTCTCTGTTGCTGCATGGGCTTTTCTCTAGCTGGGGAGAGTTGGAACTACTCTCTAGATATGGTGCACGGGCTTCTCTTCTCCGTTTGGTGGCTTCCCTGGTTGCAGAGCAGGAGCTCAGCGTTTATGGGCTGTAGAGCACACATTCAACAATTGTAGCCCACAGACTTAGTTGTATTGTTGCATGTAGGATCTTCCCAGAGCAGGAATCAAACCCATGTCTCCTACACTGGCAGGTAGATTCTTTACCACTGTGCCACCAGGGAATCCTCACAGGTCATTTTTAACTGTAGTTTTAACTTTTTCTGGTAATGAGTTTAAAAATTCAAGAACTTAAATAATGCATCCATAAAATATATGCCTATCTCTGTTGATACATACACATATATACATATATGTATATATATCAAACCAAAGTTCAATATATTGGAAAATGAACAGGCAAATTCCATTTATTTAGTTATTTCAGTCTAACACTGAGATAAAGTTTGTATTCCATAAATTTAGCCGCCACTGAGAGGCAAAGAAATACGTATAGAATGAAGAACATGAACTTTTTGGAGAGATAACTAGGGAGATATACCAGTTCCTTCACTTACCTTGTGCAACTGTATTAGGAATCTTTCTCCCTACTATCTGTTCTCCTTGTCTCTTATAAAATTTGGAAAATAATACCGATCTAGCCATGTAAGGGAAAGTGTGGTACAGATGAAATGAAATAAGATATATGTATCCAGTTATAGAATCACACATGTGGGATGTTTACATGCATGTACATGTGTGTGTATGTATCCTTTCCTCCCACTCTCTTTCCACATTATCCATTATTTTGTATTATTTTTCATTTTAGAACAAAATCCTTCTTCCTAACACATAATGGTATGCTTTGTTGTAGCACCAAATTGTAACATATATATCCTTCAATTTTAAAACATCTGAGGGTCTTCCCTTGAAATCCAGTGGTTAAGATTTCACCCTCCCGATTCAGAGGATTCCAATTGGATCTCTCATCAGGCAACTGGAGTTAGATCCTGCGTGCCACAACTAAGACCCATTGCAGCAAAAAGAAAAAAAAAAAAAAAAAAACAACTTCGTGAACTACAAACCCTAGAAGCACAAACCACTGGAACAGTGTCAGGCTTTATTTTTTACAATAGTGCTTTTGCTTGGTCCTCATTCACTATTTTCTGGCATCTAGTTTTTATCTCCATCATCTTGTGAAGTTGGTACCCTTTTTGTTTCTATATTTTCCTCTCAGAAAGCTTGGTGGTGGGTTAGTTGCTAAGAAATGTCTGGCTGGCTCTTGGAACACCATGGACTGTAGCCCTCCAGGCTCTTCTGTCCATGGGATTTCCCAGGAAGGCATACTGGAATGGTTGCCATTCCCTTCTCCAGGGGATCTTCTCACCCCAGGGATCAAACCTGAGTATCCTGCATTGCAGGCAGATACTTTACCAACTGAGCCATCAGGAAAGCTTCAGAAAGCTTACTGCCTTCTTAATATTTTCTACTTAGTGAAATATCTTCAGCATCCTCCTGGAACTGGTCAAACTCTTAATACTAGGTCCTGGCATTTTCCTAAGGTCCTATCTTAGTGTGACTGGCTAATCTCTATGCCTGACTGAATGATAAACTTGAGACAATGACCATTTTCTATTGTGATATTTTGCCCAGTATAACACTTAGGGGATATTGGTAAGAACTGATCATCAGTGAATTGACAATGAAAACATTCCTACATTTCCTGGATATTTTCAGGGAAGACATGACCCAGTTCTAAAATGCCTTTGATCAGTTTCTGGAAAACACCATCCCAGTGTAAGCCATCAGTAGTTTACTTTACTACAGCCACATCCAGTCTGAGGGTAGATTGATATCTTAATTGCAACTAATCACAACATTATAATATGAAATATCTAGCTTGGCCCAGCTCACCAGTTTAAATGAGTAAAACCTTCAGATACTGTGTGTTTGACTAATCTTATACTTATTAAGTGAGAAGATGATATTCAAATGAAAAAGGTATTTATGATCTAGATGATACAAATCTGTAGCTCCTAGTATGCATGGTGACTGTTGCTAAGAAATTTGTTTTAATAATTGAATGGAAATCAAAAATTAATGCATTAACTTAATCTGCACAAACCACTTGACAGAGAACAATTTTATTACTTTTTTGTAAATGAGTTTTCAGAAATGTCTCGAAGTTTTGTTCTCTTCATTAGGTAAGCATTTCCCTTAAAGTTGTTTCTTTTAATTTGCCTAATAACTTTCTCACAGTTAATGGAAAAGCTAACTTTGACCCTGTCCTAATTCTCAAACACATTTTATACAAAAGTACTTGATGACACAGAGTTATGTTAAAAGTATTACATTTCATTCTTTAAGCAATAAAATGTAGACGTAATGGCTCAAGTCCAGGTAGGAAATATTATTTTGTTAAATTACTAAAAATAGATCAAAATATTTTCACTATTCTCTTATTTTTTTTGCCTTTTAAAAATTACGTCTGGTTGCAGATAACTAAATGAAAATAAATTCAGATCAATTTATTTCCATAAACATCTTACAGAGAACTTAGGCCACACACAACACTTAGAATGTAATTGCTTCATCAACATCACAATTACATTGTTTCCTTGGGAATCCCTATATATTTCTCTCAAACTTTCAAACTTTGTTAAATAGTAGTTCTAATTTCCTGCTAGTTTTTTTTTTTTTTTCCTAATCCTCCTCTTCATTCTTAGTTTCCTCTCAGCAGAATTAAGTCATATATCAGTTAAGATAGATTTCCTTGTTTATGTGAAATGTCTGATGAAAAGATAAACACATTATCAAATTATTAAATTAATAAAGGCACAGTTCGTCTGCCTTTAAATTCCATCTCGAGACATATAATAAGTGGAAAATAGGTCTCTAATGATAAAGGAATATACCATAATCTACATAGTATTGAGATCATAGCTGTTATACATTTTTATTTTCTTCAATGTAGCTTAAGCTCTCCTCATTATGGGGATTTTTTTTTTTAGTCATTTTTTAATAGTTACACATGGTTTTCTGCCTGTGTATGGCCTTACATAACTAAATGTCAACTCTCCTCTTCCCCCAAGGCTTTAAACCTGGTTTTTTATTTATTCTGCAGGAACCTTAAAGCAGCTTCCTCTAGTGAAAAGAAAATTAAGTTTAGGCAAATATTGATTAAATATGGGTTCTACACTTAAGAACTTAGATAGCAAGCATGTAGTGAAAGTTTTTTTCAGTATTAAAAATATGAACAGTAATACCTGGCTAAGTGAGTAAATTATGTGATCATACCTTTGCTCATGGTCTTCCCATGAAGCCTTGCCAAAACCCTCTAGAAAATATTTGTTGCTTCCTTAAAAAAACTGGGGAGCTTCCCTGATGGCTCAACAGGTAAAGAATCCACCTGCAATGCAGGAGACACAGGAGATATGGGTTTGATCCCTGGATCAGGGAGATCCCTTGGAGGAGGAAATGACAACCCACTCCAGTTTTCTTGCCTAGAGAATCCCATGGACAGAGGAGCCTGGCTGGCTATAGTCGAAAGGGTTGCAAAGAGCTGGACATGACTGAGGGACTAAGCAGCAGTATTACAAAATTCTATATTATTACTTCTTTTATCTTATCTACATATTTGAATTTTTGTTAACAGTCTTTCTCAAATGAGAAGGATAAAATAATTATATTTTATTTTAATGATTATACAGAAAGTTTGTTTAGAGTAGGGCTGAATTTATTGTTCTATCCATAATATCTTGTACTTGCATGTATGCATTGAATTATTTTATAAAGATATCTGACTGTTCCTCTTAAATAATAACCTGATCACATTTCAAGCATGGAAATATGTTTTATACCTTTGAATATCCAGACATACTTATTCTGAAGTCTTTTTATATAGCCATATCACAACGATTCCCTTGAACTGAATCAAATGCCAGTTGTTGCAAATCAAGTCGGATCTATTTACTCTCACTCAACACCATGGTCAATGTCGCTGAAGAAAGATATCATTGTAACTAGAGTCATTTACCATTTGATACACAAGTATGGGCATCACATTTGAAAAAAAAAGCTTTTATTTTCTGTTTTTTTTTTTTTTTTCTTTATGATAACTAATCTTCCATTTCTTCCTTGTGATTTGTCAACTGTTTAGCTCCTTTTCTCTGAAAATTACTCACATTCTCTTAACTCAAAAATAACCTTGGACAGCTTATGAACTGGATTCTGACTATTATAATTTTCATGGTGAAAGATTTATATCAGTTTAGGATATATTTGAAGTAACAATCTTTAAAAAAAATAAAAAATGTAAAAATTCTAAATAACTGATTTTTTAAAAAGCTATTCTCTAAAAGTATGTAAATTATAGAAAGGAGGGAAAGAGCTATGAAATTTACACTTACATAGAGCACTCAACCCTTTGAGAGAAAGCAAAGAAACTGAAACTCTAGCAGACAAAATGCAAATCCCAAACATTTAGGCAAGTAATAAAGAACATAGACTTAGGGACTTCCCTAGACATCCAGTGGCTAAGAATCAGCAATTCCAATGTGGGGCCATGGGTTCAATCCCTAGTCAGGGAATTAAGATCCCACATTCCATGTGGTGTGACCAAAAACAAAGAAAATACAACAAGGAGACAAAAAACATAGACTTGGACATTGCTTCATTCTGAGGAGGTACGTGAAGCATGTCAAGATATCTTCAAGACATTCACCATCATAACTATTATCTGGACATTCAGCCATCATATCATTACAAAAATGCAAAATTTGTTTTAAAATAAAAGCAAATACATCATTGGATATCAAGACCCAATCCTTATAAAAATTAGAGCTATAGATCTATATCATAAATCCACTGAATTTGTCAATAAATTCTTAGCTATATCTAAATCTTGTAAGAACTCTGTAGTTGTCTAGAAAAATAAGAGGTACTGAACCACAAGTAAACCATTTTTTTTCCATATGTACAAGAATGTCAGCAAAAGAACTGTATTTTTTTATTTTATATTTCTAGCCTGACCAATGTCAATGTTCACATACTTGAATACAACACTTTTCAGGTTTAAGTAAAGTTATTGTAAGTTTTAAACAAGATGAACCTATCTAAAGTGTTTAGAATGCTTGCAGGCATATAATAAGATCCATGGTTATCACATATTAAATAATCAAATATTGTATTTTTTTAATTTTAATTTTTTAATTTTATTTTATTTTTAAACTTTACATAATTGTATTAGTTTTGCCAAATATCAAAATGAATCCGCCACAGGTATACATGTGTTCCCCATCCTGAACCCTCCTCCGTCCTCCCTCCCCATTCCATCCCTCTGGGTCGTCCCAGTGCACCAGCCCCAAGCATCCAGTATCGTGCATCGAACCTGGACTGGCAACTCGTTTCAAATATTGTATATTTTTTACTGACATGTTTTGACATTCTATTTTAACAAGTTACTGAAAATTATTAAATTTTATTTGTATTCCCCCAAATTCTGGAATTACAAAGCAATTAAAAAACATAGATAAATGCCTCAATCAACCTTTATTAGAAGAATAATTAGAATCTAGCTAACAGACTGGTTCCAAGTAGGAAAAGGAGTCCATCAAGGCTGTATATTTTCACCCTGCTTATTTAATTTATATGCAGAGTACATCATGAGAAATGCTGGGCTGGAAGAAGCACAAGCTGGAATCAAGATTGTTAGGAGAAATATCAATAACCTCAGATATGCAGATGGCACCATCCTTATGGTAGAAAGTGAAGAGGAACTAAAAAGCCTCTTGATGAAAGTGAAAGAGGAGAGTGAAAAAATTGGCTTAAAGCTCAACATTCAGAAAACGAAGATCATTGGCATCTGGCCCCATCACTTCATGGGAAATAGATGGGGAAACAGTGGAAACAGTGTCAGACTTTATTTTGGGGGGCTCCAAAATCACTGCAGATGGTGATTCAGCCATGAAATTAAAATACGCTTACTCCTTGGAAAGAAATTTATGACCAACCTAGATAGCATATTAAAAAGCAGAGATATTAGTTTGCCAACAAAATTGTGTCTAGTCAAGGCTATGGTTTTTCCAGTGGTCATGTATGGATGTGAGAATTGGACTGTGAAGAAAGCTGAGTGCCAAAGAATTGATGCTTTTGAACTGTGATGCTGGATAAGACTCTTGAGAGTCCCTTGGACTGCAAGGAGATCCAACCAGTCCACCCTAAAGGAGACCAGTCCTAGGTGTTCATTGGAAGGACTGATGCTGAGGCTGAAACTCCAGTACTTTGGCCACCTCATGCAAAGAGTTGACTCATTGGGAAAGACCCTGATACTGGGAGGGATTGGGGGCAGGAGGAGAAGGATACAACAGAGGATGAGATGGCTGGATGGCATCACCAACTTGATGCACATGAGTTTGGGTGAACTCTGGGTGTTGGTGATGGACATGGAGGCCTGGTGTGCTGCGAATCATGGGGTCTCAAAGAGTCGCATACAACTGAACTACTGAACTGAACTGAACTGAATTATGTTCATATTAGTCACTCAGTCATGTCTGACTCTTTGTGACCTCATAGACTCTAGCCCATGAGGCTGTTCTGTCCATGGAATTCTCCAGTCAAGAATACTGGAGGGGGTTAATCTTCTTCAGGAGATCTTCCCAAACCAGGGATCAAACCTGGGTCTCCTGCATTGCAGGAAGATTCTTTACCATCTGAACCATCAAGGAGGTCCTTCCCATTTTACTGAAGTTGTAATTGAGTTTTCCTGGGCCTCAGATTCTCTTGCTATAAAATAATCACTGTGATGCTTAAAAAACTCTGGCCAAAGAATAAGCTATGATGACATCACTATTTGCTGTTAGCTAATTGCCACTGTGTATGACTAAGATCGTGGCATCCAGTCCCATCACTTCATGGTGAATAGAAGGGGGGAAAGTGGAAGCAGTGATAAATTTTATTTTTCTTGGCTCTAAAATTATTGCGAATGATGACTGCACCCATAAAATTAAAAAAAAAAAAACAAAACAAAACAAAAAAAAAACTTGCTTCTTGGAAAGAAAGCTGAGACAAACCTAGATGGTGTATTGAAAAGCAGAGACATGACTTTGCTGACACAAGTCCATACAGTCAAAGCTATGGTTTTTCCAGTAGTCATATAGGGATGTGACAGTTGGACCATAAAGAAGGCTGAGCACCAAAGAACTGATGTTTTTGAATTGTGGTGTTGGAGAAGACTCTTAAAATATCATGTATGAAACGAGTTGCCAGTCCAGGTTCGATGCACAATACTGGATGCTTGGGGCTAATGCACTGGGACGACCCAGAGGGATGGTATGGGGAGGGAGGAGGGAGGAGGGTTCAGGATGGGGAACACATGTATACCTGTGGCGGATTCATTTTGATATTTGGCAAAACTAATACAATTTTGTAAAGTTTAAAAATAAAATAAAATTATATATTAAAAAAAAAAGAGTCCCTTGGACTGCAAGGAAATCAAACCAGTCAACCCTAAAGGAAATCAACTCTGAATATTCATTGGAAGGACGGATGCTGACACTGAATCTCCAATACTATGGCCACCTGGTGCAAAGAGCTGACTCACTGGAAAAGACCCTGATATTGGGAAAGATTGAAGGCAAATGGAGAAGGGACTGGCAAAGGATGAAAGAGTTAGGTAGTGCCACTGACTCAATAGATGAGTCTGCACAAACTCTGGGAGATAGTGAAGGACAGGGAAGCCTGCTGTGCTGCAGTCCATGGGGTGGCAAAGAGTTAGACAGGATCTAAGGACTGAACAACAACAAGATGACAAAGAATAGAAATGTAGAGGAAACAATAGCTAGAAATTAAGCTCATGGCAAGAGGAGACAGGACATGGATTATTTGTGGGGGCATTACACCTAACTGAACCTTTCTTCTAAGGTTGTGTAGTCCCGGTTAATGCCATTGCTTTCTGGCTCTTTGCTATGCTCAGTGATGATGAAATAATAATATTAATAAAATACTCAGTGATGTGGAATACCCTAGTCTTAAATTAATACCAGGCACAATAACCCTATGAAAAGGGTAATGCAAACCAGTAAAGCAAAGGAAAACAAACAGAACATACCTACACATGCCAAGTAATTTGTCATTTTGATGCTATTTTTTTATAACCTTTTTACTATCATTTTTGTGTGAGCAAACATGTTTTAGGCTTAGAAGTGATTCATACTCCACATTCCTCAACTGACTTGATTCAAGTCTACTGTTTCCTCCAAGGACATGAAAGTAAGACAACTTTTATGTTGATTCTAAACCACCTCTGTCTTTTGACAACGCCTCATGGGGATCAATTAGATCCATCTGTGTCTGCAGCTTCAGTGAATCAGGCTGCCACCCATTAGAAATAAGACTAAGGATGCTCTCTTATTTCAAAGTAGCACTTGTCAGACACTAGCTTCTGTGACATGAAAAACAAAGAAGATAGGCTTGTAACTGGAGAATTTCTCTACAGTGTAGCCTTCCTTTATTCCCACACTTGTATCTAATTATTTCCTTTTGCTTAGAAGTTTGTAATTCTCACCTTTACCTTTACAGGGTGATATTTTTTAGTTGCAAATGCTCTGATTTTTTTTAAGTATTTCATTAAAATAATATTTTATTCTTATCTCAACCCTATCATGCTATGATCAATACTCAAAAATAGAACATATAGCAAATTAAACAACATACCATGTCCCCTAAGATATCATGTCCCATTATGTGCCACAATTCTCATCTATTGAAGTGTAGAGCGTTTAAATCCATATTTATTTACATATTTTACTGCTTTCTTTATAACCTTCAGTATTTCTTCCATTCTGTTTATATTCTTGAAATTACCTGTAAATCTGCTCAGCAGGCATTTTCTACTTTCACAATGACTGGCAGCATACACAGGGTGTTCAGGAACAAGACTGATGAATGATGACAGATTAATGTATAACAACTACTAACGCAGCAGATTCTTGAGAATGCCCCTGTGAACACTGATAATAAACAGACTTTTTTGGACTTTAACTGAAAGTGAATCATGCAGTAATTTGAGCATGTATAACAAGTTGAACCCAATGAGGAAATGAGCTAGGATTCAACCTGATAGGTAAGAGTGCTAAATAATGGCACTTTTTCTTCCCTTTCTCAAGGCTTTTAGAATTCTCTCTTGATCACAGAGGTACTTCAAGAAGGAAGGCATCCATGCCACGTTAGGGGATAGATTTGACACATACAAAGAGCAGAGCTTCCATGCTTTCAGGCCATTGCCTGAGAGTTTTCTCTATGCTATGAAAGTGTTGAGGCTACTGCTGAAAGGTTGATCCTTTTTTTTTTTTTTTTTTAAATCACTAATTACCCCATGACTTAAAATCTTGTATGCATCTATGTATTTTTCCTATGCAACAGAGTACTGTTTTGCTTTAAAAGTCTGTTTAATGTATTCTTTGGTTTTGATTTTGTATACTAAGCTTCGACCCTTTAGAGTTAGAAGATTCAGAACAAACCCCATTTTTCTCTTTGTTCCTTTTTTACTTGGCATCTGGTAATCCCAAACTCCCAATCCTTCCCTCCCTCACCACATCCGCCCTTGGCAACCACAATGTCTGTGAGTCTGTTTCTGTTTTGTAGATATGTTCTTGTTTTTGTTTTTGTTTTTTTTCTTCTTGTATTCCCCACCCCTCCTGCCCTTTTTGTAGGTGCATCAACACATGGCACAGATTAAGTATCCAGAAGAAGCAAAGTGGAATCAGAACAAATCTCAGAATATCTTACAGGATCAATTTATAAGTGAGGAAAAAGGAATGCTACCATGTTTGAGCAATATAAGTGGCATGTATGGGTGGGGAAAGAGTGAGTGTTTTCTTACACTTTCTTGCACTTTCTTACACTTTCTTACAATTGTCTTACTGATTGCTTTGTCGGACTCACTACTCAGCAGCCGTATGCCAATAAGGAGCTCCTTGCCAAGTCTGGACTTTGACCAACTCCACAATGCATCTTACCTTAAATCTGACTGAAATTGTTCTTCTATCAGGAGATACAATTGCCACAGTGAAAAAATAAACTGCAAATTACCAATGGTTGAACAATCTTTTTGCAAACACCAAATTTGGGTAGGGGACAGAGATTTTAGAATTGAAAAATGTATTTTATATATGAGTAATATTTCAGGCACTGTGAACGTATCTTAATATCGTTATTTGTAAGACTCATCCTTTTAGGCTGACTACTAAATCCCTTTTGTGGATAAAAAATTGAGGTTAATCAGCTTGAGTGACAAGTCTGATATCCGGTCACTACTAAACCCCCTTACAGGGATTTCTATCAGATGTTTTTGCTCAGACCCTGTGAAGTGAAAGTTGCTCATTCGTGTCCAACTCTTTGTGACCCCATAGACTATACAGTCCATGCAATTCTCCAGGCCAGAATACTGAAGTGGGTAGCCGTTCCCTTCTCCAGGGGATCTTCCCAACCCAGGGATTGAACCCAGGTCTCCCACATTGCAGGTGGATTCTTTACCAGCTGGGCTATCAAGGAAGCCCAATGGCTCTTCCTTTATTCTACCTACCATGAAAAGTCATTACATTTTCACGCATTGCATTCTATAACTAAATCATTCATACAAGCATGGTGAGAGTCTTCTTTTCCTTCTCCTTCTGACACATAGAACAGAAAGCACTGCTTTTTCTTACCTAACGGCGCTGCTGCCCACGTCCAGGTCTTGTGCAGTGACAGCACCAATGATGGTCCCTACGGGAGTGTCTTCATAAACCTCCATGGTGTAGAGTGGCTTGCTGAACACCGGCGGCTCGTCCACGTCCAGCACACTGATCTTCACCGTGGCAGTGTCCTTGAAAGGGCCCGCGGAGTGAAACCGGTGGTCCAGGTGAACGTTGCAGGCCTCTACTTTAAAAGTGTAAGCTTTCTTTGTTTCAAAATCTAATGGCTATAGGGAGGACAAAACAAAAGTGAGAGATACTTTCATATAGGATGTGGCGAGGAAGAAGGACCTTGCTGCAGAGTAACTTGCAAGTTAGTAGCAAATTGTAATTTTCCTTTAAAGATCAGTGGGTAAGGGAAGTACAAGTTAAACATTTCAAGAAAAAAAGCTACCACTTGTAAATGTGCCTGGGTTGGACTGTGAAGAAAGCTGAGCGCTGAAGAATTGATGCTTTTGAACTATGGAGAAGACTCTTGAGAGGCCCTTGGACTCCAAGGAGATCCAACTAGTCCATTCTGAAGGAGATCAGTCCTGGGTGTTCTTTGGAAGGAATGATGCTAAAGCTGAAACTTCAGTACTTTGGCCACCTCGTGGGAAGAGTTGACTCACTGGAAAAGACTCTGATGCTGGGAGGGATTGGGAGCAGGGGGAGAAGGGGACGACAGAGGATGAGATGGCTGGATGGCATCACTGACTCGATGGACATGAATCTGAGTGAACTCTGGGAGTGGGTGATGGACAGGGAGGCCTGGCGTGCTGCGATTCATGGGGTCGCAAAGAGTCGGACACAACTGAGCGACTGAACTGACTGAACTGAACTTGTAAAGATAATCAGTTGCATACATTAAAATGACATATGCACACGCATAATGCTAGGAAGGGCTTATTCTAACTAGTTACAGGAAAGGAGAAGGCAATGGCACCCCGCTCCAGTACTTTTGCCTGGAAAATCCCATGGACAGAGGAGCCTGGTAGGCTGCAGTCCATGGGGTCGCTGAGAGTCAGACACGACAAAGTGACTTCACTTTCACTTTTTACTTTCATGCATTGGAGAAGGAAATGGCAACCCACTCCAGTGTTCTTGTCTGGAGAATCCCAGGGACGGGGGAGCCTGGTGGGCTGCCGTCTATGGGGTCGCACAGAGTCGGACACAACTGAAGCGCCTTAGCAGCAACTAGTTACAATAGCAGATCAAGTTATCGATGAAGTATTTTCTGTTTTTAATCCAATACTGACATCTGGTGGTTCTAAGCAGTAATTACAAATACCACAAAATTGAAATTAATGCCTTTTTTTTTTTTTTTTTTTCATTTCAGCTGAGAATTTGGCATAGCAAAATGTATTTTGTTGTTGGATGATTTTTATTATTTTGATAATAATACCCTTTTCTATTAAATAGTTTTGAATGTAAGTGTTTTTGCTGTAAAAGGTCTATGTGTGTGGCTGAGGTCTGTTTCTAAGTCCTGTCTGTGTCTTTGTGACCCCATGGACTACAGCACGCCAGGCTTCCCTGTCCTTCACTATCTCCCAGAGTTAGCTCAAACTCATGTGCATTGAGTTGGTTATGCTATCCAACCATCTCATCCTCTATCGTCCTCTTCTCCTTGTGCCTTCAGTCTTTGCCAGCAGCAAGGTCTAGTTTTGGGCCTTTGTGTTGTCAGCTTTATACATATAGTTGGTAGGTACTATAATGCATTATCAGGATATTTGACCAAGCACTAAGGCTTTAAGCATATATAATTAAAAAACAACATTAGACAGAATATTTGGATGTAATTTGTCGCTGGAGTCATTGATCCTTGATTTTCCACTTTGCTTACATTTACACTTTTTCTGAATATTAGTTTTATGTTCCCAATAACTAGAAATATTGCATTATAGAAATATGCTGCTGCTGCACTGCTTAATTAAAATGAAAACTTTAAGGTCACTGGCTCTGACTTCTAATCACCTATGACAAACTAAGAAAACATGAAATTAACATGAATATAATTAATTAACACGGTGATTTTCTGGGACCTTTAGAAGTTTCTGCTTTCTCAATTAATTCCCTCTAGTATGACTCCAATGTTGTGTTGATATGTCCCTTTTGGGCCTTAGTACACCTGGGGGAAATAGAGTGGGTACCTTTCACTCTTTTAAGGACAAGATTGCTGTTTTATGCATTTCCTGAGAAGAAGGGAAAAGAAAAGGAAGAAAAATTGGTATGAAATACAAAATCACAAATTAATCAAGTTTATTATAGCAAACAGTAACACTTCTCAAATTTGAAATAAAGTCTCTTTTACAGTAATTTTCACTCAGGGGGAATCTATCTTTATTTTCCCTGTAATTATTCCCTTTACTTTGTTTAAATTTGTCCAATTTTTACTCATATATTTATTTGCCTTGGATTCAATGCTTTATTTTAATTTTTATATTTTCATTTATTCAGCTAGTAAGTTTTTACATATAGTACTGATTTTCGTCAACGTCTAACAAATATAAATATAAGTAGAGTTATTGCATAATATGCTATGGTTGATATTATGGCTATTGGTTACACAGATAGAAACACAGTATCTCAATAAAGAGATGATCCCATAATGTTACTGGTTTAATCAGCCTACAGCTTGAAGTACTGTGTTTTGTTAAAGGAATTGGGCTCAAGAAAAGACAACCAATTGCCAGAATAGGATAGCAAATATCATTCAAACCAAAAACACAAAACTGTTACAATTACTGAGAATTTTTACCTGGAATGAAGAAGATCAAGACAAAAAAAAAAAAAAAAAGGACAAACCTTTTCAAATATTGAAGGGCTCTCATGTTGAACATCAGTTTGGTATACTCTGTAAGTCTTTCAATGGAGAGTTAACAATAATTTAGTTTACTAAATATGTCAATTTTAAGTTAAAAAGGAAGAAGTTTCTAACAAATGAAACCATGCAAAATTAAATTAACGTTAAAAGATATTGATTGCCTACAATCAATAAGACCTGGAAAACATTCCAGGAGGACAGAAGAGACAAAGATAATAAGGTTTTCCATCTTGCTTACTGACTGAGTTGTTTGTAGAAGTACTAAGTCTCCCATCTTTTGATGTATTCAAGGGGAAATGGATGCCAAAGAGATATCTGAGTTATGTATAATTTATAAGCTGTACAAACTTATAAAATATAGCTTGTTTTTGCAAACTCCAAATGCTCCATAAATGTTAAACAATATAATTTTTATCATAGTCATCCGTAACTTCTGATGTAAGACAATTTTGACTTCGTCTTTGGTCCATTTGTCTAGAAAGCTATTTGATCTGCCTTGGCTGACACTTACACCCTTCTCTGTACCAGAATTAACTCCCTTAAAATGAAAAAGTTGGTACCAGCTATTCTTCCTTTCTCTCTCTACTTCTCCTAGATATTGGAAGGCTTCTGATTGTAGGATTAGGCAAATTATTTCTTGACAATATCTCAATTTTATTTACCTACTTAACAAACATGCCACTGTTATGGACTTGCCACTGATGGACTTGTCTCCCCACATTGAAAGTCATTTCAAGTCCAGAAATGAAGGGAAAATTAAAAAACAACAACAACAACAACAATTTTTTCTAAATTTCATTTTAGGAGATCAGACATAATTTCTGTCTTTTAAGAACTCCTGACCTGTCACTGCAGGCAAATATTTAGTGGTTGTGGAGATAAAGAGTGAGATGAAATAAACTTTCTGTACATACAGATATTCTTTTATGACTGAAAACTTACATCCTGCAGTGATTAAATAACTGAAGAAAATTGTAGGAGAAATGCCAAAGTAATATCTTAGATGGCCTATTTCTTCATGATCCTGGCCCTTAGGTAATGCCATTTTATAAAACTGGAAAAAGAAAGAGAGGGGAAAAAAAAAAATCAATACCAGTCTCTCTCTAGTTGACTTTATCCAGCTGATCTGACAGACTGTCTTTCACTTTTTGTGGCTGCAGGGTAAGATGGGGTGGTGCTGAGGAATGAAGTTCATCTAACTTTGCAATCAACAAAAGTCTTATTATTTGAAATAAGTATAGAAAAAAAACAGAATTTTTTGTTATTGTTAGGAAATGAATCATATTCTATAACAGAAATCCATTATGATGAAGTTAATTTAGTTCTGCCACATTAAATAGAAAATGTTGTGGTACTGCTTGGGGCACATTTAATTTTATGAACCTTTCTAGAAAAGTAAGGAAATGATTGATTGAAGAGAATTCAGTTGAGTAGCTCCTTCTCCTAGGGATGTTTCAATAAAGGGAGGTTAGCAAACCAGAGTTTTCAAGAGGTAATTCACATTGTAGGGAGTAGTATGGTAAGAAAACAACTGTGGAGAAATGAAATAAGATAGTATATAAAGGGAGAAATTAATCAAGATATTATCTTTTGCTTCTATCTTTTTATCCACTTTCTATGCTTTCACTTTGCTGAAGTCCAGGTCATGTAAAGCTACATAAAATATTAAGTGCCAAATGATTTTCTCATTTCAAAGACGGAAGAACAATTTTTGTCATAAAATACAAGAGAATAACTCCCTGGGCTCTTTCAGGCCTTGTCACTTTTCCAGAAAATGTTGAGCAAAAATGGGTAGCTAGAGTTATATTTTGAGGAATCTGAGAAGCAGCTTTGGTAGACCAAATTCCAGCCTCTCCCGAAGATTCTTGCCCCCAGGACAACATAATCTCTTGTATAATTTTACACCCTTGAGTGTGTGAGGGCCCTCTGAACTGAAATCATGGAATGCAGTATTATACCATGAATTTGCTAAGTTTTATGGAAAAATAAATAATGCAAATATAATCAAGGTCTTCAATCACTTAACACTGAGTTAATTACAAGGGAGATTTTTATTTAAAGGGTCTGATGTAATCATGTGAGGTTTAGCAGAAGCTACTAATTGCTCCTGGCCTTGAAGAAGTACATTTGTGATGTAGGAACCTACCTGCCTGGGGTGCATATGGTAACTGAGACCGGACCTTGACCAACAGCCTGAAAAGTAAGTAGGGCCAGCAGTCATAAAGCCATAAAAAAATGACTTCTGCCAAAACTAGTACACTTAGGGAGAAAAAAAAACCAAAAACCAAAAAAACTCTAAGCCTCAGATCAGTTGTAGCCCTGGTCTACACCTTGATTTCAGCCTGGAAGACCTTGAGCATAAGACTCAGTTATACTCTACTCTGACCCACAGTAGCTTGTGCTTTCATCACTCTTTACTTTCTACTCTTCTATATAGTCAAGGCTATGGTTTTTCCAGTAGTCATGTATGGATGTGAGAGTTGGACTATAAAGAAAACTGAGCACTGAAGAATTGATGCTTTTGAACTGCGGTGTTGGAGAAGACTATTGAGAGTCCCTTTGACTGAAAGGAGATCCAACCAGTCCATCCTAAAGGAAATCAGTCCTGAATGTTCATTGGAAGAACTGATGTTGAAGTTCCAACTCCAATAATTTGGCCACCTGATGCAAAGAACTGACTCAATTTGAAAAGACCCTGATGCTGGGAAAGATTGAAGGCAAGAGGAGAAGGGGATGACAGAGGATGAAATGGTTGGATGGCATGACCGACTCAATGGACATGAGTTTGAGTAAACCCGGGGAGTTGGTGATGGACAGGGAGGCCTGGCATGCTGCAGGCCATGGGGTCACAAAGAGTCAGACATGACTGAGCAACTGAACTGAACTGATACAGCTTCAGTTTTTATGATGAGCACATATATCTTTCACCATAGTAGTAGAGTCCTCCCTCTGAACAAAATGCATCCTTTAGAAACAACTCTCTTCTTTCAATCATATTATAGATCTTAATGGTTAATGGAAGGAAAATTCTCAATGAACTCAAATAACTGAAGGCTGTTATGTATCTGAAAGAGAAGATGCTTTTCAAGCAGGCAACTAGAAAACAGATTTATACTAGACGAACAAGGTTAAAAAGACACTAGAACAAGCTCTTGTAAAGTAGGTTTATGACACCAATGTGTGTGTATGGATGTGCTAAGTCACTTCAGTCATGTCAGACTCTTTGCAACCCTATGGGCCATACCCCACCAACTCCTCTGTCCATGTGGATTCTCCAGGCAAGAATACTCGAGTGGGTTGCCATGCCCTCCTCCATAAGGTCTTCCTGACCCAAGGATCAAACCCAAGTCTCTTATGTCTCCTGCATCTGCAGGCAGGTTCTTTACCACTAGCGCCACCTGGGAAGCCATTATGATACCAGTCTGAACTCCCTGACTTTCAGATCAAGCATCATTTTATAGGGAAAGTCAAATTCCCCAATCAATTAAATAGTTTTGATAATTACAGTAATCAATTCATTTATTTGTTCCTAGCACTTTCTTATTCTACAATAAATCACTCTAAAACTCTACCAGGACTCAAGTTACATATTAAATCATCCATAGGTGATGTCTGTACCTACTTCTTTAATTGATTTATTCAAATTAATTTAAATCTACATAATTTGAATCAAATATTTGATTAGATTTTATTACAGTAGGAACTGAGGATCTCTTGGTTCATGAGTTAAATTAAGTCCTTTTTTTTTTCTTTTTATAGAAGAAGGGTAGACAGAACAAATAATAAATAAATAATTCTTTTCAGTTAGTGGTAAGATTTATGAGGAAAACAGTTCTAATGGGACAGAAAAACAGCTGGGGAGACATTACATAGAGCAGATAGGGTGCACTTGTCTGAGGATGTAATCCTGGAAGAGGGATGCAAAGAACCAGGTATGAGGAAATCATAACCTTAGAGAGGAAGTTAAGGGCAAAATTAATGTATATTTTATTCCTCTTTTCCACACATATTGCTTGAATATCCAACTGTGTGGGCTTCCCTTTTGGCTCAGTGGTAAAGAATCTGCTTGCAATGCAGGAGATGCAGGAGGTGTTGGTTCAGTCCCTGGATCTGGAAAGTCCCCTGGAGAAGCACGTGGCAACTCACTCCAGTATTCTTCCCTGGAGAATCCCATGGACAGAGAAGCCTGCGAGTCTCCAGTCCATGGGTCGCACAGCTGGACACGACCGAAGCGACTGAGCACATGCACACACACATCCTACAGTGTGCTAGATATCATGATAGATGTTGGAAATGGACAAAAACCCCCCATGGAGTTCACTCTCTTCTGGGATTTGATGGACAACAGTAAGATAAATAAGCAAACTGTAGCGTCCAAAGTGACCATAAGTGCTATGGAAAAATCCAAAATTTGAAAGACATATGTGTATAGTGTATCGGGGATTAAATGAGGAAGAGTGTGTGTGTGTATATACATGAGAGAGAGCTATGGGAGGGCCTGGTATCATCTACACTGAGGAAGAAATTCAACGCAGTGTTTCACACACAAAAAAAGCCAAACATTATTTTGTTTGACTTTTAAAAGTGGTCACATTTTCAGATGAGAATGTTCCTTTAGTAAGAGGGAAAAACAATGAAATCTGGCCATTTTTAAAACAGATTTTTGTTTTGATAAATTTAAACAATATTTCAGTTCTAAAATTAAAATTAAAAAAAACTCTGAAAGAACAATAAAATTACAGGACAAAATATGTCTGTCAAAAATTATTAAACTGAAGGAATATACACTTAATACAATGTATCTCTATAAACATTGTTACAGTACTATTCACTAGAAATGAATTTAATTTTTCTATGGGCACGTTATCAAGGATTTTGTGCAGGACTGCACATTTTTGATAATTTAATGCATTAAGAGTCATAGCATCATATCTAAGCCTGTATTTCAGTGACAATAATTTTTGGAACAAATTCACTAAATAAAAACATAATACAAAAGAGAATTAGAAGAACATCTAGTGTTTTATCTGAGGGCTTATGGTGATATTTTCCCTAAGAAAGAGAAGATTTTGTCAACTGTTATAAATGTCTAAGCAAAATATGCATTTTATAGGCACATACAGTATAAATCATGACCATCTGGAGGGACAATTATATTTTTAACTTCTTGTATGACCACTGTCACATTTTACTTCCAACCTATATTGTTCTTCACAATAGTTAAAACTATGTGCTTTAAAACATATACTATAAATTGACTGCAACTTGTGTAGCCTTGAAGAAGTTACTTTTCTCCAATGAGTCTCATATTTCCCATTTGCATAATCAGTGAAACAATATTTTTCTAAATATCTTAAAAATACGTTGAACTCTGCATGGTATGTGAGGACTAAGAACAATATTGCATCTGAAATTAAAGCAATAAACCAACATGAGACATTTTTTTTTAACAGAATTTTTAAAACCCCATATATTTCAAGCATTTCCTTTATCATGGTGACACAGATATAGTAATGGCAAAGTGTCTTTAGGGGATTAAACTATAGTAGAAAGATCAGATGCATTTAAAATTTGAGCCACCATAAAGTCTCATATGTGCTTGGCCAAAAATGGTAACTTTTGGGGAAGAGAGTAAGGTGGGATCAGTATTGCCCGGGGGACACAAGGAAGTCTTTGGTGAGAGACATGGGTGAGAGCCATGTTAAAAAAAAACAGGAAAAAAATGGACAGAAATGCTCAGGAAGGGTGCTACCTTCTATGCAGCTGGAAAAATAGCACAGCGTCTTCAGTAGAAATTGCAATGAGTTTGTGTGGTTGGCATGTAGTGAGTGAATGTGTGCATATATGTGTGTGTGTGTGTGTATGCAGGGGATGGTAATAGAAAACATGCTATCTGCTCTTTATCTTAACAGTGATGGAACCCAGAAACACATGAATGGCAAGAGTGAAATTCACTCAGAAAGAAAATGGATGAACATTAGATGTATGGCTCAGAGAATAGCCTTTGTAATACAAGAAAGAAGAAACAAGGATGGTTGTAAGTCAACCCATGAGGAGGAAATTTTAATTCAGGTTTGGGAGGGGATCATTGGCTGGGCTTCCCATGCTATTCAGTAAGGGGAATTCAATGTAATAGAAGTGGCATAAAAATAAGCCTAGATTTCTGCTTTAAGGAACTGGAGAGGAAGTAGGGCGTTATCCAGGAAGGAGAAAATGGGAGCAGGCATGCTACTGTTGAGAGAAGTCAAGGAATTCAGCTTTAGACACTTTGAGCCTGAAAAGACTATCACACACACAGGTTAGAAACGTTTACAAGGCAGAAAACAGTCTTCATTGGTTATGTTAACTTGGGGGAGGGTTAAGAGTTGAGACTGGGTGAAAGAAAGTGAAAGTAAAAGTCGCTGATTTGCTTCGCACTCTTTGTGACCCCATGGTCTATACTGCCCATGGAATTCTCCAGGCCAGAATACTGGAGTGGGTAGCCTATCCCTTCTCCAGGGGATCTTCCCAACCCAGGAATCGAACTGGGGTCTCCTGCATTGCAGGCGGATTCTTTACCAACTGAGCTATCAGGAAAGTTAGGTGCGATTCTTAAAAACAGAAAATGACAAATACAAAAATAATATATTTACAGAAACAAAGAACACCTTGTATTTTTCTCTGACATTTTCATGTTTGGCAAAAAACAATAAATCGAGGTGTATGCTTGGCTATGTACAACAGTTGAGTGCCTGCCCAGTCGTGTTGGACTTCCTGTGACCCCATGGACTGTATGTAGCCCGCCAGATTCCTCTGTCCATGGAATTTTCCAGGCAAGAACACTGGAGTGGGTTGCCATTTCCTTCTTCAGGGGATTTTCCCAACCCAGGGGTAAAACCCGGTTCTCCTGTGTCTTCTGCTTTGCAGGCGGATTCTTTACCGCTGTGCCACCTAAGAAGCCCAAACAAGTATTCCTAATTGTTCTTTTTTTCTAAGAGTTTTTCCAAAATTAACCACGTGGTGGTGCTGTGCTACCAAATCAATTGATGTCAATTCCCTCCCTTGCCACTGAAGCCAGCAAAAAGGAGTTTAGTGACAACAGGGCATAAGTATAATGTCCAGTAGAATCAGTAGAGAGTTTAGCCTATTTATTTAAAATCCCGAGGAAGAATAAAATACTTTATCTCTTATGTTTTTAAGGAAAAACTAAATAATTCTCCTGTGGATTTACTGTGATCACAATTACAGTTATTTGAAATGAAATATTATTATGTAATAGCAAAATAGTAAGGATTTATTTTTTAGTTCCAAAGTTTTACTTATTTTAAAATAAATACCCTTCTTTATTTTAAATAGATGCTATCATTACTTATGTAAAAATAGTATAGAGCTGTTTTAGAAATTAGTCAAATTAGTAAAATTCCTCTTTTGCACAATATAAGTATTCATCTCAGTATTTAACTGCCTAAATCTCTTAAACAGTAACAAGAAAACCACAGTGTGCATGTACATAAATATGTACTTTCAATTCTTGAATATTTATAACTGATGTTAACCTTACATTTATATTTATATCCAGTAAATATATATTTATTCTCACTTACAGGCTTCTCAGGTGGTGCTAGTGGTAAAGAACCCACCTGCCAGTGCAGGAGGCATAAGAGACTTGGGTTCAATCCCTGGGTAGGAAAGATCCCTTAGAGGAGGGCATGGCAGTCCTCTCCAGAATTTTTGCCTGGAGAATCCCTTGGACAGGCAGGCTATGGTTCATAGGGTCACACAGAGTCATACACAACTGAAGCAACTTAGCACGCACATTCTCACTTATCCAGTAAGATATAAAAACTATGGACTAAAATCATATATTTAATTTAGCTTTTCTTGTAAGAATGAAATGGCTGAATTTAAAATGACTTCTTCTCTCATTTTAAATGCAACCCATGGCCTAATTATTAGATGTGACAAAAAATTTTTAAGTTATATTATCCTGACTCTGTTATTGTTTCTATTGTTATAATACTTGGTCATATATAGGGCACTTTTTATTTATTCATATTTTTGTTAGTGCAATAGGACATAAGTATAAAATAAGAATAGTTTCTTTTAAAAAAAAAAAGCAGTATCTTGTGCCTTGGAAAGATATATAAAGTTGCATAATGTTATTCTGAATTCAGAATGACACAGTGAAATGGCATTGTCACAGTGCTTATAAACTGAACCCAAGTAGGGGTTTAAAAAATAAAAATGCCTTTTTTTTCATTCTGAGAAGCTCATGTAAAATTGACCATCATTTTTAATCCACTCATACCTTCCATGCATGGAGAAAGAGGAGAGAGGGAAAAATAGTAAAAGGAAACTAAATAAAGATTTTGGAAATGCAATTATAACAAGAATATGTGTTTTAGAGAATGTTAAGCATTTTAATTTATTCTTTAGTGAGACAAAAAAGAAAATCACACCAAAAACAAAAAACAGATGATATTGAAAAACAGATATATTCAAATGGAGAATATGTATTTTTAGACTTTGTATATGCATGTAATATACTTAAGAATATAATTTCTATATGAATTTGATTTCATATCAAAAATTTTCATTGCAATTCTATGCTGAGCTATTGAGAGAAAAGTTTCCAAAAGTAATTTTAAGGTCATTATGGAACCTAAACACTGCTGTTGATATTTACATACATATTTATTATTGTACATCTACTTTTCCTGGGACTGAATAACTTGAAGATACAATTTTCTGAGAACTCTATGTATATATCCATAAATAGTCTTTTAATAAAACTTTCCCTCAAAAAAAAAATCTATTTAAAGAACTATAGGCCAAACTAGTACATGAAGAGATGCTGAACATCACTAATCACCAGGGAAATGTTAAACAGCATAATGAGATACCACCTCATATATACTAGATTGGTTATTATCAAAAAGACAAAAAAAAAATAGTGTTGGAGAGAATATGAGGAAAAAAGAGTCTTTGTACACTATTGGTGCAAATATAAATTGGTGTAGCCATTATGGAAACCAGTATGTAGGTTGCTCACAAAGTGGGCTTCCCTGGTAGCTCAGATTGATAAAGCGTCTGCCTGCAATGCGGGAGACCTGGGTTCAATCCCTGGATCGGGAAGATCCCCTGGAGAAGGAAACGGCAAGCTACTCCAGTACTCTGGCCTGCAAAATTCCATGGATAGAGGAGCCTGGTGTGCTATGATCCATGGGGTCACAAAGAGTCTGGCACTAACTTAAAAAGACATATGCAAACCCATTTTCACTGCAGCATTATTTTGTTATTGTTACTTAGTTGCTAAGTCACGTCGAACTCTTTACGACCCCATGGACTGGTGGACTGCCGTCTATGGGGTCACACAGAGTCGGACACGACTGAAGAGACTTAGCAGCAGCAGCAGCAGGCTCCTCTGTCCTCCACTATCTCCTGGAGCTTGCTTAGGGCTTCCCCGGTGGCTCAATGTTAAAGAACCTGCCTGCCAGTGCAGAAGGAGTGGGTTCAATTCTTGGGTTGGGAAGATCCCATGGAGAAGAAGATGGACACCCACTTCAGCATTCTTGCCTGGGAAATCCCTTGGACAGAGGAGCCTGGAGAGTTGCAGTCCATGGGGTTACAAAAGAGTCAGACACGATTTAGTGACTAAACAAAAACAGACATCATTATTGACAATAACGAAAATATGGAAGCATCTCAAATGCCCACTGAGAAGTGAATGGATAAAGAAAATGCGGTATATACAGCCGTCCCTTGGTATCCACAGGGCATTGACTCCAAGACCCCTTGGAGATACCAAAATCCAAGGATGCTCAGATCCCTTACATAAAATGATAGTATTTGCATATAACCTTAGCATATTTTCTGTACACTGTAAATATTTTTATATCACTTATAATATCTAATATAAGTAAATGCTATGTAAATAGTTGCCTGTATGCAGCAACTTCAAGTTTTGTCTTTCAGAATTTTATATGGAACTTTTCCCCCAAATAATTTGGCAGTTGATTGAATTATTGGATATGAAATCTGCAGTTACTGAGATACAGAATAAAATGTTACTATTTATGACAACATGGAGGAACTTTGAGGGCATTATGTTAATTTAAGTGAAATAAGTCAGACAAAGAAAGACAAATATCATATAATTTCATTTATCTATGAAATCAAAAACAAACAAACAAGCTCATAAGATACAGAGAACTGATTGGTGTTGCCAGAAGTAGAGGTTGGGTAGTGGGTGAAATGGGTGTCGTGGGGCGTGGCTCGTGTGCCCAGTCGTGTCGGACTCTTTGCAACCCCATAGACAGTAGGCTGACAGGCTCCTCTGTTCATGGGATTTCCCAGACAAGAATACTGGAGTGGGTTGCCATTTCTTCTTCCAGGGGATCTTCCTAACCCAGGGATTGAACCCACATCTCCTACATTTCTTGCATTGGTAGGCAGATTCTTCACCACTGAGCCACCTGGGAAGACCCCAGTGAAATGGATAAAGGGAGTCAAAACATTTTTTCTCTTTCTCACATTTACATATTTCTTCATGCCCCTTCCTGACAAAAGACAAACTACATATCCTGAGATAATGATGTATTTCTAATATTTTGAATTTTACTCTTCTTCTATACAAATCAAGTTAACATAACTAGAGGGCTTCCCATCATATTATACCTCTTGTCTTCTCCCTCCTGGTTAATATTTCTGTTTACTTACCACATCATAGCACCCTCAAGCCCAGCTTTATCCTTTCTCATTTCTTCCATTCACCTGTAGCAGAGCTTGCCCATGTCAGAATTCATCCACTCTGAGGTCTAGGCTCATGAACAAGTGTATGTTAGATATTGATATTCTCTTAAAAGTAGTAAATAGGGCGAGGCCAAACCTGGTATACTTAGTGTTTACTTCTATATCTTATTTTTAAATTAACCTTTTAATCTAAGCTGATAACAATAACAAATTAAATTAAAATTAAACTCTGGTAAGAATTTTTTAATGACTTAAGCGAATTAATAGGCCTAGTTGTTTCAACATAAAATATGCATGTGTGTGTGAGTGCTAAGTTCCTTCAGTAGTGTCTGACTTTTTGCGACCCTATTGTCGCCCTCCTCTGTCTATCATGTTCTCCAGGCAAGAATACTGGAGTGGGTTTCCATGCCCTCCTCCAGGGGATCTTCCAGGGATCGAACCAGCATCTCTTATGTCTTGTGCATTGGCAGGCACATTCTTTACCCCTAGCACCACTTGGGAAGTCCAACATAAAATATATACCTGTTGCATTACAAAATAAAAGTTGGGAATGAATCTTTCCTAGTTACCCAGATATTTTTTTTTTAATTTAAAATATTCCTAATTGAAAGGAAATTAAGATGCCTTTCATTTCCTTTGTGTTGTTTAATTTTTATTGGGTAATCTACTATTCAAAAACATGTCCACGTACCTTTTTCAATTTGATAACTCCTTCTTGTGTGTCCTCATCTGTGACGATGTCAAACAAATTTCCCCCATCTCCTGGAACAATATTGTATTCAATTTCTGCATTTTGTCCAAAATCAGGATCCACGGCTCTTATTCTTCCAATAGCTGAGCCAACAGGAGAAGATTCGGGAACTTTCAGATGGAAAATGCCTGATGAGATATATTTATATTTTTTGTTTACAGTGAAGTTAGTCAAATATATAAGATTACTTGGCTTGAAAATACAGTCTACAGAAAATAAACCAACTGTAAGACATAATAGTGCAAAACCAAAAGGCAGTTTGTTCTTCAGTTAAAGGTTATAATTAGGAGTAGTATTTTCACCTTTCATTTCAAAAGATTTTGTTGTAGAATTGCAATCATTAAAAATAGAAAGTGTTGAAATTACTATGAAGAAGTATTTTACATACTAATACCATCTAATACTTGCACCTAGTATCCAATGTGAAGGTGAAGATATCCATGAAATAAATTGGTACTAATGTAAAAGAATACAGGACATAAGATATAGATTAGAAAGATGCCTCCATGGGATTCTCCAGGCAAGAGGACTGGGGTGGGTTGCCATTTCCTTCTCCAGGGGATCTTCCCAACCCAGAGATCAAACCCAGGTCTCCTGTATTCCAGGAAGACGCTTTAACCTCTGAGCCACCAGGGAAGCCCAATGTAAAAGAATCCAGGATATAAGACATAGATTAAAAAGATGTATAGAGAGATGATAGATGACTAGATAGATGAGCACACAGAAAATAGAAGAAAAATATTTAGATACTTAGAAAAACAAGGTTATGTATCTTGATGTTTATTAAAAAATAAAATATTTATCTTAATATTTATATTATCCTAATATTTATGTATCCTATATTTATAAAATATATAATATAAAGATAATAAAATGGAATATTTACTCAATGTGTATAATCACTAAAAATGACCTTGAAATAAGTATATGAGTATATATGTATTAAATATATGTACATATATTTAATCTATAATGGATTTAAGTATATTGTGCTATAGTCTAATATTAAACTTATACTTAATCAATTTTTCCTTCATTTCCTTCTAGGTATTTTTACACACTTTCAAAATCAGGACATAATTTTCTCTCTCTCAATATTTTATCTTTAAAGAAAAAAGTAAAATGCTTGCTTTGTGCCACCAGGGGGAGCACCAACATTACTATAAATTTGATACTGAGTCAAGCCTAAAGAAAAAGCTCTACAAAAATTACAACAGAATCAAAAAATTATAATATCCCACAAAATTAAAACATACGTTGTTTACAAGAATTTGAAAAATTTTATAAGGCATGAGATGAAGAAAAAGATGTAGGTCATTTTATTGATGCTATGCTTGCTATGCTGTCGCTTCAGTCCTATCCGACTCTGTGCGACCCCATAGACGGCAGCCCACCAGGCTCCCCCATCCCTGGGATTTTATTGATATCTCACAATAAAAATATGAATTGATTAAACAGTAGTCTGTTTAAGTCAAAATAAGGAAAGAAAGAAAATAAGAGGAAAATCAAAACTAAACACAAAAATACAAAGTTTCAATTAATAATGACTTTGATTAAAATTTCTATTAGTTGATTTTGGATTGTAATTTCCTATAAGTAAAGCAACCAGGAAAATTAATTTGATTTGCACTTCTAGTTACATTTATAGCAATTAAATTAGGAAGTAAATATGTTTTTGGATAGTGAGGTTCATTCAACATGCTATATTACAGTATTACAATCATTTCCTTTAAGAGATATAAGAAAAAATAATAAATCACATTAGGGAGATTCTGCCAAATAACTTATTCTTTACTCCCAACTGTTTGTATAGGTTTTATTGTTCTTTCACAATCAGCTTCAAAATTTTATAAATTAATTAGCCCTGGTAGCTCTTAAATTTTGCCATCTCCCTTTCTACCACTCCCCCAAAAAGATTTATACCATTTGCCCTTATTTATATTAGCCTTGCTGCTAAGTCACTTCAGTCGTGTCCAACTCTGTGCGACCCCATAGACGGCCTCCTACCAGGCTCTTCTGTCCCTGGGATTCTCCAGGCAAGAACACTGGAGTGGTTTGCCATTTCCTTCTCCAATACATGAAAGTGAAAAGTGAAAACGAAGTTGCTCAGTCGTGTCCGACTCTTAGAGACTTCATGGACTGCAGTCTACCAGGCTCCTCCGTCCATGGGATTTTCCAGGCAAGAGTACTGGAGTGGGGTGCCATTGCCTTCTCCGATACTAGCCTTATTTATATCCATTTAATGGACATTGCCTCAATGGGACATATATTTAGTCTCAAGAGAGTTAAATATTCACTTAAATCTTTCATTTGCATGTAATAGAAAATATACAGTGGTATAAAATTCTTGTTTAATCAGTTAATTTAATAGTTAACTGACTGTATGTTGTTGTAATTATTTAGTTGCTAAGTCGTATCTGATTCTTTGTGACCCCATGGACTGCAGCACACCAGGCTTCCTTGTCCTTCACTATCTCACTGAGTTTGCTCAAATTTATGTCCATTGAGTCAGTGACTTTATCCAACCATCTCATCCTCTGCCAGCCCCCTCTCCTTTGGCCTTCAATCTTTCCCAGCATGAGGATCTTCTCCAGTGAGTCATCTCTTTGTATCAGGGAGCCAAAGTATCGGAGTATCAGCTGAAGTCCTTCCAATGAATATTCAGGGTTGATTTCCTTTAAGATTGACTGGTTTGATCTCCTCGCAGCTCAGGGGACTTTCAAGAGTCTTCTCGAGCACCACAATTCAAAAGCATCACAAGTGGCTTAGTTGTAAAGGATCTGCCTGCCAATGCAGGAGGCACAGGAGACATAGGTTCTATCCCTGGGTCGGGAAGATCCCCTGGAGGAGAAAATGAAAAAGTATTCTTGCCCGAGAAATCTTCTAGACAGAGAAGCTTGGCGGGCTATAGGCTATGGGTCACAAAGAATTGAACACAACTGAGCACACAGGCTTTCCAGGTGGCACTAGTGATAAAGAACCTGCCTGACAAAGAAGGAGACATAAGAGACGTGGGTTCAATCCCTGGGCTGGGAAGATCCCCTGGAGAAGGAAATGGCAACCCACTCCAGTGTTCTTGCCTGGAGAATCCCATGGACAGAGGAGGCTGGGGGCTACAGTCCATGGGGTCTCAAAGAATCAGACATGAGTGAAACCACTTAGCACACACATGAGCATGCACACACTAACAATATAGCAGCCTTCAAAAGAGATATGAGAAACCTCTCTAAAAGAGAAAAGGTTATATAAATAAATAAATAGACATAGACCAAATAAGAATACTTCAAGTGGCAATAATGGAGCATTAGGACCAACCTAGATAGCATATTCAAAAGCAGAGACATTACTTTGCCAACAAAGGTCCATCTAGTCAGGCTATGGTTTTTCCAGTGGTCATGTATGGATGTGAGATTTGGACTGTGAAGAAGGATGAGCACCAAAGAATTTATGCTTTTGAACTGTGGTGTTGGAGAAGACTCTTGAGAGTCCCTTGGACTGCAAGGAGATCCAACCAGTCCATTCTGAAGGAGATCAGCCCTGGGATTTATTTGGAAGGAATGATGCTAAAGCTGAAACTCCAGTACTCTGGCCACCTCATGCAAAGAGTTGACTCATTGGAAAAGGCTCTGATGCTGGAAGGGATTGGGGGCAGGAGGAGAAGGGGATGACAGAGGATGAGATGGCTGGATGGCGTCACTGACTCAATGGACGTGAGTCTGGGTGAACTCCAGGAGTTGGTGATAGACAGGGAGGCCTGGTGTGCTGTGATTCATGGGGTTGCAAAGAGTTGGACATGACTGAGCAACTGAACTGAACTGAACTGAACTGAGGTAAACATTATAAAATAATTTGGGTTGAAAAACTCATATTTGTCTATCAAACCAGCAATTTTTCACAGACTATAATTATGATTCATTAGGTTTCATTCCTTAAACCTTTAAAAGAGAGGCTAGCCTTTAGAGTTGCTCAATGTTTGTGGTCTTAAAGTAGGGTTTGAATTTGAGGCAGCAAGAACAAAGAGAAAGAATAAAATCATAGGTAACATTTTATATAATAATCACCTACAGAAAAGGTAAAGACAGATAGCAAGGGGAATTTGTATGAGTTCAAATAGCCATGATTATATAATCAGAACATGATGCAGTTTTTTCAACCTAGTTTCTTTGGAGCATAAGTGTCTCACAATAAGCATATTAAACTCTGACCCTATTGAAGCTCTTCTGAGATGTAAGCAAGCATGCAGATGCCTGAATTCCTGTTTAACACAGTAAGAAAGCATGTGACACGGTTATTAAAGTTGTACTAAACTTCTCAGCCACAAACTCCAAAGAAAAATGAAAAGGCAAACAACATGTGAGATATTATTCCTTTTATTCTTTTTTTCTTAATGCCTATGGTTTATCAGAAATGTGTCTGCATTCTTTGCATCTGTG
The DNA here is from genome assembly GCF_019923935.1 of Bubalus bubalis. NCBI lineage: Eukaryota > Metazoa > Chordata > Mammalia > Artiodactyla > Bovidae > Bubalus > Bubalus bubalis. The sequence continues at coordinate 51,360,613 of NC_059175.1, read as the reverse complement.
TGCTTGTGATATTGAATAGAAGAAATACCAAAAACCTTGAATCTATAGTGTTATCTGTCATGGTCTACTCTCATGGTACATCAATAAGTGTTAGAAAGTTCTTGAGGTTTTCCAAAGAGAGTGTTGGAGGTATAGGTTGAAAAATAAATGCTCCTTTAACAGGGTGTTTAGTTAAGAAACAAGACTTTGTGTGCTCAGTCAATCCTTCTTGTCTCTCTCTTTGCAACCCCAGGGACTGTAGCCCACCAGGCTCTTCTGTCCGTGGGATTTCCCAGGCAAGAATACTGGAGTGGGTTGCCATTTCCTTTTCTGAGGGATCTTCCTGACCCAAAGATGGAACCCGCGTCTCCTGTGTCTCCTGCATTGGCAGGCGGTAGTCAAGTGTACGTGTAAGTGAAGTCGCTCAGTCGTGTCCGACTCTTTGTGACCCGTGGACTGTAGCCCACCAAAGTCCTCCATCCATGGGATTCTCCAGGCAAGAATACTGGAGTGGGTTGCCAAGTGTAGTGGATTTCAAATTAAAAACATGAACAGCTGTACATGGCGGTGATAGTGATGCATCATTGGAACAAAGGGAGTATTGAATGAAATCTTTAGGAAAATATGTGTCTAACTTATAATCTTGGAATATTTCTTACTCTATCCTATCTATTTAAGGGAAGCAAACAAGTTACATGTTAGGCTTAGGTTTAGGTTTGCTTCTCATTTGAATATTTAAAAATAAAAATAATAGAACACATGTGTACCTGTGGCGGATTCATTTTGATATTTGGCAAATCTAATACAGTTATGTAAAGTTTAAAAATAAAATAAAATTAAAAAAAAAATCAAGGAAAATAATCTAGTCTGGAATCATCACTTAGGGATTATGATTCGTGAACGCAAAATATTTAGCCAGAATTGAGACCATTCAATGTTAGAAAAAAAGTTGAAACTCAGGAAGGTTATCTAAAGGATATCAGATAATACAGAGCATAGATAAAAAAGTTCTCCTTTTCAAGACAATATGCTGAGATACGAGTTCTATGTTTTATAAAAGAACATTTTATGAAGCTAATAACAATAAATGTGAAGATAGCTATTATTTGTATTATGCTATCAATATATGTTAAGTAGCAGCTTTAAACAAAAAAAAAACTGTCAGCATACAGTAAGCCTGCAAAACTCATAATTATCTGATGGCATTTGAAAATCTGTGATTAAAATGAAATACTATCCCTGTCCACAAAAGATCTACTCAATAACATTCCATTAACATGCCCTACCCAAATTAATATATAATAAAAGTAAAACAGTGGTTTCCCATTTATATCATTTTTGTACACTGAGGTTTTAGTGTACATAAAACAAACACATACAGAGCACTGAATTTTCTGTTGTTTACATAGAGGTATACATATTAGTAAGGTGGAAGATGCATTCATTAAGACAAGCATTTCTCAGTAGAACATCATAGTTGGTAATAAAGCCTGCAGAATACGGAACAAGTCAAAAAAACTGTGCCTTAGTCTTGTCAGATTGCTTACACTCTGTCGTTTTATTTTCAATGACTTGACATTTTATCGCTTCTAGAAACTCAACAGCAATAAAGCTAGGGTCATTCAGATTAATTCAAAGCTGAAGTAAATCTTCAACTGTGCCAAACTTGGATGGCTTTTGATGTACTATGTAATTACATTGCCATCATTTTCTGGGCATCCTACATTTGACGCATATGAAACATCTTAATGGCACTACCTGTCCAACACAGAGTAAGATATAAAACAGGTGACAAGAAATGATTCACAGTGTCAATACTAATATATACTTACATATTTATCAATATGAATGCTATGTTTAACTATTAGAACTAATAAATAAATTCAGTAAAGATGTAGGATCCCAAATTAATTTGCAGAAATATGTTGCATTTCAATACACTAGTAATGAAATATGGAAGAAAAATTAAGGAAACAATTCCCTTTACAGTTCCATAAAGAATAAAATACCTATAAATAAATATAACCAAGGAGGTGAAAACCTCTACTCTGAAAAATAAAAGACATTGATAAAACTACAATCTAAAGGTTTAATGCAATCCTAAAAAAATACAAATAATATGTTTCACAGGACTGGAAAAAAAATCTTAAAATTTGTATGAAACCCCAAAAACCATTAATAGCCAAAGAAATCTTGAGAAAAAAGAATAAAGCTAGAAGTAGTGTGCTCCCTAATTTCAAGCTATAGTACAAAATCAGTCATAAAAAAGAATGAAATCTTGCCATTTGCTGCAATGTGGATGGATCTAGAGGGCATTACGCTAAGTAAAATACAAAAATACAGAAAAGGACAAATATCATATGATCTCACTTACATTTGATATTTGAGAAACAAAACTTGACCTGCATTGTTGTATGGCAGAAACCAACACAACATCATAAGGATTTTTTTTTAATATTTTTAAAAACTGACAAAAACAGACTCAGAGATAAGGAGAATGGGGCCTCGCAGGTAGCACAGCAGTAAAGAATCCACCTGCCAATGCAGGAGACAAGAGACATGGGTTCAATCCCTGGGTCGGGAAGATCCTCTGGAGGAGAGAATGGCAACCCTCTCCAGTATTCTTGCCTGGAGAAGCCCATGGACAGAGGAGCCTGGTGGGCTACAGTCCATAGGATTGCAAAGTCAGACGTGACTGAGAGACTGAGCATGCACACATAAACACACAGACACAGAGAACAAACAATGGGTGATTTCCAGAGGGAAGGGAAGTGTAGGAGATGGGCAAAATAGATAAAGGGAACTAAGAGGTGTATATACTTGCAGTTATAAAATAAATAATCACAGTGTTACATGGTACAAAGTAATGAATATCATCAATGGTATTGTAATAGCTTTCTATGGGCATAGATGGTCATTAGATCTACTGTACTGATCTTTTAGTGATGAACTTAAATGTCCAATCACTATGTTGTACACCTGAAACTAACATGATATGGTGTATCAACTATGTGTCAATTTTTAAAAGTAAATTAATTACTGATACTTGCTACAAAATGGATTAACTTTTAAACATGTTATAGTAAGTAAAACATATGATATAAAGGATTCACTATTGTATGAATTCATTATATGGAGTATACAGATAGGTAAATCTATAAAATAAAGTAGATTAAATTATGCCTGGGAGTTGGGGAGGCAAAGGAGAGGGATGGGGGACCTATTCTAATGGGCATGCAGTTTCGTTGAGGATGATAAAAATAGTCTAGAATTAGATCACAGTGATGGTTACACAACTGTGTATGTATAATAAAAAGCACTGAATTGTATACTTTTAAAAAAACAAAAAAAAGTAAAAAAAAAATTAAAGTTTTTAAAGAATAAAATTTAGAAAATAAATGTGTATTATTATAAAACTGAAGTCAAACATTAGTGATCTGTATGTATGATTTCCCACCTAATTACAGAGAAGTACAATGTTGCTTTATAAACACTTTAGTGTTTTACTTACTTAAGTGTGTGTGTGTGTGTTAGTAGCTCCATCATGTTTGACTCTTTGCGACCCAATGCACTGTAGCCACAGTCGCCTCTGTGCGTGGAATTCTCCAGGCGAGAATACTGGACATGACTGAACGACTAACACACACACACATACTGGAGTGGTTTGCCATTCCCTTTTCCAGGGATCTTCCCAATCCAGGGATCAAACCCAGGTCTCCTCCCTTGCAGGCAGATTCTTTACCATCTGAACCACAAGAGAAGTCCTATGCACACAAAATGATCTTTCTTTATCTATAGAAAATAAAAAGGAAATGAAAGCAAACATCATATCGCATATGATGTTTTCTCATATTTTACAGAAAAGGTAATATCATATGGAGGATAGATCAGCTTCCTGAACTTTCAGACTATGACACATCATATTACCAATAGTCTAAAAAAGTGCAATGTGTAAGATGCAATAAAACCCTTTTCCTTTGTCTCCCACTGTTGCTATAGAGTTTCTTCATTGGCCTTTTCTGCTCATCTTTAAATAGGCAGTCCTATGTTGACTTTAATTACCAAAATCTGAATTTGGAAATCAGACATTTCTAGTATATCATATTTATTAATGTTCTGATCCTTAAGCAAAATGAAGACTTATCTCGTCTGCCACTCCACCTCCAAGCCAAACTGGACCAGGGCAGATGGGGCTTCAGTTTAGAAGTGGACATCTTTACAGGATTTCCCTCTGTCTTGTCATTTACCAGTAAAACTCCCATCCTGGCTTACTTCAACACAACATCACTGAATACAGATTTGAGAGGAGATGTGCATAAGTGACTGTGAGGATGTGGTAGAGCCAGCTCCAACATACAGATGAGGAAATTGAGGTACAAACATGTAGCTACTTACAGTCAGTAAGTTGAACCAATCAAGTGTTATCTCTGCTCTAAACTACAGCCTCTTATTTGGTCTGACTATTTCACTTTACTTGTTTTTTTCTGCCTTACTGTCAGTCAAGTGGAGACAATTGTTGAATTATCAAATAACCCCTTTACAAATACAAATAATTCAAGTTCTTCTTAATTTCAGCTGTATTGATGAATGCAGACTCCAATTAAGGGTGGATTGATTCTGTTGGATAGACTTGGGCAACGTTTCTTTTTTCAGTGTTTATAAAATAAATATCAATGAAGATGTAGAGAAGAGAGCATTAAGGAATGTAAGAGGTTTCCAGGAAATGGATGTGACTCTAAAGATAAAATGACTTCTGCACCCAAGAAAGGAAGGATATTTATCACATCTCTTTCTATCCTTCCAATTCTCTCTTTTTTTTACATAGCTCCCACATTTCAAGTACAATTTTTTTATATTTAATACCATAGTTCTACTGATTTGTATGGAGAAGGCAGTGGCACCCCACTCCAGTACTCTTGCCTGGAAAATCCCATGGATGGAGGAGCCTGGTAGGCTGCAGTCCATGGGGTCGCTAGGAGTCGGACAGGACTGAGCAACTTCACTTTCACTTTTCACTTTCATGCATTGGAGAAGGAAATGGCAATCCACTCCAGTGTTCTTGCCTGGAGAATCCCAGGGACGGGGGAGCCTGGTGGGCTGCTGTCTATGGGGTCGCACAGAGTCGGACATGACTGAAGCGACTTAGCAGCAACTGATTTGTAGATTCAGTAAACATGTGGCTACATTTACGTGCAAAACAAATTACTCTTTATAATATTATTCTTTTTCAAGACTTTATAGTGAAAATTTCTACAAAAAAATTCCAAATGAATTATGAAACAAAAACCCATTTATATTATTACTTAATAATTGTCAGGAGATTTCCTGGTAGCTGGGGGCTTCCCTGGTGGGTCAGTGGTAAAGAATCTATCTGCCAATGTAGGAGATGTGGGTTCGATCCCTGAGTTGAGAAGATCTCCTGCAGAAGGAAATTGCAACACACTCCAGTAATCTTGCCAGGGAAATTCGATAGACAGAGGATCCTGGCAGGCTATAGTCCATGGGGTTGCAAAAAATCAGATAAAACTTAGCAACTAAAAAGTAACAACAATGATTGTCAGAATAACAACTGTTTCTGATTTTAAAATATATATATATATATGTATTAATATATGTGATTTATATAACCACTCCTCCCATTACATAATAGTAAGCATGATGGAGAGCTTGGCAGGAGCACACAACATTTCAAATGCATCAATAACCTTCCAGTGTACATTCATTTTATAGAGTACATTTACTATTCCCTTAAAACCTCCATTAAATATGTAAAACTATCTTTCATCCTTGTCTATTTAATTTCTGATTTACCTAACAAAACACAATAGCTGAATAATTCTCATTGATAGTTTCCAATAATTTCACAAAAATAGGCCACATCAAAGATTTTACTATATAAATAAATTCAGCATCTTACAAACTAGGGTCTTGAAAAATGTTTGAAATTCAGATTCATCTGGGAATACTTATTTAGCCAAAATTTGACTTTTCAAAGATTTTTTGAAATATTCTGATGCTTAGTCTAGAATAGTGATATTTGTTAATAGTCACTTCCCACATGATATTTTAGTTTAAGCAAATCTAATTTTTTCAATAGCAACAAGTTCATTGATCTACAAATTTTATTTCTAAATATTCATCACATATTAATGCATCATGTGCACATGCAATAGTTTAAATTTTCTGTAATTGTCTATATTTTATTAGTTGACTAGTCTATATCTCTTCCCTATTTTGTTGCTTATACCTAAAATGTTTCACTTGCCTACTACTCCTCATTGTCCTTTGCATAAATTCTATTTTTCATTATTTCAAGGACAACATCAAGTCATTTTTGATGAAACTTATTCTTATGTCTTTGCATTTCCATTTTTTCACAGTTCTTTAAATTATGCATTATGTTTTTTCAGTGTTTTAGCATATTTTGGTACACATTTGCTGTTCCACTGATTAACTCTTATTAGATATTTCAGAGATAGCATTGAGAATCTTTCCTTCAACATCCTCTCAGATATACTCTGTAATAATTTGGGTGCCCATCTTACACATTTGTATATCACTTTATGCATAAGTCCATCATTTACTTTACTTCAAGTAGTATAATTGTCCATTAATTTAATCTTCCCATTATACACAGAGATGCTTGAGGGAAGAGATTAATTTTTTATCTCCTATATATAGTACAAAAATGAGATAGCCATTTATTCCTCAATAAAACTAGCAATCCATGAAACATTATTCACTAAAGGACACAATTTATTGTGTCCAATATTTGGTAATAAAATGTTTCTTATGTACAAAATATTTTGTTTTTATGATTTTTAGTATTGTTTATACATGTTTAACTCATAAATATTGTAGAAGTCCAATTTCTTTGCCTATTTATGCTTAGACTAATAGTAAGGCAAATATGAAATATATTTAAATTGTGAAGTAAATGGAAATTTAGGATGCTTTCATAACTGTGATTAAAAATGTACATCATTTTCAGAAATATGTTTAAATGTTTGAGGTGATAATTTCTAAAGTTCTCCTTATACTTTCATCATCCCCCTTCCTGGACTTATACTCAAAATTAAAGATTTATATCCTCTTTATTCTGATTAAATTCATCTATGCCTCAAGTTTCCTTTATCACTTCTATCTTTATGTCAGAAAAGCTTTCTTTGTGTTTTTTTTTTACTTTGATTTTTCTTTGAAACATTCTGTATTTTCATCTATTTTTCCTGATTTTCACTAATTTCAGCATATCAACAGAAAAACTATCCCTTAGTTTAAATAATTTCTTTGCCAGCTCTTTATTTTACTTATCTCTGAATCCAGCAGATCACAAAGCCCTTCCTGTCCTACTCCTGATCTCTCAGTTCTGCATCTGTCTATTCCAAACAGCTCCCCTAGGTCTGTGCCACATCTTCTCTCTGCTTCAGTGTTTTCCAAATTATTGTTCTAACATATTGATTTATGATATTGCCACTCTAATCAAAAGCACACACATATATACATAAATATATGTGTCTGTTTGAGGCTCATGGCACTCTGCAACCAACCTTCTCTCTTTCAGTCTGTTAAATTTTTAACTATACACACATTTCTTCTTAAATTCTATATCCTTCATAAATATTTTGTAACAATTCTAGCTTGATCAAATAGCTGTATCCTCCTTACACCAATAATTATTCTTATCATATTACAATTTTGGAATTTTATAGTGGTTGTTATTTATTTACACATATAGATATTTGTCTTATAGAGTGCACTGTAGGGTGAGAAGAATAAAGAGAGTATTATTCAATTCACATCTCTTAAGAATCAAAAACAAATATCATACATACACATATTTGATTATATAAAAGTGGCAAGAATTTTTGACAATGCAATTTTCAAAGGCTACAGTAATAATAAAATAAACTTAAAGCATTTTAAGACAACTGGGGAAATGACATTAACAATCAGAGCATATATTCTTTACTCTGAGTAAAACTGTTTGATAGTATTAATATTATTGTTATAATTACCATCTCAGTGACATCACTTGCTATCTCATATGCTCAGCTTCTCTGAGAATCTGCTAATAGGGCAATGGAGCAACCAGGTTCCAGTCTTCTATACTTTGCAACATTGGGAACAGGACCAAGTAGATCATAAAAAAGTGTCAGCACTATTTTAAAAAGATTCATATTCTCATCCACAAAGCACAATATGATATTCACAGGGGCAATAATAAGAAAGGAGAGAGGTGGTTTTAAAGTTCTGTTGTTTTTCATTTAGTTACATCTGCTTATACAGACTACTGAAATTCAGTAGACCCGTCTCACTAGAGAATTGGGAGTGCAAAGTTTTTCACTGAGCTTGCATTCAGATTGTATTCACTTTGATAAAATTTGAATTCAGCCTTAAAGCATCAGTATCTGACATTCATAAACTCTTTGGAAGATGTCTAAGCAAGATGTAAAAATGTATATGAGTGCTTAATTGTTAAAAAAAAAAACTTTCAAAATACTTAATTTAAAATGACTGTAGTTTAGTATGCAGTCTCCACCCATATAGGTGGAATTTTATAGGAATAGAATTTTGTGCGAATTAAAAAATTCTCATGAGATGCAAAATAATTAACTTATTACCTCTAGTTAATGCATAATGAAAAAGCCATCTCAGAGAATCAACACTTACCCCTTCATCACAGTAAACTGGTGGATTTCAAATTGTGCCCTGCAGACTACCTATACCAGAGTCTATTGGAATGCTTATTTACAATTCAGATTTCTGGGTCTAAGCTCTGTCAACTGAAGCACTGCTTTTATCACTACAACATAGGATCCCAAAGGATTCCTAAGGCAAACATGATTTGAGAACCACTGGGAGGCCACTGGTGAGTAAGTTCCAGATTATCAACTGTATGTCTTATCTTCAGGAGATAGTTATTTCTTATTTGTTTTTATTGAAATAGACAAAGACCCATTTGGGAATTAAACTGAAAGCATTTATTCCACTTAGTGAAAAGCTGGTTTTATAATGTGTCTTGGCTTATTTTTCAAGAATAGAAATAGAATCATCAACTATAATGACTCATGCCTACATTCTATGTGAGAACTGAAAAATTATTGAGTATAAACTCTTTGTGTACTTTTTTAATCCCTAAAATTTATAATTTTTAATGCTTTTTTAGGGCTTCCCAGTTGGCGCTAGTGGTAAAGAATCATCCTGCCAATGCAGGAGATGTAAGAGACCCCAGTCTAATCCCTGAGTTGGGAAGATCCCTGCAGGAGGGCACGACAACCACACTCCAGTATTCTTGCCTTGAGACTACCATAGACAGAGGAGTCTGCTGGGCTATGGTCCATGGGGTCACAAACAGTTGGACATGACTGAAGCAACTTAGCATGCATGCACACAATGCTTTATAAACATTTCCTCCCAAAATGAAGAGGATATCTAATTGTCAAATATCATAGATACATATAATATTAAAGATCAACTTATATAATTTTTTTGTCTTAGTCATATCTTTGGGAGGTATTGAGCAGCTGAGCACACACACACACGCACACACACACACACACAATGTAAAAGCCACAGATTAGAATAAATTGTCAGAGAATGCTAGAAAAATCCTATATGTTTGAAATTTCTTAAATAAAATTTAACTATGGGTATTAAACTGTGTATTAAAGTTGATGCTAAATTGGCACTAGTATTAAATTTGAGAAACATACACAAACATGAGTTTATATCATTAACCCCTTCACATATTATTTTTTTCTTACCACTTAAAACCAACACCCAGTTCCAGTTAAGGAAAGCCTTAACTTGCATTTCATCTACACTGTTAAATTTGCATACAACTGATCTATGCCACTCTTCCAACCTAAAATATTTGAGTGAAGTTGAAGTAGGCTTTCTCACTTAAATAGTAGTGGAACTTACATAAGACCAATTATTTTAGTCATGTTTCTTCTGGTATTTCATTCAGAGTAATTGCTACCATCTCTTTTTAATTCTTTCACCTAAATAACATATTGGAGACAGCGATAAGAACAGAAATCCCACCTTTGCCTCAGAGGCATCTTTAGAATCATGCTGGGGTTTTTAACAGTTTATTTGTGCTTGACCAGCAGGTAGGAAGCAAGCCCTTGGCCAGAGTCTCCAGATAAACTAGGAGGTGAGATTTGTACATATTTCATTCCCTAACAGGCCCAGAAGGAGACTGTGAAAAGAACTGAAGTGATTCTCAGCATGTACATATTAAGCTGCTTCAGTCCTATCTGACTCTGAGACCCCATAGACTGTAGCCCACCAGGCTCCTCTGTCCATGGGATTCTCCAGGCCAGAATACTGGAGTGGGTTGCTATGCCTTCCTCCAGGGCACATAATTACATATTCAGCATATCCTGGGTGCTCAAAATTCAGAAAGTATTTTTTCCTATGATGTTATTTAAATAAATATATAAATCTATATAAAGTTTTAAAATTTCAAATTGCATATTAAAATCAAATATAAAATATATAAATATGCAAATATATCTAAAAATAAATTTAAATCTTGAACATGTATCTTTAGTGGGTGATCTCAGTCATCCTCATGACAATCAAACTTACATTTTCAAAGGCTGGATCTGAGTAGCAGTTTTTAGTTCTTTATTCAGAATAACTTATTACATGGTTTTACCAAGAAAATTTCATTGTCAAAGCTCACCATTTTTCGTTTACCAAAAGGTGAACAAAGAGAAAAAGACTTTGTGACCCTTCTGGGTGTAACTGGGTTCATACTGATTCTAATAAAAATCTTTATTAATTATATATTACAATGACTACTTCCTTAAACATAAAGAAAATATTATAAATTTTAAACTATTAAAAGAGCCTATCTCGACCTGGATGCCAAAACAGTAATAATAGGATGAAATGAAGAGAGATGTTTTAATTAAACAGATCAATATTTTTCAATAAGCAAAAATATTTGTATCACCATTTACTTAATAATTAAATAATTAATCTGGGCATCTTGTCATCTGTCTATATCATACATTTACAATTTAAGAAAAAATATATAGTTGAATACAAGTATGTATATATTCGGGCTTCCCTGGTGGCTCAGACAGTAAAGAATCTGCTTGCAAAGCAAGAGACACAAATTTGATCCCTGGGTCAGGAAGATCCCTTGGAGAAGGGAATAGCTACCCACTCCAGTATTCTTGCCTGAAGAATTCCATGGACAAAGTAGCCTGGCGGGTTACCATCCATGGGGTTGCAAAGAGTCAGACACAACTGAATGACTAACGGTTTCACTGTCATGTGTATGCTGCTAAGTCGCTTCAGTCGTGTCCGACTCTGTGCAACTCCATAGATGGCAGCCCACCAGGCTCCCCTGTCCCTGGGATTCTCCAGGCAAGAACACTGGAGTGGGTTGCCATTTCCTTCTCCAATGCATGAAAGTGAAAAGTCAAAGTGAAGTCGCTCAGTCGTATCGGACTCAGCAACCCCATGTTCTGCAGCCTACCAGGTTCCTCCATTCATGTGTATATTTATGCATAATTCTGTAGTTTTTGATAGTTTGTGCAAAAAAGATCAGATATTGCTCATTGTACAACAGGAATTTTGGCTGATGCATTTAATTCTTTAATTTTAGATTGTTTTTATATTAACTGAAGGGCAATAACATTGTTCTCTGAGGTGAATTTTAATATTTGTAAATGTTTTATTTGTTAAATTAACAAACTGTAACATGGATACAATGATATATTTTATAAAGTAACTACTGTACCAATATTATTGACATAATTGAATCAAAATTCCTATAATGAGAAACAGTCAATATAAACAAATATGTTAGTTATTAGATGAAAACAGGCCTATTTTTATTTGTTTATTTTTTGGCCACACCACACCAAACCACTTATGGGATCTTAGTTTCCTGACCAGGGATTGAACTTGGGCCACCACAGGGAAATCACTGAGTCCTAACCAGTGGGTTGCCAGGGAATTTTCCAAAAAACAGACTTACTTTTACATAAGCAAAATATTGCTTATGACTAAGAAATTGTCTTCAAACAAATACTAATGACCTATGTTCTACATTCAAATTTGTTTGCTGTACAAGCAGTTCTTACATGCTTATACTGAAAAAAAAAGCAAACTTCTTTACATTTCCTATAAATTACCTCTTTTCATCTAAAATATGAAGGGCTTTATTTCACCTAAGTTGCTTTCTTATTCATTACAAAATTATTATTACAGAAGAGATAAGTGAGAGAAGTATTTTGCCTAATGTGAATTAACCACATCACTTAATTGATTTGATCTCATAGTGTATAATTTAGATAAGCTTGTTAGATGGTTTTGTCATTTAGAATTCAAGTAATGGAAACCACAAGTGTTCTGCCGGTAGCTTGTTTTGACAGATGGAGATCCTCTATGGATGTACTTGATTATAGTAGATGGAAGTTATATGACTATATGTAAAAGATTTTACAAAGAAAGCTTTTAATCTTCATTTGACTGCAGGTAGAGCTCTTTGAACATACTGGCATTATTTCTATTTCTAAAACAGTATTCCCTCCTTTTTTTTTGAACAGTACTCTATATTATCTTATAGAGTAATATAAGGGACTTATGGTGCAAAACACGGATATCAAAGGTAAATTGCCTTTTAAGAGGGAAAATGATAAAAAGTTAGAGTTTGAAGTCCCTTCATAAGATGAGGTCTTCGGTTCTCCTACCAAGGGGTTGTGTGATCTTGGACAAGTTACTTAACTTTTAATAATAATACAACCTTGCTATTTTATGTCTAAAATTGAGAAACTTCTAGACAGTCATTGTAATGGGAATATAAATGCAAATCACTTTGCATAATGCATGACACATGGTAACTTATTAGTAAATACTATTGTCACCATCATCAAATTAAATTGGTAGGAAATTTTGATGCCTCAGGAACCATCTATTTTGCAACAATAAAACAGTAAACTATTTACAGTTGCACCATACAAATGGCTATGCCATTTAAATTTATTTTCATTTCTAACAGATTTATAGAAGGAAATGGATGGAAATGGGTGCTTAACAATGTTACACATGCATATGTACACATACAAAGTCAAAACAAATTATGATTAGTAAATTTTAAGAAATAATCTTGTGCATTCTTAAGCAACAATAAAATGTAGCTCCATGAAGTTTATCTGAAGGAGAAAATTTTTCCAGCATAATTGATTAATAGATAAGAACAAATATAGCTGGTTATGGGAAATTATCTTTTTAAGTTACAATATGTATGAAATATATGCTGTCTTGACTTTTATATTCAAAAGGTTAGTATTTCAGTTTGTCATTTTATGTAATATTTTCAGTTTAATTGATCCATGTGAGAGACACTCAGGCACAAAGAGCATTGTCTTCTATAGAGGTGGTTTTTCTGTTTTTAAATGTATTCTGTATTTTCCTCTGAAGGATGTAATTCAAAATGACAGTACATTAAAAAGAGCTTGATACAAGTCATGTAAAGTTTCAAGGGGATTAATATTTTATTCATGCAAAATGTGAAAAACCCTCTTCTTTCTCATGATTTAAAAATATCTCTCACCCTATTATATTTTCAGGCTATAGTTCAAATGTGCATGTAACACTTGCATATTTGAAGAAAGAAAATAATTAGATCACAGTGATCCGTTTGATATATTTATTCTACCCTTTCATTTCTGTTTACAGTGACAATTCAACATATGTCATGTGACCTTTTGCAGATGTGTCTTAAAAGTATGGTTTTAGAGTTTCAGGTAAAAGAAAACAATAGATTTTCATTTTCATACTATGTTGCATTGGAAGAAATTTGAACTGCAAAGCCAAAAAAAAGTTTGCCAGTTTTGATGATCTTGGGCAAGTTAATCTCTCTAAGCCTCAGTTTTCTTAACAGCAAAACATGGAATATAAAGACCTCAAAGTATTTCCAAAAAAAAATGATAAAGTTCCTGACACAGCATGTAAATGCTCTAAAAGTTCAAATACCCTTACCTCCCAATCCTTCTTTCTGGGTCTCATCTAGTTACTCTTAGACCTACAGATTCAACTTTGAATAAATTCCAAACAGGCCTGCTGCTTTATCCAGATTCTTTTCCCTAGCAAAGACCTGGAGTTGATTTTCCTGTTGCCCTGGGACCTGAGTGCACCATCTTGGTTCCCTGCCTGTACTCTGGTTTCTCTCCCACTGAGACATTTTCATTTCCTTGTTGTATTTCAGTCTATTTGTCTGATGGCTGCACAAACTTTTGTGAACTACCCTTCATTCATATTCAGAAGCTGTTTCTTTCCAATGGTTGAGTTTTGTACTCCTCATCTGAAAAACTTTACCATCATCCTTGTGAATAAGAGTATTGACACCACCTAAGATCATCTCTGTTGTCTCCTGTACACTAGACTGAGCCTATTTTATATGCATAAAGTCCAAAACAGGATTTTAAATCACAATACCACCTTTTATGTAAAAGTATACTAATCTTTCAAATTAGTCTCCTCAATTAGCTATTAGAAATTACCACAAATACATAGTAAAAATGTTAAAAATCCATATTTTTCAGGTGGGAATATGTTCTTTGTTAATGCCATATGATAGAGAATCAAATACTTTATTTTTTCCATTTACATATTTATTTATACTTTTTCTGTTTCCCTTAATAGAAGAGAAAGGGATGCTTTAGGGCTCTGTTATTAGTCATAACATATTATTTGCTAGCTATTTGTCATACACATCCTATTTGCTAAAGTAGGGTGATTTCTAATTGCCAGTCTTATAACATTTGTTCAGTACACTGACTTTCTGATCACTAACTAAACATATTTTCACAAAAAATATGTTGGTAGTTTTAAGAAAAAAATGACTAAGTATTAAAGTATGTAAAACCATACAGCTAAAGGAATAAAATATCCATTTAGCTAAATGTCCTCAGTGTTATATACTTTGGTAGATAAACTCACTTGGAATTAGATGAGGAAAATCATTTTGCTTTGTTTTATAAAACTGTTCATGCAAAACAGTGACTTTATCACATTCCTTATAGAAACAATGATAGAAATATTCACTTTCTATATTCTAAGTTCTAGGAACACTGAACTACAATCCTAGAAAAGTACCAAAAATCAAACAGGTACTTATTGGTGTTAAATGTAATACTGCAAAGGAAAACTAGATATAACACAAGTGAGAGGTATTCATTTTCAACAAGAAACATAGAATTACAGAGAAGAGATAAGTGTGAATTATTCTATTATCATAGAAACTGTAGCAATTTTCACCTACTGCAAACTCAAATAAAATACAACCAAAGTAATGAAATAGCATCACTATATCATATGATATCTCTAGGGAATTATACAGAAACAATTTAACATATATAATTGATAAAGTGAAGACAGAAAATTTTATGTTAGTTATATGATATAAGAAATAGTACAGTGGGATGTGCATCATAAATCAAATTATACAGCAATTTTCATATTTGTATTACTTTTTCAATTAGTAAGAAATCAGACAAGATCCCAACCTACTATGAATATTTTATTTTCAAATGAATTGATAACATAAGTTGTATAATTATTGACTCATTTATGTTATTTTATATTAAAATCACACTATGTATGACTCTAATGGAAAAATGTAATTCTGAGGATATTTAATTTTTAGCTTCTGCTTCCTAAAGAACAAAAGTGTCTGGAAAATCATTACAAGTCCTGTAAAATTCAATGAAATGTAAGACATTTTTTAAAAAGCTGTACTGATTTAGACTTAACAGGAAAGAACATACTTTTGGGGAATCGAGGTGGATTGTCATTGACATCCGTGAGGGTGATGTTGACTATTGTCGTTCCAGCTAACCCTCCCAGTTGTCCGCCCATATCCTTGGCTTGGATGAGGACTTGGTATTGTTCTTTGACTTCCCTGTCCATGTTTGGCAAAGCTGTTCTAATAACACCTTAAGGGGAAAAAATAGAAAACAAATATCACAAATGTGCAGTTTTCCAAAATAGTCCACAAGAAAATGATTCTATACAAATTCTTTAGCAAAGACATGCTAACAAAATTTATGTGTTTTTAAAATTAGTATGGGGAGGGAGGAGGGTTCAGGATGGGGAACACATGTATACCTGTGGTGGATTCATTTTGATATTTGGCAAAACTATTACAATTATGTAAAATTTAAAAATAAAATAAAATTAAAAAAAAATGAAATTAATTTAGTTTAATTGGAGGCTAATTACTTTACAATATTGTAGTGGTTTTTGCCATACATTGACATGGATCAGCCACAAGTGCGTGTGTCCCCCCATCCCGAATCCCCCTCCCACTTCCCTTCTTACCACATCCCTCTGGGCTGTCCCAGAGCACCAGCTTTGAGTGCCCTGTTTCATTCACTGAACTTGCACTGGTCATCTATTTTACATATGGTAATATGCATGTTTCAATGATATTCTCTGAAATCATCCCACCTTCACCTTTGCCCACATAATCCAAAAGCCTGCTGTTTACATCTGTGTCTCTTTTGCTGTTCTGCATATAGGATCATCGCTATGATCTTTCTAAGTTCCAAATATATGCATTAATATACTGAATTGGTGTTTCCCTTTCTGACTTACTTCACTCTGTATAATAGACTCCAGTTTCATCCACATCATTAGAATTGACTCAAACGCATTCATTTTTATAGCTGAGAAATATTCCATTGTATATATGTACCACAACTTCCTTATCCGCTCATCTGCTGATGGGCATCTATGTTGCTTCCATGTCCTGGCTATTGTAAACAGTGCTGCAATGAACACTGGGGTACATGTGTCTCTCAATTCTGGTTTCCTCAGTGTGTATGCCCATCAGTGGGATTGCTGAGCCATACGGCAGTTCTATTTCTAGTTTTTTTAAGGAATCTCCACACTGTTCTCCACTGTACCAGTTTGCATTCCCACCAGCAGTGTAAGAGGGTTCCCTTTTCTCCACACCCTCTCCAGCATTTATTGCTTGTAGACTTTTTGATGGTGGCCATTCTGACCAGCATGAGATGATACCTCATTATGGTTTTGATTTGTATTCTCTACTAATGAATGATGTTGAGTGTATTTTCATGTGTTTATTAGTCACCTATATGTCTTCTTTGGAGAAATGTCTGTTTAGTTCTTTGACCCATTTTTTTATTGGGTTGTATGTTTTTCTGGTATTGCGTTGCATAAGCTGCTTGCATATTTTGGAATTTAATTATGTATCAGTGGTTACATTCACTTTGTTCCCCTCCCCCACCATTAAATTATGTATAGTTTTAAAAGTGAAACACCCACAATGTCCAATAGTTTGGATATAATTCAATGATTGTGGTAATAGCCATTTACTGACATTTGTGCAGTATTGTGGAATGTGATTAAGGACCTCACTAAGTCAACCCCAGTTAGACATAATTTACACAGAATCATCTTACCTTTAAAAAATAAATTGTTAAAAATATATATTTTATACGTACATGCTCAGTCACTAAGTCGTGTCCAATTCTTTGCAACCCCATGGACTATAGCTTGCCAGACTCCTCTGTCCATGGGATTTTCTAGGCAAGGATACTGGAGCTTATTGCCATTTCCTAAGTGGTTACAGTGAGCAGATTTCTAAAAAATGCCATATTCTTCTTCATTCTTATTTTTTAGGATACATATATTAACTTTTTTAAACACTTGAAATATTTTATTTGTATATTTTCTTTTGTTTCTCAGGATTCCTGACATTAATTTTAGTCACAGATTTTTTTTTTTAACTTAGATTTCATTAAGCTTTGCCATTGTAGGGAGTTTTGTTTCTTTTATCACCAAGTTACTCCAGCCTCTAATGGAGTGCTTATCATGCAGAGAAAAACTCAATAGTATTGTGTTGACCATCTGACTAGTGGAATGACTAGCTGAATAAAGGAAAGAATCTATAAATAATTTATAATCATGAATCATTTGATATATATGGATATTTATATAGCCTACTCATTTTCTGCCCTTATGTCCAAGTGTAGAACTCTGTTTATATGTTTTCATAGTGAGAAAACTAAAACCTTCTGGATTTATTAAATGAATTTTATAACAAATGCTAATATATACCCAATAATTTTAAGGGGGGATTGCAGATAATTTGTCTTAAATGCATGTGTGTTTAGTATTGCTAGTTCTTAAATAATAAAGCTTATATGAATAATAAATTTGTCAACACAAAATATAGAATCCAAATCATAAAGTGAATACATATCCCTAATTCTTCTGTACTTATCTAATGCTGTTTTTTTGCTAATTTAGATTTAACTACAATCTGAGTGTTCTTCTAGCCCTTGGCAGGAAAAAGTTGCAAAAAAAAGCAAATTCCATTTTTGCTCCTGCTGTTTCATTTATGCTCTGCTATTCACTTACTATTATTTCAATCTGTTTGTCCTTTCTTCAGCTTGGATTTCTGATGTTTCATTTCCAATGGTCTTAACTAAGATCCTTCATCTCTACATCTTGGCTTGGTCCTGCAAGCCTTAAGCTATATGACTCCTGTCTGCCTTACAATATTTATATTTTCTAAATAACTGCCTGACTTTAATTCACATTCATGCTATAGTTTCCTCTTGTTGATAAGATTTGTGTTTACTCAATTCATTTCCAGTAAGAACATATGTATTTTTTTTTTATTTTTCTCACGTCATTTCTAGTATGACAATTTCCAGTATCACAATGGACTTCCCTTCCCTGGTGGCTCAGTGGTGAAGAATCCAACTGCCAATGCAGGAGACACAGATTTGATCCCTGGGTTAGGAAGATTCCCAGGAGAAAGAAATGGCAACCCACTCCAGTATTCTTGCCTAGAGATACCCATGGACAGAGAAGCCTGGCAGGCTACAGTCCATGGGGTTGCAAAGAGTGGGACATGACTTAGTGATTAAGCAAAAACAACAATAAATACTCCATATAAACTCCACAGTAATGATACCACATATTGTAATTAATTCAAAAATAAAAAATTAATTTAAATAATAAATAAATTCATTAATTTATAATCAATCCCTACTTTTTAGGCACATGTACATTGAATCCTAGTATGAGTGTCTTGTACCTGATGAACTTTCCAACATATACAATCACGATAATTAGGGTAATAGCAAGAATGAGAAAAATAGATTTATTTCTGCCAATATAAATGGAAATACATGATTGAGAGTGTTATACCCTTAAATTTATATATTAAATAATATTAGCCTATCAGGGGATATATTCTTCCTTTACAATCACCTTCCTGCTGTATTCAAGCCTCTCAATTTTGGTGAATCTGGGTGTACTTCATAAAATTGGGTTAGATAAAATTGGGTTTGATAACTCTAATGTTATCAAAATTGATGCTTTTGAATTGTGCTGTTGGAGAAGACTCTTGAGAGTCCCTTGGACTGCAAGGAGATCAAACCAAATCCTCAAGGAAATCAGTCCTGAATATTCATTGGAAGGACTGATGCTGAAGCTGAAACTCCAATACTTTGGCCACCTGATGCAAAGAACTGACTCATTTGAAAAGACCCTGATGCTGGGAAAGACTGAAGGCAAGAGAAGAAGGAGAGAACAGAGGATGAGAGGGTTGGATGTCATCACTGACATGATGGACATGAGTTTGAACAAGCTCTGGGAGTTTGTGATGGACAGGGAAGCCTGGCATGCTGCAGTTCATGGGGTCGCAAAGAGTTGGGCATGATTGAGCAGCTGAACTGACTGACTGACTCTGATGTCAACTTTTTGAGGTGAAAATAATGTACTACTATATTTGAAAAAATCATAAAATATTACATGTGATAATCGAGTAGTTGGTTTGATCTGAGTTATTTCTTGAAGTGGCTGTTGAACTGTAGGATTTAAACATGGGGCCATAGAGTTAGTAAACACCTTTACTAAAATATACATTTCATTCAAGCACTGTTACTAGATTTAAGGGTACAGTGGCAAACATGTTTCCATCTGCTTCTCCAGTCCAAATGTATATACTTTCCTAGACTTCTTTCTCCTCTCTGGCTTCTGGTTGCCTTAGCCAACATGCATGATTGGTTAGTAGACAGATGATGAATTTGGGCTTTTCTTTCTATAAATTCCCCACATTCCACACTCTCTCCTGCCATGGTCTGCCTGTCTCTATCCCCATCCCCTCATTTCTCTACTCCAGTGTGGAAACTGAAGCCCCTTCTTATTCCTTCTCCAGATTCTGCCTTATCCTTTATGGTTTCCTTACAATCTGCTCACACGTCCCATAAAAAGTCCTTTTATTAAACTAATTTCAAATTGCCCAACTGGGTATCATCTTTTTTCATCTGGGAAAATAATTGATAGAGTCTCTTACAAGGTCCCTTCATGAAGTGTACATTTAATGGGTATGTGTTCCTGTGGAGTGGTGCAGAGCCCATAAAGAAGCTATTAAATGATTAAGCTAATTTCAGATGGTGATTGGTGTTATGAGGAAAGTGAACGCAAGTGCTTTTGAAGGTAGTATCAAAAATGTCCTCTGTGAGGAGAGTTTAGAGCTGCAATTCTAGAGAAATGGAAGAGGTAGACTTAGAAAGAACACAGGAAGGAGTATCCTAGTGATGAAAAGGAGAGCATTACTTCCTCAAAGCTTACAAGAAAAGCACTTGGAGAACAATGTGGCTGCAGCATACCACTGTTGAGAGAGATGGTATAAAATAAGACCACAGATAGGGAGAGAAATGAGATAATAGTTTTCAAAGATAAATAAACCCTCTAGGAAAGCATCTTGAAAATCAACAAGTAGGACTACATCAAACTAAAAAGCTTCTGCATAGCAAAAGGAGTAATCAACAAAAATGAAAAGACAGTCTATGGAATGGGAAAAGCTGCCTGTAAACCATATATCTGATAAGGACTTAATACCCATAATAGAAAAGAACTTATGCAACTCATTAACAAACAAACCAAAAATCTAGTTTAAAAAATGCACAAAGAAACTGAATAGAAATTTTTCCATAGAAGTAATACAAGTGTCCAATAGTTACATGAAAAGGTGCTTGACATCAATATTCATCAGGGAAATGTACAATTATCAAAGCCACAATGAGACATAACCTTAAGATTTTAGAATGGCTGTTAACAATAAGTCAAGAAGAAGAAATAACAAGTATTGGCAAGAATGTTGAGTAAAGAGGACCCTGTGCACTGTTGATAGGGATGTAGCATCCAGTTCCATCACTTTGTTGCATATAGATGGGGGAAAAGTGGAAACAGTGACATATTTTATTTTATTGGGCTTCAAAATGACTGTGGATAGTGACTGCAGTCACAAAATTAAAAAACACTTGCTCCTTGGAAGAAAAGCTATCACAAACCTAGACAGTGTATTAGAAAGCAGAGACATCAGTTTGCCCACAAAGGTCCATCTAGTTAAAGCTATGGTTTTTCCAGTAGTCATGCACGGATGTGAGAGTTGGACCATAAAGAAGCCTGAGCACCGAAGACTTGATGCTTTTGAACTGTGGTGTTAGAGAAGACTCTTGAGAGTCCCTTGGACAGTATGACGCTCAACCCAGTCAGTCCTAAAGGAAATCAATCCTGAATATTCACTGGAAGGATTGACGCTAAAGCTGAAGCTCTAATACTTAGCCACCTGATGTGAAGAGCCAACTTATTGGAAAAGACCCTGATGCTGTGGAAGGTTAAGGGCAAAAGGAGAAGGGGGTGACAGAAGATGAGATAGATGGAATCACCTGCTCAATGGACATGATTATGAGCAATTTCTGGAAGACAGAGGAACTAAAAAGCCTCTTGATGAAAGTGAAAGTGGAAAGTGAAAAAGTAGGCTTAAATCTCAAATTCAGAAAATGAAGATCATGACATCCAGTCCTATCACTTCATGGGAAATAGATGGGGAAACAGTGGAAACAGTGTCAGACTTTATTTTTGGGGGCTCCAAAATCACTGAAGATGGTGACTGCAGCCATGAAATTAAAAGATGCTTACTCCTTGGAAGGGAAGTTATGACCAAACTAGATAGCATATTCAAAAGCAGAGACATTACTTTGCCAACAAAGGTCCGTCTAGTCAAGGCTATGGTTTTTCCTGTGGTCATGTATGGATGTGAGAGTTGGACTGTGAAGAAGGCTGAGCACCGAAGAATTGATGCTTTTGAAGTGTGGTATTGGAGAAGACTCTTGAGAGTCCCTTGGACTGCAAGGAGATCCAACCAGTCCATTCTGAAGGAGATCATCCCTGGGATTTCTTTGGAAGGAATGATGCTAAAGCTGAAGCTCCAGTACTTTGGCCACCTCATGTGAAGAGTTGACTCACTGGAAAAGACTCTGATGCTGGGAGGAATTGGGGGCAGGAGGAGAAGGGGACGGCAGAGGATAAGATGGCTGGATGGCATCACTGACTCAATGGACATGAGTCTCAGTGAACTCCAGGATTTGGTGATGGACAGGCAGGCCTGGCATGCTGCGATTCATGGGGTCACAAAGAGTCGGACACGACTGAGCGACTGAACTGAACTGAACAGTCCATAGGGTCACAGAGTCAGACACGACTTAGCAACTAAGGAACAAGAACAACACTAGGAAATAATATGGAGTTTCCTCAAAAAAAAAATTTTTTTTAAATAGAGCTTCTATATGTTCAACAATTCTTCACATCTAAGTATATATTAAGAGGAAGTGAAAATAAAGTTTCTCACCCCATGTCCATTGCAGTATTATCCATAATAGCCAAGATATGAAAACAACAGAAGTGTCCATCAACAGATCACTGAATAAAGAAGATGTGATAAAATGGAATATAATTCAATAATTCAGTCAGGAGAATGAAAAAGAAAATCCTGCCATTTGCAATAACATAGGAGAAACTTACATTATGTTATGTGAAATTAGTCAGGCAGAGAAAGATAAATATGCTACAATATAATTTATACCTAGGCTCTAAAAAGCTAAACTTACAGAAACAGAGTAGGACAGTGGTTACCAAGAGCTGGCTGTGAGGTGAAGGAAATTGGGAGATTCTGGTCAAATGGCACAAGCTTACAGTTATAAAAAGGATAAGTTCTAGGAATATAATATATATCATGGTGCTTTCAGGTAGTGTTACTACATCATATACTGAAAACTTGCTAAGATAGCTCTTACAAATTATCATCACATAAAGAAAATGGTAATTGTGTGACATGATAGAGGTTTGGCTAACACAATAGTGGTGATCATTTTCCAATATACAAATGTATCAAATCAATGCATTGTACACCTAATATTTACACAACATTATATGCTAATTCAGTTCATTTCAATTCATTTCAGTTGCTCAGTCATGTCCTACTCTTTGTGACCCCATGAACTGCAGCATGCCAGGCCTCCCTGTCCATCACCAACTCCTGGAGTTCTCAGATAGATTATGTGGATTGATGGATGGATAAATAGATATAGATAGATAAAAAAAGACAGAATGAACTATAGATGAAAGGCTGCATTCTCCATTCTCTGGGGATTAGAGTCCAGAGGAGACCTGGATCACAACTCTGTTCTTAAAAGTGCAGCCAGGAGGCGGTCCTAAGATGGCAGAGGAATAGGATGGGGAGACCACTTTCTCCCCCATAAATTCATCAAAAGAACATTTGAACGCTGAGAAAATTCCACAAAACAACTTCTGAATGTCGGCAGAGGACATCAGTCACCCAGAAAAGCGGCCCATTGTCTTCAAAAGGAAGTAGGAAAAAATATAAAAGATAAAAAGAGAGACAAAAGAGGTAGGGACAGAGCTCCGTCCCGGGAAGGGAGTCTTAAAAAAGAGAGAAGTTTCCAAACGCCAGTAAACGCTCTCACTGCCCAGTCTGTGGCGAGCCTTGGAACCACAGAGGGCAACATAACCAGGAGGAAAAATAAATAAATAATTAAAACCCACAGATTACGTGCCCAACAGTAACTCCCCCAGCCGAGAAGCAGTGCAGATGCCTGCATTCGGCACTAGCAAGTCTGGGCTGGGCAGGGAGGCAAGGGCTGCATTGCTTACTTAGAGTAAGGACCAGGCCTCAATGCCCCCAGGGCAATCTGAGGTAACTAACTTGGTATAGCAAACCAGACTGTTGGATAACTACCACGCAAAAAGCCCTAACCTAAGACACAGCCAGGCCCACTCACAGTACAAAGGACTGACTAGAGCTACGTGAAATGCCCTAACCTAAGACACCATCAGGCCAGCTCACAGAACAAAGGACTGAGGAGAGCTAGCTGGCTGCAGACCACCCATCCCCCTCCAGTGACAGGCAGGCAAAGGCAGCCAGAGCCAGAAGGGGGCAATCATGGCCCCAGAGAGGCATCATCTACCAAACTGCAAGCAGGCTTCGTTGCTAACCAAGACTTCTTGGGATTCTGGATGGTCAACATCTGCCTGAGAAGCTGCGCCAGTTGTACTCTAAGAAAACCGAGTGGCAGGGATGGGGGAAGCGATAAGTTGCAGCAACCACGCTCGCCAAACACCCGGTCACCTGAGCTGCTCGGACTTGGGAAGGGCACAAAACGCAGGGCCAACAGAGTCTGTGCCTCTGAGGACTACCTGAATATCTGAACCGGAGAGGCTTAGACCTGTGAAGTGCATACAACCCAGGCCCTGCCTCAGACAGTTCCCGGCAGAGCAACCTAGAGCCTAAGCAGTGTAGACAGAGAAAGCACACACGCCGTGAGCAGGGGCAAACCCAGTGTGGCTGAGACACTGTGAGCACACGCCAGTGTTATTTGTTTGCAGCGTCCCTCCCTCCCCAAAGCACGACTGAACAAGTGAGCCTAAAAATGTGTCCATCACTGCCCCCTTGTGCCAGGGAGGAAATTAGACACTGAAGAGACCAGCAAACAGAAGAAGCTAAAACAGAGGGACCCTCCTTGGAAGTGACAGGTGCAATAGATTAAAACCCTGTAGATAGTACTGACTACATAGGAAGGGGCCTATAGATCTTGAGAAATATAAGCCGGATCAAGGAACTATCCAAAAATGAACTGATCCCACACTGCCCACAACAACACCAAAGAAAGTCCTAGATATATTTTTACTATTTTTACTATCATTCTTTAAATTAAATGTTTTTTTTATTCTTAAGTCCTCTATTACTCCTTTAATTTTCATTTTTATAACTTACTATTACTTTGCAAAAAAAAAAAAGAGATCCTATTTTTTAAAGCAAACTTCATATATATATAATAATTTTTTTATTTTCTCTTTTTCTTTAATAATGTATTTTTGAAATCTAACCTCTAGATTTTTAATCTTTGCTTTTTGGTATTTAGTATCAATTTTGTACCTTTAAGAACCCAATCTTCAGTACCCATTTTTACTTGGGAGTGAGATTACTGGCTTGACTGCTGCCCCCCCACCCCGCCTTTGGACTCTCCTTTTTCTCCACCAGGTCACCCCTATCTCCTCCCTCCCCCTTCTCTTCTCTACCCATATCTTCTTCTCTGTAAATCTCTTTGTGTGTTCCGGACAGTGGAGAACACTTACAGAACTGATTACTGGCTGGATCTGTCTCTCCTTTTGATTCCCCTCTTTATCCTCCTGGCCACCTCTGTCTCCTTCCTCCCTATTCTCTTCTCTATATAACTCCATAAACATCTCTGAGCAGTCCAGACTGTGGAACACACATAAGGAAGTGATCACTGGCTAGCTCGCTCTCTCCTCTTTTGATTCCACCTCATCTCATCCTAGTCACCTCTATCTCCCTCCTTCTTCTTCTCTTCTCCATGTGACTCTGTGAACCTCTCTGGATGTCCCTCACTGTGGAGAAACTTTCATCTTTAACCTAGATGTTTTATCAAAGGTGCTGTATAGATGGAAAAGTCTTAGGCTACTGTAAAAATAAGACTGAAAACCAGAAGCAGGAGACTTAAGTCCAAATCCTGAGAACACCAGAGAACTCCTGACTCCAGGGAACATTAATCGACAGGAGCTCATCAAATGCCTCCATACCTACACTGAAACCAAGCACCACCCAAGAGCCAACAAGTTCCAGAGCAAGACATACCACACAAATTCTCCAGCAACACAGGAACACAGCCCTGAGCTTCAATATACAGGCTGCCCAAAGTCATTCCAAACCCACTGACACCTCATAACTCATTACTGGACACTTCATCGCACTCCAGAGAGAAGAAGTCTAGCCCCACCCACCAGAACACGGACACAAGCTTCCCTAACCAGGAAACCTTGATTAGCCACCCATACAACCCCACCCACAGCGAGGAAACTCCACAATAAAGAGAACTCCACAAATTGCCAGAATACAGAAAGGACACCCCAAACACAGAAATAGAAACAAGATGAAGAGACAGAGGAATACCCAGCAGGTAAAGGAACAGGATAAATCCCCACCAAACCAAACAAAAGAGGAAGAGATAGGGAATCTACCTGATAAAGAATTCCGAATAATGATAGTGAAAATGATCCAAAATCTTGAAAACAAAATGGAATCACAGATAAATAGCCTGGAGACAAGGATTGAGAAGATCTGAGAAAGGTTTAATAAGGACCTAGAAGAAATAAAAAAGACTCAATATATAATGAATAATGCAATAAATGATATCAAAAACACTCTGGAGGGAAAAAAATACTAGAATAACAGAGGCAGAAGATAGGATTAGTGAGGTAGAAGATGTAATGGTAGAAACAAATGAATCAGAGAGGAAAAAAGAAAAACGAATTAAAAGAAATGAAGACAATCTTAGAGACCTCTGGGACAATGTTAAACACCCCAACATTCGAATCAAAGGAGTCCCAGGAGAAGAAGACAAAAAGAAAGACCATGAGAAAATACTTGAGATAATAGTTGAAAACTTCCCTAAAATGGGGAAGGAAATTATCACCCAAGTCCAAGAAATCCAGAGAGTCCCAAATAGGATAAACACAAGGTGAAATATCCCAAGACACATATTAATCAAATTAACAAAGATCAAACACAAAGAACAAATATTAAAAGCAGCAAGGGAAAAACAACAAATAACACCCAAGGGGATTCCCATAAGGATAACAGCTGATCTTTGAATAGAAACTCTTCAGGCCAGAAGGGAATGGCAAGACATACTTCAAGTGATGAAAGAAAATAACCTACAGCCCAGATTACTGTACCCAGCAAGGATCTCATTCAAATATGAAGGAGAAATCAAAAGCTTTTCAGACAAGCAAAAGCTGAGAGAATTCAGCACCACCAAACCAACTCTCCAACAGATGCTAAAGGATCTTCTCTAGACAAGAAACACAAAAAGGGTGTATAAATTCGAACCCAAAACAATAAAGTAAATGGCAACAGGATCATACTTATCAATAATTACCTTAAATGTAAATGGGTTGAATGCCCCAACCAAAAGACAAAGACTGTATGAATGGATACAAAAACAAGACCCCTATATATGTTGTCTACAAGAGACTCACCTCAAAACAAGGGACACACATAGACTGAAAATAAAAGGCTGGAAAAAGACATTCCATGCAAATACAGACCAAAAGAAAGCAGGAGTAGCAATACTCATATCAGATAAAATAGACTTTAAAACAAAGGCTGTGAAAAGAGACAAAGAAGGATACTACATAATGATCAAAGGATCAATCCAAGAAGAAGATAAAACAATTAAATATATATGCACGTGACATAGGAGCACTGTAATATGTAAGACAAATGCTAACAAGTATGAAAGAGGAAATTAACAATAACACAATAATAGTGGGAGACTTTAATACCCCACTCACACCTATGGATAGATCAACTAAACAGAAAATTAACTAGGAAACACAAACTTTAAATGCTACAATAGACCAGTTAGAACTAATTCATATCTATAGGACATTTCACCCCAAAACAATGAATTTCACCTTTTTGTCAAGAGCACACGGAACCTTCTCCAGGATGGATCACATCCAGGGACATAAATCTAGCCTTGGTAAATTCAAAAAAATTGAAATAATTCCAAGCATCTTTTCTGACCACAATGCAGTAAGATTAGATCTCAATTAAAGGAGAAAAACTATTAAAAATTCCAACATATGGAGGCTGAACATCACGCTGCTGAATAACCAACAAATCACAGAAGAAATAAAAAAAATTAAAATATGCATAGAAAAAAATGAAATGAAAATACAACAACCCAAAACCTGTGGGACATTGTAAAAGCAGTGCTAAGGAGAAGGTTTATAGCAATACAGGCATAGCTCAAGAAACAAGAAAAAAGTCAAATAAATAACCTAACTCTACACCTAGAGCAACTAGAAAAGGAAGAAATGAAGAACCCCAGGGTTAGTAGAAGGAAAGAAATCTTAAAAATTAGGGCAGAAATAAATGCAAAAGAAACAAAAGAGACCATAGCAAAAATCAATGAAGGCAAAAGCTGGTTCTTTGAGAGGATCAATAAAATCGACAAACCATTAGCCAGACTCATCAAGAAACAAAGGGAGAAAAATCAAATCAATAAAATTAGAAATGAAAATGGAGAGATCACAAAAGACAACACAGAAATACAAAGGATCATAAGAGACTACTATCAGCAATTATATGCCAATAAAATGGACAATGTGGAAGAAGTGGGCAAATTCTTACAAAAGTACAACTTTCCAAAACCAAACCAGGAAGAAATAGAAAATCTTAACAGACCCATCAAAAGCACGGAAATTGAAACTGTAATCAGAAATATTCCAGCAAATAAAACCCCAGGTCCAGACGGCTTCACAGCTGAATTCTACAAAAAATTTAGAGAAGAGCTAACACCTATCCTACCCAAACTCTTCCAGGAAATTTCAGAGGAAGGTAAACTTCCAAACTCATTCTATGAGGCCACCATCACCCTAATACCAAAACCTGATAAAGATTCCACAAAAAAAGAAAACTACAGGCCAATATCACTAATGAACATAGATGCAAAAATCCTTAACAAAATACTAGCAATCAGACTCCAACAACACATTAAAAAGATCATACACCATGACCAAGTGGGCTTTATCCCAGGGATGCAAGGATTCTTCAATATCCACAAATCAACCAATGTAATACACCACATTAACAAATTGAAAAATAAAAACCATATGAATATCTCAATAGATGCAGAGAAAGCCTTTAACAAAATTCAATATCCATTTATGATAAAAATTCTCCAGAAAGCAGGAATAGAAGGAACATACCTCAACATAATAAAAGCTATATATGACAAACCCACAGCAAACATTATCCTCAATGGTGAAAAATTGAAAGCATTTTCCCTAAAGTCAGGAACAAGACAAGGCTGCCCACTCTCACCACTACTATTCAACATAGTTTTGGAAGTTTTGGCCACAGCAAACAGAGCATAAAAAGAAATAAAAGGAATCCAGATTGTAAAAGAAGTAAAACTTTCACTGTTTGCAGAGGACATGATCCTCTATATAGAAAACCCTAAAGACTCCATCAGAAAATTACTAGAGCTAATCAGTGAATATAGTAAAGTTGCAGGATATAAAATCAACAAACAGAAATCCCTTGCATTACTATACATTAATAATGAGAAAATTGAAAGAGAAATTAAGAATGCAATTCCATTCACCATTGCAATGAAAAGAATAAAATACTTAGGAATATATCTACCTAAAGAAACAAAAGACCTACATATAGAAAACTATAAAACACTGGTGAAAGAAATCAAAGAGGAAACTAATAGATGGAGAAATATACCATGTTCATGGATCAGAAGAATCAATATAGTGAAAATGAGTATACTACCCAAAGCAATCTATAGATTCAATGCAATCCCTATCGAGCTACCAATGGTACTTTTCACAGAGCTAGAACAAATAATTTCAAAATTTTTTATGGAAATACAAAAAACATCAAATAGCCAAAGCAATCTTGAGAAAGAAGAATGGAACTGGAAGAATCAACCTACCTGACTTCAGGCTCTACTACAAAGCCACAGTCTTCAAGACTGTATGGTACTGGCACAAAGACAGAAATATAGATCAATGGAACAAAATAGAAAGCCCAGAGATAAATCCATGCACCTATGGAAACCTTATCTTTGACAAAGGAGGCAAGAATATATAATGGAGAAAAGACAATCTCTTTAACAAGTGGTGCTGGGAAAACTGGTCAACCACTTGTAAAAGAATGAAACTAGAACACTTTCTAACACCATACACAAAAATAAACTCAAAATGGATTAAAGATCTAAACGTAAGACCAGAAACTATAAAACTCCTAGAGGAAAACAGGTAAAACACTCTCCGACATAAATCACAACAGGATCCTCTATGACCCACCTCCCAGAATATTGGAAATAAAATGAAAAATAAACAAATGGGACCTAATTAAAATTAAAAGCTTCTGCACAACAACAACAACAAAAACTATAAGCAAGGTGAAAAGACAGCCTTCAGAATGAGAGACAATAATAGCAAATGAAGCAAGTGACAAAGAATTAATTTCAAAAATATACAAGCAACTCCTGCAGCTCAATTCCAGAAAAATAAATGACCCAATTAAAAAATGGGCCAAAGAACTAAGTAGACATTTCTCCAAAGAAGACATACGGATGGCTAACAAACACATGAAAAGATGCTCAAATTAACTCATTATCAGAGAAATGCATATCATAACCACAATGAGGTACCATTTCACATCAGTCAGAAGGGCTACTGTCCAAAAGTCTACAAGCAATAAATGCTGGAGAGGGTGTGGAGAATAGGGAACCCTCTTACACTGTTGGTGGGAATGCAAACTAGTACAGCCACTATGGAGAACAGTGTGGAATTCCTTAAAAAACTGGAAATAGAACTGCCATACATCCCAGCAATCCCACTGCTAGGCATACACACCAAAGACATCAGAATTGAAGAGACATGTGTACCCCAATGTTCATTGCAGCACTGTTTATAATAGCCAGGACATGGAAGCAACCTAGATGTCCATCAGCAGACGAATGGATAAGAAAGCTGTGGTACATATACACAGTGGAGTATTCAGTTCAGTTCAGTGGCTCGTACGTGTCCAACTCTTTGTGACTCCATGAATTGCAGCATGCCAGGCCTCCCTGTCCATCACCAACTCCTGGAGTTCACTCAAACTCATGTTCATCGAGTCAGTGATGCCACCCAGCCATCTCATCCTCTGTCGTCCCCTTCTCCTCCTGCCCCCAATCCCTCCCAGCATCAGAGTCTTTTCCAGTGACTCAACTCTTCGCATGAGGTGGCCAAAGTACTGGAGTTTCAGCTTTAGCATCATTCCTTCCAAAGAACACCCAGGACTGATCTCCTTTAGGATGGACTGGTTGGATCTCATTGCAGTCCAAGGAACTCTCAAGAGTGTTCTCCAACACCACAGTTCAAAAGCATCAATTCTTTGGCACTCAGCTTTCTTCACAGTCCAACTCTCACATCCATATATGACTACTGGGAAAACCATAGCCTTGACTAGATGGATCTTTGTTGGCAAAATAATATCTCTGATTTTCAATATGCTATCTAGGTTGGCCATAACTTTCCTTCCAAGGAATAAGTGTCTTTTAATTTCATGGCTACAGTCACTATCTGCAGTGAATTTGGAGCCCACAAAAATAAAGTCTGACACTGTATCCACTGTTTCCCAATCTATTTCCCATGAAGTGATGGGACCGGATGCCATGATCTTAGTTTTCTGAATATTGAGCTTTAAGCTAACTTTTTCACTCTCTTCTTTCACTTTTATCAAGACACTTTTTAGTTCCTCTTCACTTTCTGCCATAAGGGTGGTTTCATCTGCATATCTGAGGTTATTGATATTTCTCCTGTCAATCTTCATTCCAGCTTGTGCTTCTTCCAGCCCAGCGTTTCTCATGATGTACTCTGCATATAAGTTAAATAAGCAGGGTGACAATATACAGCCTTGACGTACTCCTTTTCCTATTTGGAACCAGTCTGTTGTTCCATGTCCAGTTCTAACTGTTGTTCCTTACCTACATATAGGTTTCTCAAGAGGCAAGTCAGGTGGTCTGGTATTACTCAGCCATTAAAAAGAAGACATTTGAATCAGGTCTAATGAGGTGGATGAAACTGGAGCCTATTATACGAGTGAAGTAAGCCAGAAAGAAAAACACCAATACAGTTTACTAACACATATATATGGAATTTAGAAAGATGGTAATGATAACCCTGTATGTGAGACAGCAATAAAGACACAGATGTATAGAACAGTCTTATGGACTCTGTGGGAGAGGGCGAGAGTGAGCTGATTTGGGAGAATGTCATTGAAATATGTATAATATCATACGTGAAAGGAAACACAGGTCTAGGTTCGATGCATGATACAGGATGCTCGGGGCTGGTACACTGGGATTTCCCAGAGGGATGGTATGGGGAGGGAAATGGGAGGGGGGTTCAGGATGGGGAACACATGTACACGCATGGTGGATTCATATTGATGTATGGCAAAATCAATAAAAAATTGTAAAGTAATTAGCCTCCAATTAAAATAAATAAATTTAATTAAAATAAAATAAAAAACCTAAGATCATGGCAAAAAAAAAAAAAAAAAAGCTGCCAGGAACGTGAGGTCTGAGTGTGAAGGAGTGTGAAGTGTAGAACCCTTCCTACAGGAGATGCTCAGAGACAGTGCAGGTCACTCAGACTGAAGATCTCAGATAATCTTCACTTTCTCACTTAACTCTCTGATCTTATCTTTTACAACTCCCTCTTTTGTTCAGGAGAGCTTACAACATCCTTTCCCTCTGGTGGAAATTTCTTTCCAAGATGAATAGGGCTTCCCAGGTAACTTCAGTTCAGTTCAGTTCAGACACTCAGTCGTGGCTGACTCTTTGCGACCCCATGAACTGCAGCACGCCAGGCCTCCCTGTCCATCATCAACTCCGGGAGTTGCCTCAAACTCGTGTGCATCGAGTCAGTGATGCCATCCAACCATCTCATCCTGTCGTCCCCTTCTCCTCCTGCCCTCAATCTTTCCACCATCAGGGTCTTTTCAAATGAGTCAGCGTTTCACATCATGGGGCCAAAGTATTCGAGTTTCAGCTTCGACATCAGTCCTACCAATGAACACCCAGGATTCATCTCCCTTAGGATGGACTCATTGGATCTCCTTGCAGTTCAAGGGATGCTCAAAAATGTTCTCCAACACAACAGTTCAAAAGCATCAATTCTTCTGCACTCAGCTTTCTTTATAGTCCAACTCTCACATCCATATGTCACTACTGGAAAAAACATAGCCTTGACTACACGGACATTTGTTGACAAAGTAAAGTCTCTGCTTTTTAATATGCTGTCTAGGTTGGTCATAACTCTCCTTCCAAGGAGTAAGTGTCTTTTAATTTCATGGCTGCAATCACCATCTGCAGTGATTTTGGAGCCCAGTAAAAAAAAGTCAGCCACTATTTCCACTGTTTCCCCATCTATTTCCCATGAAGTGATGTGACTAGATGCCATGATCTTTGTTTTCTGAATGTTGAGCTTTAAGCCAACTTTTTCACTCTCCTCTTTCACTTTCATCAAGAGGCTCTTTAGTTCTTATTCATTTTCTGCCATAAAGGTGGTGTCATCTGCATATCTGAGGTTATTGATATTTTTCCTGGCAATCTTGATTCCAGCTTGTGCTTCCTCCATCCCAGCATTTCTCATGATGCACTCTGCATATAAGTTAAATAAGCAGGGTGAATATGTACAGCCCTGACGTACTCCTTTTCCTATTTGGAACCAGTCTGTTGTTCCATGTCCAGTTCTAACTCTTGCTTCCTGACCTGCATACAGGTTTCTCAAGAGGCAGGTCAGGTGGTCTGGTATTCCCATCTTTTCAGAATTTTCCACAGTTTATTGTGAATCACACAGTCAAAGGCTTTGGAATAGTCAATAAGCAGAAATAGATGTTTTTCTGGAACTCTCTTGCTTTCTCTATGATCCAGCAGATTATAGCAAGTTGATCTCTAGTTCCTGTGCCTTTTGTAAAACCAGCTTGAACATACAATATAATGGGAAAGACTAGAGGTCTCTTCAAGAAAATTAGAGATACCAAGGGAACATTTCATGCAAAGATGGGCTCGATAAAGGATAGAAATGGTATGGACCTAACAGAAGCAGAAGATATTAAGAAGAGGTGGCAAGAATACACAGAAGAACTATACAAAAAACATCTTCATGACCTAGATAATTATGATGGTGTGATCATTCACCTAGAACCAGACATCGTGGAATGTGAAGCCAAGTGGGCCTTAGGAAGCATTACTATGAATAAAGCTAGTGGAGGTGATGGAATTCCAGTTGAGTTATTTCAAATCCTGAAAGATGATGCTGTGAAAGTGCTGCACTCAATATGCCAGCAAATTTGGAAAACTCAGCAGTGGCCACAGGACTGGAAAAGGTCAGTTTTCATTCCAATCCCAAAGAAAGGCAATGCCAAATTATGCTAAAGTACCACACAATTGCACTCATCTCACACACTGGTAAAGTAATGCTCAAAATTCTCCAAGCCAGGCTTCAGCAATATGTGAATCATGAACTTCCAGATGTTCAAGCTGGTTTTACAAAAGGCACAGGAACCAGAGATCAAATTATGAACATCTGCTGGATCATTGAATAGAGTTCCAGATAAACATCTATTTCTGCTTTATTGACCAGGTAACTTAGTGGTAAAGAATCTGCCTGTCAATGCAGGAGACACAGGTTTGAGTCCTGGGTCCGGGAGATCCCCTGGAGAAGGAAATGGCAACACACTCCAGTATTCTTGCCTGGGAAATCCCATGGACAGAGGAGCCTGGCAGGCTACAGTCCATGGGGTTGCAAGAGTGTTGGGTTCAACTTGGTAACTAAACAGCAACAAACCATGAATAGCTGTTCTACTTTTTTCATATCTGTCATCAAAGTCATCTTCAGAGGACTGTATTGGTCATTCTATCTAAAATTCTACACTGAATTAGTTTTCTATTGCTTCTGCAATGAATTTTTTTAAAAGCTAGCTCATTCTTAAACTTTATTATAAATGTGGTGTCCATGACCACACAGATAAGGTGTATAATTAAAAAAATAAATGTTGCCAATAATGTATTTTGAGGATAAGAAGAGTTATCAGCTTATTTTGAGGAGAAAATTTGAAGTTTGTATGGTCCAACTTTGCATCTATAACATGCCTTAACTATTCTTTAAGATTTAGAAGTCACTTCCCAAAAAGTTTTTTTTTTTTTTTTTCTGAAGAAATTTCCCCTCTCATCAGCCTATATCTAGTGCCCAGGAGTCACACTATGTATCATAGAACTGTATCCTAGGAAACCCAAATGTAATTTTCTGAGGACCTGATGACCTCCTTCAGATAGATGGGGATCTATTTGAGGATTGACTTGATTCATCTCAGAATCCTGGCACACAGAACCTACTAGGCCATTGGTTAGAGATAAATATGTATCAAGGAATTAATACTAAAGTCCAGCACCTTATCACTCATTACCTGCTTTAACACTTCCAGTAAAGTGAAGTTCACCATCTCTTGAGGTGTTTGTCCCTCTTATTTATGGACAAGTATTAACATCTTTTTTTTTTTTGTTAACGAAACCAAAATTCTTTTTCCTATAATGCCTGCCAGCCACTGATAGTCCTTTTACTCTTGTGCAGCACAGAATACAGCTAGTTCCTCTTCTATACAACAGCTCCACAACTTCCTAAAGACATACCCCTGGAGTATTTTCCTTTCAAGGCCAAATAGTCTTATTTCTATCTGCTGATTTGTGCATTCCATGGTTTCTAAAATAGGGCAAATAGAGTTCACACAGAGTTCTCATAAAGTGTGACAAGGCAGAATACAAGGAAACCATTGTCTGTGGTATATTTTTAATCATGCGATTTACTGTACATATGCAAATTATTACAAAACAGGTAACAGCATATGCTGGCTAATCTTAATAATTGTCTATTTCCAATTTCACTCTTGTGAAAAAAAAAAATCGGTTTTTCACAAGCACTGACTGAAATGTCTGAATCCTGTAAGACTTTTCTCTGATTTAAAATCAAAGGCATGTTCAAGTCATGAAACAGTGTAAATATGTATATTGTAGTTTATATAAAGAATTAATTCAAAATAAAGTCTGACACATGCTTTAATTTTAGTATGGGGCTTTAAAACACTAATGCATTTTTTAAGACTGAAAAACATAACTATCAGTCAGGGTGGAGGAGGATTTATTTAGGAAGTAGGCTTAAGGAGAATAATCTCTAAACAAAATGTGCGAATGGAACTGAAAGAGGAAAAGTCTTGAGAAAGTGTCAGTTCTCTCAGTATTTTATCAAATTTCCCAAACAGAAGCAAGGACAGAAACACAGAGCATGAAATCTTAGGATAGTGGGTATAAGAAAAAAGAAAGTAACTCAGGCTTGCAACTCCATTCTCACTCAATTGTTTTCATGTGATTTCTCAAAATGCACACTAAATACATAGCAAAGTCTTACAAAGACACTTTTTGACAGTGCACGTAAACAAAAAGACATTGATAACAAATTCCTAAAGATGGCTGGTGGTGACGTTTACACAGTGTGAACATTCATAATGTCACTGAGTAGTACACTTAAAATGGTTAAAATAGTAAACTTTCTGTTAATGCATATTTTACCATGATAAACAATTTAAAGTTTACAAATTTTAGAATATGTTGAGCTAAAATAGTTTTATAATGCTTTCTCAGGTAGAGCTGAGATTATTTAGAAAAATCAACATTTCACCACATGATACACAAAATAGCAATATCTAGTTATCCAACTCAGACTAGATTTTGAAATCATTTAGAGAAAAATTCAAATACTTTAGAAGAATTATAAATGCAAATTGTCATGAGATCAATTATTTATAATAACATTTGTTTTCCTAAATAAAATAATTTATCAATACTATGGAAACATTTAACCTGTCAAATTCATGCATCAAATAAAATATTACAATGCCCCTCATTTACTGTTTTATAGATTATAAATATTTTTCTTATATATAATAAATATTAAGCCTATAGTGTATATAATATAAAAGTGTGTCAATATGACAAATATTTTAGTGTTTAATATATGCTAAATATAACAAGGATCAATATTATTTGATGTTTATAAATCCATATACCTTTTAGATTCTTAAAAATATTTAATAATCATTTGAGGCATATACATGAATGCATGCAAATGTTAATCACAGTGAACAATCTCTTAGGTAAGCCATGCTGCTGCTGCTGCTAAGTCACTTCAGTCGTGCCCGACTCTGTGCGACCCCATAGAAGGCAGCCCACCAGGCTTCCACGTCCCTGGGATTTTCCAGGCAAGAACACTAGAGTGGGTTGCCATTTCCTTCTCCAATGCATGAAAGTGAAAAGTGAAAGTGAAGTCGCTCAGTTGTGTCCGACTCTTAGCGACCCCATGGACTGCAGCCTACCAGGCTCCTCCGTCCATGGGATTTTCCAGGCAAAAGTACTGGAGTGGGGTAAGCCATAGAATTACCAAATTAGCCAATTTTAAAAAGAACTATCATTTGGGGACTTATTTCATAGAATGCATCAATTTATATCATTTATAAATAAACTGGCCTTATTTGTATATTGGATAGAGATGCAAGGGATGTTTGTCAAACAGCAATATCAATGAGAATGTAAAACTTTTATCATTCCAAATGAATAATAGTAAATGATTATATTTATCTGTTCATAAATATTTAGGTACCAGAATTTTTGATGAGGCTTTTTACCTAGAAATTATTTTAAACTGTTTTCTATAGTCAAATGTGTAAATTTTTAGATAGTATTAGTTTTTCATGCATTTTATTTCACAACAGCAAAAGGAATCATAAAAGGAAGCTATATGGCTGGAACAAATGGAGGCTATTTCTGAGAAATTGCAATTACCCTTGATTTTTGATTTATTCTGATCTACCACAAGGTGATAAATTTGACAAAAAGTCTCCTTAATGGCTTCTGTGCATGAAGAACTAGTTATCATTCTATTAATGAAGTGCTTCACCATCCACCCTTTTCCTGTCTAGTGGTCTGGGGCATTGTTAGTATCAAGCCTTCTGTCTCCAGTGAAAATCAATGCTTCAAAAAATCTATTCCATAGTTCACGCCAGAATTGTTTCACCTTCAGTTCTAAATAAAAGGCCTCATATAAAAATATAAATACACAATTACAAAAGCCTTATGATGAATATATATATATATACTCTTCTGTAAAATGATGCTTTCAGAAGACATTAGAATTTATCTAAATTTGATATTGAACAAGTCAAGAGGAGGCAACTATTTGATTCATATAATTGTCTGTTCAGTATTAATTTGACCAGAGTAATTATACTCTGCACCCATGATTTATGCTTCAATTCATCTTCATATTTTGTGTTTTTTTCATGGGATATTACCTCCATCTATAGTTATTTTGCCAATATTAAATATTTAATCTTTCTCCTGCCACATTTATTCTGAGTATATAAACTCATCTTCTCTATAATCATACAACTCAGTAAGTTTAGCCTAATACTAAAAACTTTCCTCCTCACCAATGTCTATACACCTTCCTTTCTTTATCTCTCATGCTCTCTGTCTGTGAGAAGTGCTTCTCAAAAGTTGAAGTGATCTAAGAGACATGATGTTCTTAATTTTACTTCTGTTAGATTTTTCCAAACATAATTGTATCAGAAAAAAAATAACCCATAATGTTTCAATCTCAAAAAAGGATGGATAGTATCTTTGATAATCTCATTATTTGTCTATACATTTGATGTATTGTACAAACCTTCTTAATTCCTCTGGAGCATTGTAACATCATAAACAACTTTCTTAAACTTTTTATCAGCAATTTTTCCTTTTTTTTATACAAATATACAAACTTTCCAAAGGTAAATAACAATAAACACCACAAAGTTTCCTCAGTACCTATACTGAAAATATTTCTTCTTTGAAAACTGGAATTTCAACAGTTTGACTTAAAAATGAGACTGAATTAAAAAACACAGAGCAGAAAAAATAGTGATCTTGGAGTTTCAAGTTTGGCAGCCCTCTCCTTTCCCCTAGTAGAAGCATAAATCTATATTTATCCAAAGTCACCATCCATAACCCTTGATAAAGAGAATAGAAATTTCATAATCTTGAGTTGATTAGGCCCCCAAATTGAATATAATTGAACTCAACCAATAAAAAATGAAATAAAAAAGCTATTTTAGCTAGAACAAGCAAACAAACAAAAAATATTCCTAGCCTTTTGAAAATTTAAAGTAAATTAAAAGAGAATTCCTAACAAATTTGGACTTGGCATATATGTGTAAAAAGATTTATTTTTATATCAGTTTCTATCTGAAGGAAATAGCTCTGTAGCAGCAAGGTAAGATCTGATCTTCTTTGCTTGATAGTCAGCACACTGAATCTTTATTGAGGTGTTAGAAGAGGCAAGTTCCCATGCCAAGATTTAATTAAAGTTTAAATATTTGAAAGGGCAGTGATAATGTTGTCTCTAATAAAAATTTTACCTGTCTTGGGATCAATAGAGAAATAAGGTTGTCCCTGAAGAATGCTGTAAACGACTCTGGCACTGTTTCCATAAGTTGGGTCATCAGCATCCGTGGCCTTGACTTGGAGAACATATGCACCTGGAAAATAAGACAATATGACTCTAGCAACTTTGTTGTATAGAGCTCAAGGGTATGTCTTTTATCATCTGGACTCCTTTTTCCTTTGGACTTTGGCATTCTTTTAATCTGTGAGTGTAAGGAGACACTGAGAGTAACTCAACTATTATAACCAAAATGTTGAGCAACAATATTAGCTATTACTGGAAATGAGGAGTATGTCAAGGCTGTATATTGTCACCCTACTTATTTAACTTATATGCAGAGTACATCATGAGAAACGCTGGGATGGAGGAAGCACGAGCTGGAATCAAGATTGCCAGGAAATATATCAATAACCTCAGATATGCAGATGACACCACCCTTATGGCAGAAAGTGAAGAGGAACAAAGAGCTTCTTGATGACAGTGAAAGAGGAGAGTGAAAAAGTTGGCTTAAAGCTCAACATTCAGAAAACAAAGATCATGGCATCCGGTCCCACCACTTCATGGGAAATAGACGGGGAAACAGTGGAAATAGTGTCAGACTTTATTTTTCTGGGCTTCAAAGTCACTGCAGATGGTAATTGCAGCCATGAAATTAAAAGACGTTTATTCCTTGGAAGGAAAGTTATGACCAACCTAGACAGCATATTAAAAAGCAGAGACAGTACTTTGCCAACAAAGGTCCGACTAGTCAAGGCTATGGTTTTTCCAGTGGTTGTGTATGGATGTGAGAGTTGGACTACAAAGAAAGCTAAGCACAGAAGAATTGATGCTTTTGAACTGTGGTGTTGGAGAAGACCCTTGAGAGTCCCGTGGACCTCAAGGAGCTCCAACCAGAACATGCTAAAGGAGATCAGTCCTGAGTGTTCATTGGAAGGACTGATGTTGAAGCTGAAACTCCAATACTTTGGCCACCTGATGAGAAGAGCTGACTCATTTGAAAAGACCCTGATGCTGGGAAAGATTGAGAGCAGGAGGAGAAGGGGACAACAGAGGATGAGATGGTTGGATGGCATCACTGACTTGATGGACATGGGTTTGGGTGGACTCCAGGAGTTGGTGATGGACAGGGAGGCCTGGTCTGCTGTGGTTCATTGGGTCACAAAGAGTCGGACATGAGTGAGCAACTGAACTGAACTCAGTGCAAATAATAACTCTTTTAAATA
Organism: Bubalus bubalis; assembly: GCF_019923935.1. Taxonomy (NCBI): domain Eukaryota; kingdom Metazoa; phylum Chordata; class Mammalia; order Artiodactyla; family Bovidae; genus Bubalus; species Bubalus bubalis. The sequence goes on along the minus strand of NC_059175.1, from coordinate 51,319,913 downwards.
GGTATCATTTCCAGTAGCGCCATCATAGACCTGAAAGTCACTGCAGTAGCTTTATTGATTTGTACACCAAAGAAAACATGACTAGGCTTACATTAGCTCATCTGCTTACTGTAGGTGTTTAATTGCATGATTAGGATATCAAAGAAGAGCTAAAAGGTTTAAGGCTTCTTGAACTTTAGAGGGTATAAGTAATTTGCAATTGCAATTTAAAAATCAACATTTACACACTTGTTTAGGAAGCCTTTAATTAGGAGAGAATATTTGAGAAAGCGGGGAACCAGAAATAATTGCAATAGTATCTAGAGAAGCACCTTTATGCCTCAAGGTTTAATTACTCTAAGTGATCGCTGATATTGGAAAACTTTAAGAAAATCTAATGCCAAAGAATGATTGCAATCCAATTGCCCAAAGAAAGGCAATGCCAAAGAATGCTCAAACTACTGCACAACTACATTCATCTCACATGCTAGTAAAGTAATGCTCAAAAATCTCCAAGCCAGGCTTCAACAATATGTGAACTGTGAACTTCCAGATGTTTAAGTGGGATTTAGAAAAGGCAGAAGAACCATAGATCAAATTGCCAACATCCACTGGATCATCAAAAAAGCAAGAGAGTTCCAGAAAAACATCTATTTCTGCTTTATTGACTATGCCGAAGTCTTTGACTGTGTGTATCAAAATAAACTCTGGAAAATTCTGAAAGAGATGGGAATACCAGACCACCTGACCTGTCTCTTAAGAAACATGTATGCAGGTCAGGAAGCAACAGTTAGAACTGGACCTGGAACAACAGACTGGGTCCAAATAGGGAAAAGAGTACTTCAAGGCTGTATATTATCACCCTGCCTGTTAAATTTATATGCAGATTGCATCATGAGAAACACTGGGCTGGATGAAGCACAAGCTGGAATCAAGATTGCCAGGAAAAATATCAATAACCTCAGATACCCAGATGACATGACCCTTATAGCAGAAAGCAAAGAGGAACTAAAGATCATCTTGATGAAAGTGAAAGAGGAGAGTTAAAAAGCTGGCTTAAAGCTCAACATTCAGAAAACTAAGATCATGAAATCTGGTCCCATCACTTCATGACAAATAGATGGGTAAACAGTAGAAACAGTGACAGATCTTATTTTCTTGGGCTCCAAAATCACTGCAGATGGTGACTGCAGCCATGAAATTAAAAGATGCTTTGCTCCTTGGAAGAAAATTTATGACCAAGCTAGACATCAATTAAAAAGCAGAGACATTTCTTTGCCAACAAAGGTCTCTCTAGTCAAAGCTATGGTTTTTCCAGTGGTTATGTATGGATGTGAGAGTTGGACTATAAAGAAAGCAGAGAGCTGAAGAATTGATGCTTTTGAACTGTGGTGTTGGAGAAGACTCTTGAGATTCCCTTGGACCTCAAGGAGAGCCAAACAATCCATACTAAAGGAAGTCAGTCTTAAATACTCATTGGAAGGACTGATGCTGAAGATGAAACTCCAATACTCTGGTTACCTGATGCAAATAATTGACTCATTTGAAAAGAACCTAATGCTGGGAAAGATTGAAGGTGAGAGGAGAATGGGATGACAGTGGGTGAGGTGGTTGGATAGCATCACTGACTCAATGGACGTGAGCAAATCCTGGAGTTGGTGATGGACATGGAAGCCTAGTGTGCGGCAGTCAATGGGGTCACAAAGCATCAGACACAACTGAACTGAACTAAATTGAAGAGAAGTTTATGGGAGTTTTAGTAATTTTGTCTCATATATTCATAGTCACAGTTAAATCCTTCTCTGAGAACTAAGTGAGCTTCTCTACTTAACGTCCATTCAGTTCAATGTTACTATTTAGAATTGAAAATATAGTAAAATCAAAATTATCAAACATGGTGTTAATAAAATAATATGTTGCTGATGAGGAAGGAAATATCTCTTGAGCATAAATAGAGTGATATATACATCAGAGTTATACAGTGGACTTTTTATACAGTGGACAGAGTTATACAGCACTTTTCCTCTCTCAGTGACACTCAGTGTAACTGTCAGTTTGGAGAATGCAAGATTGCTTCATTTACTCATTCAGGCTTTTCCTTTAAGACAGTGAGAACCAGGAACAAACTCAGTCTTAAGTGTTTGCTATAAAACCTAAGGTAATGAGCCATCTCTTCACCTCCTTTTTTGGTTATATGAAGTGTTAGAATGCTAAAAAACAAGAATAAGAATAAGAAATAAACTCCGTGGACATGTGTGCTTGTGGTTAGTCGCTCAGTCATGTTGGACTCTTTGCGACCTTGTGGACTGTAGCAATGCCAAATGTCTTAAGATATTTTGGTGAATTCTAGTTATATCAACAGATGAAGCATATGTGTTATTACAACAGCCTTTCGCAGGAAAGGAAACTACTAGAAGGAAAGTAGGCAAATATTTCTGAGGTTTAAAGAATGAGAACTATTGTTCTTCATCATCCATCATCTTTATCACCAACAATATCTGCCTCATCATTAATAATTATTTGACAACTAAGTATTGATAGGTAGGCATTGGCGTCTTGTATTAAAGCTTATCAAAGTTATGTCCTTCATAATGCTGTAGGAATGAACAGTTGCAAGAGTAAATTCCCTTCCCTCTTCTGAATAGAGATTCTTTTCCTCAGAAAAATCAGTCATCTGGATCTCCATTATCATTTAATGACATAGTGCTATACACATATTAAATAATGACCAGTTCTAGATATAAATATTGCAATTCTGGGCATAAATACATGCATTTAGTTCGAATAAAAAATATTAAATCTTCTAGAAAATACGTAGTAACAAATTTAATAAACTTTTACCTAACTGTCACCATATACTCAATGCAGAATTCAAGGACAAATAAGATAGTATCTTCCCTTTTACATTTCTGCTGTTAATATTAACATGAACATTCACTAAGTATGTAGACAAGTATATTCCAAATATATACTAAATTCTTTATGTTAACAATTTTAATCTCAAATATTAAAGGAGTTAAGAAGTATTCACATAAGTTATAGAAGCACCAAATTCAATTCCATTTTGCCCACCTCAAAAGGATCACTGAATACCAAGAATAATGACACTTGTTTCATCAATGCTATCGTTCAGAGTACTGACAAAAAAAATGATTATCCTCTCAATTTCAATAGAGCTTAAGTCTGGCTTAGTGAAAAGGCAGTTTCTGATGTAAGTTATTCAAGAATTCTTAGAGCTACCTCTATGTGAGTTTACAAGACAATTAAGCAGCATTGTATCAGCTTCTTTTGCTGACTGCTCATGACTTTCACTAAACTAATGCAAAGGAAGACTTGATACTCCCTTCATTAAGGAGACACAACTAATTATCTGGAGTACATACTTCTCCAAATACTACCTTGGTCAGTGCTTGAATAGCATCTCAGTTTCTGACACTAACAAAACACTAAATACTCAAGAGGTAGCAGGTGGTTGGGGGCCTGCTTAGTGTGAAACAAGGAAACAATATGATCAATGACATCCACAAAAATTGGGGTCATCTTCTTGTATGTAGCCATCATCTTAGAGTTTATTCTCCCATCACTCAAATGTAACCACCCTAAATGTTGAGGCTCAGAGAGTTTTAGTTATCTCTTCTCCCTAAGTTCTATTCAGTGATCATGTTGTGGGTTCTGGAACCTAGCGTAAGCAAATCAGCATTTTTTCATAACACAGCTATGCTTCTTAAGCTTACTTCTGTTTGCTCATGTAAAATGTGATAGTCACACTGTATTTAATTTTCTTAAAGATAGTATTATCAAGGGAGATACATTTTAGAAATAATCTGATACAATGTCTACATTTCACAAATAATTAATTTAAGCCCTATGATATCGAAACCATTCTTGTTGATACTAAAAGTCATTCTCATACAAAATGGTAGAGAGGTAGAAGTAGAACTGAGCCCTACTATCTCATGATTTCAGCCTGAGTGGGAATGGATCTGTTGATTCATTCACTTCTTTCAATCAAGAAATGCTCAGGGATCCATACCATGTACCAGGTACTACTCTCATAAAAAATAATACATTACATAATTATTTATTCTGTCAAACACCACTTCCAGCATGACAGGTCTATGCTTCTGTGTTCAGTCCTCAGTTCAGTTCAGTTCAGTCGCTCAGTCGTGTCCAACTCTTTGCGACCCCATGAATCGCAGCATGCCAGGCCTCCCTGTCCATCACCAATGCCCGGAGTTCACTCATACTCACGTCCATCGAGTCAGTGATGCCATCCAGCCATCTCATCCTCTGGTGTCCCCTTCTCCTCCTGCCCCCAATCCCTCCCAGCATCAGAGTCTTTTCCAATGAGTCAACGCTTTGCATGAGGTGGTCAAAGTACTGGAGTTTCAGCTTTAGCATCATTCCCTCCAAAGAAATCCCAGGGCTGATCTCCTTCAGAAAGGACTGGTTGAATCTCCTTGCAGTCCAAGGGACTCTCAAGAGTCTTCTCCAACACCACAGTTCAAAAGCATCAATTCTTCGGCGCTCAGCTTTCTTCACAGTCCAACTCTGACATCCATACATGACCCCTGGAAAAACCATAGCCTTGACTAGATGGACCTTTGTTGGCAAAGTAATGTCTGTGCTTTTGAATATGCTATCTAGGTTGGTCATAACTTTCCTTCCAAGGAGTAAGTGTATTTTAATTTCATGGCTGCAGTCACCATCTTCAGTGATTTTGGAGCCCACAAAAATAAAGTCTGACACTGTTTCCACTGTTTCCCCCCCTTAAACTCTTTGCGAGCCCATGGACTATACCTCTCCAGGCTCTTGTGTCCATGGGATTTTACAGGCAAGAATACTAGAGTGCGTTGCCAATTCCTACTCCAGGGGATCTTCCTGATCCAGGGATTAAACCCTCATCTCCTATGTCTCTTGCTTTGCAGGCAGATTGTTTACCCCCTGAGACACTTGGGAAGACAGATTTATACTCTACGTAGTTTGCTTTTTTTTTTTTTTGTATTTGGGATAGTAAATAAACAAATTTTTTAGAGATACATTGAAAAGTAAGTGGATTATATTGAATTTATGACTTCTTGTTTAATTTCCCATATATATAAGGTCATTCTAAAAATTGAATATATTCTTTGCTTTTAATCACCCTGCCACTATCTGGTTTGAATCTTCACTCTCAAGTCACAAGGCTCCAAAACATTCTAATTGCTTCCCCTTCCAACTCCTATTACACAGGAGAATCACTTTCCCATAACACAAGATTGATCAAGTTACTTTCATTCATTAAAAAGAAAAAGTTGTGATTGAAAAAAAGAAAAGAAAAACTTTTAATGGATTTCTATTCCCAATGAAAGACAATTATCTAAATTCATTGACATGCTATGAATAGCATGACATTAATGGGTTTCACTCTCCCTCCCAGATTAACTTCCAACTTGGGACACTTGTAGTGATTGTACATACTTATTTACTGTTTATTCGAGACATTTTCACCCATGTTCTTGCTCAAGTGACCTTGCTGCCTGGAAGATATTGGTTTCCACCATCTGGAGCTATCCCACACACTCTTGATGTCCCAAATCTACTTTCTCTTCTGTGAGTCTGTGCTTTTCTGCTCCCAAGCAGAGATAATTTGTCCACTCCTCTGTACTTCCAGTAGCCTTAGTATATTTTGATTTTTAAAACTCTACACATCATGTGTTCTTTTCATGGACCACATAGTTTTTTTACATCAGCAGCCCCTCCATATTCATTTTTTGTACATCTACTGTCGGTCATGAATTACATCCTAAATAAATGTTTATTGGTGAATGCTTATCATATCAGAGAAGGCAATGGCACCCCACTCCAGTAGTCTTGCTTGGAAAATCCCATGGACGGAGGAGCCTGGTGGGCTGCAGTCCATGGGGTCGCTACAAGTCCGACAAGACTGAGCAACTTCACTTTCACTTTTCACTTTCATGCATTGGAGAAGGAAATGGCAACCCATTCCAGAATTCTTGCCTGGAGAATCCCAGGGACGGGGAAGCCTGGTGAGCTGCCGTCTATGGGGTCACACAGAGTTGGACACGACTGAAGCGACTTAGCAGCAGCAGCAGCAGCAGCTTATCATATTCACATGTACAAAAAAGACAAAAATAAATCACATAACACTCTAAATGGCCAACCTGGCAGCTAGTTACGGCCTTCAGGCAGTCAGTTCAGTCGCTCAGTCGTGTCCGACTCTTTGCGACCCCATGAATCGCAGCACACCAGGCCTCCCTGTCGATCACCAACTCCAGGAGTTCACTGAGACTCACGTCCATCGAGTCAGTGATGCCATCCAGCCATCTCATCCTCTATCGTCCCCTTCTCCTCCTGCCCCCAATCCCTCCCAGCATCAGAGTCTTTTCCAATGAGAGTCTCTTTTAACACTAAATTGGGAGTTTAACTTGTCTTGAATTTCTAACGCACATCACTGTTCTCATTTAAGAAAGCAGAACCCAAAATGAGTGACGTTGCATTGAAAAAGATCACGTAAGTAAGGTTTAGCCACAAGTTGGAACACAGACCTGAGGAAAGTCAATATACGTTTATTCACTGAATAACGTTAACCCTCTCACCGATGCATAAACAGGAAAGGAAATAACCGTGCAATGCAGTGTATCATTTTATCTTTATCATTTTATCATTTGTTTGCCCTTTGTATATACTACATTATAATCAAGAAATAATAGAGTTTAAAAGGTACATAATGATAAATATAATACACTTTCTTTTCAAATAGAATTGGAAAATAAATGTACATTTTATCATATAAATAAGATATTAAACTGCAGAGAGAGCTTCAGAACCAAGTCAGATAGAGGGAGCAAATGAGGGCATGTACACACATGGGACTTTTTTAAGGGAATAAAATACTATATGACATTGAAACGAGTTCTGCTAAAGCAGACTTCAATCATACAGTAAAATTAAACATAAATGCATAGCGGTTGAACCTAGTCTTTAAAAGACTTTAAAGACTTTGTAATTTTACATTATATTTCTCTGAGCTGCTAGTGAACACTTGGCTCTTAGATTCCTTGGATGGATTCTCTTCCTATGCTGCTGTACTGCCCTCCTGCTCAGTCATGTCTGACTCTTTGTGATCCCACAGACTGCAGCCCATCAGGCTCCTCTGTCCATAGGATTCTATTTGTCCCTTAAAGTTGTAAATGGCTTCTCTGCCGCCTTTATCTTCAACCAGGGCTGCATATAAGACATTTGTAAGGGTTATTAAGAACACCATTTCCTGGGCCCTCATCAGAAAGTCTGATTTAATTGTTCCTGGGTGGGCCAGGTATCAGACATGATTAAAAATCTCTGTAGATGAGTCCGATGAGTAACCATCACTTAGAAGTACCATTACACACATATTCCTGAGGATATTTGTTTAATTAGAAGAGATGGCACAGCTTGCCATTGAACTTAGCACTTTGCCTCTGAAATCTTAACGCCTAAGTTTGAATCCTAGAGGTACCACTTAACAAAGTGTGTGACCTCAAGCAAATCACTTAATTTCTCTGTTTTAGTTTCTGCATATGCAAAAAAGTGAAAAAAGAGTACTCATTTTATAGAAGTATTAAATGAGCTAATGTTTATAGAGAAAAGAGTTTTCCATATAGTATGTGCAATTTAAAATAAACACATACATAAATAAAATAAATACATACTTTTTGTTCTCCTGCATCACATAGAGGGTCACAACACCCAGATGTATAACTGATATGATTCCTGTCTCCAAATCCATACTTTAATATTTGAATATTATTTGAATATTGAATACTAATCTAGATTTTATGTTCCATATGTTAGAAAAATGTGACTTTGAGATGTGTGTTTAAGATGTATTAAAATGCAAAAAGTAGACTATGATGATATTTGGCCACTTTATTAGAGACACATGAATGATGAATTTGCATACTTATTAAACCTGCTTGAAGTAATCACAATTTTTAAGGATCAGAAAATATATATGCCATAAAAATACTCCAGAGTAGAAGTTATGCTCCCTTGAACTGTACTTTGAGGATCAGAGAAGGTGATTTGTTTTTTTCCTGCCTCCAACTTCAACATTGCTCAGCCTGGCTTCAGAGTATCCCCTGGCACATGTAATGCTGTGATATCAGCTTGTGATTTGTTATTCAGTCCAATGGTCCAAAAGCACTCTAAGGTTATAAAACTCTCCTTCCAGATATGTCCTAAATATTTTAGACTATACATATTTACACCTTGTGATCCAAATGTATTTTGATGGATAAGTGAATCCATTTTTATGAGCACTTTATCTCTCTGTTGTGTGCCAAGAATTCTACATGAGGAACACTAACACAAATTCTAATGTGTGCTCCCAGGAACACATACTGGATGAACTTTGACATCTAGTGATGTGCAATGCTGTCTCCTTTGTACAAGTACAAAGTGTACACTACACTTAGTGTAATTTAGATATTATTTTCACAGAAGCCATTGTTGGGAAATTCCTTAGAAATAATGATAAAAATATTTCCAAGGTAGTGCAGTGGTAAATGAATCTGCCTGCCAATGCAGGAGATGAAAGAGACTTGGGTTTGATCCTTGGGTCTGGAAGATCCTCTCACGGAGGAAACAGCAACCCACTCCAGTGTTCTTGCCTGGAAAATCCCATGGACAAAGGAGCCTGGTGGGCTACAGTCCATGGGGTCCCAAAGAGTCAGAATGACTCAGTGACTGAGCAACCATGATAAAATATGAGTTTGGAATTCATTCACTCAGTGGCTCCCAGCTGTAATTCAGTAAGATCTGTATTTTGGCTGCATAGCCAAATACATAAAGAAATCACTTCTAATCCAAATGTACTTAGCCAAGGTATTGCTGCTACTGCTGCTGCTAAGTTGCTTCAGCTGTGTCCAACTCTGTGAGACCCCATAGATGGCAGCTCACCAGGCTCCCCCATCCCTGGGATTCTCCAGGTAAGAACACTGGAGTGGGTTGCCATTTCCTTCTCTGAGCCAAGGTATTAAGGACCAGTTAATTAGAGTTTATTTAAAAGACATTCAACACCACCTGAAATTATTTGTTTTTATTTGATTGGATGATTCTGCCATAGTAAGAGCTTCCCAGGTGGTGCCAGTGGTAAAGAACCTGCCTACCAACGCAGGAGATGTAAGAGATACAGGTTCAATCCCTGGGTCAGAGAGATCCACTGGAGGAAAAAATGGCAACCCACTCCAGTATTCTTGCCTGGAGAATCCCATGGACAGGATAGCCTGGGGGCTACTGTCCATAAGGTCTCAAAGAGTTGGACATGACAGAAGTGACTTGACATGCACACACGCATGTCAAGTATAAGAGAAACCTATCTATCTACCCACCTAATATCTATATCTATCTTCCTATCCATTTATCACTTCATCTAGTTTTAGTAAAAAGAAAATTACAAGCTGTCTATGTATGTATATACGTGTGTATGTGTGTGTGTATACACCAGAAGCCAAAAGTACTGTATCCTAGAACAAGTTCTGTAATTAAATAGATGATAAATGATCTTTTGCAAATCTTTTCAACTCTGTAAGGATAATAGTGTAATTTTAGTGGATAATGCAGTAATCCCCTCCAAAAAAGTTAATCCCCCTAATTGTAGGAACTGTGCATACTATCTTCACATATCACTATCTCTTCAACTCTTCAACGTTTGTTAGAAGGAACTTGACTCCCATGGGGGCATTTGATTCCATTCTAAACTTCCTGGCTAATAATGATTTGTTAAGGAATGTAAATATAATCTATTTCAAGCCAATAAAACCAGAGGAGATATTTGATGGGACCTTCTAGGGAATGCTCTCTTTTTCTTTTTCTCTGGACTCTGCTGTGCAGCATCTTGGGGGAAACATGACTTGAGACAGTCACATACAAGAGGTCAAACACACTTGAGAATCCCAGGGAAGGTAATGAGGAGTCTTGATTCCCCCTGCCTGAAGCTCAACCTCTAAGCATTTTGATGATTTGAGACCACACAGCCCTTTTTGTATGAGATTTTATACTTGAAGATAGATGGAGGATTTTCTATTACTTTCAATTTAACAAAATTTTGGCAAGTCACTTAAACACTCTAAACCTCTGTTATTTCAAATAACAAAGTGAGTGAAAGTGAAGTCTCTCAGTCGTGTCCGACTCTTTGCGAGCCTGTGGACATGGACAGTAGCCTACCAGGCTCCTCCGTCCATAGAGTTTTCCAAGCAAGAATACTGGAGTGGGTTGCCATTTCAAATAACAAGTGGGAATATAAATAGTACAGCTCTCTTGAAACTCACTTATGCATTAATGTAGTGGTGCCCAAAGTTTTTGGCTCCGGGAACTACTTCTGTGGAAGACAGTTTTTACACAGACAATGGCAGGCGGGTGGGTGGTGGTTTGGGGATGATCATCATAAAGCATAACCTAGTTCCCTGGAATGTGGTTCACAGTGTTTCACAGTAGGGTTCACGCTCCTATGAAAATCTCATGCCTCCAGTGATCTGAAAGAAGGTGGAGCTCGGGCAGCAATATGAGTGATGGAGAGCAGCTATAAATACATATGAAGCTTGGCTCACTCACCTGACAATCATCTCCTGCTGTGCAGCCCGAATTCCTAACAGGTACCAGTCTGTCTGAGGCCCAGGAGTTTGGACCCCTGCATCAACACACGTAAATTGTATTGTGTAAGAATTGGCACACAAGGTGCCCACATCAAAATGGTTGCTAAAATTCTTCAACTTTATAATGATGAGCTAAGATTTTCTTGTTTCCTTCCAATTTCAGTAATTTGCTTGATTAATGGAAACATAATGCAGACTTACCTTTTTTTAAAATAGTTTTTCCATTGCTACAGATTGGTCTTTTGGTTCCAAGATTTTGACTATACCTTGACTCTGTCCAAATCCTTTGTTGTTATGTTATGAATTACTATACAGTCTGAACACTTTTAAGACCATTCATAGTCTGATATTCATCTCTTTTTTTTCCATTCTAAACCTTAACTCCTCAATTTTCTAAATCTTCCCTCCAGGAAATATGTTTTATCCACTTATCAACAAAAATGAAAGCTCTGCCAATTTGATTTTGGGTAACAGCTCTGAATTGGAAATAGATATCTGAATTTCATAAAGAGTTTGCAAAGTATACATTAAGCAATATATGTATATTACTTCCTCTGGTTTCTTCCACTATTGCCCGTTGCTGAGAGTAATACAGACCAATCCATTCATTGTTACACTTGCATAGGATGGTTCCACTGATTCCTTCCTTTAGTTGAAATCCTGCTTTCTTCTGAGCTTAGTACTGCTCATTAGCACATTTTAGGCCCACATTTTAGGAAGCTGCCTTCCTTCAGCTTTCCAATACTGTTTCTGAGTAATTGACCTTTTCTACTACCAGTAAAAGGGGCTCCTCATGTTTACCTGATTTCTTTAGGGATATTTCGGAGAAGGCAATGGCACCCCACTCCAGTACTCTTGCCTGGAAAATCCCATGGACGGCGGAGCCTGGTAGGCTATAGATCATGGGGTTGCTAAGAGTTGGACATGACTGAGCGACTTCACTTTCACTTTTCACTTTCCTGAAGAAAAGTTGGAGAAGGAAATGGCAACCCACTCCAGTGTTCTTGCCTGGAGAATCCCAGGGATGGGGGAGCCTGGTGGGCTGCCGTCTACAGGATTGCACAGAGTCAGACACAACTGAAGTGACTTAGCAGCAATAGCAGTTAGGGATATTTATCTGATTGATGCACATCTCTTTCTTCAGATTGTCTCCAACTATGGTTGGTTTCCTCAGTGCCATTTATTCTTGGCTCTCTCCTTTCTTCCTTGATCACAATTTCTTAGTTTTCTCTATACACCCTTTGCCTTTCCCTGCCCTTAAAAGATTCATGTATCCCAGGCTTCTCTCTCTCACTATATGCCTAAATCTAAAATCTTAATCATATTTTCCCCTAGGTTTTAGTGACTGGAATATCATTTATATATTCCAGTTGCTTAAATTAAAAAATTTCCAGTTGGCTTGGCCAAGATACACTGAATTTTTTAGTTGCAGTCTAAACATTTTTAAAAATCTTTTTTTTTTTTTTACTTCCAGTCTGGTATATTTTATTTGACTAAAATTTGCTAAAATATGTTTGTCCTTTTCATTCTGACACTAATTTTCTTCAAAATTCTACTGCTTTTTGGATTCCCTGGTGGTCCAATGGTTAAGAACTTCCCTGCCAGTGCAGGAGACATAGGTTTGATCCCTGGTCCAGGAGGATTCCACACGCTAAGGGGCAACTAAGCCCATGTGCCATAACTACTGAAGCCCATGCACCTAGAGTCCAGGCTCCACAAGAAGAGAAGTCACTGCAATGAGAAGCCAAACTAGACTGGCCCCTGCTTGCCACAATTAGAGAAAGCCCCCACATAGCAGTAGAGACCCAATCCAGCCAAAATAAATAAAATTTAAAAAGAAATCACTGCTTCTTACCTGGATTATGGCCTTATAATATTTAATAATCACTCAATTACCTGCCATAACCACCTATCTTTCACCCTGTGTACTTAAAACCATATTCGTCCTTCAAAAAATCAAATTTGATTTTGTCCTCCGCATCATCTCTAATGCCCTTTGTGACTTTGCCTCTACCTACATTTCCAGGTTTATCTTTTGCGACTCTCTCTACTTCATGTTGCCTCGGTACAATATTACTTCTCTAAGACATGGTACTATTTCATATCCTGCTGTTTATAGATTGGGTTTTGATTATCAGAAGAGTCTCATTTCCCCCAGGTGAACTTTAGACTAGATTGAAAATTGGACCCAATAACTCCTCTTCCAGAAATTCATTTCCATATGTTCACAGAGCATCAGGTCATGTCTCTCATGCTACCACTAGGCAACAAGCATGCCCTACCTTAAAGACTGCTTACAGTTCTTTTTTTAACTCAGTACTTACTGTGGAGCTTGGTACATAATAGGTACATAATAAATTTCTCTTGAATATGTTAATAAAAAATAAATGATTTTCTCTTAGAATTAATCTTGATCAGCCCATGTTAGCAGTTTCCAGTGAAACCTTTGTTCTATCTCTTGACTCAGGTTCAAAATCCAAGGTCCCCTCATCTCAGGCTTTGCAGCAGTGATGCTGTTTTGCTATCTGTTACAGATATCAAATGAGCAGCTTCAAATAAAAAGTGACATGAGAACTCTTAATGAAAGTGGCAAAAGAACACAAGAAATCAATTAGTAGCATGCTAGTGATCTCAACATACCAGGCCCTGCTAACTCTATCAAAGAGTATATGACTCTACTCCCAGTTTCAAAGAAGAGGATGAACTTTTGTAAAAGCAAGGACTCTACTGAGGTCAATAACTATGGAAATTTCATTATAAAAAAGTCCAGAACTAGTTCTCTCACTTTACATAACCTGGAATTCAGTGATCTTAATTATTGATTATTTCACAACTCAAAGACAAGATAATGCCATTTTCAAAAGTGCTCACAGATAGATTTGTCCACTGATGGAAAACATGTTCAGCTATGAAGTAGCATTGATTTTTGGCATTATTGCTTAAATAATCTTAGCTAATAGAGAAAGCTGTGTTATTTTTGTACAAGTGCTATGATTTCATATTAAGGTTTTGTTCCTTTTATGTTGCTGTGGTTAAATGTTACAGTGATTTAGGATGAGGTTTAGTTGCTAAAGAAATAAAAGACTTCCATGTGTCAGCTGGTGTTCTGTGATGACCTAGAGGAGTGGGAAGGAGGGAAGGGTGGAGAGAGAGTGGTTCAGAGGGAAGGAACACATGTATGCTTATGGCTGATTCACAATATTGTAAATCAATTGTCCTCCAAACAAACATAATTTTTTTAAAATATGCTATAAAAAGGAAATAAAAAACTTAAACACAGTACAGTTGACCCTTGAACAACACAACTTTGAACTGCATGTGTGTGTGTGTGTGTGTGCACCTGCACACACTTAGTTGTTCAGTCATGTCCTACTCTTTGCAACCCCATGGACTGTAGTCTGCCAGGCTCCTCTGTCCACGGGATTCTCCCGGTCAGAATAAAGGAGTGGGTTTGCCATGCCCTCCACCAGGGTATCTTCCTGACCCAGGAATTGAACCAGGATCTCCTTTTGGCTCAACTGGTAAAGAATCCACCTTCAATGCAGGAGGCCTGGGTTCAACTCCTGCGTTGGGAAGATCCCCTGGAGAAGGTAAAGGCTACTCACTCCAATATTCTGGCCAGGAGAATTCCATGAACTGTGTAGCCCATGGGGTCGCACAGAGTCAGACACGACTGAGTGACTTTCACTCCTTCATTGCAGGAGGATTCTTTACCAGCTGAGCTACCCAGGAGCTGTATGAGTCTACTTATATACAATTTTTTTCAATAGTAAATACTATTATAAGTTACCACAGGATCCGAGGTTGGTATCCATGGGACCTGGAATTGGATAAGGAGAAAACCATGAATATGAAGAACCAACTATAAATTAAACCCAGGTTTTCAATTTCAAAGAGGTTAGCACCCCCTAGCCCCTATGTTGGAGAAGGCAATGGCAACCCATTCCAGTACTCTTGCCTGGAAAATCCTATGGATGGAGGAGCCTGGTAGACTGCAGTCCATGGGATTGCTAAGAGTGGGACACGACTGAGTGATTTCCGTTTCACTTTTCACTTTTATGCATTGGAGAAGGAAATAGCAACCCACTCCAGTGTTCTAGCCTGGAGAATCCCAGGAACGGGGGAGCCTGGTGGGCTGCCCTCTATGGGGTCGCAGAGTCGGACATGACTGAAGCGACTTTGCAGCAGCAGCCCCTTTGTAATTTTCTGGGCTCCAAAATCACTGCAGTGGTGACTGGAGCCATGAAATCAAAAGACGCTTACTTCTTGGAAGAAAAGTTATGACCAACCTAGATATTCAAAAGCAGAGACATTAATTTGCCAAAAAGGTCCATCTAGTCAAGGCCATGTTTTTTCCAGTGGTCATGTATGGATGTAAGAGTTGGATTGTGAAGAAGGCTGAGTGCCGAAGAATTGATGCTTTTGTACTGTGATGTTGGAGAAGACTCTTGAGAGTCCCTTGGACTGCAAGGAGATCCAACCAGTCCATTCTAAAGGAGATCAGCCCTGCATGTTCTTTGGAAGGAATGATGCTAAAGCTGAAACTCCAGTACTTTGACCACCTCATGCAAAGCGTTGACTCATTGGAAAAGACTCTAATGCTGGGAGGGATTGGGGGCAGGAGGAAAAGGGGACAACAGAGGATGAGATGGATGGATGGCATCACCGACTCAATGGACGTGAGTTTGAGTAAACTCTGGGAGTTGGTGATGGACAGGGAGGCCTGGAATGCTGCAATTCATGGGGTCTCAAATAGTCAGACATGACTGAGCTACTGAACTGAACTGACCCCCTATGTTGTTCAATGGCAAGCTGCATTTGTTCTGCTATATCCACTGTAATCCAATTCATCAGATAGAAACGTCCTGCAGCTAAACAAAATTCAAACTTTACTATATTTCATAGGACTTCTGTTCCAAATTCTCTCAATTTATGAACAAATAACAATGGACAATACAAATCACTTGATCTCAGTTTATTCATCTGTGTAATGGAAGGTTTGGAATAGATGTCTATAGATTCCAGGATACAAACACATGTTGTAATTCTAGACCAAAAAAACAAACAAACAAACAAACAAAAACAAACCTGATTAAATTGATAGTCAATGAGATTAAACTGTGATGGGTCTATCAACTTTATTTCACCTAAGTTTCTATCAAATGGTCACTTCATATAAGTTTCTCTCCTGAGAATGGAACCTAAGATTTTAATTTGAAAAGTTATATTTCTCTTTCTCATGGTGATGTATGTTTTCATTTAGAAAAAAAATCTTCAGAAGTTAGACATGAGTTTTAAAACTCACCAAAATAGAAAAATAACATATGCATTATCACTGCTTTATAGAATAATGATCTGCTTGTTAACCACTTTGAACTTTTCAGAGTAATACATAGAAAGATAAAAAAAACAATTTATCACTAAACCATAATTTTAATGCATACTATATGGAACATTGAACTTAAGTTATTAGCTTCACAATGTGTTCTGATAACTTAGAGGCATTCCTGTTACTTAAATTGATACAATTTGATGTTACTTTACAATACATGCTTGATGACAAAACTATAACTTTGCCATTATTTCCAAATAAAAGCTATATCTCTTAATTTACTTATAATTCTATTATTTTTCATGAGATTTCTATTATGTTAAACTATTCCTTTGGAATATTTTGGTGAAAATATTACTATATGGAGTTGTTCATATATAGTATTTTTTTAAAAAGCTTTCAAGTTGTAAGCCAGCCATAAAATGTACGGCAGATTAAAAGATAAAAAGGGATTAAAAGTCTAAGAGAAAGTGAGTTATAGCTATATGGGGTTACTCATGAATTTATTTTATGATCTAGCTGAGGAGACAGAAAAGAGACCAAATGAAAAGTGGGCAGACAGCATGAGACGGTGCTCCAGAAGCACAAGAATATTCAGAATATTATAGTCATGAATTTGACTCATATTTGATTTAAAAGGTAGATTGAAAACTTGGTGAAGGGCAATTTTGCTTGGTACAATTACAAATTATGGGTTCCTGGTATTATAAAAGAAGCTGTGAGAAGATAAATTTCAGGAAGGGGTTTGATGTCCTTGCTTGGAAAGATTTAGCAGCTGGCCAGAAAGTCCACTGGCAAACCACAGTTCTTAATGCATGAAGGGGTGAGATTCAGATCCAAGTTCTCCTCTTCCTCCTTTAGAGCACTAAGCCTGGTGTCAAACTCAGTAGAAGTTTGCATACCTTTGAAGGTTTGGATAGCAGTTATGTCCATTCTCTAAGTCTACCTAACCGAGGAGTGATGAGTCAAAGGAAAGTATATATCTTGCTGCTGTGGTCTCTCCCTTATTGTCTTGTCTATAGGTACTGACAGGTCCCCCCCTACCCCCCTCCAACCCACCACTGGAGTCAGGCCCAGGAGCATGGCTTTTTTGTAATCTGTGACTTTAGGGCTAGGGTTTGTCTATTTATTAGGCTCATTCTCCAGTTGGGTTGCTCTACATATATTGCTTTTTGTTTTATTTTTTCCCTTTTGTCCTGATTTTTCTTGATTCCCAGGAATCCACTTCCTGTAAAATCCAAGTAATAGAATGCAGGGTCCTAGTAGACCCCATTTTTAGAATTTTCCATCTAAGAGAGAAAGCTTCAACATCTCACAACCTCTGTTTCTTAGCTGTGAACAGTGAGATGTTGCACTGAGGTGAAGCCTTGAGTCTTACATAATGTCCAGAGAACAGAAACCCAAGAATCCCAACCCACTAATACAGTGATTAAGGCTAAACACCAGGGAATCTCTCAAATATGCTCTAGGGAAAAAAATTTTTTTTCACCAGTTTTTTCATTTATTGAGCAATCAGTTAGATAACCATTTTTGTGGCAGCTAATACTACACTAGATACTGAGAATATAAGAAATTTTAAAAAGCAAAATCAAAAGAAAACCTTGTTCTTAAAAAATAGTTTAAAAAAATAGTTTTCAATCATATAAGCTTACTTTATATGATTTCTTTTATGGAACTCAGAAAATAATACTCATCTACAGCTCCCTCTTCTTTCTGAAAAAAAAAAAAAGGTTCAAGTACAACAAATATATATTGGACAGGCATAGTGCATCAAATACTGACCAAAATATTTTATGTGCTTATTTCACTTAAGGCTTGAAACCCTCCTACCTCCTATAATTAACTTCATTTTTACAAATGATAAAGTACTGCTTGGGCTTCCCTGATGGCTTAGATAGTAAAGAATCTGCCTGTAAAGTGAGAGATATGGATTCAATCCCTGGGTCAGGAAGATCCCCTGATGAAGGGCATGGCAACCCACTCTGATATTCTTGCCTGAAAAATACCATGGTCAGAGGAGTCTGGCAGGCTACAGTACATGGGGTTGCAAAAAGTCAAACATGACTGAGTGACTAAGCACAAAGTACTGGTTGCTCCTTGGAAGAAAAGCTATGACAAACCTAGTGAGCATATTAAAAAGCAGAGACATTACTTTTCCAACAGAGGTCCGCATAGTCAAAGTTATGGTTTTTCCAGTAGTCATGTATGGATGTGAGAGTTGGACCATAAAGAAGGCTGAGCACTGAAGAACTGATGATTTGGAACTGTGGTGTTGGAGAAGACTCTTGAGATCCCCTTGGGCAGCATGGAGATCAAACCATTAATCCTAAAGGAAATCAACCCTGAATATTCATTGAAAGCACTGATGCTGAAGCTGAAGCTCTAGTACTTTGGCCACATGATGCAAAGAACCAACTAACTGGAAAAGACTCAAGCTGAGAGAGATTGAGGGCAGGAGGAGAACGGGGGTGACAGAGGATGAAATATTTGCATGGCATCATTGACTCAATGAACATGAGTTTGAGCAGATTCTGGGAGAGTGTGAAGGGCAGAGAAGCCTGATGTGCTGCAGTCCATAGGCTCGCAAAAAATTCGGACATATTGAGTGACTGAACAACTTAAAAGTACTCTTGGTATTCTGTGGAGCTGGGAAAACTTTGGCTGTTGACAAAGACTTTGCCCTTAGCCACTCCCCTGCATCACCTCCAGGACACAGGAATTTTGTAAAGTGACTGAGCTTTTCCATTTTCCTTGGCTTTACTTGATACAACTTTCTTTTCTTTCTTTTCTAATCTGGAATTGAGACATTAGCAATACATTACTTGTTTTAATGTTTGTACTTTTCTAAGATATTTTAAATTCAAGAAGTGTAATACCTTCAGCTTTGTTATTCTTTCTTAAGATTGCTTTGGCTATACTGATTTATTTATTTATTTGCAGTTCTAAATGAATTTTAGAATTGTTTTTGTCTATTTCTGTAAAGACTACTATTGGGATTTTGATAAAAATTACATTGAATCTGTAGATCACTTTGGGTAGTATGGCTATTTTAACAATATTAAATCTTCCATTCACTGAATGTGGATGTCTTTTCATTTCTTGATGTCTACTTCTTTCATCAATGTTTTATAGTTTTCCAGATACAAGTCTTTTACCTACATTGTTATTACCAAGTATTTTACTCTTTTTGATAATATTGTAAATGCAATTATTTTCTTAATTTCTTTTTTTATAGTTTGCTGTTAGTGATAGAAATGAAACTAATTTTTCTATATTGATTTTGTTTCCTGCTGTTTTACTGAATTCGCTCATTAATTTTAATAATTTTGAGGGACATCTTTAGGGTTCTCTACAAACAAAATTATGCCATCTGAAAACAGAAATGATTTTACTTTTCCCTTTCAGCTTTGAATGTCTTTTTTTCCCTTCTTTTTGTTTTCCCTTTTTTATTTTCCTATTTGTTCGGGCTAGAATTTCTAATATGATGTTGAATAGAATTTTTCAAAAGTGGATATCATTGCCTTCATCCCAATCTTTAAAAAAAAAAAAAAAAAAGCTTTCAGTTTTTCACCATTGAGTATGATGTTAGCTATAAGCTTCATTCTTTAATTTCAAAAATAACAGTATAGGTCACTGGAACAGAAAAGAGAGCCCAGAAATAAATCTATGCGCATAAGGTCAACTGGTCTATGATAAGGGCTATAAGAATACACAATGGGAAAAGGACAATCTCTTCAACAAATGATATTGGGGAAACTGGATATTCACAGGAAAATAAAATTGGACTCAACTTATTACATACACAATAATTAATTCAAAATGGATTAAAGGCTTAAGTGTTAAAACTTGAAACTGTAATAAAAACATAGGGAAAATCTTCATGACATAAGTGTAAGCAAAGATTTTTTTAATATGACCCCAAAAACACAAACAATGGAAGGAAAAATAGACAAATGAGACTATATTAAGCAAGAAATCTTCTGTACAGAAAAGTAAACAATTGACAGAGTGAAAAGGCAACCTACAGAATAGAAAAAAAAATTGCAAACTATATATCGGATAAAAGGTTATTATCCAACATACTTAAAAAAAAAAACCTCTTACAATTCAACAGCACACACACAAAAAAAGAAAATAGGCCAACAGGCAATTTGATGTTAAAAATGGGCAAAGGATTGGCACAGACATTTTTCCAAAGAGTACATACAAATGTCCAACAGTTATACGAAAAGATACTCAATATCATTTATCAACTTGGACATGAAACTCAGAACCAAAATGAGATATGACTTCATACCTTTTAGAATGGTGATTACTTTTTTTTTTTTTTTTAAGTGCAGGTAGTTGATGATGTGGAGAAATTATAATCCTTATCCCTTGTTCATGTTTGTGGGAATGCAATATGAAGGAAATGTAAAATGGTGCTATAGAAATACCATGGAAATTTCTCAAAACAATAAAAACAGAACTACTACATTATAGACCAAGGCCACTTTGGGGTATACATCCAAAAGAACCTAAATTGAGTTTTCAAAGGGATATCCACACTTCCATGTTCACTGTAGCATTATTCACAATAGGAAAGATATAGAAACAACTTAAATGTCCATTGACAGATGACTGGATGAAGGAAACATGAAATATACACACAACGAAATATTATTCAGACTTTAAAAAAAGAAAATCTTTATATATTCAACACCACTGAGGAATCTGGAGAACATTATACTAAGTGAAATAAGACAGGCACAGGACAAATACTGCATGATTCCACTTATGTGAGGTATAAAAATAGTCAGACTGAAAAACAGAGCAGTATATTGGTTGCCAGTAGTGATGTATGGATGTGAGAGTTGGACTATAAAGAAAGCTGAGCAGAAGAATTGATGCTTTTGAACTGTGGTGTTGGAGAAGACTCTTGAGAGTCCCTTGGACTCTCAAGGAGATCCAACCAGTCCATCCTAAAGGAAATCAGTCCTGGGTGTTCATTGGAAGGACTGATGTTGAAGTTGAAGCTTCAGTACTTTGGCCCCCTGATGTGAAGAGCTGACTCATTTGAAAAGATCCTGATGCTGGGAAAGATTGAGGGCAGAAGGAGAAGGGGATGACAGAGGATGAGATGGCTGGATGGCATCACTGACTCAATGGACATGAGTTTGGGTAAACTCCGGGAGTTGGTAACGGCCGAGGAGGCCTGGCGTGCTGCAATTCATGGGGTCGCAAAGAGTTGGACACAACTGAGCGAATGAACTGAACTGAACTGATATTGGTTGCCAGGGGCTGGGAGAAGGGAGAATGGGGTGTTGCTGTCCAACAATTTACAAAGTTTCAGGTTTACCAGAGAACTTCTAGAGAACTGCTGTACCATATTCTGCCTATAGTTACTATATTGTCCACTTAAAATTGTTGTGTTCTAATTATAATAAAAGAAAAAAGATTATATTATACTTTTTAAAATTCAAGTAGTCAATAGTCTATTTTGTTAAACTTAGCATTATTTTTAAGTTTCAGTCTGTCTGATATTAACCCACTCCAGTATTCTTGCCTGGAGAATCCCATGGACAGAGGAGCCTGGTGGGCTACAGTCCATGGAGTTGCAAAGAGTCAGACATAACTGAATGAGTAACACTTCCACTTCCACTAATGGATCTGTAAATATGAAGAAAATACAAATTTCAAAGAACTGAAGGCTAAGTTCACAAGAACTAAGGTAGCTATACACTGGGTCTCCTGTGTCTCCTGCTTTGGTGGCTCAGATGGTAAAGAATCTGCCTGCAGTGCAAGAAGCCCTGATTCAATCCCTGAGTTGGAAAGATCCCCTGGAGAAGGGAATGACTACTCACTCCAGTAGTCTTGCCTGGAGAATTCTATGGACAAAGTCTGGTGGGCTATGTTCTACAGAGTCCCAAAGAAATGGACTAGACTGAGTAACTAACACTTTTTCAAGAATAAGTAGGAAAAAAAAAAGAATAAATAGGAGATATGTCCATTGAGGCTTAGATTTATTTATTTTAATCTTATTATTTAAAAGTCTAGTACCATTGAATCCCATGTGTTCACGTTCAGGAAAACTGGAAATTAATCTTGTATATAAGCCTTGATTATAGATGCAGTTTGATACTTCACAATTTATTGATTTGAAAACTGAAGATGAATAGTAGTTGTCTTACTGAAACTGAAAATAGATTACAAAGCAACATTTGTAAGATTATAGCAAACAATATCACCAATATTTAATTAAGAAGCAATGTCTGGATTTCAGCATTATATTTTTAGTACCAGACAGTTATTTTCAGTGGATTTTTTTGTTCATGTCATTATAATTTAGACACTGATACATTATGCTGATTCTTCCATTACTGGAAATCACATTTTATCAGTATTTATTCTTAAGTCAAGATGTTTGTATTATCCATGCAATTTGCTCTGGAAAGAAGTGAAAGTCACTCAATCGTGTGTGACTCTTTGCGACCCCACGGACTGTATAGTCCATGAAATTCCCCAAGCCGGTATACTGGAGTGGGTAGCCATTCCCTTCTCCAGGGGATCTTTCCAACTCAGGGATCAAACCTAGGTCTCCGTCATTGCTGGCAGATTCTTTACCAGCTGAGCCACAAGGGAAGCCCGAGAATACTGGAGGGGGTAGCCTAACCCTTCTCAAGCGGACCTTCCCCACCCAGGAATCGAACTGGGATCTCATTCATTGCAGGTGATTCTTTACCAACTGAGCTATCAGGGGAAGCCCTGCATTTACAGAGGCATATACAAAGATCATGTGGAGCAATTTTAGAAAAAATAAAAATGATGCATTATTATGATTACTTTATCAATGTTTTCAATTACTTTTTTAATCAAGAAGTCATAAGTCATTTGAACCAGAAATAGATGGCCTGCATTGCTTTCACATTTTAGCAGGTCTTTCCATTATACTTCAACTACTATACTGAATTGCTAACCTTTCTATAGAGCTATATATTTGACAATATTTTGTTTTCATTAAAATATAGTGAAGTTGCTCAGTCATGTCTGACTCTTTGTGACCCCATGGACTGTAGCCTACCAGGCTCCCCAATCCTTGGAATTTTTCAGGCGAGAGTACTGGAGTGGTTTGCCATTTTCTTCTCCAGGGGATCTTCTCGACCCAGGAATCGAACCCAGGTCTCCTGCATTGCAGGCAGACGCTTTACCGTCTGAGCCGCCAGGGAAGCCCTTATTTAAATATAGTTTCACCTAATTTTTGCAACTACCCTATAAGGTAACAATAATTATAATGAGCTTTGTTCTAAGCACTTCTCTTATATTAGTGCATTTAATCCTCACAACAATACTGTGAAAAAAAACTATCATCTGCTTTTTACAGGTGATGAAACTAAGGCAACAAGAGTTTATGTCATTTGCCCATCAGATCAGATCAGATCAGTCCCTCAGTCATCTCCGACTCTTTGCGACCCCATGAATTGCAGCACGCCAGGCCTCCCTGTCCATCACCAACTCCCGGAGTTCACTCAGATGCACGTCCATCGAGTCAGTGATGCCATCCAGCCATCTCATCCTCTGTCGTCCCCTTCTCCTCTTGCCCCCAATCCCTCCCAGCATCAGAGTCTTTTCCAATGAGTCAACTCTTTGCATGAGGTGGCCAAAGTACTGGAGTTTCAGTTTTAGCATCATTCCTGCCAAAGAAATCCCAGGGCTGATCTCCTTCAGAATGGACTGGTTGGATCTCCTTGCAGTCCAAGGGACTCTCAAGAGTCTTCTCCAACACCACAATTCAAAAGCATCAATTCTTTGGCGCTCAGCCTTCTTCACAGTCCAACTCTCACATCCATACATGACCACAGGAAAAACCATAGCCTTGACTAGACGGACCTTTGTTGGCAAAGTAATGTCTCTGCTTTTCAATATGCTATCTAGGTTGGTCATAACTTTCCTTCCAAGGAGTAAGCGTCTTTTAATTTCATGGCTGCAGTCACCATCTGTAGTGATTTTGGAGCCCAGGAAAATAAAGTCTGATACTGTTTCCACTGTTTCCCCATCTATTTCCCATGAAGTGATGGGACTGGATGCCATGATCTTCATTTTCTGAATGTTAAACTTTAAGCCAACTTTTTCACTCTCCACTTTCACTTTCATCAAGAGGCTTTTGAGTTCCTCTTCACTTTCTGCCATAAGGGTGGTGTCATCTGCATATCTGAGCTTATTGATATTTCTCCCCGCAGGTGAACACATTTAGAGATAGCTCATGATTCAGTCTGTCTGATTCCTCAGCTGCTGTTTGAATACCCTGTTAGGTCTCATCAAAACAGTTATATGCAGATGAATTGGGATGGTTAGCTAGAAACATAATGATTAGTTTCAGAATGGTTCACTCTTGTAACAGAAGATTCATGCAAGCTCCCCAATATATGTTCAGACACAATTGTGGGTAGCAAATTTGAACCCATGGCCTAGATATAATTTCATGTTTCATCACTCTGAATTACAGTTGCATTTCAATATGTCTTGTGCATTGATTTATATGGCTGCCCCTGGTCGCTCAGTGGTAAAGA
The DNA here is from genome assembly GCF_019923935.1 of Bubalus bubalis. NCBI lineage: Eukaryota > Metazoa > Chordata > Mammalia > Artiodactyla > Bovidae > Bubalus > Bubalus bubalis. The sequence goes on along the minus strand of NC_059175.1, from coordinate 51,295,422 downwards.
GTCCACCTGTCAAGCAGGAGACATGGATTCAATCTGTGAATCTAGAAGATTCCCTGACAGAGGAAGTGGCTACCCACTCTAGTATTCTTGCCTAGAAAATCCCATGGACAAAAGATCCTGGCCAATACAGTCCATGGTGCTGCAAGAATCAAATACGACTGAGCAATTACACAGTCACAGCAGTTAATTTAAATGTGTAAATTATAAACATAGCTTAGTTTACCAAAAAATAACTTAATATGGCTAAAAGTAATAATCCCTAGCCCGTTTGTTACATTTTCTTTATATGAATTATCAGCCCTGGGATTTCTTTGGAAGGAATGATGCTAAAGCTGAAACTCCAGTACTTTGGCCACCTCATGCAAAGAGTTAACTCATTGGAAAAGACTCTGATGCTGGGAGGGATTGGGGGCAGGAGGAGAAGGAGAAGACAGAGGATGAGATGGCTGGATGGCATCACTGACTCAATGGACGTGAGTCTGAGTGAACTCCGGGAGTTGGTGATGGACAGGGAGACCTGGCGTGCTGCAATTCATGGGGTCGCAAAGAGTCGGACACGACTGAGCGACTGATCTGATCTGATCTGAAATGTATTTTTTCTTTACACTATTTTCCTTTACTACACCATCAGGACTTTCCAAATATCTCAAAGTTGCATCAGTATCAGTATGTTATTAAATTCTTATTTTGTTAATTGATTCTTCCCACCATCTTCCCATCCACCTGCTTGACCGGATGGATAGCTCTGAAGTCTCCATGTCATGTTTAACTCTTTCTTAGGTTAGTCCCTTATTTTTGGAGAAGGAGATTCTAGTATGACTTTCAAACATGTATTGGGAATGTTTATTGTATATATACTTCCTTGAATTTAACCTTGAAGTATATGTGACTATTTACATTGGTCATTCTTGGTTGGAAATCACCTTTCTTTATAACACAAAATCCATTGCTTCATTAACTCCTTAACATCCATCCTGTTTTCATGCTGCTCCTAAGAAAGACTAATGGAATTCTGATTATCCACTTAAAGTGAATTATTTGCTCATTCTCTTATTTTTGTTTTCATTTTTGTGTCTGCATGTATGTTTCATTTCCTCTTTTGAAATTTTGGGATTTTCTCTTAATCATTGTCATTCTAATATTTTTGTCTCTTTTTCTCATTCATTATTCGGGGTCTTCAATGGGTGAAAAATTTCAACTTCCTGCTCATATCTGTAGATTATATACCTCTTATATACTATTTCTTTCATAATTGTCTAAATTTCTCTATGTTATCTTTCTAGAACTGTTATTCTTAGATCCTCTGCATTGATGATTTTCCAAAGTTCTTTCTCACATTAAAAAAAATAGATGTTTTGCTGTATTTCCTTGGAAAATATCTCAGTTTTTTTCATTAAATGTGTCTCCAAATAACTTATAAGACAAAATCTTCTTTCTTCCTCTTTTAAGTGTTTTGTGTTGCAGTTTTCTTAAAATGTATGTTGATCTTTGATTCTGGCTCATCTTTTAAGATGGAACAGTAAAATCATTTTGACGTCTCTCTGTGTGTGGTCAGAATATGTTTATTTAGGGCAGAGTCTTCTAATCCATGCACCATGGACTAACAGTGTGCTATAAAGGTATTACAAGTTTAGCATGGATTTGCCTCTACCTATGAAGCAGCAAGACACAAGTATGTGGTCACCTTTGCCATGGAGCCAATAATTTCCTCCAATGTTCAGTGGAAATGTTCTTGTTATCTATAATTGTTTTCACATGGAAATATTTTATTAATATCAATATTTATGTAATAAAATGTGATAGAAAAAGGGTGTGTGTGTGCTAAGCTATTTCAGTGGTGCCTGGACTCTGTGTGACCATACTGACTGTAGTCCACCAGGCTCCTCTGTGCATTGGATTCTCCAGGCAAGAATACTGGAGTGGGTTGCCATGCCCTCCTCCTGGGGATCTTCCCAACCCAGGGGCCAAACCCACTTCTCTTATCTCTCTTGCATGGCAGGCAGTTTCTTTACCACTAGCACCTCTTGGAAAACTCATTTAAATCTTAAGCAACAAATATTAATACCACTGAAACATCTAGGTTTTCATAATTAGTCATACAAAGTAACTGATGAAATAAAGGATGTTCTATGTCTATGTTCATGTATGTAAGTTTTTAAAGAAATCTATCCACCTATGTATCTATCTATGTATCCATCCATCTATAATTCAGGAAATATCCTAACATCTCTAAGATCTGTTTTCTTATCCTAAAAATATTAATAATTAAAAGCATGTATCTCCAGAAGTTATCTTCAATTAAAAATGAAAATTTAAGGAAGAGAGAAGCTAAGATGTCTTTCAGTGCTCATACATCAAATAACAGGAAAGCTGAGTTATTATTTATTTATATTTTAAATATAGACTTTTTTACTCAATCACTGGAGATTCTGGGGTCTATATTTTTATATCTCCCTATTACATTTTCAATGATTTAGGAACTTGATGTACCCCCCAAAAATAGTGAAGTTTATTGCATTTTATGTATGTTATATTCTCTGACTTTAAGAAGTTTGCAATCAAAGTGTTAGATTCACAAAGCAGTTAGAACAATAGACCAAACAGAACATAACTTTATGACAATCATAAATTTATGATTGTCATAAGCTTTATGAAAAATAGTTTGAAGAGATTGATCTACATCTTTAGAGTAGTTGAGAGAAATGTTTGTGGTGCATACGTGACTGAACTTTGAGTCTGAATAGTGGTTTTAGAGGAAAAAAGTATTGGAAGGAAGCTATCCAAGTGATAAAAGTGGTATAAAAGAATACCAGAAAGCAGAAATGAGCATGCCCCTCAAATCCACAAGATAATTTTTCAGCAATAGGATGAGTTGTATTATGAAGAAAAAATGAAAACAAAATGAGTAAGGTCAGAATGTGGGCTATAATCTCTCTCAGGGCCTTCATCAACACATTTAACAAAAGTTTCTTGGGAGTGCCCCATAACCCTCAAACTGTTCATGGTACTTTTGTTCATGTTAAAGACAAAATAGCTTTTAAGATTTGCAGAAGGCAATGTTAAAAGGATTTCTTCTATCACATTCCAAAATATTTAGCTATCAGCAATGAAATTTTCTAACTACTTAGAATATTATTATCACAAAGTTGTTCAGTCGCTAAGTTATGTCTGACTCTTTGTGACAGCATGGATTGCAGCATACCAGGTTTCCCCGTCCTTCACTATCTCCCAGAGTTTGCTCAAACTCGTGTCCATTGTGTTGGTGATGCCACCCAACCATCACATCATCTCATTAAGAATTTCAACTATTTTATTTCTCTATTTTTTTAATTCCTGATTTACTGGCTCTAGACTGCCAGCATTTAAGAAGTAGGCAGGCCAATTATTAAAAAGATGGCTGACAGACCATCACCTTTCTCTGTGTGATCATCAGTGATAACACGAGACACTGCTGGTATTTGAAAGATCTTCAACTGGCCTCCTATGATATTCAAGTTATCCCCATTTTGCTCTCTGGAGACTCTGAGGATCTGTAGCTTACATGTGAGTGTGTGAAGTGAAAGTTCTCAGTCCTGTCAGACTCTGTGTGAACCCATGGACTATACAGCCCATAGAATTCTCCAGGCCAGAATACTGGAATGAGTAGCCTTTCCTTTCTCCAGGGGATCTTCCCAACCCAGGGATGGAACCCAGGTCTCCGCATTGCGGGTAGGTTCTTTACCAGCTAAGCCACAAAGGAAGCCCATAGCTCACATGATGACCTTCGCACATTGGAAGCTAGCTGTCATGTTGCTCCATATTGCTTCTACTTTTCTTCCAGCTGAATACTCTACACCATTCAGTTATTTCTTGTATAGCATGGCTTTTCACCATGTCCTTCTTGTTTTGCTTCTCCCGGTCTCTCCAGAACTGCTAATTGTCATTCCTGGCATTCAGAAATGAACTTTTGAGCTGTAGAAAAATCAGTACCAGGCTCCCCTGGTGGTTTATGATAAAAAAAGAAAATCTGCCTGCCAATACAGGAGATACAGGCTTGACCCCTGACCCAGGAAGATCCCATATGTCACAGAGCAACTAATGAGCCTGTACTCTAGCGCCCGGGCACTGCAACTACTGAAACCCACACACCCTAGAGTCTGTGTTCTGCAACAAGAGAAGCCACAGCAATGAGAAGTCTGAGAACCACAAATAGAGAGTAGCCCCTGCTTGCTGCAACTTGAGAAAAGCCAAAGAAGACTAGCACAACAAAAAATAAATAAGTGCATAAAATTATATTAAAAAAAAAAGAAAAGTCAGTGCTTAGCTGTGTGAGACTGTAGTTTGTATTAATTTAATCAGAACATGCATTAACTATATTAGGTAACTAATTTTATTGTTGGGCACAGGAACTAGGAATAAAACATAGCTTGGCTCCATGCTGGGAGTAGATGGCATAAGCCGGAACTGCTATGAATCCAGTCTTTCTTCTTTTAGCCCCAGGTTATCTTTCAACTATTTTCTATTAGCATTAAATCATTTAATTGAGCACTCCCTCTACATAAAATGCCTGAGGGTGCAAGATTAAAAAAAAAAAAAAAGATACATTTAAGAGAGTCTTACAAGAGGTCTATATTAGCCAAGTTTAGGAAATGTCAACCCACTCCAGTATTCTTGCCTGAAAAATTCCACGGACAGAGCAGCCTGGCAGGCTACAGTGCAAGGGGTCACAAAGAGTCCGACAGGACTGAGCCACTGAGCACACATGCACAGGGCCATAATGTACAGGCAAATATTTGGTTACAATTTGGTTACAATGTTAACCTATTTGCATAGAGGATCTGAAAAAGAGAGGACCTGCTTTCCTTTCTTTTTTCTCCTATAATTTAGTTTAATGTAAATTCAGATTATTAAATATTTATTTCTTTAAATGAAACATGGAGAGTTCTTTGCGTTCAAGCTTTAAGGAGCTAGTTTTTAGTTAATTGAGAACACCTGATGGTTAGCTCAACGCTAACATAATTTACAAATGCCAGGAGACAGCACTTCCATTTAGAAAATAATATAGATTGTTTTATCTAAATACAGAACACATTTTTATAGAAATTAAATGCAGCTATAATCCCAATAGCTAGGAGCTGTTTCTGATAATATTTTTAAGTTTTATTGTCATTTCCCCACAGATTTAAGTGAATTGATAAATATAAAACTGTGCTGTGTGTTTGCTAAGTTGCTTCAGTTGTGTCCAACTCTGTGCAACCCCATGGAATATAGCCTGCCCTGCTCCTCTGTCCTTGAGATTCTCCAGGCAAGAATACTGGAGTGAGGTTCCATTTCCTTCTCCAGGGGAACTTCCCAACCTGAGGGATGGAACCCATGTCTCTTACATCTCCTGCGTTGCCAGGCAGATTCTTTACCAATAAAGCCACCTGGGAAACCCATATACTACTCATAATATATTTTAATCTACTTTTTAAAATTTAATAATATATAGTGCGAACCATTCAGTTTTTAAATATCACTGACATACTATTAATAAATATTCAGTATTTCATCAAATTAGTTATCTCACTATTTTAAAAAAACTAATCCATCATTAATGTCATCTAGTTTATTTCTTGCTTTTACCATTATAAGGGCACAATGTACATCCTTGCATATATAAATGAGTGCATATTGAGAATTAATTTATTCTTAAATAAGTATTTAAAATAGAAAAGAATATCTCATTATATCCATGTATCTTATCCATATCTGATTTAATAAGAAATGGAATATATTTAAAATGCTACTCATGTATTTAATTAGGAAGATCAACATGCCTCATTGTATGTAATATTTTTCATAAGTATTTTATATTTTATAATGATTAAAATTTTTATAAGTGATTTTTATAAAACCATTATTTTTCACTTAAAGAACTATTTGAAATAAAGATTTTATTTAAAAAATAGTATTAGATCAACAAAAGTACTTAATTTTAAAAAAGTACTACTTTCTGAACCCCAAAGTGTATAGGAGACATTTTTCTTTAAGCAGTAATGTAACTGAGCTTAACAAAGTGGGTATGGGGAGGTCTGGCTTCTGGCTCACAGCAGAGGAGCATTGCAATTTCATCAGGAGGCCCCGAGGCTCTGAGCATATTCCCCTCCCTGTCACAGCAGGTTTTTGCAAAGCTGTAGTTGCTGCACATGTAACCAGACAGGTCAACATCACGTTTCTGGGGCTTATCTTTAGAAAGAAAAATATTACCAGTAATATGCTGTGAAGCCAGACTCTTGAAGCTACTTTTACACAGTCAAGTGAAACAAAATATTTTACCCAAAGAAGCCTCTTCCTGGTCTGGGTATTCAACATGTGTGCAGCCTTGATAACACACATCATCACTGTTGAATGTTGAACAAAATCAGGAAGGAATATTTTTCTGCTCTTTTGCATTCAAGACATCGCAAAATACACTTTTTTTTTTCAGTTTTATCCTTCTGATGTAAGAAGTAACCAAATCCATAAATGTAATATCACTGGTTTTCTAGACAGATGATGAAAAACAGCTGCCTTTGCCTAAAATCCCTTTTTGTGCTGGCATTGGAAGTCAGAGTAACTTTTCTGAGTATATCAGTTATCACCACCTGGCAAGATTTGACTTTTGTGGGTCATGGAACGCAGTAAAGTATCAGGTATAGTCTGAGACACTTCCTTTTATAATACAAACTATATTTGATCAGCAAAACATAAATCTCAGAGCTTCCTTCTATGTTTCAGGAAATATAGAAAGGGAGTTTAAATGATTGATGCTTAAATTAATCAATTCCAGACATAGTGTCCTATTTTTAGTTTTGTTAAATTATGGTAAGCACTCTCATTTTGTGGGGGGGGGGAGGGTATTGTGTGCACTTATTTCTATTTTAAAATCTAAACAACTGTTTTGCTCTAGCTGTTCAGATGTACTTCCCTCACTAATCTCCCCAAGTCAGGCACATTACCCAGCACAGCGCTCACCACAAATATTTAATTAATCATTACTTAAATGACTCTGAATAACTATTCGTGAGTGAAACTTTTGAATAAATTTGCAAAGTCAATTATTTGGTATAATTGTTAATGGCAAATAAGAGTAAAAAGACCTGCATTCTTACCTTCAAATAATCATTTGGTTAAGTAAGGATTTCAGTTGGTGTATTTCTCATGTGCTCTGGCTATTCTAATGTACACTGGACATCAAACTCAGTGGAGAAGGATAAAAAACTAATATGTGTTTTTAGTATGTTTCATATTCATTCATTTGCATTTTCATATTGTTAAATATGAGTGTGTTCCACACTTATTTTGTTGTTTAGTCACTCAGTTGTGTCTCTCTCTGTGACTCTATGGACTGAAGCATGCCAGGTTTCTCTGTCCTTCATTATCTCCCAGAGTTTGCTCAAACTCATATCCATAGAGTCTATGATGACATCCAATTCTCATCCTCTGTCATTGCCTTCTCCTCATGCCCTCAACCTTTCCCAGCATCAGAATCTTTTCCAATGGGATGGCTCTTCATGTCAGGTAACCAAAGTACTGGAGCTTCAGATCCACACCCATTAAAGCACAGTTATAGAGATAAAAGTTCCTCAATATATGTAGATTGAGCAACAGAGATGCCCATAAAGTACAAGACTGTTTGTGATCCCTTACATATTTAAAAAGTAGAATAGCTCAATCGAGTCTGTTTTATAAGACTATATTAAAAGTACAAGGATATTGTCAAGTATACTTTGTGATGTAAATATCCACATTTAGAAAAAAATGTATAAATAGAAAATTTAAAGTAAAAAATTAAATTTAATACAGTTTTTTACCAAAGAAACATACCAAAATTTTTAAAAAAGCAAGTTGAAGAGAGAAAAATCTAACTTTTTACACTTGGCATAAGTGTTGTCAGTGTTATCCAAATGAGGTAAAAGTTATGTCTTCATAGAATGTAGACTGGAATTTCAATCAGTGATGACATTAAGCCCAAACATAAGCTGTCAATATACCCAAAACACCTTCCTAAAAGAATAGCCCACCACGTGATATATGTAAGTGGCTTACATATATTATAATTGCAAAGCATTATTGTATATAATTACATACATATATTGCAATTTCAATCTGCCCAACATTAAAGAACATCTTTATGCCACCAACATTTCTTACATAGGCAAATATGAAGGCACATAAGTGATATGACTAGTGAGACAAACACAATTAAATTAATACACATTTGCCTCCTTTTCTGAGGCTCCTTTTCATGGTAAATAACACTCTGCAAGCCCTCTCCACAGGCTAAATGATGATCAGAAGTCAAACTTTGTTTTGTCAAAATATAAGTCATCTATTATATATTTGGAGGTGGCCAAAGTAGCTGAATTTATCTCTGCATGGGACAGTAAAAGTTTTCTTCAAGGAAATCGATATGGTCTACAGTTTCTATGGTTTCAGTTTCTATTTTTACTTAATTCTTCTTGCTAAATGTGCCTTATCAATTATTTTGAAACCAGGCAAGAGTGTGTGGCTAGATCAAATCAAAGCTTCCAAAGAAGGGAGGAAGGAAGGAAGGACCAAAGAGTAAGCTACGGAAAAACTTTAAATTTATTCCTAATTGATGGCTACTAATTTGAGTTCTTTTGGACTTGTTCCAACTCTGTGATGGGAAATTTAGTTGACACTAAGACAGTTTTAAATACATATAATTACTTTGACTTCAGATTATTAAAATTATATTTAAATTGTTACAATTTTCATCAAAGAGTAAAAAAGGGTATAAACTGAACTCTGGTTTGAGAATAAAAAATGTAAGTTTTAAGATGAGTACTGTGTTGATTTTAGTATTAAATCCATTTGTTTTCATTTAATAATTAAAAAACAATGATTGATAAATAGCTTCTTGGTTTAGTCATATAGATATTTGGCGAGGCTCAGAGTGATGTGGTTATCAATCACAGTGATAAGCTGTCTTGCTGGTTTAGCATGATTTTTCCTGAAATGAAACAATTTCCCCTTAGAGAATCCTATAGCTGTAGAGGGATGGTGATTTTAGGATGGCAGTGGGAATAAGTGGCACATTTATTGTTGTCACTTTTCTCACGTGTCCCAATCATATGCAGACAGTTACTTAGATCCAGAAATTAATTTGGATTGAGAAAGAAATAAGCCTTCCTCTTCTTTCTAAATTTATTCATCAGAGGATTAAAAGCCATACATTCTTCCTGTGACAGAAACTCGTGTCAGATATTTTAAATGTTTATTTTATGTAAATATATGAAATCAGTAAATATATTTAAAAATAATGTTTGTACGAAAGTAAATTTATCTACAATGGGAAATCTTTTGAGAACTCTGGTAGGAAATGGTTCTCAAGGAACTGATCTATGGCTCTTCTGATCCTCAAAGAAACAGTGATGTTGCTTGAAGTGGTGTTAGAAAAAGCAAAAGCATATTCTTCTCTGTTTTCTTCCTTACAAAAGCTGGTTGATCTAATAAATGTACTTAAACAACAACATAATTTATAAGATAATTATATCCCCAAATTTATTAATATGAGGTAGAGCGATGCTCAGAAAGAGTAAACAAACAATCAGTAACGGTTCCCATAGAATTGGTCTTACTCTGTATACAAGGATTTAGTAGAGCAAAGCTGCCTTCCTTTGATGGCTGTATCCTATTCTCTACCACTTACCAGCCATTTCACAATATTCTCCTGCATCGTGCTCTTGTCCCTAGCTTTTGAATATTCATATCTACAAGTTGATATCTCATCGGAACACTTTGAATCATTACCTTTCAAGTAATTGTGACATCGGAAGTTTGAAAGGATCATTCTAATGGGTGTTTTGTAGGAACTGTTAGTCTAAGTTGTGGCTGAGGGCAGAAGATAGGATTCAGGAATTACACTAATAGCATCTGAAAAAAACAAATAGCCACAATCAAAGGAAAATTCAACAGAGTGGGAGAAGAGAACAAATTTAGGTCCAGAAAGGCACAAAAAACTCAGAAATGGGCACATCAAAGAAAGGGCAAATTCAGACACACCTCTTCATGAGCACAGACTCACCTAGAGAAATATTTGGGCTCCTTTTTTCTTGCTAAATAGTGCTGTTCACATTTATTAGCTGTATATAGCTGTCAGCTTGGTCAAACTCTGGGACATGGTGAGGGACAAGGAGGCCTGGCAGGCTACAGTCCACGGAGTCACAAAGAGCTGGACATGACTGGGCAACTAAGCAATAACTCTCAATAGCTGTATCAAAAATGTCTTTGACTATGTGCAGTATTAAACAATTATGCTTTTTTGAGCTATTCGACTTTTCAAAAAATTCCAAGTATTTTTGTAATTTTGATTCATATTAACTATAAAATATACATATGGAGAGTCATGCTAATATTGTTTTAATATTACTAAAGATTTTTAAAGATATTTAATATTACTAAGATTTTTTTCTCTGTATCATTAGCCAGAACTGAGGAATAAAGGTTTGACTTCTTAGAAGCAGGATTCAAGTTTCATACACACTGCTATATAAAAAATAAATAACTAATGAGAACTTTCTGTACAGCACAGGGAACTCTATTCAAAACTCTGTAATGACATATATGGGGAAAGAATCTAAAAAAGAGTGTGTGTATGTATTTGTATTAATGAATATGTGTGTATGTGCTAAGTCTCTTTATTCATGTCTGACTCTGGGCAACCATATGGACTATAGCCTGCCAGGCTCCTCTGTTCATGTGATTCTCCAGGCAAGAATACGGGTCGCTGTGCCCTCCTCCACCGGATCTTCCGGATGCAGGGATCGAACCTGTATCTCTTTATGTCTCCTGCATTGGCAGGCAGTTCTTTACCACCAGCACTACTTGGGAAGCCCATGTGTATTAAAAAACTGACTCAATTGCTGTACAACCGAAACTAACACAACACTGTAAATCAACTATACTCCAATAAAACTTTTTAAAATATTTATAATCTTTTCATTCAAGAAATCATTTATTTAATACTTGTGAAAGGGGCTGCTGAAGGTGCTGGCACATGGAAATGATTGGGGGAAACAGACCTAAAGCAAAGTATAATAGGTGTTCATTAAGTGTAGAAATATACTTAAACACACACATACAACCTCCCCCCCCCGCCACACACACGCTGAAATAAACATGCAATTTGGAAAAGGAAGTAATTTTTTCTTTTTCACCCTTTAAATGTGTTCATAATTTTATCCAAATCATATAAAAATGCTACTTTTTTTTTTTAATTTAGAATGTATTTGAAATTTCCAAAGTCTTTTTTTGTTTGTTTGTTTTGACTAAGCTTTAAAACCGAGACAGAGTTGTTTTCCTTATTATCTGTATTACTTTAGAACATACAAAGGAATCTACCAGTATCTGCATTAGTCTTTCTGAATGACTTGTGACTATTTTTGATCCCTCCAAAAGCTCCCATATGAAAGAATGATGGCATAGAACATAGGTGGTTGGTAACATCTGCTCAAGTTAATTTAAGTGTGAAGTAAAATGAATCTATATAGAAAATATACTGAGACAGGTCTGGTTTTCAGACAATTATTACTTATTAACCTGCTATTTTATCACTAATTAGTTGGCTTTTTAATTTCATTTAGTTTTGTTATAAAAGGGGAGGATAAACGATAATGTAGGCATTGACATATATACACTGCTGCTAAGTCACTTCAGTCGTGTCCGACTCTGTGAGACCCTATAGACGGCAGCCCACCAGGCTCCCCCGTCCCTGGGATTCTCCAGGCAAGAACACTGGAGTGGGTTGCCATTTCCTTCTCCAATGCATGAAAGGAAAAGTGAAAGTGAGTTCGCTCAGTCGTGTCTGACTCTTAGCAACCCCATGGATTGCAGCCTACCAGGCTCCTCCACCTATGGGATTTTCCAGGCAAGAGTACTGGAGTGGGGTGCCATTGCCTTCTCCAATATATACACTACCATGGATAAAATAAAGAGCTAGTGGGAAGTTGCCCTATAATTCTGAGAGCTCAGCTCAGTGCTTGGTGATGACCTAGATGGGGAGAGGGAGGCTTGAGAAGAAGGGTATATATGTATTCTTATAGCCGATCCATGTTGTTGTACAGCAGAAATCAGCACAACAAAGCAATTATCCTCCAATTGGAAGTGTTAGTCACTCAGTTGTGTCTGACTCTTTGTAACCCAATGGACTATAGCCCACAAGACTCCTCTATCCATGGGGATTCTCCAGGCAAGAATACTGGAGTGGAACAAAATAGAAAGCCCACAGATAAATCCATGCACCTATAGACACCTTATCTTTGACAAAGGAAGCAAGAATATATAATGGATTAAAGACAATCTCTTTAACAAGTGGTGCTGGGAAAATTGGTCAACCACTTGTAAAAGAATGAAACTAGAACACTTTCTAACACCATACACAAAAATAAACTCAAAATGGGTTAAAGATCTAAATGTAAAATGAGAAACTATAAAACTCCTAGAGGAAAACATAGGCAAAACACTCTCTGACGTAAATCACAGCAGTATCTTCTATGACCCCCCTCCCAGAGTGATGAAAATAAAAGCAAAAATAAACAAATTGGATCTAATTAAACTTAAAAGCTTTTGCACAATGAAGGAAACTATAAGCAAGGTGAAAAGACAGCCTTCAGAATGGAAGAAAATAATAGCAAATGAAACAACTGACAAAGAATTAATCTCAAAAATATATAAGCAGCTCCTACAGCTCAATTCCAGAAAAATAAATGACCCAATCAAAAAATGGGCCAAAGAACTAGACATTTCTGCAAAGATGACATACAGATGGCTAACAAACACATGAAAAGATGCTCAACATCACTCATAATCAGAGAAATGGAAATGAAAACCACAATGAGGTATCATCTCACACCGGTCAGAATGGCTGCTATCAAAAAGTCTACAAATAATAAATGCTGGAGAGGGTATGGAGAAAAGAGAACCCTCTTACACTTGTGGGAATGCAAACTAGTACAGCCACTATGGCAAACAGTGTGGAGATTCTTTAAAAAAATGGAAATAGAACTGCCATATGACCCAGCAATCCCACTGCTGGGCATACACACCAAGGAAACCAGAATTGAAAGAGACACGTGCACCACAATGTTCATTTCAGCACTGTTTACAATAGCCAGGACATGGAAGCAACCTAGATGTCCATCAGCAGATGAATGGATAAGAAAGCTGTGGTACATATGCACAATGGAATATTACTCCATTATTAAAAAGAATGCATTTGAATCAGTTTTAATGATGTGGATGAAACTGGAGCCTGTTATACATAGTGAAGTAATTCAGAAAGAAAAACACCAATATAGTATATTAACACATATATATGGAGTTTACAAAGATGGTAACAATGACCCTTTATGTGAAATAGCAAAAGAGACACAGATATAAAGAACAGGCTTTTGGACTCTGTGGGAGAAGGCGAGGGTGGGATGACTTGAAATAATAGTATTGAAACATGTATATTACCATATGTGAAATAGATCGTTAGTTCAAGTTCAATGCATGAGACAGAGTGCTCAGGGCTGGTGCACTGGGATGGCCTTGAGGGATGGGATGGGAAGGGAGGTGGGAGGGGGGTTTAGGATGGGGAACACATGTACACCCATGGGTGAGTCATGTCAATGTATGGCAAAAACCACTACAATATTGTAAAGTAATTAGCCTCCAATTAAAATTAATTAATTAAAAAAAAGGATACTGGAGTGGGTAGCCATGACCTTCTCTAGGGGATCTTCCCACCCCAGGGATTGAACCCAGGTCTTCTACATTGGAGGCAAATTCTTTACCATCTGAGCTAACAGGGAATCCTCCAATTAAAAAAAAAATTTTTAAAGATACTAGACACATACACATAAACACACACACAACACACACACACACAGAGATAATGTAGGTAACAGAATAGAGCTAAGGAGAGGAAATATATTTGCATGAAGTTTCCAAGGACTTTCTGCAGGACATGGAATAAACCTCTACCATCCACCTTCCACAGCCTGCTCCTCAAACAAACCTTCTGTAGGAATACTAATGAAATTAACATTTGTGGTCCAAACCCAAAATGTAACAGGGAAGACCTGTTTTTCATGTGAAAAAAAAAAAAAGTATAGTTTTTCATGTGAAAAAAAAAAAAAGCCAAAAATGAGTAGGCTTCTCCTAGAGCTGAGTAGAGAGGCTCTGAATCCATGTGTTTTATTAATGCATGGAGCCTTCTTGACAGAGCATATCACAGAGGGCTCATCCTCCCATTAAAAAAACCTACTGTTCCAGAAACAAACTTCAGTCCATTAGGGAAGCAGGTTTTTTTCCTCTAAGCTACAAACATGGGAAACTGCATCACTCTGTTAGCTAGGCTGCTGCTCTTTCTTTCTGTCCTCAGGGGCCAGCTGAGCTGCTGACAACAGATAGCTTCTTGGCATTAAAAGTGTGTCAGAGCACAGAGGGTTCTCTGCTTCCCACCCACAGCCACTGAAGAAAGGGCACCCTATCCTACCTTCTGAAAGAGGTTTAAGTCCGGCCAAGTGGGCAAACATAAATCCCCAGTATTGAATGTAAAGGTAGATTGTGGGAAAACTTCCTTCAGAAGATTGTGCATGATGGTAAAGATACTAAGACACCCCATGAATGAAGTAACAAAGCGTAGGTGCCCACTCCTGTACTGAACAGGATCCCTCGCACCTTACGTCCATTCAACAGTGTGTGGTCCTTGGCTGCAACCCGAGTTCCAGGAAAAACTGAATCAGGCTAAACAACTTCCTTCCCTTGGGAGTTACCAGATGCCTTTAAGGGAAAGCAGATTGACTTTCCTTTAATTTTCAATTTATTTATTTTTAATTGGAGGAAAATAGCTTTACATTATTGTGTTGGTTTCTGCCATACATCAACATGAACCAACTGTAGGCATACATGTGTTCCCTCCCTCTTGAACCACTCTCTCACTTCCCACCCCATCCCACTCCTCTAGGTTGTCAAAGAACACCAGATTTGAATTTCCTGTGTCATTTAGCAAATTCCCACTGGGTACCTATTTCACATATAGTAATGTATATGTTTCAATACTACTCCTCCTATTTGTCCCACCATCTCCTTCCCCTTCTGTTCTTTGGGTTTGCATCCCCATTGCTGCCCTGAAAATAGATTCTTCAGTACCATCTTTCTAGATTCCATTTGTTGTTGTCCATTTGCTAAGGCATGTTGACTTTTTGCAACTCCATGGACTGCAGCAAGCCAGGCTTTCCTGTCCTTCACTGTTTCACAAGTTTGCTCAAAGTCATGTCTTTTGAGTTGCTGATGCCATCCAACAATCTCATCCTCTGTCATCCCCTTCTCCTGCCTTCAAAATATATGTATTAATATATGACATTTGCTTTTCTCTTTCTGACTTACTTCACTCTGTATAATAGGCTCTAGTTCATCCAACTCATTAGAAGTCATTCAAATGTGTTCCTTTTTATGGCTGAGTATTATTCCACAGTATATCACCTTTGTCCATTCACCTGTTGGTGGACATCTAGGTTGTTTCCATGTCCTAGCTATTGTAAAGAGTGCTGCAATGAGCTTTGAGGGACATGTGTCTTTTTAAATTATGGTTTTCTCAGGGTATACAGGCATGTCATTTTCAATGTCTCCATCAATTAATGGTCACAGATTTTCTTTACAAAACTGGCTGAGAGAAAGTTTCAGTATCAATCTATGAATTAAATTTCATTGGTCAAAAATATTTGCTGAATGTGACATAGGACATCTATAAGCTTCTGGCATCCTCATAGCAGATGATTACATGATTTTGCTTGTATTTTGTTAACAACAATAATGAAATCTCCAAAATGAAACTTTTATGTTACTGAAAAGAAATAAAGCATAGAATATATGCTATGCTAAATGAAAATTTGTTGACAAAGGTGATCTGAAGTTTTTACAACAGCTATTATTCACCTATCTTATATACCTTGAAGTTCCAGAACTAGCCAAAAAACAAACAGACAGAACTGTGAATTTTTCTTTTATGCTGTATTTGAGCTAACTCTAAAACAATCATATAAATGTGCATATAGTACATGTTAGTTATGTGTACATATGTTTGCAACAAAATTAGTTTTATATGAAGATTTCTCAAATATTCCTGATATAATTTATGAGATTAAAACCTCAGGGTTACAAAACATAGATCAGAGCTATTTTTAAATATAATACTAAAAATAGCTCTCCAAATTTCATCATTTGCTGGGTATCAGAATGCTTCTTCATTTATGACATTAATCAAATACTTCCATAAAAACACTGAAATTTAAATACTTATATACCATAATTAAATTAGAGAAGGTAACATTTTAAAATGTTAAGAAAATTGTGTGGGTTATATGACACTTAATGTTTGTAATAGCTTTGGTATTTTTATTAAAGTCATCATAAAATTGACATGTTCCCTCTTAATGACAGGTATGACCTTATGTAGTAAAAGAACTGTTGAATATTCAACAACTGCTTATATCATCAGAATTAATCAAAAGGTTTGGTTTATTTGGAGAAGAAATTATAAGAGAAATGCATACTAGTGGCCATGAAATGTAGATTAAAATTCTTAAAGCTAGCTGGTTTCATAAAATTTCATAAAATTTAAATTTTATGAAAGAAACTTTTATAAGCAAACAATAACATCGAGTTGAATGAAGATAAGTAGTCAAGAAAAATGGGGTGCGGGTGTGATCACCATATACTTTGAATTTTATCATGGGAACTCAAAATTAGGAAAGAATCTATAATGGAAAAAGCACTCCTCCATGGTGAATACTCCTCCAAAACTCTCTTTTAGCCAATTCCTCACTATTTGTCTTGTCTTCCAGGGAAACTTCACTTCGCAGTTCCCAAATATAGTCTTTCTACCTCTATGATTTAATTCATATTCTTCTTTCCACCTGGGGGTTCTTCCTGCCTACAATTTTTATATTTGCTGTAAATATACTCATCCTTGAAATCTAAGTATCATAACCACCATGAATTTGCCCATGACCTTTCTAGCTGGAATTAATTTTCTACTCCCCTGTGCTTCCACAAAACTCTCTACTTATATTAAAGTATTTATTGCATGCCACCTCACATTACAGATCTTTGTCTAACCAGCTAGCTTCATTCCCAGTTTGTAGATTTCTGGGAGGCAAGGGCAAGTTTAAAGCCATCTCTCACAATAACTAGAAAACCTTGTATAGTGTTTCCTTAGAAAATACATACTTTGTCGAATGTCATAAAAGGAGTTCATGGATATGGCCAGTCAAGACCCTAAATAGCTTGCTCTGGCTTCCTCAATGTCTCAGTGGGTAAAGAACTCACCTGCAATGCAGGAGACACAGGAGATGCAGCTTTGATCCCTGAGTTGGGAAGATTCACCCTCTCCCCCAGAGGAAGGCATGGCAAGCCACTCCAGTATTTTTGCCTGGAAAATTTCATAGACAGAGGAGCCTGGTGGGCTACAGTCTATGGGGTCTCAAGAATCAGACCTGACTGAGTGACTAAGCATGCACGAAGTAACTAGGCTAGAGTTACAAGCTTTCAAGTTCGTTGTGTTTGGAAAAATCAAAGACAAGCATTCTTTAGGAGAAAAAGAAAAGTCTCAAAATTTGAATTCATTTAAAATTCAAAAGGTCCCAAATATTTGAGAACTTCCAGTGGCAGAACAATGAGTTTTCAGAGACATTTAGGGCACAGTATCCCAATAGACCTGTAGGTTGTTGTTTACTCGCTAAATCCTGTCAAACTCTCTGTGACCCCAAGAACTGTAGTCTGCCAGGCTCCTCTGTCCATAGCATTCTCCAGGTGAGAATATTGGAGTGCATTACTATTTCCTCCTCCAGGGGATCTTCTCGACCCAGGAATTGTACCTGCATCTCCTGTGTCCAGGCAGATTCTTTACTCACCCCTGAGCCACCAGGGAAGCCCCGCAAAGGGCTATAGAACATCATTTATATCATGGTATATTAGCTTTATTAATGTTATTACACTCACCATTTATTACAGTAAAACTACACTGATGCATTAAAAACTGGCAGTGAAAGGGGAGTTACATACAGTAACAAACAAATGTTGGACATTCAGCAGGAAGTGTCATGATATTACTATTTCTTCACTCTGGGTGATCACTTCTAAGTGAAACTTTTTTAACAGAAAGCAAATATTTCAAAAAAACAGACTCAAGTGCCACCTCCTCTGATGCTCAGCACCATTACAGCACAACCCAGGAATATTCTCAAGAATCCACAGAATTAACACAGTAGAAAAGCCACACTGTTGCTAAACACTCACAGATGCCAAAGGGCTGTGGCATCACACAGTCATCTTTAAAACCTGTGCCTAAATTAAGATGAGAAATCCTTGAGAGAACAAATGAGCATCACAGATTCATAGCACTTGTCACATTGCAAACAAAGGCTCATGCTGTTCTTTCTCACTAGCATTCCTGCATGCAAAATCTCTGGCACAGAGCAATTGCTTGGCAAATATTTGTGGAATAATATAAATGAATTTAAAAGTTTAATCTAGACTCAGCCAAAGAAGAGATTACTTTTGCTTCTTCAAGATTTTCTCCAAATCTATAGTAAGGTGGTTCATGTTCTAGTACACATTGCAAGATTTTCACTGCAAAATGTAGGTTGAATCATTTCAACAAAACGTTTGGGTCTTCTAAAATCCAATAGTAAAGAACAAAATGTTTTTATGCAGTCTGTGAGGTGCCCAGAACTGTTGTTGTTCAGTCACTCAGTTGTGTCTGACTCTTTGCGACCACATGAACAACAGCACACCAGGCTTCCCTGTACTTAACTATCTCCCAGAGTTTACTCAAATTCATGGCCATTGAGTTGATGATGCCATCCAACCATCTCATTCTCTGTCACCCACCTCTCTTCCTGTCCTCAATCTTTCCCAGCATGAGGTGCGAGTTGGCTGTTCTCATCAGGTGGCCAAAGTATTAGAGCTTCAGGTTCATCATCATCACTGAAGTTAGGTACCATATTAATTAATAGAGTTGTGATTCCAATTCCAACAGTGGGCAAAACAGGAGAAAATGCACCTTTTATAATTATGTCTAATTATGACTTATTTCTACTTGGTAGGATCTATACTACCTATGGTAAAAACCTATGAAAATCTTCAATCCTTCTAAATCTAGCTAAATAGCTTCTGATTCAAAATTTTTCAAATATCCTTTCTTGTTAGAAACTCAGAACTATTCTAGCTCTGTGACATGCTTTCCCAACTGAATTTAAAAGTGATATCTCAGTATTTTATCCCTGGGTTGAGAAGATCCCCTGAAGAAGGGAATGGCTACCCACTCCAGTATTCTTGCTGGAAAATCCCATGGACAGGGAGAGGAGCCTGGCAGGCTACAGTCCATAGGATCACAAAGAGTCAGACATGACTGATTGACTAACACTATATACTTGAAAGTTGCTGAGAGAGTAAATCTTAAATGATTTCACCATAAAAATGAGGTAACTGTGGTAATGGATATGTTAACTAACTTTATAGTGCTAACCATCACATTGTACACTTTAAGTTTACACATTATATATCAATTATATTTTAATATGGTCAGAAAAAAAGTCAAAATACCTACCAGTCCTACTCCTTTTTCTTTTCCCTTTCCCAGCTTTATTTTTATTTCTATCATTTATAACCACCTAACCTTACATGCATTTATTTATCTCTTTTGATGAGTGTTTCCCTGATTGAAGTTAAGACATATGAGAGCATTTTTATATGCTTGTCTTTTTTTAAATTCATGGTGTCTAAAATACTGACTGGTAAGTATTAGATTCTCAATATTAAATTTTGAAAGAAAATAGGAAGTACATTCTGGTGATAGTCAGACAGACAGAAATGAAACTTTAAAATAAATTTTGATAATATGATACTATATGCAGACATTTACAAGGTCATTTTAGCTTCTAACATTTAATATTCAAATACTTTTTAAAGATTAGTATTTTAGGCAGTCTTAAAAAATAGAATTTATATTCAAAAGTAGATTTTAATTTCTTGAAATAGAATATTTTTCAGATGTAGATATAATTGCATGAAAGCGGTCAAGTCAGCTTTCTTCATAAGTCTGGCCATTTCTGTTAATGTTCCTGCCACATGGATTCACAGAGCATACTTTTATTTTTATATATTTAGCAAAAGCTGAAGTTTGTGAAGTTCTATGTCCAACATAATGGGGTTTTGACATGTACTTTAGAACATAGCAACACCTTATTAGTTGCAGAATAATAAATAGATGCTGATATGAGAGAAACAGACAACAGTGAAGTTCTTCCCACCACCTCACTCTCCAGGGAAAGAGAGGTGTTAAGAGGTGCTGAATAATAATCACAGATGAGTCACTTTCTGATTCTGTTGTCTTGCATGATTTACAGAGCATAAACCCTTAGGCTGGTCTTCGCTTTCTCCCTCAACTCCCAATAGGAGATATTAATTTTTATTGTGTTTCTTAAGTTGCAGAGTTTAGGCAACTGATATGAACTCTGGGACCTGACACTGTTTTAATTCCGGGGTAAGCCTCATATTTTCCTTAGACAACTGATGCAACACTTTTTACAACAATCAGATTTCCTCTGAAATCCCTACCTTCTCCAGCTGCTCCCTGGCATTATTCCCAAAAATGAAGTAAGAAATGATGGTTTGGGCTAGACAGAGCCCAGCTCCTGTGAAACTCAGCAGTGAATGTGATAAGCTGGCTATTACAAAAGACAGCCTCAGTCTTGTGGAGAGAAAACCTACTTCAGGACTGTTTTTGACTCAGCAGGCTGATTACATGAATTCTAACTTTGCCTCACCCTGTACTAGAAAATCTCTAGTGCCACAAATCTACACATAGCCACCAGTTAGAAAATGATAGCATGAATGAAAAGTTAAAAACAAGAGGGAGTGTAAAGTTCAACTGAAAACCTGTCTGCTAAAGATCTCTTGTCTGGGGCATGGGCAGGGGCAGGGTGGGGGTGGGGGGCGGTACTGGAAGAGGAGGCAGAGAAAGATACAGCAACACAAAGCCACTGACCCAGATAGGAAAAGAAAGGAAAGAGAGGCAGGATTTTCTGACTAATCCTGAGAGCACCGGGTGAGGTTTCAGCAGAGTCTGTATGTGAAACTGCAAAGCAAGCACATGAAATGTAATTTGCTCCTGTGTTGGCAAAGGGAGGGGGCTGCAGGTGGGCACAGGGATAATCTGTATCAGGCAATGTAAGCTTGATGGAAATAGCTTCTGAAAGCATGTGATTGCTGTAACCAATTTAAAGTTGGAAGTGAAATATGATTACTCCATGTCTGAGAGTTTCTACCCCAGCTCTAGCCCAGGTGGTAATCAAAGAAGACAGCCTTGCATCCTCCCTTACCCAAATCTTAAGGACTACCCAAGGTCTCTAAGGCAGGCTATTTGGTTGAAATGAGATCCAAGATAAAATTTCTGGTGTTCTCCTTGGCATGGAATTTTATTTTCACATTTCTGTAGCCAACTCTAGTGTCTGTCTTCTTCTAGGAAATGGAACATTATCTGCCCAGACAGATTCTACCCAAATACTTTTTATGTACCCAGAATAATATCACCCCTTCACCAAGTCTTTATGTTCTGTTATAAAATTGGTATAAAAATGAGCTCAGATCAAGTGAGTTTATATGTATTATAAGCTCAGAAGACAGCCCCGTGTCTTGTAGCTGCTCCAGTAAAGTGAAAAATGTAAGTATTACCTATCCCCTCCCTTGACTTGAGAAGATTGATTATTTCTTTGTGTTTCTCAGTGATGGCCCTGGAGCTTTTGTGTTAAGTGAAAGGACTGATACAAATCTGCAAAACTGGAAGGGTTCTCTTTTGGTTATTTCACTAAGAGATAGTTGAATAGAATAAAGTCATAGCATGGAGAAACAGGAAAAGAGGAGGTAGATTAGTGTACCTGTCAGAGCAATGGAGAATTTGCAGAAATCATATTTAAAGGGCTTCCCTCGTGCCTCAGGCAGTAAAGAATCTCCCTGCTAAGCAGGGGACCCAGGTTTGATCCCTGGATTGGGAAAATCCCCTGGAGAAGGGAATGGCTACCCACTCCAGGATTTTTGCCTGGAGAATTGCATGGACAGAGGAGCCGGATAGGCTACATTCTATGGGGGTCGCAGAGAGCTGGACATGACTGAGCTACCAACACTTTCACTTCATGTTTAAAGGACATTCTTAGGAAGTTTTGTGATAACAATCATAACAGCTATTGTCATAATAAAATGCTGTGTAGCAAATAGGTCAACATTCATTTGCAAACTATAATAAGCCATTATTCTCATGTTCATAGTCCTGCTCATTTAAACTGAGTTTTCCTAGTGGCTGTGCTTCAAACTATGTGTCCAGCTATGCTTGACTGCCCATGTGGGTTGTTGGGCTGAGGTCTTATAACTGAGTCTTTCTTCTGGGACACAACTTAACGTTATAAACAGATATCTGGCAGAAGCTCTATTCTTGGCATTTATAGGGCATTAACAAAACAAAAGCTTGTGAATGATTATGTCAATTACCTGCTCCGGTCATGCCTCTCAATAAACAGAGATCAAAGTCAATCACATCACCAAGCCCTAAATCTAGAAGCAGAGAAGCACCTTCTGCCTACAATAAGAGGACAGACAAAATCCCATAACAAAGGGCATGAATACAAGAATGGAAGCTGATCTTCCAAACAATGTTACTCTGACCTCTTTATTTATCATCAGTAAATCCCCAGAAAAGACTATGATCCTTCAATGCTTTCAAAATCAGACAGTGAGAGTAACCTGGTTGTTTGCTTGCTTCATATGACACTTGGGAGATCTTCTCCAAGTTAGGAGCAGTGGATAAGTGAGGGTGGTCAAAAAAGAGCACAATTTTTTGTGCTTTACTAGGATTTCTCTGAAGCAGTAGTTTCCAGGAGTTCAGTGCTGGAGAATTATCTTTCTTCCTTTGCTTTCTCTGTGTTCCCTTCTTAAAACCAACGGACCACATCAAAACAATAAAGAAAATCTATTTTTCAATAATTTAGGCTACACCTGTTTGGACATCACTACCCAACTTTTTAAAGAAACCTTTATGTCATTATTCCAGTATCTTCAGCCCAGTTATTCTGGGATGTGTCATAACTCCAATAAGATTATTCATAACATTGAAAATTTTATCCATACCACTGTGATTGTATGATGCTTGTGCTTGTGTTTAACCCATTTATTTCATGTCCCATAGTATATATGCCAGACTGGGGACTACCCAAAACCCTGACTAAGGAGCACACAAATCAACCTGAAATGTCTCCAAGAAAACAGGAGAAGACAATTTTGTAAACTTTATGTTTGTCTCACAATTTTTCACTGTCCAGTAGTGAGCAGTAAAATGAGTTGTCATACATTGAAATTAAAATCCAGAAGAATGTATTTAGTTACAATAAAACACTGGTTCCTATACTTTGAGATTTCTCAAGCCAGTATCATTTCATCATTTTCCTACAACAATGACAATAACAATACCAATAAAACTTGGGGTCTATAAATCATTACCCATATTTTATTTTAATGACTATAGACAGTCAACAAAGCCATAGGAACATTTAAGAATTATATGACAAATTATAGGTTCATTTCCTTGGAGATATTTATAAGCAAAAAAAAAAGACAATCTCAGAATAAAGATAATTTAGCTGAAGGGAAAAAAAAATAAAACATGGCTTTCTCCTGTTATGTTCTCATTTTGTTACTCCCTGGTGATAACATCATTGCACGCTGGAACCTAGGAATCATTACCTTAAACATCTCTTCTTTCACCCATTTCAAGATGTACTTGATTGGTTGTGAAATTTCAAATGCTATGGGGATTCAACTGGGAGATCTCTTGTCACAGAGAGAAAATGGCTATTATTCGATACAAAACTAGATTGTTCCAGTTTGGAAAATCTAAGCTTCTCAGCTATTTTACTATCTACAGGACTATGTTTAGCAGCTATTCCCCACTTAACACCCAGGCTACCACTTATCTAAATGAGTTACCATGTGGAAAATGTGTACGTACTTCCAGACGCAGCATCCAATTGCATTATTCAGAACTCTTCCGGCTGCCAGTGATAGAAAGTCATCTCACACTACCTTAAGGGGGAAATGGGCTTTATTGACTCTCATAACCTAGGAGTCAGGAGTGCTCTGGCTTCCAGCACATCAGATCCAGAGATTTCAAGCATGTTGTTGGAACTCACACTTTTCATCTCGGGGCTCTGTTTTCCTCTGCAGTGTCTCTTGTCTCAGACGCAGTGACAACAAGGCTGCCTGTGGCTTCAGGTTCACTTTTTTTTTTTTTTTTCCTCTCAGTCATATCAGGA
Organism: Bubalus bubalis; assembly: GCF_019923935.1. Classification (NCBI taxonomy): domain Eukaryota; kingdom Metazoa; phylum Chordata; class Mammalia; order Artiodactyla; family Bovidae; genus Bubalus; species Bubalus bubalis. The sequence continues at coordinate 51,271,048 of NC_059175.1, read as the reverse complement.
GAAAGAAAATGTCCCTTTCTTAACAAAGTGCTGTAACATAAGCCTTGGAGTGGGAATTCCTGGCTGGCATGGCGTCCTTGAACTTACAACCCAATTGGCCAAATCTCTTTTATCTCTGGAGCTGCTGCTGCAAACTATGGTGCATATGCATCAATATATAATTTGTTCTTTTTCTTTTTTTCTTTTACCAAAAGAAGAGGGAGAAGATGCTGAGACACTGGAGAGAATAAAACTGGGAAGATTCCACTACTCTAAGAAACCTCATTACATAAACCCTCCAGTGAGGCTTATCTACACCAAAGTCATCTCTTCTTCTGTGCTTAACGGACAGGTGATCAATAGGCCCTTCAAGGGGCCTCCGTAACTCGGATTCCAAAGGGTGAAGAAACCAGAGGACTCAACAGCACAAACTGATTAGCAACTTCTTCTCTGAAACCAAAATGCCTTCGAGGAATATTTCTCAAAAACTTTCATCTCTTTCATGCAACAACCTAATAATAAGCTTTACAATGTTTAAAAGATTCTTCAAAGTTGATTTATAAGAAATGAACATAGCACATATGTTGTTTTCTTGGCCCTGAGCAAGTATTCAATTTGCTTTTTAAAAAAAGACCCCAGATAGACATAGTGACTATTTCTCTCCATTGATGCCATTTCATTATTTACCTTAACAGAAAAACTGTGAGCTCTTCATTAAAGTCAGGACCGAAATTCTAGGATATAGAGGTATCACATCACTATATATCCTGTAAAAATAAAATCATCTTCTAGGTATAAACTAGAAGTCTTACTCAATGTTTAATACTTATTCAGTTCAGTTCAGTCACTCAGTTGTGTCTGACTCTTTGCGACCCCATGAATTGCGGCACGCTGGGCCTCCCTGTCCATCACCAATTCCCGGAGTTCACCCAAACTCATGTGCATCGAGTCAGTGATGCCATCCAGCCGTCTTATCCTCTGTCATCCCCTTCTCTTCCTGCCCCCAATCCCTCCCAGCATCGGAGTCTTTTCCAATGAGTCGGCTCTTCGCACGAGGTGGCCAAAGTATTGGAGTTTCAGCCTCAGCATCAGTCCTTCCAATGAACACCCAGGACTGGTCTCCTTTAGGATGGACTGGTTGGATCTCCTTGCAGTCCAAGGGACTCTCAAGAGTCTTCTCCAACACCACAGTTCAAAAGCATCAATTCTTCGGTGCTCAGCTTTCTTCACAGTCTAACTATCACATCAATACATGACTACTGGAAAAACCATAGCCTTGACTAGATGGACCTTTGTTGGCAAAGTAATGTCTCTGCTTTTGAATATGCTATCTAGGTTGGTCATAACTGTCCTTCCAAGGAGTAAGCGTCTTTTAATTTCATGGCTGCAATCACCATCTGCAGTGATTTTGGAGCCCAAAAAAATAAAGTCTGACACTGTTTCCCCTGTTTCCCCATCTATCTACCATGAAGTGATGGGACCGGATGCCATGATCTTCGTTTTCTGAATGTTGAGTTTTAAGACAACTTCTTCACTCTCCTCTTTCACCTTCATCAAGAGGCTTTTTAGTTTCTCTTCACTTTCTGCCATAAGGGTGGTGTCATCTGCATATCTGAGGTTATTGATATTTCTCCGGGCAATCTTGATTCCAGCTTGTGCTTCTTCCAGCCCAGCATTTCTCATGATGTACTCTGCATAGAAGTTAAATAAGCACGGTGACAATATACAGCCTTGACGTACTCCTTTTCCTATTTGGAACCAGTCTGTTGTTCCCTGTCCAGATCTAACTGTTGCTTCTTGACCTGCATATAGGTTTCTCAAGAAGCAGATCAGGTGGTCTGGTATTCCCATCTCTTTCAGAATTTTTCACAGTTTACTGTGATCCACACAGTCAAAGGCTTTGGCATAGCCAATAAAGCAAAAATAGATGTTTTTCTGGAACTCTTTTGCTTTTTCGATGACCCAGCAGATGTTGGCAATTTGATCTCTGGTTCCTCTGCCTTTTCTAAAACCAGCTTGAACATCTGGAAGTTCACGGTTCACATTTAACATACCTCTAATTATTTACCCCTAGATGATTTTTGCCTAAGATTTAGTTGGATTGCTAAAAGAAGGACTGCTACATGAAATGATGCTACAATATTATCATTAACATTTTTTATAATTGTTAAAAAATGGTAATATACATGGTATATTAGGAGACAAAGAATAGTTAAACATGCCTGAAACCATCCAAAACTTGTGCTCTGTATGTTGGAGAGGTTCCTCATGAAAATTAATAAAATATAATTTAAAATTGTAAACTAAAGATGCAAAAAAATTAACTTTTGATATATTCAAACTACATGGAAAACATTCCTCTACACTTGTATTTCTCGTGCATACACATTAATTCTTTTGTTCTTTGGAACACAGTCACTCCTCAGCCTAAAATATAAGTAAATATATTTTATACAAAATGCTATGTAATTATTCAAATATCAATTCTCATATGTAGCACACTCAGTTTTTATTTTATTTTCAAACTTAATTTATCCTCAAAAAAAATCGTTATTTCTTTTTTCATTTGGGAAAGTTGCTAACTTCTGTGACTATATTAAATTTGTTTGGAATACAAGTTATATTATGTGCATTGAGTTATTTCAAATACTCCAACTGCAAAATCTATTAACTAACAAAACACTAAGACTTATAAAAAATGAATTAGTTTGGACAATCTTTGTATAATTCTTATTGTGTAAGTCAGAGGATATCAAGAAAGACAGAGATTATTACCAAAAATATTTTAAAAAGAAAATTATCAGCTGGTAGACATTCCCAGACAAAATTAAGAATCACGGTGTGTAATTTTGAGATGTTCAGTTTTGATACTTTTTGATCTTAATAAATGGTAGATAAAGTAAATGTGATATTTAAAACCAGGGACATAGTATGGTTTTTGACTGAAAACTAAATGAGACATGGAAAGGAAAAGGATTGGAAAACTGTTAAGAATCCTCTTTTTTTTCTCTGCAGGGACTTACGTAACTCTTAATTTCACCCATTAGTTCTGCATTCAGTCAGGTCACTTCAACAAACATTTACCCCACAGGATTTTAAATAGAACTCCTGCTTCTCCAGAGTTTTGATAGAAGTTCCAAGGCTGAGAATGTTGCTTTTGTTTAGATGTTAAGTCGTGGCCGCTGTATGAGACCCCATGGACTGTAGTCCACCAGGCTCCTCTGTCCATGGAATTTTAAGGCAAGAATACTGGAGTGGGTTGCCATTTCCTTCTCCAAATGCTGAGAATAAAAGGTGTCAATTTCTTCATACCTGTAAAGATCTGCAGCATCTATGGAAGGTTGACCCAGAGGGTGATCCAAAACCAGCCTGCCTCAAGTGGACCATTAGCCACTCCCCAGGTTATCTAAAGACAAATCATTCTTGTGGGGGGGAAGGGGGTCAATAGGAAGGGTGTCTTTAGAGCAGCTTTGTCAACCTTGACCACACAGTAGAATAACAAAGATGCTCAGACTACATGGAACAGTACTTCCCAGTCTCTGGGGATGGAATACAGTGTTGAAGGCTCCGAGGTGACTGAAGTGTGCAGCCAGATTAGACAGATAATCTATGCAGGGTTCTAGCTTTTTTCCTCCTCTCCTCATGGTGCTCAAACCAAACCAAACAAAGGGTTATGGGGAGTTTGGGGAGGCTTGACTAGTGTACTGGGGACCTTGGGTCTCAGAGGGATCACTTGATATGCACCTAAAATTTTTAAAGGAGGAAGGACCAAGGGGTCCAGTGTGAAGGAGAGAAAACTACTAGAATGGTGGTAAACAAAAGTCTACTTCCCTAACCGCGAGGTAGAGGCACTGCAGCACAGGAGCCAGATGTGGGCGTTCTGAAATAGACGTATTCTTGAGTAGTTTTGAAAGGAGTTTCATGTAAGAAGAATGTCTAAAGACTACGAAAACCCCAGAGAGAGAGACGGTTTAAGTGAAACCAGTAAAAGCAAATGCTAACAAAATGAAGCATTGCCTGGACCACAGAATAGAGTCATTCTCCCCAGTGTGGTACCTCCCAGCAACCACAGAAGTATTCCACAAAGAGGCATTCTCTGAACTTTAAGTTAGAGAGCATCAATCAAGATGACAGTTATACTCTTCTGTAAAACCTTGCCTTTTACTGGCCCAACTTCAGAGGGACCAGATATGGTAGTCAGTGAGTAGAGGGGAGGAAGGATGTTAGTTGTTGGGGCTAGGAGGAGGGAAGAAGCTACTGATATTCCTCCTACTTCCCCAAGCCAGATTCCCATCAAGCCTGATCTGAGAGCAAAGGGAAGATTTGAATCAAATGAAAATGATGTTTGACAACTTGACTTTTTTGAGGAACCACAGACTGGACACATTTGATATTCAAATTTTAATCCGGAGACAAGAAGAATATTTCAATGGATCTTGTTTGAAGGTGGTGAAGGAGAGAAAATAAACCTGTTCTATAATTATGGTCTTCTCAAATACAGCTCATTCAATAAACATGTAACTTATTTTAAGTTCCTAATTGCCAGACACTGTGCTAAGTATATAGGAGACAAAGATAATTACATTTTTGTGGGTGTATGGTTTCTGGAGCACACAACACTGAATTCCTTGTAGAGAGAACACTTATAATCATCCTTGTTACAGCTGATGTGTTAATGATTACATTAGACATAATAGTAGTATTTTTCTCAGGGCCTAGTATAACCCATACCTGGTCACATAAATGTTCAAGCATATCTGTTGAATAGATAGATGAATAAAGAGTTATCTTGTACATGTAAATTAAGATTAGGGGCTTCCCTGGTGGTCCAGTGGTTGGGACTCAGTTCTTCCTACGCATTTGATGCAGGTTCAATCCCTGATTGGGAAACTAAGATCTTACATGCCTCATGGTATGGCCAAAAAATAAATAGATGAATAAATAAATTCATTTAAAATTAAGGTTGTATTCACTGGCACTGTGGAGACAATCACTTTTATATTATAACGTAGTACAGCACATACTTTATAGTTCAAATTTATGTATTTTTGCTAATTAAAAGAACCAAAGTCTTGTCTTCTTCTCCCAAGAGCTCCACCCTGGTCTTTATTTTTGTTTTTCCCCTACTACTCTATATTGCTACTTTCACCCTTAAACACACACAGATGTACACACAAATGGTTACAAATAGAAGTAAAATTAAAATTTCAAAAAATGAACAATTCATTTTTGGTAGCCCTGAAAGAATTCATACTGTGGGAAGACTAGCTCGGGTGGCAAGGTGAGGTGTAACGTGTCTTTTCTACTCTTGATGTTTCCTGGAGCATTTCATTGGCTCCATACCCCATATAGTAAGTCCCGTACATATGAATGAGTTCTCTTCCAAGGGTGCATTCGTTAAGTCCAATTTGTTCCTAAGTCCAACAAAGTTAGCCTAGGTACCCAACTAACACAATCAGCTATATAGTACTGTGACGTGATGGGCTTATCATACTTTGCACATAAATCATACCTCAAAAGCAAACACAAAAAGTAAAGAGAACATCTTTAATTTTATAGTACGGTACCTTGAAAAGTCAGAGAAGGCAATGGCACCCCACTCCAGTACTCTTGCCTGGAAAATCCATGGACAGAGGAGCCTGGTAGGCTGCAGTCCATGGGGTCGCTAAGAGTTAGACACGACTGAGCGACTTCACTTTCACTTTTTACTTTCATGCATTGGAGAAGGAAATGGCAACCCACTCCAGTGTTCTTGCCTGGAGAATACCAGGGACAGAGGAGCCTAATGAGCTGCTGTCTATGGGGTTGCACAGAGTCGGACACGACTGAAGTGACTTAGCAGCAGCAGCAGCAACCTTGAAAAGTACAGTAGCTGGCATAGAGGACCTGGCATCAAGTGAACAGGCAAGAAGAGTTACTGACTGGAGAAAGGAGAGGAGGTGGGAGATGGTAGACCTGAAGGATGATCAGCAATAGGAGACAGAGGACAAGCTGCAATTTCACTCATGTCTGATGCTGATGGCACAGGCTCTGATTCCTTGCTGGAACTGGATGTACATCTGCATCTTTGAAAGTTCCTAAGCTGAAGGTTCCTATGTAGGGGACTTACTGTATCTTTATTCAGTCCTCTACCCCAGGGAAGGGGAGGGAATTTTCGGCTCCTCCGATATATCTATTCTGGACCGAAGGAGGAAAAATGATGGCAGGTCTGTGACCCAGCCTCCAACTGTTAATGATTAAATCCCTCTAAATCTAGAATCTCTTATTTGAAAACCTCCTTCTCTGTAGAATAATCAACACTCTCCCATATCCCTCTTACTAGAAATGGATGTGTCTCTTTGTCTCCAAATTCTCCCCTTCTGTATCTGTTCATAGCTATCTTAAAACTCACACCATGAGGGGGATTATTCATTGTGTCCTTTTCAAAAATCCATGTAATAGTCTTTGCCTTTTTACTCATTTAACAGATCAGATCTTAGCAGTTTAATTCCTGATTTTTTTCCCTCATATTTACCTTCTTCTCTATGTGTTTATGTGCAAAGGGATGAAGCTTGACAGCATAGGATTTCAGTATACTATAAACCATGTGGGGGCTTTCCTGGTGTTTCAGTGGCAAAGAATCTGCCTGCGATACTGGAGAGGCAGGAGACTCAGGTTTAATCCATGGGTCAAGAAGATCTCCTGGAGAAGGAAACAGCAACCCACTCCAGTATTCTTGCTGGAAAAATTGCATGGGCAGAGGACCCTGGTGGGCTACAGTCTATAGAGTTGCAAAGAGTCGAACACGACTGAGTGACTAACACACACATACACACACACACACAAACACCCCACACACACACCCCTTTCATTTTTATTTTTTTCTACATCACAGTTTGTCCCTTAGTCATCATGAAAAAATGAGAGTCTACAGAAGTTTGAGTGCCCTTGAAATACAGAGGATAATATGTAAGCTTGATTTTAACATTTTGTTTCTGATTTATCTGAAAATTAACTCAGACTTTTAGAAAGACTCCTAAGGCTTATTCCAATGAGATTAGAAAAGCTCTTAAAAGTAGTTTGGCTAAGATACTGTCCTTAGTTTTTCTGACTTACTAAGGAATAAAGATAAATTATTTAGGATTTTAATTTTTTATTCTGCAAAAATTAATTTATACTTGCAAAACTCATTTGTTCTTGAACTATTTCTCCTTCAAAAAATACATATATAATGGCTTTTTATAAGGCCTTAATAATATCATTAATATTAGATTGAACAAAGAAATTGGACATTGAAATAGTATTTAATAGAATTGTACTCAGTATTTTTATTATAACTTTTTGAACTTAGCTCTAAGTTATTTTTAATATATTTATGTCTCACAGGAAGGAAAATAAAAGCAAATGGATTGGGTAAATATAAAAATAGATTGATGTTTTAGCTTAGACTGTTTTGTTGAAATATAATACATAAAGGGTTTAAGAAAAAAAGGTGATTGTGCTTTTACAATAGAAGTAATGGTTCATACTTAGTTTCTCATTCTATTCATTACTTTCTTGCAACCAAACATTGTCAAAGCAGGGCACTCTTTCTTCTTCTGTGTATAATCCAGATCTACTTCATCAGCTCTTCTGGTTGAATAAACAAATCTCCTAAAATATGCACAAGTCATTCTGGAAGTCCTTAAGTTTACCCCTCCTCTCTTTGATGGACAGCCAAGGCTTCTGAATATGTGGACATGGCATCAACTACCTATTGTTTCTCAACAGAGATATGCTATTAGGATCACTGCTATTTCATTTCATAAGAAAGAAAAAAATGGAAAGCCACCATTTAGATTTTTGTTGTTGTTCGACCACTAAGTCATTATGACTCTTTGGGACCCCATGGACTGCAGCATGCCAGGCTCTTCTGTCCTCCACTGTCTCCCAGAGTGCTCAGATTCATATCCATTGAGTTGGTGATGCTATCTAACCATCACATCCCCTGCCATTCCCTTCTCCTTTTGCCCTCAATCTTTCCCAGTATCAGGGTCTTTCCAATGAATTGGCTCTTCGCATCAGGTGCCCAAAGTATGGGAGCTTCAGCTTCAGTTCTTCCAATGAATATTCAGGGTTGATTTCCTCTAGGATTGTCTGGTTTGATCTCCTTACAGTCCAGGGGAATCTCAAGAGTCTTCTCCAGAACTACAATTTGAAAGTATCAATTTTTTGTGCTCAACCTTCTTTATGGTCCAACTATTACATCTGTATATGACTACTGGAAAAACCACTTAGATAAGCTCAATAAACGTGTTACAGGTCAACCACTGTAACAAATGCCACGCCTCAAGTTAAGAAATAGAAGAATAAAAGGCCAAATTAAAAAATGCATAAATGTTTGAATTTTCTTCGCATATTATCACTTTTTTTTTCTTTTTGCAACTATTATTTAGAACCTGTGTGTCAGCTTAAAAATCGTATCTAATTGTTTGATGTGCTATTGTTAGAAACATTTTATTTATATCGTATATATGGTAAAGTTGATTTTGAGAGAAATTACATAATTTCCCAAAGTTTAGAGCCAAAATAAAACTGAAATATAGATTCATGTAATTACACAACTCACATGAACGTTCTTCCAATGATGAAAAACAGCCCTCAACGTAAGTCAGTTATTTAAAAAATATGAAGCAAGATGAAAAATGATATGTTTTAAGACATTTAGGAGTTGCAATTTAGGAGCAAGATTATATCTGTTTGATATTTAATTTTACTATGTATTCTGTTACAGATTCTCATTGTAGTAATATTTTCATCATTGACACATGAGTCAATACAGTGATCTTCATCTCAGAAAAGTAGATTATTTTACTTTTTTACTGCTAAACAGGCTAGAATGTGCTTTGGCTAAAAGTTTTATTTGAAAGCTACTGCAGCTCTGAAGTGAATATTATAAAAAAAAAAAGTAATTAGTCTTTCTTTTACTATTTCAAGATGTTTCTGTTATATTCTTAGTACTTCCTAGATTTCTCAAAGATGGTTACTTTTATACCTGTAAGCTGAAAATACTTCCAGACACTGAGTTCACTTCAGTTCAAGTCCCTCTTTGCAACCCCATGGACTGCAGCACACCAGGCTTCCCTGTCTATCACCAACTCCTGAAGTTTGCTCAAACTCATGTCCATCGAGTTGGTGATGCCATCCAACCATCTTATCCTCTGTCATCCCCTTCTCCTATTACTCAGACACTGAGTATTAACTATTAAAATACCTTTTTTTTTTTCCTCTAGAAAAACCTAGTAAATCTATTTACTTTTCAAGGAATAGTTAGACTTTATAATAGGCAAGATTAATTATTGAGTAACTTCTCAATGAAATGCTGGAGACTTCAGTAGTTATATGATATTATGGGGTGAAGACTTTGTGTTTGACTAGGCTATTTAAATAACTCCATAGAAATAGAAGTTAACTTAGAGAAAACAGATATTTATGGAAATATTTCTTGTCTATAGAAAACAAATTACCAATGGCTGCTAGAATGCAATTGCTTATTGCCCTGTGGATAACCCAGATTTCTAAATTCATTTCAACATTACTCTTCATATGCATTTATGTTTCTTTGATTTCTTCTTTATATCAGTTATAATATATTACTGGTTCTCTCTTCAATAATGAGGTAAACAAAATGTTTAACACTTGCTCAATTTAGCCCTGACTGAAAGTTAAAAATTTGATTTTATTGAAAATATTCCCTTAATATCTTTAAAATGCATTTTCATATATAGTATATTGATGTACAATGTTATTTAAAAGAGACCCTCAGTTGTCATTTTCTTTTAAAATACACACAAAATTACCATTTAGAAGACTATTATTTCACTGTTAATCACCACATACTGGAAAACTTACTTTATTTGTTTCCTACATGCATTTGGCCTCCTCTGGTGACTTAGACAGTAAAGAATCTGCCTGCAACGCAGGAGATCTGTGTTCGATCCCTGGGTTGGGAAGATTCCCTAGAGAAGTGAACAACTACCCACTCCAGTATTCTTACCTGAACAATTCCATGGACAGAGGAGCCTGGTGGGCTATAGTGCATGAGGTCGCAGAGTCAAACACAACTGAAAGACTAACACACACACATATACACACATGCATTTAAATGTGTTTGGATGGAAGTAATTTCAATTTCTTAGCTAGATACTGAAATAAGTTTATCTTATTTTAAGGCATGCCTTGTATCTAAAAATCTATTTTCTTAATAAAGTATTTGAAAATATATTAGTATAAATTATCATATTGACACATCTTAATTTAGATAGACATTTCATGACACCCCCAATTAGGTTTTTTTTATCGTTTAAATTCTAGTCATTTTATCTTTGGTTATTAGTATCTTTATCATATAGCCTATATATTTCTCAGTTTTACAGACAGAAATGCTTTTAATATAGCTGATTGGAAACCAAAAATTTTTAACTTATGCCTATTGCTATGCAATATTGCAAGCTTTACCTGTTGCTCTTTTTAAATCTGAAAGTCCAATAAAATACCATTAAGTCATTATGATAATTACTACAAAGACATGATTGATAGCAACTGTATTAAAACAAGTTTTTAGTTACACAGTTTTATTCTATTGAAAGACAAACTTTCAATCCTATTGAAAATATAAAGTCCAAACTATTCACAAATAAAATTTTAAAAAATGATATCACCTGGTTAAAGTTTCTTTATATTCAAATATAGGGAAGAATCTATTTTAAGGCTTAATTATCCACACAGTAACATCTTACACAGCTGAGCTATTTCTCCACATTCAATTTCCCTTGCTATGGTTTGTACTGAAATGTTTGATCACATTTACTTAGAACACATATTGTTTTACAAAATATTTCTTACCAAACTAAAAGATTCAAGTGGAATTTTAGTTACCAAATGCAAAAATGCTAAGTTTAGTCATAGACTTATTATTTAATTTTTTTTCAGATTTGACAATTTAAAATTTTAAATTGTGTTATGCACACAGAAACAATGTGTGCAATAATAAACAATATTAATAATGGTTCAATTCCATTGAAAATTTACCATTATCTCATAAACTACATGTTTTCCCACTTTCCTCATGCAAATTCGTCTTAATTTCTATTAAGCAAAACGGTCACGTTTATACAATTGACCCTCAAATTTCCAGGCGCCCTCAGCTTTAGTCATTTGCATTATTTATTGTCACCACTAGATGTCACTACGCTCTTCGCAAAAGCTAGTGTAGCTAGATTCTCGGAGAAACAGAATAGTAAACACATAATTTATTAAATCTAAAAGTCAACATTATCTGTGAGGAATCATTTGGATGCATTAAAATTTTAATTAATATTATATTTACTATTTAAATATCATTATAAGCCTGTGACATGAGGATCAAGCATTCACATTCTCATTGTCAGTTAGCATTTTAGGAATGATATTCCTTCAAACACTTAAGAAACGAAAGATGTCTGTTATCTACCACATGCTGATGCTCCCAATGATAATATTAGAAGAAATATCCTCATACCAATTTTATAAGAATTAAATGAGCAAATATTGGACAAACTTTATTCATTTTACTTGATTTCTCATTTCCCTTTTAGTAATATTAGGATATATATTATTTTAAACATATAATTACAGACACTGATATCATTCAGTGTTAAAAGCTTTGGAATATTGTACATAAGACATTTATTTTTGTTCTTTCATCCATTCATTCAATAAATATTGATTGAGACCAATCTTGTCCAAGAATTTAAGTGAAATGTATAATGCAAAATCAGATAGATGTTCCAGCCCTGGTGGAATCTAGCTGTTTATCAATGACAACCAATGGAAAGATTTTGACCAAAAAAAAGAAGCTTGCCTCTAAAGTCATATATCTTAGTTCCATCAGAAGATTTTAGAAGTTTGAGAAGAAGTCTTACTTTTAGAAACTCTGAAACTACCTATCAATAATATTCAAAGTTGAGGTACCTGCCCTTTTTGTGACATGGGACAAGAAGGCAGCCATAAAATTAAAAGGCACTTGCTCCTCGGAAGAAAAGCTGTGACCAACCTAGACAGCATATTAGAAAGCAGAGACATGACTTTACCAACAAAGATCCATCTAGTCAAAGCTATGGTTTTTCCGGTAGTCATGTGTGGATGTGAGAGTTGGACCATAAAGAAGGCTGAACACTGAAAAACTGATAATTTAGGACTGTGGTGTTGGAGAAGACTTGAGAGTCCCTTGGACAGCAAGGAGATCAAACCAGTCCATCCCAAAAGAAATCAGTCCTGAATATTCATTGGAAGGACAGATGCTGAAGCTGAAGCTCCCATACTTTGGCCACATGATGGGAAGAACTGACTCATTAGAAAAGACCCTGATTCTGGGAAAGATTGAAGGCAGGAGGAGTAGGGGACAACAGAGGATGAGATGGTTGGATGGCATTACTGATGCAATGGACGTGAGTTTGGGCAAACTCAGAGAAATGGAGGACAGGGAAACCTGGTGTGCCGCAGTCCATGGGGTCACAGAGTCAGACACGACTGAGCGACTGAACAACAACAAGGCATTCAGAGAATGTGTGGCATTTAAGTTGGTATAGACACAAGTTTGAAGTTGTGGTGTATTCACTCCTGTAATTTTATTTCATTTTTATGAGCCTCCAACAATCCAACAACATGCAGGAAAGTGACTGGAAAAAGTAGAAATAGTAGTGAGTCAAGGAAAGAGGATCATGAATGTGTAGATAGTCAAATTGGCTTCAGCAAAGGAAAACCTCCTCTGCAGCAGCTGCTTGCAAATTGCAGATTTTTCCTAATTCTACATCTGCTGCTCACATTTTAGGAAGCAGTTACATATAGAAAAACCTTTTTCGCTAAAACATTAAAACTGTCGTCTCTCTTCTGTGTCTGTCCTTGAGGGACATAAAGTTGATCAACAGCATTTGTAGAGGACTTGATTCTTGGGAAACGTGAGCAATAAAGAAAAAAAATTAAAGAGATATAAAGCAGTATTGAAGAAGGAAATGGCAACTCACTGCAGTATTCTAGCCTGGGAAAACCCATGGACAGAGGAGCCTGGTGGCCTACAGTCCACTGGGTGGCAAAGAGTCAGACACATTTTAATGACTAAACCACAACTATAAGGCAGCATACTCGTTTCAGTAGCATATAAATTATAGAGCTTTAGTGGTCCTATTCTACATTCTCTTATAAACCTTAACATCATAAAGAAGATACATTTACATAAGGTTAGCATTATCCACGGAGAAGGCAATGGCACCCCACTCCAGTACTCTTGCCTTGAAAATCCCATGGACAGAGGAGCCTGGTAGGCTGCAGTCCATGGGGTCGCTAAGAGTTAGACACGACTGAGCGACTTCACTTTCACTTTTTACTTTCATGCATTGGAGAAGGAAATGGCAACCCACTCCAGTGTTCTTGCCTGGAGAATACCAGGGACAGAGGAGCCTAATGAGCTGCTGTCTATGGGGTTGCACAGAGTCGGACACGACTGAAGTGACTTAGCAGCAGCAGCAGCAACCTTGAAAAGTACAGTAGCTGGCATAGAGGACCTGGCATCAAGTGAACAGGCAAGAAGAGTTACTGACTGGAGAAAGGAGAGGAGGTGGGAGATGGTAGACCTGAAGGATGATCAGCAATAGGAGACAGAGGACAAGCTGCAATTTCACTCATGTCTGATGCTGATGGCACAGGCTCTGATTCCTTGCTGGAACTGGATGTACATCTGCATCTTTGAAAGTTCCTAAGCTGAAGGTTCCTATGTAGGGGACTTACTGTATCTTTATTCAGTCCTCTACCCCAGGGAAGGGGAGGGAATTTTCGGCTCCTCCGATATATCTATTCTGGACCGAAGGAGGAAAAATGATGGCAGGTCTGTGACCCAGCCTCCAACTGTTAATGATTAAATCCCTCTAAATCTAGAATCTCTTATTTGAAAACCTCCTTCTCTGTAGAATAATCAACACTCTCCCATATCCCTCTTACTAGAAATGGATGTGTCTCTTTGTCTCCAAATTCTCCCCTTCTGTATCTGTTCATAGCTATCTTAAAACTCACACCATGAGGGGGATTATTCATTGTGTCCTTTTCAAAAATCCATGTAATAGTCTTTGCCTTTTTACTCATTTAACAGATCAGATCTTAGCAGTTTAATTCCTGATTTTTTTCCCTCATATTTACCTTCTTCTCTATGTGTTTATGTGCAAAGGGATGAAGCTTGACAGCATAGGATTTCAGTATACTATAAACCATGTGGGGGCTTTCCTGGTGTTTCAGTGGCAAAGAATCTGCCTGCGATACTGGAGAGGCAGGAGACTCAGGTTTAATCCATGGGTCAAGAAGATCTCCTGGAGAAGGAAACAGCAACCCACTCCAGTATTCTTGCTGGAAAAATTGCATGGGCAGAGGACCCTGGTGGGCTACAGTCTATAGAGTTGCAAAGAGTCGAACACGACTGAGTGACTAACACACACATACACACACACACACAAACACCCCACACACACACCCCTTTCATTTTTATTTTTTTCTACATCACAGTTTGTCCCTTAGTCATCATGAAAAAATGAGAGTCTACAGAAGTTTGAGTGCCCTTGAAATACAGAGGATAATATGTAAGCTTGATTTTAACATTTTGTTTCTGATTTATCTGAAAATTAACTCAGACTTTTAGAAAGACTCCTAAGGCTTATTCCAATGAGATTAGAAAAGCTCTTAAAAGTAGTTTGGCTAAGATACTGTCCTTAGTTTTTCTGACTTACTAAGGAATAAAGATAAATTATTTAGGATTTTAATTTTTTATTCTGCAAAAATTAATTTATACTTGCAAAACTCATTTGTTCTTGAACTATTTCTCCTTCAAAAAATACATATATAATGGCTTTTTATAAGGCCTTAATAATATCATTAATATTAGATTGAACAAAGAAATTGGACATTGAAATAGTATTTAATAGAATTGTACTCAGTATTTTTATTATAACTTTTTGAACTTAGCTCTAAGTTATTTTTAATATATTTATGTCTCACAGGAAGGAAAATAAAAGCAAATGGATTGGGTAAATATAAAAATAGATTGATGTTTTAGCTTAGACTGTTTTGTTGAAATATAATACATAAAGGGTTTAAGAAAAAAAGGTGATTGTGCTTTTACAATAGAAGTAATGGTTCATACTTAGTTTCTCATTCTATTCATTACTTTCTTGCAACCAAACATTGTCAAAGCAGGGCACTCTTTCTTCTTCTGTGTATAATCCAGATCTACTTCATCAGCTCTTCTGGTTGAATAAACAAATCTCCTAAAATATGCACAAGTCATTCTGGAAGTCCTTAAGTTTACCCCTCCTCTCTTTGATGGACAGCCAAGGCTTCTGAATATGTGGACATGGCATCAACTACCTATTGTTTCTCAACAGAGATATGCTATTAGGATCACTGCTATTTCATTTCATAAGAAAGAAAAAAATGGAAAGCCACCATTTAGATTTTTGTTGTTGTTCGACCACTAAGTCATTATGACTCTTTGGGACCCCATGGACTGCAGCATGCCAGGCTCTTCTGTCCTCCACTGTCTCCCAGAGTGCTCAGATTCATATCCATTGAGTTGGTGATGCTATCTAACCATCACATCCCCTGCCATTCCCTTCTCCTTTTGCCCTCAATCTTTCCCAGTATCAGGGTCTTTCCAATGAATTGGCTCTTCGCATCAGGTGCCCAAAGTATGGGAGCTTCAGCTTCAGTTCTTCCAATGAATATTCAGGGTTGATTTCCTCTAGGATTGTCTGGTTTGATCTCCTTACAGTCCAGGGGAATCTCAAGAGTCTTCTCCAGAACTACAATTTGAAAGTATCAATTTTTTGTGCTCAACCTTCTTTATGGTCCAACTATTACATCTGTATATGACTACTGGAAAAACCACTTAGATAAGCTCAATAAACGTGTTACAGGTCAACCACTGTAACAAATGCCACGCCTCAAGTTAAGAAATAGAAGAATAAAAGGCCAAATTAAAAAATGCATAAATGTTTGAATTTTCTTCGCATATTATCACTTTTTTTTTCTTTTTGCAACTATTATTTAGAACCTGTGTGTCAGCTTAAAAATCGTATCTAATTGTTTGATGTGCTATTGTTAGAAACATTTTATTTATATCGTATATATGGTAAAGTTGATTTTGAGAGAAATTACATAATTTCCCAAAGTTTAGAGCCAAAATAAAACTGAAATATAGATTCATGTAATTACACAACTCACATGAACGTTCTTCCAATGATGAAAAACAGCCCTCAACGTAAGTCAGTTATTTAAAAAATATGAAGCAAGATGAAAAATGATATGTTTTAAGACATTTAGGAGTTGCAATTTAGGAGCAAGATTATATCTGTTTGATATTTAATTTTACTATGTATTCTGTTACAGATTCTCATTGTAGTAATATTTTCATCATTGACACATGAGTCAATACAGTGATCTTCATCTCAGAAAAGTAGATTATTTTACTTTTTTACTGCTAAACAGGCTAGAATGTGCTTTGGCTAAAAGTTTTATTTGAAAGCTACTGCAGCTCTGAAGTGAATATTATAAAAAAAAAAAGTAATTAGTCTTTCTTTTACTATTTCAAGATGTTTCTGTTATATTCTTAGTACTTCCTAGATTTCTCAAAGATGGTTACTTTTATACCTGTAAGCTGAAAATACTTCCAGACACTGAGTTCACTTCAGTTCAAGTCCCTCTTTGCAACCCCATGGACTGCAGCACACCAGGCTTCCCTGTCTATCACCAACTCCTGAAGTTTGCTCAAACTCATGTCCATCGAGTTGGTGATGCCATCCAACCATCTTATCCTCTGTCATCCCCTTCTCCTATTACTCAGACACTGAGTATTAACTATTAAAATACCTTTTTTTTTTTCCTCTAGAAAAACCTAGTAAATCTATTTACTTTTCAAGGAATAGTTAGACTTTATAATAGGCAAGATTAATTATTGAGTAACTTCTCAATGAAATGCTGGAGACTTCAGTAGTTATATGATATTATGGGGTGAAGACTTTGTGTTTGACTAGGCTATTTAAATAACTCCATAGAAATAGAAGTTAACTTAGAGAAAACAGATATTTATGGAAATATTTCTTGTCTATAGAAAACAAATTACCAATGGCTGCTAGAATGCAATTGCTTATTGCCCTGTGGATAACCCAGATTTCTAAATTCATTTCAACATTACTCTTCATATGCATTTATGTTTCTTTGATTTCTTCTTTATATCAGTTATAATATATTACTGGTTCTCTCTTCAATAATGAGGTAAACAAAATGTTTAACACTTGCTCAATTTAGCCCTGACTGAAAGTTAAAAATTTGATTTTATTGAAAATATTCCCTTAATATCTTTAAAATGCATTTTCATATATAGTATATTGATGTACAATGTTATTTAAAAGAGACCCTCAGTTGTCATTTTCTTTTAAAATACACACAAAATTACCATTTAGAAGACTATTATTTCACTGTTAATCACCACATACTGGAAAACTTACTTTATTTGTTTCCTACATGCATTTGGCCTCCTCTGGTGACTTAGACAGTAAAGAATCTGCCTGCAACGCAGGAGATCTGTGTTCGATCCCTGGGTTGGGAAGATTCCCTAGAGAAGTGAACAACTACCCACTCCAGTATTCTTACCTGAACAATTCCATGGACAGAGGAGCCTGGTGGGCTATAGTGCATGAGGTCGCAGAGTCAAACACAACTGAAAGACTAACACACACACATATACACACATGCATTTAAATGTGTTTGGATGGAAGTAATTTCAATTTCTTAGCTAGATACTGAAATAAGTTTATCTTATTTTAAGGCATGCCTTGTATCTAAAAATCTATTTTCTTAATAAAGTATTTGAAAATATATTAGTATAAATTATCATATTGACACATCTTAATTTAGATAGACATTTCATGACACCCCCAATTAGGTTTTTTTTATCGTTTAAATTCTAGTCATTTTATCTTTGGTTATTAGTATCTTTATCATATAGCCTATATATTTCTCAGTTTTACAGACAGAAATGCTTTTAATATAGCTGATTGGAAACCAAAAATTTTTAACTTATGCCTATTGCTATGCAATATTGCAAGCTTTACCTGTTGCTCTTTTTAAATCTGAAAGTCCAATAAAATACCATTAAGTCATTATGATAATTACTACAAAGACATGATTGATAGCAACTGTATTAAAACAAGTTTTTAGTTACACAGTTTTATTCTATTGAAAGACAAACTTTCAATCCTATTGAAAATATAAAGTCCAAACTATTCACAAATAAAATTTTAAAAAATGATATCACCTGGTTAAAGTTTCTTTATATTCAAATATAGGGAAGAATCTATTTTAAGGCTTAATTATCCACACAGTAACATCTTACACAGCTGAGCTATTTCTCCACATTCAATTTCCCTTGCTATGGTTTGTACTGAAATGTTTGATCACATTTACTTAGAACACATATTGTTTTACAAAATATTTCTTACCAAACTAAAAGATTCAAGTGGAATTTTAGTTACCAAATGCAAAAATGCTAAGTTTAGTCATAGACTTATTATTTAATTTTTTTTCAGATTTGACAATTTAAAATTTTAAATTGTGTTATGCACACAGAAACAATGTGTGCAATAATAAACAATATTAATAATGGTTCAATTCCATTGAAAATTTACCATTATCTCATAAACTACATGTTTTCCCACTTTCCTCATGCAAATTCGTCTTAATTTCTATTAAGCAAAACGGTCACGTTTATACAATTGACCCTCAAATTTCCAGGCGCCCTCAGCTTTAGTCATTTGCATTATTTATTGTCACCACTAGATGTCACTACGCTCTTCGCAAAAGCTAGTGTAGCTAGATTCTCGGAGAAACAGAATAGTAAACACATAATTTATTAAATCTAAAAGTCAACATTATCTGTGAGGAATCATTTGGATGCATTAAAATTTTAATTAATATTATATTTACTATTTAAATATCATTATAAGCCTGTGACATGAGGATCAAGCATTCACATTCTCATTGTCAGTTAGCATTTTAGGAATGATATTCCTTCAAACACTTAAGAAACGAAAGATGTCTGTTATCTACCACATGCTGATGCTCCCAATGATAATATTAGAAGAAATATCCTCATACCAATTTTATAAGAATTAAATGAGCAAATATTGGACAAACTTTATTCATTTTACTTGATTTCTCATTTCCCTTTTAGTAATATTAGGATATATATTATTTTAAACATATAATTACAGACACTGATATCATTCAGTGTTAAAAGCTTTGGAATATTGTACATAAGACATTTATTTTTGTTCTTTCATCCATTCATTCAATAAATATTGATTGAGACCAATCTTGTCCAAGAATTTAAGTGAAATGTATAATGCAAAATCAGATAGATGTTCCAGCCCTGGTGGAATCTAGCTGTTTATCAATGACAACCAATGGAAAGATTTTGACCAAAAAAAAGAAGCTTGCCTCTAAAGTCATATATCTTAGTTCCATCAGAAGATTTTAGAAGTTTGAGAAGAAGTCTTACTTTTAGAAACTCTGAAACTACCTATCAATAATATTCAAAGTTGAGGTACCTGCCCTTTTTGTGACATGGGACAAGAAGGCAGCCATAAAATTAAAAGGCACTTGCTCCTCGGAAGAAAAGCTGTGACCAACCTAGACAGCATATTAGAAAGCAGAGACATGACTTTACCAACAAAGATCCATCTAGTCAAAGCTATGGTTTTTCCGGTAGTCATGTGTGGATGTGAGAGTTGGACCATAAAGAAGGCTGAACACTGAAAAACTGATAATTTAGGACTGTGGTGTTGGAGAAGACTTGAGAGTCCCTTGGACAGCAAGGAGATCAAACCAGTCCATCCCAAAAGAAATCAGTCCTGAATATTCATTGGAAGGACAGATGCTGAAGCTGAAGCTCCCATACTTTGGCCACATGATGGGAAGAACTGACTCATTAGAAAAGACCCTGATTCTGGGAAAGATTGAAGGCAGGAGGAGTAGGGGACAACAGAGGATGAGATGGTTGGATGGCATTACTGATGCAATGGACGTGAGTTTGGGCAAACTCAGAGAAATGGAGGACAGGGAAACCTGGTGTGCCGCAGTCCATGGGGTCACAGAGTCAGACACGACTGAGCGACTGAACAACAACAAGGCATTCAGAGAATGTGTGGCATTTAAGTTGGTATAGACACAAGTTTGAAGTTGTGGTGTATTCACTCCTGTAATTTTATTTCATTTTTATGAGCCTCCAACAATCCAACAACATGCAGGAAAGTGACTGGAAAAAGTAGAAATAGTAGTGAGTCAAGGAAAGAGGATCATGAATGTGTAGATAGTCAAATTGGCTTCAGCAAAGGAAAACCTCCTCTGCAGCAGCTGCTTGCAAATTGCAGATTTTTCCTAATTCTACATCTGCTGCTCACATTTTAGGAAGCAGTTACATATAGAAAAACCTTTTTCGCTAAAACATTAAAACTGTCGTCTCTCTTCTGTGTCTGTCCTTGAGGGACATAAAGTTGATCAACAGCATTTGTAGAGGACTTGATTCTTGGGAAACGTGAGCAATAAAGAAAAAAAATTAAAGAGATATAAAGCAGTATTGAAGAAGGAAATGGCAACTCACTGCAGTATTCTAGCCTGGGAAAACCCATGGACAGAGGAGCCTGGTGGCCTACAGTCCACTGGGTGGCAAAGAGTCAGACACATTTTAATGACTAAACCACAACTATAAGGCAGCATACTCGTTTCAGTAGCATATAAATTATAGAGCTTTAGTGGTCCTATTCTACATTCTCTTATAAACCTTAACATCATAAAGAAGATACATTTACATAAGGTTAGCATTATCCACGGAGAAGGCAATGGCACCCCACTCCAGTACTCTTGCCTTGAAAATCCCATGGACAGAGGAGCCTGGTGGGCTGCAGTCCATGGGGTCGCTAAGAGTCGGACACGAATGAGCGACTTCCCTTTCACTTTTCACTTTCATTCATTGGAGAAGGAAATGGCAACCCACTCCGGTGTTCTTGCCTGGAGAATCCCAGGGACGGGGGAGCCTGGTGGGCTTCCGTCTATGGGGTCGCACAGAGTCGGACACGACTGAAGCGACTTAGCAGCAGCAGCATTATCCATATACAGATCTTGTTCAGCTTACCATAGGATTATGTCCCCATAAACACATAGTCAAAAATGCATTTGATTCACCTAACATCATAGCTTACCCCAGCCTACCTTAAATGTGCTCAGAACCTTTATATGGGCAAAATCATCTAACACAAAGCCTATTTTATGATAAGTGTCACTTCAGTTCAGTCCAGTTCAGTTCAGTCACTCAGTCCTGTCCGACTCTTTGCAGCCCCATGAATCGCAGCACGCCAGGGCTCCCTGTCCATCACCAACTCCCAGAGTTCACTCAAACTCACATCCATCAAGTCAGTGATGCCATCCAGCCATTTCATCCTCTGTCGTTCCCTTCTCCTCCTGCCCCCATTCCCTCCCAGCATCAGGGTCTTTTCCAATTAGTCAACTCTTCTCATGAGGTGGCCAAAGTATTGGAGTTTCAGCTTTACCATCAGTCCTTCCAATGAACACCCAGGACTGATCTCCTTTAGGATGGACTGGTTGGACCTCCTTGCAGTCCAAGGGACTCACTTCAGTCGTATCCAACTCTGTGTGATCCTGTGGACTGTAGCCTGCTAGGCTATTCTGTCCAAGGGATTCTCCAGGCAAAAATACTGGAGTGGGTAGCCAATCCCTTCTTCAAGGCATCTTCCTGACCCAGGGATCCAACCAGGCTCTACCTACATTGCAGGTGGATTCTTAACATCTGAGCCATCAGGGAAGCCTGGAATATCTCATATAATTGATTAAACACTGTACTGAGAGTGAACAGCAAAATGACTGTCTGGGTACAGGAAACTCTGAGTGTACTGGTTGTTGCCCTTGGGATGGCCTGGGCTGACTGGGGGCTACCTCTGCTCTGTATCACAATAGAGCATCTTACTGCATATGATAAAAATTCAAATTACAGTTTTTACTGAATGAGTAGAACTTCTGCACCATCATAAGGTTAAAAAAAAAAAAAAACGAAACGAAACACATTGTCAGTGAACCATTGTAAGTCGGGAGCATCTGTACTGTGATAATGTCAAGATAAGTTTAGCCAGGATGATTCTGCCTCTCTTCCATCTGGTCTTGAAACTGATCTGTTTACTTCATTCCTACAGGAAAGTGGATGCGCTCTTTTTGAAGTTAACTTATTTCCCCTTAAAACAGTTTTCTTCTCCGGCTTCCTTTCTTTGCTCCTGAGGAATGCTGCTGTTTCCAAACAAAACTGTGTGAGGCCAGAAGCAAGTTACAGACTCTGCTGTTAGAGCAGCCTCTGAGAGTCATAGCGAAGTGCAGTGGGGTCAGTCCAATCACGAGATGAAAAGTCCTTTCTGTTCTCTCATACCTCAGTAATGCTGCATCCTTTCTCTTATAGATATGATGCAGGGGAGAGGACTCCGTCATGACAAATTTCCCTCTGTGCAGCACGAACTGAAGTTTTGCTACAGGAGCATTTCTGCTGGCCTCAACATGAACAAAATTCATATCAGAACCTTTGAAGCCATCAGGGAAAGAAAAGGAAGCCTATCCAAAGCTTTTGCCTGTGTAAAGCTGCTGGTTTTCTTTTTGATTTGCTATTCACTGATTTTAAAATGCCCGTTTCTCTGCATTTTCACAGACTCCCTAACTCATTGGCAAAGTCTCAAATTGTTTCTAAACCGGCAGAGAGAAATGTAACACACACACAAAAATGAGAAACCTTGTTTTTAAGATTTTCAGGTGAACTCTACCTCTCAAAGTATAATTTTCTTCCCAGAAGTGCTGAATTATGGGTCACCAAATCTACATCTGCTCACCTAAAAAGCTATTGAATATGCAGAAAGATGAACTGAACCTTTTTTTCAACATTTGGTCAAAGAGTTCTTGAAAATGTCCAAGTTTCAATTCTCTTATGTAGAAATTCTTCAGGTAAAGGCAGAAGATATGACTTTATTAGGCAATATATTTCAAATTTAATGCCATCACATACAAGACTCATTCAGCTTTAGATAAGTGGAGAGATATACAGGCTACAAAAAAAAAAAGTGAAAATGCTGTTTCTATACCCTTTATTCAGATGCCGAAAACTACTTGCAATCCACTCTACTTCCATCTTTATATTTTTTTATCCATTTATTTGCTTCCAGAAAGCATAAAGGACAGAAAGAATTGTATGGCTTCTCCTATCAAAATCCCTTTGTAGCATATTTTTCTCTATCAATTCAAGTCTATTAATTATCCCTCTTAACACTTTCTTATATCAAAATTCTCTCTTTTCCTATCAGATCAGTTCAGTTCAGCTCAGTTGCTCAATCATGTCCGACTCTTTGCGACCCCATGAATTGCAGCGCACCAGGCCTCCCTGTCCCTCAACCATCTCCCAGAGTTCACTCAAACTCACGTCCATCAAGTCGGTGATCCCATCCAGCCATCTCATCCCCTATCGTCCCGTTTTCCTCCTGCCCGCAATCCCTCCCAGCATCAGAGTCTTTTCCAATGAGTCAACTCTTCGCATGAGGTGGCCAAAGTACTGGAGTTTCAGCTTTAGCATCATTCCTTCCAAAGAACACCCAGGGCTATCTCCCTTAGAATGGACTGGTTGGATCTCTTTGCAGTCCAAGGGACTCTCAAGAATCTTCTCCAACACCACAGTTCAAAAGCATCAATTCTTCAGCGCTCATCTTTCTTCACAGTCCAACTCTTACATCCATACATGATTACTGGAAGAACCATAGCCTTGACTAAATGGACCTTTGTTGGCAAAGTAATGTCTCTGTTTTTCAATATGCTATCTAGGTTGGTCATAACTTTCCTTCCAAGGAGTAAGCATCTTTTAATTTCATGGCTTCAATCACCATCTGCAGTGATTTTGGAGCCCCAAAAAATAAAGTCTGACACTGTTTCCACTGTTTCCCCATCTATTTCCCATGGAGTGATGGGACCAGATGCCATGATCTTCGTTTTCTGAATTTTGAGCTATAGTACAGCTAAATTATGGAATAATCGGTAAGTTAGAGACTTAGGGGAGTGGAAGAGACATTTCAAATAGTCTAATTCAAGCAGATCTCACATTTCTGTCTAAATGCAAGGATATCTTGTCTATGACCTTTAAGAAACTGTCTCCAGAATATAGGTGAACACAACAATCTTCTCACTCCCTCCCCCTTTCTGTAGATATAGATATATACAGATATAGATATATAGATATAGATAAGATATATAGATAAATCACTTATATATCACCAGTATGTAATTAACTTTTATTAAAACCCTCCCAATGTTAGTTATTAAATACACTGAACTGAGACATCACCCCAAATTATTCCACCATCACCCCCGCAGCTCTGTCTACCTCCAGGAGTAGCTTTCCTTTAGTCTTCCTCACACTTATGCTCAGTCATGTCCAACTCTTTGAAACCCCCTAGACTGTGGCCTTCCAGACTCCTTTGTCCATGGAGTGGGTTGCCATTTCCTTCTGCAGGGTATCTTCCTATCTTGGGGATTGAACGCTCGTCTCCTGCTCAGCAGAGAAGCCCTCTGTTCTTTCTAGTAGGTCTTGTTTTGCCTCCTAGAGCAAAGCTAAATACCTTCAAACTCTTCACATCCCTGAGGATAACTTTTATTTTCTCTTATGTTCCCTATGTCTTTTATTAGCTAGATTGCTTCTATTTTCTTTAACAATTCTGTAGGAAATATACAGCAATCCTTCTAGAATATCCAAATGGATAAATCTTTTGCTTTTTAACACTTGATGATTTTACTATTGCTTCCCCGGTGGCTCAGCAGTAAAATCCACCTGCAAATACCTGTATCCAGTATTCTTGCCTGGGAAATCCTATGGACAGAAGAGACTGGTGGGCTACAGTCCATGAGCCCACAAGGGTCAGCCATCATTTAGCGACTAAACACACACACACACACACACACACACACACGTGCACACACACACAAGGCCATGGGCTGTAGCCTGTCGGGCTTCTCTGTCCATGGGATTGAGCCTGACATGATTTAGTGACTAAATAACAAGTTTACTATTAATTTCTTTCTATAAGTTTGGGGTACTGCTTCAAAAAGAGATCTTGTAAGTCTTACGGATTTTGATACATTTTTACCCATCACCAAGTTTTTTTTTGTTTGTTTTATTTTGTTTCCTATGAAACAATTTGTAAGTCTTGGGTAGCTTTTAGGTCAGTATTTTTTTTTAATGATGGGTATGGGTGAGTATAAATTCCTTTTCTACAGAATTAATGACTTATGGCTGACTGTTGGAACATGCAGATATGCTACAAGCAGTTATGATATATTGGATATGTACTGTATTCATAGTGGAGGAAGTGAAGAGCTTTGAATTGTCAGAGAAGAATTAGCCTACATTCTTCTTCCTCCCTGTATTAACTCACATTTCCCATTTAAAGAAATCAGTGCTCAATCTATAATAACTCCACTAATGCCATTGCTGGGCTCCCCTGGAGAAGGGAATGGCAACCCATTCTGGTATTCTTGCCTGGAAAATTCCATGGACAGAGGAGCCTGGTGGGCTCCAGGCCATGGGATCACAAAGAGTTGGACATGACTGAGCAGCTAACACACACAATGCTATTGCTAATTCAAAGTTTCAAATAAGAAAACTAAAAGGTACAACTACAATCACTATATGCTTTGCTCCTGTGAACTGGGGGAGAAACAGGAAGACAGTAAGAAGAAATAAAATAGAGGATGTTATGTTCAAGTGCTGCTGCTGCTGCTGCTGCTAAGTCGCTTCAGTCGTGTCTGACTCTGTGCGACCCCAGAGACAGCAGCCCACCAGGCTCCCCTGTCCCTGGGATTCTCCAGGCAAGAACACTGGAGTGGGTTGCCATTTCCTTCTCCAATGCATGAAAGTAAAAAGTCAAAGTGAAGTCGCTCAGTCATGTCTGACTCGTAGTGACCCCATGGACTGCAGCCCACCAGGCCCCTCCGTCCATGGGATTCTCCAGGCATGAGTACTGGAGTGGGGTGCCATTGCTAACTGGTCATTTACCTGCAACACTTGCTAGCTTCTCAGTTCAGTTCCGTTAGTTACTCAGTCGTGTCCAGCTCTTTGCAACCCCATGTACTGCAGCACGCCAGGCCTCCCTGTCCATCACCAACTTCAGGAGCCTACTCAAACTCATGTCCATTGCATCAGTGATGCCATCCAACCATCTCATCGTCTGTCGTCCCCTTCTCTTCCTGCCTTCAATCTTTCCCAACATCAGGGTCTTTTCCAATGAGTCAGTTCTTCACATCAGGTGGCCAAAATATTGTTAGCTTCTACCAAGTCTCAAAACTGGAACTGGTAGTGACAAATTTCATTGTTTGATTTGTCCCTCTGTTGTCCTTAACCTATATTCTCTCTCTCTCATGTGGTTATTTCTCAAAGCTGGAAGATAGCTCCCTTTAAGTCATATTACTATTGGATAATGCAAGGACTTTATGGTCTTCTTTTATGTGACAAGTTTGAGGCTGATGTGAAAATTTTGCTTTGAATACTAAGCACTCGTGATTATTCAAATATAGTCACCTTTCACATAGATTTTACGGACATTGTCTCTTCTCTGAGCTTTTCAGTCGATACTACAAATAACAATATTATTTAGAACTTCTTACTGACTAGGTCACAGTTTACTAATGGTTTTTTCTGGCTGAGATAATCAATTAGAACTATCATATAAAATAGTGCACACAAATGTAAATCTTCCTAAGGAATTTGACATGTTTAATTTAATCAATAATCTGGTTATCCCTTTTCCTGGTAAACAACAAGCACAACCAAGAGAGAAAAGTTAAAAACCAAGAAGAACCTAGGTTACAGCATGACTGCAGCCTAAAGTTTGGACATGAAATCCTGAATGTTCCTGAAGCCACATTCACATTGTTTCAGTGTACCTGTCCTTGCAAATCACAATGCATTTTACAGCATTTTTCTTTCCAAAAAGAAGGCAAATGAAAAAAAAATTCATGAATATATGCAAGAGTGGCTCTAAAGAAAACTGCCTCTCAAGTCTTTTCTAAAACATTTGACTAAATAGATGCTTTATCATTTAAGTGAATAAGAGAAAATGAGATAAGCCTCTAATTACAGTTGACAGTAACACTCTAGTATGATATGACTTGTGTCTCTAGTATTGATATGAACGCCTCTGAGCATGACTCCTGAATTCTATCTGTAAGCATTTCCCCATCAAAACCCATGGAATTCTCTTTTGACAATGTGCCATGTATGATTATAACCTAAAAGCAATATGTTACATTTTAATAGAAGCTACTCTCACCACGTTACGTGATACTGTCAATTATAAGAAATTGTTCCATGAATTTATTCATTGGAACCAATTTGGTTCTCCTTTGATTAGCCTTTTCTGTTCACATCCCTTCAGCTACATTTAGATATAAGAACTAGAAGTACAAGCATCAGTTTGGTCACCTCTATGCAATCATGGATTTTTTTTTTTTTATATTAACGGGCATTATTTCTCAATATTTTATGTTTAATTAATAAGGGTAAATGGACAGAGTGTGTGCTGTGACTGTAGTGAAAACAGGTCAGGAAATGCGTCCAGAACAATTGAAAGGAGATTGTCAAGTGCTACTGGCTTTCTAGTCCATTTTCTTGGATGTGAATTATGACTCCAATAATATACTTTTGGTGGAAGAAAAAAAAGTTTCTGGCCTCTTGTGGGGGAGGATCTGAAGAGGTTTTAAATTATATTTTGTCATGAAAATACACATCTTGTCATCTTTCTTTAGATGTTAGTGTCTTTCATCTCGCTTGAAAGTTCAGATTGATCGGTAACCTTTTTCTAAAAAAAAAAAAAAAAATCATATGTCAGGCACTTTGATGTGTTGTGCATATTTTTGTTCTGGAATCTCAGGAAGCTCAGACCATAACTGAGAAATGCAAACTGAATTTTCCTTCCTACTCACTGACCTTGGAATGGTGTTAGATTGCCCCGGGAATTAGACTGCCCTACTTGGTACTGCTCTAGGCAACTCAATGACATAATTGTTGATGTGGCTTAATTCTGCAATTGAGGTTTGTGCAGACAAGAAAAACTTCCTCATCTCCTCACCTTTGGTGGCTACTTGTAGAAGGAACTTCGATGTGTTTACCAGAACCGAGGAAAAGCTAGTCCAGTTTTAAGCCCCACTGTCTCTGTTGCTCTATCTCTGTCTCACTCTCTCTCTTTCTCTATGTGATTTTTCATAGGTACCTTAATCTTTTAGGTGAGGGCATTCTAACCACTAACTAACTATAATCTGTGAATGTGCTAGTCTTATGACTTGGGAAGTAGGTTGAATAAACTTTTGAAGACAGGACTAACAAAAAGCACTTTATTAATCCCAACAATTAAATAAGCCAGCTGATGCTCTAAAGCATGATTGGATGTTGCTGGTACCATGGGAAAGGGGAAGGAAGGAAACGGCTTGCTTGTGCTTGCAGGATGTCCTTGAACAAGCAAAAGTGAACGAAAATAATGGCAGTGGAGGGGGTGGTCTTCACCCAGAGTGCCAGAAGTGAAAGCTACGTGTATATGCAGAGATGTGCGGGCAGTGCTAGAAGTAATGCAAAGATAGTCTCTTCTGACTGTTTATAATTTCTCAGTAAAAATTGAACCAGGATATCAGCTGAGAGAGAATGAAGAAATTATTGGAGGCTTGTGGAAACAGCATAACAAATAAGGAAGAGTCTCTAGGCTAGTAACCAACTGAACAAACAAGGGGAATTTCATGGGACAGCTGAGCGGCACGTGCGGCCAGCTGGAGTTTGTAGTCATGGCATACAGGTTGTCATGGCTGTATTATACATCCTCCAGACACATTACATTGTTATTATGATAGGTATGGAGAAAACATAGAGGTGGATTTAACCAAGTCAGGGCAAAAAAACTTGAAGTTGTATTTAAGACAATACAATTGTGATTGATGATGATATGGTTGATTGTGATAATAACAATCAACCATAACATTTAAGATTGGCAAGAAAGAATGGAATGTCATGGATGTGAGAGATTAAATATAAAGTGATATTAAAAATAAATGAATAATAGTCTCCAGTGAGGTGGTAACTTTCTAGAATTGCATTATTAGAGGGAAAGAATGGGAAAGATTGTGATTAGGGATTGACATGCTTGAAACTGAAGTTATGGAGACCACAGTTATTGAAAATGCCATGATGATAACACTTGACTATAACCATGAGAGTGAGAGGCTAAAGTAGTTAAATGTCAAGTCATTGTATGTATATGTGTGTGTATGTGTGTGTGTGTGTGTGTGTAGTTGGGTGGTATGTGTGTGAGAGACAGAGAGAAAGAAAGTTAAGGAAACAAGAAAATGAGGCTAGAGATTTAGAATAATCATTTCTCAGCTTTCAGTTCAGTTCAGTTCAGTCACTCAGTTGTGTCTGACTCTTTGCAACTCCATGGACTGCACCATGCCAGGCCTTCCTGTCCACCACCAACTCCTAGAGTTTACTCAAACTCATGTCCATTGAGTCGGTGATGCCATCCAACCATCTCATCCTGTCATTCCCTTTGCCTCCTGCCTTCAATCTTTCCCAGCATCAGGGTCTTTTTAAATGAGTCAATTCTTCACATTAGGTGGCCAAAGTACTGCAGTTTCAGCTTCAGCATCAATCTTTCCAATGAATATTCAGGACTGATTTCCTTTAGGATGGACTGATTGGATCTCCATGCTATCCAAGGGACTCTTAAGAGTCTTCTCCAACACCACCGTTCAAAACTATCAATTCTTTGGGGCTCAGCTTTCTTTATAGTCCAACTCTCATATCCATACATGATTACTGGAAAAACCATAGCTTTGACTAGATGGACCTTTGTTGGCTAATTCATGTCTCTGCTTTTAAATATGCTATCCAGGTTGGTCATAACTTTTCTTCCAAGAAGCAAGCATCTTTTAATTTCATGGCTGCCGTCACCATCTGCAGTGATCTGGGAGCCCCCAAAAATAACGTTTCTCACTGTTTCCACGTTTCCCCATCTATCTGCCATGAAGTGATGGGACCAGATGCCATAATCTTAGTTTTCTGAATGTTGAGTTTTAAGCCAAATTTTTCACTCTCCTCTTTCACTTTCATCAAGAGGCTCTTTAGTTCTTTTTTGCTCTCTGCCACAAGTGTGGTGTCATCTGCATATCTGAGATTATTGATATTTCTCCCGGCAATCTTGATTCCAGCTTTTGCTTCATCCAGCCCAGCATTTCTCATGATGTACTCTGCCTATAAGTTAAATAAGACAATATACCGCCTTGACATACTCCTTTTCCTATTTGGAACCAGTCTGTTGTTCCATGTCCAGTTCTAACTATTTTTTCTTGACCTGCATAAAGATTTCTCAGAAGGCAAGTCAGATGGTCTGGTATTCCACCTCTTTAAGAATTTTCCAGTTTGTTGTAATCCATACAGTCAAAGGCTTTGGCATAGTCAATAAAGCAGAGGTAGATGTTTTTCTGGAACTCTCTTGCTTTTTCAATAATCCAACAGATGTTGTCAATTTGATCTCCAGTCCATCTGCCTTTTCTAAATCCAGCTTGAACATCTGGAAGTTCATGGTTCACATACAGTTGAAGCCTGGCTTGGAGAATTTGGAGAATTACTTTGCTAGTATGTGAAATGAGTGGAATTGTGCAGTAGTTCGGGCATTTTTTGGCATTGCCTTTCTTTGGGATTGGAATGAAAACTGACCTTTTCCAGTCTGGTGGCCACTGATGAGCTTTCCAATTTTGCTGGCATATTGTGTGTAGCACTTTCACAGCATCATCTTTTAGGATTTGAAATAGCTCAACTGGAATTCCATCACCTCTTGACTTCTCATTCCAGGATGTCTGGCTTTAGGTGAGTGATCACACCCTTGTGATTATCTGGGTCATGAGATCTTTTATGTACAGTTCTTCTGTGTATTCTTGCCACCTCTTCTTAATATCTTCTGCTTCTCTTAGGTCCATACCATTTCTGTCCTTTATTGTGCCCATCTTTGCATGAAATATTCCCTTGGTATCTCTAATTTTCTTGAAGTTATTTCTAGTCTTTCCCATTGTATTGTTTTCCTCTATTTCTTTGCACTGATCACTGAGGAAGGCTTTCTTATCTCTCCATGCTATTCTTTGGAACTCTGCATTCAAATGGGCATAGCTTTCCTTTTCTCCTTTGCCTTTCACTTCTCTTCTTTTCATAGCTATTTGTAAGGCCTCCTTAGACAACCTTTTTGCCTTTTTGGATTTCTTTTTCTTGGGGATCATCTTGATCACTGCCTCCTCTATAATGTCAGAAACCCCAGCTTTATGACTATTGAAATCACCAAGACTTATGATGAGGGTAGTACTGGAGAGAGACTAACAGTGGGTTAGTTGCATTTTTACGATCATAGGGAAAATGCTTGTTGGGTCCATAAATGATAATAAGAAGGATGGAAAGCTCCTTTTCACCCCCAGAGTTCTCAGGACAAAGCTGGGGAATAAAAATCATCCAATGCTCATCAAAAATTTGGGGAGAAGAAATGTTCTTAGGAAAGACACCAGTGTCATTTAGAGCAAGAAGGTTAAGGGACTAAGAGATAAGAGATTGGGCTTTTTTTACTTATAACAGAAGTTTGCTTATAACAGATTGCATGCTTCAAAGAGTACTTTGGACACATAGCAAGAGTTGGAGAGGGATGGGGGACAGAAAGAGAAGCAAGTGTGTCTGGAGTTGGGGGACAAATGGGAGATGGAGGTGAGGGGGCAGTGAGGTGCCAAAAAGGGATGAGAGTTTATTTTCCATTTGTGTCTTTCACCTTTAAAATGTATGTTCATGTTTTTGTTAGGTTTACCAAGAACTTTTTCTGATATCATGTATGCTAATTCTTAATTGCATATTTACTTTTGGCATCCTTCATTCATTGCTAACAATCTGGTTAATGCCATTGGATATTTTATCTTTTTAATGTACATCTTTTGGATAATTTAGAAAATGGCAAAATCTGTACTCTGTCTTGTATTTTTGGATGATTTGTAACATTATTATATAAATTATTCCTTCAATTTTTGTGTTGCTTATCTCAAAGCAGACACATTTTTCTTGGTTCTGAAGTCATTCTTGATTTTCTTCCTTCATTCTGTGCTCACCCATAAATTATAGTATGGATTATATTAGACAAGTCAGAATTCACTCTCCTTGCACAGATTTTTCAGGATGGATGGAACAAATAAGGAGATTTATGGCAATGGGAGGATGCCTACAGAATGAAGGAGAAATGGGAAGCCACAGGGGTATCAAAATTGGGCTGTAGGGAGCTTTTCAACATCTTCATTTCCCATTTAATATATAACATATGAAATCAGGTGGTTGTCTTTGTGGTTATAAAATGGGAAAATGTTCTCTCTGGTAAACAAAACAAAATGTAGTTTTCAGTTCAGTTCAGTCACTCAGTCCAACTCTTTGCGACCCCATGGACTGCAGCACACTAGTCTTCCCTGTCCATCACCATATCCCAGATCTTTATCAAACTCATGTCCATAGAGTAGTTTTAACTTGTGACAAATGATTCTCTATATATTTTTTCTCTTTCCTGGTCATAAGTCTTTTAAGATATATGGAGATAAAATATTTTCCATTTCAGAATGTAGTGACATGGTAATTAGGTGCAAAATATGTGATTGAGAAAAAGTATATACATGATAAGTATTACTGATTAACACACAATCTTATTCTCCAACTAGCCAGAAAGCAAATAGCTTATTAATGAGAACTCAAAGGGTTGGGGTGATGAGAAAGTGAGACAGAGATTTGTTAGAGTTCGCTAATGATTCCAAGGCATTACATCCTTTTATTCTTTTATATATTTTTTTCTCATTAAGTCCCTCATTGATTCCTATTTTTTTCATTCTCTTCTTTTCTCTACTGTTTCCCCTACCCGGGCTTAACTGGAGGAATGAAAGATTTAAAGTAAGTATTTTTAAGATTTATAGAAGTCTTATGGACTCTGTGGGAGAGGGAGAGGGTGGGAAGATTTTGGAGAATGGCATTGAAACATGTAAAATATCATGTATGAAACGAGTTGCCAGTCCAGGTTCAATGCACGATACTGGATGCTTGGGGCTGGTGCCCTGGGACGACCCAGAGGGATGGTATGGGGAAGGAGGAGGGAGGAGGGTTCAGGATGGGGAACACATGTATACCTGTGGTGGATTCATTTTGATATTTGGCAAAACTAATACAATTTTGTAAAGTTTAAAAATAAAAAAAAATAAAGTAAGTATTTTTCTTACTTTAAATCTTTCATTCCTCCAGTTAAGTCCGGGTATGGGAAACAGTAGAGAAAAGAAGAGACTGCAAAACCAATCCAAACACATATCACTTTTGTAATCAGAACTAATAAATACTGAATTTTCAAACTAACAAAATATATTTGAAAGATAGGAAAGTGAAACAATTTCAGGTCATTATGATTTGGTATCTGGATACATCCTCATGAGCCAACATGACTGATGATACTGCCTTCATGTGTCCCTTAGCCCGAACTACTATCTGAAATTCTACCCAGAATCATTAAGTTTGAATACCAAATAGTTTTCCTAAGGACAATACAATGCAAGTGGTTGCTATTTTGGTGTTAGTTAATAACATTAGCAATCTTGTTGGATAGTGACATAGGAAGCATGGGCTAGATTTAGTAGAAATAGCATTTCAAATCACTGTTTTACTGGATGGAGTGGGGGGAAGGAAAACAGACGTCAGTGAGTGCTTCTGTTTGGCACAAGAAAAGTGACCTTGAAAGGGATTGGATAATAATTCTGAGTGGGAAGGGCAGTTCAAAGCTGAAGGGTTTGACTCTGATGCCAGCATGCTGGCACTAATACTTGCTAGCTATGTTTATGGAGGAACAGTTCTTAAGTCTCATTTTCTCCAATTTAAAATATAGAGAGTGATTACCTTTTTTGAAAGTTATTTTGCAGGATGGAATGACAGTGATCCTATATCCTGGTTTACCAGGGAAACTGCAGATTTGCAGCTATTTCCCATCATCTCATCTAGTTGACACTTGTCCTAGATCAAAATATCCAAGATTGGAAGATACATTATAAAACTGTCCTGAATATAAGCTACATACTGTCAACTCTTTGTACACACTCAATGAATGTTGCTCATCATTATTAGACTAATAACTCACAGTTATTTGTAGCATTATTGTTGAATACCGCTGGAAATTCTTCCATTCTAAATTTATTCTTTGTAAACCAAAAATTTAGTTTAGCATAAGTACTACATGAAATTTTTATGATTAATGAAATAATGTGTGAATTAATGGTAAGAAGAACACAAAGTTATTGATAACTGTGATTTTAATAGTTAATAACTTTATTTTTATTATGCAAAACTCAAACTATATCTTAATTAAGACTGAATCAGACTAGCGGATTATTGAATCACATTCCATAAGCAATGGTCTAAAATAGATTTTAAAGGATTTTGGTATAGCATGGAGCACCAAGGACAATTAATTTGCTCCAAAAGATCTTGAACTGTAAGTGTGCTAGTTAAACACACTTACAGTGTGTTTAATTTTACCAATTAAAATTCTTGGTAGTAATTTTAATTTACAGACATATTTTCTATGACAGAACTTTTAGCTGGATCATTCAGAAATCCAAATGTCTCACTACATGCATAGACCCTACATTTTTCCTGCTAGAACAGGATATCTTATTAGTATTCCAGAGCATATGATCCAACGATTTACAGTATTCAAAAGCCTGTGAAGACTGTGAGAATATTGAAAGTTGTGAGAGGAAAAAAAAAAGCTAAGAAAAGAATAAAACGAGCATTTCCTTCACACTTGTTCCCAGCTGGGACTACAGCTGCTTGATTCATACCATCTGGGGGTGTCTAATTAGAAACTACCTAGAATAGGCTTTTAAAGAAGTAATTTGAAAATAAACTTAACATCAGCAGCAGTTCACATCCCAGAGGGCTAGGAGTTAAGGTTGCATGAACTTATGGATCAATGAACAAAAGAAATATTCACTAATCGCTGCACTTGTACAGTATTAATCCTGAATAAAGCAAAATGCCACTTGTTTCTTCAGTGCATAATGAAAGTCTTAGTTGGTCAGTAGTTTCCAACTATGTGCAACAGCGTGGACTGTAGCCCACTAGCCTCCTCTGCCCTTGGGATTTTCCAGGCAAGAATACTGATGTGGGCAGCCATGTCCTCCTCCAGGAGCTCTTCCAGAACTAGGGATTGACCCAGGTCTCCTGCATGAATTGCAGGTAGATTCTTTACTGTCTGAGCCACCAGGGAAGCCAAACACCAGCTGGCATTTAGGCTAGTAAATAAAATAAGCAAAAAAGAAGCTCTTCAGATGAGACTCTTACACAAACTCCTTGTTACATTGTGGTTTAAATTGTTTTCCAGTTTTAAAGTCATCTTTTTCTTCTTTTTTATTTTTAATTGGAGGATAATTGCTTTACAATATCATGTTAGTTTCTGACATACATCAAACATGCGTCAGCCAAATATAATAGTGTCATTTCAAAACAAGTTGCTATTAATATTAGGTTACAAAATTATTTGACTAATGATGGTCAGAATTCTAGCCTCAAAATTGTCTTGGTCTACTAAGAATAGCCTTAAGGAGAAATAAAATTAAAAATTTTCTGTTTTATCAATTTAATAAAAAAATTATTTACCAGTCACAATAATTTAGACATCAAGGTGTCATAGAAATTTTCCAAATCAAAATAATGCTCTAATAGCACAAATAACCAACATTTGAAATGCACATCCAGAGGCTGATGAAAAAAAATAAACAATGCTTCAATTTTGGAGTCACTGCCTTTTTACTAGTTGTATTGATGTCCATTCTCTATCACCAGGTTGAGTTTCACAAAAGAACACTAGTATACTATATACAAATGATACAATATGGGAACACAAAAATAAGTCATTTTGCTTTAATCATAATAAGATAATTGTTTTTATTTGAAGTATTGAGAATTAAGAATATCTTATATTCTTCTCAAATATAATTCACATCATCAAAATTACGTTAGCACATAGGAACTTATATTGATGCATAATAAAAATGGTGTAGATACTTCCAAACCTAGAAAAATTTAGTCTTAATAATTTTTCATTAATTAGTCAAATTGGTAACAAACTGTTCCATTGTCTCCATTTTCTCCCCTAAGACAGAAATAACAATTCCATCTCCAGAAAAAGAGACACTTTTGCATGTTTAGATGAGTAAACATGCAAAAGTGAAATTAAAAGACGCTTACTCTTTAGAAGGAAAGTTATGACCAACCTAGATAGCATATTCAAAAGCAAAGACATTACTTTGCCAACAAAGTTTCGTCTAGTCAAGGCTATGGTTTTTCCTGTGGTCATGTATGGATGTGAGAGTTGGACTGTGAAGAAGGCTGAGCACGGAAGAATTGATGCTTTTGAGCTGTGGTGTTGGAGAAGACTCTTGAGAGTCCCTTGGACTGCAAGGAGATCCAACCAGTCCATTCTGAAGGAGATCAGCCCTGGGATTTCTTTGGAGGGAATGATGCTGAGGCTGAAACTCCAGTACTTTGGCCACCTCATGCGAAGAGTTGACTCATTGGAAAAGACTCTGATGCTGGGAGGGATTGGGGACAAGAGGAGAAGGGGACGACAGAGGATGAGATGGCTGGATGGCATCGCTGACTCGATGGACGTGAGTCTGAGTGAACTCCGGGAGTTGGTGATGGACAGGGAAGCCTGGCGTGCTGCGATTCATGGGGTCGCAAAGAGTCGGACACGACTGAGCGACTGAGCTGATCCGATTATCACTATTAATACCAAAATTATAATTACTGTTTTTGAGTAAAAAATATTCAGCTCTCTCAAAGGAACTGTGACATAATAACATTTGAAAAATCTAGAAATTGTGGTTTCTGGTTGCATGTTTTCACTGCACCATCTGCTACCAAAATATAATTGTATATTGTTCCAAATAAAAAGTAAAAGAGAAAGACTATTAAATGTTGCAATACTAGACAAAGTCACACACAAGTTCTTATCAAATATAAGCTTTCTCTCCTATCATTTCACTATTTTTTTCTATTTCTTTTTGAATCTCAGATTAATAATGTGGCTTAAAAACCTATGCAACGAGACTCATAATTTTGTATCATTCATTATATGTAATATATTGCCAGCACATTTTTTGACTTTATGGAAAAAAATGAAAAATGTGCATTCAAGATTAGGAGACCATCATTAGTATTCATTAGGTAGAGTATCTAATGTAAGCAAATGGAAGATATTCTCTTGACATACATAAGTTTAATATGTAGATCATTATTACCAAGACAATTTAAAACTGAAGTAGATGAAACAGCATAGTGTGTATATCCTGTTTATAACTATTATTTGAATGCACCTTATTTATGCTATCAATTTTATTACTTTGAGCATCAATTATTTGTATTTTTATATGCCAGAATTAAATATGACACCAATAACCTGTGTAATCTCCTGAGCCTTATGTTTTACTAAAATGAAAACCACATTGGGGTTCAAAGACAGAGTTCTCACTGGGAACAGGGCAGAACATTGGTGACATTTTTTAGTATTCCAAAATACACCTCAAGTGAATCGAGCTGATAACAAATAACACTTTTAAATAATTAAGGTAAGGTTAATTGGACATATCAAAAATCTTGTAAGTGGGAGGAGGGTTGTTTAAGAACAGCTGAAAAATGAATTATATAATCCACAACATTTAATACCTTGGGGGGATCCCCTTTTGACTAGAGATTGTATTAATGAAACAAGAAACAGACTAGTACCAGAAGTACTAGTAACAGAAATATGAGGAGAAACAGGAGGTTGCTCTATACATATAAATTAAATGGTAGGAGATACTGACATAAGAATAGGACATGATAATGGACTCAAGCATAGACATATAGAAGAGAAGTTTATATATAGCAGTCATTGGATAAAGGAGGTGGGGGAATAATAGTAAAGCAGGAATAATTCATTACACATTTATTCATTGAACTCAAACATGGCAGTGTACTGCCATGAGAAACTTCTGTAATCAGATAGAAGATAAAACTAACAGAAAGCATGAAGCAGTCACTAAATCTTTTTACTATCTGTGGATTCAAGGCACAGCCATGAGATTTATTTGACAAAAGGATTGCTACAGCAAATTGTATCATGGGGTGTTTTTCATTGAAAAACATTATTTCAGTTCAACTTTTTCAAGTTCAGTTCTTACAAACTTAGAGTTTCATATTAGAGTAATAGCACATACAGACACATACAAACACACACACACACACACACACACACACACTTCACCAAAATTATATGCAATCATCAAAATGATATGCATTTTAACTGGTACATTTCACAGAGTAACTTGGTCATATTAGTCATAGAGGATTACTTTTGTCAGAAAGTGTAATATCTATTAAAAGATGCTCTCATCTTATAAAGATTATTCAGCTATTTTGAGGAAGAACAAGAGGTAATCTTCTCATTTGATCTGTATTTCTCAGAGTTCACACTGGGAGAAAATAAATAATTTCTATCATATAAGAAAATTTTAGTAATTATTGTTTAAATTATTTTAATTAATAATACACAGTATCACCTTAATACAGGTTACTACTGTAACAAATACAGGGTTTGCCTGTGTATAGTTTGCTTCTCGAAAAGTTATCTCATATTTAGCCACACTGCTATTCAGAGTGTGCTCTATATTTAGGCAGAGTTGATGTATTAGGTTGATTGATATAAAATGTTTTCATCAAATATTAAACAATATCAGTTCCTTTGACAAGGTAATCAAGATGCATCTAACCTACATGGTTAAATTAATAAATTCTCAGGACAACAATAATGGTCAATAAATACAGTCCAAAGAAACAAATTCTACCCTGTATTTACTTCTCAATATCTTCTTTGAACATGACAACTGCTAACATTTGCTGAGTCTCAATTTCTTCCTTTGTATAGTCTGTAACCAGTCAATTATTCTTTCATATTTTTCAGAAAACTCCATCAATTATCTTTTCTCTGCCATGGTTATACAGGTTCTATTTATAACAGTGGACAAATGTGGAGATTTAAGTAATATATGATAGTTATTTGTACACCATAAGTTCCAAGTAAGTGTGAAATTATTTTATTATAAATTAAAACTAATTAAAAATGTGAACATATCATAGTGATAGAAAGTGGTAGTCACACAGTCGTGTCTGACTCTTTGTGACCCCACGGACTGAAGCCCGCCAGACTCCTCTGGCAATTGGATTCTCCAGGCAAGAACACTGGAGTGGGTTGCCATTCCTTTCTCCAGAACATATTTACGATCATAAAAGAAAAATGAGAACAAAATATTCATCCAGAGCTCAACTAATGCCCCATTTAACCACACAGCAGAGTACTCAAATTAAAAAAAAAAAAAAAGTGCATCGTCTTAGAGAAAGCTTTCCAAGACACACTATTGCTGCATAAGCAAAGATATGAAATAAGCTTCCATTAAAAATAAGAAAAGGAGACACATACATATTTATGCACAAAAAGACACAATATGTGTGTATGTGTGCCTCTATACAAATGAGCATATTCGTGGTTTCTGGGGGCTGGGAGGGGTTGGAGGGAGAGGAAAAAAAAAAGTATCTTCCTCTTTTTCCACCCATTCTTCCTATTCTCCAATTCACTTCTCCTCCCCGTGATTTTTCTCCTCCTTTTCCTCCTTCACTTCTACTTCTTCCAATTATGTTTAGTTTACCATATATTGTTTTAAATTAAAAGCTACAGTATTTCTTAGTGATGGGATCATGAGATAATTTTATATACTTGTTTTCACTTTCTATAATGTTCCACATTTAAAATATGATATGTTTATAACAATTCTTATTCAGTTCAGTCATGGTTACACAGACATTCAGATCAGATCAGATCAGTCCCTCAGTCATGTCCGACTCTTTGCAACCCCATGAATCGCAGCATGCCAGGCCTCCCTGTCCATCACCAGCTCCTGGAGTTCACTCAGACTCACGTCCATCGAGTCAGCGATGCCATCCAGCCATCTCATCCTCTGTCATCCCCTTCCCCTCCTGCCCCCAATCCCTCCCAGCATCAGAGTCTTGTCCAATGAGTCAACTCTTCGCATGAGGTGGCCAAAGTACTGGAGTTTCAGCCTCAGCTTCATTCCTTCCAAAGAGATCCCAGGACTGATCTCCTTCAGAATGGACTGGTTGGATCTCCTTACAGTCCAAGGGACTCTCCTGTGGCGGACTCATTATGATATTTGGCATAACTAATACAATTTTGTAAAGTTTAAAAATAAAAAAAAAAATTTTTTAAATTAAAAAAAAAAAAAAAGAGTCTTCTCCAACACCACAGTTCAAAAGCATCAATTCTTCCGTGCTCAGCCTTCTTCACAGTCCAACTCTCACATCCATACATGACCACAGGAAAAACCACAGCCTTGACTAGACGAACCTTTGTTGGCAAAGGAATGTCTCTGCTTTTGAATATGCTATCTAGGTTGGTCATAACTTTCCTTCCAAGGAGTAAGCATCTTTTAATTTCATGGCTACAGTCACCATCTGCAGTGATTTTGGAGCCCAAAAATATAAAGTCTGACACTGTTTCCACTGTTTCCCCATTTATTTCCCATGAAGTGGTGGGACCGGATGCCATGATCTTCGATTTCTGAATGCTGAGCTTTAAGCCAACTTTTTCACTCTCCACTTTCACTTTCATCAAGAGTCTTTTGAGTTCCTCTTCACTTTCTGCCATAAGGGTGGTGTCAACTGCATATCTGAGGTTATTGATATTTCTCCCAGCAATCTTGATTCCAGTTTGTGTTTCTTCCAGTCCAGCGTTTCTCATGATGTACTCTGAATATAAGTTAAATAAACACGGTGACAATATACAGCCTTGACGAACTCCTTTTCCTATTTGGAACCAGTCTGTTGTTCCATGTCCAGTTCTAACTGTTGCTTCCTGACCTGCATACAAATTTCTCAAGAGGCAGATCAGGTGGTCTGGTATTCCCATTTCTGTCAGAATTTTCCACAGTTTATTGTGATCCACACAGTCAAAGGCTTTGGCATAGTCAATAAAGCAGAAATAGATGTTTTTCTGGAACTCTCTTCTTTTTCTATGATCCAGCAGATGTTGGCAATTTAATCTCTGGTTCCTCTGCCTTTTCTAAAACCAGCTTGAACATCAGGAAGTTCATAGTTCACATATTGCTGAAGCCTGGCTTGGAGAATTTTGAGCATTACTTTACTAGTGTGTGAGATGAGTGCAATTGTGTGGTAGTTTGAGCATTCTTTGGCATTGCCTTTCTTTGGGATTGGAATGAAAACTGGCCTTTTCCAGTCCTGTGGCCACTGCTGAGTTTTCCAAACTTGCTGGCATATTGAGTGCAGCACTTTCACAGCATCATCTTTCAGGATTTGGAATAGCTTAACTGGAATTCCATCACCTCCACTAGCTTTGTTCGTAGTGATGCTTTCTAAGGCCCACTTGACTTCACATTCCAGGATATCTGGCTCTAGGTGAGTGATCACACCATTGTGATTATCTGGGTCGTGAAGATCTTTTGTGTACAGTTCTTCTGTGTATTCTTGCCACCTCTTCTTAATATCTTCTGCTTCTGTTAGGTCCATACCATTTCTGTCCTTTATCGAGCTCATCTTTGCATGAAATGTTCCTTTGGTATCTCTGATTTTGTTGAAGAGATCCCTAGTCTTTCCCATTCTGTTGTTTTCCTCTATTTCTTTGCATTGATCGCGGAAGATGGCTTTCTTATCTCTTCTTGCTATTCTTTGGAACTCTGCATTCAGATGTTTATATCGTTCTTTTGCTCCTTTGCTTTTCACTTCTCTTCTTTTCACAGCTATTTGTAAGGCCTCCCCAGACAGCCATTTTGCTTTTTTGCATTTCTTTTCCATGGGAATGGCCTTGATCCCTGTCTCCTGTACAATGTCACGGACCTCATTCCATAGTTCATCAGGCACTCTTTCTGTCATATCTACGCCCTTAAATCTATTTCTCACTTCCACTGTATAATCATAAGGGATTTGATTTAGGTCATACCTGAATGGTCTAGTGGTTTTCCCTACTTTCTTCAATTTAAGTCTGAATTTGGCAATAAGGTGTTGATGGTTTGAGCCACAGTCAGCTCCTGGTCTTGTTTTTGCTGACTGTATAGAGCTTATCCATCTTTGGCTGCAAAGAATATAATCAATCTGATTTCAGTGTTGACCATCTGGTGATGCCCATGTATAGAGTCTTCTCTTGTGTTGTTGGAAGAGGGTGTTTGTTATGACCAGTGCATTTTCTTGACAAAACTCTATTAGTCTTTGTCCTACTTCATTCCATATTCCAAGGCCAAATTTGCCTGTTACTCCAGATGTTTCTTGACTTCCTACTTTTGCATTCCAGTCCCCTATAATGAAAAGGACATCTTTTTTGGGTGTTAGTTTTAAAAGATCTTGTAGGTCTTCATAGAACCATTCAACTTCAGCTTCTTCAGCATTACTGGTTGGGGCATAGATTTGGATTACTGTGATATTGAATGGTTTGCCTTGGAAATGAACAGAGATTATTCTGTCGTTTTTGAGATTGCATCCAAGTACTGCATTTTGGATTCTTTTGTTGACCATGATGGCCACTCCATTTCTTCTGAAGGATTCCTGCCTGCAGTAGTAGATATAATGGTCATCTGAGTTAAATTCACCCATTCCAGTCCGTTTCAGTTTGCTGATTCCTAGAATGTCGACATTCACTCTTGCCATTTCTTGTTTGACCACTTCCATTTTGCCTTGATTCATGGACCTGACATTCCAGGTTCCTATGCAATATTGCTCTTTACAGCATCGGACCTTGCTTCTATCACCAGTCACATCCACAGCTGGGTATTGCTTTTGCTTTGGCTCCATCCCTTCATTCTTTCTGGAGTTATTTCTCCACTGATCTCCAGTAGCATATAGGGCACCTACTGACCTGGGGAGTTTCTCTTTCAGTATCCTATCATTTTGCCTTTTCATACTGTTCATGGGGTTCTTAAGACAAGAATACTGAAGTGGTTTGCCATTCCCTTCTCCAGTGGACCACATTCTGTCAAATCTCTCCACTATGACCCGCCCGTCTTGGGTTGCCCCATGGGCATGGCTTAGTTTCATTGAGTTAGACAAGGCTGTGGTCCTAGTGTGATTAGATTGACTAGTTTTCTGTGAGTATGGTTTCAGTGTGTTTGCCCTCTGATGCCCTCTTCCAACACCTACACAGACATTAGCAAACTTTTAAGATTTACACATCTGCAAAGGTAAAGAAGGGGGAAAATTTCTTGATAAACCTAATGTGTTTCTATAAATGAAATGTTAATATTGCTCCCCTTGACTTTTTTTCTCATGTTTATAAATTAATTGAGAAGAAATGTTTAACAGTCATAAGTCTGTCTTCCACTTTCTAGGTCCTTCATTCATTCATTCATCTAATTTCTTATCATATACTTATTTGTTTAATAGACATATTAAACATATATCTTGCCTCAGCTAATGTGCTATGTGATAAACAAAAATGAATATAGAGTTTATGTTCTTAAGACAAAAGATGCGACCACTTAAACTAAAATATCTACAAAGTCTAATAAGTTCAGTAGTAGAGGTATGATAGTTGCAAAGGGATGAGAGAGGAAAAGTAAGTTATGTAAAATCTGCTTTATGTTGACGTCAATCTTAGCAAAGAGGAAAAC
Organism: Bubalus bubalis; assembly: GCF_019923935.1. Taxonomy (NCBI): domain Eukaryota; kingdom Metazoa; phylum Chordata; class Mammalia; order Artiodactyla; family Bovidae; genus Bubalus; species Bubalus bubalis. Next base: position 51,227,134 of record NC_059175.1, on the reverse strand, counting down.
TGCTATAGGGTTCTAAAGAAATTATAGTAATCAACTTGTATAGAGAAGAAATGAATCATTTTAGCAAAGAAAATTAAATCATAGCCATGTAGGATTTAAGCAGTCTGGGAGAGTGACGTCAGCAAGATGGTGGTATGGGAGTTTCCAGGGCTCCTGCGAGCTCAAGGGTAATGATGAAGTTGCACGACAGGGCAGTGTAATAGAACAGTAGAAGTTCTGTGAGTCAAATGATGAAGGTCTTATATGATGGGAAAAGGAGTTTTACTCTGAAAATGAGAAGTGTTTTTTCAAGCAGGAAATTATTGGTTCAAAATTTGATGTCAGTAACTTTAGCTACGGCTAACTACACTTTTCCTCCAATTTTACTCTCCCCCCTCTTACTCTCTATTTCTTCTCACAAGTCTCCTCATCATCCCAGAAAGTAGACCTCTTCTTTTCTTTCTTTTCTCTACTTCTTTCGCTTCGTCCACCAGATTTAAATGGGGAGAAAACGAGTGGGCAAATATTCTTAGGAAATTTCATTGCTTTTTAAATGTATACCTGGTTGAAAATGTACATTCACTTCAATCTAACTATTACACTTTCAGGTGAATTCAGAAATACTTTTGTTCTTCACTTCAGTTCAGTTCAGTCGCTCAGTCATGTCCGACTCTTTGTGACCCCATGGACTGCAGCACACCAGGCCTCCCTGTCCATCACCAACTCCCGGAGTTTACCCAAACTCATGTCCATTGAGTAGGTGATGCCATCCAACCATCTCGTCCTCTGTTGTCCCCTTCTCCTCCCGCCTTCAGTCTTTCCCAGCATGAGGGTCTTTTCAAGTGAGCCAGCTCTTCGCATGAGGTGGCCAAAGTATTGGAGTTTCAGCTTCAGCATCAGTCCTTCCAATAAACTCCCAGGACTGATCTCCCTTAGGATGGACTGGTTGGATCTCCTTGCAGTCCAAGGGACTCTCAAAAGTCTTCTCCAAAACCACAGTTCAAAATCATCAATTCTTTGACACTCAGCTTTCTTTACAGTCCAACTCTCACATCTATACATGACAACTGGAAAAGCCATAGCCTTGACTAGATGGACCTTTGTAGGCAAAGTAACGTCTCTACTTTTTAATATGCTGTCTAGGTTGGTCATAACTTTCCTTCCAAAGAGTAAGCATCTTTTTATTTCACAGCTGCAGTCACCATCTGCAGTGATTTTGGAGCCCCCCCAAAATAAAGTCTCTCACTGTTTCCACTTTTTCCCCATCTATTTGCCATGAAGTGATCAGACTACATGCCATGATCTTAGTTTACTGAATGTTGAGCTTTAAGACAAGTTTTTCACTCTCCTCTTCCACTCTCATCAAGAGTCTCTTTAGTTCTTCTTTGCTTTCTGCCTTAAGGGTGGTGTCATCTGCATATCTGTGGTTATTGATATTTCTCCCAGAAATTTTGATTCCAGCTTGTGCTTCTTCCAGCCCAGCGTTTCTCATAATGTACTCTGCATATAAGTTGAATAAGCAGGGTGACAATATACAGCCTTGGTGTACTCCTTTTCCTTTTTGGAGCCAGTCTGTTGTTCCATGTCCAGTTCTAACTGTTGCTTCTTGACCTACATACAGATTTCTCAAGAGACAGATCAGGTGGTCTGGTATTCCCATCTCTTTCAGAATTTTCCAATTTGTTCTTACATGGACCCAAAGGTGTATGTTGAAAACTGTTCACTGAAACACTATTCATAATCATGAAACCTGGAAGCAAATTATTTTTTGCTATCCCACCTGGGATAGGCTTTCCACGTGGCTCAGAGGTTAAGAATCCAACTACAATGCAGGAGACCTGGGTTCAATCCCTGGGTTGAGAAGATACCCTGGAGAAGGGAATGGCTACCCACTCCAGTATTTTTGCCTGGAGAATTCCATGGACAGAGTAGCCTGGCAGGCCCCAGTTTATGGGGTTGCAGAGTCAGACACCGCTAAGCAACTTTGCATTTTTTTTTTGTTATAGAAAAATATGCAGGCCTTTAAAAATGAGTTAGCTGCACAGGTACCGACAATGAAAAAAACATTGTGCAAATAATGCATACACCTTATTAAAAGCTGTATTAAAATGATAAATGGTATATATACAATCAAACTATATTTTGTAGAAGTGTAAAATTATAGAAAAAGAAACGTTGAATATATAGTACAGGAAGAATAGGAAAAATTTGCCGCACTTTGTATTTTTATATAAATGTTTGACTCTCCTTAAACATAAATGATAATCATATTTTTAAAATGCCAAGAAACCAATATACACAAATATATGATTAGGGCTTAATAGAAACTTCCACAAAATGTATATTTCTACAGAGTTTCATATAGAGTAGAGTCACAATAAAATTTAACATATTTCCTAGTCTTTTATTCAATAAAATGCTTAGTTTTATTTTTCTCCTCATTGTTTCCTTCTTAAAAATAAGGCATTTTGCATTTATCATGAAAGAAAATCAATTTTAGATCATTAGGAGTTCCTTCATGATACCGCACCTTTGGGACAGGGCAGCCTGGAGTGCTGCAGTCCATGGGGTCACAGAAAGTCGGACATGACTTAGGAGTGAACAACAGAAATGGGCTTCAATTACTAAAATGCTCAAAGTAAGTTGTATAAAAATATGCACTAGTCACCACATAGATAAGCATATATAAGGCAAAAAATGCATGGGTGCTTTTAACTCTGAAAGCCTGAATATCTATTCCCTATTTAATTTAAAGAACTTTGAAATTTTATTTAGTTTTTAGTTTGCCTTACCAGTTTTTACCTAATGAGGTTGCATTTCTCCTTTTTCCTAATGATTTAAAATATCTAAGATTTAAAAAAAAATTAAAAATATGTATATAACATAAAATACTGAAAAAATAATTTCATTATGTACACATGCTAAATAAAAATATATCATCTATCTAAGCTTATAATGTAAATTAAGTATTGTCTGTAAACTATCCATAAGCCTGTGTTTGTAATTGAAATCTGTTATGTTAGTGAAAGAGTCACAGACTTCACAGTTATGGATTTTCCTTCACTTCCAAATGAATTAAAGTTCTGAAATGAACTTTAGTACTCTTATTTTAATAGTCACTGCTGCCTGCAAGCTAGCTGCAGGTCATTTTAGTTACCAGAAGCAGCAGTAATTTACAATATCATTCTATGACTATTTGTAGGTAAAATTTTGTAGGCAGCTGACTCCAGCCAAAGGCTAGCTTTCGGATAGCAACATAATCCCTAAGAAAAAAAATGTGAAATAACCCAGCCATCTAAGCATCAAAAGGAAATGCACCTTGCTTGACACTATTTGGAACAAGAAATAGTTTCTGAAGTTTGTTCGACATTTATGAAAATTTATAAATTAAGATAATGAGTCATTTAAACATCACATACTTAATACATTCATTTTTCATTATATGAAAATTTCTTTTTTTAAAATGTTGAGTCCAGATGCTTCCCATTATGAATAATTTGTCAATTTGTGTCAGAAACTAAACTTAAAAAATGTGACTGATCATTCCCATTAAGAAATGAGACTCAAAGTCTGTTTCACTAAATCAACCTTAAATTAGTGAGTGTGTACTTAGAGGTAGTTGAAACCTAAGGATTCTTTGTGTTAAAAGCTTTTAAATTATATTTTTGGCAAATTGGCTGGTACTCTTTGACTTGAAAGTAAGAGAGACATGAAGAGACAAAGCACACAGTGGAAAGTCTCTACAAGAGAATAAAAGATGTACCATTATTCTCCAGTTTCAATATGGAGAATGGTGTGGCTGATTTCATTTCTAATCTAGCTTCCCTGTGGTTTAGAAGAGTATTTTATTTTCAAAATTGAAAAGTGAAGATTGTCTACTGTGGTAGACAGAACAGTGGCTCTCAGAAGTGTTCATATCCCTACCACTGGAACCCGTTACTATATTACCTAACATGGCAAAAGGGGCATTGAAGATGTAACTATCCAAGGATCCTGGGATAGGAAGAGGAATCTGGGTTAGCTGAGTGGGGCCAATGTAAACACAGGGGTCTTTACGTGAATAAAGAGAAGAGTTAGAGTGACAGAGATGAGCAACCTTGAAGAAGGGGCTGAGGTGGTGTGATTCTAAAATGAAGAAATGGGCCATAAACAAGGAATGCAGGTGGTCTCTATAAGGGAGAAAAGGCAAAGAAATTAATTATCTTCCAGAACCTCTGGAAGCAATGCAGCTCTTGATTTTAACCCAAAAGTTCCTGTTGGACTTTTTACTTTGAGTACTATAAGATAATAAATTTTTATTGTTTAAACACACTAAGTGTTAGCAGTATGTTAAACAGCAAGTATAAGAGACTAATAAGAAGCTAATACAGTTGAACATATAGCTTAAAAAAATAGGTAATCCAGATCTAGATTTTCTGAACCTCTGCCTAGGTTCTTATATTTTTGACTTCATATAATTAGTGTTCTATAACTTTTCTTATATTTTAACTTTATAGTAAGAAACATTTGAGACTACACGTATCCAGTTCAGTTGCTTAGTCGTGTCCAACTCTTTGTGATCCCATTGACTGCAGCACGCCAGGCTTCCCTGTCCATCACCAACTCCCAGAGTTTACTCAAACTCATGTCCACTGAGTCAGTGATGTCATCCAACCATCTCATCCTCTGTCATTTCCTTCTCCTCCTGCCTTCAATCTTTCCCAGCATCAGGGTCTTTTCAAATGAGTCAGCTCTTCTCATCAGGTGGCCAAAGTATTGGAGTTTCAGCTTCAGCATCAGTCCTTCCAATGAACATTCAGGACTGATTTCCTTTAGGATGGACTGGTTGGATCTCCTTGCAGTTCAAGGGACTCTCAAGAGGCTTCTCCAACACCACAGTTCAAAAGCATCAATTCTTCAGCACTCAGCTTTCCTTATAGTCCAACTCTCACAGCCATAATGACTACATGATGAATACTATACGTATCCATATAAATGTAAATAATAATGTATAATGTGTATATATGTGCACACATATACATATGCATATTTTCAAAACTTTAAAACCTTTTACATCCTAATACTAGCAATATACTTTCATTTTCTTTGGAACACTAAGTACAGTCTAATTTTGTGAGTTGCTTCATAAGGCTGAAAAAACACAAGGGTAATGGCAATATCAAATCCCAATATTTAACCCCCAAATAGTGTCAAAGCCCCAGACAACTCTGCAGTAAAGCTGTTACTGACTGCATGCATGCTAAGCCGCTTCAGTCATGTCCAGCTCTTTGCAACCCTATGGATTGTAGCCCACCAGACTCCTCTGTCCACAGGATTCTCCAAGCAAGAACACTGGAGTGGGTTACCATGCCCTCCTCCAGAGGATCTTCCTGACCCAGGGATTGAACACATGTCTCCTGAGTCTCCTGCTTTGGCAGGTGGGTTCTTTACCACTAGTGCCACCTGAGAAGCCCTGATATTGACTAGTGTGAACAATATATCTGCAGGGCAGAGAGAATCTATACACTTCTATATGTAAATACATTTTTTTTCTATTTAGAGTTAGTTTTTTAAAAGCTTCCAGTAAAAAAAATTAGATAGGTATTTTTACATGGTATTTATTCTTGCATGTAACAAATTGCTGACATATATTTTCATTTCAAGGCTAACTTTAATTTTCCAGAGAGTAATTGTGAATGTGTGGTACTTCTCTATATTATTGGTGGACAGAAATTAAAATATAAAGCTATGTTTTAATCAATCAAAGTTTTGACTTAACCAAAACACTCTAACTAATGCCAGTACAGGAAAGGATCATTTGGGGATGTACACTTGCTTTTTAATTACTGGCTGGCATTCTACACTACTATTACTCTTTTTACCATTTGATTCACTAGTGTAACAACTCAAGAATGGACTGTGCTATATTTGTAAAGAACAGACACTGTTAAAGAAATGGAAAATGGGAGCCAATATTGCAAGTGCTGCTGTATAAAATGATTAGAATTTGATATTGAACACCAGGAATTATTTTTTAACCACTACATGATTAGATTGATAATTTTCTAGAGAGGAATTTCATCCACAAATCAAAGGATCAGTTACATAATTTGAAGGTCCAGTACAAATTTAAAATGTGGGACACCTTGCTCAAAATTATCAAAAACTTCATGATTGTGACAGCAAAGAATTTTACCAAAGTGGGCCTTTCTAGCACAGGGCTCTGTGCAAAGGCATGGATCAAAAGCTCATAAATCCAACCCTGAAAATACTTTAGTTATAAAGCAAAAAATTTAAGGCTATGGCCCATATCCATTTTTGATTCATAACTGTATCTATATTTGTATCTATATATCTGTCTTAATTTTTTGTTGTTCAGTCACTCAGTCATGTCCGACTCTTTGAAACCCCATGGACTGCAGCATGCCAGGCTTCCCTGTCCATCACCAACTCCTAGAGCTTGCTCAAACTCCAGTCCATCGAGTTGGTGATGCCATCCAACCATTGCATCCTCTGTCATTCCCTTCTCCTCCTGCCTTCAATATTTTCCAGCATCAGGGTCTTTTCCAATGAGTCAGTTCTTTGCATCAGGTGACCAGAGTATTGGAGCTTCAGCTTCAGCATCAGTCCTTCTAATGAATATTCCAGATTGGTTTCCTTTAGGATTGATGGGTTTGATGTCCTTACAGTCCAAGGGACTCTCAAGAGTCTTCAACATCACAGTTCAAAAGCATCAGTTCTTCGGCATTCAGTCTTACTTATGGCCCAAGTCTCACATCCATTCATGACTACTGGAAAATCCATAGGTTTGAACATTGAGACGTTTGTCAGCCAAGTGATGTCTCTGATTTTTAATACCCTGTCTAGGTTTGTAATACCTTTACTTCCAATGAGCAAGCATCTTAATTTCATCACTGCAGTCACCATCTGCAGTGATTTTGGAGCTTCCAAAAATAAAGTCTGCCACTGTTTCCACTGTTTCCCCATCTATTTGCCATGAAGTGATGGGACCAGATGCCATGATCTTAGTTTTCTGAATGTTGAGTTTTAAGCCTGCTTTTTCTCTTTCCTCTTTCGCCTTCATCAAGAGGCTGTTTAGTGCCTCTTTGCTTTCTATCATAAGGGTGGCATCAAGTGTGTATCTGAGATTATTGATATTTCTGTCAGCAATCTTGATTCCAGCTTGTGCTTCATCCAGCATGGCGTTTTGCATGATGTACTCAGCATTTAAGTTAAATAAGCAGAGTGACAATATATAACCTTGAGGTACTTCTTTTCCAATTTGGAGCCAGTCCATTTTTCCATGTCTGGTTCCATCTGTTGCTTCTTGACCTGCATACAGGTTTCTCAGGAGGCAGGTAAGGTGATCTGGTATTCCCATCTCTTGAAGAATTTTCCAGTTTGTTGTGATCCGCCCAAAGATTTTAGCATAGTCAATGAAGCAGAAGTAGATGTTTCTTTGGAATTCTCTATCATTTTCTATGACCCAACAGATGTTGGCAATTTGTTCCCTGTTTCCTCTGATTTCTAATGTCAATATTAATGGCTAAATCTATATACAACCTCAGAGTCACTGAGAGATCTTTAAAAATTTTCTAGTCCAATTTTGTCTTTTTGGAAATTAGAAAACTGAACCTCATAGCATTTTAACTATATTAGTAGTTGAGATTAGAAATAAAAATAACATCCTTCAAAACATATTTTAGGCATTTTTCTTAAATGCCAGTTTAGGGCTCCTTCTACCATGTCAAAACCTCCCTGCTCCATATCACTAGGAAATTGAACTGCATATTTCTGTTCTAATTCACTGTGCAAAATAGCCTTTGAATAGACTATTTTATACTGTATTCAACAGAATAAAGAATGCTGATGGCAGAGTTTAACAATTTTCAGGGACAGAGTAAATTATGATTGTTATATAATAATATATAAATAGAAGAATTATATAATTTATTGTCTAAACTGGAGCATTTTGTTAGTTAACAAGGGCACTATTAATAACTGTGTGGAGACAACAATGAACATAGTACTGTCTTGAGCAGAACTGTATTTATGTCACTTTACATGTAGAGAAAGCTAACATCTAAAGAAATTTAACAACTTACCAGGCATTGTCCTAAGGGCTTTGCTTGCATTCAGCTCTTGTTTCATCAGCACCTCCTTATGCGCTCTCAACACTCTCATTTGAAACATAAGAAAATTGAGGGACTTCTCTGGTGATCCAGTGGTTAAGAATCTTCCTTACAATGCAGGGGACACATAAGATCCCATATTCCACAGCGCAACTGAGCCTGTGTGCCACATCTACTGAGCCCACACTCTCCAGAGCCTGTGTCCCACAACTAGAAAGTCCATGCATCACAATGAAAGGTTCCACATGACTCAGCAAAGAACCCACATGCCACAGCTATGATCTGAAACAGTCATAAATAATTATTAGGAAAATAAAATTGAGACATGATGCGTCTCAAGACAAGATTTTACATATGGATAAATATATTCATACTCAGGTATGAAGCTGAGACTCAAACCCTGCCCTGGAGTCCACACCATGAACTAAATATGCAATGCTATCCCTCATATAATCCATGGTCATGCTGCTGCTGCTGCTGCGAAGTTGCTTCAGTCGTGTCTGACTCTGTACGACCCCATAGATGGCCGCACACCAGGCTCCCCCGTCCCTGGGATTCTCCAGGCAAGAACACTGGAGTGGGTTGCCATTTCCTTCTCCACTGCATGAAAGTGAAAAGTGAAAGTGAAGTCGCTCAGTCGTATCCGACTTTTAGCGACCCCATGGCCTGCAGCCTACCAGACTCCTCTGTCCGTGGGATTTTCCAGGCAAGAGTACTCTAGTGGGTTGCCATTGCCTTTTCCCATCCATGGTCATAGCAGCCTGGATTATTGAGCCATGAAGACAAGTACGGTAAAAGAACTTGTGATCAAAAAAAGAAGAAAGAAAGAACTTGTGAAAAAATCTCCAGTGATCAGACCATAGCCTATCCCAATCCTCACTCTTTGGAAGCCAACAACCTGATATGAATCAAAACCCACTTCTCTTTCCCTGATATCAGTGAGGTGTATCAGGGAACTGACCTTATATTCCACATTAGAATCAATAACTGTGTGTGAGTCAGTGCCCCAGTTTCACCAGGAAGTTGACAGTAGAAGGAGGGGATAACTGAACTGCCACCTCACCAATCCCCAGGGGAGAGTTACCCCACTTTTGGTAGAGCAATGCTGTGGGGCCCAACAAGAAGCTGGTTATGAATACTCATCTACCTGTCATGCTAAAAAATCAATAGAGTTTTATCTGCAAAAAATTTCAAAATCTCATAATAACAATACCCAGGATGCAATACAAAATAACTTGTCATACAAAAAACTAGGAAAAGGACAACTTGAATGAAAGAGAATCAATAGATACCAACAACAGTAAAATAAACTGGAATCCATCAATCCATCCAAGAGACTGGAATCATCTGACAAGAATTTTACAGTGGCCATTGGACACATATTTAATAAGCAATTATGCATTCTCTTGAAACAAAAAAAAATAAAAAATTATAATGAAGATTTGGAAGTTATAAAAATAACCAAATGGAAATGATAGAAGTGAAAAATATGACAAGGAAACAATACACTCAGTGAATGGGCACAATAGTAAAGTGAAGACAGAGGAGAGAATTGATGAATTTAAAGACATACAAATATAATTTATTTGGTCTAGACATCAAATAAAGGTGACTGGAAAACAAACAAACAGAATCTCAGAGACCTATAGGATTATAATAAAAGAGATAATGTTCACTGTCATCAGAGTCCCAGAAGAAAAAAGATAGTGTAGGATGAAAAAAATATTCAAAAAAATATGACTGGAAACTTCCTGAATTTGTTGAAAGGTATAAAACTAAATATTCAAAAAGCAGAGCAAATCCTGAGTAGGAGAAACCTAAAGAAATTCATGTCAAGACCTATCATGCTTCAATTTCTGAAAGCAAATGACAAATAAAAATATTGAAAGCAGAGAAAAATTGTACATTTTATAGAATCATAATTAAATGATAGTAGATTTGTCATGTGAGACCATAAAAGCCAGAAGAAAGTGGACAAGATTTCTTAAGTACTGAAAGAAAAAACTGAACTGTTAATTCTATATTCAGTGACATGCTTTAGGGATAGAAAGAAAATAAAGACATTGTGAAATAAAGGAAAACTAAGAGAATAAGATAATTATGTTTAAAAAGTAGAATTAAAATTGGACCTACATCAAAATAAGGTTTCTGTACTTCACTCAAAGTAGTAAAACATCAATTGTACCAATCGGTGGTAAGTTATATATGCATATTATTTTAACTAGAGCAACTAAGGAAACAAAACAAGATTGTACACTACAAAACATTAATGATGGAATCTTAAGGTATTCATATAACCCACGGGAAGGCAAAAAAAGAAAAATAGGAATCAATTGCTTAGTACAGAGAAAACAAATTAAAAATGGAAACAAGCTAGATGAAACTGAAAGAGGAGAGTGAAAAAGTTGGCTTAAAGCTCAACATTCAGAAAACTAAGATCATGGCATCTGGTCCTATCACTTCATGGCAAATAGATGGGGAAACAATGCAAACAGTGCCAGACTTTATTTTTTTTGGGCTCCAAAATCACTGCAGATGGTGACTGCAGCCATGAAATTAAAAGACTCTTACTCCTTGGAAGGAAAGTTATGACCAAACTAGATAGCATATTGAAAAGCAGAGACATTAGTGTGTCAACAAAGGTTCGTCTAGTCAAGGCTATGGTTTTCCCAGTGGTCATGTAGGGATGTGAGAGTTTGACTATGAAGAAAGCTGAGTGCCGAAGAATTGATGCTTTTGAATTGTGGTGTTGGAGAAGAGTCTTGAGGGTCCCTTGGACTGCAAGGAGATCCAACCAGTCCATTCTAAAGGAGATCAGTCCTGGTTGTTCTTTGGAAGGAATGATGCTAAAGCTGAAACTGCAGTACTTTGGCCACCTCATGCAAAGAGTTGACTCATTGGAAAAGACTCTGATGCTGGGAGGGATTGGGAGAAGGAGGAGAAGGGAACAACAGAGGATGAGATGGCTGGATGGCATCACCGACTCAATGGACATGAGTTTGGGTGAACTCCAGGAGTTGGTGATGGACAGGGAGGCCTGGCCTGCTGCAATTCATGGGGTCACAAAGAGTTGGACACCACTGAGCAACTGAACTGAACTGAACTGAACAAGCTATAAAATATTAATCATCAATTTAAATGTAAATGTTCTATATAAAACAAGTCCAAAAATATGGTCTCTACATGAAACTTCAAATACAACATAGATAAATTGAAACTCAACATTTAAAAAACTGAGATCATGGCATTCAGTCCCATCAGTACAGTTCAGTTCAGTTCAGTCACTCAGTCGGGTCCAACTCTTTGCGACCCCATGAATCACAGCACGCCAGGCCTCCCTGTCTATCACCAACTCCTGGAGTTCACTCAGGCTCACGTCCATCGAACCAGTGATGCCATCCAGCCATCTCATCCTCTGTCGTCCCCTTCTCCTCCTGTCCCCAATCCCTTTCAGCATCAGAGTGTTTTCCAATGAGTCAACTCTTCCTATGAGGTGGCCAAAATACTGGAGTTTCAGCTTTAGCATCATTCCTTCCAAAGAAATCACAGGGCTGATCTCCTTCAGAATGGACTGGTTGGATCTCCTTGCAGTCCAAGGGACTCTCAAGAGTCTTCTCCAACACCACAGTTCAAAAAGCATCAATTCTTCGGGATTCAGCTTTCTTCACAGTCCAACTCTCATATCCATACATGACCACTGGAAAAACCATAACCTTGACTAGATGGACATTTGTTGGCAAAGTAATGTCTCTGCTTTTCAATATGCTATCTAGGTTGGTCATAACTTTCCTTCCAAGGAGTTAGTGTCTTTTAATTTCATAGCTGCAGTCGCCATCTGCAGTGATTTTGGAGCCCAGAAAAATAAAGTCTGGCACTGTTTCCACTGTTTCCCCATCTATTTCCCATGAAGTGATGGGACCAGATGCCATGATCTTCGTTTTCTGAATGTTGAGTTTTAAGACAAATTATTCACTCTCCTCTTTCACCTTCATCAAGAGGCTTTTTAGTTCCTCTTCACTTTCTGCCATAAGGGTGGTGTCATCTACATATCTGAGGTTATTGGTATTTCTCCCAGCAATCTTGATTCCAGCTTGTGCTTCTTCCAGCCCAGCGTTTCTCATGATGTACTCTGCATATAAGTTAAATAAGCAGTGTAACAATTTACAGCCTTGATGTACTCCTTTTCCTATTTGGAACCAGTCTGTTGTTCCATGTCCAGTCCTGACCTGCATACAAGTTTCTCAAGAGTCAGATCAGGTGTTCTGGTATTCTCATCTCTTTCAGAATTTTCCACAGTTTATTGTGATCCACACAGTCAAAGGCTTTGGCATAGTCAATAAAGCAGAAATAGATGTTTTTTCTGGAACTCTCTTGCTTTTTCGATGATCCAGTGGATGTTGGCAATTTGGTCTCTGGTTCCTCTGGCTTTTATAAAACCATCTAGAACATCTGGAAGTTCATGGTTCATGTATTGCTGAAGCCTGGCTTGGAGAATTTTGAGCATTACTTTACTAGCGTGTGAGATGAGTGCAATTGTGCGGTAGTTTGAGCAGTCTTTGGCATTGCCTTTCTTTGGGATTGGAATGAAAGTTGACCTTTCCAGTCCTGTGGCCACTGCTGAGTTTTCCAAATTTGCTGGCATATTGAGTGCAGCACTTTCACAGCATCATTTTTCAGGATTTGAAATAACTCAACTGGAATTCCATCACCTCCACTAGCTTTGTTCGTAGTGATGCTTTCTAAGGCCCACTTGACTTCACATTCCAGGATATCTGGCTCTAGGTGAGTGATCACACCATTGTGATTATCTGGGTCATGAAGATCTTTTTTGTACAGTTCTTCTGTGTATTCTTGCCACCTCTTCTTAATATCTTCTGCTTCTGTTAGGTCCATACCATTTCTGTCCTTTATCGAGCTCATCTTTGCATGAAATATTCCCTTGGTATCTCTAATTTTCTTGAAGAGATCTCTAGTCTTTCCCATTTGTTGTCAGTCCCATCACTTCATGGCAAATAGATGGGGAAACAGTGAGAGACTTTTCTCTTGGGCTCCAAAATCACTGCAGCCATTAAATTAAAAGATGCTTGCTCCTTGGAAGAAAAACTATGACCAACCCAGACAACATATTACTTTACCAACAAAAGTCCGCCTAATCAAATCTATGGTTTTTCCAATAGTCATGTATGGATGGGAGAGTTGGGCCATAAAGAAAGCTAAGGACTGAAGAATCAATGCTTTTAAACTGTGGAGTTGGAGAAGACTCTTGAGAGTTCCTTGGACTGCAAGGAGATCAAACCAGTATATCCTAAAGGAAATCGATCCTGAACATTCACTGGAAAGACTGATGCTGAGGCTGAAGCTCCAATACTTGGGTCACAGATGTGAAGAACTGAGTCATTGGAAACGACCCTAATGTTGGCAAAGATTAAAAGCAGGAGGAGAAGGGGATGACAGAGGATGAGATGGTGGGATGGCATCACTAACTGGATGGACATGAGCTTGTGCAAGCTCTGGGGGTTGGTGATGGACAGGGAAGCCTGGCGTGCTGCAGTCAATGGGGTCGCAAAGAGTCAGATATGACTGAGCTACTGAACTGACTAAAGTTGAAAGTAAAAATATAGATTAAAATATATCAGGTAAATATTAAGCTAAAATATGTGGACAATACTTGTGATACCAAATCAGCAACATACATTTTTAAAAAGTAAAATTTTATTTCTAAATAATTTACAATGCCTTTTCATTCACAAATATAATGTTTTCAACATGCTAAAATAAGTACCATTAAACCTAGATACAGACACAATTATTTCTTAAAGTGTATTAATATTTATTATCTTACCTCTTTCTTCCTAAAATGACTTCATAATTTCCCTTTCTAATTCTCCTTTACTTGATGAAACAGAATTAAAATATATTCACATGCAAAATAAAAACAGACAAACAAAAACATAATAGCTAATATTCTATGCTAAAAGAAATTCCTTTTGAAACAGATATCCTTGGTAATAAAAGAAAGTACTTCATTTCACTGTCCTAATTATGCAAATTGAAGTTCTTAAGCTCTCTTGCCAAAGAGGAAGATGAAACTTTCCTACAGAGGGAGTAGACCAGTTGCTCAAGCTAACCCTACCCACCTCAAATAAAGTTTGAAAACCTTTTGTAGTGGACTGATTTATTCTCTTTCAAGTTGAGCTGATAAAAGTCTCCATATGATATCTCTCAGACCAGAGTTATGGGGCAAAAAGCAAAACTTCTAATCAAATAGACACCAATGACATGAATTAATAGCACTAGAATAGTATAACTCCCATCCACTAAGTTGGCATGGGTGGAAAAAAAATTCTAAGGTGTGTAAAATAAGCTTTACCCTTGTCCTCCTTTTAGCAGCATATCATTTAATCAGGATATATAGATAATACTATTGAGCACATAAATATATTTTTTTTATAAATTATCGATGATAATTATTTTCATTGCTATAATTTTGGTTCTGGTATATTGACTGGCAAATAAATATCTTCTTAACTACACAGATAAGCTAATTTAAAACATTTAGAATTCTTTTTGCTTGTTTGTTTACTGGGACTCTTCCTCTTCCTGTCCTTGAAGTTAAAAATGAGATGTTGCATATTTCTTCTGTGTGTGCTTGAGTTTGTATGCTTTACTTCCCCATCTTCATCCTTTCAGAGTACTGTATGTGCACATGTTCTTTAAATTAATGTGTAATCATTTACAACTGAGGACTAGGAACTGATAGCTTATTCTGTTGCAGGAGATGCGACAGATTTCCAGGGCCTGGAGTAGGTTCTTGCTTAATACTCAAAAATGAATTATTGGGGAGACACTTGTGCTGGCAAAGCAAGAGGCTTTTATTGGGAAGGAGTGCCCAAGCAGAGAGCAGCAGGGTAAGGGAACTGAGGAGAACCGCTCTGCTACAGGGCTCCCAGTCTCAGGACTTATAGTAATGGAATTAGTTTCCTGGTTGTCTATGGCCAATCATTCTGAATTAGAGTCCTTCCTGATGGTGTATTCATCACTCAACCAAGATGAATTTCAGTGAGAAGGATTCTAGGAGGTTGTTGGGACATAGAGTGGCATCCAAACTTCTTCCAGCTGTGAGTTTCAATTTAGCTTGTTAGTTCTGCATTTCTTACCAGAACTTCCTGTTGCCTACCTGGCCAGGGTAGGCAGTTTCTGTCAACGGTTTCCCTAGCAACTCTTCCTTACCACACTGGGGAGAAATGTGCATGGCTCCCCAGTTACCAAGTCGGTGTAACTTTATTAGTAAATTAAATGATCTTTAAAAAAAGAATGCCCACAAGCTAAAATTCAAAAGTAAGATTGCATTCTGAAACTTTGTGTATTGCTTATAACTATCAGAGCAACTTCCTGCTTTATTATTGTGAAACAAGAGGGATTTTATAATACTCTGGAGGAAAAACTGATACACAGTGGCTCTGAAAGAAAGGAGGTTGGTTATTAATTTAATTGATGTTTGGCTTGTCTCAGTAGATTTATTCTCTAGGAACACTTTGGCTGTGATTGTGAGCTGAGTTTTAACCTCTATTAAATGCAGACAGGAGAATAGCAGGAATTCATGAGATAGAGGAATGTTGTATAAGTGACAAGGTTTGATTTGTTTGGAGGAAGTACTTGCCCCAGAAGATGATGATGCAATTGATATTATTGAGTAAAGCGGTTCTACTGTGTGTTCCCTTGTAACAGTTTCATCCAAGAATTTTAGTTGCAGAGGCACCACTGAGAGAGCTAATTATTCAGTTCTATGATTTTCAGGTATTAAGTTAGATTTTTATATGATGATTTATTTAAGCCACACATAGCTTATTTATGTATCTCCATTTTATAATAAGAAGATGGAAAAATAGTGACAAATCACTTGGCTGTGGTCCTTCAGGTGGACATTAGTCAAACTAGTATTGTCTTCATCTAATAATCTCTTTCCACATAAGAGGTTCCAAAAATGACTTATAAAGTTAATTAGGAAAAGAAAACTGACTCAACATATAAAATATACTCCATGTATGAATAGACAAATGAACTTCTCAGGTGGCTCAGTGATAAGGAATCTGCCTGCCAAGCAGAAGATGGGTTGGGAAAAACCCATGGAGAAGGAAATGGTAGCCCATTCCAGTATTCTTGCTTGGAAAATCCCATGGACAGAGGTTCCTGGCAAGTTATAGTCCATGGGGTCACAAAAGGGTTGGACATCGCTTAGCGACTAAATTACCACCATGAATAGCCAAAGATTTCAGTTTTCAGTAATGCATGGATAAGTTATTTGAGCTACACCTTTCACTGAAAACAGTCCAAAATACCACTTAAACATCTTTTGCACATCATTGAGAGTTTTGTTGTTGTTGTTCAGTCACTCAGTTGTGTCCGACTCCTTGAGACCCCATGGACTGCAGCATGCCAGGCTTCCCTGTCCCTCACTGTCTCCTGGAAATCGCTCAAACTCATGTCCATCAAATTGATGATGCCACCCAACCATCTCATCCTCTGTCTTCCCCTTTTCCTCTTGCCTTCAGTCTTTCCCAGCATCACGTTCTTTTGGTAATTTAGTCAGTTCTTTGCATCAGGAGGCCAAAGTATTGGAGCTTCAACTTCAGCATCAGTCCTTCCAATGAATATCTAGGATTGATTTCCTTAAGGATAGACTGGCTTGATCTCCTTGCAGTACAAAGGACTCACAAGAGTTTTCTCCAACACCACAGTTCACAAGCATTAGTTCTCCAGCATTCAGCCTTTTTTTATGGTCCAGTTCTCACATCTATACATGACTACTGGAAAAACAATAGCTTTGACTATACGGACCTTTGTTGGCAAAGTAATGTCTCTGCTTTTTAATACCCTGTCTCGGTTTATCATAGCTTTTCTTCCAAGGAGCAAGCGTCTTTTAATTTCATGGCTGCAGTCACCATCTGCAGTGATTTTGGAGCCCAAGAAAATAAAGAGTTATGGGGAGGAAGGTGGGAGAGGGGTTCAGGATTGGGAACACGTGTACACGCGTGGTGGATTCATGTTGATGTATGGCAAAACCAATACACTATTGTAAAGTAATTAGCCTCCAATTAAAAGAAATAAGTTTAAATTTTAAAAAATAAAATAAAATGTAGAAAAAGAAAATAAAGAGTTTTATAAGCTTTTAAAGCATTATCAGCTCAAATTTAAAAAGAAAAGAGGTATCCAGAGACGTGAGGCTATTCTTTTTCCATCAGTACATTTCTATCCCTACAAAAATATGGATTTATTTGACAGTCTCAGGGTGAAGGAAAAAGAAACAAAAGCCTAAGTCTGACATATGTTGAGAATTGTATGAAGAGTGCTCCTCAAATGGGTTAATAACTCCAAAGCCTACACCTCAGAGATAGATGAACCCCATATAAATGTTTTCCTTCAAAAAGGTTGTGTTGGGATCCTAACAGCCTATACTTTAGGATAAGAACTTACTAGGAAATAGGATTGTTAACAGAGGTAACCAATTTAAAATGGGATAATTTCCCTGGTGGTTCAGATGGTAAAGAATCTGCCTGTAATGGAGGAGACTCAGGTTTGACCCCTGGGTCAGGAAGATCCTCTGGAGAAGGGACTGGCTATCGACTCCAGTATTCTTGCCTGGGAAATCCCATGGGCAGAGGAGCCTGGCAGGCTAAACTCCAAAGGTTGCAAAGAGTTAGACATGATTGAGCAACTAACTTTACTTCAGAATCCTATCCCAAGATAGCTGGTGTCTTTATAAAAAGGGACATTTGGATACAGACGTGCAAGCAAGAAGAATACTACATGACCATGAAGACAGCCACATACCAGCAAAAGAGAGAGGCCTAGTACAGTTCCAGCATCACAACCTTTGGAAGGAATGAACACCTTGATTTGAGACTTCTAGTCCCTAGAAATATCAGACAATATTTTTTTGTTGTTTGAGCCACCAGTTTTTAGTAGTTTGTTACAGTAGCCCTAGCAAACTAATATGTGTTTAGTATATTTGCATTTAGTCACTGATGTATGTGTGTGCTCCATTGTGTCTGACTCTTTTGTGACCCCACGGACAGCAGCCTGCCAGGCTCCTGTTCGTGGAATTTTTCAAGCATGAATATTGGAATGGGCTGCCATGTCCTTCTCCAGGAGATCTTCCCAACTCAAATTAAACCCACATCTCTTGCTTCTCTTGCATTTTCACGTGTTTTCTTTACCACCAGTACTTTGGCCACCTCATGCGAAGAGTTGACTCATTGGAAAAGACTCTGATGCTGGGAGGGATTGGGGGCAGGAGGAGAAAGGGAAGACAGAGGATGAGATGGCTGGATGGCATCACTGACTCAATGGATGTGAGTCTGAGTGAACTCCGGGAGTTGGTGAGGGACAGGGAGGCCTGGCCTGCTGCGATTCATGGGGTCGCAAAGAGTCGGACACGACTGAGCGACTGATCTGATCTGAGTGCTAACTGGGAAGCCCAGTCATTGACATAGCTGTATTTAAATATACCATATTGTCATTTGTTTACTATTTAAGGGTTTTTGTTTATTTTCAGTTATTTTTATTTTCTTAACTTTTCCAGTCTTACCTCAGATTAAATGAATATTTTTAATTATTCTGTTTATTTACACTATTGGTTGTTTTAACCTTTTTGTGTGTGTTGTTTGAGTTTCTTGGACCTAAAATTTGAAATTTTTAATAAAAATTTGACGAACATTCACAATTATTTATTCAAACAATTTTCTCCTTCATTTTATCTCTTATTCTTCTTGGATTCTAATTCTAGATATATTTGATGGCTTGATATTGTCTTATGTCAATCTCTTATTTATCTCAGTCATTTTAAGAGTGTATAATTTCAAAGACCTTGATTGTCATTTGTCTTTTTTCTGATACCTGTAATCTGCTACTGAGCCCTGCCAATGAACGGTTAATGAGGTATACCAAACTTTCTATTTCTGGAGTGTCCATTATTTGTTGTTGGTGTTGTTCTATCATCATGACAATGTTTTCCATTAGTCTTAAAATATGTTTATATTTTTTGTTTAGATATGTTTATGTATGATTTCAAAACCAGAGTCATCATGATGTTTATAAGTTTAAACTGATTTTTCCTTGAACGCTGATCAGATTTTTCAGCTTCTTTACATGACTTGTATTTGTTTTTATATATGGGGAAAATTTTAATAATACACTGTAGAAAATCTGGATGCTCTTATATAGGGTCTTAAGATAATTCTTTGAGGCCAATTAAATTACTGGCAGATACTTTTGATCTGTCAGGCCTAGTTTAATTATTTAAAAAAAGTCTCTTCCAGGTTTTGCTTTTAGACGGAGGACACGGCCTTTACTGAAGGAAGTGACTTGTGCTCTTAATGCATAGGCTTTCTGGGGCCTCACATAAACATATGAGATATCCAGTGAAATCTCCCCTCTGTGGCTAGTCTGTTCCTTCAACATCTTCCCACCCTGAGTTACAATGGGTATCTCAGCCCCAGATCTGCCTCCCACAGTACTTAGAAGCTAATGCTGTGTATGCATGGAGCAGCCCTGGGTGAAAATGCCTCCTAAATCCCTCCTCTGACTTTTCAGTGCTTCTCTGTGGTGCTCCTTACTTTCTACACAAATTCCTGCCACTTCAGCAATTCTCGAATTGCAGTAACTTCAGCAGCTCCAAGCTATAACCCATCTCTGGACATTCTTTTTAGAATCACATTCCTTGTGCCATAGCAGGAAAAGTGCCTCTCATCAAAGATTCCAGCTAAATGTGGGGCTTGATTCATGGCAATCTCTCAAGCATGACAAGTGTGTACTACTTGGCACACATATTACAGGACTGCTGCCTCATAGACCTTGTCCAATTTTATCATTGTTTATGGTGAAACAATGATAAGAGCGTCCCTGATACCTAAGTTGGTAAAGAATCCGCCTGCAAATCAGGAGACCTGGGTTCGACCCCTGAGCTGGGAAGATCCCCTGGAGAAGGGAAAGGCTACCCACTCCAATATTTTGGCCTGGAGAATTCCATGGATTGTATAGTCCATTGGGTCACAAAGAGTCGGACATGACTGAGCAACTTTCACTTTCACTTTATGGTGAAAACATACTGGAGGAATAAATGGCAACCCAATCCAATATTTTTGCTGGGATAATCCCATGGACAGAGGAGCCTGGCAGGTTATATCCCTAGGGTTCCAAAGGGTCAGACACAACTGAGCATGCAGTTGAAAAAAAAGCCTAATATCAATAATTCCACTGTAGCCAAACCCAGAAGTCCCTATGAAAGAGATTATATCCTACAGAAATGCCTTATTTTTTTGGTCTGCTATGAACCACTTCCCAGCTTCCTATAGTTATATTTTCTAAGTATTATATTGTGTATTTCAATGGTATTTTGAAACAAAGGAGAAATAAATGTGTTTGCTCAGTCCACTGTCATGAATTTGAACCCTAAGACATTACTTTTAACATCCACTAGGCATATTTTTGCACAGTGTTTTATTATATTTTATACCTATCATATTTCATTTCTTATGTTTTGAGTCTCTATTCAAATATTTTGGATGAACGGTATTTCATAAAAAAATATGTGTTCTCAGAAGGAGATGTTTTTAGTAATGTCCTTCTTATGTGATTTACTAGGAACAACTTCAAGGATGAAAATAGGAAAATAAAAAACGTCATTGAAGACTCTTCTCCAAATCTAAAAATCCCAAAGAAGAAAAAGCTGCTGAAGGAAAAAATAAATTACTAGCATTTTATTAAAATTCTTATAGAGTGTAGTTTTCTTTCCTTTTTATTTACTTCTTTACAAATGGTATATCTTTCAATCCTTATATTTACTGGCAAAAACATTTACAAAAAGGAAACACTGTTCTAAACATTACCCCACGTTATCAAATTTGAATCCAGATCTGCAGTACTCCGGAGAAGGCAATGGCACCCCACTCCAGTACCCTTGCCTGGAAAATCCCATGGGCGGAGGAGCCTGATGGGCTGCAGTCCATGGGGTCACTAAGAGTCGGGCATGACTGAGCGACTTCACTTTCACTTTTCACTTTCATGCATTGGAGAAGGAAATGGCAACCGACTCCAGTGTTCTTGCCTGGAGAATCCCAGGGACTAGGGAACCTGTTGGGCTGCCGTCTATGGGGTCGCACAGAGTCGGACACGACTGAAGCGACTTAGCAGCAGCAGCTGCAGTACTCCAGGGTCTATTTTGTTTTCCCTCTAATATTTTGACTTTCTAGAATCATGACCTTTCTTGCTAGTGTTCTGCAAACACTCTTTCAACTTTGCTCTTGTCAGTCATACTGGTCCTTTTTAAGATACTTTTCACCAGCATTCTTAAGAAATAAATATATGGACCCAAAAATAATCTTTACATGTTTTCCTTTTTCTGCTATTAACAAAACAATAGTCTTTTTATTTCAGAAAGACACACAAAACTATTTAATTCTGAAAGCTCTCCCTGGTTGAGAAACAGTAGACTTGCTTCTGTTACTGGGAATTAACATATGAAGATAGTGTTCTTAGTAACTGCATAAGGAGTTTTGTTACTTTTCAAGAAGAACATAAATTATAGCTTAAAAAGCAGAATAGAAATTCTAACAGATTTTTGTACAAAACTAGAAAAATTATTGTTTTATAATCCCATTGGTATTTGTGATGTTTGGAACTCTTTGTTAGTTTAAATATATAACTTTTTTTTGGGGAAGTAATAAAGAATAAAGATACAATAATAAAGAATAAAAAAATAAATAAATAAAGAAAAAAATAAAGAATAAAAAAATAAAAAAATAAAGAATAAAAAATAAATAAAAGTAAAATTTACATGACCTTATTAAATTCTAGAACATCCACTCTGGCTAACTGAACAGAAATGAGAATAATGAAAGAGAACTCAGTTTAAAATGAACATATTTGATAATAGAAATATAAACATAATTATATGAGCTGCTTTTAATTGCTGCTGCTGCTGCTAGGTCGCTTCAGTCGTGTCCGACTCTGTGAGACCCCATAGACGGCAGCCCACCAGGCTCCGCCGTCCCTGGGATTTTTCAGGCAAGAATACTGGAGTGGGTTGCCATTTCCTTCTCCAATGCATGAAAGTGAAAAGTGAAAGTGAAGTTGCTTTTAATTGAGGCCTTAGCTAATTAGGAACTTAATATTAGTTACCAAAATATCACTTCTATGAAGATGACTTTTTTCAGAAATGGTAATGGTTATTTTTAAAAAGATTTTAAAATGGAAATTGTTTCCATTTAAAAATGGAAAATATTTTCTTATAGTGAAGTTTCTACTAAATTCTCATGATATCAATATTTTTAGAGTAAATCATTTTACTGCCAAACAGCATATACTTGTTTAAAGAAAGGGAAAACGTGAAAAAAAACTCATGAAAAGAAAGCTCTCAATAGTCAGGCTACCACCAATTGCTTTCTTGTCTAATTTGAATTATGTAGCAGCTAATCATAGTTTGACACTGTCTTACCATCAAAGTATTTCATGAAATTATCCCATTACAATGTTTTTCTCAGAGGCAAAATTAACATGGATGACAGTTTAATGGACATGTTTCCTTTTTGTCTAGTGCCATTGCCAATTAAACAAGTTGTACAAGATTTTTATATTCACTGTTGTTCATTATTTATACAACTGTAGTCTCTGATTTGTTTTGTTTTCTTTTCTTTTTCAACTTTCAGCTTCTTAGTCAGAAATGAAAATAGTGCCAACCTTGGTAAACTCATTAACCTTATTTTCTGATGTAGTTTTCTCTAACATTTATTGGGTAGTAGTTGTTAATACGGGCCACTGTTTTCAAATTTGGCTTTGGTAATTTTCAATTTTCCTTTCACCACGCATATGTGAGGCAAAGAACTTAAGAATCCTGAGAAATCATACGGGGAAAGAATGTTTTAAGTGAATCTAGAGTTTCTCTATTTTCGAACTTCTTAATCTCAGTTTCAATGTTTTTTAATTTAAAAATATGGTTGCATAATTGAAATAGAATTATTTTGTAGGAAAATAAAAAATATTTTATCATGAACTTTTAATACTTTAATGGGCTTCCCTGGCTCAGTGGTAAAGAATCTGCCTGCAGTGCAGGAATTACAGTGTGTCCAATCCCTGGGTGGGAAAGGTTCCCTGGAGACAGAAATGGCACCCCACTCCAGTATTCTTACCTGGAAAATCCCACGGACAGAGGGGACTGGAGGACTACAGTCCAAAGGGTTGCAAAGAGTCAGAAACACACCTAGCACATTCTCTCTTAATACTTTAATAAATTCAAAACATTCCCTTAAGCACCAACTAAATGATAGTTGCTCAGCTGTGTCTGACTCTTTGTGATCCCATGGACTGTACTCCACCAGACTCCTCTACCAATGTGATTCTCCAGGCAAGAATACTGGAGTGGGTTACCATTCCCTTTTCCAAGGGATCGTCCCTGACCTAGGGATCAAACCTGGGTCTCCTGCCTTGCAGGCAGATTTTTCATTAAGTGACTGAGGTTTTGGATACCAATGAAATGGGAGCATACGATTTCAAGCCACATGCAACTTGTTATTGTAAGACTTCTTCCTGCTTTTCATTTACCCTCTCATCCTGCCATTTCTTTTTCTTTCTTTTCTTCTTTTTCAGGAAGTTTTTCACTCTCTGTCTTCATGCATCTGTTCAGAACGTTGACTTTACCTTAACCTTCTCTCTGATACTGAATCCAACATCATGGTTCAACAAACTTTTCCTGTAAAGGATTAGGCTGCATACAGTGCAGGCTTTGCAGGCCTTTTGGTCTCTGCGGCCAACAATTCCACTGTAGTGTGAACACAGACACGGATAACACATAAGTAGACAGATGTGATTGCATTCCAATGAGAACAGGTGATGTGCCAGAGTCAGCCCTCAGGGTGTAGTTCGCTGTTCCTACACTAGACCTTTGGAATAAAAGCTTTCTGAAGGTATGGGTTTTGTCTGTTTACCTCACTGTTCTAATCACAATTCCTAAGAGTGTCTTGTATATAATAGGTTTCCTAGAAATATTTGAATCCTTTAAATATCACAAAGCAGAAAACTTTTAGCAAAATACAATATTATGATTTGGAAAACACTTGGATTCTGTACAAATCAAAGCTTTTCCAAGTAATTATGTGGCTTGATGATGAATTGCTCTGTCTGGAATAATAGAGCAGTTTCACATTTTCAATTGAATCAGTGTCACTCTTGATTTTATTGTGAATTTGGTCAAAATAAACAGATTTTCTGGGCTAATTCCTGAAGAGACTTTTATATAGTGATGTGCTCTTTACTGTGTTTGAATTGCATGCTGTTGTCACACTGAGTTATTTCCAGACATAGATTTCCAGTCTTTTATCATGTTTGGGTTAGTGATCTGATTAACTCCATAGTCTTGCCATTTTGCCTGTCTTTTCAGTCTGTTCTTTTGATGGCATATTTTCACCTCACTCAATGGGTATAATCTATCAGTGTTTGGTTGCTTGAAGTTATTTTCCTTAATACCAAACTTTTTACTCATCTTCATACCTCAACACTTTGCACAATGGAAAGCAGCAAACAAAAATTATTTCAGAAAATGGAGCTAACATCTATGCGGAATACCCAAGCAATTGAACCCCAGAGAACTCTCTGTTGCCAACAGGGTTTTATATTGGTGTAACTGCTCTCTCCGGAGAAGGCGATGGCACCCCACTCCAGTACTCTTGCCTAGAAAATCCCATGGATGGAGGAGCCTGGTGGGCTGCAGTCCATGGGGTCGCCAAGAGTCGGGCACAACTGAGCGACTTCACTTTCACTTTTCACTTTCATGCATTGGAGAAGAAAATGGCAACCCACTCCAGTGTTCTTGCCTGGAGAATCCCAGGGACGGGACAGCCTGGTGGGCTGCCGTCTATGTGGTTGCACAGAGTCGGACACGACTGAAGCAACTTAGCAGCAGCAGCAGCAGCAACTGCTCTCTCATGATCACTTATCATAAAGCAAGAGACAGTTGGGCCAGCTAGCCTCTTGCCTGCCTTTGTGTACAAAAAAAAAAAAGTAGAATTGAGCAAATAAGAAGAGAAAAAACACAAACCAAAAAACCAATATCACAGCTGGAAGGCAACTTTAAAGAAAAATGATGTTCATCGCTATCCTGCCAGAAGCTGGCAAAGTAGTTTTTATAAAACATATTTAATGTTTACAACCACTTGGAGGCTGGGAAAAGAGTAATACTTCGAAAATATGTTTAATGTTTTGAACCACTCAGTGGCCAAGAAGCAGCTTCTGCTAACATGTATTTAATGCTTAGAGTCGTTTGGTGGTTAGAGGGGAGAAAAAGTACTTCTTGTTAATTTTTAACATTTACAGCTGATCAGTGGCTGCTAAAGCAGCGATCAATTCAGGACTGTTTATTTTTCAGGCCACACTGTGCTGCTACTAAAACAATTCACATGCTTCTTTCAAGGCCACCCAAACATTGTCAGTTGTGTTACCTTTGCAACTGTACCGCTAAAAAAAAAAAAAAAATGGAATCAAACACAGGGATAAAATGCTCCAGGAACACACAGTCATAACATCAGATGTCCCTGAAAATGGTTCTGCCATGCTGTGTGCTGTGGACACTTCACCACTGACACCAGAGGGATAAACAGGCCTTGTTCAATGTCATCAGATGTGTAAAACCCACTTAACACATTGCAAGGCAAGAGTGTCATCTGATAATTGGTGTTTCTTACAAATCAACAGCTTGTCTCCACACATTAACGGAAAAGAGCACTCTACACCAAAGTAAATGTAAATTGGGATAGAGAGTCTATTAGGTTCTTATATAGACTTCGCACAGTTTGAACAAAAGACAATAGTAAATATTGAGCTCGTGTGTCACAGGGAGGGACTACATAGCAGAAGGGGGTAAGATCACTAGCTGAGACCTCTACAAGTTAGGCATTCCCCTGCTAGTTTTCTAAGAATGATCATCACATTATTAACAGAATCTTCCCCCATTTATTGACTGCATTTTTTTCCCCCAGGCATTGGAATCAGTGCTAAACATACATTTTCTCCTTTACTGCTTGCAGTACACCTCTGGGAATAGGTATTTTTATTCTTCATTTGTAGGAAAGGACATCAAATCAAAATGAGGACAAATAACCTATGCAATCCTCACAATGGGGAAACCGTAGACAGGGATGTGGACACTTAACAAGTTCACTGCCCACCTATTGTGTGGCTAGAATACACTACAGCAGAGTTCTGACCTCTGTCTCTCTGTAGAAATCTCTTTTCATTGACTATGAATAGAAAATATGTATTCCAGTATGGAAAATAATGTTTTCAAAAATCAACATATTTATTTCAGCTTCTGATCTTATTAGCTATTTCCTAGGTCAGCTTTAGGAGAAGACAACGGCACCCCACTCCAGTACTCTTGCCTGGAAAATCCCATGGATGGAGGAGCCTGGTAGGCTGCAGTCCATGGGGTTGCTAAGAGTCAGACACGACTAAACAACTTCACTTTCACTTTCATGCATTGGAGAAGGAAATGGCAACCCACTCCAGTGTTCTTGCCTGGAGAATCCCAGGGACGCGGGAGCCTGGTGGGCTGCCCTCTATGGGGTCACACAGAGTCGGACATGACTGAAGCGACTTAGCAGCAGCAGCAGCAGGTCAGCTTTGGCCTCTCATATCATAACTCCTGGTGGCTCAGAAAATAAACAATCTGCCTGCAATGTAGATCGAACCCAAGGTTTGATCCCTGGGTCAGGAAGATCCCCTGGAGAAGGGAATGGCAACCCATTCCAATATTCTTGCCTGGAGAATCCTAGGGTCACAAAGAGTTGGACATGGCTGAGTGACTTTCACTCACTCATAACAAATTATGAATTAAATGCAAAACAAATGAAGGGTCCCTGATTTAGATGTTGTTAACACATTTGGATATACAACTTAGAGGTAAGCAGTTTTCATAAGCACCCTAAATCCCTTTAAGAATCAGAAAAAGCCATTTCCTCTTTACTCATCTTCTAGAATAATTCAGTCCTAAAGCCTTTTGTGTTGGCAGAGATATGCATTTGGGGAGGGGATACAGCAACCAGATCAAGGTACCTGAGCCAGATCTGAGTGAAGGAGCTGTCCATAAAGAAGGGCTAGCAAGGGGTATCAGGGATCGATTAGCATGAGTAAGGCATCCATGTGTGGGAAATATGGCCTGTGTGGGGCCTCATAGCCCTAATGAGGTGAACAAAACCTCCACCCACAGTGGAGGAGACAAGATGATAGAAAGAGTGAAGATCCTCGAAGCTGGAGTCACAGAGCACCTGCAAGGTGTCTTCAGGGATTATGACAATTAGAGACTGGGCTGATCAAACAAGAAAATGTATTAAGGATAGAACAGCCAGACTTCTCACTCTTGGAAAAGAGAGATATAAAATATAAAAGGATTAAAAACAAACAAACCTGGAATAAATGGTGGCATTAGATTGGAGTTGAAGGTACTAGATCATAATCGTGGTTTTCAACATCTGTACAGTGATGGAGAAATAAATATTTTGTAGCTCAGCTGGTAAAGAATCTGCCTGTGATGCAGGAGACCCCAGTTCGACTCTGGGGTTGTGAAAATTCCCTGGAGGAGAGCATGGCAACCTACTCCAGTATTCTTGCCTAGATAATTCCCATGGACAGAGGAGCTTGACAGGCTACAGTCCGTGGGGTCACAAAGAGTCGGACCTGAGTGACTAAGCACAGCACAGCGTGTACATGTGCATAGATTTACTGTTTAGCTGTGCCCACTGAAAGCAACTGGGAATGATAATATTCTAATAATAAAGAGCACATAGAAACCAGATTTTTGCTTCTGAATATTATTCTCCATAAGGGTGAGAAGAGAACTTCTTGAAAAAATAGCTTTCTTCTTGACTAAGGCAGGAAACATGCAAAACAAGTCCCAAACATATTTTTGAGCCAGAAGGTAAGGAAGTATTCAACTAATTAAGGATGATATTAAAAGCATATAGAAATTAGCTTAGCAAAGATTTCATTGACCACATCTAAAAAATTTCAATATTAAATAGATACCAATAGATTAGAATCAATTTAATAAAATTAGAAATCTTGAGACCACAGAGATATAAATTTCTAGATGGATACTTTGAAAATATGATGATGACTAGGTTATTTGTCCAGTTTTAAAATTCCTCTTAACAAAATATGTAATAATTACAGGAAAGATAGAGCAATTTTACAGTGGAATCAGCATCTAATATAGACAACCTCTATATACAGCTCAGTTACGTCTTCCTTCAGTATTCACATCTTTATCAAATCCCATTTCCTTGAGTGTAGAATGGGCTTATCAAATTGATTCTTAAAAAGTACAGAGAATATGGCAGAAATAATAGGAGATCAGACCTCTCATGTGACACAGCAGTAAAGATTCCACCCGCAATGCAGGAGATGCAAGAGACACAGGTTCAGTCCCTGGGTTGGGAAGAGCCCCTGGAGAAGGAAATGGCAGCCCACTCCAGTATTCTTGCTTGGAAAATTCCATGGACAGAGGAGTCTGTCCGACTATAGTTCCTGGGGTCGCACAGAGTCAGAAACGACTTAGCACACACACACACACAGTAGGGCATCAATTCCAAGGTAACAGCCACATGAGGGCCTTAGTAATGCTTCTCCTGACAGGAGAATCTTCAGAGGAGACCATATTCCTGATAACTAGCTTGACACAAAATCCACAAGAGACTTTGCAACAGAGATACTCAGCCAAATCCACACCCCAGACAAGAGATAATACATGTTTGTAGTTCTATAGTTTTGAGTCTCTAAACCATTGGGTAATTTGTTACACAGTAGTGCTGCTGCTGCTGCTAAGTCGCTTCAGTCGTGTCCAACTCTGTGCGACTTAGCACAGAGTGCGGCAGCCCACCAGGCTCCTCCGTCCATGGGATTTCCCAGGCAAGAGTACTGGAGTGGGGTGCCATTGTAGTAGATAATACCAATTTCATTCCTGGCAGTGAGGTGCTGCCATAACAAATGCTTAAAATGTGGAAATGCTTGTGTAGTCAGGCAGTGGGCTTTGAGGAGAATGTGTCAGTACAAAGTGCCTTGAACACATGGTTTATTGAATCATCATTCCCTTGCAAGGTAAGTGAGGAAGCTGTAAATGAGGGCTCGCATGAAAGTAAGAACTTTTTACCGAGAACTAGAGGAAGAAGGATCACTGTTATGCAGTGGCAGAAATTTAGCAAAACTGTTGCCTGCATTTATCTGGACAATAGAAAATACATTTAGTGACTTTTAAACAGAAACCTATCCAGGTCTTGCTGCTTTTGAATGTTCTTGGTCTTTCCACATGGCAAATGACACTAAAAGTAAGAGGTGACTTCCATGCAAAGCTTAAATCCAGGACATTGACCTGGAACATTTTACTATATAAGACATTATGGAGACAATTGATGAAGCTTGAATAGAGTCTAAAGATTAGATTGTAATAATACATTAAAGTTAATTTCCTTATTTTGGTAAATGTATTTTTGTTGTGTAAGAAGAATGTCTTTATTTGTAGAAAACAGGCAAAATTCTTTCTCCAGTCTCCTAACAATGACTGTGCTTATGGGGCACAGGTGAAATCAATGCTAGTTTCCCTGTTCATTCTATCCCACTTGACTTCTCTATGTGCTCATGGCTGGCACATATGATAAAATATTGCTTTATCATTTTATGTTTGTCTGTGACACTTCTGTGAAAGCAAGGAAGTATGGAGATTTATGCTTTGAAATAATAATAATGGTGTAATAAATTATGTAAATAAATAATGGTATAATAAAACATTACATTTTAACTATAGTCAGAGTCTTCACTATTTCTTTCTTGGAGCTGGGCTATTAAGTATGACCATGTAGAAAATATTCTCTGATTAAAAACCTACCAACCGAGGCTTAAGCAGTACGTGAACTGTGAATTTCCAGATGTTCAACCTGGATTTAGAAAAGGCAGAGGAACAAGAAATTAAATTGCCAATAGCTGTTAGGTCAGAGACAAAGCAAGAGACTTCCATAAAAACATCTACTTATGCTTTACTGACTACGTCAAACCGTTTGTGTGAATCACAACAAACTGTGGAAAACTCAGGGGATGGGAATACCTGACCACTGTACTTGCCTCTTGAGAAATCTGTATGCAGGTCAAGAAGCAACGGTTAGAACTAGACAAGGAAAAATCAACTGGTTCCAAATTGGGAAAGGAGTACATCAAGGCTGTATATTGTCACCCTGCTTATTTAACTTAGACGCAGAGAACGTCATGCGAAATGCAGGGCTAGATGAATCACAAGCTGGAATCAAAATTTCCAGGACAAATATTAATAACCTCAGATATACAGATGACACCACCCTTATGGGAGAAAGAGAGAGGAACTAAAGAGTCTCCTGATTAAAGTGAAAGAGGAGAGTGAAAAAGCTGGCTTAAAACTCAGTATTCAGAAAACTAAGACCATGACATCTGGCCCCATCACTTCATGGCAAATAGATGGGAAAACAATGGAAACAGTGACAGACTTTATTTTGGGGGGCCCCAAAATCACTGTAGATGGTGACTGCAGCCATGAAATTAAAAGATGTTTGCTCCTTGGAAGAAAAGCAATGACCAACCAAGACAGCATATTAAAATGCAGAGATGTTACTTTGCCAACAAAGGTCCATCTAGTCAAAGCTATGGTTTTTCTAGTAGTCATGTATGGATGTGAGAGTTGGACCAGAAAGAAGGCTGAACACTGAAGAACTGATTCTTTTGAACTGTGGTGTTGGAGAAGACTCTTAGAGTCCCTTGGACTGCAAGGAGATCAATCCAGTCAATTTTAAAGAAAATCAGTCCTAAATATTCATTGGAAGGACTGATGCTAACATTGAAACTTCAATACTTCAGTCACCTGATGCAAAGTATTGACTCACTGAAAAGCCCCTGATGCTGGGAAAAATTGAAGGCAGGAGGAGAAGGGGAATACAGAGGATGAGATGGTTGGATGGCATCACCAACTCAATAGACATGAGTTTGAGCAAGCTCTGGGAGTTGATGATGGACAGGTTAGCCTGGCGTGCTGCAGTCCATGGGGTTGCAAAGAGTCAGACGTGACTGAGCGACTGAACTGACTGAACTGAATAACGTACCAAAAACTCCACCAACATTTTC
Source organism: Bubalus bubalis (assembly GCF_019923935.1). Taxonomy (NCBI): domain Eukaryota; kingdom Metazoa; phylum Chordata; class Mammalia; order Artiodactyla; family Bovidae; genus Bubalus; species Bubalus bubalis. The sequence goes on along the minus strand of NC_059175.1, from coordinate 51,195,860 downwards.
ATCCTGGAATTTATCCCCAAACCTCATGTAAAACAGAATGCAACTCATTAAAAAAAAAAAATCCAAGAGGGTGCATGTTATTTATTTTTTGTGAAGCCAACAGTGTAATTCCTTGAGATGTATACTACCTTACTTAATTCTTTTTAAACATTTTTTAAACTCAGTGAATAAGAGATACTTATTCCTCTGATTTTTTTTCTGATGCATGGAACACCATCCTCTAATTATAAAATAATATAGTAATATAATATTCATACCAAAGTCTTTACAAGTGCAGCTGAGATTAAAAACTAATTTAAAGCTTCCAAAGAAATTTTAGAAACCACTAACCATAGAAAAAGGATATAATTGATTGCACTAACTTTGTTATAAAGAACTCAGGAGTCATTCCTATTTTCTGATCCATAAGAGTTTTCATAGAAAAATAAAGATGAAATAGTAAATGATACTGCATGTAATTATCATAATGGTTAAGGAAAACAGGAAATGCAAACCTCCATTAGTTCACTTGGCCCCTAACTATTGCTCAGAAAATGGCAGGTCTTACTTCATCAATTATTTTTTTTTTTTTTCTTTTGCCTTTTTTTTTTTTTAATTTTATTTTATTTTTAAACTTTACATAACTGTATTAGATTTGCCAAATATCAAAATGAATCCACCACAGGTATACATGTGTTCCCCATTAACAACTATAACATGTGCCATAGGTACCTAGTTACGAATATCCCAGTCAGTGGCTTAAAAATGGCTGAGCTCAGGCCGAAGAAGAAAATACAGGTATAAATATGGATTTAAATATCTTAAACTTGTCAGCACTCTAGGAAAAGTAACTGAAACTGCACACCTTACTAATGCAAAATCATCAGATATTAAAGAGGGCTGCTGCTGCTTCTGCTGCTGCTAAGTCGCTTCAGTCATGTCCGACTCTGTGCGACCCCATAGACGGCAGCCCACCAGGCTCCCCCATCCCTGGGATTCTCCAGGCAAGAACACTGGAGTGGGTTGCCATTTCCTTCTCCAATGCATGAAAGTGAAAAGTGAAAGTGAAGTCGCTGAGTCCTGTCTGACTCTTGGCGACCCCATGGACTGCAGCCCACCAGGCTCCTCCATCCATGGGATTAAAGAGGGCACATTAATGTAATTCATTGTTACTCCAATGATCTTACAGAATTAAGACCACATTCATAACATCCAGATTTGTCTCCAAGGAAAAACTCTGAGTTGGGGAATATCTGGATCATAAAGTAATTTCCTTAGGTCAGAGTAAAGGCAATTTATCTGTGAATATTACTTCCATAGCATATTAGATATAGCACAAATTAGTGACAAAGTGACCTTTCTCTTAAACAATTAATAGAGTCACTAGAATTTTCTTCAACTTTGGGGAACTAAATATGTTCCATAGTCTTAGAAGTCTTAAATACCAATTTCCCTCAAAAATTTCTACCATCCTGCTCACCACTATCCTCGCTTTGTAGAGTTATGAGTTTTATAATTTTCACATTTGTTAATTTTGATTCCAGATTTAATCATTCATCATATTTTCAGATGTAAAATCCATTATTGCTAAATTGGCATTTTCCTAATAGATTTTTTTCTTGACCTTTTATATCACAACTAAGCTATCTTTTTGTTGTCCAATCTTTCAGTCTTTTTCTACTCTTTGTGACTCTTGTAGCCCTCCAGGTTCCTCTGTCCATGGGGTTTTCCAGGCAAGAATACTAGAGTGGATTACCATGCCCTCCTCCAGGAGATCTTCCCAACCCAGGGATCAAACCCATGTCTCTTATATTGGCAGGTGGGTTCTTTACCTCTGAGCCACTAGGGAAGCCAAAATGAATGTTAATTTAACTTGAATATTTTTTGACTATCTGTTGAGAAAAAAAAAATTATATTGAGAGATAGAAGAGTAAGCCAAAGTTCCCTGATTAAAGAAATTTTAAATCTGCTTGCTCCTATGTATGGAAGTGGAACAGATTAGGCTGAATGGAGAAGGAATGATATTACCTCTCATTGATACAATTTGTTTAGATATATATTTTTTAAATTGGCTGTGACTTTTAGTAAAAATGAAATAGGAGCATTCTTGATTGTTGGGGAAAGGTAGTTGTTTCGCAGAGAACACCTCAAGTGTGGATATGCAAAGCCAACTGTGAGATTTTCCACAATAGCTACATTGTCCAATACACCATAGTCAGTTCTATCTGGTCTTGACTGTATATTATTTTAATAGTCCAGGGAAAATGACACAGAGCCAGGGATTTCCTAAAAGGGATGTAGCAAAAGAAAACAGAGAGAAAAAAAAAAACAAAACATGGGCCAATTAGAGCAGTAAGCCATTTCCGAATGCTAAGGAGGGTATGCTTGGGAATGGAGTTCAGGTGCTCTAGGGAGATAACTGTGATGTTAGGATGCAGCTGTTTTTTTTTTTTTTTTTTTGGTCAAGTTAAAGCTGAAACAACAACTCTCACAAAACTAACCAGGTCTTCTCTTAATAGGTGTATTTTGGTTATATGTATATGTAGGTTTCTGGGAGATGGCAAAAGTAGTGCCTGATAGTTTTTCAATTTCTAATATTTAATATGTAAATGGTGTTTACACTTGTTAGTATTTATCTGAAAATGGCATATTATGTAAACACAATCCAAGAATACCTGGGTGAATTCATAGCATATGATACAGTTCCATATTAAAAAAAACAATACTCCTTAGCATTCGGAAATGGCTTACTGCTCTAATTGGCCCATGTGTTTTTGTTTTTGTTTTTTTTCTGTTTTCTTTTGCTACATCCCTTTTAGGAAATCTCTTAAAAAACTGGAAATAGAACTGCCTTATGATCCAGCAATCCCACTGCTGGGCATACACACTGAGGAAACCAGAAGGGAAAGAGACACGTGTACCCCAATGTTCATCACAGCACTGTTTATAATAGCCAGGACCTGGAAGCAACCTAGATGTCCATCAGCAGATGAATGGATAAGAAAGCTATGGTACATATACACAATGGAGTATTACTCAGCCATTAAAAAGAATACATTTGAATCAGTTCTAATGAGGTGGATGAAACTGGAGCCTATTATACAGAGTGAAGTGAGCCAGAAAGAAAAACACCAATACAGTATACTAACGCATATATATGGAATTTAGAAAGATGGTAACAATAACCCTGTGTACGAGACAGCAAAAGAGACACTGATGTATAGAACAGTCTTATGGACTCTGTGGGAGAGGGAGAGGGTGGGAAGATTTGGGAGAATGGCATTGAAACATGTATAATATCATGTATGAAATGAGTTGCCAGTCCAGGTTTGATGCACGATACTGGATGCTTGGGGCTGGTGCACTGGGACAACCCAGAGGGATGGAATGGGGAGGGAGGAGGGAGGAGGGTTCAGGATGGGGAACACAGGTATACCTGTGGCGGATTCATTTTGATATTTGGCAAAACTAATACAATTATGTAAAGTTTAAAAATAAAATAAAATTTTAAAAAAAGCTATATTTTAAAAGGAGGGTGAATTGAAAATAAGTTTAGGTATTTACAGAAATCTCTTGAATAACAAGTGAAAAATTTTGGCTATTATGGTATATGGCAAAGCATTTTAAAGAACCTGTTCTTCCATGGATCTTTCTGATAACTCATGGTGGAACAGCAAACTCTGTCTCACCCCAGACCTGGACCGCTCCAAACCTGGAGCACTCAGTTCTCTTACTCACCTACCCTTCGCTTGAATTTCCAGATTTATTTCTCTCTTCAGGCACTAGCTGAAAATTCTTTATATAAAGAATTTTTATAAATCTTTATATAAAGGTTCAGCTCTTCAGCCCTATCCTTTCTCCTAATTGGCATAACAAAAGACCTAATGGATTATCTAATAAGACAGAATTTTCTAATACTGCAGAGGGATGTGTCTATTTGCTTTAAGGATGCTGTTTCAGTACTAAAGAGTAACTAACGGTCATGAAATCATGTAAATACTTCCAATTTACATGAAGTAAGCACCAGGTTAAAGTACGTATGTACTGGATTTCATTGTCTTCTTAAAAGCCATACTTTGTCTCAAAGTACTGTCTTCATTTTTCTCCCCCCACCCTTCATTTTTCTACTTGTGCTTATCTTCAAAGTGCAAGTTTATAAACAGCTGTCCATATTTTCAGGCACTATTTTCTAATAAGACATTTCCCAAACTGTATTTCTAAATCTCTAGGAATCATAGCATAGCATAAAAGAAGCAGTTCAAAAAAAAAGTAGCCCTGAGTATGCACACAAAAGTTTAAAATCGAAGTGAACTCCTCTGAGCTGATTTCTTACGTCAAGGAGAGAAAATGGTCTTTGAATGCCTGATAAGGTCACAGACACAATTTCCAGTGCATTTGTGGTAAATCCACGTGACAACTCCTACAGCCACTAACCTGCGTCTGCCCTCAGGGTTCCCTGTACAATCTTCTTTGCATGTCTGGGATGGTTGAGGGGGCAGCAGGAGCCCTCTGAGAAATGTAAGACTTAGGAAATATCAGCAGTGGCTCACATAGAGCATTTCCAGTTGAAACCAGAAGTGATGAGGAACTTTTATCTTACAAACGTGCTAGAAACCAGAAGTTACTATGAAATAAATTCAGGAACTGGTTGTGGTGACTTCGCAATAAAAGTTATAATTAAAAATTGTCATTAATGCTGGAATCCTTAACTCATTTGCCCTAGAATACATATTATAGGACTTTGTGAATTTTGGTTGTTGTTGTTCAATTGCTAAGTCGTGTCTAACTTTTTGTGACCCCATGAACTGGAACACACCAGGCTTCCCTGTCCTTCACTATCTCCCGAGTTTCCTCAAACTGTGCTCAAATAGTGTCTATTGAATCAGTGATGCCATCCTTTGGGAATTTAGGTAGTAAAATTTATATTATATTTAAATTGTTAAGAATTATGATGATACTATAGCCTAACTGTAAATTTATTCTAGTAATGGCTATATAATGATACTTGCCTCTGGGTTTGATGGAATAACTGCTATGGGTTATTATAGACACAATGCCTTTTATTCAAAGTCTCTCTGGATAGCTCCAAAGCATGAAACACATCCCTTTATGAACTCCTTCCAGATGCAATACATGTTGTGGACAATTTATTTTGGGCCAAGAATTACTATTTGGTATTTGGTGTTACCTCCAGAACTGTGTAGGAGTCTGAATTTGTAATGGCAATCACTTTCAGTACAAAGTGAGTTATGCCCTTAAAATAAAATGGCATTCTATGAATTCAGGGAAATATAAAGATTGTAAAATAGTGAAGAAATGTTATATATTCTAGATATTTATGTATCTATTCAAGCATTTAGAATGGAGCAAGACAGGAAAAAAGTAGAAAAAAATGTTGAAAAAGTAAATGAAATTAGTTGTATCCTACATAGCGCAAGAATAATCTTCTGGGTTACAAGTGAGATATTTCCATCAACCTGCAGAAAAATACATGTTGAAAAGGCCTCATCGTAGCATCTGACAGATTTTTATTTGCTTACTCACCCACAGGAGACATTTCTGGAACACTAGCAATGTAAGGTCCATCCAAAAACTTCGGCTCATTATCATTAATATCCTGCACTTTGATGATGAATTCTGATTCAGGCTCCAGGGGCTTCCTGGTTTCTATGTCCACAGCCTGAGCACGAAGGGTGTAGAAAGGTTTTTCCTCTCTATCCAGGCTCCTTATGGCATGAATGTCCCCTGTAGTTTCATCAATGGTAAAAACGGTGCCAGCGCCATCTCCTGAGAGGGTGTATTTTACAGTGCCCTCTCCTTTATCTAAGTCAGAATGGAGCTTTAGGGAGAGAGAGACAGACAGAGAGAAACACAATTAAAGGGATGGTCACATGTTAAAAAGTCATACTTACAGTATAATTTTTTATTAGAAAAGTTAAACCAAAATCTTACGGCCCTCACTAATTTTTTTTTACAAATATTTTTAACACAAAAATGTGAAAAATGTATGGGGAGCCCCTACATATACTATATATCTCAGAGATGCCACTGTTTCCCTTTCAGTCTTACTATACAGGACTTTTGATTTATCACATAGGTAGATCACACATCTATCCTTTCATTAACTCTCCTGTCAATCTATCTTATTTCTCCACACATTACAGAGGTCAGAAGTATAGCCCCAAATCCGTCAACATGTATAAACATAATGATTTTGAACATTTACTTCTTTCACATATTTTGGGGGATGAAATTTCATAAAATGAAATGCACAACTCTTAAGCATACTTATTGCTTCATTTTAAATGACTGTTGTATTAAAATAAATTAGCTGATATATATTAAATCAATCCACAGTGTCACAAAGAATCAGGAATGACTGAGCATGCACATGCATGCACATATTTTAATCAAAAACCTTCCAAATACCCTGAAGATAGAAGTCGATAATGTGCATCCAGTGAGGATATAGTAAAAACAAAAAAAAACTCAGAAAACACTATCTTTTCATTTGAAAGGAGAGGACAGTTTTGGCGTACCAGGTCGATTTTAGATATGAATGATGGAGTATCTCATTTTAACAGACTGACTCTTAGTGAGTTATTCAGTCTTACTCAGCCAGATGATGGGTAGAATAACTGATTATTCCTTCAGATTCACAAATGTTTAGCTATAATCTGTACTATATATTTGAAGTTTTTAATTTCTGCTAATTTCTTTTGAAATTCAGCACATGTCTAATTGACTGAAATACAATATGGAATGAGAAAAATAGAAATATAATAGAGGAGAAGACCATTAAGAAGAGAAATTATTATTGTGTTTATTGTGTACTATTGTATTGTAAATCAGTGTTTTTCAAACTGGAGTCCAAGATTTAACACAAGATGACCCTGATGCTGGGAAAGATTGAAGGCAAAAGGAGAAGAGGGCAGCAGAGGATGAGATGTTTAGATAGCATCACTGACTCAATGGACACGAACTTGAGCAAACTCCAGGAGATAGTGGAGTACAGGGAAGCCTGGTGTGCAGCAGTCCATGGGGGTCACAAAGAGTCAGACACAACTGAAGCAGCTGGGCATGTATGCAAATTATATAAATTTTCCATTATATACAATCTCTAAGAATATGTACAAGTGAAAGTCACTCAGTTGTGTTTGACTGTTTGACACCCCATGGTCTATACAGTCCATGGAATTCTCCAGGCCAGAATATTGGAGTGGGTAGCCTTTCCCTACTCCTGGAGATCTTCCCATACCAGGGATCAAACCCAGGTCTCCCTCATTGAAGGTGGATTCTTCACCAGCTGAGCCACAAGAGAATTCCCAAGAATATGTATATCATATATATAACGTGAATAATATACATTCATATTCTAGTTAAATTTAAAAGGATGCCTATTTTTATAAATCATATTAATTTTCATCCAGATACTGATCTGAAATGTTTTAAAATATGTTTTATCTGATTTCAAAGTTCAAATTTTTAGATTTAAAACCTCATTCCAGTCAACAGAGTAACCAAAGAAAATATGTTAAACTTCTAGTGAAACCAAAACAATTTGTGCCATATTTGAGAAGGCGATGGCAACCCACTCCAGTACTCTTGCCTGGGAAATCCCATGGATGGAGAAGCCTTGTAGGCTACAGTCTATGGGATTGCGAAGAGTTGAACACGACTGAGCGACTTCACTTTCACTTTTCACTTTCATGCACTGGAAGAGGAAATGGCAACCCACACCAGTATTCTTGCCTGGAGAATCCCAGGGACGCGCGGCTTGGTGGGCTGCCTTCTGTGGGGTCACACAGAGTCGGACACGACTATCGTGACTTAGCAGCAGCAGCAGCAGCAGCATGCAAGTATAACTGTCTTGCAAAATTTTGGACAAAGATGAGTTTTGGTTTTCTTAATGTTTCAACACAGCCTAAAAGTTTTGAAAATATTTTAAAGCGTATAATAATCCTTTGCAAATAGGCATTGTGTGTATTCAGTTCAGTTCAGTCGCTCAGTCGTGTCCGACTCTTTGCGACCCCATGAATTGCAGCACGCCAGGCCTCCCTGTCCATCACCATCTCCCGGAGTTCACTCAAACTCACGTCCATCGAGTCAGTGATGCCATCCAGCCATCTCATCCTCTGTCGTCCCCTTTTCCTCCTGTCCCCAATCCCTCCCAGCATCAGTCTTTTCCAATGAGTCAAATCTTCACATGAAGTGGCCAAAGTACTGGAGTTTCAGCTTTAGCATCATTCCTTCCAAAGAATACCCAGGGCTGCTCTCCTTTAGGATGGACTGGTTGGATCTCCTTGCAGTCCAAGGGACTCTCAAGAGTCTTCTCCAACACCACAGTTCAAAAGCATCAATTCTTTGGCGCTCATCTTTCTTCACAGTCCAACTCTCACATCCATACAATGACCACTGGAAAAACCATAGCCTTGACTAGATGGACCTTTGTTGGCAAAGTAATGTCTCTGATTTTCAATATGCTTTCTAGGTTGGTCATAACTTTTCTTCCAAGGACTAAGCGTCTTTTAATTTCATGGCTGCAGTCACCATCTGCAGTGATTTTGGAGCTCAAAAAAAAAATAAAGTCTGACACTGTTTCTACTGTTTCCCCATCTATTTGCCATGAAGTGATGGGACCAGATGCCATGATCTTCGTTTTCTGAATGTAGAGCTTTAAGCCATCTTTTTCACTCCCCACTTTCACTTTCATCAATTGTGTGTATTAGTAATATTAAAAAAAACCACTCAACCTTATTACATCTTTGCTCTTAAACTCAACATCTTCCTTTAGATTCAGTAAAATAACATCATCCTTCATATTAATTTCATTAAATGACTGTTCATTTTGTGAATTTGTATTTATTTCAAATGGCTCTGAAGTACACTTGCATAAGTGCATAAGCAAAGAATTTATACTGGGTGAATGCTGTAACTTAAACAATGAGGAAACTATAAAGGAGCACCGCATTTTTTTTTTTCCTTAAAAGTTTCTGTATATTTTACTGAAGTCTAAGGAAAATTGCTAAAAATGACAGGAAGAAGTTTTTTTTCCTCCTAATTTTTTATAAACTGCTATGAAGCATAGAAGTTTCTAGCGTAAAATCAAGCTGTAGATAAATGTTCTTTGAACTTAGGAATTTCAAATTACAAATTTCACCCATACTAGTAAAGATTTTCAACACAGTGAGCATTACTTTTGCTTTCAAATTTATCTGAAAATATGAGACAGGCAAAAGCAATAACTTTATAAACTGGATCCATTTTGCCAATGGCCCCAAAGAATATCTGCTAATTTTGTGGGAACCAAGTGAAAATTCTAAGTAGGTTTTTACAATGTGATCCAAATAGAGTTACCAAAAATATCTTCATTTAGCCAAAATCAGAACTGTTTTCTTTTCAAACTGACGTAAGACCAAAAAAGCAAATGTGTTTTCAGTTCATGGATCCAAGATCCAAATTAAATTCAATTGCTGCTACTCCTTACACGTCTATCTTTTCCTTCTAATTTAAGTTGGGTTCTGCAGAGATTAAAGCTTCAGAAGAAATGTGTGAAAAGATGTTAAAACTTAAACTGAAAATAAGATTGACGAAGGTAAAATTCTCTAGAGGATTAGAATGTTTATAGCAGTTTATTTCATGATAATACCTTAAAGAAGATCACCTGTAGTATCTGGCATTGACAGGCAATGTTTAAAATTACTTATTAAGAAGATCACCTGTAGTATCTGGCATTGACAGGCAATGTTTAAAATTACTTATTAAGAAGATCATCTGTAGTATCTGGCATTGACAGGCAATGTTTAAAATTACTTATTCTGCATTGATTGAGTCCACTATATGCATAACTAGCTAAAAGTATAGGTATTTTTGCAACATTAGTTCTAATGTTCAGAGAAGGCAATGGCACCCCACTCCAGTACTCTTGCCTGGAAAATCCCATGGACTGAAGAGCCCGAAAGGCTGCAGTCCATGGGGTCGCTGAGGGTCGAACACAACTTCACTTTCACTTTCATGCATTGGAGAAGGAGTGCGTACTCCAATGTTCTTGCCTGGAGAATCCTAGGGACGGGGAGCTTGGTGGGCTGCCGTCTATGGGGTCGCACAGAGTTGGACACGACTGAAGTGACTTCTCAACAGTTCTAATGTTAAATGATGTTGGCCTGATGTTGCGTATCTTTGATTTTTTTTTTTTTGTATTACATATAAAATAATTTGAGTAGAGAATGTTATAAGCTAACATGAAATCTCCACCATCCTCTTACCTATCTTACCTTCTTTTTTTTTTAATTTTATTTTATTTTTATAATTTACAATATTGTATTAGTTTTGCCAAATATCGAAATGAATCCGCCACAGGTATACCTGTGTTCCCCATCCTGATCCCTCCTCCCTCCTCCCTCCCCATACCCTCCCTCTGGGTCGTCCCAGTGCACCAGCCCCAAGCATCCAGTATCGTGCATAGAACCTGGACTGGTGACTCGTTTCATACATGATATTATACATGTTTCAATGCCATTCTCCCAAATCTCCCCACCCTCTCCCTCTCCCACAGAGTCCATAAGACTGTTCTATACATCAGTGTCTCTTTTGCTGTCTCGTACACAGGGTTATTGTTACCATCTTTGTAAATTCCATATATATGCATTAGTATACTGTACTGGTGTTTTTCTTTCTGGCTTACTTCACTCTGTATAATAGGCTCCAGTTTCATCCACCTCATTAGAACTGATTCAAATGTATTCTTTGTAATAGCTGAGTAATACTCCATTGTGTATATGTACCACAGCATTCTTATCCATTCATCTGCTGATGGACATCTAGGTTGCTTCCATGTCCTGGCTATTATAAACAGTGCTGCGATGAACATTGGGGTACACGTGTCTCTTTCCCTTCTGGTTTCCTCAGTGTGTATGCCCAGCAGTGGGATTGCTGGATCATAAGGCAGGTCTATTTCCAGTTTTTTAAGGAATCTCCACACTGTTCTCCATAGTGGCTGTACTAGTTTGCATTCCCACCAACAGTGTAAGAGGGTTCCCTTTTCTCCACACCCTCTCCAGCATTTATTGCTTGTAGACTTTTGGATCGCAGCCATTCTGACTGGCATGAAATGGTACCCCACTGTGGTTTTGATTTGCATTTCTCTGATAATGAGTGATGTTGAGCATCTTTTCATGTGTTTGTTAGCCATTTGTATGTCTTCTTTGGAGAAACGTCTATTTAGTTCTTTGGCCCATTTTTTGATTGGGTCATTTATTTTTCTGGAGTTGAGCTGTAGGAGTTGCTTGTATATTTTTGAGATTAGTTGTTTGTCAGTTGCTTCATTTGCTATTATTTTCTCCCATTCTGAAGGCTGCCTTTTCACCTTGCTAATAGTTTCCTTTGTTGTGCAGAAGCTTTTAAGGTTAATTAGGTCCCATTTGTTTATTTTTGCTTTTATTTCCAATATTCTGGGAGGTGGGTCATAGAGGATCCTGCTGTGATATATGTCGGAGAATGTTTTACCTATGTTCTCCTCTAGGAGTTTTATAGTTTCTGGTCTTATGTTTAGATCTTTAATCCATTTTGAGTTTATTTTTGTGTACGGTGTTAGAAAGTGTTCTAGTTTCATTCTTTTACAAGTGGTTGACCAGAGTTCCCAGCACCACTTGTTAAAGAGATTGTCTTTAATCCATTGTATATTTTGCCTCCTTTGTCAAAGATAAGGTGTCCATATGTGCGTGGATTTATCTCTGGGTTTTCTATTTTGTTCCATTGATCAATATTTCTGTCTTTGTGCCAGTACCTTCTATCACTTTATACCCTTTCCATTATATATATACACATTCTTATATAAATATATCTGAAAGTTTCTCTCTATATATTTATTTATATGTATTTATATGTGATTTATGTGCTGCTGCACTGTGCAGTCCCTTCAGTCATGTCCAACTCTTTGTGACCCTAATGACCATAGAGTGCAAGGCTCCCCTGTCCATGTAATTCTCCAAGCAAGAATACTGAAGAATGCCCTCCTCCAGGGTATCTTCCTGACCCAGAGAGCGAACTCATGTTTCTTGAGTCTCTTGCATTGGCAGGCAGGTTCTTTACCACTAGTGACAACTGGGAAGCCTGTAATTTTATATGTATATATAATATTATCTTATTATAAATACATGTAAACTTGATATAAAAATGAGAAATTGGTCAACATTTTCCATTGCCATTATCATTTCCAGTGTAATTTTAAATTCTTCAGAATTACTTTTTAATACCTGCGTTATATTTTTTAAAGGAAGTCGAGTGATTCAATGGCTTTTGCTCTTCCTTTCATAAGTATGTAATGACAATGTGTGTGTTGTCCTGTTTAATTCCATAGTAAACAGGCAAATATAAACAGAAGGGTAATTATCCAGACCAAAAATGTGATGTTTTTTATGAATCAAAAGTTTTTGAATCTTGAATAATTCCAGAACTTGATCTCCATAGATGATTTTGATTTCTTAAAAATGTTAGCAATACAACTCAGGCTCAGTTTACATTATGAAGCTACTTCTTTGTCTTAATTTCATTTAGCAGGAGAGAGGATTACAGAAGAGTTCACTTATTGAGTTTCATCTTTTGGGTTGTGTAACTGTGAACAATCACAGATGCCATTTTACAGAGGAGCTTTAAGCTTCATGTAGAGCAAGCTAATAATTCGACAAGGATAAAATTATTTTCCTTTTAGCAATTTAATAATAACAGCAAGAAATGTTTCTTATTCCAATTGTTTTGCTTTAAAAGCTGTTTCTGAGTAGGTGCTGACTATATATTTACAGACTGAAGCAGCCAACTCCAGTAATATCATCTTTTAGTATTGACACTTAAAATTTCTGCCAGAAACAGAGTTCCATAAATGGTGTATATAGAAATATGCACTGTCCAGGCAGTTGTTTTGTGGAAGTGGTGTTGTTATTTTCTCATGTTTTCCAAGTCATCTCAGATGGAGCGTGAAAATGAGATGCCAAGAGAGGCTTAAAAAAGATACTGAGGACTAGCTTCAGAATGTGAGCAAATCTGAATTCCAGTGCCTAAAAGTTTTGAGAAAGCCAGCCTAAAGTTAAGTGTTTACCAGCATCTCCCTGATTATATTTTAGAAACCGATGCACCAAAAAAAAAAAAAAAAAAAAAATTTATTCTTATTTTCTCTGAGTTTAAAAGTGCACATAATATCACTACAACCAGCAGTGATTTTATTTCCATTTGCTATTTCCCAGGATAAGCAGTGGTCACCAGGCATGAGAAGGGCATAGAGTATGTTGGGCAGAGAAATGTATAATTTTGACAAATATTTTTACTGGAAAGTTAAAAATTTGTTGTTGTTCAATTGTTAACTCATGCCTGACTCTTTGTGACCCCATTGACAGCAGGTCAGGCATCCCTATCCTTCAGTATCTCCTGGAATTTACTCAGTCTCATGACCACTGAGTCAGTGAAGCCATCCAACCATCTCATCCTCAGTCATCCTCTTCTCCTCCTGCCCTCACTCCTTCCTAGCATCAGGATCTTTTCCAATGAGTCAGTTCTTTGCATCCAGTGGCCAAAGTGTTGGAGCTTCAGCCTCAGCATCAGTCCCTTCAGTGAATATTCAGGGTTGATTTCGTTTAGGACTGACTGATTTGGTCTCCTTGCTGTCCAAGAGACTCTCAAGAGCCTTCTTCAGCATCACAATTTGACAGAAATATTTGACTTGGTGTAAATACCTGCAAACTACTTTACTATGTGTTTATGGATATTATGGTATTATGGGTATTAATCTAACCTGCCTTTTAGATTATTTTGTAAACAATTTGCTTTTTCAATAAGTATGAATTTATTACATCTATTTATGTTAATCAAAAATACATTGAAATGGCTAAAATCAGAGTATGGAAGTGTTTATAATCTACAGTTTTTACACTTCTTTTCTCTGTCTTTCTCATCAGGGAAATCTGTATCTATTGTCTAACAGAAACCAACAGTAACACTGATGTCTGATTGATATATCCATTGCAATTAAAGAGCTTGTTTTTTCTCCCCCTTATATTTTCTTCTAAAATGTTTGCAACCTTATTTTCATTTTGAAATTCTAATTATTTAGAACATTGTCTCCAAGTATGAGTTTATGTGTGCTTGTGTTTTGAATAGTGGTCTAGATATGAGTTGATACATTTATGATTCCTTCATTAGGTTGGGCACTTAGCAAATTCTTTCAATTCAAAAACTATTTTCCTTCAGCACTGAGAAATTTCCTTCTATGATTATTTCCATAATTAAGTTCTATCCTCTGTCTTTTCTATTGTTTATCCAGAATTCATTGATTCAATGTTAGACCTCATGCACCTTCTATAAATAGTATACTCTTTCTACAGTTATTCATTCCTATATATTTTGGTCTATTATATGAAAAAATTAAAACTTATCTTAAAATTATGTATTACTTTCTATATTTTCAAAGTCAGTAAACATGTCCCCATGTGTGCATACATGCACACATACCACAGACATATTAATTTCCAAGATTTTTTTCATTTACTATGAATGTCCCCACTTAATAGAATCATGCTCTTGTTTTGTGTACACTGGGGATGCCTGAATCTTTTTGAGAACTCTAATTTGTATATATATATGTGCAGGTGTGTGTGTGTGTGTGTGTGTGTGTGTGTGTGTTCCCTAAACTTCCTATTCCTTCAGGATCACTTTTTGTTTTTGGAATTTGAGCCTTTATTTTTCATATCACTGGCTTTCCTCAAATGTTTGATGACTCTCACTCATCAGTTCATATTTAAGAATTTTGAAATTGCAGGATGAATTTATTGATTACAGTTTTGTCCTAGGTTGAATAGACAATGGAGTTCTATCAGTGGCCTAATTCTTTTCAGATTTTCTTTAGAAGAACTTCTTTAAAAAAAAAAAAAAGTCTTTATTGTTTACATATGACTCATTTATGTCTGGATTCCATGCATTATCATGCAGGTGGGAGGAATTCTGTACATAGACTATCAGTTAATCTCCATATTTTATCATCCTTTTCTCTTAATCTTTAGCATTTTTTAGTTTTTTTTCAGAATTGTTCCTCCTTAGTTGGATCCCTCTCAATACAAATGCTTGTAAGTAGCTTTGAATTTATTTGACCAGTCACCAATCCTTCACCCACTTACCGGTTTATAGAAATTGGCTATACTGCCTGATGCCCTGCATACCACCTCGATCAAGATTACAGCCATCATCACCCAGTTATATTCAATTTTCTCCTCTTATCACTCCAAATATAGTTCTTTAGATTTTTAAACATTGATCCAAGCAAGATTCAAGCATTGCATTTGAATTTCGTCTTTATTTTCTTTAAGTTTAAAACAACCATGCCTATTAATATTATGTTCTTGTCATTATCTTCTTTAAAAAACTAGGCTCTCATTCTAAATGTGTCTGCCAGAACAAGAAACTTTCTGATGTGTCTTTAAATCTTTACTATTCTGTCTTAGACTATCTCTTCTTCAGTTTTTAAGTATATATGACTCAATATGGTGCCATAACAGTGTGTGTGTGTGGTGTTAAGTTGCTTCAGTCGTGTCCACTGTGTGTGACCCTGTGGACTGTAGCCGGCCATGTTCCCCTGTTCGTGGGATTCCCTAGGCAAGAATACTGGAGTGAGTTGCCATTATGCCCTACTTAATACTGAGGTCCTTGTAACACAAATTACAGACGTCTTCCACCAGCCATCTTCATAAACACATTCAGTCTAAGAAAAAAACTTCCCAGTATAGGATGTGCCTCAGTAAATTTTGGTGTAATAGCAGCATGTAAGTGGTCATATTTATTTTCAGTTTGAAAATCTATGATTATGAAGGCTGTAGAATGACTTAGTACTATGGTTTAGCAGTCCGTGCATGAGATAGGAGGTAATATTATTTACATACAGGATTCATTCTGATAAATGGGCCAAAATGAATATAAGAAAATTTTATGTGAGTTTCTTTGGCTGAAATAATCTTATTATGTATAAAGCAAACTACGTTTGCTACATTTTCCTTGGTGAACATAAAAGACTTAGTGTGCCCTGTTTTGTAGTTGCTCAGTTCTCAGGACCTTACAGTGGTCATTGTAAGAGCTACAAAGTGATTAGATTATGTTCAAGGAATAGTTTATTGATGAAAGACCAGACACAAAGATGATCTATAACCCTGCCAGAGTAATGACACAATGCAAAAATTCTGTCTTTTAGAAGCCACAGAATGCCCAAGAATATTTGGCATTCTATTCCATTCTCCCCCCTAAGGGGATTCATTTGTTCTTCCTAGCTTGACTGTTGTCATTTGAGCAAGGGGAATGCCACTTTACAAGGCTGGGAATTCCCTTTAACAGCCCAATGTGAGTTCAGAACTCCCCTGACTGGGTTACAGACCCAAAGCTATTTATCATCTGGAAATATTTCACCTTCTATTTAAGAGTGTAGAAATTCATTTCAAAAAAGTCCACACCTCCCCCGAGATAAGCCACAGAAAAGCAAAGAAGAACAAAGACTATTTACAATGCTTGGGAACAATAAAAATTGATGTGCTTGGATATATTACACATCCCATTAAAGAAAAAACATACTCTTCACCGGATATTCTCTTTCATCTTTCTTTTTCTCCTTGAAGATTGCATGTGTGACTACATGTGAGGAGCATCCTAACTAATTTTTTAGATTGTCATATTTTACAACTTTAGCTGTTACAGATTACTTTATATCATTTGAGAGTGTCACAATGTATTAATAGGTACTTCTGTAAAAGTTTGAGAGGTCATTGGAATGGTGCCTGGATTTAGGAGGGAAAATATGGGTAGACAAGGTCAAAATAATTTCTTTCCTACAATTCCAAAGCTGTAAAACATTTTTCACAAAGTCAGGTTTTTGGTTAAAAAAAAAATCTTAAACAATAAACTAGCAATAAACTAGTCATTAAATTGTCAGAAACAGAATCTCTCTTTGCAGTAACATTGTATTTTATGTATGGTTTCAAATAAGGTTATTTTTCAGAATGCTAGATAAATTTGTATGATTTATTCTAAATGTAAGTAAATGCCAAAAATAATGCAGACAGTAATGCCAATAAAAATGGATTGTTAGTAATCAAGATACAGTATTATAACTAGAGGTAATTTATTACCATTTTGTCTGTGTGTTATTACTTTTATTATTTGCTTTATTATTACTGAATAGCAAGCGCTGTGTTGTATATTTTATAAGCTTTATTTAATTCTCAAAATGATCAGTGATATGCTAAAATTAGAAATTTGAGAAATAAAATTTTTTAACTAAATTCTAATAGTTTAACATGTTTAATTTTCAACAGCTATATGTTCTATCCTAAATTCATAGTAAGTGTATCTAATAACTCTAATAAAGCAAGCAGACCGAAATACTAACCCTAACATAAATCATGGAATGATCTAAAATCTATGATTATGAGCATCAAAATTTAGGTTTAGAGTCCTAAATCCATTTATCCTTACCTGGACATTACTGTGTAACTTAATACATGTCTTTGGACTTCAGAATCCTCATATGTAAAATGTGGATTTTAACATTTATATCATAAATTTGGGGAATACTGTAGAGAATTTGACTTCATATTCTCCATTTTCCTTCATTTATCTCCATTTATATCCAAATGAGCCCAAGATAGCAATATTTGTTTTCATTTGTATCAATTTATGCTCATATGTGCTAATTGGATCCAAAATAGTGGGAAAAAAAGCTATCAGGCTTCTACTTATGGCTAGACAATTTTTAGTGCTTTTATATACTTTCTATATTTAATGCTCAGAACAACCCTACAGATACAACTCTATTAACACCATACAATAGACCAGTTAGACCTAATTGATATCTATAGGACATTTCATCCCACAACAATGAATTTCACCTTTTTCTCATGGAACCTTCTCCAGGATAGATCACATCCTGGGCCATAAAGCTAGCCTTGGTAAATTCAAAAAAATTGAAATCATTCTAAGCATCTTTTCTGACCACAATGCAGTAAGATTAGATCCCAATTACAGGAGAAAAACTATTAAAAATTCAAACATATGGATGCTGAACAGCATGCTGCTCAATAACCAACAAATCACAGAAGAAATCAAAAAAGAAATCAAAATTTGCATAGAAATTAATGAAAATGAAAACACAACAACCCAAAACCTGTGAGACACTGTAAAAGCAGTCCTAAGGGGAAAGTTCATAGCAATACAGGCATACCTCAAGAAACAAGAAAAAAGTCAAATAAATAACCTAACTCTACACTTAAAGCAACTAGACAAGGAAGAAATGAAGAACCCCAGGGT
This sequence comes from Bubalus bubalis, assembly GCF_019923935.1. Classification (NCBI taxonomy): domain Eukaryota; kingdom Metazoa; phylum Chordata; class Mammalia; order Artiodactyla; family Bovidae; genus Bubalus; species Bubalus bubalis. Next base: position 51,177,551 of record NC_059175.1, on the reverse strand, counting down.
TACTAGAAGGGAAGAAATCTTAAAAATTAGGGCAGAAATAAATGCAAAAGAAACAAGAGACCGTAGCAAAAATCAACGAAGCCAAAAGCTGGTTCTTTGAAAGGATACATAAAATTGACAAACCATTAGCCAGACTCATCAAGAAACAAAGGGAGAAAAATCAAATCAATAAAATTAGAAATGAAAATGGAGAGATCACAACAGACAACACAGATATACAAAGGATCATAAGAGACTATCAGCAATTATATGCCAATAAAATGGACAACGTGGAAGAAATGGACAAATTCTTAGAAAAGTACAACTTTCCAAAACCAAACCAGGAAGAAATAGAAAATCTTAACAGACCCATCAAAATCACGGAAATTGAAACTGTAATCAGATATCTTCCAGCAAACAAAACCCCAGGTCCAGATTGCTTCATAGCTGAATTCTACCAAAAATTTAGAGAAGAGCTAACACCTATCCTACTCAAACTCTTCCAGAAAATTGCAGAGGAAGGTAAACTTCAAAACTCATTCTATGAGGCCACCATCACCCTAATATCAAAACCTGACAAAGATCCCACAAAAAAAGAAAACTACAGGCCAATATCACTGATGAACATAGATGCAAAAATCCTTATCAAAATTCTAGCAATCAGAATCCAACAACACATTAAAAAGATCATACACCATTGACCAAGTGGGCTTTATCCCAGAGATGCAAGGATTCTTCAATATCTGCAAATCAATCAATGTAATACACCATATTAGCAAATTGAAAAATAAAAAACATATGATTATCTCAATAGATGCAGAGAAAGCCTTTGGCAAAATTCAACATTCATTTATGATAAAAACTCTCCAGAAAGCAGGAATAGAAGGAACATACCTCAACATAATAAAAGCTATATATGACAAACCCACAGCAAACTTTATCCTCAATGGTGAAAAATTGAAAGCATTTCCCCTAGAGTCAGGAACAAGTCAAGGCTGCCCACTCTCACCACTACTATTCAACATAGTTTTGGAAGTTTTGGCCACAGCAATCAGAGCAGAAAAAGAAATAAAAGGAATCCAAATTGGAAAAGAAGAAGTAAAACTCTCACTGTTTGCAGATGACATGATCCTCTACATAGAAAACACTAAAGACTTCACCAGAAAATTACTAAAACTAATCAATGAATATAGTAAAGTTGCAGGATATAAAATCAACACAAAGAAATCTCTTGCATTCCTATACACTAATAATGAGAAAATAGGAAGAGAAATTAAGGAAACAATTTCATTCACCATTGCAACGAAAAGAATAAAATACTTAGGAATATGTCTACCTAAAGAAATTAAAGACCTATATATAGAAAACTATAAAACACTGGTGAAAGAAATCAAAGAGGACACTAATAGATGGAGAAATATACCATGTTCATGGATTGGAAGAATCAATATAGTGAAAATGAGTATACTACCCAAAGCAATTTAGATTCAATGCAATCCCTATCAAGCTACCAACAGTATTCTTCACAGAGCTAGAACAAATAATTTCACTCGAATAGCCAAAGCAATCTTGAGAAAGAAGAAGGGGACTGGAGGAATGAACCTGCCTGACTTCAGGCTCTACTACAAAGCCACAGTCATCAAGACAGTATGGTACTGGCACAAAGACAGAAGTATAGATCAATGGAACAAAATAGAAAGCCCAGAGATAAATCCATGCACCTATGGACACCTTATCTTTGACAAAGGAGGCAAGACTATACAATGGATTAAAGACAATCTCTTTAACAAATGGTGCTGGGAAAACTGGTCAACCACTTGTAAAAGAATGAAACTAGAACACTTTCTAACACCATACATAAAAATAAACTCAAAATGGATTAAAGATCTAAACGTAAGACCAGAAACTATAAAACTCCTAGAGGAGAACATAGGCAAAACACTTTCCGACATACATCAGAGCAGGATCCTCTATGACCCACCTCCCAGAGTGATGAAAATAAAAGCAAATATAAACAAATGGAACCTAATTAAACTTAAAAGCTTCTGCACAACAAAGGAAACTATAAGCAAGGTGAAAAGACAGCCTTCAGAATGGGAGAAAATAATAGCAAATGAAGCAACTGACAAACAACTAATCTCAAAAAAGACAAGCAGCTCCTACAGCTCAATTCCAGAAAAATAAATGACCCAATCAAAAAATGGGCCAAAGAACTAAATAGACATTTCTCCAAGAAGACATACAGATGGCTAACAAACACACGAAAAGATGCTCAACATCACTCATTATCAGAGAAATGCAAATCAAAACCACTATGAGGTACCATTTCACACCAGTCAGAATGGCTGCAATCCAAATGTCTACAAGCAATAAATGCTGGAGAGGGTGTGGAGAAAAGGGAACCCTCTTACTTTGTTGGTAGGAATGCAAACTAGTACAGCCACTATGGAGAACAGTGTGGAGATTCCTTAAAAAACTGGAAATAGAACTGCCTTATGACCCAGCAATCCCACTGCTGGGCATACACACTGAGGAAACCAGAAGGGAAAGAGACACGTGTACCCCAATGTTCATCGCAGCACTGTTTATAATAGCCAAGACATGGAAGCAACCTAGATGTCCATCAGCAGATGAATGGATAAGAAAGCTGTGGTGCATATACATAATGGAGTATTATTCAGCTATTACAAAGAATACATTTGAATCAGTTCTAATGAGGTGGATGAAACTGGAGTCTATTATACAGAGTGAAGTAAGACAGAAAGAAAAACACCAATACAGTATCTGCTACTGCTAAGTCACTTCTGTCGTGTCCGACTCTGTGTGACCCCATAGACAGCAGCCCACCAGGCTCAGCCGTCCCTGGGATTCTCCAGGCAAGAACACTGGAGTGGGTTGCCTTTTTCTTCTCCAATGCATGAAAGTGAAAAATGAAGTCGCTCAGTCGTGTCTGACTCTTAGCGATCCCATGGACTGCAGCGCACCTGGCTCCTCCATCCATGGGATTTTCCAGGCAAGAGTACTGGAGTGGGGTGCCATTGCCTTCTCTGCCAATACAGTATACTAATGCATATATATGGAATTTAGAAAGCTAGTAACAATAACCCTGTATACGGGACAGCAAAAGAGACACTGATGTATAAAACAGTCTTGTGGACTTTGTGGGAGAGGGAGAGAGTGGGATGATTTGGGAAAATGGCATTGAAACATGTTTAATATCATATATGAAATGAGTCGCCAGTCCAGGTTCAATGTAGGATACTGGATGCTTGGGGCTGTTGCACTGGGATGACCCAGAGGGATGGTATGGGGAGGGAGGAGGGAGAAGGTTTCAGGATGGCGAACACGTGTATACCTGTGCCGGATTCATGTTGATATATGGCAAAACCAATACAATATTGTAAAGTTAAAAAATAAAATAAAAAAAAAGAAAATCAAAACATCATCATCATTTTGTAGCTATAGAAATTGAGGCACAGAGAGGCTGTTTCCTCAGGACACACATAGAAAGATACAAAGATCTGATTCCAATCAGGTAGCCTACATAAATGCATGTCACTAGCACTTAAACCAAACATTTCCTTTCAATTTGGAAATTATAATGTCATTTTCATTAATTTTCAAAATCATCTCTCTTGAGAGGAAGCACACATATATACATTGAATCTTTGATCAGATAATTGGCTTAGCCACAGATGGAGGTTACCTAAGTCTTAGCTTTGTGAAATCAGTTGGAACAACACCCAGTTGTATTATTATGGATGCATTAATGAGAATGGTTTTATTCAAAAATGCTTTGGACTGCCGACTAGTGATTGCACTACACACTAGAGAATGTCACTTAGCATTTTTTCACAAAGACACAGGAGTCCAGAGTCCAGTAGGGAACAACACGAGCCATAATAACAAAGATATCCATTCAAAACACTGTTTCTACAGTTGTGGGCCTCTCAAATAACAATTTTCTATAGAAACTTTTGATAAGCATATACCATATAATTTAAAAATGTTATATCTGTGTTTTATTAAAATACAAAGTGATATTACATTTATAGTTAGAAAGCATCATCTAAGTAATATGCTGTGTCAATTACAGATTTGGAACAATTAATAGTCAGTTAGAAATAGGTGAAAATCTCTTGGACAGAGGAGTCTGGCAGGCTAAAGATCATGGGGTTACAAAAGAGTCAGACACAATTTAACCACTAAACAACAGCAGAACTGAACAATATTTATGTTGAGGAGAATATAACTTACTTTTATATCAATTAAAATTATTTTTTGAAGATTTTGCACATGTTTACACTATAATTTGCTTTGAAACATATAAAAATCCACTATCTTAAAAACAAACTCGAGTAACTACTTGATTAAAGAAAGGGTTATTAACATGTGTGGTCATTTCATCAATGTACTAATTACAATGTACTAATAACCACACAGATAAACATGTGAATGTGCTTCAGAATGTGTAGACATATGTACATGTTGTATGTGAGAGAAAAAAGATAATGAGTTGGTATTTATACATTTTCAAGTGTTCACACATGCATATTTTTGTAAAATGAATAAAGGTCAAGTAGATATACATACTATAAATCAATGCTCTAAGAACTCAATCTGAAATTACATTATCTGTTTTTATTTTTTCAAGGGTGGTTTGAAGGTGACCCATTTTCTGTAGCATGCATTACTGTGGGGATTGCTTTATGTATTAAAGCACAAAGCCATCTCACTGAAGTCTTTTATTTCCTTTCCTCACTTTACAGTAACTTCTTTAAGTGGATTTTGAAAGTATAATATCACCAATGCAGAAAAAATAAATCCAAATACTTAAACAGGTTGCTTTCTTTTTATCATGAGTCAAGCTGTTTTATGTCAAATTAACTGCTAAGAATTCATCTTTCTCAGTCTTTATCCTATAACAGTGTCATAAATATTATCTTATTTGCATGATAATGTACACATTAAATATTATTTTTCCCAAAAGTATAAAAATGAATAATCTTAAAGCTAAATATCAGTTTGTTAAAGATAAATGGAAACATTTCTATTCTATGTAAGGAAGCCAGTAAGTTGTATCTTGTTTCTAAGTACAGGTTAGCATGTTTTCTTTTTTTAAGCTCTCATTATAAACACATTAAATAAAGAATCATTCTCAAGGTTCACTTACTTCCCATAGGCCTAATAGGATTCCCTAGAAATCTCCAGAGATAATAGATCCACTTTAACTCTAACTTTAAAATGAAAAAGGAAAGAATAAAAATAAAAGAAAAATGAACACAGCTTTCATAGATGCTAAGACCTCAGTTTTGACTGCTTTTAGCAAATATATAATATTGGATACCTGAGTGAAATAAATTGATTTCAGACTGTTGCATTTTTAAAGGTCATTTTTTTAAAACAAGGAATTCAAGATTATAAAGGCAGACACTTAATTTGACATTGATTGAGACCTTAAATGGTGAATAAATCTCTCAAAGTTTGATTGCTTTTCAGAAGAAACTGAATTGCTTTGTGATTAAAATTCCTCAATAATTCATAGAGTCCATGGAATCATGCATATGTATGTGTGTTTGTAGCACTTTTTCCTAAACCTGACATATGAATACCATAGAATGTATATCTGCATTATTTCCAAAATTACAAAAATACATATATATTACTGGTCTCCTTTCACTGCTTGTTACAATATTTTTCTTTTGATATATCATTGAAGGAATTTCCTGGTGGTCCCGTGGTTAGGACTCTGAACTTTCATGCCTGGGACCATGGGTTTGATTGTTGATCTGGGGACTAAAATCCCCACAAGCTGTGCAATGTGGCCAAAAAAAAAAGTCATAATTCATTGAATGCTTATTAAAGTAAGTTATACAGAATTTCTGAGATTAATCAAGGTCTGATCATATATGTCATTGTATTATTATTTTAGATCATATAAACTTGCACATACTCAATACAAAATTGAATCCAAATCAAGGCTTACTTCTCAGTTGATTGAACTCCAACATATATGATGTGATCAGCAGAATTCTACTTTAATGCCAAGATTTCTCTCCTCTTAGTTTACAGAATCTGCAAAATTCCCAGCATTGAGAAGACTATAGATTTAACCCTTCAGGTTACTTTATGTTGGTTAAGCCTGATCTAATCACATGCAATTTCTGAAAGCAGGAGGGCTTTTTCCTAGATGTAGAAAAAGGAAGTCAGAGATACATGACTTAGCTGGTTTGTAATAAAATGAATATTCATGCTGAAAGTTACTAATACTTTCAGAGGGAGTTGAAGACAGTTCCCACACCACTGCTGGCATTGTGAAGGGCACCTCAGTTCTACAAAAGCAAGGAAATATATACTACCATCAGTCTGAATGAGCTTGAAAGATGACTTTCCCCAGTTCTCAAGAGAAAATAACAGCACTGCTGAGACCTTGGGTTCAGTCTTTTGAGACCCTGAGCAGAAAATCCTGTGACATTGTTCTGGATTTCTGCCTGAAGAACTCTGAGTTAAAAAACAGGTATTGTCTTAAGCTGCAATTGTGGGAATTTGTTATGCAGCAAGAGAAAATTGATATATGTACGTAATTATAGAAATAAAATATTATTGTTATTTCATTTTTAAAATGTAAGTTATGATTTCAACACAATTTTGATTTCTTGGTTATGTGCTCCAATTTTTAACACATTATTTAATTTGTTAATTTGCTTAATTTTTCCTACTAATATCTTTACTATTTTTACTAAACTCATCTGCTCCTTCTTTTGTACAAATTATCCTGCACCAATCCACTGGGTGAGTCTAATGACATTGTCAAGTACCGCATTTTGTCCCTTTAGCCATTCAGTGTCCTGGAGAAGGAAATGTCAAGCCACTCCAGTGTTCTTGACTGGAAAATCCCAAGGAAGAGAAGCCTGGTGGGCTACAGTTCATGGGGTCGCAACCAGTTGGACATGATGAAGTGACTGAACACTGAGCAAAACCATTTGGTGGGAAGAGATCTTAGGTCTGGTCAATGTTGATAAGTATCTGCCTTTCAATTCAAATCCACTTGACTATCAAGATAGTCCTCACCTTACCCTGCATGCTAGACAACAAAACAGAGACGCCTTGAAAACAGAAGAAAATGAAAGCCACTGCAAAGCAGACTGAGATGAGAGAAATAAGGAAAGAAAAGGGGGAGTCATGATAACACCATGTCAATTCCAGTAATTACTCAGACTTTCCACATAGAATGAACCTATAAATTTCCACTCTGAATTTGTTCTTGCCAGTTATTAAAAGAATCTTGTCTAATTGACCACAAAACACAGCCATTCCCCATTTATTTTTCAATGCAATAAGCACCTATTGAATACTGACTGTACTCCACAGACCTGGGGACAAACCCATCAGCAATTACGCAAAGATCAACATGGGTACAGAGAAGGCAATGGCACCCCACTCCAGTACTCTTGCCTGGAAAATCCCATGGATGGAGGAGCCTGGTAGGCTGCAGTTCATGGGGTTGCTAAGAGTCGGACACGGCTAAGTGAGTTCACTTTCACTTATCACTTTCATGCATTGGAGAAGGAAATGGCAACCCACTCCAGTGTTCTTGCCTGGAGAATCCCAGGGACAGGGGAGCCTGGTGGACTGCAGTCTATGGGGTCGCACAGAGTCAGACACGACAAGCGATTTAGCAGCAGCAGCAGAAACATGGGTAAAGGATCTGTTGTTCCACATCAAAGTCATTAAAAAAAAAAAAAAAAGCTCAAAAGATTTTACTGCTGTTAATTCTTCATCCTTTACACAATTTAAAACAACTATTTTTTGTGTGTGTTAGTCGCTCAGTCATTTCCAACTCTTTGAGACTCCATGGACTTTATCCCACCAGGCTCCTGTTTCCATGGCAAGAATACTGGAGTGAGCAGCCGTCCCCTTCTCTAGGAGGTCTTCCTGACCCAGTTATAGAACCAGGGTGCCTTGCCTTATATGCAGATTCTTTACAGTCTGAGCTACCAGAGAAGCCCGTTTCTTATATTAGATCAGAATAAAATGTCTGCCACTCTTAAGTTTGGAATGAGGGAAACCTAGTTAGTTGATCTGATGTGTGATGAGCTTGGGATTGACAGCAAAGCTGCCATCATGTAAATCATTGTGTGAAGTCAGATGAAATGTGCTATTTCATTATTTGTAGACACTTACTTGGTGGCAAAGGCCTCTGTTCCTGCCATTCAAACAATGACCATTAATTAAAGCTAATTAAACTGATGCAAATGCTTAGATTCACTAATTTTCTCATATTCTTATGAGTATTCTCCAAGTCAGCTATTCTAAACATTTGTTTTTAATATGAGATTTTAAAAAAACAAAATAGCAGCTACCTCACTATGCAGAATATGTTGAATGAGACAGGGTCAGGCTCCAGTTTCCTCTCAGTTCCCGTCCCCTATCCAGAATCATGGATACACTGTGGAAAACTCATCACAATGCATAGAACACATGAAATTCTCTGCTTGAAACTTTATGATGTCACAGTGTACTCCAGGCCAATCCCTCACCATTGTGGGACAGGAAACATTTTGTGTGAAGATAATGTTTCTTTAATTCCAAGTTTTGATTCTGTCCATATAAAATATGAATAATGACATATTTTAGTTTAAGATGGGCTTAATTCATTGCCTTATAGAACACTGAGCCCTTTGCTTCTATGATCCTTCAGTGTTTGCAGATTTGACAAATTTGCCACCCTTTTTATATCCTGAAGCCTTCTCTGAGAACTCATATCTGTTGGTTTTGAGTACACACTTGCTGCTAATGATGCTTAAAATTTACTGGCCCTGTTCATAGGGAGGAGAATAAGAATGCATTTGAGCAGTCGGCTCAGATATATCAATATATATCAGCTCATATGCAAAAAATGTAAAGGCATTCTACTTGTTTAAACTGCATCTTTAATATTCAAGAACTATTTCTACATGACTCTTGAACTCACCAGTCCAGATTGCTGCATAATTTCTTGATTAGAGAAACTAACCACCTGGCTGTTTCCCAGTTACTTTGATCATACACAACTCAAACTAAGTGATACTAGAGATCAGCTATTCCAAATTTAGTGTAACTGAAGTTGGTAAAGAAGGAGATATAGCTTTAAAACACACACACACACACACACACACACACACACACACACACAGTTGCATGGCTCTGTCACAGCATAAAATCAGGCCTTTAGAACCGGAAAGAACCTTAGAGAACATTGTTTCAATTACTTTACTTCACAGTTGAGGAAATTGAAAATCAGAAAGGCTAAGTGATTTCCTCAGTATCATAGAGTTTAGTTAATTACAGAAATCAGAATAGAATCTGGGTTACCCAGCTCTCTGCCCAGAGTTGTTTCCATTACACCAAGTGAAATTATCTGCCACTATTTTAGGGCTAGATGACTCATGAAAGCAGCCTCATAATAATTAATAAATCAAAATACCATGTGCCTATAAAATTTAACACACAAGTAAAAGAGTCTAGCTTCCTGATAGTTTAAGATATGTGTGTATGTGCTCAGTTGTGCCTGAATCTTTCAGACCCCATGGACTGTAGCCTGCCAGGTTCCTTCATCCATGGGATTTTTCCAGACAAGAATATTGGAGTAGATTGCCATTTCTTACTCCAGGGGATCTTCCCCACATGGTGATCAATACTGAGTCTCTTGCATCTCCTGCATTGGCAGGTGAATTATAAATGACATTAAATGTACTTCATTCTAATTTCATATATATTTTCATATATAAATTTGTATAATTTCATATATAAACATGTTAGTAAATTTATATGAAGAAAAAGTCAGTAAAAAAAAATATCAGGGACTAAGACTACATCAACACTGGGATTAGAAAGAATCACATCAATTTCAAGCTTCATTGGCAACATGGGTAAAATAACATGAAATCAAATTAGTAGACACAATCATCATTATCAGACTTGTGCATGTGTGTAGAAAACAATATAAATCAAATGAAATGGGATCTTTTTATTATTAATAATTACACTAAAATTTTATATTTGAATAATTTATATAAATATACTAATTATTTTATAAATATTTTCTTTGGCATCATTAATAATCTTGTTCTCCTTTGCTGTGAGAATGAGGAGCCTGAGGGTTGGGATATTAAAATAATTGTTCAATATATTGCAGCTCCACAGTTGAGAGACTGGAAACAAAACTCACTTATCCTGATTTAGACTAACTTTATTTTTAATTTTACTGTAACCTATTTTGGAAGTTTTTCAACAAGAGCAACAACAATAAAACCATCCCCCTTCCCCAAATTTAACCCTATTTTAAAGACCTATAATTTGCAGTCATGAAGAGGTAGTTAACAGTGAATATTTTCTGTACTTCACACTACTTATCACACATTATATATTGTGGAACATGAAATGTTATGAAATTATAGTTACATGCTTGAAATGGACGTTAAATCTCTTCATTTCCTATGTCACAAGTGAGAGCTGTAAACCTGAAAAATTAAAGCTACAATATAATTTATCTTACCCAGAAATAGTCTAATATACATTATACATTTTTGAAGTAAATAATGATGGATACTACTAAAAATGATATTTCTCCACGGAAAACTGTATGATAAATAACTAGAAATGCTATAAAATAACTGGAATTATGTCCCCTGAATATAGAAAGAAGACTCTAAGCTCTTTACTTTTCCACACAATAAATAGTTGTGCATGTTTGGTTCAATGCTTCTTTTTTCATGGGATAAGAATCTTTTTCTTTCTCATAACAGATATGAAAATGTCAAATAATACATGTATTTTAATAGCTGTTTCTTTTATTCCCTGAAGAGAGATAAACCAAAAAATCTTTTTATTCCAATGCTAATATACTACATATATCTACAGGGATTTCCCTGGTGGTCCAGTGGTTAACACCATGCTTCCGGAACAGGGGTGCAAGGTGTAACTCTTAGTCAAGCAACAAAGATCCCACATGCTGTGGCAAACACACACACACACACACACACACACACACACAAAATTCAATATCTACAGTGATTTCATGCCTTACAATATTGTTTTCAATTTAGGGTGAGAATTTTAAATGCTATTACAAAATATAAAGTGATGTGAGGTCTGTTGATATATTTCTTTAACAGGAAAAGTTGCATGTAATTTTGTTTTTAAAGACTGCTTTTGTTTTTGAATTTTTTCAATCTGGTAAACTGAGCTCATAATGTAAAACAAAGAATTCTATGTGAAAGATATAACCAAAAAATTCAGTATAGAGATATAAATTCTCCCTTCTCATTACTTTCTTCTTAGTTCCCTATATAACTGTTAATTTTCATCCTCAGTGATGCTATGCAGTTAATTATAATAACCACCATCTACATATACAGCAAAAAAAAAAACATTTTAGTCATATAGCAGCAACAGCAGTCAATAAATGGAAAAATAAAAACTATAAAGTATCTTTTTTTAAATTAAATTTGGAGTACAAAATGAAGCAGGGCAAAAGCTAAGAGAACTATACAAAAAATATACAAAAGACTGAGTTTTTTGCCAAGACTCTTCCAACAACACAAAGGATGACTCTACACATGGACATCATCAGATGGTCAATACAGAAATCAAATTGACTATGTTTTTTCCAGATGAATATGGAGAAGCTCTATACAGTCAACAAAAACAAGACTGGGAGCTGACTGTATCTCAGACCATGAACTCCTGATTGCAAAATTCAGACTTAAATTGAAGAAAGAAAGGAAAACAACTAAGCCATTCAGGTATGACCTAAATCAAATCTCCTATGGTTATACAAGTGGCCAACATCCACTGGATCATGGAAAAAGCAAGAGAGTTCCAGAAAAACATCTATTTCTGCTTTATTGACTATGCCAAAGCCTCTGACTGTGTGGATCACAATAAACTGTGGAAAATTCTGAAAGAAATGGGAATACCAGACCACCTGATCTGCCTCTTGAGAAGCTTATATGCAGGTTAGGAAGCAACAGCTAGAACTGGACATGGAACAACAGACTTGTTCCAAATAGGAAAAGGAGTACTTAAGGCCGTATATTGTCACCCTGCTTATTTAACGTACATGCAGAGTACATCATGAAAAACACTGGGCTGGAAGAAGCACAGGCTGGAATCAAGATTGCCGGGAGAAATATCAATAACCTCAGATATGCAGGTAACACTATCCTTATGGCAGAAAGTGAAGAGGAACTAAAAAGCCTCTTGATGAAAGTGAAAGAGGAGAGTGGAAAAGTTGTGTTAACTCAACATTGAAAAAACTAAGATCAAGGCATCTGGTCCCATCACTTCATGGGAAATACATGGGAAAACAGTGGAAACAGTGTCAGACTTTATTGATTTTGGACTCCAAAATCACTGCAGATGGTGATTGCAGCCATGTTTACTCCTTGGAAGTAAGCACCAAGTGAGATAGCATATTAAAAAGCAGAGGCAATACTTTGCCAACAAAGGTCCATCTAGTCAGGGCTATGGTTTTTCCAGTGGTCACGTATGGATGTGAGAGTTGAACTGTAAAGAAAGCTGAGCACTGAAGAATTGATGCTTTTTAACTGTGGTGTTGGAGAAGACTCTTGAGGGTCCCTTGGACTGCAAGGAGGTCCAACCAGTCCATCCTAGAGGAGATCAGTCCTGGGTGTTCATTGGAAGGACTGATGCTGAAGCTGAAACTCCAATATTTTGGCCACCTCATGTGAAGAGTTGCCTCATTGGAAAAGACCCTGATGCTGGGAGGGATTGGGGGCAGGAGGAGAAGGGGACGACAGAGGATGAGATGGTTGGATGGCATCATGACTCGATGGACATGAGTTTGGGTAAACTCTGGGAGTTGGTGATGGACAGGGAGGCCTGGTGTGCTGAGATTCATGAGGTTGCAGAGAGTCGGACACGACTGAGTGACTGAACTGAACTGATGTTTATACAGTGAGAGTGACAAATAGATTCAAGGGATTAGATCTGATAGACAGAGTGCCTGAAGAACAATGGATGCAGGTTCGTGACATTGTACAGGATTCGCTGATTAAGACCATTGCCAAGAAAAAGAAATGCAAAAAGGCTAGATGTTTGTCTGGGGCAGCCTTACAAATAGCTGAAAGATGAAGAGAAATGAAAGGCAAAGAAGAAAGGGAAATATATACCCATCTGAAGGCAGAATTCCAAAAAATAGCAAGGAGAGATAAGAAAGCCTTCCTCAGTGATCAATGCAAAGAAATAGAGGAAAACAAAATGGGCAAGACTAGAGATCTCTTTGGGAAAATTAAAGATACCAAGGTAACATTTAATGTAAAGATGAGCACAATAAAGGACAGAAATTGTATGGATCTAACACAAGCAGAAGATATTAAGATGAGGTGGCAAGAATACACAGAAGAACTATACAAAAAAGATTTTCATGACTCAGATAACCACAATGGTGTGATCACTCACCTAGAGCTAGACATCTTGGAGTGTGAAGTCAAGTGGGCATTTGGAAGTATTGCTACAAACAAAGCTAGTGGAGGTGATGGAATTCCAAATGAGCTATTTCAAGTCCTAAAAGATGATGCTGTGAAAGTGTTGCACTCAATATGCCAGCAAATGTGGAAAACTCAGCCGTGGCCACAGGACTAGAAAAGGTCAGTTTTCATTTCAATCCCAAAGAAAGGCAGTGCCAAAGAATGTTCAAGCTACCACACAATTGCACTCATCTCAGATGGTAACAAAGTAATACTCAAAATTCTCCAAGCCAAGCTTCAACAGTATATGAACTGAGAACTTCCAGATGTTAAAGCTGGATTTAAAAAAGGCAAAGGAACCAGAGATCAAACTACCAACATCTGTTGCATCATAGAAAAAGCAAGAGAATTCCATAAAAACATCTACAACAGTTTCATTGACTACACTAAAGCATTTGACAGTGGGGATAGCAACAAACTGTGGAAAATTCTTAAAAAGATGGGAATACCAGACCACTTTACCTGCCTCCTTGTGAACCCTGTATGCATGTCAAGAATCAAAAGTTAGAACTGGACATGGAACAATGGACTGGTTCAAAATTGGAAAAGGAGTACGTCAAGGCTGTACATTTTCATTCTGCTTATTTAACTTAAATGTAGAGTACATCATGATAAATGCTGGGTTGGGTGAATCATAAATTGGCATCAGATTGCTGAAAGAATATTAAAAATTTCATATATGCAGATGACAGTATGCCGGGGTCCAGCCCCGGTGGATCCAGGGAATTCGAAGCAGAGACGGCGTCGGCGAGGATCAGGAAACAACTGCTTAATTAAATGTTAATTAAGGATATAAAGAGTAATAGAATAAGGATAGCTCAGTGAGGAAATTCAGTGGAGAAAAGAGGCTGTAATAATTCAGCCAGAAGGTGAGAGAAAGAACGACATGGGGAGACAAAGTTTTGGTGAACAAGGCCCGCACTTAATTTTCCAAAGTAGTTTTTATACCTTAAGTTATGCATAGAGGATAATGGGGGAAGGGGTAAAGTCATGCAGTAAGCCAGGCTTTCTTCCTGCAAACTTATCATATGCAAAAGTTTAGGTGATTTGCATCATCTTCTGGCCCGGAGGCCTGTTAACATTTTAAGACCCTTTCTTCAGAAAACTTATTTTTCTCTAAAGGTGACTAGTCAGGCGCCACCCTCCAAAAGCATTAAAATTGCATTCCTATAGGGCAAAGGTGTGGTGGGCTACAACAAGAAAAAGAATCAACTCAAGGGTCCAAGGTTACAAACATTAAAACTACTACTTACACCAATCATATTAATCAATACACTGCCAGGGACACAGCAGGTAAGGGATATGGAAACTTAGCAGCAAACATTGGCCCAACAAGTGAAAAACCCTTCACCAATACAATTTCTAATCAATCTTTTAACTACTCAAAGGAATCTGTGTTTAGACAGTTTAGAACATCTCCTGCCTCTCACAGTTGGGAGGCTCTGAACAATCACATGTGGCCGGAAAAACCTATTCAGACAGGCTAGAGGATTTCCAAAGGAGTTTGTAGGTTGAAACACTGTCACACCCAGGAATTATTAACTGGAGCTGTAAGCTAACTCTTTTTTCAGAGAGAGGTAGTGGGGGACAGCCCCCCGTAAAGTCAGAGGTGTAGGTGAGAGCACAAAGCAGAAAGTAGGCAGACTCTGGTTTGGGGGGTAGATGCTCGAGAATTTCCAGGGAAACTCCTGAGGCTCGATCCCGCCTTTGCGTATGCCAAGCCTCCTTCCTCATGACCTTTGCCATGGACGGAGTTCCTCACGCTGGCTCCTGGCAGTGATAGAATTCCAGTTAAGCTATTCCAGATCTTGAAAGATGATGCTGTGGAAAGTGCTGCACTCAATATGCAATATGCAATATGCACTCAATATGCAATATGCCGGCTCCCGGCAACAATACCCTTATGGCAGAAAGTGAAGAGTAGCTAAACAGCCTCTTGAAGGTGAAAGAGGAGAGTAAAAAAGCTGACTTAAAACTCAGCATTCAGAAAACTAAAATCATGGCATCCAGTCCCATGACTTCATTGAAAATAGATGGAGAAACAACGGAAACAGTGACAGACTTTATTTTCTTGCACTCCAAAATCATTGCTGAGAGTGACTGCAGCCATGAAATTAAAAGATGCTTGCTCCTTGGAAGAAGAGCTATGATCAACCTCGACAGTATATTAAAAAGCAGAGACATTATTTTGTGACAAAGGTCCATCTAGTCAAAGCTGTGGTTTTTCCAGTAATCATGTATGGATGTGAGAGTTGGACCATAAGGAAGGCTCAGCACTGAAGAATTGATGTTGTTAAATGGTGATGTTGGAGAAGACTCTTGAGAGTCCCTTGGACTGCAAGGAAATCAAACCAGTCAATCCTTAAGAAAATCAATCCTAAATATTCATTGGAAGGACTGATGCTGAAGCTGAACCTCCAATAATTTAGCCACCCTATGTGAAGAACCATCTCATTGGAAATGATCCTGATGCAGGAAAAGTTGAAGGCTGGTGAGAAGGGGACAACAGAGTATGACATGATTAGATAGCAATACCAACTCAATGGGCATGTGTTTGAGCTAGCTCTGGGAGAGGGTGAGGGACAGGGAAGCCTGGCATGCTACAGTTCATGAGTTAGCAAAGAGTCAGACATGTCTTAGTGACTGAACAACAACAACACAAGGTATCTTTTTAAATTAAATCTGGAGTCAATTTAAGCTTTGAGAATATATATATACATGTGTGTGTGCACGCGCATGTTGTGTTGTACTGTGCTCTGCTTTGTCGCTCAATCATGTCAGACTCTTTGTGAGCCCATGGACTGTAACCCCCTAGGCTCCTCTGTCCATGGGAATTCTCCAGACAAGAATACTGGATTGGGTTAGCATGCCCCCCTCCAGGGGATCTTTTCAACCCAGGGATCGTACCCAGGTCTCTCACATTGCAGGCAGCTTCTTTACCATCTAAGCCATCAGGGAAGCCCAGGAATTCTGGAGTGGGTAACCTATCTCTTCTCCAGGGGAACTTCCCAACCCAAGAATTAAACCGGGGTCTCTAGCATTGCAGGCGGATTCTTTACCAACTGATCTACCCAGGAAGCCCCAAATGTGTGTGTGTGTGTATATATATATATATACATATATACACACACACATACACAGACACATTCATACACTCTAATGATAATGCAATTCTAGATCCTCCTCCACCAATCAATGCAGTTTTCACTATCAGCACCAACATTAACTTTTTCTTTTGTATTAAATCTCAAGTTGATTTTCATGTAGTGCATAGGATACAAATCGTTTCCTGCTTAAAATAAGAGCTAATAATTCTGTCATTAATAACTGCAACATTGGCATACATTAAATATTTTTAAAGTATTTCTCCAAAATATAAGAAATGCCCTCACTTACTAGTTTCAATTTTCTGGGTAAAAAATCACTGATATTTAGTGTTTGCAAAATATTTCCAGGTTCAGCATTTCAAAAAGAATAGTAGTAAAATGTTTCTTACATAAAAGAAAATGTAAACATATAAGGACATTCTATTCTCTTCTGGTACTGGAATGAGATCTTTGGCAAACCACTGCTGGTATTCTGAGAAGTTAATCCACCCTTTAGTACCCTTATTGTTGTTGTTGAGTGGCTAAGTTGTGCCCAACTCTTTTGTGACCCCATGGACTGTAGCCTATCAGACTTCTCTGTCCATGGGATTTTCCCAGCAAGAACACCAGGATCTTCCCAACCCAGGGATCAAACTCCCGGTCTCTGGCTTGGAAGGTGGATTCTTTACCAGTGCGCCACCAAGGAAACCCCCTTTTGTACATTATCCAGCCCAATATTCTCTGCCTTTTCTTGTTCTTTTCCTTATTATGGGAAGTTGAAAGATTCCTTCCTTCAAAACAAGACATATATAAGGAGATAAAAATCTGATTTTCACTACAATTCATCTAAAACATTGCTCTAAAGCACCTCACACAGTCGAATGAATACTGAAACACTCTTACAGAGGGCCTTAAGGGTCCTCCATGTCTCTTCAAGGCACTTAGTTTTGAAGTGCTTCTCCCATTTACACTTGCAATAAGACACGCTTGCAGGGAATCCTTTACTAAAGCAGAAGCGGTCATTGATTTCTTTCTTTATTTTATTTTATTTACTTTTTACAAACTAATTTCTATTTACTATGCTTTCTTAGCTGAGATTCATCAGTTCTTCAGATATCCATTAATGTCAACATATTGTTCCACCACAAGAAAATTGTTCAAATAACCTCTAGATGCTTTTCTTGTCACATACTTTCATCCTGGTGTTAAAAATGAAGCATGGACATTTAAAAGGCAGACTTGAGACAGTCTCTTCTAACATTTCCAATGCATCTAATATTGTTTGATTCAAAACATGAGTCTAAGAGCAAATAAAAATTGACTTTTTTTTCCATTCAGAATACAAACCCACTGAACTATCCCTTCAGGTTTGATGTTCCATCAGTTAACACTACACTATTTTCACAAGAAATATGATTTGATCAGAGAAGAACTGCAGCAGCCTGAAACATATATTCCCAGAACGTGTTTCTAAGAGTCCTGCAGCCATTAAATGCCTTCCATAATGTCTGTGATAAATCTTACTATTAGTGAACAGTATCAGTTAAAGGCATCTCTTTGGAACTGCTAGTCTAACCTACAGGTGCACATTTTCTATGGAATTTTCCAGTCATAAATGTGGATAGGTCAATCTATCAGTGTTTTTCTTAAAGCAGTAAACTCAACAATAGTGTAAAGGCTTCCTTTTTAATTTAGTTTGTTATTTATTTGCTATTTTAGGTAGTTAAAATGTAGAATAGCATTTAAAAGCATGGACTTTGGTACTTAATTGCCTGCGTTTGGTGCTATGACCTTGAACATAATAATTAATTTCTTTTGTGTAGATGGGAATAATAGTGGCAATGTGATGATTAAATAAGACAGTAAAAGTAAAGTGTTTGTTACAGTATAAAATGTAAGCACTTTCATAAGTGTTACCATTCCTTCCAACCCTTTGTGTCTACATTCTTGCTTCCAGTTTTGTTGGAGTCAGTCTGTTTTTTGTTGTTATTCCTGAGGTTTAATCATGGTTAAACTCTTGTCTTCTGCCCCTTCTTTTGCCTAATGATCTTCTGTTCTTTTATTCTATTTGATGGGCCAAGCCAACATCTATGTGTACTCTATAAAAGACTCTTGGAATACTGAGACTGCGATCTGTCTGAGATCACATTATTTCTGCAAAACAAAATAGATCAAGGCAATTGTTTAAGTCCCAGAGAGAGCTGGAAAATTAGACTCAGGCACCTACTTTATCTGCTTAACCTAGGCCAAAAGCAAAGGGCTGGACTAAACCTCTTGATTCCTCAGAATCAATAGCAACACAGAATTGGTCCATCTCTGTGACTATTTCCAGGTATAATGTTACATAATTATTGCTGATTTATTCCCTAATTATAATGTGAGAGCTATTATTGCAGCAACCAGAAGGATGCTCACATCTTTGCCATGGAGTGACAGCAACGATTATTACATTCAAGCTTCAAGTGATGGCCAGAATAATACAAAAAATGGTTTTACCTGCCATCCATATCAATATAGTGAATATGCAACTTGTTTCTGTATATTTTTCAGCTATAAAAGTATATTTACACTCTGTCAAATACTTGTTCAGCTTAAATCAAAGCCGGCAGTAGTTCATAAAATTAATAAATTGATCAATTTCCTTTGCTTATTTAACATTATCATTACAAATAAGTAATCAAGAAAATTAAAAATTTTCCTTTTTCTGAATATTTTATTCAGTCACTGAAAATCTTTAACTTGAATTTCAATTTTTTTCTTTTCTAGCACTGAGAAGCTTATGGTATCTTGGTTCCCTGACCATGGATTAAACCCATGCCTCCTGAAGTGGAAGCCCAGAGTCCTAACCACTGGACCACCAAGGAATGTCCAATTACATGAATTTTGAAAACCAAAAACAAAGTCAGATAATTGTCTATCTATGATGCAAAATAATGTGCTCATTCTAAAATGTCTCCCATTGTACAAATTTAAAAAATAATAATACGTAAGACAAAATTGAATAACCTGCCTAATCCCACACAGCTAGATAATAAGGAGTAAAAATGTAGGTGACTGACTCCACACTCTGCATTTTCCACCTTTAACCGTGGCAGCTTTCAGTAAATATTTACTCCAGAGCATTAAATCATAAAAGACAGTGAGATCTGCTAGCTTTGATTCTACTGAACTTTTATTTTTAACAATCTCTATCTTTGTTAGCCTTTTGGGACCCACTTGAAAAGTCTATATTGAATATGGCAGTCATTGCTCGAGGCCTACCCAATATCCATTACCTCTTTCTTCTTATTAATAGAATATTTCCATATTAATAAAATCTATTATCGATGAGCTGTATCTTGAATAGTGTTAAGCCTAATTAAAATGCTTACCCCCCCAAAATACCTTGGAGACAAGGTAGACATTGGATTCCATTTGATTAATAATATAAACATGGAAGAAACCTTTAAAACTGGATAGATTCATCTGGTATGTACTTTTTGCTGATTTTCTTTCAGCTCTTCCATTTTTCTCCTTCATCTTTTCCATGTCTTGCTGACATAATGGCTAGACACTCAGAAGCCACTTTATGGGGATAGAGAAGAAAGAAAGCTTAAGGTGATGGATTGGAAAATTAAAAGGCCATTTTTGATGTTATCTTGGAGTTGCTGTACCAAACTCAGGGTATCTATCTCTGGACTTCTTTTACACAAGAAAAATAAATCTCAACTTGTTGAAGAGATTACAGTTGGATTTCTTTTCTATCTAACTGAATCCAATTCTGACTTAATGGATGTTTTTCTTTATGCAATAGTATTTCAGTTTGTAAAAATTACTTACAGTTTGTAGTAATAATCACATATATGTAAAATGCATATATAAAGAGCATCTTAAACTCATTCAAATATTCAATTGTTAAATATTACATAACAAATAGACTAAATGACTTTGATTGAGCCATTTATGTTGTATTTTTCCTAAATAAATACCTTAGGCAAAGAAAATGAGCCATAAACTCTCTAATAATTAGTGAACCAACTATCTTGTAAAGAATTTTAAAGACAAGGAAATTTAAGGGTAATTGTCTATTGAAAACACAAATTATCCTTTCTACTGAAAATCAGATAAAAGTTCTACATACTAATTTGAAGAAACTTGTTTTGAGCTTTATGTTTTAATAATACTATTTTCATTGTTTAAGTGTATTTTCTAAGAAAATAAAAGATATATTTTGAACCAATAATTTGGCTTTATTGGATTTCTTCTCCATATCTTTTTGCAATGTCATTAAAATACAATCAAACCAATTACAAATTGTCTATTTTTAAAGTGTTTTCACTTCTATAAATATGTTTGAGCAAAAGAGATTTATTAAGAAGAATTCAAATATGGTGACTTTTAGGGATGGATAGGCAATTCTTTTAATATAGAATATTATGTACGATTTGATCATAGCATTTCACATATCTCCATTAGCCTGGAGACACATCATGAAGGAAAGTATCTCATTAGCCAGTAGATACAAGATTTAGTGTGCACAGCAATATTGAAAAAAGTCAATATTATGAGTATTTTATAAAGTTCAGATTTCCTGATTAAAGTATGATTCTCTGAAAAGTGGATGCATATCAAAGTACTTGCTTATTAATTACCTTAAGAAAAAAATTGGAATGCATTTATAACTGATAGGTATCTGATTGACCTTGTTTTGAATGTTACATATTGTACTTTTAAAAGTGATATAATATAGTTGAAAGAAAATATTAAAAAAAGAATCTTTGATTTAGAGTATTTATGGTTAAAAAGTTAATATTTTCATTTTAATGATACTTCTTTGGGAACTATATGTGTATTAAGGGATCTTATGTCCAGTCAGAGAACAGAATTTGCATCTATAAATTTATTAATAATTCTTTCCTTATATAGTATATATATATATATATATATATATATATATGTATGTATATAGTGCTGTGTGCTCAGTTGCTTCAGTCGTGTCCAAATAAAAAGAACTGCAATCTCCACATTTTCTCCAAGTATTCATGTGAATTCTGTTTAAGTTGAGAGAATAGGGGTTTATTTAATTAGAATTAGTAAACACAGTCAGATTTCAAAGTTAATTAAGATATGATTATTTATCTTGCATTGCTGTTCCTTTATCAAAGTGACTGAAACAATCTTAAAAACCAATCATTAACACTTGAAGTAGATATTATGTTTATAAGCCCAGTTATCAAGAAGCTAACAATTGCATTTAACCATGGGTCTATTATATAAGGAAAATCAAGGAGAAAATGTCAGAACAAACATTGTTACTGGATTTAAGTTTTGAAATAACTTCAATTACATTCACAATGGGCTGTCCTTCTGAACACTAAAGGACATTGAATAATATCACTGTGGCATCAGCAGGGTTCACACAGTTACCCACAAAGTGGATCACTAACATATCTACATTAAGTAAAAGCTACAACATGGAAAGTAAGCGTGAAAATGATTAAAAAAAGAAGCAATTTGAAGAGTAAATTATAGAATCAGTACTTGACTTAAAATTATTTTCTAACCACCTCAAAATTAGGGCAGTAAGTCTAGGATATACTAATTTTAGTTCTTCCCTTCCAAGCAAAGAAATAGAAATTTACCTTAGGTGCAAAAGTTATATGAGAATGCATTTTGGATTATCTTATTTCTAATAAAATAGTTTAGGGACTTCCCTGGTGGTTAGGACTTCATACTTCCACTGGAGGGGGCATTGTTTTGATCCCTGATTGGGGAATTAAGATGCCACACTGCTCAAGGTGCAGCAGGAGGGGACAGGAGAGTTTACCCCTACAGAATTCTATAAGATCAGTTTGATTTATTCTTAACAAATATATCTGCATAGTTTAATAGAAGATATTATAAATAACACATTATCATAGTTATGGCTTCTCTATTTTGGTTAGTAGTTACTCAGAACAGAATTAAGAACAATGAATTGGGTGTCTCATTCATTTGCCTTCAGTGTATGGTCCTAATCCATCTATAGACCTTCAGATGGCTTCCACATCTCGCCTATTGTAAACATTGCGGCAATATACATAGGGGTGCATATATCTTTTCACATTAGTGCTTTTTTTTTTTTAGAAAAATACCCAAAACTGGAATTGCTGAATTATATGGTGGAATTTTTGGAATATTCCAACCTGAAATTATATGGTGTTTTTATTATTTTGAAGAAATTAAAATCTGTTTTTCAAAGTGGCTGTACCAATTTGCATCCCCATCAAAAATGCATGAATATTCTCTTTTTGTCACATCTTCACCACTCTTTGTTATTTGTTGTCTTTTTGATAAATATTCTGACAGGTGTGAGGTGATATCTCATTGAGGTTTTGATTTGCATTTCCCTGATGATAGTGATGTTGAGCATTTTTTCATGTGTCTTTTGGTCATATGTATGTCTTCTTAAGGTTTCTTAGAAAGCACTTCCAAATATTCACCTTGATTGTACATCGTGGGTAAATAAAAGCTAATTTTCTTTATTTACTTTTATAAATAAATAAATGAAGGGTCAGTAGTTCAAAAGAAAGAAAGAAATGATTTAAACTTATGCTAAAACAAATTCAAGAACTATAATATTTAGTTTCTTTTTGAAGCATATATTTAAAACATATTCTGTATTAAAACATTTTTGGTTCAGAATTATCTTTTTTTCCTTCTCGTCATCTCAGATCCTTGAATTAGCTATTTATTTCTGGAAATGGGAGTGATTTAACTAAGGAGAAACAGGGTAGCCCAATTTTGGGGAAAAAAAAACCCACCAAATTTTATATTTAATTTATTATGTTTTTTATCAGTGTTATGAGATCCACAAACATTCTTATCAAATCCCCAGTCCAATCTCTTCTTTTTTCTCCAGTGCAGTCATCTATTCTTTTCTTCTATCTGTTCATTATCAAGCTGAGAACATACCATCCTGAATTTTCACAAGACAGTTGTCAAAAGTCAATTCATCTGTCCCTCATTGTATAGTAACCGTCAAAACTGATGGTGAAGTCAAATCTCTGTGCATATGATCCACAAACTGAGCGAGGCTGGAAGAAGTCAGGGACTACTGCATATTGTCGGTGATGTAAATAGCTCTTATTTCACTAAAGAAAGTTCAGTCCTTGCAATGCCCTTTAGGTCCTTCTGTTTTCTGGCCCACACAGTCCATTCCCACTGTCTCCTTAACCTCTGCTGCCTTCCCTTTCCTGTTACTCACTGGGCTATGTGCACATGGACTCTCCAGTCTCCTTGCCTAGACTGCTGTTCCAAGATATCCGCATGGCTAATTTGTACTTTGTCTTTCTGATATCATCACTCACATATCACCCAAAGTAAGTATATTTGCCAGCCTTATGTTAAATTGCAACCCACTCTTTCTTGAACCATTCCTGATCTTCCTAAGCCTAATCAGCTTGTTTTTTTTAACACTGATGATTTTTTTTTAATGAACTGTGTAATCTCTTCTACCTGACAGTCAATGTTTCTTTATCAACCTGCTAGACCTTCCTCTCCCAGAGAGCAGGAGAAATTGTCTGTTTTTACACCCAAATGTACTCAGAGGAGAAAGGGATGACAGAGGATGAGATGGTTAAATGGCATCGGAGTCAATGGACTTGAATTTGAGCAAACCCCAGGAAATAGTGAAGGACAGCGAAGCCTGCTGTTCTACAGTCACTTGTAAAGAGTTGTAAGGGATTTTAAGATTGTAAAGAGATTGTAAGGGATTGTAAAGAGTTGGATACGACTTAGAGACTGAACAAAAACATACTCAGCTCCCCAGAATGGTGCCTTACTCACTTAATTATTCAATAAATACTTTTTGAATTAATGAATAATTTTCTAATGATCATTCCAATTTTTTTTTTTTTTGTAAATTACCTGAAATTGCACATCTACTCAACTTACTCTCCTGCTCTCTGAAATGGTAATATCAAACCTATTCACTGCACTGACAACCTCCAGCCCTGCCCCTTCACCTGAGCAGCGTGATAAAGTTATCCATATGATCAGATTGACTTAACGTAATGGAAAAATTCTCAGTCCTCTTTCTACTTGTCTTAATGCTATTTACCATTTTCTCCTTGAAGTAATATTTCTTTGATTTCTTTTTTTTTTTTGTGTGTGTGTGTGTAATAAAGTTTTATTAAAGTATAAAGGAGATAGAGAAAGCTTCTGACGTAGGCATCAGAAGGGGGCAGAAAAAGTACCCCCCTGCTAGTCTTCAGCTGGATGTTATATAGTCACTAGCAGTCTGTTAATGAAAGAAAGGAATGTCTTATAATTCAGAATAGCACTAGGCCCCTCGCCCATAAGATGCATTTTGGGATAATCTTGGGCCATAAAATAATTAACTTGAATCTTAAAGAAGGGCAGACCACCATACAAATAGTTTCATTTACATAGATTAGGGGAACAATATCTGAGTATAACATACTGGTTTGTCAAGTAGGTTTTGGGCCCAGAGGCGGAACCGACTTGGAGACTTGGAGTTTGGGGTAAAGGCGTAGTACATTAGCACAATTTAAGACAAACATTTCCATAAGAAAAAGGCATTGGTTATCTCTAGGCTCAAGAATAGCTAACTTAAGGTGAAACCAGGTGTCATTATGGCAACACAGTATTTTAAGAGAAACCTTTCTTTAAATTTGTATAGAGAAGGAAAAAAATATTGCTATTTCTTTGATTTCAAAGACACCACTCTGATTGGATTTTCCTTCTACCCTTCTGACACTCTCACCAGTTTTCTTTCAGGCTTATACTCCTTTCCCCACCTACTGGATTCTCCATCTGTGTTTCCCTGTTTCAGGCCACCTTCTCTCCTTAATCAAAGTCCTATATCAGGTAATATCATTTACTTTCTTGGTTTTAATTCTTATTAAGACACCAAGCAGCACTCTCATCTAAACTTCTGCTTCTAAGTTTCATATTGTTAAATATATATATATATATATCCCTCATAATTTAAATATGATGTTGCTGTTCACTTGCCAAGTCATGTCCAACTCTTAGCAATCCCATGGACTGCAGCACATCAGGCTTCTCTGTCACTCACCATCTCCCAGAGTTTGCCCAAGTTCACATCCAATTGAATTGGTGATGCCATCCAACAATTTTGTCCTCTGTCATCCCCTTTTCCTCCTGCCTTCAATCTTTCCCTGCATCAGGGTCTTCTCCAGTGAGTCAGCTCTTCACATCAGGTGGCCAAAATATTGGAACTTCAGCCTCAGCATCAATCCTTCCAAAGAGTATTCAGGGTTGATTTCCTTTAAGATTGCTGTGATAACACAAAAATATTAACCCACGTGACTCAAGGCTTTGGTTGTTGCTGTGTTGTGCTTATTTGCTTAGTCATTTGCTCTTTGCAACCCTGTGAACTGTAGCTCATCAGGTTCCTCTGTCCATGGAATTTTCCAGGCAAGAATACCAGAGTGGGTTGCCATTTGCTACTCCAGGGATTCTTCCAGACCCAGGGTTCAAACCTGCATCTCTTGAGCCTTCTGCATTGGTAGGCAGAGTCTTCATACCCCTGAAACTTCCCTTTAAAAGGCCTCACCCACTGAGTGTCAGTGGGAGGGAGTCAGCATTTGCACACAAGTCAGTCTGCCACCCTCTCCCCTGTTATACCTCAGTTGCTTGCTTCCAAAAGAAAAGCAAACTTTTGTTTCCCCAACTGGACCTCTCAAGAATTGGCTTTTTTTTTTTAACCTTTAATTATATATTGGAGTGCAGTTGATTAACAATGTTATGTTAGTTTCAGGTGTATATCAATGTGATTCAGTTATACATATACATATACATGTACCTATTCTTTTTTTCAAATTCTTTTCTTGATTAAGTTATTACAGAATATTGAGCAGAATTCCCTGGGTTATACAGCAGGTCCTTGTTGGGTGTCCACTTTAAGTATAGTAGCGTGTACATGTTAATCCCATGATCGGCAAGCAGCTAGACCCCACTTTGGGTAAAGGAAGGACACAGGGCATATGTTTGCTAACTATGTGGTGGGAGTAATAGCATCTACCTTATAGGATTGTTGTGAAGATGAAATGAGTTACTCACCAAAGCTATCAGGACTTGGCCTGACAGGTAATATACAAGTGTTTTAAACTGCATTTTTCTTGTTAAAACTCACAAGTTTCACAACCACTTTAGCTTTGACTATGTGTTTTGCTTTTTTTGTGACTTGCTTATGGTGACTTGTCTCTTGATGTGATATGCAATATTTATGTTGTGAGCTCATTTCCTTGGAATTTATCTGAAGAAAGATTTAAGACCTGAATTTAAGAAACATTCCTTAACAGGTTGTTTGGGATTTGCATTTCTTGGGTCTCTGGGATCATTTCCAACTTAACATCATTTTTAAACTACACATTTGACTTCAAGCTTTTTCTGAGGCCATTGCCAGTGCAAAGGAAAGCTCATGGATAAGAATTCTCTAGAGAGACTTCCTTCTCTTGCCACACAGAGCAAGTTTGCAGGATGTAGACCTCTATGACTTTAGCTAGAAGACTCCCCATCTGCCTGGCCAATGATTCATTCTTTAGAATTGCTCTATGTCTTTCTTTTTTTTTTTTTTTTTAATTTTATTTTATTTTTAGACTTTACATAACTGTATTAGTTTTGCCAAATATCAAAATGAATCCACCACAGGTATACACGTGTTCCCCATTCTGAACCCTCCTCCCTCCTCCCTCCCCATTCCCTCCCTCTGGGTCGTCCCAGTGCACCAGCCCCAAGCATCCAGTATCGTGCCTCGAACCTGGACTGGCAACTCATTTCATACATGATATTTTACATGTTTCAATGCCATTCTCCCAAATCTTCCTACCCTCTCCCTCTCCCACAGAGTCCATAAGACTGTTCTATACATCAGTGTCTCTGCTCTGTGTCTTTCTACATCACCTTCTTACTTTCACAGATGTCAGACCTGCAGCACAATCTAAAGACTTTTCCTGTCTTCTTTTGCACCTTCTGATTGATCCTTCACATGACTTTTCCCCAAATATCTCTTGAACATGTGGTCACAAGTGGACTGGTCAGAACTGACACAAGTGGCCAGTGCTATTCTAGAACAAGCATCGTTCTCTAGAGCAACATTATTTGCTGATTCTCTCTCCCCAAGTTTTATCTTATATTAACATCAACTCTATGACAGATAGTGCAATTAAAAAAATGGTAATAATAATAATATTTTACTTTTAATTCTAGGCCTTCTAGGAGGAAGGTCTTAGTTTGCCATATTGCCAGAAGTGAAGATCAACCCTGTCTTTTCCTCATCAGTTTAAAATAAGAGGCACATTGGCCAAAAATATTAAATGCATTAGTGAAAAATGTGTATGATGAAGTCTTTCTTAAATATTTCCTTTTTATATTCATGAAACTCTTAATTTACCATGCTACTAGAGGGCATGTCAGTATTGGTATAACATTTTTCAGAATCTGATGATACATAAATGTGACTACAGTGTAAGCTAATAAAAGTAATTGTAACAATCTAGAGGGGTGCGATGGAGAAGGCAATGGCACCCCACTCCAGTACTCTTGCCTGGAAAATCCCATGGACGGAGGAGCCTGGTAGGCTGCAGTCCATGGGGTTGCGAAGAGTCGGATACGACTGAGCGTCTTCACTTTCACTTTTTACTTTCATGCATTGGAGAAGGAAATGGCAACCCACTCCAGTGTTCTTGCCTGAAGAATCCCAGGGACGGGGGATCCTGGTGGGCTGCCGTCTATGGGGTCGCACAAAGTCGGACATGACTGAAGCAACTAAGCAGACTAAGCAGAGGGGTGGGATGGGGTGGGAGTTGGGAGGGAGGCTCAAAAGGGAGGGGACATATATATATATATATGGCTGATTCACATTGATGTATTGCAGAAACCAATGCAGTGTTGTAAAGGAAGTATCCTTTAATTAGAAATAAATTAAAAAAAAAAAAGTAATTGTAAAATGTCTCCTCTTCTTCACCATGGTTCCATGACAGGTTTCCCAGAAACATAAAGATCTTTATATCCTGTGAGAAGTGTGGTTGTTATTTATGGTCATTAATCCCCATCCTTTTAACTGAATGCATTTCATGCACCTTGGGTTTAACCAGAGTTGACTTAGGAAGGCATTTATTTTGGGTGAGTGCCTCACTTCACCCAAATCACAAGTGCTCTTTGCTTCATGGAACTCTATTGCTTTTGTTGCCTAGAACCAATTAAATCTTAGCTAATCTTTTGCTCTTTTAATTTTCCTGGATACTTTTCAGAATGAAATGTGCAAATGACTAATGCAAGATTACACCCACTTTCTGATTTATCCACTTACAGATCAGGACACAGAATTGTCTCCAGCATATTATAAATTCGCTTTTCTCAGTTATGGCCAATAACAAGATTTCTTTTGCTCTGGTTTAGCAATACACCCAGTTATCTCTATTATTTAACTAATTTACACTTATGGTACTGTCTAAAGTATATGCCTGTCGTTTAAAATTATATACATATGTGTATGCATCCACTTCCCCCATACCTTTGTATTATGCATCTCTTTGCTTCAGAATGTTGGGGCTTAATTTCTATTCCTTTGTGTATTAAAGGCTTTTGAGAGAAGTCTGCCATTGAGGAATCTTTGAAATTCCCTCTAGCAGAAGTAAATTAACCTCTGTTTCATAAATATGTCTTTTCAAGGCCCTGGATTAGTTTCAGTCATGTCTGACTCTTTGAGATCCCATGGACTGCAGCCTGCCAGGCTCCTCTGACCATGGGATTCTTCAAGCAAGAATACTGGAGTGGGTAGCCATGCTCTTCTCTAGGGGATCTTCCCGACACAGGAATCAAACCTGGGTCTCCCTCATGCAGATAGATTCTTTACAGTCTAACCCACAAGGGAAGCCCAACTTTTAAGTATATGACTTGAAATTAAACCTCAATAAAGACTCACTGTACTCTAGTTCCTTTTCAGGGAAAATGACCATGTACATGCTCCCTTTCCATTTATATGGTAAAGACGGGCAACATTTAGAAAGGACGGCTGGAAAGGTAGTGGCCTGACATTTTCTCTGGATATTGGAAATTCTTTGTTGGATTAAGTCAGACCAGCATAGAGCCTTAATCCTCTACGACATAAGAATGAGACCTTACGAAAAGGCTTTTACAAAGATCTGAAGAAAGAATATTACAAGAGCTTGCTCCTTAAAATTTATTATATTATCTACTATAAAGTTACTGTCATTTTTTTAAAAAACTGTGTGGATATTGTTGATGGCTACTATTTTTATTTGGGGCTTCTCTGGTGGCTCAGACAGTAAAGAATCTGCCTACAGTGAGGGAGACTGAGGCTCAGTCCCTGGGTCTAGAAGATCCCTGTTTGGTACTCTTTTCACAAAAACTAATAAGACATATTATCTTATCTGACTAAAAGGAAAAGTGTGTCATGGTAAAACAAAAAGATGTGTGTGTGTGTGTGTACAATTAACTTTTGGAAAGTCTTATCATGCAACTGTATCATAATTTCTGTATGTAGATGGAAAGCCAAGAGCCATAGAGCCCACCACTAGAAAACAATTCTTCCTGACATGGACTTTATAATCCTATGCTTTACAGAATTTTTTCTAATTTAATTTTCCCTCCATTCTGACATCCTCACTTAACTAATTTTATTTTATTACTTAAATTATATATACTTTATAAAACATGTAATTATATATAATATTTTATATAATTAGAAGACATATTAATCTTTCTTGAAAGCAGAAAAAAATATGGAAAATAGATTAATCCTCTATATACAACTTAAATATCATTCTTTCATATAGTATCAAAGGGCATAGAGTATTTGAAATTTCACATATGCATAATGCACATTTGTTTATCAAATAAAACTAGAATTTGAAAGGTAAAGTCATTTCTTCTTTGTTTATTTTAAAATATTAGTAGTTTATAATCTTGCCTGGCTTTTATTTCAATAAACTCAATCCTCTATTACCGAAGTACAGATTAATGTTTTAAAAATTATTTGCATTCAAAATTTACAAATAGATTTATATTATTAAAATGCACATTATATTTTTTAAAGTTATTTTACTTTTCAAAAATCAGTGTACACATCTAGAGTATCAAAAAATGCCTGCTGTCAGAACTTTGGAATACCAGCAAATGCCACCCTGAGTCTATAATAAAATGTAAATTTCCTTTTCCATTGTTTGTATTGTATTTTTAAACATCAAAAAAGAGAGAGATGAAAAGTTTTTAGCATTTCAATGCAACATAGTTTTTCAATAATTGAAAAAGTTGGTAGACTAGAAAACATGCATTACTATAGTGACAAGGAGAATAAATGATTTGTGATGTGAAAGAGAAAAAAGATGAATTAATATATTTTGATTTCCAATTCACTTCTTTAAGCAGAATGAAAAGTGCATCAGTGTCTCTCCAAATTAAGTTAGATTTCTTTCTAAGAGTCAAATTTGCTTGTCTTTTGGCTGATAGTTAGTTACAGGCAAAAATCTTTTACCCTAATGATTTACAGACCTGCTAAAATATCTAGGTGTAATTCCACTTAGAATCTTAATGAACTTTAGTAGCTGTTGTTGTTTAGTTGCTAAGTCATGTCTGACTGCAACCCCACAGACAGCAGCACCCCAGGCTCCTCTCTGTCCATGGGATTCTCCAGGCAAGAATCCTAGAGTGGGTTGCCATGCTCTCCCTCAGAGGATCTTCCTGATCCAGGATAAAACTCACGTGTCATTATGTTTCCTGCATTGAGAGATTGGTTCTTTACTTCTAGGGCCACCTGAGAAGACTGATTTGATGTATACTAACATACAAAATATATCTTCAATATACCAAATGATTTTAAATATCTCAAATTTGTATAGGATATGTGTGCATATTCTGTAAAATTTCTGAGGAAGGAAGGTAGAGCCTTCTCTTGATGGTACAGGTTAGGAATAATTGGCTCACTAGGGTAGAGCAGAACACACTTTTGCTTTGTATGGATGAACCAGTGTTAAATGTTAGTATGCAATCAAGTCACCCTACTGGTAACAGAAACAGAAAGATAAGAATTCCCTGTGTGAAAAAAGTTTAAATCTTCATAACATCATTCTTTTGCCTCCTAAGTTATCTGGCCTATGCCATGGAATCACTTAACACACACAAAAAAAACAGTGGACACATTATAATCATTCCCAGATTCTTATAGTGCATCCCTAAAAGTATGTCAATATTTAGCAGAAAAAATATGTATGAGGTCTGCACTTTAAAATATATGTATGCAGAATAAATCAAATTTTAAATATGCATATATGTGATCCAGTTGATGCCATAAGTACTATAAATATATACTCATTCATGAATATCATGGTGACTTTCCCCTGCTGCTGCTAAGTCACTTCAGTCATGTCCAACTCTGTGCGACCCCATAGACGGCAGCCCACCAGGATCCCCCGTCCCTGGGATTCTCCAGGCAAGAACACTGGCGTGGGTTGCCATTTCCTTCTCCAATGCATGAAAGTGAAAAGTGAAAGTGCAGTCGCTCAGTCGTGTCTGACCCTCAGCGACCCCATGGACTGCAGCTGTCCAGGCTCCTCCATCCATGGGACTTTCCAGGCAAGAGTACTGGAGTGGGGTGCCATTGACTTTCCCCTATAAGTATACAAAGCAAAAATAATGGAATATTTCCCAAGGTGTTAGAGCAAGAAATAAAATTGAAAGAATGTTGCCTCAACTTTTTGTTGTGATCCTCTGTTAATTTTCTCACAGCTGATTTTATTTAATTAGGAGATGACATTAGCTGACTTTGCAGTTAAAACATTATTGCAAAGAGAAAAGAGGACATCTTTAACACATTGTATCTTCCCCATTTAAAAAAAAATTCAGGGAGTGTTTAGTATACCTTTCTATGTTGTATTTTTTTTTTTTTTGCTTCTGAAGTAATACTTTTAAATTTAAGAATACAATAGCTATCACAAAATAGAGATGTACATATTGTAGCACTTCCTTTTAAAATTAGTGCTAACATAGCATGAGGGAAGTGTAATTCAACTAGAGAAATGAAAATTTACATTTTTTATCTCTGAGACTGAAAACTGATTCTCTGAAAATCATTTGCATTAATAAAATCTGTCAAAATGTGTTGAATATATGCAACATTTAGACAAATGTCACCATTATCTCTTGCTCAGACATGGTTTAAGGACCATGTTCATCATGTCCTTTATTATATCATCCATGCATATTAAGACTACAAATGACTTTCAGCTACTTAAATTCATAATCATGATATAATATCTGTGCCTTTATAGAGTCCCAGCATAATGTTGCATATATTCTTCTTTTCAACTGACTTTGTTCTTTCACAGTGAAGTACTGTGACAGATAGTTCCACCAGAGATTTCTGAAGCAAATAATTGGTATAGTTTCTTGCAGCTTACAATATCACATTGAATGCTTATAGATGGTCACAAAAGGAAACCTGACAAGCTCAGTTGAAATGGACACATTTCCTACCATATGCCTGTCATATGTAATTAGCTTTTTAAAGGTAAGTAGAACAAGGAATTTGCATAATGTCACCCTACTTGGTAGAAATCTATTATTATCTCATTATATAGGGCAATGTCAGTTATATAATATCCTGTTTAGAATTACATAAGGATAATTCACTATTAAGTTATGGCTACAATAATAGCTAAACTAAATCAGGATAATTATGAATGCCATTTTTATGATAGCTTTTTTACCTATTGTTTTTAAGAATGGGATAAACCTGCACAATCACAAAGCTAATTTACATTAGCATTTATGCAGGTAGGGCTTCCCAGGTGGCTCAGTGGTAAAGAATCTTCATAACAATGCAGGAGACTCCTGAGACCCAGTGTTGATCTCTGGATCTGGAAGGTCCCCTGGAGGAGGAAAGGGTAACCCAGTCCAGTATTCTTGCCTGGAAAATCCCATGGACAGAGGACACCGAAGGACTACAGTCCACTGGGCCTCAAAGAGTCAGATGCAACTGAGCATGCATGTGCAGTATTTATGCAAATACACACTAATTACCCGGCTTCCCTGGTGGCTCAGATGACAAAGGATCTCCTTGCAATGCAGGAGACACTGGGTTAGAACCCTGGGTCAGGAAGATCCCTTAGAGAAGAGAATGGCTATCCACTGTAGTATTTATGCCTGGAGAATCCCATGGACATCAGAGCATAAAGGGCTATATTGTCCATGGGGTCCCAAAAAGTCATACAGGACTGAGTGACTAACACACACTGATTATCACCTTCAATTTTATTGATGCTCTTACTAAAGAAATGATTTCTCAAGCTATTAAAGTGATAATAATTACACTTAGAATCACTCTAGTCATTAGGAGGGAATTAAGCGGAAAGCTTTGATAAGCTTCTGTGGAAGCCTTTTGTTTATTGAAGTATAGTTGATTTGCAATATTATATTCAGTTCAGTCGCTCAGTTGTGTCCGACTCTTTGCAACCCCATGAATCGCAGCACACCAGGCCTCCCTGTCTATCACCAACTCCCGGAGTTCACTCAGACTCACGTCCATCGAGTCAGTGATGCCATCCAGCCATCACATCCTCTGTTGTCCCCCTCTACTCCTGCCCCCAATCCCTCCCAGAATCAGAGTCTTTTCCAACAAGTCAACTCTTCGCATGAGGTGGCCAAAGTACTGGAGTTTCAGCTTTAGCATCATTCCTTCCAAAGAAATCCCAGGGCTGATCTCCTTCAGAATGGACTGGTTGGCTCTCCTTGCAGTCCAAGGGACTCCCAAGAGTCTTCTTCAATACCACAGTTCAAAAGCATCAATTCTTCAGTGCTCAGCTTTCTTCACAGTCCAACTCTCACATCCATACATGACCACAGGAAAAACCATAGCCTTGACTAGATGGACCTTTGTTGGCAAAGTAATGTCTCTGCTTTTGAATATGCTATCTAGGTTGGTCATAACTGTCCTTCCAAGGAGTAAGTGTCTTTTAATTTCATGGCTGCAGTCACCATCTGCAGTGATTTTGGAGCCCAAAAAAATAAAGTCTGACACTGTTTCCACTGTTTCCCCATCTATTTCCCTTGAAGTGATGGGACTGGATGCAATGATCTTCGTTTTCTGAATGTTGAGTTTTAAGCCAACTTTTTCACTCTCCTCTTTCACCTTCATCAAGAGGCTTTTTAGTTCTTCTTCACTTTCTGCCATAAGGGTGGTGTCATCTACATATCTGAGGTTATTGATATTTCTCCCGGCAATCTTGATTCCAGCTTGTGCTTCTTCCAGCCCCGCATTTCTCATGATGTACTCTGCATATAAGTTAAATAAATAAATAAGGGTGACAATATACAGCCTTGACATACTCCTTTTCCTATTTGGAACCAGTCTGTTGTTCCATATCCAGTTCTAACTGTTGCTTCCTGACCTGCATACAGATTTCTCAAGAGGCAGGTCAGGTGGTCTGGTATTCCCATCTCGTGAAGAATTTTCCACAGTTTATTGTGATCCACACAGTCAAAGGCTTTGGCATAGCCAATAAAGCAGAAATATTGATTTCAGGTATATCAGATCAGATCAGATCAGTTGCTCAGTCGTGTCCAACCCTTTGCGACCCCATGAATCGCAGCACGCCAGGCCTCCCTGTCCATCACCAACTCCCGGAGTTCACAGCATTGTGATTTAGTATTTTTACAGATTACACTTCATTGAAAGTTATTACACAATAAGGGCTATCATGCCCAATGCCATATAGTCTATCCTGGTTGCTTATCTATTTTATATATGGTAGTCTGTATTGTTTAATCTCATAACCCTAACCTTACCCTCTCTCTTCCCTCTTCCCTTAGGTAACCACTAACCACTAGTTTGTTTTCTATATTTGTGACTCTATTTCTGATGTGCATATAATGTTTGTATTATTTTTTAGACTCCACATATAGGTGATATTATACAGTGTTTGTTGTTCTCTGACATTTCACTAAGCATAATAACTAAACACAATATTCCCTAGGTTCATTCATGTTACTGCAAATGGCAGAATTTATAAGAAATGTTCCATTGTATGTGTTTGTGTGTATATATATATATATTCCATTGTGTTTATATATAAAGTTATGTTTGTATATTTATATTTATTTATATATTATGTTGCATATATATATAAAACATATCTTCTGTATCCATTCAGCTGTTGGACATTTAGGTTGCTTTAGGTTGCTTTCATATCTTGGCTAGTGTAAATAGTGTTGCTCTGAACATTGGTTTCCATATATCTTCAAAATAGTTTTCATTTTTTCTGGATATATACCCAGGAGTGGGATTGCTGAATCATACAGTAGTTCTTCTCCAGCAGCACAGTGCTAGGGCTAGAGAATTCTCCTGAGAGTCCCTTGACTCTCTTCGACAGGAAAATCAAACTACAGGAAATCAACCCTGAATACTTATTGGAAGAACTGATGCTGATGCTAAAGCTCCAATAGTTTGGCCACCTGATGTGAAGAGCTGACTCACTGGAAAAGACTCTGATGCTGGGAAAGATTGAAGGCAGGAGAAGGGAATGACAGAGGATGAGAGGGTTGGATGGCATCATCGGCTTGATGGACACGAACTTGGGTAAACTCCAAGAGATGGTGAGGGACAGGGAGCCCTGGCGTAATGCAATCCATGGGGTTGCAAAGAAGTGGACAGGACTTAGCTACTGAACAAAAGCAACATAGTAGCTCTATTTTTAGTTTAGTTTTTTTTTTTTTTTTTTTGAGAAATCTCCATGCTGTTTTCTATAGTGGCTGTGCTGAATGTCACTGTTATGAGATTGCTGTACACTGGTACTTTGTGATCACTGAATATATGAAAAAATGGAAGAGGCCACGATAGTTCTCTCAGATTGTAGCATGTGCTCTTTCTAGGTGGCTGGTAATAGTGGAGATGTCCTTGTTTAAAAGTGTAAACAAAATACTTTTGTAATACTTGCTAATCTGAACTGAGTGATTTCAGTCAGGTGCAATTAGGCTCATACAAGCCAAAATTTTGCAATTTTATCCTATCCCCCTTTATAGAAACATATGTATGAGATGTTAAAAGTTCTCTTCAGTCTTCACCTGGGTCTCCTGCATTGCAGACACATTCTTTACCATCTGAGCCATCAGGGAAACCCAGGAATACCTTAGAAAGTGGAGTCGCTCAGTCATGTCCAACTCTTTGCAACCCCATGGTATGTAGCCTGTCAGGCTCCTCCATGTATGGGATTTTCTAGGCAAGAATACTGGAGTGGGTTGCCCTTTCCTTCTTCAAGGAATGCCTTGCTGCTGCTGCTGCTAAGTCGCTTCAGTCATGTCGGACTCTGTGCGACCCCAGAGACAGCAGCCCACCCATCCCGGTGATTCTCCAGTCAAGAACACTGGAGTGGGTTGCCATTTCCTTCTCCAATGCATGAAAGTGAAAAGTGAAAGTGAAGTCGCTCAGTCGTGTCCGACTCCTAGCGACCCCATGGACTGCAGCCTACCAGGCTCCTCCGTCCATGGGATTTTCCAGGCAGGAGTACTGGAGTGGGGTGCATACCTTACACAATGATAATTGTATTTAACTAGTTCAACTTTAGTAATTTCTGCTTCTCTTTGAAGTAAACTTGTTCATTTATAGAGAACTCTGATTGACATAAGAAGTTTGCCAAAGAAATTAGTATTTTCCTTTAGTAACTAGACTTATGCAAACTACATTTATTGATTTTGCTTACTTTCAGTGCTAGATTCTTCTGTGCCAGCCCATTTGTTATAAGAAAACTGTCTCTGCCTGATCCAAAGGAAGAACCTAGCTTCTGTCTCCATGCTATGAACCACCACAACAACTGAGCCTGGTTGGATTAAGAGTGGACTCTTGGGTCAATAAGAGCTACAATATTAGCATAGACCAGAGTTACCTTACTAGGAAACTAGACTTCTTTTTACCCTCTCTCTCCTTTTTTACCCTGTAGCACCCCATTTTCTTTCTTTCTTTCTTTTTTTGCTTAAACCTTGACTAACAGATAACCCTAAAAGTTAAAAGCAACATGTCTAAGACGATAAGAAGAATTGTTCTGAGGGTTTTGAGGAAAGGATTATACTAGTGATCCCAAACAAGAAACATCGAAAACTAGAAAATCCAATTGTTTCAACTGCAAATTTAGTAGCAGTTTAGGATGAAGAAACCACTACCTGGGCTTGACTGTAAGATCACATCCCCCATCTTCCCCTTCCTCTCTGAAAACTCCAATTCAGGTATCTAGGGAGTTAGCTCATCTCCAGACACTCCTCACTGTGTATCAGCTGAATTAAGCGTTTAATCTCTATTTGAGAGATAATACCTTTTTTTTTTTCCAATATAGTTCTATTTTCTATGAATTTTGGACAAGCTCATAAAAAACTAATCTCAAGAAATGTCCTCCTATTAAATGGAGATGATTTAACTCTGGGGCCAATACTGTCATGACCTTAGAGAAGCAAATAAAGAAAAGGGTTAGGGAGAGGGAGAGAGAGAGTGAGTATGAGTAGATGAAGGGACATGTGGGCTTGTTGGATTTTTTTCAAGGAAGGTCTGTGTTTGCTTTGTCTTTTAACATAATTTAGTCCAGATTATCTACTTTATTTGCACATAAAGAAATTTTAGCTCAATTGGTAAAGAATCTGCCTGCAATGCAAGAGACCCCAGTTGGATTCCTGGGTCTGGAAGATCTGCTGGAGAAGAGATAGGCTACCCACTCCAGTATTCTTGGGCTTCCCTTGTGGCTCAGCTGGTAAAGAATCCTCCTGCAATGCGGGAGACCGAGGTTCAATGCCTGGGTTGGGAAGATCCCTGGAGAAGGGAAAGGCTATCTACGCCAGTATTCTGGGCTGGAGATTTCTATACAGTCCATGGAGTTGCAAAGAGTCGGACGTGACTGAATGACTTTCACACTCACTTAAAGAAGTTATAGTGTAATTCGAATAAATATCTTTTTTTTTATTAAACTAGTTTGAAGTGCTTCAGTTTTTAAAACCAAAAGTCAGTTAACAGACACGTTTTGAAAAGACAAATAACCTTCTTCTTCTTTATGGTAAAGATCAATAAGTGCTTACCATTAAAAAAAAAAAAAAAAAGGCTTATCTTAGCTCAATCCCCAAAACACCCACTATCACATATTTATTGTCTTATCATTTTAACACACTTACTATCATTGAATCTTAACACAATCTGTAAGAAAGATTATGTTATCTCAGTTGTACTGATGAAGATTAACAGGGTAAATGTCACTTAAAACACAACATGAGCTCCATGATGACAGTGATTTCCCTTTCTGGTTCTCTGTGAGCTGTGCAATGTTGGCACACAATATTATTTCTTGAATAAATGAATCAATACATATTCAGGGATGTGCACAAATATCTAGAGACTAGAAACTAGATTATCTCTATTGAAGTGAGACTATGCTTTTAATTAGACCCTGGGTAAATAGGCAAGAAACTTTTTTTATGGTTGTTACATGGAAGTTATATTGTTTTAAAATATCTTCCATAAAACTAGCACTTTCTAGTGTTAGCATATCAGTGCATCCTTGATGTTATGCTATGCCCAGTCCCTTCAGTCGTGCCTGACTCTTTGTGACTGCCCTGGCTGCAGCCCGCCGGGCTTCTCTTTCTATGGGATCCTCCAGGCAAGAATGCTGGAGTGGGTTGCCACTTACTTATCCATGAATCCATGAAAACAGCTATCAAAATATGATCTACTAAAGACTAGGGAGACTGATAGTGTTAAATGCAGGAATATTTTGATGGACTAATAAAAACAGAAATGTTTCAAATTTTCCTTATTGTAAAATTTGAATATTATTATGTATATAGCCTACCTTGTCCTGCCACAGCCCTGTTCAGTATGTTGATAAAAGCCCAACTATACAATTAAAATGATATCTTGTACCAACTATATATTTAGGTGAGAGTATAGAAGTAAACAAATACATAAAGCATATACTTAGGAAATTTGAAGAGCTCGTAGTAAGAAATATTTATGCTTAGTGTCAAAGTGTGGGTTCTTTGCCCATGGCTTTGGTCATTAGAACAGTATCATTTATTGAGCAGAGGAAATGATGCACAGCAATGCAGAAAATAATAATATTTACATAGGAACTTAGGATAGGAAGACTGAAATACTCTTCTGAGAGCACAAAATAGTTTGTTTTTTTGTTTCTTTTTTTTTTTTTTTTCTGATGTGAGTTTTAGATATAAGGTTTACATTTGTGTGTACACATTTAGAGATATAAGATTAGTGAAATTAAATAAAAATACTATGGAATTACTATGGCATGAGAGGGTATGTTAGCCTGCTCAGGCTGCCATAACAAAATACAACAGGCTGACTGGCATATACAACAAAAATTAATGTCACAGTTCTGGAGTTTCGAACACTTGACACAAAGGCAGCAGAAGACTCAGTTCCTAATAAGAGCTCTCCCTGGCTTGCAGATGGCTGCCTTCTTGCTGTGACCTCACATGGTCTTTCCTCAGTGTGTGTGCTAGGAGAGAGTCAGAGATCTCTTTCCATTCCTCTTATTATGGTCTCTTATCCTAGGGGATTAGGCCTCCACCCTTATGACTTCATTTAACCCAAATCACCTCCTAAAGGCCTGAGTTCCATCACACTACTGGTTCAGTTTAGTTCAGTCACTCAGTTGTGTCCTACTCTTTGTGACCCCCTGGACTGCAACACATCAGGCTTCCCTATCCATCACCAACTCCCAAAGCTTGCTGAAACTCACATGCATCAGGTCAGTGATGCCATCCCATCACCTCACCTATTGTCATCTCCTGACTTCAATCTTTCCCAGCTTCAGGGTCTTTTCCAGCAAGTCAGTCCTTCGTATCAGGTGACCAAAGTATTGGAGCTTCAGGTTCAGCATTAGTCCTTCCAATGATTATCCTGGACTGATTTCCTTTACGATAGATTGGTTTGATTGCCTGACAGTCCAAGGGACTCTCAAGAGTCTTTTCCAATACCACAGTTCAAAAGCATCATTTCTTTAGTGTTCAGCTTTCTTGATGGTCTAACTCTCACATCCATACATGACTACTGGAAAAACCATAGCTTTCACTAGATGGACCTTTGTCAGCAAAGCAATGTCTCTGCTTTTTAATATGCTGTTGAGGTTGGTCGTAACTTTTCTTCCAAGGAGCAAGCGTCTTTTAATTTCATGGCTGTAGTCACCATCTGCAGTGATTTAGAGCCCAAGAAAATAAAGTTTGTCACTATATCCATTGTTTCCCCATCTATTTGCCATGAAGTGATGGTACCAGATGCCATGATCTTAGTTTTCTGAATGTTGAGTTTTAAGCCAACTTTTTTACTCTCCTCTTTCATTTTCATGAGGAGACTCTTTAGTTCCTCTACACTTTCCTCCATAAGAGTGTTATATCTGCATCAGTTCAGTTTGGTTCAGTCGCTCAGTTGTGTCCAACTCTTTGCGACGCCATGAGTCACAGCAAGCCAGGCCTCCCTGTCCATCACCAACTCTCAGAGTCTAATCAAACTCATGTTCGAGTCAATGATGCCATCCAGCCATCTCATCCTCTGGTGTCCCCTTCTCCTCCTGCCCCCAGTCCCTCCCAGCATCAGGGTCTTTTCCAATGAGTCAACTCTTCACATGAGGTGGCCAAAGTATTGGAGTTTCAGCTTTAGCATCAGTCCTTCCAAAGAACACCCAAGACTGATGTCCTTTAGGATGGACTGGTTGGATCTTCTTGTAGTCCAGGGACTCTCAAGAGTCTTCTCCAACACCACAGTTCAAAAGCATCAATTCTTAAGTGCTCAGCCTTCTTCACAGTCTAACTCTCACATCCACACATGACCACAGGAAAAACCATAGCCTTAACTAGATAGACCTTTGTTGGCAAAGTAATGTCTCTGCTTTTGAATATGGTATCTAGGTTGGTCACAACTTTCCTTCCAAGGAGTAAGCGTCTTTTAATTTCATGGCTGCAATCACCATCTGCAGTGATTTTGGAGCCCCAAAAAATAAAGTCTGACACTGTTTCTCCATCTATTTCCCATGAAGTGATGGGACCAGATGCCATGATCTTCGTTTTCTGAATGTTGAGTTTTAAGCGAACTTTTTCACTCTCCTCCTTCACTTTCATCAAGAGGCTTTTTAGTTCCTCTTCACTTTCTGCCATAAGGGTGGTGTCATCTGCATATCTGAGGTTATTGATATTTCTCCCAGCGACCTTGATTTCAGCTTGTTCTTCATCCAGCCTGGAATTTCACATGATGTACTCTGCATATAAGTTAAATAAGCAGGGTGACAATATGCAGCCTTGATGTACTTCTCTCTCAATTTGGAACTAGTCTATTGTTCCATGTCTGTTCTAACTGTTGCTTCTTGACATGCATACAAGATTTCTCAGAAGGCAGGAAAGGTGGTCTGGTATTCCCATCTCTTTAAGAATTTTCCACTGTTTGCTGTGATCCACACAGTCAAAGGCTTTGTCATAGTCAAAAAAGTAGTAGATGTTTTTCTGGTACTCTCTTGCTTTTCCAACGATCCAACAGATTTTGGCAATTTGATCTTTGGTTCTTCTGCCTTTTCTAAATCCAGCTTGAATGTCTGGAAGTTCTCAATTCACATACTACTGAAGCCTAGCTTGGAGAATGTTGATCATTACTATGCTAGCATGTGAGATGAATGCAATTATGTGGTAGTTTGAACATTCTCTGGCATTGCCTTTCTTTGGGATTGGTATGAAAACTGACCTTTTCGAGTCTTGTGGCCACTGCTGAATTTTCCAAATTTGCTGGGATATTGAGCATAGCACTTTCACAGCATAATCTTTTAGGATTTGAAATAGCTCAGCTGGAATTCCATAACCTCCCCTAGCTTTGTTTATAGTGATGCTTCCTAAGGCTCACTTGACTTTGTATTCCAGGATCTCTGACTCTAGGTGAGTGATCACACTGTTGTGGTGATCTGGGTCATTAGGATCTTCTGTGTATTTTTGTCACCTCTTCTTAATATCTACTGCTTCTGTTAGGTCCATACAGTTTCTGTCCTTTATTTTGCCCATCTTTGCATGAAATGTTCCCTTGATATCTCTCATTTTCTTGAAGAGATCTCGAGTCTTTCCCATTCTATTGTTTTCCTCTGTTTCTTTGCATTGATCTCTAAGGAAGGCTTCCTTATCTCTCCTTGTTATTCTTTGGAACTCTGCCTTCAGATGGGTATATCTTTCCTTTTCTCCTCTGCCTTTCACTGCTCTTCTTTTCTCAGCTATTTGTATGGTCTCCTCAGACAACCATTTTGCATTTTTCAGTTCTTTTTCTTGGGGATGGTCTTGATCACTGCTTCCTGTACAATGTCATGAACTTCCATTCATAGTTCTTCAGGCACTCTGACTATCATAGCTAATCCCTTAAATCTATTCATCACTTCCATTGTATAATCCTGAAGGGTTTGATTTAGGTCATACCTGAATAATCTAGCAGTTTTCCCTATTCAATTTCAGTCTGAATTTGGCAATAAGGAGTTCATTTTCTGAATCACAGTAAGCTCCTGGTCTTGTTTCTGCTGACTGTATAGAGCTTCTTCATCTTTGGCTGCAAAGCATATAATCAATCTGATTTCAGTTTTGACCATCTGGTGATGTCCATGTGTAGAGTCATGGCTTGTGTTGTTGGAAGTGGGTGTTTACTATGTGCA
Source organism: Bubalus bubalis (assembly GCF_019923935.1). Taxonomy (NCBI): domain Eukaryota; kingdom Metazoa; phylum Chordata; class Mammalia; order Artiodactyla; family Bovidae; genus Bubalus; species Bubalus bubalis. The sequence goes on along the minus strand of NC_059175.1, from coordinate 51,134,267 downwards.
TTCTCTTGGTGAAACTCTGTTAGCCTTCTACCTGCATCATTTTGTACTCCAAGACCAAACTTTTCTGTTACTCCAGGGATCTCTTGAATTCCTACTTTTGCATTCTAGTCCCCTATGATGAAAAGAACATCTTTTTATTTTTATTTTTTCCCCTCTGGTGTTAATTCTAGAAGGTCTTGTAAGTCATCATAGAACCATTGAACCTCAGCTTCTTCGGCACTAGTGATTGGTGCATAGGCTTGCATTACTGTGACATTGAATGGTTTGGCTTGAAAACCAACAGAGATCATTCTGTCATTTTTTGAGATTGCACCCAAGTACTGCATTTTGGCCTCTTTTTGTTGACTATGAGGGCTACTCCATATCTTCTAAGGGATTCTTGCCCACAGTAATAGATATAATGCTCATCTGAATTAAATTTGCCTATTTGGGTCTATTTTAGGTTATTGATTCCTACAATGTTGATGTTCACTCTTTCCATTTGTTGGACCACTTTCAATTTACCTTGGATCAGGGACCTAACATTCCAAGTTCCTATGCAATATCATTCTCTACAGCATCAGACTTTACTTCCATCACCAGTCACATCCACAACTGGGAGTTGTTTTTGCCTTGGCTCTGTCTCTTCGTTCTTCCTGGAGTTATTTCTCCACTCTTCTCCAGTAGCATATTGGGCACCTACTGACCTGGGAAGTTCATCTTTCACTGTCATAGCTTTTTGCCTTTTCATACTGTTCATACTAGAGGTTAGGACTTTTATATATGAATATTGTTTCTGTCCTTTATTGTTCCCATCTTTGCATGAAATGTTCCCTTGGTGTATCTAATTTTCTTGAAGAGATCTATAGTCTTGATCATCTTAACTTTCTCTGCTATTCTTTGTAACTGCAGTCAAGTGGGTATGTCTTTCCTTTTATCCTTTGCCTTTGGCATCCCTTCTTTTCCCAGCTATTTGTAAGGCCTCCTCAGACAATTCTTTATGTGAAATATTTATTTAAATAATCTTACAGTTTCCATATATGTGGTGGTTACTGTAATTATCCCCATTTTAAGTGTTGTTTTATTATAAGGAGCCAGGGGGATAGTATTTTTCTTTGGGAAAGAAGAGGGGAAATGGGAACTGTCAGAGGAAAATATACAAATCAATCAAAGTGGAAGCAAAGCAAGATGACCCAGTGAAGACTGCTTGAAAAATTGGAATTATATATATTGATATTACTTGATGTGCATTATTTGAAAATGGAACTTTAACAAAGCTTATAAGAGCATTTGGCATAAAACTTTCATATACAGGTAGGAAAAGAGTTGATCACATATTCAGTACAGAGTTAGTAAAAGGAAACTGAAATATTTTACCTATTTTGCCTTCTTTTTTCCTATAACCCTCTTAGAACTGCTGATGCAGCCCTTAGAAGCCTGTCCTCAGCAGAGGCCACTGTGCAAAGCTCCTGAACTAATGGCCCAAAGAGCTGTGACCAAGGGTTTCTCAGTGATCCTTCTCAGGATAGCATTTTATCAAGAGAGCCATTCAAACCATGTCTAGGAAAAAATGTGAGGAAAAAGCAACAAAACACACAGGGGGATAGAAAATAAAAATGTCCCTCAAATTGAACATGGGTGAGTTAATAGTCTCAGATGAGTGACAAAATTTTATCAATTGTATTGACTTGATCAATCCTAAATGCAGTTAAACAGTTTAGTTCTGTCATCAGAGCAACTCATTAGAACAGGCATGTGGCTATTCACTTCAGATATCCTAACATGAATGTAGTATCACTGTATCATAATATCCAGGAAATTGATAGAGGAAATGTTGGATTTGGCTCTTTTGCTCTTTAAATAATCAGTAAATATTAAAGCCTATAGACTTTCTTTCTGCATCATAGTTCTTTTTGTCACACTACAGAACATTGATTTAAGCTAAAAGCCAAAGTCTAGAAGTCACGTTTGGTTCCCCCCCACCCCTCTTTTTTTTGATACCCCAAGGGTAAATTATTACCAGTACGTACTGTATAATTTGTATCCAAATAAAGCATGGACCTTATTCCCTTGTATTTAGCTCCATGCTCACCATAAACAAATACTCTATTATCTTACATCCAAAGTGCTACAGAATAATCCAACTTCCATTCTAACCAATCTTCCAACAATAATTTCAAACATCAAGCCTAAAAACTAAAAAAAAAAAAAAAAGTAATCATATCATATCACCCCCTTCATTCAATCCGATCTATAGATTTCTGCTGTAGATAGCATAGCATCCCAATTCCTTGGTATGCAAATCCATACATGATATATTTGACTTCTATAACTCTATCTTGTTCCATTCTCACTCATGCTTACCAGCCACCCTAAGCATTCACATCTTACCAAAATTGAGATGTTGTCTGACTCAGATCCTCTATGTATGTTTTTCTTCTTTGTAGAACTGCCTCCTTCACACTAGTGAACTCTCCAAAGGATGTACTTCCCTTGGATATTATTTATTTTGATACCCTGTTATTTGTTTTTCAATTCTAATTTACTTAATAAATCACATATAGAAATGCTCAAAATATATAAATAAATAAGCAAACAGTTTGCTATTGGTGGGGTTGTAGTCCAATGATTAGGACAGATTCTCTAGCCTCATGAGACTTTTATCCTCTAAAGTATGCATAAAGAGCTTTCTACAAAGTTGCTGCTGCTAAGTCACTTCAGTCGTGTCCGACTTTGTGTGACCCCATGGACGGCAGCCTACCAGGCTCCCCTGTCCCTGGGATTCTCCAGGCAAGAACACTGGAGTGGGTTGCCATTTCCTTCTCCAATGCGTGAAAGTGAAAAGTGAAAGTGAAGTCACTCAATCATGTCTGACTCTCGGCAACCCCATGGACTGCAGCGTACCAGGCTCCTCCATCCATGGGATTTTCCAGGCAAAAGTACTGGAGTGGGGTGCCACTGCCTTCTCCGTCTACAAAGTTAGGTGAAACTAAACTCATACTACACATAAAGTAGACTGCTGTGGATGTAGAGGTGGACAACATATTCAATGTACCATGGAGAAAGAAAATGTTTTCAGGGGCATATTAAAACTGGCTTGGGTAGTTTGTGCTAATAAATTAACTCATAAAAGGTTTAACACAACAAAGGTTAAGCTCACACCAAGTTGGTCATATCTTTGGGACATTCTAGGAGAGCATTCTTATATACAATAATTCCAGATAGAAATAGGATGTAATCTGGCTTTGCACTCTCAACACATGCATTCCAGGTTATTGATGCTGAGGAAGAAAGATGTGAAGAATTATTGGACAGTCCTTAAATGTATCACTTCCATTCATAGCTCCTTGGCCAGAAGTAGTCATGTGATCCCACAAAACTGCATAGGGCTGGGTGGTAATGTATAAGCTGCCCATGATTTTGGGCTTCCCTCATAGTTCAGTCAGTAAAGAGTCTGACTGCAATGTAGGAGACCTGGGCTCAATCCCTGGGTTGGGAAGATCCTCTGGAGAAGGAAATGGCAACCCATTCTAGTATTCTTGCCTGGAGAATCCCATGGACAGAGGAGCTTGGCAGGCTACAGCCTATGGGATTGCAAGAGTTGGACATGACTGAGTGACTAAGCGTGCACATGATATGCAACAGTTCCAAATGCCATGGGGAGGTGATATTTTTGTGTCATGGTGAGGTAAATTTATTACCCAAATGGAGGGTCAGTGGTGACTGAGATTTTTGTGAATTGAAAAATATAATGTTACTGTCTTCAAAAATACACCATGCAGTGGTGTCAGATAAAGAAGAAACTATCCTCTCTTCTTGCATAATACATTATAGTGTTTTGTTCCTTTTTCTTGCTGAATGTTTTACCTAATATATCACAATAATCCTTTAGGACTGTAATATACAACTCCTTATGCTTCTTTGGCTCCACTTTAGATAAAAAAAGGCAAACAATAATCTTCAATTTAAGAAATAATTTGCATTTTCTCACTTAAAGGGGCACTGAGTTACTTTAAAAATACAGTGGAAATAAAGCTAATCATTTTCAACATTTTAAATACAGTAAACCCCCTACAAATGAACGAGTTCCCTTCTGAGAGAGTGCTTTAAGTCCAATTTGTTCATTAGTCCAACAAAGTTAGTCTATGTACACAACAAACACAATCAGCTATATAGTACTATACTGTAATAGGTTTATGACACTTTTCACACAAATAATACATTAAAAAAGCACAAAAATAAAGAAAACATTTTTAATCTTACAGTATAATAGTACAGTACACTGGCTGGCATACAGGGGCTGGCATCAAGTGAACAGACAAGAAGAGTTACTGATTGGAGGAGGGAGAAGAGGTGGGAGGTGGTAGAGCTGAAGGACTAGGTCATCAGCAAAGGGAAATGGAGAGAAAAGTGCAATATCACTAACACTTGATGTCAGTGACACAGGTTCTAGTTCCTTGCTGGGTTCAATTCTATCTACCCTTTTGAAAAAAAAGACCCCTGATGTCTGGATGGTAGCTGTTTTTGTCTTCATAGATGACACGGTAGTGCCAGATTACATTCTGAACGGCTGCTGTAACTTTCATGTACCACTCTACATTCAGACCCTGTGCCTTAAACACCAACCGTGCCTCTGCAAATGAAGAAAACCCCCTTTCCATTTCCTAGCACCATGAATCTCTTCAGTTCTTCAGTTACTTCTTCTTCCCCTTGTCTCTCTTAGGCCTTTCTCTGGGACTCCAGTTTCTGGTGCTTCTTAGCCTTAGGACTTCAACAAATACCTTTTGACTTCCTACTGTTTGCTAAGAGGAGGGGAATCAGTTTTGAGAAAGGTGGCCCAATCCCTTGCTTATCAGTACCTTCCATATGAAGAGAGAGATAACAATATATGAAGAGGAAGGAATCCCAGTGGAGAGAGATGACAGCAGAAGTTCAAGCTGCAGTGGGGAAACCAGGAAGGGCTCATGGCCTTGTCAAGGTGGATCAGAGGAGAACAATCAATGGCCAGAGAGTAGGGACAGTTTCTGAAAGTCTTATATTGCTAAAATAAATATTCCTACCCCATGTCAAGAGACTATACAAACAACTAATCCCCCTCCCCAAAAAAAAGGAAATGGGCAGGCCTTACAAACTATTGTTTTACATTTTTTAATGACAAAGGAGATGTAATTTCATCCTAAGTATAAACATAGAAATTTTAGAAATGCATTTTCTTACCAAATGCACTGGGGTATCTGAATCCTGTGAAGGAAAATGTAGCTGTAGTTTATATGCTCCAGGAAATTTTCTTATGCTATGGTCTCAGCATTATAAAAGTGAAATAAGGGAGGTTGGAAATCAAGTCTATTGTTCCAGATGTGGTTTAGGCAGTCCATGGTTTTCTATTGTCTCAACTTTGTCAGAATTGGCAAAGACAAAATCTTCTTCCAAAATATCACAGAATAGAGTTATTCATAGAGAAGCAGACACTATTCTCGCAGATGAGTCAATTATATAAAATCTCTTATTTCTGTGTCAGTTTGAGAAGAGATGGATTCTCTAAAAAGAGCAATTTGGATTTTCCCTGGATAGAAATATCTACTATGATGGTTATTTTAAAAAAAAAGAGAGAGAAAGAAAATGCTTCTGCAAGAATTCTAATTCAACAACAAGACCACCACTATTATTATTATTAAATATGGCTATTCTTCTGTAAGCAAAAATAACAAGGGGATAAAGGAAGAGGGAAAACACTGAAAAACACTCAAATTCAGATAAAAGAGACATTACATATTGATAAGACAGCAAAAAAACACTGGCAACTGCTTATCCAGTATAACAGCTCAGTCATGCCCATGCTATTCCTTCTCATTGAACTTTGAAGGTTCCTTCTCTATCACTCACCACAGTTTGTAGTCAAAAGCATATGTGGTGGATTGCTTAATAACATTATCCTTACAGATATCTATGAATATAAGGAACAGGCATATTCTTCTACCTGCCTGTCTCATTTTAATTCCTCAACATATATTTAAATAAAGCTATTGGAGGAAAGATTAGAAAAGTATTTCTTAAGTTAATAGAATTACAATTATTTCTCCAGAGTGAAAATGGCTCTTTTTTTTTTTTTTTTTTTTTGATATTGTAAGGGCAAATCATGTGATACATGGTATGTTTAAAAGCACCTGTGAAAAGAAAATCCCAGTCAAGTAACCATGTGGCACATGTCCTGGAGTAAAGATTCCAGGGCAAGGTGAAGATTTCTGCTCTTTCTGGCTTCATAGTACACTAAAGACCTTAATTTATAAAGGATAATTTTCTAGCCCCACCCTTTTACACAGACAGGACATTATTCACAGACTGGCTAATATAAAGGAAGATTTATAGAAAATCAAATTTTCATAGTTGAAAAACACTTTAACTTGTGAGGAACCATTCAGGAGAAGATATAAGTCAATTGTCAATTTTCCAAATTAGTAACAAAAAGTATGTTGTCAAGAATAAAAAAAGCAATTAAAATTATATTGGAGCCTAAAATATCACTCTCCATATAGTTAACTTTAATCATCTTAGACTTTTCAGTGTTTTTGATAAGAAAATGAGACCAGATAGTTGATATAAATGTCCTATGTCTGCTCATATGTTATTACTCACTACTAGTACCCCAATCCGTAGCTAGATGGCATTCTGCATGCTAAAAAAGATCAGGCTTAATTCCTAAGTGTCTGGGTCTTATCAAAAATTGAAATGACTTGGATTACAATGTTTTCCTATCTTTCACACAAAGACCTACTCAACTAGCAGAGAAAAAGAGAAAGAACACATTATTAGTCATCAGCAAATCAAAGGGAAAGATTCAACTTATATACATATAAAGTATTAGAAGCATTAACCTTGTGCAGGTAAGTTAATTTTTCTGGCCTTAGTCATATTATATGACATAATATTAACTCTTCTACCAACATCCAATCTTACAGAGAGCAGTAAAGAATATGAAGTGTGCCAACATGCTGTGAAACTGTAAGGATCTACTTAATATTTATTGTTTTATTATTTAATACAATGAGAATGGCGAAGGTAATAAGGCGAAAATGTGTGTAAAAACTCAATTGCCAACAGAAAATGAGAAAACTAGATAATCAACCATGAGTTGTTCTTGATTTGATCTCAGTTTAGAATTGAATATGATGAAGAAAAATAGACGTTATTTGTAGAAAGAATTGATGTTTCCTTTTACATTTCTCCCTCTCTCTCTCACACACACACACAGACAGACACACAACCCAGAAGATTCTAAACATATAGTCCTGATTTAACATTATGACAAAGTAAAACCTTTCAAAAATTCTAAAAGGAAACTTGACCACTGTTTCAATTCTTCACTATGTTTATGACAGACCTTAAGCTATACAAATGCCAGCTGCCAGAATTCATTAGGATTATATGAGAATCCCATTTGAATCAACAGAAATCTATTGATCAATTCTGAGTATCCACCACTCCTATCAATTAAGGTTAAACTAGAAACAACTACATCCTGTGGGAGAGAGGCAGCTGACATTGACACATAACAGCCATTAACTGGCTTCTATTACCCATTTGTGAAAAAAGAAAAAAAAAAAAAAGTACCTTAGATCATATGATTGGTGCACTAAACTAATAATGGAAATGCTTTTTCCTCTGACTTACTGTTTATCAACTGATACATGTGCTCTTGCAGGAGGAAAATAATTTTTTGAACATTGGCTGACTTGTCCACACTCCACCTATGGCTTATGATGATTGAATGCTCAAGATCATGTAATGTGCTAGAGATGAAAGCAGTGGAAAATTACATATTGGTGTATCCAGGGACTACAAGCAAAAAATTACTGGACAAAACCAAAATGCATTTCCCAATACAGTATGAAAACAACAATATGATAAGCCAATCCAAGGAAAGAATCTTGTCGAATCCAATGTCAAACAAAAATGGAATCTTTTTCAGAAAGCTATAGTTGGAAAACCTTTTCTGTAATGGATAGTCATTCATTCATGGAAAGACACAGAAATGGAATTCTGTCGTTGGGCTTACTTTAGAATTTTTCCTTTTTTTTTTTTTTTTTTTTTTTTTTGGTGCCCATAGCTATTTTGGAATAATTACTACATTCAGAGCTTTAGAGCCATGACATTGTTAATGAACCTTATGTTCACAGGGCATATTTCTTTGTCATCCAAGAAAAGAAATTGTTACTAGCCTTTAGGGGCTGTAAAATTTAATCAAGCTTTAATTGATGTTTTAAGACCCCATAAAATTTCCCTTAATCAAGATTTCATATGAAAATATTTTTAATAACAGAGGTTTCTAAGCTAGGATCTCCAAGCCAAAGACATGAAAGGACAGCTTTGAGAAAGCTTATGTCTTTGATTTAATGCAGTTATTTTTCTTAACCTAAGAGAATTTTGTTTGTGATTACTTAGAAAATGAATATGCATTTTGGGGAGTATGGGAAGAAATTTTGTATTTATTATTTGTAATCCTAACCTGTAATTTTTGTTAATGAAGTCTAAAATTGAGCTACCCCATGCCCGAGACAGGGGCTGTGGCCGAGAAGAGCAACACCACGTCCAAGATCAGGAGGGGCGACATCATCCAAGGTAAGGAGCAGCCGTGAAGAGATACCCCACGCCCAAGGTAAGAGAAACCCAAATAAGACAGTAGGTGTTGCAAGAGGCATCAGAGGGCAGACACACTTAAACCATAATCACAAAAACTAGTCAATGTAATCACACGGACCATAGCCTTCTCTAACTCAATGAAACTAAGCCATGCCATGTGGGGCCACCCAAGATGGGCGGGTCATGGTGGAGAGATCTGACAGAATGTGGTCCAGTGGAGAAGGGAATGGCAAAACACTTCAGTATTCTTGCCTTGAGAACCACATGAACAGTATGAAAAGGCAAAATGATAGGATACTGAAAGAGGAACTCCCCAGGTTGGTAGGTGCCCAATATGCTACTGGAGATCAGTGGAGAAATAACTCCAGAAAGAATGAAGGGATGGAGCCAAAGCAAAAACAATACTCAGTTGTGGATGTGACTGGTGATAGAAGCAAGGTCCAATGCTGTAAAGAGCAATATTGCATAGGAACCTGGAATGTTAGGTCCATGAATCAAGGCAAATTGGAAGTGGTCATACAGGAGATGGCAAGAGTGAATGTCGACATTCTAGGAATCAGCAAACTAAAATGGACTGGAATGGGTGAATTTAATTCAGATGACCATTATATCTACTACTGTAGGCAAATATCCTTTAGAAGAAATGGAGTAGCCATCATGGTCAACAAAAGAATCTGAAATGCAGTACTTGGATGCAATCTCAAAAATGACAGAATGATCTCTGTTCGTTTCCAAGGCAAACCATTCAATATCACGGTAATCCAAGTCTATGCCCAAACTAGTAACGCTGAAGAAGCTGAAGTTGAACAGTTCTGTGAAGATCTACAAGACCTTTTAGAACTAACATCCAAAAAAGATGTCCTTTTCATTATAGGGGAATGGAATGTAAAAGTAGGAAGTCAAGAAACACCTGGAGTAACAGGCAAATTTGGCCTTGGAATACGGAATGAAGCAGGGCAAAGGCTAATAGAGTTTTGCGAAGAGAACGCATTGGTTATGGCAAACACCCTCTTCCAACAACACAAGAGAAGACTCTACACATGGACATCACCAGATGGTCAACACTGAAATCAGATTGATTATATTCTTTGCAGCCGAAGATGGAGAAGCTCTATACAGTCAGCAAAAACAAGACCGGGAGCTGACTGTGGCTCAGATCATGAGCTCCTTATTGCGAAATGAAGACTTAAATTGAAGAAAGTAGGGAAAACCACTAGACCATTCAGGTATGACCTAAATCAAATCCCGTATGATTATACAGTGGGAGTGAGAAATAGATTTAAGGGCCTAGATCTGATAGATAGAGTGCCTGATGAACTATGGAATGAGGTTCATGACATTGTAAAGGAGACAGGGATAAAGACCATTCCCACAGAAAAGAAATGCAAAAAAGCAAAATGGCTGTGTGGGGAGGCCTTACAAATAGCTGTGAAAAGAAGAGAAGTGAAAAGCAAAGGACAAAAGGAAAGATATAAGCATCTGAATGCAGAGTTTCAAAGAATAAGAAGGAGAGATAAGAAAGCCTTCCTCTGTGATCAATGCAAAGAAATAGAGGAAAACAACAGAATGGGAAAGACTAGAGATCTTTCAAGAAAATTAGAGATACCAAGGGAATATTTCATGCAAAGATGGGCTCGATAAAGACAGCAATGGTATGGACCTAACAGAAGTAGAAGGTATTAAGAAGATGTGGCAAGAATACACAGAAGAACTGTACAAAAAAGATCTTCACGAATAAGATAAACACGATGGTGTGATCACTCACTTAGAGCCAGACATCCTGGAATGTGAAGTCAAGTGGGCCTTAGAAAATAATCACTATGAACAAAGCTAGTGGAGGTTATGGAATTCCAGTAGAGTTATTTCAAATCCTAAAACATGATGCTGTGAAAGTGCAGCACTCAATATGCCAGGAAATTTGGAAAACTCAGCATTGGCCACAGGACTGGAAATGGTCAGTTTTCATTCCAATCCCAAACAAAGGCAGTGCCAAAGAATGCTCAAACTACCACACAATTGCACTCACCTCACCTAGTAAAGTAATGCTCAAAATTCTCCAAGCCAGGCTTCAGCAGTACGTGAACTGTGAACTTCCAGATGTTCAAGCGGGTTTTAGAAAAGGCAGAGGACCCAGAGATCAAATTGCCAACATCTGCTGGATCATGGGAAAAGGAAGAGAGTTCCAGAAAAACATCTATTTCTGCTTTATTGACTATGCCAAAGCCTTTGACTGTGTGGATCACAATAAACTGTGGAAAATTCTGAAAGAGATGGGAGTACCAAACCACCTGACCTGCCTCTTGAGAAACCTATATCCAGGTCAGGAAGCAACAGTTAGAACTGGACATGAAACAACAGACTGGTTCCAAATAGGAAAAGGAGTATGTCAAGGCTGTATATTGTCACCCTGTTTATTTAACTTATATGCAGAGAACATCATGAGAAACGCTGGGCTGGAAGAAGCACAACCTGGAATCAAAATTGCTGGGAGAAATATCAATAACCTCAAATATGCAGTTGACACCACCCTTATGGCAGAAAGTGAAGAGAACTAAAAAGCCTCTTGATGAAAGTGAAAGTGGAGAGTGAAAAAGTTGGCTTAAAGCTCAACATTCAGAAAATGAAGATCATGGCATCCGGTCCCATCACTTCATGGGAAAGAGATGGGGAAACAATGGAAACGGTGTCAGACTTTATCTTTTGGGGCTCCAAAATCACTGCAGATGGTTACTGCAGCCATGAAATTAAAAGACGCTTACTCCTTGGAAGGAAAGTTATGACCAACCTTGATAGCATATTTAAAACCAGAAACATTACTTTGCCAACAAAGGTCCTTCTAGTCAAGGCTATGGTTTTTCCAATGGTCATGTATGGATGTGAGACTTGGACTGTGAAGAAAGCTGAGCACCAAATAATTGATGCTTTTGAACTGTGGTGTTGGAGAAGACTCTTGAGAGTCCCTTGGACTGCAAGGAGATCCAACCAGTCCATTCTAAAGGAGATCAGTCCTGGGTGTTCTTTGGAAGGACTGATGCTAAAGCTGAAACTCCAATACTTTGGCCACCTCATACGAAGAGTTGACTCATTGGAAAAGACTCTGACACTGGGAGGGATTGGAGGCAGGAGGACAAGGGGATGACAGAGAATGAGATGGCTGGATGGCATCACTGACCAGATGGACATGAGTTTGAGTGAACTCCGGTAGTTGGTGATGGACAGGAATGCCTGGTGTGCTGCAATTCATAGGGTCGCAAAGAGGCAGACACTACTGAGTGACTGAACTGAACTGAACTGAACTGAATATTGAGCATGGAGAAGACTGAATGCAGAAAGAACTGAATTTGGGAAGCAAGATCAACAGACATACAGTAAATCATTTATTATCCCAGACTAAAATATGAAAATGCCTGGAAACCATAAACTTGAAAATCAAAACCTAGTATAGAAGGCAGTATTGAGGCCTCTCCCTTAGGTGTCCACATCCTAATCCCCAGGATTTGTTAATCTGTTATTTTACATAGCAAAAGGGATTTTGCAGATGTGATTAAATTATTTTGACATAAGGAGATTATCCTAGATTATCAGGGTAAATAGTGTAATCACAAGTTTTCTTAAGAGAGCCAAAGGAGATCTGACTATGAATGTGTAGAACCAGAGTGATATAACCTGAGAAAAACTCTCGGACAACTGATGTCTTTGAAGACTGATGTGCATATGTATGAGAAGTTGCTTCATAGACTCTTTGTGAGTCTATGGACTATAGCCTGCCAGGCTTCTCTGTCCACAGGATTCTCCAGGCAAGAATATTGGAGTGGGTTGCCAAACCTTATCCAGGGGATCTTCCTGTTCCAGGGATTGAACTCATATCTTTTGAATCTCCTGCATTAGCAGATGGTTTCTTTACTACTAGTGACACCTGAAGTGAAGCAGCTGAGTTGTGTCCGACTCTTCATGACCCCATGGACTGTAGCCTACCAGGCTTCTCCCTCCATGGGATTCTCCAGGCAAGAATACTCGAGTGTGTTGCCATTTCTGAGAAGATTTGAAGAGAAATGGCAAAACTCCAAGCTAAGGAATATAGGCAGCCCCTAAAAGCTGGAAAATGAGGGGAGGAAGGACTTCCCTTTGGGATCTGTCCTTCGAGCATCTTAACTGAGACTAATGTCAGACTTCAGATCTACTAAACTGTAAGATTATATTCACATTATTCTAAGCCACTCAATTTTTGGCAATATGTTACAGCCATTATCGGAAACTAATACACTCAGCTAATTCACTAGTATTAGAAAGTAGCCTTGCCAATGGAAATACAACAGCATGCCCAAATGGAATTACAAAAGTATAAGCAATGTTGAGAAAATGATTGGCCATTAACTCATTCAAATAGAGCAGCTCTTCTGATTGAGTTGATAATCAAGCCAACAATCTGGACAATTATAAAAACAAATCATCATTTGTGTGGTTTGACAAGTTTTTACAACTAAACAAATTATTTAATAAAAGTGTTTACAGCCCCAGTGAAATTTAGCAATAGTTAATCAAAACTTGCCATAGTACATCAATTCTGATAAAATGGAAAGAGCCTTGAACCCTGAATCCAAAAGTTTTCAGCCTCATCCTGACAGTTAGTAGCATAAAAATGCAGTAAGGTCATTTAATAATCTCAGTTCTTTAAAAAAAACATCTATAATGTGGGAATATTACCGTGAAGAATTAAAAGCTAATATATATGTGAAAAGAAGCCTGGTTGAAATGTCACCATAGAGGTAGCCATTTCCTTCTCCAGGGGACCTTCCCAACCCAGGAACTGAACCTGGGTTTCCCACATATGCAGACAGATTCTTTAGCATCTAAACCACCAGGGAAGCCAAATTCATTTCTCTAAGTCAAATCACAGGGTTACCCTTGTGGCTCAGTGGTAAAGAGCCACCCATAAAAGAGAAGTGAAGTGAAGTGAAGTTGCTCGGTTGTGTCTGACTCTTTGAGACCCCATGGACTATAGCCTATCAGGCTCCTCCATCCCTGGGATTCTCCAGGCAGGAATACTGGAGCAGGTTGCCATTTCCTTCTCCAGGAGATCTTCCCAACCCAGGGATCGAACCTGGGTCTCCCGTATTGCAGGCAGACGCTTTACCACCTGAGCCACCAGCGAAGTCCAATACAAGAGAACCCATGTTCTCTCCCTGGGTTGAGAAGTTGCCCTTGAGAAGGAAATGGAATCCACTCCAATATTCTTGCCTGGAAAATTCCATGGACAGAGGAGCCTGGTGAGCTACAGTCCACGCTGTTGTAAGAGACTCAGACACCACTTAAAGACTAAAAAACAACATGAAGTCTAACCACAACTTCAAAGACCAGATAACACATTGAACTTCCAACTGGCCATCATGTCAAATACAACATACCTAAAATTATTCTCATTCTTTCTTTCATATTTTAACAACTCAGTACCTTTCTAGGATCTTCTCTTTATGGAAGGCAGACAGGATAATGTATGTGAAATGGTCACACTGAATGCCTCAGAGCTATGACTAGTGTAGTAAAGAATGTCATAGGGCATAATGGATATTTTGGTTTTGGTTTCATCCATATCATCTCCTTCCTCTGAGAAAAATTGTATTTGCCTCTCTATATAAATATCACTGTGTGAAAGTTACCAATGAAAATACCCTTGTTTTCAGGGGTAATCATGGGACACAGGCTGGATAAATCATTGTGCAGCACTTCTCCCTAGATGCACATTGGCCTTGAATTGAGCCTGGAAAATAATTCAGATTTGGCAAGAAAGAGTCTCTTTTCTCGCATCATAAGGCTGTAAGTATGAATATGTAATAAACTAATTAATTGTGGTTATTGTTTTCAACTTGTAGAGATTATATATTAAAAAAAAAAAAACAGAAAAAGCAGAAGTTCAAAACTCAAAAAGAAATCAAAAGAGTACTAATGATGTTTGAATTGTTTTAGTACATTCTTAGTAGTTCATGATTTGGGCATAATTAATTCATTTTTGTTTGTTTGGGGTTTTGAGTTATATTTTGGGTATTTAACACTAAAAGCTGCTTCATATCACATGCATATGAAGATTATAATGGCGCTGATTATAATAGGAAATATGTTTTTTAGTCTAAACTCTAGTCATGGTTGATTTTTCCTGCTAAAAGAGAGTGAGAATTTGATCACAGAGGACAGCACAGGCTGAAAACAAAACAAAGCAAAATTAACTGCATAAGATATGAAAAGATAAAAGAACTGAAGAGAGGGAGGGAGGGAGAGAGAGAAAGAGAAAAGAGGGAGAAAGGTATGAGCAGAAAGGAGAGAGTGAGAACATATGTTATTATACACAAGCCTTCAGGCTAACATGGCCAAAAGCTAGTCCAAATTTTGCAGAGCATAGGAAACAAACAAATAAAAGCCTTTTAGAAAGTACTGATTAAAGTTTCAGAATTACTTTCATGCAGAATTACTAAGGACATTCTGCAAATAATAGTAAGGGAGCATGAAAAAAGGGAATGCCAGCCCAGCATAGACCTATGATACTGGTACTCTATGCAAGGATGAACATCTGTGTATCAAGGCAAAAGACGAATCTATTAATATTCCAAACAGAAACTATAATATTTTTCCATTATTTATGAGTTATATTATAAACTATACAATTTATAGTTTCTTGCTTATATTTATGGTTGAGTTAACTCTTGAGTAATTTGCATACAATTCTCATTACAGAGTATGGATTCAATCATTGTCAAGAAATTCTCAGGTTGGTTTAGGAAATTTATGAATTAGCGATCCCTGGCTGGTATTGATACATATATATGCTTTAGTTGATATATACATATGCTGGGAATTAGTGGTTCATATCTAGTACCAACACAAGTCTGGTGTCCAGAATTCAAACACTCTTAAAAATGATTTCTTTTGAAATTCTTTCATTTGATTGAGCTTTATGATACTGCACTGCTACACACCAAATCATATTAAGCAGTAATTCTGAGTTCTTCCCCTTATTCCTTGCCCAAGTTCAACTGCATTTACTTTTCAAATACATTTTGAGAGGTTCTTTTTTTTTCTTCCTCTCTCTATGCTAACTGCTACTGCTTTAGTTCCAATCCCTAATGTGATGTCTGAACCAATCTCCCTATGGATTAACTTCTTCAAGTTCAGTGCATTTTCAATGTATTATACTTCTATATTAACATCAGGAAGGTCTATCAGAATGGAAATGTGATAAATTCATTCCTTTGCTTTAAGCCCTCTAGAAAAAGCAATTTTTTTTCTCTTTTCTACAGAACACAAACCTAATGCCTTATCAGACAATTAATAGTCCTCATTGGATAGTGATTCATTTGGAACACTTTCACATAATTTCTTTTTCTTTCCAAATTCTTTATTTGTGCTTCTTTAGATTCTCTGAAGGCTTTGCAGGTGGCTCACTGGTGAAGAATCTGCCTACCAATGCATGAGACACAAGAGATGAGGGCTTGATCCCTGGCCTGGGAAGATCCTCTGGAGGAGGAAATGGTAACCCTACTCCAGTGTTCTTGCCTGGAGAATCCCATGGACAGACAAGCCTGGCAGCTAGCTACAGTCCTCAGGGTCACAAAGAGTCAGACATAGCTGAGTGACTGAGCACACACATATGCAGTTGCTATGAATATCTTAGAATTTCACCAAAGGTCTCATGCTAATGTCTGCATACATAATTTGCAGTGCAGCTTTTCCTTCTTCTTCTTCTTTTTTTTTTTTTTTTTAACAGTATCTCCACTCGCTTCTTGTCCTTACAAGTTGCTTTAAATGCTGAGTTCCTATAACCAAAAATCAATGTCAGGTATTACCTACTAGATAAAATCTCTGTGGGTTTTGTCCAATCTCTCTTTCCTGACCTAACTTTCCAAGTCTCTGGAGCCCTCACCACCATAATGGGAGGGCTTCCCTTGTGGCTCAGATGATAAAGAATCTGCCTGTAATGCAGAAGATCTGGGTTTGATCCCTGGATGGGAAGAAGATCCCCTGGAGAAGAGAATGGCAATCCACTCCAGTATTCTTTCCTGGAGAATTCCACAGACAGAGGAGCCTGGCTGCAAAGAGTCCAGTGCAACTGACACTTTCACCTTCACTCATTTCTATACCACATTTGTAACCTAGGCTTGCATAATCACTTTAACATTTTGTATGGGGACTTTCCTGGTGGTTCAGTAGTTAAAACTTCACCTTCCAATGTAGGGGATGTGGGTTCAATCCCTGGTTGGGGAGCTAAGACACCACATGCCTTGAGACCTAAATAAATAAATAAAACAGAAGCAATATTGTAAGAAATTCAGTAAAGACTTTCAAAAGCAGTGCACATCAGAAACATCTACTTCTGCTTTATTGACTATGCCAAAGCCTTTGATTGTGTAGTTCACAGCAAACTGTGGAAAATTCTTCAACAGGTGGGAATACCAAACCACCTGACCTGAATCCTGAGAAATCTGTATGCAGGTCAAGAAGTAACAGTTAGAACTGGCATGGGACAATGGACTGGTTCCAAATTGGGAAAGGAGTACATCAAGGATGTATATTGTCACCCTGTTTATTTAACTTATATGCAGAATATGTTATGGGAAATGCCAGGCTGGATGAAGCACAAGCTGGAATCACGATTGCTGGGAGAAACATCAATAACCTCAGATATGCAGATGACACCACCCTTATGGCACAAAGCGAAGAGGAACTAAAGAGCCTCTTGAAAGTGAAAGAGGAGAGTGAAAAAGTTGACTTAAAACTCAATATTCAGAAAGCTAAGATCATGTTATCCAGTCCCATCACTTCATAACAAATAGATGGGGAAACAATGGAAAGAGTGTGATACTAGACTTTATGTTTAGGGGCTCCAAAATCACTGCAGATGGTGACTGCAGCCATGAAATAAAAAGACACTTGCTCCTTAGAAGAAAAGCTATGACCAACCTACACAGCATATTAAAAAGCAGAGACATTACTTTGCTGACAAAGTTCCATGTAGTCAAGGCTATGGTCTTTCCAGTAGTCATGTATGGATGTGAGAGTTGGACTATAAAGAAAGTTGAGCACCACAGAATTGATGCTTTTGAACTGTGGTGTTGGAGAAGACTCTTGAGAGTCCCTTGGACTGCAAGGAGATCCAACTAGACCATTCTAAAGGAAATCAGTCCTGAATATTCATTGGAAGGACTGATGCTGAAGCTGAAGCTCAAATACTTTGGCCACTTGATGCAAAGAACTGACTCATGGAAAAGACCCTGATTCTGGGAAAAAATGAAGGCAGGAGAAGAAGGGGATGACAGAGGATGATATGGTTGGATGGCATCACTGATTTGATGGACATGTATTTGAGTATACTCTGGGAATTGGTGATATAAAGGAAAGCCTGGAGTGCTGCAGTCCATGGGGTTGCAAAGAATCAGAAACGACTGAGTAACTGAACTGAACTGAACTGCACATCAGAAAGATCTTTACAAATAAAATAAAAGGAAAACATGTGTATTATGCATTATAACTACAAATATATTTGAATGTGAGATCCATATGGCATGTCCCATGTCAAAAACAGCCTGAAACACAATAGAGAATCACAAAATCTTGCCTCATTGAACAAGTTCAGTAAAATACATGTATTAAATTTTCTAATAGAAAGATCCATTTACCTGTTTTATTATACATCTCAGCAGTTAAACAGTTCTAAACAACAATTACATGTATTTTCTACTCACTATGTCAGTCCGTCTGCTAACCAATTATCACCCTTTCAAGCTGCACACACCTGGAATTAATTTAGTCTTGGATTACTGTGACAATTGCAAACTCTTTTCTGTGGCATATTACAAGCAATTGAGGAAATTACAGTCTGTACTCAACACTTGGTGTTCTACAGAGAGTTTCTGAAAAAGCTGACAATTTGGAAACCAAAATTCTCTAGTGAGAGTTCAACCATGAGAACAGCAAGTATTGTGAGAATGTCATCTGCTCACTGGTCTTAAAAGTTACGTGTAGGTGGTGATCGAACAACAAATCAGGATTCTTGTTGAATCTAAGGCAATATTTCTGAAAGTGTGATCATTGGGACAGTAAAATCTGATTCAAGGGGGTTTTCTGTTAAAAATGCAGGTTCTCGTATCTTATTCAAGACCTACTCATAATCTGAGGAAGGAATCTGAGAGTTTCTTTTCAGAAATTCTTTAAAAATTTTTTTGGTAACAGTTATTAAAATAATTGTGATAAATCCTAAATGACTCCTGCTTTTGGAAAAGTAGGGGCTATTAAAGCCCAACCACTGTTACACAGACATGCCTGACTTTTCCTGAATATAGATCCACTTAGTGATGGACTCTCCTACTGCCCCACTTAAGGTACTATTTGAATTCTCTAACTCTGAGATTGTTACATAGGAGGCACTTAATAAGTAAGAGCTATAATTACCATTTTGATTTATTATGACAGTGAATTCTAAGAGAAACTCATCTAAATTTCAAAAATTTCACTGTTGTCATTTTTAATAAAATATATTTTTATTCTGTAAATAGTTATCCAATATCAGTATGTGTAGTATAGTGTAATGGAGAAGGCAATGGCAACCCACTCCAGTACTCTTGCCTGGAGAATCCCAGGGACGGGGAAGTCTGGTGGGCTGCCATCTATGGGGTCGCACAGAGTTGGACACGACTGAAGTGACTTAGCAGTATAGTGTAAAGAGTACAATCGGGAAGACATAAATGATTTTACTGTAGCTTTTTGGTGGTTGTCAGAACAAATCAATATGGCTCATTTCAAAGAAGCAAGGGGTTTAACCTTGGTTGCTCTCCTCCACTTACAAGACTAGTGACCCAGCTACCTGACATTATTTCTCTAAATGTTTTTTTTGTCATAAAAATACACATGTGACAAGATATAAATTATTAAAGTAAAAGAGTTTCTAGTCTTTCTCTTCTACTGTCTTCTAAAAATGATTCTGCCTTGGGTTACTTCAGTTATTTCTCCTCTCTCAATTCTTAAGTTTATCCCTGAGTAGGAAACAATTTGGACTTCCCTAAAGGCTCAGTTGTTAAAGTATCTGCCTGCAAAGCAGGAGACACAGGAGACAAAGTTTCAATCCCTGGGTGGGGAAGATCCCCTGGAGGAGGGCATGGCAACCCACTCCAGAATTCTTGCCTGGAGAATCCTATGGACAGGGGAGCCTGGTGGGCTACAGTCCATGGGGTCACAAAGAGTCAGACCGACTGAAGCAACTTAGCATGCACACAGGAAAACATTTATTTGGCATTTGTGTTGCCTACCTAGGTGAAAAAATTTGAGACAGTATGGTGGAAGAGAACAAGAACTGGAAAATGTTTTTCAGAGACTGGGAAGAGTGCAGTTTGAAATGAGATACATTGGGCTAAGTGTATGGGTGTTATGCGAGAGAAACTAATTCCCAACCCAGGGATAGGACTCAGGGATTGAACCCTAGTCTCCTGCATTGTAGGCAAATTCTTTACAGACTGAGCCACCAGGGAAGCTAATAAAACCTTAAAGAAATATTACTTGTGGATTATGGATTTCACTTATTGTCTCCAAGAACTGGTAGTATTCAAATATTTTTTGAATATTTTCCTTTAATTGCTGTGATTTAAACATGTGGGTACAACTTCACATGTTTTACATATCCTTGGTTAAAAATCTCAGGAGAAGTTTTTAAAGGAAGTGATGTGTTAAAAAGTCTTTAGCATTTTGCTTTGCACAGACAAAGCACAAATTGAAAAAAAAAAATCAACAATGCTATCTATTAAATTTTATCTTTCTTTGATTTTTTTTCATCTCCCATAATTTTGTTTAAAGTATTTTTCTGCTACATTGTTCCCACAAAGTCTCACAATGATAAAGGAATAGGGGTTTTGTTGCTGTTTTATTTTAGAATTCATTGGTTTCACTTCAATAAGCATAACTGGCAACTTAAAACTATGTGTGATTATCTTCTTCTTTCAGCCGGTGTCTGTGAATATTTTCTTGGGAATTGTTCACCTATGACAGCTCACCCTGCCTCCTTCTAATCTCCCTTCTTTTCATGAAGCCACAGATCAGTTGTGTGGAGGCACAGACCTAAAATTTAATTTTGACTTTTTTGTACACACACTGAGGCATTGTTTCTGGCTTGTCTGTTTCACCCCTTTGTTTTCTAATGAGACAAGAAAATAACACATTTTACTCATATTGTTTTGATTTGCAAGATTTGTTTTCCCCTAATAATCAATAAATTATATTTGAAGCATGTTTTGACAAATGGTATATACATTTGTTGTTTTCCACATAACTTTCCCTGTTAAGCCTTATGAACTTTCTTCCTCAATTAAAATAAACATTTACTATACCTACTAAATTTGTCTTAAAGTTGATTAAAGTATGGGAATTGCTTTTAATTTTTTCATGAAAGTAAGTAAAAAATAGGAACAAATTAACAGCTTATGTTTCAGCCAAGAGGCTATTAAAGGCAGAGTTCAAAACCTCTTAGGAATATGCCATTGCATACTTTGACATCTAACATTTATGTAGCGTGAATATTTTGCACTTGTATTTTAAAATAGACACTTGGAGAATTTGTTTAATCTCTAATATCTTTACTTATTTATGTTTTACAGGTTTTCACTAAAGAACTCTGAGACTTTCTTAAAGAAAAAATCATCCCAGATAAATGAAGGAGAATATCTGAAGTAGCCCTCTGATTTGTCTAGAAATATCTGCAGTGGCACTTTACAAGTCTTACTGCTCCAAAGCTCTTCATTTCCACTGAAACATAAGCTACCTTGTACGTTCTTACCTGATAATTGAGTAACTGCAAGGTCCTTCTTCAGGGACCAAATTAACATATGTCTTAAGTTATAGCCCATTCAACATCATGTCTTTATCTCCTTGAAAGTGACATCACGGAATGAATAATATGCGTGACACCACTTGCCTTCTGAGAGCTTTTTGGCAACAGTCTCGTCTCATTTGGGAGCTTGCTCTACTCTCTGTTAACATGCTTCATGTGCCAGGGGGCATGTTAAACACTGTCAAATGCTATCCTGGCTATGTGGGCACACCAGCATATGCTAGCCCCTCTGGTCAAGGAGGGCTTTTAGTCTTACTTTGCACTTTAAACTATACTATATAACATAGGTTACCTCCCCTGTATCAGAGTGCCTGCCATTCTGGCTTCACACATAAGAAGACCTATTTTTGGACTTTAGCTCCCTGATTTTATGAGCTACTTGTGATTTTTTTTTTTTTTAATTGGAGTTCAATTTTGTGTCACTATCTGCTGTACAGCAAAAGTGAATCAACCATATGTGTACATTATATCCCCTCTTTTTTGGATTCTCTTTCCATTTAGGTCACCACAGAGGACCGAGTAGAGAGTCCTTTCTGCCATACAGCAGGTTCTCACCAGTTATCTATTTTATACATACCGGTGTATATATATGTCAATGCCAATCTCCCAATTCATCCCACTCCTCTCCTTCACCCATGGCGTCCATATGTTTGTTCTCTACATCTGTTATTTGTGAAAATTGACTGAACTTTGCTAAGACTCCACTTTCTCACCCTTAATATACAGAAAACAATAGTACTCCCCTTTTGGGTGTGCTGAGAAAATGAATGAAATAATTCCTAAATACTCTCCACATAGGAATGATGAAGAAACAGTTCTTACAAGCACAATCTCCATTCTGTCATCTCCCCTCACAGTTTATTAATCTACTCAAATTCTATAAAAAATTGTAAATATTCCTAGAGTTTGAGGAGTCATTGTGTTTTTAGCTATATTATCTCCCATCATAATGTTGGTAGATATCTGATGTATTTTGGTTTGTCTATATTTGATGCCGGAAATTTTTAAATTAGATATTTTCTAGTAAGTCTCTATTTTCTATGAAGAGGACTAGAAATAACCTGTGGACAAAACATTTTCTTAGTTCTTGGAATAATTAATATTTGGGATTTCCAGGTGGCTCAAATGGCATAGAACCTGCCTGCAATGCCAGAGAACGGGTCGATCCCTGGGTCAGCAAGGCCCCACTCCAGTATTCTTGCCTGGAGAATTCCATGCATAGAGGAGTCTGGCAGACTACACTTCATGGGGTCACAGAGTCAGACACAACTGAGTGACTAATACTTTCACTTTCATATTTACTTATGTAAATATGTGATTCAGCATCTTCCCATCAATAAGAGGTCATTTTTCTACTAAGACATTTTGATCTGGTAAGGGTTTGTCCAAGTCTTAGCTAGTACTGTCTCAAATAAGATTTAAATTTTCTTCCATGTATCTATTTTATCTGAAAGTTTATTTAAAAGTAGAATAAATTTCTATTGGTTATATAAAGGCTATTAATGTGATTAAGCATGTTCAACACATGTAGAGACCCTAACTGAGGCACATATTCAGAAGAATAACAGGAAAAAGTCATCTTAGGAGCAACAAAATTCTCTGTCAAAAACCAAAGCTTGGCCATGGGAGAATGGTGTTACTTTGGGTCCAGGATGGCACTGTTTCTGGATACTCTGCCAATCAACTGCTAAGGGCATTCCTGGGGCAAAATCTCTGCATTCCTGTGTGTGATTTAATGGAGATAAAACCATAGGGACATGGCCCTTGTGGCCTAGATAGTTTTCTAAGTGATGTACATACTATTGTTGTACAGTCAGTCACTCAGTCATTTCTGACTCTTTGCTACCCCATGGACTGCAGCATGCTTGGCTTCCCTATCCTTCACCATCTTCTGGACCTTGCCCAAACTCATGTCCATGGAGTCAGTGATGCCATCCAACCATCTTGTCCTCTGTCATCCCCTTCTTCTCCTGCCTTCAATCTTTCCCGGAATCTGTCTTTCCCAAAGAGTCAGCACTTCAAGTCAGGCAGCCAAAGTACTGGAGCTTCAGCTTCAGCATCAGTCCTTCCAGTGAATATTCAGGGTTGATTGTCTTTAGAATTGACTAAGGAGGCTGTATAATTTGTTATTCAACCGGAACACTTTTGAAAGTAAAAATGGGTGCTATTAATAAATTTATCCCAAGAACAAGACGGTGGAGGAGTAGGTGGACATCAGGAAAACACCTTCAGACACAAGTGCGTACAGAACTCCATCTGAGAGCGGATAGGAGTACCTGACCATTGGGAAAGAATATATAGAACCACACAAAACTTGTAGGACTAAAGAACTAGGGGAAAAAAACAGGAGTGCTAGCAGGACTGGACCTGCCCTCAGTGAGTGGGGGAACTGAAGCGGGGGTCCGATCCTGACAAAGGGGCAATTGTCTGAGTCAGAGGAGAAACATTTCAGGCTGAGAGTGAAACAGCTGATCTGTGGCAGCCTAAATGGAATGAGAATCAGACAGTCCTTGCCACAGCCATACATACCCCAGACAGGGGCACAGGTCCCTTGGAAGGCACAGCAGCTGGGAGCTGGAGTTTAGGGATTCTGGAGCAATCCCAGGGCGAGAGCTGCTGTTGACTGCAGAGAGACAGATTGAGGGCATGTGAAGGAGGAGATTGTGGTTGGAAATGCCTGTGGAGGAAAGCTGGGGAGCCATGGAAGCAAGACAGTACTGCTGAGCCATGCCATCATGATGCAGGTGGAGCCGTCACCATAGCCTCTCTCATCCAAATCACCAGCATCAGCAGCTGAACAATAGAGAGGCTGGCCCATCAAACACCTGACACAGTGAACTACAGAGTAGGACCCCAGCCAGGGGGACCCTGATGCTTCGAACAATAGAGAAGGACCCTAGGCAAGGGAGCCCTCTAAGTGCCTGAATGCGCGGAGCTATGGAGGAAGAGAAGGAAATGGCAACCCACTCCAGTATTCTTGCCTAGAGAATTCCATGGACAGAGCAGTCTGGTGGGCTGCTGTCCATGGGGTCACACAGAGTCGGACACAACTGATAAGACTTAGCATGCATGCATGCATTGGAGAAGGAAATGGCAACCCACTCCAGTATTCTTGACTGGAGGATCCCAGGGACAGAGGAGCCCGGTGGGTCGCGCAGAGTCAGACACAACTGATGTGACTTAGCAGCCTCAGCATGGAGGAAAACTGGCCAAAGAGACCTTCCGATCACCAACTACAAGAGGTTCAAAAGAAGACTCTGATAGGGCCATAACTTCTCCAGTGGAGGCAGTCCATGTCCCTGCACACTTGGCGCCACCAGGGTCCCTGCAAACCAAGCAGCTGTGTCACCTTCCTGCTCAACTCTCACTGGGGCAGAGCTGCCACGGGCATAAAAAGTCTTGCATCTATGCACACAGGGTCACTTCAGTCATGTCTGACTCTTTGCAGCCCTGTAGACTGTGGCCTGCCAGGCTTCTCTGTCAGGGACAGGGTTCTCCAGGCAAGAATACTAGTGCGTATTGGCCGATACTGGTTGCCATAGCCATCTAGAGCACTATGTTTACTGCTGACCTAGCTGCCAATTCCCCTGAGTACCTGGTGCTGCCAGAAACCCTGTGACCCAAGCAGCTGCACCACCTCCACACCTGGCCCTCACAGGGGCAAACCCAAGTCCTCCAGGGCAATCTCAGGAGCAATCCCAAGTGGATGACCCACATGTAGAGGTGGAAATAAAACTGCAATTGAAACCCAGGGGCAGTGAGGCTAAAGAAGAAGAGCCAAAACCTTCCCACCAGCTAGACAAGCTGCAGATTAAATCCACATGATCAACTAGGCAGACTCTGTCTATGGAATATATAAAAGGTCACTGAGAGCCCCTACAAAAGAAAATTCACTAGTTCTGATAACTGCGGACATGGGAGTCAAGAACACACAGGAATAGGACCAGATTAGAATCTGAGCTGCCCCCACAGGAGGTCCAGAGATGAGCACAGTGTTGCAGGGCATCCTAGGGAGGTGAGGTGGACTGTGACTCCCAGCAAGGGAAAGGAGTCTGACAGCAGTGATTCAAGAAAAACATTTATTATTCTTATGTTTTGACTTGTTTGGTAGAATCTTTTGGATTTTTTTTCTTTTTTCCTTTTCCCCCCTCCTCTGCTGTAGTTGTTGATTTTATTGGCACTATGAAATTTAATTAAGCTCTGAGCTTTTTTTTCCTCACTCACACTTTTTTTTTTAATTGTTGTTTGTCATAAATCTCTGTGTTGGGCTTTTGCAGTTCTGTGGAGTTTTCCTTTCTTTTTTTTTTTTTTCCCTTTTCTCTTTTATTAATTTTAATTTTAGTTTTTTAAACCTATTATTTTTTCTACTTTTATTTCCTTGCTTTTCCTACAGTTCTTTTCTTCTTGCAATTAATCTTTAATGTATTTAAATATTCTTTATATACCTCTATTTAACTTTGCATATCTATTTTTTCTTTCTTTTCTTTCCTATCAACATATTTGTTAGTTTTATTTTCATTGCTTTAGTTCCCAGTTGGCTCCTTGCTTTAGTTTTGTTTTTCAGTTTGTGCTTTAGTTAGTTTTGTTCTGGTAGATATAATTTTCAGTTTCCTTTTTTCACTGGGTCAATCTTTTGTACTTAATTTTTGTTGGACTGTTTTGATTTTGCTTATGGGTATATATGTATATGTGTATACTCAGTCACACTATTTATTGTTGTTATAAACCTCTGCTTCTATATTGGGCTTTTGCCGTTCTATGGTGCTTTTCTTTTCTTTTTTTTTTTTTCCTTTCCCCCTTTTTTCTCTCCCATTTTTTTTCTTTTCTAGTTTTTATAATTTTACCTTTTAATTTTTTAAAACTTACTATATTTTTCTACATTTATTCCTTTGTTTGCCTTTCCTACTGCTCTTTTCCCTTTGCAGTTAATCTTTAATGTATATAAGTCTTCACCTACCTCTATTTAACTATGCATATCTGTTCTTTCTTTCTTTTCTTTTGTTTCCTCTCAACATATTTGTAAGTTTTGTTTTCATTGCTTTATTCCCCACTTGGCACCTTGCTGTTGTTTTGTTTTCCAGTTTGTGGTTTAGTTAGTTTTGTTCTTTACTAGTAAATATCATTTTTGATTTCCTTTGTTCATCAGGCCAATATACAGTACTTTATTTTTTGTTGCATTGTTTTGACTTTGCTTATGGGTGTATATGTATATGTGTATATTCAATTATTTTAACTATTATTTGCCTGATTTTGTAACTGTCATTTGTCTGGGGTTCATCGTTGGTTTCCTGGTTTTGAATATTTGTTTTAATCCCACTCAATGCCATAACAAAATACTTGTGGAATCATCATTCTTAAACAGAGATCAAGTCCTGAACCTTTGGAGTGGGAGCACTGACTCCAAGATCCTAGACTACCAGAGAGCTAACCCTACTGCTGCTGCTGCTGCTAAGTCGCTTCAGTCGTGTCTGACTCTGTGCAACCCCATAGAAGGCAGCCCACTAGGTTCTGCAGTCCTTGGGATTCTCCAGGCAAGAACACTGGAGTGGGTTGCCATTTCCTTCTCTAATGCAGGAAAGTGAAAAGTGAAAGTGAAGTCGCTCAGTCGTGTCCGACTCTTAGTGACCCCATGGACCGCAGCCTACCAGGCTCCTCCATCCATGGGATTTTCCAGGGAAGAGTACTGGAGTGAGGTTCCATTGCCTTCTCCAAGAACTAACCCTAGGGAGTATGAAATAGTGAGAACTCCCACAAAGGAAAACATTTGAATACAAGACCCAGCATCACCCAACTACCAATAGTACCCTGTACAGGACACCTCATCTAAACAACAAACAAAACAAAAATATAAACACAATCATCAGCAGACAGGATTAATACCTCATTCAGCCTTGCCAATCAGAGGAAAAGCAAACAAACAAACAAAAACTCAACATAAATCTCACCCTATGTGAAGCTTACACAAACCACTGGACCAACCTTAGGAGGGCAGAAACCAAAAAGAAGAAATAATTCAACCTTTAAGCCTTGGAAAAGGAGACCTCAAACACAATAAGTTTTTTATATATTTAATGAAAAGGCAGAGAAATACTACACAAATGAAGAAACACACTAGAAACACAGAAGTCCAAGTAAATGAAGAGGAAATACGCCAATTATCTGAAAAAGAATTCAGAATAATGATAGTAAAGGTGGTCAAAACCTTTAAAACAAAATGGAGGAAATACAAGAATCAATTAACAAAGACCTTGAAGAATTAAAGAATATACATACAGAGACAAACAACATAATTACTGAAATTAAAAATACTCTATAGGGAATCAATAGCAGAATATCTGAAGCAGAAGAAAGAGTCAGTGTGCTGGAAGATTAAATGTTGGAAATAACTTCTGAAGACCAGAATAAAGTAAAAAGAATGAAAAGAACTAAGGACAATCTCAGAGACCTTTGGGACAGTATTAAATTCACCAAAATTTGAATTATAGGGGTCCCAGAAGAAGAAGAGGAAAAGAAAGGGTATGAGAAAATTTATGAAGAGATTATAGTTGAAAATTTCCCCAACATCAAAAAGGAAATAGTCAAGTCCAAGAGATGTAAAGAGTTCCATACTGAATAAACCCAAGGAGAAACATGCCAAGGCACGTACTAATCAAGCTCATAAAGACTAAACACAAAGAAAGAATATTAAAAACAGCTAGGGAGAAGCAACAAGCAAAATACAAGGGAAACCCCATATGCTTAACAGCTGATCTTTCAGCAGAAATTCTGCAGGCCAGAAGGGAATGGTAGGATATATTTAAGTACTGAAAAGGAAAAATCTACAACCAAGATTACTGTAGGATCTCATTTATGGAGAAATAAAAATCTTTTCAGACAAGCAAAGATTAAGAGAATTCAGTACCACCAAACCAGCTTTACAACAAATGTTAAAGAGAGTTACATAGTCAAGAAATACAAGAGAAGGAAAAAGATTTACAAAATCAACCTGAAACAATTAAAAAAATAACAAAAGGAACATATATATCAATAGTTACTTTAAATGTAAACAGATTAAATGCTTCAACCAAAAGACACACTGGCTGAATGGATACAAAAACAAGACCCATATATATCCTGTCTACAAGAAACCCACTTCAGACCCAATGACACATATAGACTGAAAGCATGAGGATGGAAAAATACATTCTATGCAAATGGGAAGTAAAAGAAAGTTGGAGTAGCAATCCTTATATCAGACAAAATAGATCTTAAAATAAAAAATATTACAAGAGACAAGGAAGGACACTATATAATGATCAAGGGATCAATCCAAGAGGATGACATAACAATTGTGAATATCTATGCACCCAACATAGGAGCACCTCAATACATAAGACAAACACTAACAGGCATAAAAGGTGAAATCAATAGTAACACAATAATAGCAGAAGACTAACACACCACACACACCAGTGGACAGATCATCAAAACAGAACATTAATAAGGAAATACAAGTCTTAAATGATACATTAGATGAGATTGATCTAATTGATATCTTCAGGACATTCCATCCAAATGCAGAAAAATACACATTCTTCTCAGGTGCACATGGAACATTCTTCGTGATAGACCACATCTTGGGTCACAAAATTCTCCAAGCCAAGCTTCAGCAATATGTGAACCATGAATTTCCTGATGTTCAAGCTGGTTTTAGAAAAGGCAGAGGAACAAGAGATCAAATTGCCAACATCCGCTGGGTCATGGAAAAAGCAAGAGAGTTCCAGAAAACCATCTATTTCTGCTTTATTGACTATGCCAAAGCCTTTGATTGTGTGGATCACAATAAACTGTGGAAAATTCTGAAAGAGATGGGAATACCAGACCACCTGATCTGCCTCTTGAGAAATTTGTATGCAGGTCAGGAAGCAACAGTTAGAACTGGACATGGAAAAACAGACTGGTTCCAAATAGGAAAAGTTCGTCAAGGCTGTATATTGTCACCCTGTTTATTTAACTTATATGCAGAGTACATCATGAGAAACGCTGGACTGGAAGAAGCACAAGCTGGAATCAAGATTGCCAGGAGAAATATCAATAACCTCAGATATGCAGATGACACCACCCTTATGGCAGAAAGTGAAGAGGAACTAAAAAGCCTCTTATGAAAGTGAAAGTGGAGAGTGAAAAAGTTGTCTTAAAGATCAACATTCAGAAAACGAAGATCATGGCATCTGGTCCCATCACTTCATGGGAAATAGATGGGGAAACAGTGGAAGCAGTGTCAGACTTTATTTTTCTGGGCTCCAAAATCACTACAGATGGTGACTGCAGCCATGAAATTAAAAGACGCTTACTCCTTGGAAGGAAAGTTGTGACCAACCTAGATAGCATATTCAAAAGCAGAGACATTACTTTGCCAACAAAGGTTCGTCTAGTCAAGGCTATGGTTTTTCCTGTGGTCATGTATGGATGTGAGAGTTGGACTGTGAAGAAGGCTGAGCACCGAAGAATTGACGCTTTTGAACTGTGGTGTTGGAGAAGACTCTTGAGAGTCCCTTGGACTGCAAGGAGATCCAACCAGTCCATTCTGAAGGAGATCAGCCCTGGGATTTCTTTGGAAGGAATGATGCTAAAGCTGAAACTCCAGTACTTTGGCCACCTCATGCGAAGAGTTGACTCTTTTCCAGTGAGGAAATGATGACTCTTTTCCAATGATGCTGGGAGGGATTGGGGGCAGGAGGAGAAGGGGATGAAAGAGGATGAGATGGCTGGATGGCATCACTGACTCTATGGACGTGAGTCTGAGTGAACTCCTGGAGTTGGTGAAGGACAGGGAGGCCTGGCGTGCTGCGATTCATGGGGTCACAAAGGGTCGGACACGACTGAATGAATGATCTGATCTAATCTGATCTGGGTCACAAATCAAACCTTAGAAAATTTAAGAAAATTGAAATCATATCAACCATATTCTCTGAATACAATGTTATGAGACTAGATATCAGTTACAAGGAAAATAAAAAAAAAAAAACTGTAAGAAAAACAAACACATGGAGATTGAACGATGCATTTCTAAATAACCAACAGGTTACTGAAAAAATCAAAAAGGAAATAAAAAAAAATTCTGGAAACTAATGATAATGAAAACATGTCAACTCAAAACCTATGAGACGCAGCAAAAGTAGTTCTAAGAGGGAATTTGATAGCAATGCAATCCTACCTCAAGAAACAAGAAAAACATCAAATAGACAACCTAACTTTACACCTAAAACAACTGGAAAAATAAAAACAACCCCCACCCCCCAAATTAGTAGAAGAAAAGAAATCATAATGATCTGAGCAGAAATAAATGAAAAAATAAATGAAAGAAACACTAGTAAAGATTAATATAACTAAAAGCTGGTTCTTTGAGAAGATAAACAAAATTGAAAAACCTTTAGCCAGACTCATCAAGAGAAAAATAGAAAAGAATCAAACCAACAAAATTAGAAATGAAAAAGGAGAGGTTACAACAGACAGTGCAGAAATACAAAGGTTTATAATAGGTTCATAATAAGTTTATGAACAACTATATGGGAATAAAATGTATAACATGGAAGAAATGGACAGATTTTTAGAAAAGTTCAATCTTCCAAAACTGAGCCAGGAAGAAATAGAAATTATGAACAACCCAATTGCCCTCACTGAAATTGAAGCTGCAATCAACAGTATCCCAAAAAACAGAAGCCCAGGACCAGATAGCTTCATAGCAGAATTCTATCAAACATTAGAGAAGAGCTAATGCCTATCTTAAAACTCTTTCAAAAAATTACAGAGGAAGGAACACTTCCAAATTCAATCTACAAGGCCACCATCACCCTGAAACCAAAACCAAAGACAACAGAAGAGAAGAAAACTACAGGCCAATATCACTGATGAACATATGTGTAAAAATCCTCCACAAAATTTTAGCAAACAGAATTCAGCAACACATCAAAAATCTCATACACCACAATCAAGCTGGGTTTATTTCAGGGATGCAAGTTTTCTTCAATATACACAAATCAATGTGATATACCATATTAACTAATTGAAAGATAAAAACCATATGATAATCTCAATAGATGCAGAAAAAGCCTTTGAAAAAATTCATCCATTTATGATTAAAACTCTTCAACAAATGGACATAGAAGGAACCTACCTCAACATACTAAAGGCCATATATGATAAGCCTACAACATACATTATTCTCAATGGTGAAAAACTGAAAGCATTACCCCTAAGATCAGGAACAAGACAAAGGTGCCTACTTTCACCACTATTATTCAACATAGTTCTGGAAGTATTAGCTACAGCAAAGAGAAGAAAAAGAAATAAAAGGAATCTAGATCAGAAAAGAAGAAGTAAAGCTCTCACTGTTTGCAGATGACATTGATACTGTACACAGAAAACCCTAAAGATACTATTAGAAAATTATTAGAGCTAATCAGTGATTATAGTAAAGTTTCAGGATACAAAATCAGTACACAGAAATCACTTGCATTTTATACATTAGCAATGAAAAATCAGAAAGAGGAATTAAGGAATCAATCCCATTCACCATTGCAACAGAAAGAATTAAATATCTAGGAATAAACTTACCTAAGGAGACAAAAGAACCATACACAGAAAATTATAAGACACTAATGAAATAAATCAAAGACAACATAAACAGATAGAAAGATAGTCCATGTTCCTGGGTAGGAAGAATCAATATTGTGAAAATGATTACACTACCAAATGAAATCTACAGATTCAATGTCAGTTCAGTTCAGTCACTCAATCATGTCTGACTCTTTGTGACCCCATAAATTGCAGCATGCCAGGCCTCTCTGTCCATCACCAACTCCCAGAGTTCACTCAAACTTACGTCCATCGAGTCGGTGATGCCATCCAGCCATCTCATCCTCTGTCGTCCCCTTCTCCTCCTGCCCCCAATCCGTCCCAGCATCAGAGTCTTTTCCAATGAGTCAACTCTTCGCCTGAGGTGGCCAAAGTACCGGAGTTTCAGCTTTAGCATCATTCCTTCTAAAGAACACCCAGGACTGATCTCCTTAGTGGTGCCTATGAAATTACCAATGGCATTTTTCACAGAACTACAACAAAAAATTTCACAATTGATATGGAAACACTAAAGACCCAGAATAACCAAAGCAGTCTTGAAAAAGAAGAATGGAGCTGGAGGATTCAAGCTTCCTGATTCCAGATTATACTACAAAGCTACAGTCATCAAGATAGTATGGTACTGGCACAGAAGGAGATATATAGACCAATGGAACCAGATAGAAAGCCCAGAAATAAACCCATACACCTATGGGTACCTTGTTTTTGACAAAGCAGGCAATAATATACAATGGGGCAAAGACAGCCTCTTCAATAAATGATGCTGGGAAAACTGGATAGCTACATATAAAAGAATGAAATTAGAACACTTCCCAACAGTAAATACACAAAGATAAACTTGAATGAATTAAAGACCTAAATGTAAGATCAGAAACTATAAAACTCAGAAGAAAACATAGGCAGAACTCTCAGTGACATAAATCAAAGCAAAATCCTCCATGACCCTCCTCCTAGAGTAATGGAAATAAAAACAAAAGTAAACAAGTGGGACCTGATTAAACTTAAAAACTTTTGCACAGCAAAAGAAACTATAAGCAAGATGAAAAGACAACCCTTAGAATGGAAGAAAATAATAGCAAATGAAACAACTGACAAGAGATTGATGTCCAAATATAGAAGCAGCTTATACAACTCAATACCAGAAAAACATACAATCCAATCAAAAAGTGGGAAAAAGACCTAAACAGACATTTCTCCAAAGATGACATACAGATGGCTAACAAATACATGGAAAGATGCTCAACATTGCTCATTATTAGAGAAATGCAAATCAAAACTACAATGAGATATCACCTCACACCGGTCAGAATGGCCACCATTAAAAAGTTTATAAACAATAAATGCTGGAGAGGGTGTAGAAAAAAGGAATGCTCTTGCACTGTTGGAGGGAATGTAAATTGGTACAGCCACTATGGAAGACAGTATGGAGATTCCTTAAAAAACTAGGAATAACACCATCATATAACCCAGCAATCCCACTCCTAGGCATATACCCTAAGGAAACAAAAATTTTAAAAGACACATGTGTCCCGTTGTTTATTGCAGCACTATTTACAATAGCTAGAACATGGAAGCAACCTAGATGTCCATCAACAGATGAATGGATAAAGAAGCAGTGGTACATATACACAATGGAATATTACTCAGCCATAAAAAGAGTGGCTTTGAGTCAGTTCTGATGAGGTGGAAGAACCTAGAACCTATTATAAGGAGTGAAGTAAGTCAGAAAGATAAAGATAAATATATTCTAACACACATATAGGAAATCTATAAAAATGGTACTGAAGAATTTATTTACAGGGCAGCAATGGAAACAGACATAGAGAATAGGCTTGTGGACATGGGGAGAGGGGAGGAGAGGGTGGGATGTATGGAAAGAGTAACTTGGAAACTTACATTGCCATATGTAAAATAGATAACCAACAGGAATTTGCTGTATGGCTAAAGAAATTCAAACAGGGACTCTGTAATCAACCTAGAAGGGTGGGATTGGGAGGGAGGTTCAAAACAGAGGGGATATATGTATAGCTATGGCTGATTCATGTTGAAGTTTGAGAGAAAACAACAAAATTCTGTAAAGCAATTATCCTCCAATTAAAAAATTAATTAAAAAAATTATTTTGACATCAGGCATCTAACCCTATCCCTAACTGGATTATAGCTGAAAGGAAGATCCTATTCCTTTGTTTCACAAAAAAACAGCCCTAGTCCTTAAAGGTAAACAGAGAGGGACTTCTCTGATGGTCTAATGGTTAAGAATCTGTCTTGCAAAGCAGGAGACCGGGGTTCGATCCCTGATCCGGGAACTAAGATTCCACATGTCAAGGGGTAAGTAAGCTTGTGTGCCACAACTGCTGATCCCCTGTGCTGCAACTACTGAAGTCCATGGGCTCTTGAGACCATTTTCTGCAACCAAGAAAAGCCACCACAATGAGATCTTGTGCACTGCAACAAACTCATCACAGCAAAAAGAAAAAATGAGCAAGTTCTTCACTTCAAGCTGGGACAGACATCAGTGCAGTTTACTCCTCACTCCCTGCAGAAGCAGTTGCAAGGCCAGCTTCTTCATGACAGGTGCAAGGGACTAGACTTCCTGCTCAATTGGTACTTGGGTCTTGTTTTCTTAACATCTCAGAATAGCAAGGATGACCTGATTGTGTAGACCCATATTGTTGAAGCCCATAACATAAGGGGAGCATATCAAAACCTGTATTTTCACTTCGGTTATTTCCTCTTCCCTTCTATCCATGTTCACATTTTACTCATCTTAAAATTCTCACAGTCCTTACCCACACTTAGACATTTATATCTCACTTAATGTTTTGACTCTCACCCAGGAAGCTTAGCATATTGAGAATATAATTATTTTTCTGGAAGTAATTATTCTACTTAATTGAACTGGAATATTCTTCTCCTTAGTCACTTTTTAACTTAATAGCTGCCCTTGATCATTGTTTGACACAAAAAGTTTCACTCGGTAATATGTATACCTAGCCATTAATAACAGAGAAGGCAATGGCACCCCACTCCAGTACTCTTGCCTGGAAAATCCCATGGATGGAAGAGCCTGGTAGGCTGCAGTCCATGGGGTCTGCTAAGAGTCAGACACGACTGAGCGACTTCACTTTTACTTTTCACTTTCATGCATTGGAGAAGGAAATGGCAACCCACTCCAGTGTTCTTGCCTGGAGAATCCCAGGGACGGCAGAGCCTGGTGGGCTGCCCTCTATGGGGTCACACAGAGTTGGACACGACTGAAGTGACTTAGTAGCAGCAGCGGCGGCGGCGGCGGCGGCGGCGGCGGCGGCCATTAATAAAAAGGCATCACTTGAAATATATGGGCTTCCTGGTAAAGAATCTGCTTGCAGTGCAGGAGACCTGGATTTTATCCCTGCGTTGGGAAGATCCCCTGAAGGGAAAGGCTACCCACTTGAGTATTCTAGCCTGGATAATTCCTACAGTTGATGGGGTTGCAAAGAGCGGGACAGAACTGAGAGACTTTCACTTTCACTTTTCACTTTGAAATATAAATATGACTATACTTCAAACACTGCCACCTAGTGTCACCAGCAGGGCGGCCCAGCCCACAGCTTCCCTTTTCTTCCCCTCTTGACTACTTCCCTGGTGGCTCAGATGGTCAAGAATCTGCCTGCAATGCAGGAGACACGGCTTCAATCCTTGGGTGGGGAAGATCCCCTGGAGGGAATGGCAATCCACTCCAGTATTCTTGCCTGGAGAATTCCATGGACAGAGGAGCCTGGCCGGCTCCAGTCCAAAGGGTCGCAAAGAGTCAGACATGACTGAGCGACTAACACCTGTTCACTACCTATACTTCAAAATCGACTGGCTGATAGAAATAAAATAATCATTTTGTAGCTGATAAAAATAAACTAACCATTTCTAAAGTATTCAATGTCCCATATAAAAACTAAAGTTTGATATTTAATGAAAGACTGTATGTCTTATCAGTGGAGGCAAAGACTGCAAATATGCTCGGCAAATTAATAACGAGAGCTTGCTTGCAAATATTGATAAAAATATGTCATAACTAGCACTTCTAAATGCTGAATTAAACATTGGCATTCTATACTATGAAAACTAGATTTCTTCCATATACTGAAAAATTTTAAATTTGCGTAGAATTGAGAAGTTTATTTGCAATTGTTGATTGTAAAGAGTATAAAGGAGCCAGATGTTACACATAACAAATAAGTGTTGAAACCAACCAAAGAAATGAAAACAGTCTGTTAAATAGTGTTTAATGAATTTTGTTCACTATGCATATTAATATTGATTTAATCTAGCATGTTACAAGTCTCTGTGTCTTGACTTTGTTCACTTGTTTCCATGAATATATTTGATTTTTAACATGACTTTCTTCATATATTGTTAACTTTGAATAAACTCATTTCATCTGTGCTTTATGATAGGAATCATTGTACTCCTGACAATATGAACTTAAGGAATTCTAGTAATAATTTTCCCACTTATTATGACTATGTGGCCGAGATTATTTCATGCTGCACGGCTGGCCATTTGAATACCTTTAAATAAAAGAACAAGAGCTTGGAACATGGGCCTGCTTGTGATGCTGGGAGATTCTTGGGATACTAGGGAGTCACAGTGGCAATGGGAATCTATGTCTTTTTCCATAGAATATGACAAATCCTTTCTCTCTGGTTCTCTTGTTTCAAGGAGTGAAAAGTACATTCTGATAATCTAGACACCTTTGTGTGAAACCCAGATTTCCCCATTCCATCCAGAAACATTACAGTCTACACCAGGTAAAAATTCATTGTGGGGGTAGCACAGTAACATTAATGACACTTGGCTGAGGATGTTCACACATGGTCCCATATGTGGATTAAGTTGTCCACACAACTTCCATCTTATTTCTTATATCTTTCCACATCATCCCTACCCAAAAGATGAGGATACTGAGGTAGGAAGTTTACTAAAAGCCACAAAAGAGGGCAAGATTCTTTCACTGCACCCTGCCTTTTCTCTCCTATAAGACTCATTTCTGAGAATGAGCATCCTGAATCTTCAAGACAGAGACAGGACCGAACAGGCAGTTCTGAGCATCCACACATACAAGGTCAAAAGTCCATACAGAAATTTTGTTGTATCAAGAATAATTGTCTAAGGAATTTTTATAAAGAACCAGGTAGTCATTTTCTAAGTTTTGTGATATAATAGGTTTCTGTCCTAAATATGCAACCTTGTTATCATGTGTGGAAGCAGCTATAGACAGTATATAGACAATCATGACTGTGTTCCTATAAAACTTTATTTTCAAAAATAGATAGCAGGTGGAATTTGGTCTGTAAGCCAGACTTTGCCAATTTCTGATTGAAACTCATATTTTAAAGATTTCTGTTAATATTTATGTTTATCTTTGTTGCACTAAATATTTCTGAAGAATACCTTGATTTTGAAATGAAGGAAAGCATGAGCAGAGGCAGCCGTTAAACAGAGAAACACTTTCAAAGATGCTTAGATACTTATTACTATTAGGGGGTAAAAATGTGTAATTAAGATTTTTCAACACAATTTAGTATCAGAACCACTCTTTCTTTCTAGGAAAAGTAAAGCAGTGGGATCACAGAAAGGAGTGCATCCGAGGAGCTTGTCAGTACAGACACTGGGAAACTGGGGACAAGGATTTCTTCAGGAATAACCAGTTGCTGAAATAACTCTCCTCCATCCTCTCCTCATGTATGCTATTTCTGACCCCAAACCATAAGGGTGGAGACTTGCTCTTTCATAATCCACAAGAGCCAGATATTTATAAACATTCACTTAATTGGAAACACATAGTGTTTGCAAGAAGCTTTCATGAGGTGATGATGAAGGTCCAGTCATTAAGGGCAACATTCACTTAATTGGAAACACATAGTGTTTGCAAGAAGCTTTCATGAGGTGATGATGAAGGTCCAGTCATTAAGGGCAGAGAGGTGGTCAAATATGTCACCCAGTGCTCTGGGTCCTCTAGGGAATCAGAGATATGCAAACATCTACAAACTGTGTACCTTGAAGTTATTCCTTGATATTAGAAAATATATGTATGGATTTGGGGAAGTCTTCAATGATACTATCTGAAAAGAAGTCTAGTGTATCTTTGTACATATATTTAATGATTTTATTTGTTAGATTAGCTTCTAGTTTTCCCTTAAATTCCCCCTTTTTTTCTCTTAAGATCTTTGCTAAGGAAGGAAGGAAGGAAAGGAAGCAGTGGGAAAAAAGAAAGAAAGAGAAGAAAGAAAGGGTTATATTTATGTTATTTTTGGTTTCACTTTTAGTTTCAGGGCAATTTTAAAGCTAGGCTTTAAATGGATTGAGAAGCTCTGAGTGTTTAATTAAACATATTTTCTTCAATCATTTGTTAGAAATTAAGCTTTTGCTAGTTTCCGTGTATTTCTTTGGCACATATGAACGCAGCTATAGAGTTGAGAAAACATTCAGTGTTCTAATTTGTATATAGCTATCAAGCAAAAGAAAAATTTTAAGGAATTTCTTGATCACAATAATTTAATGCATAATAAAAATAATTTAAATATTTTCCTATTTGATGCTCAAATGTTTTAACTGAAGTGAAAAATTATTGATGGGTTATGTTTTCAACCATTTCTTATTGCCTGGCTTTATTTTCAAAGTGTAGTTTTCCTTGTGTTTTCTTTAAAGCTACAACACTGTCTAAAATGGCCTCAAAAGTTACTATTTGAAATGTATTTGCAATAGTAGTTGACATGGCCAGCGTAACTATGACTCCATCTTGTCAAAGCTCAAAATTTATTGTTTAGCTTATAAGTCTACTCAACAGAGAATTGTCTTTAGAACCTTTTATATTATGGGAAAATATCATTGCCCTATTTTAATGCCTATCACTTTGAAAACATTTTGATTTACAATCTTGTATCCTTTAAAATAGCTGGCTGAAAGTATCATAAAATCCCATAAATAATCTCAAACTATCACAGGTTATTTCAGAATTAAATATCACTGAATACTTTGTAAAATCAAGAGAAATGTAATTCTATATGAGCCGTTCATTTCTTATTATAATGTCACCATTTATGATAGAAAAGTAACTTTAATCAAGGAGTGAGACTATTTATATAATTATGAGGAAGCTTTATTTTAAACAATTATTCATACCCAGTGCCTGAAAGATAAGAGCACTGAAGAATTGATGCTTTTGAACTGTGGTGTTGGAGAAGACTCTTGAGAGTCCCTTGGACTGTAAGGAGATCCAAGCAGTCCATTCTGAAGGAGATCGGTCCTGGGTGCTCACTGGAAGGACTGAGGCTAAAGCTGAAACTCCAGTACTTTGGCCACCTCATGCGAAGAGTTGACTCATTGGAAAAGACCCTGATGCTGGGAGGGATTGGGGGCAGGAGGAGAAGGGGACGACAGAGGATGAGATGGCTGGATGGCATCACCGACTCGATGGACGCGAGTTTGGGTAAACTCTGGGAGTTGGTGATGGACAGGGAGGCCTGGCCTGCTGCAATTCATGGGGTCGCAAAGAGTCGGACACAACTGAGTGACTGAACTGAACTGAACTGAACTGAGCTGAAGATAAAAAATAAGTATGTATATAGAAAAGGTTATACTTATTGAGAAGATAGTTGTGGAGACCAACATCACTAAGAGTCAGAAGCGGACTTGGGACATTTTTTCTTACGTTCAGTTCCACCCCCTCCTTTATGTTTTGAATTCTAAGTCAAAATTTCAAAGTGGAAGCGAATACGATTTATTTTTACGTTGCATAAAAAGAAAGAGAATGAGAGAGAGAGAGAGAGAGAGAGAGTGCGCTATCATTTGACCACTGAGAAAACAATTCAGTTAGCTGGCAAAAGAAAGTATTTAAATTCTTTGTAACTTTACTGAAAGTCACTACATTACTTGTTAGCGCAATGGTAAAGAATCTACGTGCCAACACAGGAGGTTCAAGCAACATGGGTTTGACCCCTGTGTTCGGAAGATCCCCTCTAGGAGGAAATGACAACCCACTCCAGCATTCTTGTCTGGACTATTCCATGGACAGAGAAGCCTGGCGGGCTACAGTCAGTGGAGTCTCAAAGAGTCGACAACAACTGTGACTGAGCATACATGCACTTTACATGTTATTGCTTTAGTGAATCAACATACTATATCACATTGAAAGGTAATTCTCCATTCTCTTTTGTTCCTGCAAGTCTTATGCAGAAAGCATTTCTTCAAGACTGTATTTTCAAGAATTTTATATAGCTGCAGCTTTGAAAAGTTGAGACATACTGTCTTCTTCTGAAGCAAAGTGCACATAATGCTTGCAATACAATAAAATAACTATAATGTCTCCTTCCCAAAAAAGGGCAGGAATTATCAGGGTTCCTCTTGTGATGCAACCCACTGCATATGCTGGCATCCACCTGACCTATCCATTTTGCCCAATGCTACCTGAGGCCACGGGAACGGACTCAAAGATGCTAATACTCCAGTTGTCTCCTGTGCTATGAGTGAATATGTCCCTTTTCTCTGATCCAAACATCCCGTGATTTCTTCCAGCATTCATGAAACTGTGGAAGACTAGCCACTTCCAATAGGTGACAGAAAACAAGGACAACAGCAACAGCACTCAGCATTCTTTAATATAGAGAATGAGTAAACATTAAAAGTCTATAGTGGTTTCACTGCTACATGATATATAGGAAATCTCACGTATGCAACCTTTATGAGAAAGTCCAGGAGCAGAAAAGATATGCTTTCACAAAAGTAATTTTATATATTAGTTGCATTGATTAAATGTCAGCAGCAATAGATGATGCTGCTCCTTACGAACAACGAACATATATAGATAGTACCTTCTATGACAGTGCTTTCGATTCTTTTCAGAGCAGAGAAAGAAGAATTTTTCTCACATATCTGCTATGTTTAAAATATACAAAAGAACCCCTCTATATTATAATTGTAGTTAGAGTGGCATAAATTCATAAACGCAATGTTGTTAGAAGATGAGAACATTGTATTTGAAATCTTTATTATTCAGGTCATTCCGTACTTGCTTTTTCTGTTATCTTTTTATTCAGGTGCTCTTTTTCAGAGCACTTCTCTAATCATTCCACTGGGTCTCATATCTTAACATCTGCTATAACATGTGAGTGGTGGTTTGCTATTTCCCTGTTGGTTCAGTAAAGAATGAGCCTGCAATGTAGGAGACCCAAGTTTGATCCCTGGATAAGGAAGATCCCCTGGTGAAGGAAATGGCAACCCACTCAAGTATTCTTGCCTAGGAAATCCCAGGGACAGAGGAGCCTGGCTGGCTATAGTCCATGAGGTCTCAAAAGTTGGAAACTAAGACTAAAACACCACCATCACAATGGTTCATCAATGTTCAGCCCACAGAGAGGACTGTTTTCCAAAGAATCCAACTAATGGTTGTTTTGTTTTCAATTAAATGATTTACTAAAAACATTTGGAAACACACACACAGAGCAAACACACACACACACATAAACAAATACACACAACGGATTGTACTGTTAAGTTTGTGACAAATGCATCTGGGCTATTTCTGGTGAAAATATAATCTGGGTATATGATATTCTGCTGTGCTCTTAGTCATGTCGATTGACATGTGTACTTAAGCACTTTCATATGGATAATTATTATAAGACCTAAAAATTAGAATCAAAGCTAACTCTTTATCTTAGTTTTTAAGTAACCCATCAGGCAAATCCTTAAATAATGCAGAGAAATGGTTAAAA
This sequence comes from Bubalus bubalis, assembly GCF_019923935.1. Lineage (NCBI taxonomy): Eukaryota > Metazoa > Chordata > Mammalia > Artiodactyla > Bovidae > Bubalus > Bubalus bubalis. Next base: position 51,092,423 of record NC_059175.1, on the reverse strand, counting down.
GGAAAGGAAAGACTGAAAGATAATTAGGGCTAAGGTGGAAAAGCAGTAGGAGGAGGAGAGGAAAAGAAAGGAGGAGAAAAAGAAACAGAGTGTTAATGTTACCCATGTTATTTTTGAAATGTTTTTTGTTAATGATTCATATATTGATTTAAAGATAGTTGACTTTCTTTCAAGGTCCTGCCAATTCAATTAAAATAAACCCATTAAACTTTTATGGCACAGCTATTATGAAACAACTAGCATGCTAGAAACATGAAATAAATTGTAAAGGGGAGAGAAGAACTCGCATACAATGACCACTGACAGTTTGTTCAACCTCTATTTTAGCAGCAATTGTCCTTTTAGATGTATTGCTATCTAATCATACCCCAAAATGACTATTTCAATGACAATCTCACGTATTGAGAGAGACTATAAAACTCAGGGATATATTTAAGAATCATGATGTGTAATAAAATATCAGACTTACCTAACGGTTTCCTCTGTAGTTTTGCTACAGAAAGAGCAGGTAGCTAGAGATGCTTTGATTAGCAGCAAAGTCAATCCATTTGACAGTAGAATGGATTAGAAACAAGACTTTAATTTAGGACACTTGAATATACTGCAAAAGTCTCTCAAATATGTGAGGCAGGAGTCAAGAGGATGAATACATTTTTAAATCTTGTGTGAAGATTGAGCTGGTGTGAGGAACCTTGAATTTCAAATGAACAGAAATGACTTTGATTTTGAAAGCTCACACTTTAGGAGTAAATTGAACCATGAAAACTACATCACGGGCTTCTCCAAAACTACAATTCATCCAAAATTCTCCAAATTATCCAATTCTCCAAAGCTACAATTAACCCAAAACTATATTTCAGATGACCATTATATCTACTCCTGTGAGCAAGAATCCCTTAGAAGAAATGGAGTCACCCTCATAGTCAACAAAAGGTCTGAAATGCAGTTCAGTTCAGTTCAGTCGCTCAGTCGTGTCTGACTCTTTGCAACCCCATGAACTGCAGCACACCAGGCCTTGGGTGCAATCTCAAAAATGACAGAATGATCTTTGTCCATTTCCAAGGCAAACCATTCAATATCATGGTAATCCAAGTCTGTGCCCCAACCAGTAGTGCTGAAGAAGCCAAAGATGAATGATTCTATGAAGACCTATGGCTTCCCTGGTGGCTCAGATGGTAAAGTGTCTATCTGCAATGCAGGAGACCCAGGTTCAATCCCTGGGTTGGGAAGATCCCCTGGAGAAGGAAATGGCAACCCACTCCAGTATTCTTGCCTGGAAAATCCCATGGACAGAGGAGCATGGTTGGCTATAGTCCATAGGGTCGCAAAGAGCTGGACACGACTGGGCGACTTCACTTTCTTTCTTTCACTTTATGAAGACCTACAAGGACCTTCTAGAACTAATACCAAAAAAAACTCAAAAAACAAAAAAAAACCAGATGTCCTTTTCATCATAGGGGACTGGAATGCAAAAGTAGGAAGTCAAGAGATAACTGGAGAAACAGGCAAATTTGGCATTGGAGTGCAGAACGAAGCAAGGCAAAGGCTAACAGAGTTTTGCCAGGAGAATGAACTGGTCATAACAAATACCCTCTTCCAACAACTCAAGACAAGACTACACATGGACATCACCAGATGGTCAATACTGAAATCAGATTGATTATATTCTTTGCAGCCAAAGATGGAGAAGCTCTACAAAGTCAGCAAAAACAAGACTGGAAGCTGACTGTGGCTCAGATCATGAACTTATTGCAAAATTCAGAGTTCAATTGAAGAAAGTGGGGAAAATCACTAGAACATACAGGTATGACCTAAATCAAATTCCTTACGATTATACAGTAGAAGTGACAAATAGATTCAAGGGATTAGATCTGATAGAGTGCCAGAAGAACTATGGATGGAGGTTTATGACATTGTATAGGTGGCAGTGATCAAGAACATCCCCAAGAAAAAGAAATGTAAAAAGGCAAAATGGTTGTCTGAGGAGTCCTTACAAATATCTGAGAAAAGAAGACAAGCTAAAGGCAAAGGAGAAAAGGAAATCTATACCCATTTGAATACAGTGTTCCAAAGAATTGCAAGGAGAGATAAGAAAGCTTTCCTCAGTGATCAATGCAAAGAAATAGATGAAAACAATAGAATGGGAAAGACTAGAGATCTCTTCAAGAAAATTAGAGATACCAAGGGAATATTTCAAGCAAAGATGAGCACAATAAAGGACAGAAATGGTACGGACCTAACAGAAGCAGAAGATATTAAGAAGAGGTGGCAAGAATATATGGAAAAACTATACAAAAAAGATCTTCTTGACCCAGATAACTACAATGGTGTGATCACTCACCTAGAGCCAGACATCCTGGAATGTGAAGTCAAGTGACCCTTAGGAAGCATCACTAAAGCATCACTATGAACAAAGCTAGTGGAGGTGATGGAATTCCAGTTGAGCTTCTTTAAATCCTAAAAGATGATGCTTTTAAATTCCTGCACTGAAAATACCAGCAACTTTGGAAAACTCAGCAGTGGCCATAGGACAGGAAAAGGTCAATTTTCATTCCAATCCCAAAGAAAGGCAGTGTCCAATAGTGTTCAAATTACCGCACAATTGCATTCATCTCACATGTTAGCAAAGTAATGCTCAAAATTCTTCAAACCAGGCTTCAGCAAAACATGAACCAAGAACTTCTATATGTTCAAGCTGGATTTAAAAAAGGCAGAGGAACCAGAGATCAAATTGCCAACATCCACTGGATCAGGGAAAAAGCAAGAGAGTTCCAAAGAAATATCTATTTCTGCTTTATTGACTATGCCAAAGCCTTTCACAGTGTGGATCACAACAAACTGTGGAAAATTCTTCTAGAGGTGGGAATATCAGATCACCTTACCTGCCTCCTGAGACATCAGTATGCAGATCAAGAAGTAACAGTTAGAACTGGACATGGAAAAATGGACTGGTTCCAAATTGGGAAAGGAGTACATCAAGGCTGGATATTGTCACTCTGCTTATTTAACTTATATGCAGAGTACATCATGCAAAATGCCGGGCTGGATGAAGCACAGGCTGGAATCAAGATTGCCAGGAGAAATATCAATAACCTCAGATAGGCAGATGACACCACCCTTATGGCAGAAAGCGAAGAAAAACTAAAGAGCCTCTTGATGAAAGTGAAAGAGGAGGGTGAAAAAGTTGGATTAAAACTCAACATTCAGAAAACTAAGATCATGGCATCCAGTCCCAGCACTTCATGGAAAATAGATGAGGAAACAATGGAAATAATGAGAGACTTTATTTCTGAGGCTCCAAAATCACTGCAGATGGTAACTTCAGCCATGAAATTAAAAAATACTTGATCCTTGCAAGAAAAGCTATGACCAACCTACAGAGCATATTAAGAAGGAGAGACATTACTTTGCCAACAAAGTTCCATCTAGTCAAAGCTATGGTATTTCCAGTAGTCATGTATGGTTGTTTGAGTTGGGCTGCAAAAAAAGCTGAGCACTAAAGAATTGATGCTTTGAACTGTGGTGTTGGAGAAGACTCTTGAGAGTCCCTTGGACTGCAAGGAGATTAAGTCAGTCAATCCTGAAGGAAGTCAGTCCTGAATATTCATTGGAAGGACTCATGCTGAAATTGAAACTCCAATTCTTTGGCCACCTGATGCGAAAAACTTACTCATTGGAAAAGATCCTGATGCTGGGAAAGATGAAGGCAGGTGGAGAAGGGAATGACAGAGGATGCGATGGTTGGATTACATAATCAACTTGATGGACATGAGTTTGCATAAGCTCTTGGAGTTGATGATGGACAGTGAAGCCTGGCATGCTGCAGTCCATGGGGTCTCAAAAAGTCGGATATGACTGAGTGACTGAACTGAACTGAAAGCTACATGACTCACAAATGAGGAAGAAACAAAGAGAGGAACAGAGAGAGGAAACAAATAGAGGAAGAGAGGGAAGAAGGAAAGAAGTAAAGAAAGAAGAAAAGAGAGGGAAAGAAAAAAGAGAAAGAGGAAAGATATATAGATGTTGAGCCATAAAAACAACTTTTAAATGTCTTAGTATAACTTTGTGATATAACTTCCATTATTATTGGATACAAAGGGATATATACATGAGTTAAAATAGCATCTTTATACTGTGTTAGTTTGGAAGACTTTCAAAATAGACAAATTATTTTTTTAATGCAATTATAACTACTTTAATACACTATTATACTATTTCTATTTTTCTTTATCTTTTTTTAACTAATTCAAAACCAAATTCTATTGTACTTATTTAAAAAAAAATAAAATTCTATTGCTGCAGCCTTGACTTTTTGTGCATGTGTATTTATACACATATACATATATACATATGAACACACACAGCATATCTTGTTGTATTGCATTTCACATTATTACACTTTTCAGATAGTGCACTTTGTTCAAACTGAAGGTTTATGCATCTCTGCTCCAGCAAGTCTATCAGTGCCATTTTTCCAACATATTTGCCCATTTCCTGCCACTGGGTTACATTTTGGTAATTCTCCCAATTTTAAAACTTTTTGTTATTATATTTTTATGGTGATCTATGATCAGTGATTTTGATAGTACTACTATGACTTGCTGAAGGCTCAGATAATGGTCAGTTAAAATCTTTTAGCAATAAAGTATTTTTTCATTAAAGTATGCACATTGTTATTTTAAATATAATTCTACTGCACATGATAGATTTATCCATAGTGCAAACTAACATTGTGTGCTTTGGGAAACCAAAAAAGATGTGTGTGGCTCACTTGATTGCAGTGTCTGCTTTTCTGCTGTGATCTAGAACTGTACCCACAATATCTCCAAGGTATTTATGTATATTGCAAAGCATATATTTTTATAGGTACGTCTCTTTGGAACTTTAGTGTTTGTAGATTCATCCCGGTTTCTCTTGGTTGTTGTTTCAGTACCCTTCTCTCTATTCCATCACAATGATCCCCTCAAAAAAAAAAAAAAAAAACCTGCAATAATGAGTTGGTACAGTCACCTACTCTTTTTCCTCCTCTTTAACAATTTCCTGCTGATGAAGAGAATTGCACAGTGCTGATTAGTTTTACTACTTAAAAGTTGTTTCCTTTAAAGCATATATATACATCTTGTTGGTTTTGTTTCTCTGGAAAACACTAATAGAATCTCTATCAGATCAAACCAGGACAGAAGAATCTTTTTCACCTATACTTTTGAAGTGGTATCTACAGGCTGGACTCATTCTTTTCTCCTTTCTTCAAACTCTAGAGAAAACGATGAAAATCATTTTGACTACATTTACTTCTGATTCACTATCTGGCAAAATCAGTAGAAGTGTTCCAGTCATTGTTTCATCTGATCTGTAGAATTTGGCATTGTCACTTATTCTTAAAACTTTTTTAGCTATATTTCCTGTAATATATATTTTTGTCTTTTACTTCTTATTTATTAAATTGATCTATTCTTCATCTGCTTTGCAGTTAAAAATCAGGGTTCTCATATTTTCTCTGTAACTTTTCCTAGCTCATTACCACTTTATGTGATTACCACTTATGTGGTAATTGACCACCATCTGTATATCAATCTCCTGATCCTGTATCTCTACCATAGGCCTCTCTTGTGAACTCTACATTCATGTATCTAAACGACCGTGAGATACTTCACCTGGGTACTTCTAAGCAACTCTAGATATTTAAGAGTGATCCTTTTATTTCTCACTCTAGAACCAAATCTATACAGGATACTAGCAAACAAAAGTCGGAAATCTGCATCATTTTGTTTTCCTTTTCCCTCTCATTCTCTATATGTGATTGTCCACTAATTTTTTTTGTCTCATCCTCCATATTCTCTTGAACAATGGATCTTGAAATTTTATTATCTGTCTACCTTTTAAATGATCAAATTTAATATTCCTTTTCCTTTATTACTCCCTAGGCAATTTTCCTGTAACCTTCTCCTACATATGTTTCCTATCTCCATGTCTGTTTTGGGGTCTCCAATGTGTCCTTTAAATGGATCACTGAGTGACCACTCTAGAACTGCAGTTTCTTGCATGTGAATCTTCAACCAAGACACTTTGTGGATACTGACACCTTTAAGAATAAGTAGTACTGCCATGTTCAGCATAGTGATTGCAGTTCATAGTACTGTATTGCATATTTGAAGGTTGCTAGGGGAGTAAATCTTAAAAGTTCTCATCACAAGAAAAAAATGTAACTATGCACAATGATAGATATTAACTAGACTTATAGGGGAGATCATTTCAGAATGTATACAATAGCAAAACACTATGTTGTACACTGGGAACTGCTATTTGTCAATTATATCTCAAATTTTAAAAAATTAAATAAAAGAATAAGTATTATTAATCTTGGGATCAGATTTGAGCCTCTGTACTTTCTCTATTTAACCTACTCTGAAACTTTCTATAACCTACTCTGAAACGTTGATTTCACACTCTCTGATTATTTTGAAATATAGTTATTGAGGCTCACCTTGCACTTTCAAGCCTGAGTGCTTATAAAAACGTTTCTTCAGACTATCTCTTCCTAAAAACAAAGACATCTTTCAAGATTCATCTCAGGTACTTCATCAACTGTGAAGCTTTTCTTGAATTTTTCTTTTAGGCATAGTCATAGACCTTCTTTTGTCTCCACAACTCTTAATAGGATCTTTGTCATAGTACTTTTGACAGAGTATTAAAATTATTTTTAGTTCCTAAGATGCTGGTATGATAATAAAATGTGATATTTTCTGGTGCCATGGACCTAAACTACCTGCTCTACCTAACTTAAAATCCAAGTTTCACTATTTATTAGGTGTTGGGCCATGGGGAATTATTTAATTTTCCTGTGCCTCAGTTTTCTGATAAGCAAAATGGGGCTACCAATAATTGTCCTGATAGTGCTGTTGTGAAGATTACATGAATTTATGTAAGTAAAGAAATTAAAATAGTGCCCTAAGACACTCAATAAAACTTATCTGTTATAACTGAAATCTAAAGACATTCATACTTTACTCCCACAAAGCTTAACACTTTCTGAAATGATAATGCATTCTCAATTAGAAATATGTTGAATAAATGCCTCTCAAATTAGGGATTAGATATACTGCAATATTGAATCTTTATGCCATATGCCATATTAAATACTTTCATTTTAAGAATTTCTGCTAACAAATTCTTCTGAATTGAGACAGAGGCACCCAATTATATTTGATGGTATAAGCAATTTACTTGTGTGTGTGTGTGTGTATGGGCAGGCACATCTGTGTGTTCCTTTAATGATACTTTTTTGAGGTGACTTTGAGCAATAAGTAATACATGCGTTAAACATGTTTGCTTATCAAATTAGATTCTGTGTTGCTCTGCAATATGGTATTTTATACACATCCAGGTGCTGTAGCAAATTCAATATGTCTATTTGTAAAAAGCATTGGTTTTACCTCTGGACAACCTTGGGATTTATTTGTGTATTAAGTCATAGTCATTATAAGCAATGCCACAGTTTGGTCTTTCTTAAAAGGATGTCAACAGTAACATCTGATCCTTTTAAATATTAAATATAACAGTTGTTGAGGCTAATATCCATTAAACCACTCACTTCCTCCTCATTAATTTCTACAGTAAGAAAATCTTTTAATCTTGAAGGTAGGAAAACTTTTTTTTTTTTTCTCTCAGTAAGTGGAATTTCCTTGTTCTGGGGCTTCCCTGGTGGCTCAGTGGTAAAGAATCCACCTCTCAATGCAGGAGGCACAGGTTTGACCCCTGGTCCAGGAAGATCGCTTGGAGAAGGAAATGGCAACCCACTCCAGTATTCTTGCCTGGAAATCCCCGTGGACAGAGGAGCCTGGAGTGCTATAGTCCATGTGGGCTTAAAGAGTCAGATATGACTTAGCAACTGAACAATACAATATGTTCTTGCTGCAAAGAAATATACATTAAATCTGAATCTCAATTATAATGTTTCAGTTGACTATTGTGCTTGGCACTTGTGCATTTTCCTTTTCCTATAACACAGAATTCTATATTATTTATAGTACTGTGTTTTACTGTGAACTGTCTCAAAGCCTTCTAGGAAGAGCAGGAGCACAAATATATTTATATATGTTTACACACTTACATATTATGGCTTGAATTGGCCCCAGTGTTATCATATTACTATTCCCTTATCTAGAATCATCAAGACAGAGTTAATTAAACTTTAATTAGTTTCCATGTGGAAAGGAAATCTTGGAAACTGCTTTTTCATTTACATTAGAAACATACATTGCCTGAAAACCATAAGTTTTCATTATATTTTACAAATGGGGAGCCATGCGTCTATGAAAATAATGTTTTAATTTCATAATGGATTAGATCTTAGACCTATTCCTTGCTAATCTATTTATAAATATTGATTCATCTCTTAAATGATTTGGATGAATTCCATACTCTCATATCAATTATAAAAATAGAATTCAAGAGTATCAAACAAAACTTCTATAAGTAGTTCCTAGATCTTTTTAATCATGTCCACTGGGAGGTGAAATTCTACTCTAATTAGGATAGATTAAAAGTCAATTTCATTAAATTTTCAACAAAACGTCAACTTTCTCACCTCAAATTCTGGCAAGTAAAGGCTAAGGATCTGCTCTAATTAAAGTCAGATGGGCTTCTCAGCAGACATTTGCCAGGAACTGCAATGTGATGTCCAGCTTCCATCACAAGCAGAGTTGACATAACTGACACCCAGGAGACAAAAGTTCTAGAGGTATGCTTCCTCTCCATTTGTCTTGGGTTTCAAAACCCAATCCTTATACTGAATTAATTCACAAGAAATTAGTGTACTATGGCATAAAATTATCTTATCACGAAAACTTTACTGATTTTTATACTCTTTGACATACAAAGAATATTATAAGCAGAAACAATGTACAGTAACATCCAGGGGACATTCATGCTTTGGGGTGCTTCCCTCAAAAGTTTTGAAGGCCTTTCTTGTGCTCAGGGCTATTTGTGGAGCAATGCCATCTGAGTGGGTTACCCTGGATTCAGTTGAAATTGGTTGGGCTCCAATAGACAGTTCTCCCCTTTATGGTTCTCCCTGACTTTCCACTCAATTTTAGGGTTCACCAGGTACAATATGGACCTCAGAACTAGGATCTGTGGAGTTGTCCTGGGGCAACAAGACTAGATCCTGATTCCTAGTAGCCAGCCTGACAAAGAGATTGCTCCTGCTAAATGGTAATGTATGTTTTTTGCAAGATCACTAAAATTTGGACTGTGAGAATGGTACTCAAAGATTGATTTGATGTGAAACATATTTTATACATAGATAGGTACCACACAGAAAATACTTGCTCAGGGCCCCATATCAGTTCAGTTCAGTTGCTCAGTCATGTCCAACTCTTTGCAGCCCCATGAACAGCAGCCTGCTAGGCCTCCCTGTCCATCACCAGCTCCCAGAGTTTACCCAAACTCATGTCTATTGAGTCAGTGATGCCATCCAACCATCTCATCCTCTGTCGTCCCCTTCTCCTCCCACCTTCAATCTTTCCCAGCATCAGGGTATTTTCAAATGAGTCATCTCTTTGCGTCAGGTGGCCAAAGTATTGGAGTTTCAGCTTTAACAGTAGTCCTTCCAATGAACACTCAGGACTGACCTCCTTTAGGATGTACTGGTTGAACCTCCTTGCAGTCCCAGGGACTCTCAAAAGTCTTCTCCAACACCACAGTTCAAAAGCATCATAGGGCCCTATATACCCTAGTGCATTTGTGAAGAACAAATCTGACTCCATATTAGACCTATTTTTTTTTTTATCTTTGTGCTTTGTTGCTTATATTTAGTAATAATGGCTCTGCACCATTTGCAAAAGAATGCTGCCTATAGCCTGAAATATGCACCATAGCCCATTTTCAAGACCTTGGCCTTTAAGAGTCCTTTCATATAGAGATAAAAACTTGCAGAATAGAGAATAACATTTGTCTTGGATGTTTACAGGAACCTCTTGACCTTAGCTATGTGGACACCTGCAAGGACAAAGGATTCTTATACCAAGAAGTTTACAACTAACCACACCCTCCCTTCCCTCACCTCGCCTTTAAAATTGTTTTGCTGAAACTTTCAGGAGTTCAAGTTTCTTTGGGAAACCACCTGTTTCCTTGCATGGCCCTGCAATAAAACTTTCTCTGCTCCAAATGTTAACATTTTAGTTTGTTCAGCCTCACTGTGCATCAATCACAGTGTTTGGAAACATGAGGGCAACCTGACTATGTGTTCATTTTCAATAAAGGTTCTAGTTGAAGACCTTCCTCACTATATTATTCAATATTTTTAAAATATATTTCTAAGAGGTAAATGTTAAAATCATAGGGCAAAGAATTTAGCTCTTAAATAAATTTGTTTCATTTAAGCCAGCATTAGAATCATAAGACTCATCATATTTCTCATTAGTTTAGATTTTCCCAAATCTCTAGGGGCTTTAATATTCCAGAAACATAATCTATTATATCAGTTTCCTAATACTATTTTGACTATGGTTTTCTATTTCTGCTTTAGATTTATTTTAAACTCTCTTCAAACATAAACATTATTTTGTTAAAACCATAGCAAAATCTTTTAGAAAGTTAAAAAAAAAAAAAACCCCTGGAATTAGCAACATGAAACTAAATAAAATATGCATTTTCCTGAAAAAGATTTTGGTTTCATTGATAAGGTCTATGATAGATATGGCTCCAAAGTTGATGTAAGAATAATAGCAGTAAAGCATAAATCTGTTGAAACACATAATTGCTATTTTGTGGAAAAAAAAAAAAAAATTTTTTTTCTTTAACTACGAGATTAAAATTTGCATATTGTGTTGAGATTGATGTGCATATATTTGGGTTCCAACATTTATTACTTTGGCCATAAACACCTTTATAAATACCTTACAAAACCTATAATAAAGAGGGTCTCCCGGTGGTCCAGTGATTGATAATCCACTAGACAATACAGGGAACTCTGGTTTGATCCCTGGTCCAGAAAGATCCCACATGCCACAAAGCAACTAAGCCAATGTGCCTGCAGTTACTGAGTCCATGTGCCCTAGAACCCATGCTCCACAACAAGAGAAGCGGTAACAATTAGAAGTCAGCGAACCATGACTATAGACTACTCCCAGTTGCCGCAACCAAAGTCTGCATGCAGCAGTGAAGACCCAGCACAAAAAATGTTATACATAAGTCATCCAGGACCAGAATATAAAAATGTAAAACTTTAAATAAATGTATCATTATCATAATCAAAAAAAAAGAAAATAAAAAGAAAAAAAAAAGAGAGGAAAAAAATTAATAAATAACCTATAATAAAGGAATTACTTTAAAGAATAAGCAAACCAAATCAAATAGATCTTCTTCAACTTAGACCAGAGCTACATCCCAATAAAGTCGTTGTCAATTGAAAACATTTTTAAGTCGAAATGCATTTAATACACTTATCCTACTGAATATCATTACTTAGTCTGACAGACTTAAACATTCTCAAAACACACTAACCAACAGTCAGAAAATCATCTAGCACAAAGCCTACTTTATAATAAGGTGCTGACTATCTCGTGTAGTTTATTGAATACTGTAATAAAAGTGAAAAACAGATTGGCTGTGTAGGTACGGAATGCATGTTGCTTTTGCAACATTGTAAAGTTTAAAAAAATCTTAAGTCAAACCACTGGAAATCTGGGACCATCTGTACCACAATCTAAATGGTATAACCTATTTTTTAAGGGGAGGGAAAGGTAGATATTCTGGTCATTCAAAGACATGAACAATTTAGAATACTTATACCTCCTGATTTTTTCCTGTGTTTCTTGCTGGTAAACAATTCCAGAATGGATATGGCCAGTAATGTGCTGTAGAAACACTTTTAGTTACATTTACACATATTAACTTCATGACTTTGGTGAATAATGTCAAAAATAGGAATATAATATATACTAACTTCATTAAAATAACCAAAGAGAATTGAAGCAAAGAGGGATGAAATGATATTCCAAAGCTTACCCGGGTCATTGAGTCAGGAAGAGAAACCAGGTCTCTTGATCTCAATTCCAGTGTTCTACTCACTGGTTTGTTCAACTCCTGTGCAAAACATCCATACACAATACACAATGCATAAGCCCCCTTGCTATCAAGTTGTTGTCAAAAGAAACACGTCATTACCTTTCCCACATACTGAGGCTCGGAGCCCATGTATTCCTCCAGCACAAAAAATTGATTCCATACCCAGCCACGTTTAACTCGGTGGAAATGTGATCGTTGTCCTGGTAGGTGGATAACATTCTCTCTTGGTTCTGTGGCTAAAGTCTGTTGTGGCTGAGGTTGAAGTGGTGTTAGGAGACCTCCATCAAACAGGACCCAGAGCAGTAGGGATAAACAGTTCCTTGTAAGCATTGGCAAAAGCTTTCCTACAGCAGAGTAATAAAAACTCCAGCACTTAATGTAGAATTGTGGAATCCAGGTTTGAGGTATCTGTGGCCTCCACCACTTAGCTTTCTGTTTTATTGCAGAAATGATAATGCAGGCATTAATCCTTTTGATGAAAATGCTTCTGCTATATTATATTCCATCTAAAGGGACCTATAAAACAGATTAACAAAGATACATTAAATTGATAGAATTACATGATGATAGTCATCAAAACTCTCATTATATCTGCCAACATTGAAGGAAACAGAGAGAAAAGTCTTTAAAAGAATTATATTAGTAAATGATCACTGCTATTTAACCTGTTAACTTAGATAAAATGTCTAATCATTTTTTACTGACTTGAAAAAGTATGAGTCACAATAAAGCAAGTTTATCATAAATAGAAGCAATCATTTTTTAAATTTAATAACCATTTAAGAGTAAAACAGAGATCACTATTTTTTTTTTACTGAAGTATAGTTAATTTGCAATGTTTCAGGTGTACAACAAAGTAATTCAGTTAGACATATATATATTCTTTTATATATTTTTCTATTATAGGTTATTATAAGAAATTGAATATAGCTCCCTGTGTTATATAGTAGGTCCTTATTATTTGTTTATTTTATATACAGTATATTTTATCCTTTAAATTTAATCTCAAATTGCCAATTCATCTCCCTCCCTTTCCCCTCTGGTAACCATGTTTGTTTTCTAGAAAACAAAGTCCATGAGTCTATTTCTGTTTTGTAAATAAGTTCATTTGTATCAATTTTTTTAGATTCTACATAAAAGGGATATTATATGATATTTGTCTTTCTCTGACTTACTTCACTTAGTATGGTTATCCCTTATTGCTGTTTAATCTCTAGGTCATGCCCAACTCTTTTGTGACCCCATGGACTGTAGCCTGCCAGGCTCCTCTGTCCATGGGATTTCCTGGGCAAGATAGTAGAGTGGGATGCCATTTCCTTCTCCAGGGGATCTTCCAGACCCATGGATTGAATCCATGTCTTCTGCTTTGCAGGCAGATTCTTATCACTGAACCCACTAGGGATGTGTATGATAATTGCATTATTGCTGCAAATGACAGTATCGGATTCTTTTTTATGGCTGAATAAAATTCCATTGCATATGTATATCTACATATGTCACCTTTTCTTTATTCATTCATGTCAATGGACACAGGTTGCTTCCATGTCCTGGTTCTTGTAAGTAGTGCTGCTATAGATATTGGAAAGCATACATCTTTTTGAATTAGAATTCTTTACTGGGATTATGCTTTTTAAAGTGAACTGAGAGTAGGATTTCATAGCCTTAGGACAACTGACATTTGGGGTTGGATAACTCTTTGTTGCTGGGGGGCCAGCATGTACATTTTGTGAATCCTAGAAACACCCCCTATCCTTCACTCAATAGATGACAGTAGCATCCTCCCCCACTGCTAGTTGTGATAACCAAAAAATGTCTCCAGCCATTGCCAAATATCCCCTGAAAGGAGCAAAATAGATCAAGATTTAGAATCACAGATTTAGAGAATAAGGAAAAAACAAAGCAGTTTTAAAGAAACAAAAAATCATCTGAAGTTAGAGAATAGGAAGTATATGACTATGCATGAAAGAACATTCACTCGAAGGATTAACACTGAAGATAAAGCTCCAAAACTTTGGCTACCTGATGCAAAGAGCTGACTCATTGGAAAAGACCTTGATGTTGGGAAAGAGGAAAAGGAGAAGAGGATGGCAGACACTGAGATGGTTGGATGGCATCACTTACTCAATGGACATGAATTTGAGTGAACTCCCAGAGATATTGGAGGACAGAGGAACCTGGCGGGCTATAGTTAATGAGGTTGCAAAGAGTCAGACAGGATTTAATGATTGAGCAACAATAACAATGAAAGAACAACGTAAATTTGCTAAACGAAAATCATCTAAGATGTATGCAATTGAGAAAAATGTCAGATGGCTTTATAAGGCTTTATAAGCTTTAATGTTTAAAAAAATGCTTCTCTAGTCCTGGCATACTAGAAATACTGGGATACAGAGGAATTATTTCATATATGGTGTGTGACTCAAAGCAACCTTGAATCAGTATCAGATGGATAATCTCTACTTTGCATTTAGGTAAAACTGAGCTTTCAACATTTTCCTTACAACACTTTTTTTCATTCACTTATCTAAGGTTTGTACTAGGTTCTTTGTAATACAGTAGGTAAGGAAACGCACATGATTCTTACCTTTTCTTAAATCAGGAATGGAAAATAAATATAGTCAAATACATAAATGAGGGCAAATTTACCAATGCTGTGGGAAAAGAAAAGCAAATAGAATATCCTGATGGCAAAATTTAAGTGGTCAGAACTTAAATTAGCAAAAGTCTGCCATAGGTGACAATTGCAATGAGAATTAAAAATAAGAGCTATGTTATATTCTTCAAGCAGCAATGGAAAAATGTGACTCCAGCCAGGGAAGCTTCACACATTGGCACTAGGGGACCATTGCCCACAGCCTTCTCAGAGGTTTCCAAAGGTCAAGAATGTCAGAGGTCAGAAATCATATATAGTGCTTCCAAAACAAGACAACTAAAATAAAAATCAACTTATGTTTAATCACATGCCTATAAAACAGGGCATTTTGTCAACCTTTCAGTTGCAATTTGGTTTCGTGATTATTCAGCTAGATATAATATAAAGTATAACGCATTCTTTACATATATTCAAAAGTAAAAAATGTGGGAGCAATTCACTGAAGATAAGATGTGAGATGGGGAGGGTCTAAAAGTTATACTCTGAGAGCATCCTACAATGACTCTCAAAAGGAGAAATAAAGTAAGATCTATTTTTTTTCTGTGGCCTAAAGGGATGCACCTGTTAGCTACCAGCAAAAACATGAACTGTATATATTTTATTGCATCCTTTCATTCTGGCAAAATAATGTTCATAAAAAGTTAACTGAGACTTATATTGTCCAATATGGGAACCACTAGCCATATGTGGCTGTGGAGTTTAAATTTGGCAATTCGATATTGAGATGTCCTCTAACTTTTCAATTATATACCACATTTCAAAAAATTACTACAAAAAATAAGAATGTAAAAGATCTCATTATTGATTTCTACATTTATTTTTTGTTGACATGCTAACAGTTTGGGTAAAGAAGGTTTGTTGTTCACTCGCTAAGTTATGTCTGACTCTGTGATCCCATGTACTGCAGCATGCCAGACTTCTCTGTCCTTCATCATCTCCCAGAGTTTGCTTAAACTCATGTCCACTGAGTGGGTGATGCCATCCAATCATCTCATTCTCTGTTGACCTCTTTTCTCCTTCCCTCAATCAGAAGGTTAAATAAATATAAACTATTACATTAATTTGACCTATTTCTTTTCCTTTTTTAATGTGATTACTAGAAAATTACAATTATAGATGCAGTTTGCATTTGTGACTTGCATTGTTCTCTACCATGTAGCACTGACTTAAATAAGAGTTTAAATCACAACTGTGATTTCTACTTAAGTCATATATATTTTAATATTCAGAATAGAATATCTAGCACATCATGTTTGTATGACAATATATTGGGATGTCAGAGGAAATTTGCAACTATATGCATTAAGCCTGTGTAAAAATAAGGCACATATTTTCCTCAGCTGTTTTCAAGTTTAAATTACTGACATCTAAAGTGTTTGAATTCTTGAACTTTCTGTTTTGCCCATGTTTCTTCCCCTACCCATGTCAATCTGACCCTTGGCATTTACAGAACAAATTGGGGGATAAACATTAGAAAAGATGGATAGCGGGAACTCTAACTTTCCATACCTAGTCTATTGCATATAATTAGGTTGTCTTTTTGCCTTTGTGCTTCATTGATTTTTTTTTTCTCCTCCACTTTTTTTGGGGAGGTGTGAGGTATAAAAATTCAAATTTTAGTGAGTATTGACTCCTAAAGTTATTTCTTTAAACAAGTGTCTTTTTATTTCACATCAGCGATTTTTGATATTGGACAGGTAGCTATATTCCATCATCAGGATCATCAGTATAGGTCCAGCTACCCATTACCCTTGAAAGTTGAGGATCCAAAATCTATTTGGACCTCCTTTTAAAGGAGTCTTTCAGAAATTCTAATTAGCTCATGGCTTCTCCCTTTGTTACCCAAGAATCCTTGCTTATTTAAGGGGATTAGCTCATAAATTATTGATAATTGAAGAAGAATATGAAAGTAACATAGAAAGAATGTTTTTTATAAGCTAATTCCGCAACACCTTAAAGATTAACATCACCAAAAACAGCCTTTAAATGCAAAATATTGTCAGGAGGCTGAAGTTAAATGGAGCCACACCGTGGTACAATATCCCCCCATTTCCCTCACCTGGTGCCCACGTCTTGTTCTATCCTTTGACTCTCTCTAGACACATATTCTACTCAGCCCACTGTATTCTTCTACTTTTTCATGCATTCCCCTTTATTTCCCTCTTTCTCTAAGTAGACTGATCCTTACTCATATCCCTGCCATCAAATTACTTTCTCTTTTTTTGTTACAATGCATTTTTATATTTAGAGGAATATTTATTTATGAATAGTTTTGCTGTTATTTTCATTAGGATGGTGATGGTTAGGAGTGACCATACAGGTCTGAGAGATATGCACATAATCTTATCCTTTGCTGTGAATGTTGCTGGTTTGATATGAATTCTGCAGAAGGCAAAGCTTTTTAGGAACTCAAATACCACACTGGAGTGGAAAGATCTGTAATTAACATTGTAAAGTCTTCTCTCTGCTCACTGGGGATGCAACATATAGACCGATGATTATAGTTAATGCTGTAGTGTATGTCTGGAAGTTGTTAAGAGAGTAGATCTTACAAGCCAGGCCTTTTATGATATTCATGAGCCTAACAGTTCATGAACTGCACAATCTCCCTCTGCATCACTCTAGACCCTGGCCATTCTCTCCTTCTCTCAAACCCTTTATTGATAAATGATATTAACAACACAATAAATTGTATTATAGGTGTATTTGTATGATTATTTTTCCAGTTTTCTGAGTAGAATGACAAAGGGCTAAGAGAGTAGCAATGATGACTCTATTGTCAGCCGTTCTCAGCTGCTCTGTTCCTGGCACCCACAATGGCACACAGTAAGTACCAAACACATCCACAATGGCACACAGTAAGTACCAAACACATCCACAATGGCACACAGTAAGTACCAAACACATCCACAATGGCACACAGTAAGTACCAAACACATCCACAATGGCACACAGTAAGTACCAAACACATCCACAATGGCACACAGTAAGTACCAAACACATATTTGTTAAGTGTGAGCGAGTAAGTCATTGAATGATGGTAGCTAATTTTTATTGAAAACATACTATGTTCCATATAATGTTATGTGTTCTGTATCAGTACAATTGTTCTGAGAAGGAGGATCTATTATACCCATCTGACAGATAAAACAGAGAAACAAAGAATCTAAATGACTTGACGGTTATCCACAGACAAACACATAGGCAGTGTGTTTGAATCTGGGCAGTCTGACTCAGGAGCCCATGCCTTTGGATTCTATTCTACACTATACAATGAATCCATGAATAGATGAGAATTTCAAGGGCTTCAAATCCCAGTAAGAGAATGAGTATGAGCTTAAAGACCTGAGTTTCAAATTCATTTTCCAAATTGAGGACATATTTCAATATTGGGCAGCATAAACTTTCTTAGACTCACTTAGATCTTCTGTGAAATTAGAAGATCTGAAGCAATCAGGTCAGCATAGTTCCTCTGAAGTTAGGAGGTTCAGGAATCCCAGCCCTCACCCAATTTTGTGTGAAAATAGTCACATAATTCTAGGCAGAGAAGGATAAAGGGAAATAAAAAGCTGTAATTGGCAAGGTTGCTGAGCTAACAGGATTAGATGGTGACCGAAAATTCAGAAACTGCACAATAGTCCTGCTAATCCACCCAGCAAGGTGCTGGACAGGCCAGGTGACCCGAAGCTGACAGGAAGATAAGGTCCTTTCCAGCTGTCCAGCTTGTTCCCTCTTAGACTGAACTGAGGGTGCCATCTTGGGGTCAATCACATAAGTGGTCAGCGTGTAGGACCAAAGTGAAGACCCTGAATTCGGGAGTCACTTCCAGTACTGGTATAGTTACATGCGAAGTCACTTCAGTCATGTCAGACTCTTTGTGACCTTATGAACGGTAACCTCCCAGACTCCTCTGTCCAAGGGATTCTCCAGCAAGAATACTGGAGTGGACTGCCATGTACTCCTCTAGGGAATCTTCCTGACCCAGGGATTGAACCCACACCTCTGATGTCTCCTGTATTGGCAGGCAGGTTCTTTACAACTAGCACCACCTGGAAAGTCCCTTGGTATAGTTAAAAAAGAAAAAAATAAAATAAAATAAGTAAAAAAGATAGGCTTTGGAACAAGAGAGGTCTGAGGACTAATTTATAATGAAGTCATAGCATAGTTTTAAGCTAAGTAACTGTCTGTTAGACAGCATTTGAATTTCAGGGGTGCAATCAACAATATTCTTATGTCTGTACAGCTATATGCATGAAGAAATACAGTATATGCTAATCTCATCACTCAATTAGAACGTGTGTACACTTGTATTTCCTAACTCATAGTATAGCATTATGATCCTAAAATCCACTCCAAGACTATAACATTGCGGTGCTTTAGTTAAAAGGGGGCAGATATTATTTTCAGTGGATGATGCCACTCCCAGCAGATCCCAGTCTCCGGCAACAGTTGTCAGCCAGGGAGCTTTTAAAGGGTTATATCACGACAAATGTAACGTAAGGAGATTGAAGGACTCTGGTTCTTAAGTGAAAGAGGAACAACTCCCCTGGGTATGAAATGGAGCCAAAATTACAAGGAAAAACGATGTGGAGTCATCAACCTGGGTACACTTGCCCCGATACCAATGGTGCTGTTATAAGAATAAGAATAGAGCCTTGTTCTGAGGTGTCAGCACCCTATGGAAACGTGTGAACTTTAAAGAAGATGTATTTGTTACAAAGAACATCACCAGAGATGCATTTTATTCCCTATACTGGATTTCGGGCACAGTGTTTAAAATTTTATATTTGTCTATTATTCCTAAACTTTTGTGGAGCCAAAGTGGCTTTCCAAAGACTTTCAAACCCGCAGATGAGTCTCTAGAGCCAAACATTGCTTTTAGCAGAAAGGGAATTTTAAACCACGGTCATATATCAAAGCTGGTGGATACTCAGATGTGAAATACCCACTGACAGCTTTTCCATTGTGTGTGTTCAAAACTGAGAGATACCCAAAGGCTATGGGTTCTGTAGTTTTTGTGTGGTTTTTTTTGGGTGTGCTTGCTTTTTAAATTTTGGGTGTGTTTGCTTTTAAGAATACTTCTGAAAAGGGGTCTATTATATGTGAATTACTCTGAAACTGTCTCTATTACAAGATGTCTTATTAGGCTGACAGGTACAAGTAGTTCTCAACTGTGTGTAACATTCTAAGGCTAACTGCAAAATGGGTAACTCTTTAATAATGACTATGCCTATGAATTAATTTCTCAAGAGTACTTGTTAAATATTTTATATAACCATGATTTACATGCTTCTATAAAATATAATTTGCATTTTATATAAAAATAAATAATTTATATTTTTATAAACTTTACATGTATCTAAGTATCCTCTGTTTTGATATATGACCATATTGCTCATGCTTAGTCAGTCAGTTGTGTCTGACTCTTTGCGACCCCATGGGTTACAGTACATCAGTCTTCCTATCCTTGACCATCTCCTGGAGCTTGCTCAAACTTAGGTCTATTGAGTCACTGATGCCATCCAACCATCTCATCCTCTGTCATCTCCTTCTCCTCCTGCCTTCTATCTTTCCCAGCATCAGGGTCTTTCCAACGAGTTATCTCTTGGAATGCCTTGGAGATGAGTAAATATCCCTACCTCATCTCTGTTGGTCCTAGTAAGCCCACACCAAAAGGAAAGTTTAAACTCTTTCAGGTGCAGTAAAACCTTAACCCCAACTTTCCTATTTTACAAATGACATAAATGAGTAGAGAAGTACTGGTGGTAAACCCCTTTCATTCTCTTTTAGAAGTGAAATAAGGATGCTTGAAGGTAATAGATATTTTATGATTCTGATTTGTGTGGTTCATTAATCCTTGCTCTCTAACTTATCCTGGTGGCTCAGATGGAAGAGAGTCTGCCTGCAATGTGGGATACCTGGGCTCTATCACTGGATTGGGAAGATCCCCTGAAGAAGGAACTGACAATCCACTCCAGTATTCTTGCCTGGGAAATCACATAGATGGAGGAGCCTGGCAGATTACAGTCCATGGGTTTGCAAAGAGTCGGACACGACTGAGCAACTTCACTTTCACATTCTCTGACTTATCCAGACCCTACTCTTTACTCTATATAGTACTTGTACACAGTGAAAGTGAAATTGTCAGTCGCTCAGTCGCATCCAACTCTTTGTGACCCCATGGACTGTAGCCTGACAGGTTCCTCTGTCCATGGCGTTCTTCAGGCAAGAATACTGGAGTGGGTTGCCATGCCCTCCTCCACGGAATCTTCCCAACCAAGGGATTAAACTTGGGTCTCCTGCATTGCAGGCAGATTCTTTACCTTCTGAGCCACCAGGGAAGCTACATATGTATACAATAAATATGCTGTAAATATATAGTATATATGCTACTTATATAGAGTAAATGATACTGATACCTCCAATAAGCTAAAGAAAAATATTATGGGAAAAGAAGAGAAACTCAACATGGGCATCTTTCCAGTATGGATGACAAGGAATACAATCTCTCTTTCCCTCTCAGAGGAGAGATTTGAGTACACATTTATATTCATGGTATGCTTTCAACTGCATTGTTAGAACACTCTTGATGTCATGTCCTGAAATGGCACTTTACCTCTTTGGCCTTCCTCTGAAAAACCAGTAACAATAGTCTCATCATGAGAAATACATTAGACAAGTCCTGACTGAGTGACATTTTCTAAAATGCCAGAGCAGTACTTTTCAAAACTTTGAATGTCATCAAAAACAAGGGAAATATGTAAAGCTATCATAGGCAAGAGATGTCTAAGGAATCATGAAAAGTGGATGTAATACTTGAGATTTTCAAACAGGAAGAGGACATTAGGTAAGAACCTAGAAAATTTGAATAAAGTATGAACTTTAGTTAATAATAATGTGTCAATATTTGTTATTTAATTGTAACAAAATCTTCATGCTAATATAAGATATTATCTTAGAGGTATTGGATATATGTGTTTTCTCTGTACTACTGAATAGTATTCTAAATACAATGGAAATATTGTTTCAATATTTCCGTAAATTTAAAGATGTTCAAAGATAAAGTTTATTAAAAAAAAAGGAAATCCAGGAATTCAGTAATGATAATATTTAAACAGAAGGGCAAAGGGAATCTCCAGCACAAAATAATGGAAAAAAGAAAAATTCCAAGAGGTATTAATACCAAGGAGGAGAAATTAATGGATTAAAACAAATGATTTGCATGTTTTTAAGTGACAGAGAAAAAGTCATGCTTCTTCTCAAGTATGTTGATGAAATAATGATTAATACAAAAAAGAGGCAATTATTCACTCCTAGAAAATAAAAAATGACTAGAAATGTAACTGAATTGTATTAAAACAAGATTATATTAAAAAAAAATGAGGCTACACTGTTTGAGGCATTTTGAGCTTACTTATTTACCACATGAAACAATACCCTGATGCAAATATTCACAAGAAATATTTGGTTAACAGGCTTCAGCACAAAGTCAGTTCTTAAGAGAGTGAAAAATCTGGCTTAAAACTCAACATTCAAAAAACTAATATCATGGAATTAGGTCCCATCACTTCATGGCAAACAGATGGGTAAGCAATGGAAATAGTGACAGACTTTCTTTTCTTGGGCTTCAAAATCACTGCAGATGGTGACTGCAGCCTTGAAACTAAAACATGCTGGCTCCTTGGAAGAAAAGCTATGATCAAACTAGACAGCATACTAAAAAGCAGAGACATTACTTTGCCTACAAAGGTCCATCTAGTCAAAGCTATGGTTTTTCCAGTAGTCATGTATGAATGTTAGAGTTGGACTATAAAGAAAGCTGAGTGCCAAAGAATTGATGCTTTTGAACTTTGTTGTTTGAGAAGATTCTTGAGAGTCCCTTGGACTGCAAGGAGATCCAACCAGTCCATCCTAAAGGAGATCAGTCCTGGGTGTTCATTGGAAGGACTGATGCTGAGGCTGAAATTCCAGTACTTTGGCCACCTGATGGGAAGAACTTACTCTTTGGAAAAGCCCCTGATATTGGGAAAGATTGAAGGCAGGACAAGAAAGGGATGCAGAGGATGAGATGGTTGAATGGTATCACAACCTGATGGACGTGAGTTTGAGCAAGCTCCAGAAGTTGGTGATGGACAGGGAAGCCTGGCATGCTGCAGTCCATGGGGTTGCAGAGTCAGACATGACTGAGTGACTGAACTCACTGACTTTCTAAGAGACACAGGAAACATTTACATGGAATAATGGGACAAGATCAGTAGAAAAATAACTTCTTCAGAGTTCTGTTCAGAGCACCTGCGCTCAGTCGCTAACTTGTGTCAGACTTTTTATGACCCCATGGGCTATAGCCTTCCAGACTCCTCTGTCCATGGATTTTCCAGGCAAGAATACTGCAGTGGGTTGGCATTTTCTCCTCCTGAAGATCTTCGTGAACCAGGAATCAGACCCAATTCTCTTGAATCTCCTGCATTAGCAAGCGGTTTCTTTACCACTGCAGCACCTGGGAAGCCTCTATTCAGAGACTGCCTTGTAAATGATGGAAATATTTTTAATGGTAATAATTCAAGGGCTGGAAATAATAGGATATCCATTTATTTTTTTACCACTTTCATGATGCCTGGAAGAAGGAGGTCTTAAGTTGGAAAATTGTTTGGATTCTTATATTGCACTGAAATTCTGATTCAACAAAATAAGGGAAAATGCTTAGCTCTGAATGATTGAGAAAAACTTACAAGAAGCCAGACATTAGGGACTGATGGATAGCTGCTGAGAAAATCAGCTTACAGTAAGACTGGATTAAATCCCAGTTCTAGAAAAAGAGCCAAGATTGTCTGAAGGATGTTAAACTTCATCACACCCCTGAGTAGTCTTCCTGAATTTTCAATTATATGGGGCTAGTCAGTACTAGAAGGGGAAAAAAAGGAAATTAAAACATGTTCATTCTGTGAGTAAAACTAAATAGAGTATGGAATTCTATACTTCAGAATAGCACATTGAGGGGTTCAGTAGACACTCTTCAAAGCAAAACACCAATTTTACTAAGAAAATTATTTAAAAACAATCCTCAAAATTGCTAGAAATTGTCTTAAGCATATACAATAAACACAGAAACATTCATTTGAGTAACTCTACTACATTTTGGTGGGTTTCCCAAATGTCTCAGTGGATATAGAATTCTCCTGCAATGTAGGAGACACGAGAGATGTGAGTTCAATCCCTGGATCAGGAAGATCTCCTGGAGGAAAGCATGGCCACCCATCCCAGTATTCTTGCCTGGAGAATCCCATCGACAGAGGAGCCTGGTGGGCTACTGTCCATAGGGTCGCAAAAAATTGGACATTACTGAAACGACAGGGCATGCACACACTACATCTTGGTAATAACAGAAAGAGTCTGTGACATTGAGCCATGACTTGCTTTGTTAGATGATATTATTAAATGTACACGTTCCAGGTATGTGTTATAGAAGCTCTCTGCTTTGGGCAGAAGCAGCCAGAAAGCTGAAGGCTCCCACTTTGTCCAGTTCCTAGTCTCAACCTTGGATTTCATCCTGGGAGGAAAAAGCTGGCAGTCGCATTTCCATAGCGTGAGGCCATGCCCTACAGGAAGAGCAGGTGCAGGTCCTCACTGTTGCAGAGCTGAAAGTATTGTTCCCAAGGGAAAGGAAGGCCAAAAGCATAAACAGCTCCAGGGATGCACCTGAGAGGATACACTTTATTTCGAACAGAACATGAACTCCTTGTCTAAAACTGCTGTTGACAACAATGGTGATATTGTGCATGCGTGCTAAGTCACTCAGTCAAGCCTGGCTCTTTGCGACCCCATGGACTGTAGCCTGTCAGGCTCCTCTGTCCATGGGATTCTCCAGGCAAGAATACTGGAGTGGGTTGCTATGCCCTCCTCTAGGAGATCTTCCCAACCCAGGGATCAAACCTGCATATCTTATGTCTCCTGCACCAGCAAGTGAGTTATTTATCTCTAGTGCCACCTGGGAAGCAAAGAATTTTGTAAGTCTATGACAAGCAAAATGGAAGAGCAGCTAAGAGTTTAATAGCAAGAACCAGGAAAAGGGCAACAAAGAGGAGCCCTTTGGGATCAGTCAACTCTGGGAAGTAGAAAGATGTGTGCTAAGCTGTACTCATATGTGCTAAGCTGTACTCATCCCTAGAGATTACTGCTGGGATCAGCAAGATATGAAGGAATTCCCTAGGCTGCACTCAGACCATCAACATGGGCAGGTGTGGGTGCAGGGTAGAGGGGTGGTTCACTGGCACAAGGAGCTTAAATACAATTCATACCAATCATCTCTTGCAGTCATGGAGAATGTGTGTATCCCCATTTCTGTGCCCTCGTAGAAGTAATTAGAGGCAGAACCTTTTAGGTATCAGGTCCCACCTAAACATAGAGCAAAAAAGTACAAATTCATTACTCAGTAATGGCAACTTACAAGTCACACAGATATCCAGTGGTAGAGGGCAAAAGTCTGACCACGTAAGGGGCTGCAGCACAGTCACTGGTCGATAGGTGGCTTCTACTGATGCAGGACCAATACCATAGGAAGCCAGGTTGAAAGATGGACAGGAGCAAACAAACATGAACAGGCACATCAGACGCCACACGTTTTGTGGAGGTAATATACTTTTCCAAATAAGTTCACCTAATTCACTGAACAAATACATGACCAAGTAAACAACACCAAGAGCAACTGCCAGGGAAGGGAATTAGAACTTCAATAACTACTGCTGTTACAATATATTACATATAAAGTCCATTCTTCAGCCCTTACAAAGGAACATGTAACTGTGACCCACATATGGGGGTAAAAAAAAAGAGAAATTAGCCTTGGAAGGGGCTCAGATGGTGAACTGAGAAAGCAAAAGCTTCAAACTAGCTACTGTAAACATGGCTTTAGAGTTAATAGGTGTCCACTATATACAACCTGGGGGCCAATTTACAGGGTCCATCTTTGCTTCATTTCTGCAGCAGCAAGTAATGGAATATTATTTGGACTGAAAAGAATAGAATACTGATATATGCTGCAACATTGATGTACACTGAAAACATAATGCAAAAAGAAAGACACTAGCCACAGAGAGACCATGTGTTGCATGAGTTTAATTCATATGAAATGTCCAAACTGCAAATATATAAAAACAGAGAGTAGATTAGTGGTTGCCTAAGGCTGGTACTTGAGGTAAAGTGTGAAGACTGATTACTAATGTGTTCGGGACTTCTTCCAGAAAGTACAGAACAGATCTAAAATTAGATTGTGATGATGTTTGCATACTCACGTGAATATGCGAATTGAACACTGAATTGCATAGTGTAAGTGGGTGAGTTGTGTGGTATGGAAATAATATCACAATAAAACTATTACCAAAATACAGACACAGACACAAGACAAGCACAAATGACCAAATGGAGAACTTCACAGCCAAGATTTTGGACTGGATTTAGGGTACCTGAAATTGTCTTTGTTTCCTGAAATAAATTGAATCAAGTGGAGTCACAATGCACCTGCTAATAGATTTTTACATGATGGTGGTCAGCCTCTACCCCAATACTCACCTATGACTTGTATTTGAGACTATGTTCACTGATTTACCGCTGCTACTAAACTGGGTTTCATCATGGCCACCTAAGTATTATGTACATCCTTTGAATGGTTACAGAAATTCATCGGTGCTGGAGATAGTCCCACATTTTCTCATTTACGCTGCATTCTGATTCAGTGGGGTATACTGTTAATGTATGATTTTCTTCCAACACACAAAGGTAATGCATTCTTTCAAATGGTGGTGTTGAACTTGAGTAAAAGAGAGGTCTGAATCCATGCCTTGACTTACTTGCCAGACTAAGCCTTGAAAGCACCCTCACTGATACCCTAGGCAACCTGATCCAGTGTAAGCAAAAGAGCCCTTGGGTTGCAAAAATAGACACCATTCTAATCTTTATGGAGAACCACAAAGACTTAAATAATACTACTGTTAATGGAGTGAAGAGTTTCACTCACCAGAATCCCAGAGGGACTCAATTCAGTGGAAAATGAGGCTGAGATTAGCACAAACTATATTTTTAAGAGGAATGCCTTAAGGAAGAAAGTATTGACTACAAGACCATCATGACAGTGAGGAGACACTGTGGGCTGAAGGTTGGTGGGCCTGGGGAGGGCAGAAGGGAATAGGGAGGGAGATTTTGGAGATGGGTTTTAATTTGGAGGATTTTAGTTGGCATAAAAAGGCATTAGGATGACCCAGCCTCATATCAGAACAAATTTCAGAACACACAAATAATTAAGGCTATAAAACTATTGGATTTCTGAAAATCAAGAAAATATATTATCTCTAATTTAAAAAAATACTTCTATGTACTGACTAATTTTAAAATGAGTTTCTGACTCCTAAACCTTAAATGAAATACTAGAGAAGTTTTCTTGCAAATTATTTGATGGATAATGAGGGATATATTCAGGTTCATAAATTAATATCAAATTTTAATTTTTCAAATAGAAAAATAGTGGGGGTTGGAGAGGAAAAGGAAGAACTATCACAGGAAAAGAAAAACAATGAGCAGCACATATTCTCTAAATCCATAATTCCAGACAATACTGAGATTGTACAAAGCTTGCAAGACTTTTTTTCCTAGAATTACCTCAAATTCTTCTCTGTCTCTTAATGTACCTAATTACAAAGCTTCAAATGAGAATCATCAAAACTTTTCTATAACTCTCTTTAAAGTCTTCTCCATATTGCTATGGTGTCTCTGCTATACACCACATTATAATTTTTTCAGTTATAAAATCCACACTACTAAAATATATATTTATTTAAATTATAAATTACTGTATTGCCCTCCTGATTTATTAAAATATCATTGTATAATACATCATGGCCTTTCTGACTTCCATATGCTACAGGACATAAATGGATTTTCTTCTTTGGGGAACCACTCTACAATTTAACTTATCAAAATATATTTTATTTATAATTCAATTATTTAACCAGTTGAAGGATACATATTATTTACCAAGGTACCAGCTGTGTATGTGAAATTTATTCTTGATCCCTTTTGCAATAGTATTTTACTGTAGAGTATTACTTCCATAGTATACCGTTAGTTTTGTTATAATAAATAATCACTGATATTTGATTATGAAAATTACATATTCCCTCTGTACAACAATGTGAAAATATGGCATAAAAATAAAATCACTTATATAGACATCTGGATTTTTGCTCATTTCTTCAACATACAAATATTTATTCACCACCTAGTATTATCCAGGCACAATTTTAAACACTGCAGCCTGTCACTGAACAAATGGACACAATTTTCTATCTACATCGTGCATTCACTACTGAGATAATAAAAATAATTCTGATGTATTAATAATTATTTGAATATTTTATTCCCATATTTAAAATATTGCTTATGTGTTGTATGTTAATGTATGCTACAATGGGAAATTTGGAATTTATTTACAAGATTGTAGAGCACTACATTTATTTTTCTTCTATATGCAGATTTCTAAAATTTTATTAATATCAGTATCTCATTAGAAAACTTATAATGCAAAATTGACTCATATTTTTCCTGAATATAGAAGCATAGTGTATCCAGTGTTCCTATGGACAATTGCCCCATGACCTTAGACTTCAATATGCCAAGAAAGATTTCCCACTTTTCTGAGAGTTATTAAATATAAATGGAGACAGTCCAAATGAAAGTAAATAGAAGAGAGATTGTCAAAAAGTGAGGCCTGTGAAGAAATCACAGCAAAAGATATTTTTTAGCTTTTTTAAATCTCATAAATCAAAGGAAGTGGTAAACCATTAATTCCAAAAGATTACATACAAATGATGTAATTCTATAAACTATAAAGAGGAAACTGGGATCCATGTATCAGACAGATTTCTATTAACAGTATAATTTAGGGACTGGCAAATATTTTACATAGTAGACCAGATAAGAAATATTTATGGGTCTTAAGGTCTCTGTCATAAGTACCCATCATTTTCATTGTACCTTGAAAGAAATCAACAACATGCAACCAGATGGACGTGGGTGTGTTCCAATAGGCCCATATTTACAAAATCAGATATTGAGCAGGATTTGGCCAAAAATCCAGAGCTTGCTAATCTCTACAGTCTGAATATACTTTGAACAGCACCTTTCAAGAGGTACAGTGGAAAGGTATATTTGAAGTCACTGATAATTGGTTATGTGTCAGATTTTCCATGTCAATAAGACCATTCTGTTTGTTCAATTCTTTTATTAATTAATACATGAAACATTTAACAATAACTTTGGACTCTACAGGAATATTAAATGAAACATTGTGATGTCTAGGGAGCTTTCTTCATCCTTAAGCATCATTTATTCTTTGTAATTGAGAAAGGAGCTTTTAAATAATGTCTCTTAAGTGTTTCAAAAAGGAAGATATTCTTCAACATACAGTAGGAAGCATACCACACCCCAGAGTGAGGCATAGACCCTAATCTACATTGACCTACATCATTAGAGGCTCTGAAGTCATATCCCAGTGTGATTATTATACATGTTCCCTATGCTCATGATTAATGGATACAGTATTTCAGCAGATGCTGCTCTGACTTTCAGCACTTAGAGATGGCAGATGGGTGACATAGAAAGAAAAAACAAAAGCCATAATTTTGTGACAGTTTCTAATCTTGGATCGTGATGTATCTGGTCTCAAAGAAGCAGATCTCACAACATTTCTCTTTCTTTTTTCTTTTATTATTCTGTTTCTTCCTTTATCCTTTCTCTTAAAAGTTGTCATGCTCTTAAAAGTAGGTGAAAAATATGTTAACATTGAAACTTAGGACATGAGATAGATTCTTAGAGCTAACAGTCCAAATTATGGGGTGGGGGGAGGTGGTGTGTAGATTATAGCACCTAGGCAACTGCTCTTCTGCACAGATTTTTCTCAAATGATAAATAAATTGTCCTTTCTTTTCTGGTGTGAACACATAGATGAATATTGACTTGGACAGGTGCTGGGCATGTCTTTAATTTCATAAATTGCATTGCATTCTGTCTTTACTGCCAGTAAAGTCCTTAACTCTTGTACAGTAAATCGTTTATTGCTTATTAAACAATAAAATCCAGAAATTAAATTGCTTTACAGATTAATGAATCTGTTAAAAATTCTGGGTAATTCTAAGTTTTCAAAGTCACTTATTCTGAATCCAATGTTACATATACAAGCAGTGAAAATAATATAATATTTCCTTTTCTCATTTAATCAGAAGGCTATGTTTTACATTCATTTAATATAACACTGTTTTGGATTGAATGTTTGCTCAAATACAATATCAGTATATGAAACAATGGTACCATATAAGTGAAAGAAGTCATACCTGCTTATCAAATCAGGTTTTGGGCAATAAACATAAATTTGTCAAGCTATTGCGCTTTGCATCATTATGGCTTGGAAGAAAAATCAATAATGCATTTGTAAGGGTAGCATTCACTGAAAGGAAACAAAGAAACAGTCCCTGTTGAGGCTGCACTTGAGGCAAACTCAAAATGGAAAATTATGAGAAAATTGAATGCAAACCTACAGCTTTATAGATTGAGAAGCTAATCAATGAGTTCTAGAAACTGTGCAAGTAAATAGATATATGGTTAGTCACTCAATCATGTCCAACTCTTTGCAACCCCGTGGCCTGTAGCCCACCAGACTCCTCTGACCATGGAGTTCTCCAGACAGGAATACTGGAAAGGGTAGCCATTCCCTTCTCCAGAGAATCTTCCCAACACAGGGATACAACCCAGGTCTCCTGCATTACAGACAGATTCCATCTATATTATACTGGGTGTAGCACACAAAATAGAAATTTATCTCTTACATTTGTAAATATATTATGAAAATGCTTTTTAAAAGTTTAGCTATTAAGCAACTCCCCTTCATGGATCACAGTCTTGTCATGGCAAAGGGGCTTTTGTAACTCCGTGAAGCTATGAGCCTTGCAAGGCCATCCAAGATGGATGGGTCATGGTGAAGAGTTCTGAAAAAACCTGATCCACTGAAGGAGGACATGGCAACCTGCTCCAGCCTGTACTCTTGCCTGGAGAACCCCATGGACAGTAGAAAAAGGTAAAAAGATATAACACTGGAAAATGACACACAGAGCCACCCCCATTCCCCCACCCACCCATCCACCCCCAGTTGAGAAGATGTCCAGTATGCTACTGGGGAAGAGCGGAAGGCAATTACTAACACCTCTTGGAAGAATGAAGTGGCTGGGCCAAATCAGAAATAATGCTCAGCTGTGGATGCGTCTGGTGATGAAAGGAAAGTCTGATGCTGTGAAGAACAATATTGCATAGGAAAATGGAATGCATGAATCAAGCTAAACTGGACATGAATTTGAGCAAACTCCGGGAGACAGTAGAGGACAGAGGAGTAAGGCATACTGCAGTTCATGGAGTGGCAAAGAGTTTGACATGATTTAGTGACTGAACAACAACAATTAAACAACTGTTGACAGTTTCTTTGTGGATACTTGAATTAGATCATATAAAAACTAGCATCGTTTTAAATGTTTTTAGATACAAGTTGGGGAATGATCATTTTTGATGTTACCCAGTGTTTGCAAAACATGTATTTGGAAAGGGATATTGCTTCATTTGGGCTTCCTAAGTGGCACATTGGTAAAGAATTCACCTGCCGATAAGGAGACCAAGATACTCAGGTTTGGTCCTTGGTTTGGGAAGATCCCTTGGAGGAAGAAATGACAATCCACTCCAGTATTCTTATCTGGGAAATTCCATGGACAGAGGTGCTTGGAAGGCTACAGTCCATGGGGTTGCAAAGAATTGGACACAGCTAAGCATGTTGATGTTGAAGCTGAAACTCCAATATTTTGGCCACCTGATGCGAATAGCTGACTCATTTGAAAAGACCCTGATGCTGGGAAAGATCGAAGGCAAGAGGAGAAGGGGACGACAGAGGATGAGATGGTTAGATAGCATCACCGATTCAATGGACATGAGTTTGGGTAAACTCTGGGAGTTGCTGATGGACAGGGAGGCCTAGTGTGCTGCGGTTCATGGGGTCGCAAAGAGTTGGA
Organism: Bubalus bubalis; assembly: GCF_019923935.1. Taxonomy (NCBI): domain Eukaryota; kingdom Metazoa; phylum Chordata; class Mammalia; order Artiodactyla; family Bovidae; genus Bubalus; species Bubalus bubalis. The sequence continues at coordinate 51,060,608 of NC_059175.1, read as the reverse complement.
CATGACTGAGCGACTGAATTGAACTGAAGGATGCTCTAACTATATATATATATATACACACACACACTATTGCTTCACTTAGGCTTCCTTTGTTACTCAGTGGTAAAGAATCTTCCTACCAACGCAGGAGACACAGGAGATGGGAGTTCAACTCCAGGGTCAGGAATACCCCCTGCAGTAGGAAATGTCAAGCCACTCCAATATTCTTGCCTGTAGAATCACATGGACAGAGGAGCCTGGAGGGCTACAGTTTATGTTCCACTCTTGGAACATGACTGAAATGACTGAGAATGTACGTACTGCTTCATTTGGAGTCAGATTAAATGAGGAAAGAAGGAAGGGGGGGGAGGAAGGAAAGGAAGAAAAGAAACTTAAAAGTTAGCTTCATTATTATCAGAACTGTTCTGGAAGTAGAGTTATCTTGGAAGTCTTTACAACCAGACCATTATCCTAGTAAGTCCAGAAATCTGTGTATTTGGAACATTGCCTGATATTGCCAAACTAAATACATTGTAAGTGAACATATGGATTTGCAATCTCATTCAATGTATATTGACAACATGTAGCCCCTTATTTTCTCAAACCTTTATTTACGAATTTTTGATTAGTAATCTTAAAATAGTTTAAAAATATGTAAAGTTGATTTATTTGACTTGACAAAACACAGAGACTGTACATCTTTTATTATTTGTAAGGTACTTGGTTTTTATTTATAATTAATCCTCCTTGTTCTTGTCCATTTTTCAATGGGACCAAGCAAATTACCAAAACCTTGCTTTCTTAGCCAACAGACATTTACTGCCTTACATTTCTGGAGGCAATAAATCTGAGGTTGAGGTGCTGGTAGGGTTGGCACCCCATGAGGATTATGAGGAATAGTGCTACATACCGCTTTCCACAGTTAAGTTTCTTGTTATCACAGGAGCTCCTTGCCTTACAGATGACATTCTCCTCTTGTCTTCACATCCCCTTCCCTTTGTGCCTGTCTGACTCTGTGTCTACAATCCCCCTCTCCTTTTTTTTTTTTCCCCCCTTAAGGATACCATTCATGTTGGACAGAAGTGTTATTTGCTCATCCATGTTCGACTCTTTGCAACCGCATGGACTCTAGCCCTCCAGGCTCTTCTGTCCATGGGATTCTCCAGGCAAGAAGACTGGAGTCAGTAGCCATTCCCTTCTCCAGGGGATCTTCCCAACCCAGGGATCAAACCTGGGTCTCCTACATTACAGGTGAGTTCTTTACAACTGAGTCACCAGGGAAGCACCTTGTCAGATGAAGGCCAACCCTGATGACCTCATTTTAACATGAGTGATGATGTGAGGACTCTATTTCCAAATGAGGTCACATTCTGAAGTTGTGAGGGACTTCAGTATATTGTTTTAGGAAGGGCACACATTTCAACCCATCACAGGACAACATATCTTTTTTTTTTTTTTTTGCTGTTACTTAAATTTTAGGGCTTTTCTGGTACTATATAACATTGGTCAGGTGTGTTGTAAATGTTATTTCCAGATTGGCACATGTGTTTTGGTTAGTTTATGAAATATTATGACAGTAGAAATTTCAGACTTGTGGTCAAATTTGTTATTCTTTTCTAAGACTCCTGTGTGCTCTGTACATTTTCTGACGTTCTCATCTGGTTCTCATTTCCTTTTAATGTCAGTCTTTGAGCTTCTTGGAATGTATTTTAATGTACATACAAAATGTAGAGTATTCAGCTACATTTTATCCAGTAGACATGCCAATCGTCCTAATATCTCTTTTAACTAATGCACATAACAGTGTTATATAAGAGCTAGTATTTGTTGAATCTAACTGCCTTCTGGGCACTCATCCAAAACTTTATATTATTAATTACTAACCAAAACCCCTAGTTTTTTATTGTTCTTATTTTACAGACAAAGACATGAGACACAGTGGGAATCAGCCTGCCTATTCTAAGGGCTCCATACCTCTCTTGGCTGTAGTTGGGAAAAATCCAAGAACTCTTCATGCTTCAGAAAAGAATATCCCTCCCATAGTCTTTACTAAAAAACTACCACATATCGAGTAGATAATTCTTTGTTATGCCTATGCATCTCTTTCCTATTCTTCCACTGTGGCATCAATTCCACATAGTGTAAGAGGCATTACTACCAAAGTTATATGTAGCTTATTAGAAATAAAATCCTGAAGTTAGAGGACTAAAGATTTCATACATGAGACTTCTGGCATCACTTAGATGGTAGGAGAGACAACTGGGAGGAAAAGTTTCTCCTGTTTACTTTCCCTGGCCTTGGCTTGTGGATGGTACTCACTTCTTCATCTTCATCCAGCTGTCTATTCTACTGATGCAGCCTCCTGAAAGTCGTGTCCAAATGCATGAGGTATGTCAGAGCTAGCCCTTTGGTTACGCTATAGTACCACATCTCTGCTCTTTTTGAAATCAATGTACTTTACAGGCTTAAGAATTTGACGAGATCAATAGGCATTAGGCTATGGTTAATATAAAGAGCCTCAATCTTATGTGATATTTAAATGTAAAAATTAATTACTTTTATAAAAGGAAGGAAATTATACACTAAAGACCCTGATATATAACAATAATTCACAAGAAATTCAAAATAATAAGCAGGAAGAAGATATGAAACACAAGGAACAAATAATTATGTAAAGGGTACTGGCCTTAGTTAGTAAACAACTATACACCATGACCTGTTTTCCCCATGGGTCCACAAGAAAATACACATGAAGATTTCTTTCACTATGCTCTTTGTAACCAATGGAAGTAGGTGCATAACTGTGCATCACTACATCAGCACGGACATAAAATATGTTACAGGCATAAGATGAGATACGGTAAAACAATCAGAAGTAATGAACTAGATTTACATGCAGCAAAATGACTAGATCTCAAAAAGACATGCTGACTGAAAAAGTATGAAATAGAAAAATATTTTTAACAAAAATAATGTCTGCAGTATTAGGAATATAAATAATCAACATGACTTGGTGACTGAACAACATGACACCATCATTTTTATGATATCATAAATCTAACATAAAAATATTATAAAATATTTAAATATAAAGCCATATTATTATAAAATATTATACATTATGTAAAATATGATTATATTTAATATATAATCTATACATAATAATCTATTTATATAATCTATATATTTATATATAATATATAATCTACATATAATCTATAATATATATAATATATAAATAATATTATATAAAATATAAAATATTATAAACACAAAAGTCCTATCTAAAGCAAGGGCTTCTCTGGCGGCTCAGCTGGTAAAAAGTCCGCTTACAATGCAGGAGACCCTGGTTTGATTCCTGGGTTGGGAAGATCCCCTGGAGAAGGGATGGGCTATCCATGCCAGTATTCTTGGGTTTCTCTGGTGGCCCAGACAGTAAAGAATCTGCCTGCAATGCAGGAGACCTGGGTTCAATTTCTGGGTTGGGAAGATCCCCTGGAGATGGAAATGGCTATCCACTAAATGGCTACCCATCTAAAGCAAAGTATGGAAAGAGGATTGGAAGGGCATACATAATACATACTCTTGAGAAACCGTTTCTACACATATGGAGACGTGGAAGATGGATGAAAGGAAATCATATAAAGAATAAGAGGCATTGCATTGAGCACAGATGCCAGTAAGCCATGACCTGAAGTATATGATCAACTCAGTTTTGTACGCCTGGGATCTGACAGAAAGAACTAAGTAGATAAAAACTCATCATGTGGGCAACTCAAGCCTGGAATCCAGCTGTTAGAGATGGAGTGGTATTATTGCTGGAGAATGTCATCCTGAGTGATGACACAGATGACAAATGATGACAGGCTGTGAAAACCTTCTCTAATAATACATCTTATGTCACATTAGGATCATAATATATTTGGAAGGGATTGTAGCATTCATTGATCAGTGTTTTTTCAGTAACTCTCTTAAGAAAATGAAGGTTTCATACACTGGTACTGTATTGTTTTTAAATGTATAAACACATCACTGTCTCTGAGAATTATTTTTAGATTTTACACTGTATAATTTGAGCAACATTTATAAATTTTGCCAAGCAATTAACAGAATATTTTGAGTCAAATGCTTGACAAAAGAAGTATCATTAAAACATGTGGGAAAATGCTGCCTACTTTACAAGGATCTGATTTTTCACACTTCATATTTTTGTTTATGATACTTAAATTTGAAGGAGACAATTCTCCAGGCACCTTTTAAGTTTCTGCTAATGAGGTACTGACTATCCTCGAGTTCTGAACCATCTTTTCAAGGATGCAAGATAGAGAACAGGTCTTTCACTGGAAGAAAACACAGTTCTACTTCAAGTCTTGGGAGACAGAGATAATATCTCTGCCCAGAGCAAAAGTCAGGCCTGCTTACTGTCCTTTATCAATGATTCAGGTTCCTCTCCTGTAATTCAACACAGGGTGTTTACAGGTGTCACTTGGTCCTTTCTGCATCACCTTATGGGATTCAAGGGCCAGGAAGAACAAGAACAAGAAAATGCTGCTACACTGGCAACTGCTGTCACTGTGAATCAGGAAGTACATTGTCTCTGACCCGTGAGTCCCACGCCGTCTACCAGCATCCTTGAAATTGGCTGGCTAACTTGTTAGCTTGCAAGCAGGGTAAAATCTCACATAGTTTTCAACAGTAATCAAGAGGAAAACTATCGGACACACTCTGTGCTGTGAAGTTTTGACTCTCTGACGATGTCACAAACAAGTACTGTATATTTTATTTATTGAAGACTTTGGAAGAAAATCCTCAGATTACCAGAGGGGCACAGACAAGGATTTGCCACAGATAGCTGAGATACTCAATTGTATCATGTAACCTGAGTACTTCAGGATGTTGTCTGAACCATTATATATTTGTTATTTTCTTGAATGGTGGGTGATGGTAATCACTCATTACCCTTTTCCCATGATCTCGTTTAGCAACACCACTATAGAGGTAACATTTGTGTTACAACTCAATGTGTGTGCATGTGTGCATGCACATTCTTGTCCAATGCTTTGCGACCTCATGGACTATAGCCCATCAGGCTCCTCTGTCCATGTGATTTCCCATGCAAGAATACTGGAGTGGGTTGCCATTTCCTTCTCCAGAGGATCTTCCCAACTCAGGGATCGAACTCCTGTCTCCTGCCTCGGCAGGTGGACTCTTAACCACTACTGCCACCTGGGAAGCCCCAGAAACACCACCATAGAGGCAACATGAATGTTACAACTCAGTCGCTTGTCAAAGTATTTTCTAGAATGACAATGGTAATCTGACAAAGTAAGAATACTGATAAAATGGAGTTGGAGAAAAGAGAAATATACCTTTCTAGAGTCCCCTTATATTCTACAATAACTGAAATATTAAAAGGTTAGGTAAGAGGAGTATGGATCATATGCAGCTGCCTCCTCATTTTTCCAGACACTAAGCCTTTAGGCTATGATCATAAATCCAGGAACATTCTCTATACTTTGTTGAATAATTCAATTTGAGTTTCACTACATATTTGGTGCTCTTGGTTACAAGTGAATTTTTCATTTACATAATCACATTCTGCCCACTTGAATATTCCCTATGCAGTTGCACTTTTATATAATATACTTGTTCACCATCTGTCCTCAATTTTGGTCAAGAGATGCTTCATATTTTTCAACACTTTGCATGGTAATTGTGCCACCCCAAAAGTCATTTTTGTTAATACACTTCTTGCTTATGTACTATCAGTATGACACTTCAGGCTCTCACTAACTGAAAGATGGCTTGCCTTTAGAAGCGCTATATCCACCTATCAGAACCAAAGAGAATGTTTCTACAAGCCATCAAAAGTATATTTGAAAATTTGCGTGCATGCATACACACATATATTACAATTGTTTTGAAGACATTGAAAGAAATACATGAGTTTGGGTATGTAAACATACACACATATGTATCGATTATATATTTCCACTCTAGATTTTATTTTAAAGTTATAATGAGATATAAAAATAATTTCATATTATATTTTTAATTTTTTTCGTTAGGTCTTTCTCTATATGATTATAATAAAGACTACTGTATTTAGTGATCATTCAAGTATTAGGTAGGGTCAGTATCTCTGCTATTTCTTTTTTCTGGTAAGGTGAAAAGAAAATTAAATGTACATGTTAGGTCAAAATTTTTTTGTTCTTTAAAAAAAAAAAAAACGATTCAACTCAACTGAATTACTTTGTTCAGTTTCTCCTAATAGATTTTTGATATGAGAAATTTTTATATGCTTGAGAGTCTTTTCCCTTAGGACAAGGATCTAGTTTTCCATTTCAAAAAGAAAAGCATATATGTATGTGTTATGTATGTGTGTGTGTTTGTGTGTGTGAGTGTATGTGTATATATATATATATATATATATATATATATATACAGAGAGAGAGAGAGAGAGAGAGAGTCATTTGTCCTTTTTGATGCATTCATGTGTCTACACAAACACACACACACTGTCTCTCTCAAATATTTATCTCATTAAATTTAGCAGTTTTAACTACTTTTCCAACATAAAAATATCTATAGAGTCAGTTATTTTCCAATTGCATGTTTACATGAATCATCAACCCAAACATAAACCAACTTAAACAAAAAAGTCAGTATAAATTATCTAAATCTTACTCTTAAATTTACTGTAAATATTTTATAATCTAGATTAATTGTATAGCCTATTATTATCTTCCTCTGCCCTCCTACCCAACTCCTAACTGAATTTAAAACCTCTTTCAAATACTAAGCATGTATAGCTATCCAAGCTTAGCAGAGTTCAATCAGACTATTTAGCATAATAATTAGGTAAACTTTCTAGCCTTGATATTAAAGAACCATATAGTTTATCAGAGTTTTTTAGTTAAAACCTGGACAGGATTACTTATTCTGTGACTTTCTGGCTGTGTAATTTCATGAATGATTTTTACTCTTTCTCAGCAAATTTCTCTAAATATCCATTTCTTTTCTTTTCTTTGATGCTTTTTTTTTTAAGTTTTTATTTATTTATTTATTTTACTTCACAATATTATATTGGTTTTGCCATACATTGACTTGAATCCACCATGGGTGTACATGTGTTCCCCATCCTGAACCTCCCTCCCACCTCCCTCCAAATCCCATCCTTCTGGGTCACCCCAGTGCACTAGCCTCAAGCATCCAGTATCGTGCATCGAACCTTGACTGGCAACTCGTTTCATATATGATATTATACATGTTTCAATGCCATTCTTTGAAATCATCCCACCCTCGCCCTCTCCCACAGAGTCCAAAAGACTGTTCTATACATCTGTGTCTCTCTTGCTGTCTCGCATACAGGGTTATCATTACCATCTTTCTAAATTCCATATATATGCATTAGTATACTGTATTGGTGTTTTTCTTTCTGGCTTACTTCACTCTGTATAATAGGCTCCAGTTTCATCCACCTCATTAGAACTGATTCAAATGTATTTTTTTTAATGGCTGAGTAATACTCCATTGTGTATGTGTACCACAGCTTTCTTATCCATTCATCTGCTGATGGACATCTAGGTTGCTTCCATGTCCTGGCTATTATAAACAGTGCTGCAATGAACACTGGGGTACACGTGTCTCTTTCCCTTCTGGTTTCCTCAGTGTGTATGCCCAGAAGTGGGATTGCTGGGTCATAAGGCAGGTCTATTTCCAGTTTTTTAAGGAATCTCCACACTGTTCTCCATAGTGGCTGTACTAGTTTGCATTCCCACCAACAAACAGTGTAAGAGGGTTCCCTTTTCTCCACACCCTCTCCAGCATTTATTGCTTGTAGACTTTTGGATTGCAGCCATTCTGACTGGCATGAAATGGTACCTCATTGTGGTTTTGATTTACATTTCTCTGATAATGAGTGGTGTTGAGCATCTTTTCATGTGTTTGTTAGCCATCTCTATGTCTTCTTTGGAGAAATGCCTGTTTAGTTCTTTGGCCCATTTTTTGATTGGGTTGCTTACCTTTCTGGAATTGAGCTGCAGGGGTTGCTTGTATATTTTTGAGATTAATTCTTTGTCCATTGCTTCGTTTGTTATTATTTTCTCCCATTCTGAAGGCTGTCTTTTTACCTTGCTTATAGTTTCCTTTGTTGTACAGAAGCTTTTAATTTTAATTAGGTTCAGTCTCTACTACAAAGACACAGTCATCAAGACAGTATGGTACTGGCACAAAGACAGAAATATAGATCAAGGGAACAAAATAGAAAGCCCAGAGATAAATCCACACACCTATGGACACCTTATCTGTGACAAAGGAGGCAAGAATATACAATGGAGAAAAGACAATCTCTTTAACAAGTGGTGCTGGGAAAACTGGTCAACCACTTGTAAAAGAATGAAATGAGAACATTTTCTAACACCATATACAAAAATAAACTCAAAATGGATTAAAGATCTAAATGTAAGACCAGAAACTATTAAACTCCTAGAGGAAAACATAGGCAAAACACTCTCCGTCATAAACCACAGCAGTATCCTCTATAACCTACCTCCCAGAATATTGGAAATAAAAGCAAAAATAAACAAATGGGACCTAATTAAATATCCATTTCTGATAAAGTAACAATTTAGTAGTCATGCCAAATGTCACTGTAAGAGAATGTACACAAATAGATGACCACATTCTACAGCACACAGTGAACTGTCAAAAAAGGGTAATTGTGGTTTTTTTAATACTAAATTTAAATTACGTCCACAGGAACAGTTATCCAAAACAACATCAACATAGCATAAGTTCTCATTCTCTCTACTTTTTTCTCTTTTTTTTATTATGATTTCTTCTGAGATTATGTGGGTTGTTCTTATTTTAGAAATCTGCTACTTCTCTTCACTACTCTGTGGGCTTCTTCCCTGAGGAGAGGAGAAGATCCTGGTCTAAAAGAACAAATCCAACTAATTTCACTACTGTTTGCTTTTCACCACTAGCTTTCAGCATTACCTTTCCTTTGTTTAATATTTACTATATGAAGGATTACATATTGTCTCTTAAGAGTAGTTCAATAAAGCCAAGAACACGTGCACAAACATGAAACTACTAAGCTCTGAAATAGTTATTTTATTTTTGCTTTTATTTTTCTATTAAATAATATATATTCATTTTAGAAATTTTAGAAGCATAGTAAAAAGCAGAATATATAAATCTATAAATCATTCTTATAATCTTATTATGCAGAGTAAACCAATGCTAACTAGTTTTTAGGAGTTCTAGAGTTTTGGATATTGCCATTTTATTAAATGCTATTTCCTATGTATTTTAAGCTGGTTTAACTGGGTACCACTCATCAGGAGAAAATACCTTTAAATAAGGTGGAATTTGATTAAAAAATCTTATAGATTTTTATATATTTTTTAAAGAGATTTTCTTTTAATGATACTATTTATTTTTATAAGTAAGTCAACTGAGTCACCAAGGGATTAAGAGATGCTCTCAGAGTCTACACACAGAGTAAGTTGTGAGATAAAACAAAAGAAAATAAAATTCAAGTTGCACTGAAATCTTGGCTTTTCTATCCATTAACATTAAGCTTCCCGGAAGAGGAGGAAGACAGGGGCAGGGTGGACAGAGAGAGAATAAAGACATTGTTTTGGAAGAATAGTATAGACTATATTGTAATGTTAAAAAAGTGCCAGGGGTGGCTTATGAGCAGTGTGGTAGGCTAATTAGTAATAGTGTTAGTAGCATAGTCGTATCTGACTCTTTGACCTCATGGACTGTAGCCCACCAGGTTCCTCTGTCCATGGGATTCTTCACGCAAGAATACTGGAAAGGGTTGCCATTTGCTTCTCCAGGGTATCTTCCCAACACAGGAATGGAACCCAGGTCTCCTGCATTGCAGGTAGTTTCTTTAGCTTTTGAGTTACAGGGAGGCCCCTGCACTGGCTGTTTGGGTTGTTTGCCTATATGACCTGAGGGCCCATTTCAAGCTCAGCTCTAGCTCTTTTCTGATTGGCTGGGATGTGCTATGGACTGATTTATAAGGACTCTATCAGTTGATTACTCTTTCTGAAGTTAGCCAAACAAAGACTTTGAAAAGCATCTCATGTCCAAGAGAGGCAAACTTGGATATTTCTTCTCCTCCAGAATGTTGGGTGGTATCTCTAGCAGTTGACTCTAGTTTCCACAAGAAGGGCAGCTTGGTTCCAGCTTGAACTCATCACCCAGCCCCAGAACTTTAGAAATAGTACTCCACACTGTCCAGCACATTTTGTCAGTAGTGGCTTTTATGTTTCTTTAGTATACCCAAGAGTTGGACTGTGAAGAAGGCTGAGCACCAAAGAATTGATGCTTTTGAACTGTAGTGTTGGAGAAGACTCTTGAGAGATCCTTGGACTGCAAGGAGATCCAACCAGTCCCTTCTGAAGGAGATCAGCCCTGGGATTTCTTGGGAAGGAATGATGCTAAAGCTGAAATTCCAGTACTTTGGCCACCTTATGCGAAGAGTTGACTCATTGGAAAAGTCTCTGATGCTGGGAGGGGTTGGGGGCAAGAGGAGAAGGGGATGACAGAGGACGAGATGCCTGGATGGCATCACTGACTTGATGGATGTGAGTCTGAGTGAACTCCAGGAGTTGGTGATGGACAAGAAGGCCTGGCGTGCTGCGATTCATGGGGTCGCAAAGAGTCGGACACAACTGAGCGACTGAAATGAACTGAACAGGACTGAGTATACCCAATTAGTTTCTCCACTTTTCCACTTTGTTATCACTTCCCTCCATTGAATTCCCTCTATTTCAAATATGCTAAGTGTTTTTTGTCTTCCTGGTTGGATTGCAAATGATACAATGATTTCTGAAATCTTCCTTTCTATGTGACTTCTGTATGGTATAAAAATATATCATTTTATATGTGACTATTTCTTAATATTATAAAAACATATCATTAGTCTTAGGGAATATACTATTCTGCATTTGATTTTGTCTTCAGAGCTCTAAAGAATTGTTTATACATATAAAATATATCTAACTATAGAAAATAATCACGAAGGATTCAATTTCTAAAGAAAAGAACTCTAAAGGTGATTTCTTAAATTGGTAAGTAGTTTAACTGTCCTGAGAATTAAAAAAAAAAAGAAGAAACATTAACAATGAAAAATGTTGCATATTCTGATAGTTGCTACTTAAAAAAATAAAGTAGTAAATTTTTCTTTCGCTTTTCTGTTGTTTTGGGGTAGAGAAATGTTGTGGTTTCCACATAAGGAATTAGTGTATATATAAGCATTCTACTTGAAAACACATTCTAGCAATTTCTTTCTTCGTAGTGGCCCACAAGAGAAAAATCCAAGATACTAATAAACTGTATGCCCTCTCTTAAAGGGAAATCAAGTACACGTGTCCAAATCTCTCATTTAAAAATAAGAAATAAAGTGGTTCCCAAAGAAAATAGCCCAGTGGGTTTGAAAACAAAGAGTGGAAGATTTTGCAGCCTTACAGATTTGCTGCAGTGGCTGTGAATCTCTGGAGAGCAATCTTGAGGCTAACAATCCAGGAACAAAGAGGTTTGAAGTTTACATCTTGGTTTCAGTCTATAAATCCCAGGGTAATCTACATTCTCTTTTAACCACCCAGATAAACACCCTTTTATTTACATAGATTCTATTTGATAGCCTTCAAACACTTATCAAGTCTTAATGCTCTTGATAATATTGACAACATGACTTTCAGTTATCTCCAAGGACTGCCTTTTATACACAGACTTGGGTGTGCCATGCATTTTAACCACAAGATCACATTGTCTGTTTCTATAATAGTTATGTTTACAGCATACAGCTTTGTTCCTTGGATGGTTTAATTTCATTTTCGATTGTCATTTATTCTTAATGAGTTTAGAACATTCACATAGCTACAAGCATATATTTTTACTCAGCTTCAGAAATGTATATGAGAATAAGATTAGAATCTGCATTATACAATTAGTAGCAAAAATGATGTTATATTGACATCAACTGTTTCACAGCAACCTTTCTTAAAATTGGTTTTATTTCTTTTTGTACATTCTATTCATAAAACAGCCAGTTCAGTTTATCCACATGAGCTGCAGTATTAGGATAGTATATGTCACCTTTGATTGACCAATTAGAAATGCACCAAAATTGATTATCAGGGCTGACTTAGTGAAGTGAAGTGAAGTCGCTCAGTCGTGTTCGACTCTTTGCAGTCCTATGGACTGTAGCCTACCAGGCTCCTCCATCCATGGGATTTTCCAGGCAAGAATACTGGAGTGAGTTGCCATTTCCTTCTCCAGGAGATCTTCTCAACTGAGGGATTGAACCCGGGTCTCCCGCATTGTTCAGTTCAGTTCAGTTCATTTCAGCCGCTCAGTCATGTCTGGCTCTTTGAAACGCAGAAGCTTTACTATCTGAGCCACCAGGGAAGTCTAGGGCTGACTTAAATCACCTTTTATTGGTATTATACCTTTGGGCTGTGACTAAGATAAACAGAATTTGGGCTCCATTACTTTTCCTTCAGTGTAATAGCCATAAATATGTTACCACACATGGCAGAAGGGATTTTGTAGATGTAATTAATGTTGCTCATCATTTAACTATAAAATAAAAAGGATGCCTTGGATTATATTATAGGGATAGCCATTATAATCACATAAGCCCTTAAAAGCAGATTTTTCTTCCCTCTCAGTGTTGAAAAGGAAATCTGATAGATATGGCCAAAAAGTAAATCAGAGAGATTCAAAGAATCAGGATACCATGTGCCAATGTTGTTGCGTAGATGAAAGGAGGGCAAGTATCCAGGAAATGGGAACAATGAAGGACTGAATTCTACCAACTACAAGTAGAGCTTAGGAAGAGAATTCAAGCTTGAGAGGAGAAGCATAGCTCTGGTTAATATCTTGCTTTTAGTCCTATGATCTTAAAAAAAAAAAAAAACAAAAAAACTTTGTATTTTATATTGGGGTATAGCCAATTAACAATGTTGATAGTTCCAGGTGAATGGCAAAGGGACTCAGCTATACACTTAAAAGTATCCATTCTCTCCCAAACTCCTCTCCCCTACAGGCTGTCATATAACATTGGACAGAGTTCCCTGCGCCATACAATAGGTCCTTGTTGGTTATCCATTTTACTTACAGCAGTGTGTGTACGTGTTCAGTCATGTCCAACTCTTTGTGACCCCATGGACTGTAGCCCACCAGACTGCTCTGTCCGTGGGATTTTCCAGGCAGGATCACTGAGGTGGGTCACCATTTTCTTCTCCAGCAGTGTGTACATGTACATGATCCTATGATGCTTTAAGCACAGTATTAGCCACACCATACTGGACTCCTGCCCCACACAGCTACAAAATGATAAATGAGTGTTGCTGTAAGCCACTGCATTATGGTAGTATACTATGAGGCAACTGGTCACTAACACAGTGACTCACACCATCTGCATTCAGCTCTGTTGAAGCATCTGCAACACTTATTTTAATGCTAGTGGATTTTTCCATCATTACTGCTTTTAAGACTTGATTGCTAAGTGTGCTTTGCTGTTGTTTGATTGCTTGTTTGTTTCTTTTACCAAGAAATAAGAAGCAGTGCATTCTGGTGGAGTGAGAGGTGAGGGTTATAATGGCTCATATTAGGACTGTCTCTGTTTTGCTTCTGTTTGTAAACTCATTCAAGTCAGGGAGCCTCTCTGGATCACCATTCCATCACCAGTACATAAAGAAAGGTTGTTCTGATTTTCATGTCAGTGTTAAGGTGCTATGATATTTATGAAACTTCTTGAATATACTGGATTACTTTCCAGTAGCTTTGAAAAATATAAAAAGCATTTAAGACATTTTTGACACATTCATTAATTTAAATAAGTACTTAAAAATGCTTAATGAATGAGAACACAAATCAAGTTCTGACATGTGTGCTGCAGAATCCAAGGACTATTCTACTCCCAAGAAAGTATATTATCCTTATAGGTTATTGGCATTTGATTTAAAAACCTGGGCATAACCCAGTTCTGATACAATGAGTTTAAATATTATTCATTTTAAATCCATAAATGTTAATGAGTACTTAAATGCTGGGCAGCATAAGAACCAACAAAGATAAATGAGACAAACCCCTGATCTTGAGGTTACAGCATGGAAGGTAAACACTTATGCACACTAATGAGCGTAATAGTAATAATAATGTTAATGCCAATAATAGCTTTAACTCAGATGGTAAAGAATCTACCTGCAATGCAGGAGACCTGGGTTCGATCCCTGGGTCGAGAAGATCCTTTGAAGGAGGGTACAACAATCCACTCTAATATTCTTGCCTGGGGAATGCCATGGACAGAAGAGTCTGAAGGGCTACAGTCCATAGGGTTGCACAGAGTCAGACATGACTGAAGTGACTTAGCATGCATGCATGCTAATAATAGCCAGTTCTCTTAAGTACTTTTTATGCACCAAATTTTTTAGTTACTCTACCTTTTAAACCTTATAATAATTAAATAAATTTAAATACTATCATTATTTACACATAACATATAACAAAACAGCAGTATAAGTCATCCAAATCTTTTGTCCACAGTCATATATCTAGAAAACAATGGAAAATATTTTTATATCTACCACCTGTGTCTTCATTTGTTTTTTCTAAGAAGCATAGGTCAAATATATCTATTTAATATATGTATTCAGATATATGAAGTCAGAAAACACTGAAATACCTCAAAATCAAATTCATGATTTTTCCGCTGAACTTAATCTTCCTTTCTGATTCCTATTTATGTGAACAGTGAAAGTGAAGCCATTCAGTCATGTCTGACTCTGTGTGACCCCATGGACTGTAGCCTACCACGCTTTGTTGTCCATGGGATTTTTCCAGGCAAGAGTACTGGAGTGGGTTGCCATTTCCTTCTCCAGAGGATTTTCCCAACTCAGAGATCTATCCTGGGTCTCCCGCATTGTAGGCAGATGCTTTACCATCTGAGCCACCATGGAAGCCTATGTGAATGTTAACCACCTTAATTAGAGCCAGAAACCACTTGAATTAAACTTAAGCAAACCATTCTTTACCACATTCTCTCCCTAAAGTATAATTTCAATGCATCACCCAGTTTGTTGATTTAGCTTCTACATACCTTAAAGCCATTCATTAACTTGATCTCTACAACCATGACCTCACTACAAGTGACAATTATCTCTTGTGACTCTGGTTTAGATGACAAAATACCATTCTCTAAAAAAAAAAAAAAAGCATTGTAGTGGTTTCCTGATGCAAAGGCAATTAAAAACTGAAAATGATAAGATTGACTTCAAAGCCTAAAATTAGGCAATTATGTGCTTTTTACTCACAGAGCTTTCAAAAATAAAAGAGTGCAAAACCTTTTATTAAATTGTCTATCTTTTCTCTGTTTTTTTTTAACTTTTTATTTTAAATTGGAGTATAGTTGATTTTCAATGTTGATAGTTTCAGGTGTACAACAAAGGGATTCAGTTACCCATATATATGTATCTTTCTTTTTCAGTTTCTTTCCCCATTTAGGTTATTACATAATATTGAGCATATGTCCCTGTGCTACACAGTAGGTCCTTGTTGATTACTCATTTTAAACATAGCAGTGTGTACATGTCAATCCCAAACTCCCTAACTATCCCTTCTCCCCCCAAATTTCTACCCTTTCTTATTGTCTAGTAAGCTAAAATGTTGAAGAACAGTCATCATAATACTCCCAAACAATATTGTCTCTTTCTCTCATTTATTTACAAGCTCCCATCCACTTTGCATGAATCCCTTCCTCTTCCCTCTTACCCTCTTCCACATCATTATCTCTGAATATATCATACATGGCTTCTTTTAGGAAAGTCATCCTCCAATCTCCCTAATGGCTTTTCCAACTATAATTAAGAGAGAGTGTTTATTTGGTATGAGGGAAAATGGATGTCAAGTAGTTTAGCAAATGCTCTGTTCTGGGGAGTTATAATTGGAGTCACAAAGTTGAGGGTTGACAGTTAAAAAACAGTGAGAAGAGAAACAGTCTGAGAAGGAGAAGATAGTAATAAGATTGCCTTTTCACTTCTTATATGTATCTTGTGGCTTCCAGTCCAGACAGAGTCTGAAGACTACATGCTCTGGTTGTCAGGAGGAAAATACTACCCCTTGCTCAATTTCAAATGTCCTCTAGTTTCAGTATAAGGTTTTGAGCATTGAAATTCTTTTTGCCTTCAATGAACTCAACATTGCTAAAGAACAGAGTCATATCAGACACCCCTGAATCTTCTATTTCTTAAGTCACATTGAAAGTAGGACTTGGATTTGAATGTATAAATTAGATGCTCTTGTCATAGTACTTTATATCTTCACAGGCAAAAGTATCTATGCCTTGATCATCTTTTTTCTTCCCTCATACAAAGTAGAGCCAATATTTATGGGAGCAAAACAGAAATGTGATATACACTCTAATTTTAAAATGGCTATAACTTCAAATACATATCAGAAGTCCCTGGGTTGCTTGGAGATTATGGATTTTCATGGCTAAACATTGGTACTATTCTCAAAATAAAGGGTGCTAATAAAAATTCCATTAAAGGGGAGACAAATTTGCATTTGAACAGAAAAGCTACATTTCACAAAGATAAAGGCTGCTCTTTTTGAGAGCAAAGCTAAAATGTAACAAACTTGCCTTGTTACTTCTTATTGATTATTTTTGCACCCCTAGGAAATCAAGGGGAAAAATCTCAGATACTTTATTTCCTTGTTTTTGTAAGGAACTGAATCATCACTTACTTTTCTGGTACCTGAAACTCCCAGTGATACTGTTTTTTTTAATGGATCCAAATTTTCAGAAATTAAACATCTTTCTACTGAGTATCATCTAAGTTGTGTTGGACTATATAAACACAAAGTTAATTTCTGTCTTGACTACAGGATTGAGAATTGAAAGGAATACCATGACAGGAAAAACAAATATAGTATTCAGTGGATCTTAAATTAGCCTTGTAGTCTTCAGTACATGGCCACATGCCAAAATATCTCAAGGATAAAAGGCCAACATTATATCAGTGTTTGAAGTATCTTGCACATGAGGAAAATTACATTTGAGGTTCTTAAAGCAATTGGTTATTCAAGTTCACACACAAATGGAAGCAAGAAAAAAAGATACTCTAATATAAATCTATGTTGTATTTTTATTAAAAAAAATAAAAGGATATTTGCATGAATTTTATGATTTGTTGTTTTAATGAAGGAAGATATTTTACTTTTCAAAATACACTGATGTGAGGAAATTAATTTAAGAAGGAAGATAATCAGATGTAACGGTTTCCTAAATGGTTTTGTTCACTTTTCTCTTTTATTTTTCATTGGAATGATTATCTAATGAAAACAATCTCAGCTTTATAAAATGAGCTGGGATCAAATGGGATGAAGCATATTTTATCTACTCCTTACATGCCAGTCCCTTTATTCAATTAATCATAGCATGCTTGTGCTCAGTCTCTAAGTCTTATCAGACTCTTTTGTGAACCCATGGACTGTAGCCGGTCAGACTCCTCTGTCCGTGGGATTCTCCAGGCAAGATTACTGGAGTGGATCTCCTTCTCCTGGGGATCTTCCCAACCCCGGGATTGAACCCATGTCTCTTGCATTGCACACAGATTCTTTACTACTGAGCCACCAAGGAAGACATCAAACATACAGATTATGTTTGTATGTACTATATTTGTAGAAAACAAATTTAATGAGTTTGTAGTTATAAGCTTATTTTTTTCTGTAAAGTCACAAGAGAGATAACAGAAGAATAAGTACTTAGTGACAGAAAACTGTTTTACAATTTTGTATACTTCTAGCAAAAGTGCTATATATAATTACATTTTTAAAGGAATTGCTTATTGCAAAATTATAAAATTACCACAGTAAAACACTGGATTTACATTTCCTTTAATCCCAAATTTAAAATTCAGACTTTACAATTATACCTATAGTATATGCATCCCTCCCACACCACTTTTTTACTTATGAATGAAACACAAGTTCATTGAGATATTTCATGTTTTGAGATGCATATTAGGCATACAAATGACTGATTTTTCGGGCTTGGGAAAGGACTTCTAATTTCTGATTCCTTAAGCAAGAAGCTTGGGAGTCAATACTCCATCCTAACAACAGGTAAAATGCCAAACAGACTGAAAAATCTATAGTTCTTGGATCCATAACCTATGGGAGGACACAGGACCAACTACTGTCCTCAAAGTTAGAGAGAAAAAGAAGTGAATATAGGGAGTCCCAGCTTCACAGAACTGGGAGTCATAAGCAGAAGCCTCCCCAGAAAACAGCACCAAGGCAGGAAAAGCCAAACTGTAATTGACGAACTGCTGGAGCTCAGTGTGGACAAATCTAAGAGTTAAAAAGCTCCAGGATACACAGCCCCCACACAGCATTGTGATATTTGCTTCCAGGAGCTTCACCAGGTTCCCATAGAAAATATCTCACAGAAAAATCCCCTTAGGCTTCCAGTAAGGGGAGGAGAAAAGGAGCAATTTTGAAATAGGCCAGCCAGTGCACTCTGTTCTTAACAAGGCCTGTCATCAGGGGGAAATTAGTTTATCAGAGCCTAATCTACTAGGATATCATCAGAGACTAACTGCTCTGGGAAAGGTAAATAGTCAATCCCTGGTGTCTCTATAGCCTCTTTCCTGGGAGAAGGGACATAGCCAAATCAAGCCTACTCTAGCCATCCTGTCCCAACGAAAGGGAGGAGAAAAAAAAAAAAAAAAGCCTGAGAAACATGTGTGAAGTTCACAGCTCAGAGGTAGGAGTTCACTAAAAGACTAAGATCTCATCATAGGACTATTGAATGAGTCCTGTCCACTCACATCTAACCAACACAGTGCTAAAAGTGTATTGGTAAACATTATTTATATACAGTATATCATGACTAGCAATAGAAAGAAAGAAGGAAGGAAAGAAGAGAAAGAAAGACAAGGGAAAAAGGAAAATTACAAGTCAGACTAAAAGGCAACACCAACAATATTTGACAGACCATGTACCAGTATCAGATATGGTAAGGATGTTAAAATTGCCATATTGGGATTATAACACTATGATTAATATACTAAGGACTCTAACAGATAAGTAGATAGCATGCAAGAACATAAGGATGATGTAAACAGAGAGTTGGAAATCCTAAGAAAGAAACAAAAAGTAATTCTAGAGATTAAAAAATAAAATAGTGTATCAGAAATGAAGAATGTACTTGACAAGTTTTTAGTAGAATGGACACAGCTGAGGGAAGAATCTCCTGAGCTAGAAGATCTATCTGTAGAATTCTTCAACTGAAAAACAAAGAGGACAAAAAGAAAAAAAAAAAAACAATCCAAGACCTGTGAAGGTCTGTGGTATGTGGGACAAGGATAAAAGATCTGATATACATAAAATGAGGATACGAGAATGAGAAGAAAGAGAGTAGAAGAAATATTTGAAATAATAATGATTAAAGATTTTCCCAAATAAATGTTAGACACAAAACAACAGATCTGGAAAGTGCAGAGAACACTATGCAATATGAGCAGGATGAAGAAGAGTAGAGAAACATTCAAAGTGTTGAGAAAAAGTGAAATTGAGCAGGACCCTGGGGGGGTCCTGGGCACAAAAGCCTTTCTGTGTCCTCCATTTCTTGTTATTAAGAAACAGGATTCATTCAGACTCCATGACCTCCCCTGAATTCCAATGGACAGGTTCAAATAATTACTAACTAGGGAAGGGAGGGCATACAGAGACAAGAGAAAAACGGTCAAGAATAATAATGCAGCCAGGCAAGATCCTGGTTCCCCCTCAAGGGACATACATGGCAATATCTTTGAGCTATTTTGCAGATACTGAAACCCATCCCAGGTGAGAGCTTTCCTGGTGTCTCAGATGGTAAAGAATCTACCTGCAAGGTGAGAGATTAGGGTTCAGTCCCTGGGTTGGGAAGATCCCCTGGAGAAGGGAATGGCAGCTCACTCCAGTATTCTTGCCTGGAAAATTTCATGGGCAGAGGAGGTTGGTAAGCTACAGTTCATGGGATTGCAAAGAGTTGGACACGACTGAGAGACTAACACTTTCACTTTCTTTTCACACCTGGTAGAGAAGGTAACAATATGTTGCCCTCATGCATTTAGACCCAAGACTGGTTGGAACAAGAAGGTTGATGAGGCTGACTCACACTTACTTTACCACCAACCAATCAGAAGTATATTCACAAACTGATCAGGCCCTCTTTGAATCATTATTAGGCTTCCCTGGTGGCTCAGACAGTAAAGTGTCTGCTTACAATGCAGGAGACCCAGGTTCGATCCCTGGGTCAGGAAGATCTTCTGGAAAAGGAGATGGCAACCCACTCCAGTACTCTTGCCTGGAAAATCCCATGGACGGAGGAGCCTGGTAGGCTACAGTCTATGGGGTCGCAAAGAGTCGGACACGACTGAGAGACTTCACTTTCACTAACTACTCTAGAACAAGACACAGTATTGAGAGTTATAGCCCACTGTGACTCCATTTGCCAGGCAAAACAATAAATTCATTCTTTTCTGATTTACCCAAAGCCCTGTTTCCAAGGTTTAATTCAATAACAGAGTACAGACTATGGATTTGACACTTTAGGGTCAGTCTTGGAACTGTCATTGTTCTTGCAGGTATTCATTTAGCTTACTCATGTGTTACAATGAGTGTATACTGAAGCTCAAGGTCTAGTGGAAGTAGGTCTGCCATTTTGCACCTATTTTGTTCTAATCAGTTTATGTCATGTCCTCGGGCTATGCCATTCTTTTAAAGGTTGTACCCTCCCCCCTTCCTGTCTCAATCCTATCCAGGATCTTTCAGAGGATGGGATGGAATCAGAAGAAAGGCATGTGTACTCAGTTGCTCAGTTGTATCTGACTCTTTGTGACCCCATGGACTATAGCCCTCCCCGCAGGCTCCTCTGTCCATGGGATTTTCCAGGCAAGAATATTAGAGTGAGTTGTCATTTCCTTCTCCAGGGGGTCTTTCTGGCCCAGGGATTGAATCCACGTCTTCTACATCTCCTGCATTGGCAGGCAGATTCTTTACCACTGTGCCACCTGTATAGCCCATATCAGAGGAAATACTCCTATCTAATCCAACAAGGCCAATAACACCCTCTATTGTATGTCATCAGGGAAATGCAAATTAAAATGACAATGAGATACCACTATGCAACTACTAAAAAGGCCAAAATCTATTTTTATATACAGATCTTGTTCTGATAAATTATTATAAAAATCTTTAAAAAAAAAAAAAAGGCCAAAATCTAGAACATTAACAATACCAAATACTGATGAGGATGTAGAGAAACTGTAACTCTAATTATTGCTAGGGGAATGCAAAATGGTATACCTACTTTGGAAGACAGGCAGTTTTCTTACAAATCTAAAGAGACTCATACCACCAAGCAATTATGTTCCTTGGTATTTATCCAAAGGAATTGAAAACTGATGTCTATACAAGGCCTGCATGTGAGTGCTTATTACATCATTGTTTATAGTTGGAAGCAATCCTGATGTTACTCAGTAGGAGGATGAATAAATAAACTGTGGTATTTGAGACAATGGAACATTATTCAGCACTAAAAAGAAATGAACTATCATGCAATAAAAAGACATGGTGAAAACAAATGGATATGTCATGAAAGAAGCCAATTTGAAAATGCTATTTGCTGTATGATTCTAACCATGTAACATTCTAGAAAAAGCAAAACTATGGAGAGAGTGAAAAGATCAATGGTTACCGGGGTTGGATGATGGGGTCAGGGGTGGGGAATTTATAAATAGACAGAGCACAGAAATTTTTCAGGCTGGTAAAAATACTTGGTATGGTATCATAATGATGGACACAAATGTACATTTGTCCAAACTCACAGGACTCACAACACCCAGAGTGAATTGTTACTTAAATTTCAGATTTTGGTTGACAATGATGGGTCACTGCAGGTTCATGAATTGTAACAAATATACCAATGAATGTGGATGTTGATAATGGAGGAGGCTATGAATATGTGGAGCAACAGCTATATGCCAAATCTATGTGCTTTCCCCTTAATTTTGATGTGAACCTAAAACTGCTCTAACAAAATAAACTCTTAAAATTAAGATACAAAAAGCACCAATCATTAAAATGAAAACAAAATGGCAATGCTTTGTTTCTTGCTCTGTGCTAAGTAATATTCATGCCCTAAGTCAATCATCCTTGCAACCAGATGAATGAGATGCTATTAATGTCCTAATTTTAAAGATGAGAAAAATGGGTGTTTAGGTGTTTAGAAAGTCTTTATAATCTGGACAAGATCATTTCTGTTATAAATGGCAGACAGCATTTGAACCCAGGTTTCTCTTATGCCAAACTGGAGCATTTAAACAATTACTTGCTTTATTTTCCTTGATTTCTTCAGTGATTTTTAATTTCTGCAATAACTTTTATCATATGCTTACTTCCTTAGGTCTAGGCATGTCTTTGCCTTTTCCTTACACTTTACATCTCACCTTTGATGTCTTTGCTCATGGATTTCCTATTTTTATTGGATATCACTGAAAGTAAAATTCAGCACAATTTAATTGTCTTTGGTTTGCTGAAATATGTTCTTGAAATATAGACACTATCTTTTACCCTGGATGTGATCTTCATCTGCATGTATTAATAGTTCTCCTCAGTCCTGTTCTTTATTCACAGAATGTGTAGGGACAGAAATTTCTCCCTTATCCCTCTAGGCCTTAAGTGACTATTCCCCTCAGAATAAGTGCTTGAGATATTTATTCTGATCTTCAGCTAAGAAGGGAGTTAATGTGACGCCATCATTAGGAATTTTATTACTGCATTCTTTCTCTCTACATTAAAAAAAAAAAAAAGTGCATGTAACAAAGTGTCTTGTCTGTTACTACGTGATGTTTATATCCCTCTTTGCTTCCAGATGTCTGGGTAACTTTTTCTTTTATTGTTTACATTTTCAAGGTTTGAGCTTTGATATAGCCATACTCTTTGTTTATTTGTTTAGTTTTGCTTTGTTTTGCTTTGCCCTGCTCAGCCTTCTCTGTAATGCTTCTACTCAGTCCCAGCTGAGTGAGTGGCTTATCTTAGATTTTGAAAGTGAAAAAGTGAAAATTAGTTGCTCAGTCCTGTCAGGCTCTTTGCCGCTCCATGGACTGTAGCCCACCAGGCTCCTCCTCCATGGACTCTCCAGGCAAGAATACTGGAGTGGGTGGCCATTCCCTTCTCCAGGAGATCTTCCTGACACAGAGACTGAGTCTTTGTCTCCTGCATTGCAGGCAGATTCTTTACCACTGAGCTACAGGGAAGACCTTAGACTTTACTCCATCTGTACTTACAATTTCTTTGAGGAGACCCTCCACCACTTTTCTGGACTGGACCTGAGCCTCCTGTGTCTTCATATTGACGTGAGATCCAAGTGAACCACCTCCAGTGTTTCCCCTAGTTGCCATTAGTTCTCACCTCCATCCTTACTTCAAGAACATCAATGAGGTCCTTGAAAAGGTCTTATCACTTTCTGCCAAACTCCAACACCCTCTGCGAGGAAGAGCCCTGTGTTGACCACTTGAATCTTCTTTTCATTTATCCCCAAATTATACTGGATCTGAAGGACACTTCTTGAGTCTTGGGATGAGAAGTTAGATGCTAATTTCACCTTCCACTGAGATTAAAAAAGGCTGTTCATTTCACTCAGCTTTTGGCAAACAAATTCTACCAACTGCTTTTATATTAGTTTTTTTTTTTTTTTTCAAAATTCATAGTGTTTTTTATTTAAAGCATACCACTGATTTTAATAAAGCTGTCTAGAGTAAGAGTATGCATAGATCTGGGTGTGAAAAGGTAGAAATTGATTTATAAACATTAAAATAATGGATTTTATTCTCTGAAGACTCTAAGTTGCTCCTTGGTGTTAAGTGAAGCACTTAGGGAAATGCATTTAGCTCTTCAGGTTCGGAAACATTAGATGACATTATAGACAAACTGGAGTCACCAGCTCCCTAAGTGGTCCTCCCATCCTTCAGACACAAAAACTAATGTGCTCTGCTCTGCACCTCACTTTCTGCTACTAGGTCTTATGAAGTGCTAAGAAAAAGGCATTGGTGCATGGCAGCTTCTTTTGATTTGATATTAAAAGAATGGCAGATAGTCTATACATATTGTGAAGGACATTGGTGTACATTTCTCAAGGTAGCGTAAATTGTGTTGAAATCATCAGTTCAGATTGCATATAAATAACTTGTATATATTTTTGAGTACAATATAAAAAGCAATAAATATAAAGAAATATTTGTTTTATTAAAGAAATGTTTCTTCCATTTCTTGCTGATAAGCAATTTTTGTATGTATTTGATATCCTTCCAGGATTTATTCTATTTGTAAAAGAAGCAATTACTCCATTAGCAAAAGGGTTGTAGACTCTCCATTTCTTCATCCTCACCCCTATGTCTAGCGCAGACACTTGCACAATCAAAGAAACTGGTTACAGGCTTTGCAAGCACCAAAATGCTAATTGTCAAGATCTTAAGAAAATGACCATTTTTCCATTATTTTCTCAGTGCCATATAAAAAATCTGTTAAATGGGTTGCCTGTTTCCTACCATGATTCATTCCAGTGTTAAAAGACATGCTATGGGGAAGCAAAAATTCAATCAAAGAATGAACAAACGAACATGTGTTAAAAAAGGGATTCTGGCTAATTTTACAGAAAAGAATACAAATTCTCAAAATGTGTGTTTGTGGGCAGGGGTGTTACATATTCATAGTACTTCATAGAAATTATTTCTGAGTCTTTCAAAAACAGTTACAATGTGCTTTTTTGAATAAACACATGTAAAAGCAAAACTACAAAGAAAAGAGAAAGATGTCAGAAATAAATTAAAGAAGAAAGCAGGTGAAAAAGAAATAATTAAATGGGAAATAATATTACATACAAAAATTCAAAGGATGACATTAATGTATTTTGAACCAGGAAACATGAACCAAAATCATGCTTTTCTTCCCCCCCTCCAAATCTTCACATTGAACATTATCTGTGCCTTTCACAATTTTCAAGCACTCTAAAACTTCAGATTTGTTCCTACACTTTCAGAATATACAATTATGCAAGTAGATCTGAGAACTGGTAAGATTTGTATTATCTGAGGTTCTTTCATAAATTTTGTAGGGAATTCCATCGGCTTCCAGCAGCATAGAAGGCAGCAGTTGTGTATGCAACCCTGGGAATAGCTTTAAGTGAGATATTATGAAGGTAATATACAATATAAGGAGGCAGCATATGTCTGAATCTTGTTTTACTAGTAGAATTAGATATGCAGTGGCATTTTCTGACTTGGGAAATATCTGCTGTAATGACCTGACATTAGCATTTTGTGTGTATAATATGCTATCCCTACTGGGACATTTTGTGAAAGCTAGAGGCTGTGACCCACTGTTTATTTCACTTAGCTTCTGAGGTGCCAGAGATTGATGGAGAAGCCAAAGTGCATCATTGCTCTTCACTGGACCTTTGCATTTATTAATCACGAGTCTGATGCTAATGGGATTCGCTCTTTTGTTGGATTGATGCTCAGGGTTAGACGGGCAGATGAGCTCCTGATCTTGACCAGAGATGATTTGCCCAATGCCAATTAGAAGAGGAAGAGGGCAAGGTGGAAGCTGAACTTGGACTTAATAGGAATAATAGATGCTGAGGGTGCATGATTAAACTGAATAAGATAATGCACTTTATTCCTAAATTGACAAATTTACCTAGCGAAGAGACTTTCTGTTATTGTCAGCCAAGCAAACTGTAATCCTTTGAGAAATAGTCCAGCTAGTTTTTGTTTTTTTTTTTAACTACTCAGAGGACATAAAGTTATTTCTGTTAAATATAGGTATTATTTTACACATTCCAAAAATAGCTCTCCTATTTCACACAAATGACAAAAAGAAAAAAGGTGTTACCCAATCATTTTGAAGACATGATCTCTTGGGGTAAACAGATACGTACTGTTTTAAATACCCTTTACTGTAAACATAAATTTAACATGAGGAGACAAGATAAATATTAAAATTGGAATAGAGTAGTATTTTTTAAATTATGCTTGTTCTTCCAAGTTTTACTGTCACTGAGAAATTTCCCTCACTTCTTCTCTCTCACTGAGAGCCAGAGTTGCTGAAATTTATAGGTAGGCTGCAGTCCGTGGGGTCGCTGAGTGTTGGACACGACTGAGTGACTTCACTTTCACTTTCACTTTCATGCATTGGAGAAGGAAATGGCAACCCACTCCAGTGTTCTTGCCTGGAGAATCCCAAGGACAGGGAGCCTCATGGGCTGCCTTCTCTGGGGATGCACAGAGTCGGACACGACTGAAGCGACTTAGTAGTAGTAGTAGTATAGGAGGCACTGGTGTTTCAGAACTCCTCTTGGGGGTGGGGGGCGGAAGCAGTTAAGACTGATACCTTTTAGCAACCATAAGTTTGTTCTCAAAGTTTATATTTGCCAGAGGGGAGGGATGAGGGAACAAGACAGTCAGAGGTTTGGGATGCACATGTACACACTGCTATATTTAAAATGGATAACCAACAAGATCCTACTGTATAGCACAGGGAACTCTGCTCAATATTCTATGGCAGCCTGGATGAGAGTGGAGTCTGGAGGAAAATGGATACATGTATATGTATTGTTGAATCCCTTTGCTGTTGACCTGACACTATCACAACATTGTTAATCAGTTATATTCCAATATAAAATAAAAATTGTTTTTTTTTTTTTTAACAAAACTGACTACCTTTTTCTTAAAGAAGTTTCCTAAATTATGTTCTAGGAATTCAGATATTTGCATATTCGTACATCCCTTTATCTTATAAATATGTGCTGTTTTCTCTGTGTAAAAGTGTATTTTGCAGGGCATGCTAAGTTGCTTCAATCATGTCTGACACTGCAACCATATGGACTGTAGTCAGCCAGGCTCCTCTGTTCATGGGATTCTCCAGGCAAGAATACTATAGTGTGTTGTAATATTATCATTTCAGGAATTGAAAAATTCCTAGCACAAATTCAAACTTTGGGCAAGCCCTGGGCAAAATTACTTCAATGGCTGCTTGAAAGTCATTTATGAAAAATAAAATTGACAAAAAATGCTGGTTGAAATGAAAATCAGAAATTTGAACGTCAGGATAAGGATACTGGGCATGCTCTTTTATTGATTCATGCTTGCTCTTTAGCATAGTATGGTGTCTTCTGGTGCCCAAGAAATATTTGTTTAGTTGTTTTTGTTTGATTCAAATTAATATTTCAGGTAACTTTTAAAAACTGGTAAGCAGATAAAAGATGTAAACTGAGCTCTGCTATAGTGACATTATTACTTAGCAGCAATGTGTTGGATGAATTAGAGAAAAGAAAGATGGAACACTAATATAACAATAAATATAAACTCTTTACCCAAACCATCGCAGATATATGGTAGACATGAGAGACATATTCAAAGAAAAATCCCATTATTTCACTATTAAAAGTTGCATCAGAGATATAAGGCAGAAGGAGCTGAGGCTTATGCTCAAGTTTTAATCTGAGGTCCGAGGTGTCTTAGGTAGAAGAAGATGTCACATGTTAAATTTGAGATATGATGAATTTGCGGTATGATGTCAAGATTCCACACTTTACCTGTTGCATGACCTTAAGAAAAGGCAAGAGATAAACATTTAGAAAGGAGAAGGCAATGGCACCCCACTCCAGTACTCTTGTCTGGAAAATCCCATGGATGGAGGAGCCTGGTAGGCTGCAGTCCATGGGGTCGCGAAGAGTCAGACATGACTGAGCGACTTCATTTTCAGTTTCCACTTTCATGTATTGGAGAAGGAAATGGCAACCCACTCCAGTGTTCTTGCCTGGAGAATCCCAGGGACAGGGGAGCCTGGTGGGCTGCTGTCTCTGGGATTGCACAGAATCCGGCACGACTGAAGCTACTTAGCAGCAGCAGCAGCTGCAGAGCTCCCCTAGTGGCTAAGTGGTAAAGAATCTCCCTGCCAAGGCAGGAGACACAGGTTTCATCCCTGGTCCTGAAAGAGCCCACACACCATTGGGCAACTAAGCCAGTGCACCACAACAACTGAGCCTGTGCTCGAGAGCCCAGGAGCCACAACTACTGAGCCCACTGCTGCAACTACTGAAGTCCGCATACCCTAGAGCACATGCTCTGCAACAAGAGAAGTCGCTGAGAAACCAATGCATTGCAACTAGAGCATAGTCCCAGCTTGCCACAGCTAGAGGAGAAAAGCCTATGGAGCAATGGAGTCCCAGCACAGGCATAAATAAATTTTTAAAAAGTCAAAAGGTATACATTAAAAAAAAAAAAAGCTTTAGGTCTGAAGTAATTAAAAAGAGCATGAAAAAGAAATCTTAGGCAGGACACTATACTAAAGGAAAGGGTTAAAAAAAAGTCTTTTTGATCATGGAAAGACAATCCTAGACATACGAAAGACCAGAAAGCTTAAGTCAAGAAAGAGAAAATTCTGAAGTTTTCTTTTTTTATTTTAAAGCAATTACTGGAAAAGTTGACATCATTGGAGCCTCAGGCCCAATAGTGACATTTTTCTTTTTGTAAGTCTCAATAGAAGAGTAGAGATGGACCTTTGAAAGCAAGAGATGGGATGAATTATGTATATAAAAGCAATAAACATCAATCATCATTTAAAGAAATTTGCACAGAATAAGCAAAGTAGGATAAGAGCTTGAAAGTAAAGCTTTTATGTATTTTCAGTTTTTTTTTTTTTTTTTTTCCTTTATCAGAGGGGGAACTATTTAGACCCAAAAACCTGAGTATAAAAAGAAAGAGAAGGATGGATTTAAGTAGACCTGAATTATAATCCCAGATTCTACCAAACACCTCTGAGGCTTAGTAGATTCATGCATGAATATAAAATAAGCAATATGTTTAGCTCTAAATATTTTATTTATTTATTTTTCAAATTAATTCATTTATCTGGGGGCTGTGCTGGGTCTTCGTCGCTGTGTGAGCTTTCCTCTGGTTGTGATGAGTAGGGTCTACTCTTTGGTTGCAGAGCACAAGCTTCTCCCTGAAGTGGCTTCTCTTCTTGTGGAGCATCCTGTCTAGAGCACAGGCTCAGTAGTTGTGAGCCTGCTCATGGGTCTAGTTTAGGCACACAGGTTTAGTTGTTCCATGGCATGTGGGGTCTTCCTGGCTCAGGGATCGAACCTTTGTCTCCTACACTGGCAGGTGGAATCATAACCACAGCCACCGGGAAAGTCCAGCTCTAAACATTTTAAATTAATGTATAAGAGGTTTCAAAAATAATTTACTGAGGTATAATTCATATAAAATTTTAATTATATATTTTTATGAATTTTGACAACTGCATCCTTCCTGGTAACTGCCTCCACGATAAAGACATAGAGATTTCCCACCACACAAAGTCATCCGACCCTCCTCATCCCTGCCCCTGACTACAGGCAACCATTGACCTAGATTCTGTCACTATGGATAAGACTGGTCTTTCTTATGTCACTATGGATAAGACTGGTATTTCTTTAATTTTATATAAATAGTATAAGCATGTATTAATTTTTTCTTGTTTCTTTACCTCAGCATATTTTTTTTGAAATTTATCTATTTAATTGAGCATGTAAGTCACTACTCTTTATTACTACTGAGTATATTTCATTGTGCATGTGAGCGTACATGCTAAGTCACTTCAATCATGTCCGACTCTTTGCAACCCCATGGACTGTAGCCTGCCAGTCATGGGATTCTCCAGGCAAGAATAACAGAGTGGGTTGCCATTCCCTCTTCCAGGGATCCTCCCAACCCAGGGATCGAACCCACACTTCTTAAGTCTACTGCATTGACAGCCAGGTTCTTTACCACTAGCGCCACCTCAGAAGTCTTATATTTCATTGTAAAAATATTTAATTTATCTATTTTATCCAATTTATTGGATATTTATTGAATAAGTGAATTTATCTATTCACTTGTTGATAGACACTTGGCAGGTTTATAGATTTGGGGTAATACTAATAAATCTTTGTGCACATATCTGTTTAACTGAGAGAACTTATACAAAAATTTTAAAAAATCACTATCACAGAAAACTGGGAAGGCAGGCATGAGGAGTCCAGCATCCGCCGCTGTGTGAAGATGGGATATTGGTTTTCCAATTTATGAGACACCACTACCAGAGTTACAACATATTTCTTCACCAATTAGGCATGTGCACAGGCTATGCATACACTCGATTGTGTGGTCCTAATTGTTCAGTATGTGTGTGTGCTCAGTTGTGTCCAATTCTTTTGCGACATCATGGACTGTAGCCTGCCAAACTCCTCTGTCCATGGAATTTTCCAGGAAAAAATATTGGAGTGTGCTGCCATTTCCTACTCCAGTGGATCTTCCTTATCCAGGGGTTGAACCCATATCACTTGAATCTCCTGCATTGGTAAATGGATTCTTTACCACCTGGGAAACCTCCTAACTGACCTATTTTGAGTCAATAGGACATGGAACAGGATGGGACTGGCTTTAGCATCAGCTATTAGCATCAGTGGTCTACCCCCCAACATGCCAGTCTCAAATGATCATAGAGTTCTAGAACTGGAGTGGCTGAATTTCTCTCCTGAGTGATCAAGTGGCTCCTCTCTTCCAGGTCACCTGCTTCTTGGTGAGAGAGAAAGATCCTGAGCCTGGCTGTTCTGTCTCATCCATGCACACACTTTGAATAGCCAAATTTCATTAGTAAAGAATTATTTCCATGACAGCATGTGGGAGTATTTTTCCATCTGTTTTCATGTAAATCAAAGAGACACTCTCAGATATTCTAGACCCAAGGAAAAAGAAATTCATGTACTGATTCCTCTCGATTTATAGAAATATTTGTTGGATGGAGTCCTGCTTTAGAATTAGATCTGGCCCTATATAAAGAAGTACCACAATCTCAGGTCCTTTGCTGGTTCTCTACTAGTTGAGAAGTTCCTGAATTATTTTGAAAGGCACTGTAAACTTCCCCCTTTCTCTTAAGCCTCCGTGGACATTATTAGGAGGCAAAAAGTGATGGAAAGAAGAATTTAAGCTCTTCTTTACTGTGGAGGGCCTGCAAAATCTGTATAGGGTATTCTGTCTTAAACAACTCTTCCTTACACTATTGTTTTAATCAACCTATCTAGATAGATGATAGATGGTAGATTAGACAGGTGGATGATAGATGGATGATAGATATAGATAATAGATGGATAGATAGATAGACAGATACACACATACCGAAGGCTTTGATTGGGAGTGGTTTGCTGAAATGAAGCTCCCACTCAAGGTGCCTAAGAGTTCTGGTTGGAATAAGGGAATGATGAAGAGAAGGCTTCTGGAGAGAGAAGATTAACTTTTCTGAAGTGGAAGAGAGATCAAAGAGAGCATGAGGGGCAGACTTCCAAACAGGGAGCTAAGCCTAAGAACAAGGGTACAGCCATCCACTCACTTTAGTGTTGTGTTTATATGGCTTTTCTTTTCCAGAAGACACCTGGAACCATTATACTGCTGCTGCTGCTGCTGCTGCTAAGTTGCTTCAGTCGTATCCGACTCTGTGCGACCCCATAGACAACAGCCCATCAGGCTCCCCCCGTCCCTGGGATTCTCCAGGCAAGAACACTGGAGTGGGGTGCCATTTCCTTCTCCAATGCATGAAAGTGAAAAGTGAAAGTGAAGTCGCTCAGTCGTATCCGACTTCGCGACCCCATGGACTGCAGCCCACTAGGCTCCTCCGTCCATAGGACTCTCCAGGCAGGAACACTGGAGTGGGGTGCCATTGCCTTCTCCATTATACTAAGCATCCACAATTTCAAGTTGTTGCTGGTTTGGGATTCTAAATTTATTTTCCTTTAGTTAATCTTAGACTTCAGTGACACCTAATATATAGCAGCCTTGTGCAAGGGGTTTTGTATATAAGTAAGGAAGGAAAACAAATAGCAAACTCATTTGAGGACCATGGGAGGGAGGCAGTACACTAGTTGTTTAAGGCAAATAACAATGCGGAAGTTCCAGGCTATTACCAGGTCAAAAAGGTAAAGTCCCAGGGATAGCTGAAAGTGGTAATAAGATATAAGGAAAATGAAAAAGTATGCCTGATGCAGGAGAAACTTTTTTTTCCTCCAATCAATCATTTTAAGAGAAGGAGACCATTGAAGAAGAGGAAGAGTGGCAGGTGATTAGGTTATATATAGTGTTCATCCATCTTGGCTAGCAACTCAGGTCCAGCACCCCTCCTAGCTGCTAACTATACCAAGTGTCACAGAGTTACCACCTCCTATGGCAATGTTCCCTGCTTTACTCAGGGGCTTTATCTTCAATTATTGCAAATTCCATTTGCAAAACAAATATTCTTTCCAGAATGTGTTTTACGCCATTTTAGATACTGATAAAATTCTGAAATAACTTTATTCATTTGAATACTTTGATAATCATCCCAAATATACAAACTGAAATTTAAGATAAAGAGTAAGAGTGGACAATACATGATATAAAGTAATTTTGTGCATTCATGACAAATAAATACCATGTATTTTGCTATTTAATAGTTCTAAAGAATTTCTTTATTTTAACTAGTTTCTTGTAACTGGAAGAAGGTATCAAGGATTTTCAAAAGAATGTCATTGAGTATATTTGATCATTTAACCTTTGGGCAAGTTTGTCTCTGAGAGTATATTTTAAGTCAGTCATTGGAAAGCAATCATTAGTGAATTCCCATACCCATCCATCAATTTCAGATTGAAGCTTACACATTGCCCTAAATCCAACTCAGAAATTTATGGGAAAATTGTATCACTTCTGACATTTTAGAAACTAGTTAAGACAGATTGAAGCCTACAAGGGAGAGGAGATAAAATATAGAATTTTATCTATAAGTCAATCCAAATTAAGTATTTTTAGTAACAAATTTTAATCTAGTTCTCAACTAGATTGTGAAACTTTAACTTCTAAATAAAATCATGTGGTATAAATTTCAGCATCAGAACAAGGACAATTTTTGTATATGAATTTACTTACAATTACTCCTAAACTCAAAAGATGTAGTTTAATTTGAATAAATAAAAGAAATAAATTGTTTGTGTTATTTGGGTTTGTCTTAGTCCATCTGGCTTGCTTTAACAAAAACACCAGCGATTAGGTGGCTAAACCAATATACTTTGATTTCTCATAGTTCTGGAGGTTGAGCAGTCTGAAACCAAGACACCACCAGATTCAGTAATCCATGAGGACGGCTTAGGAGTTCACAGAGCAGTTCACTCAGTGTCCTCACGTAGGACCAGAGAGATCTCTCATGTCTCTTCTTATTGGGGCACTAACACCATTCATGAGGACTCCACCCTGATGAGCTAATAACCTCCCAAATGCCCTGCTTCCAAATGTCATCATATTGGGAATTTGAATTTCAACACATGACTTTGGAGGAGAGATAACATTCAGTCCATTGCAGGATTTATATCTGAAATATTTACACACAAACAGAACAAAACCTATACCTCTGTCAAGAATAAAATCAAGTAAAATAAAGCATGCCAGTCTCCTTCATCAAATTTAATTTAGTAAAACAATATTGTTAATTTTCTAACTAGATAATTTCTTTTGGTTTTCAGATAGATTTGAAATGGAAAAAATCTTTAAAGATAAAGAACAATTGCTTCTTGAATAGTCAATGCAACAGTGTGGCAGTTTACATAGAGAAAACCAAGAAGGAACAATCATAAAAATAATTATATAGATTTCTATTATCTAAGATCCTTACATCAGATAATGTTTCTTCACATTGTCAGAGTCTGTACTTATTTCTCCACCAGTTCACAGAGTTGGTATGACCATTGTGACCTTGTGGCACCTTCACATTCCATAAATGGAAAGATGACAGAATTCCACACATCACTTCTCACAGGCAGAGAAAGCAGGATGTCCAGATGCACTGCTTAGGGTGAAGAGCAAGGCTAAAAATGCTGACCTCATGTAAACATGACAAATAGTCGATGGCATGAGCTTCCCTGGACAGGGTTTATTCAGAGGACCATCCAGCACTTTCTTTTTGTAATAAAATATTTTCTAGGATGGGGGTGTGAAGTTGGGACACCCATCAGAAGAGCTGAGAAGGGGAGTGTGATAGGAACTTGTGTCACTGTTGGAAAATGAGTGAGCAGTGACACTGAGTGGGCTGTGATATTGACTGAAATAGATTCACTCAGGGAGATAAGTTAGGTATATCTTTGATCTTTTTTATAAGCAGCTGGATAGAAAAAAAAAAATTAAGCAGCAGGAAAGGAGGGACGAGATAAAAGAAAGTGTCTTTTCACCCTTTTTGTTCTTATGATGTCCTGATTCTTCAGCCTAGAGCTTTAAATATTTGTGTAACTACTTTCTTGGGGAACTGTCATCTCATAGTCATTTTATATGTAGTGAGCTCCTAAAGCTAAGGATGCTTTATAAAGCTACAATGTAAATTTATTTCTCTCCAATATCCCTGTCACTTTCCCTGTCTCCACATAAAAAGCAAGAGATGTAACATTTCATTATTAATTACAGCAACAGCAAGCTGGCTGTCAGGAAGTCAAACCCCGACACACTTTCCCCACCAAGCTGCTGAGCTTTCAGCCATTTACTCATTAAGCTTATGATGATGATGGAGTTTTTAAAACCTGCTATTTGTAATGGACAGTACGCCTTAAAAATCTGTCATAAATTGCTCAATTGAGGAAATCAAGTGGCAAAGAGAGCGATCCAGACTAAGAGCAAACAAATTGCACCATAAAGGGAAGCTGGGTCTTTAACTGAGCTTTCATTTTTACAAAGAATGTGAGGGCGACCCTGCAACTGTGAATGCTGTGGGATAGTTTAACTGAGAGCAGTTATTCACAGTAAAGAGGCTGAACATACAGGGGAAAAAGAAATTTCAAACCAAACCAATAAAAAGGACAGAAAGCACTTTGGGGTGCATTTGTTTTTTAAACAATAAGTTATTGGTGAGTGAAAATGTCTAAATCAATTTTTAATGTGCATTTTCCTTAACATTTTAATAACAGATTATATAAGATAAAAGTGGATTTCAAGGTGACCACAAATCAAGTTAAAGACCTAAGCATACAAAGGAATATACTCTCCCATCTAGTGAGAGGTTTAAAGAAAGGCACATCAATTTGGATATTTTTCATTCATTCATTCAAGATACATTCATCTGTACCTATTATATGGCTCAGCTTTTTATCTAAGCACTTCAGAATCAAGGATGAACTAAACAGAAAAGTATCTTCTGCTGAAGGAGGGAGATAGCAAAAAAAAAAAAAAAAGAAAGAAAGAAACACCTGCATAATACATGTTATCTTAAATGGTGTATTTGAAAGGGATAAGGACATGAAAAAATAGGAAGAGCAAAGGTAGGTAAAAAGGGACTGGGAGGGCAGGTATGGTGGTTTGAGAGGAGGATACAAGCTTAAGTAGGAGGTAAATTCTGAGAATCTCATTCGGGAGGTGGTGATAGGGACACTTGAAGAAAGAATAACGTTCCAGGTAGATTGATCAAAGGATTGAGTTTACTGGGGAAAGCAAAATTTCAGTTTTATTCAATAGAAGCTCTTGTAAACCAGGAGAGCACAGGAGAGTGGCTAGCTGTGTGGTGTCCCCATATGAAACAGCTCTTTCTAGTACGGATCAGGCTCACTACTCACACAACCCTACAATAATTAGAGCCCCTAAACATCTTTTAGAAGTCTGTATTTGGCACCAAAATATCATTACAAAGAAGAACTTGTGTATGTCTATTTGTCCACATGATTGTGTCAATCTATTACATACGTATAACGCTATATAAAAAGTTAATATTCCCATTGATGATATAACTTCTGCTTTACTCATATAAAGAGAAATGTTT
Organism: Bubalus bubalis; assembly: GCF_019923935.1. NCBI lineage: Eukaryota > Metazoa > Chordata > Mammalia > Artiodactyla > Bovidae > Bubalus > Bubalus bubalis. The sequence continues at coordinate 51,024,713 of NC_059175.1, read as the reverse complement.
CTACCATATTAATGAATTATTTTGAGTTTTAAATCCCAGGTAGACACTTTACTCATTGAAAAGACCCTGATGCTGGGAAAGATTGAAGGCAGGAGGAGAAGGTGATGGCAGAGAATGAGATGGTTGGAAGGAATTACCAACTCAATAGACATGAGTTTAAGCAAACTCTGGGAGTTGGTGAAGGACAGAGAAGCCTGGCGTGCTGCAGTTCATGGGGACACAAAGAGTCGGACATGACTGAGCAACTGAACTGAACTGACTGAGCCACTTTACTTGGATAATACTTCTATCGAGTTGGAGAGAAAAAAAATATATGTATACTTCAGTGAAAGAGTCATTGAAAAGATAAAAATTGGAGACAGTCTGCTATAGTATTAGAAGTGGTATCATTTAGGGCCTGAAATCTTATTTAGGCAAAAATAAATGATTCTGGAATTGTATGTTGTTGCTGTTCAGTCACTAAGTTGTGTCTGACTCTTTTGCGACCCCTAGACTGTAGCCCACCAGGCTCCTCTGTCCATAGGATTTCCCGGGTAAGAATACTGGGTGGGTTGCTATTTCCTACTCCAGGGGATCTTCCTGACCCAGGGATCTAACTGGCATCTCCTGCATTGGCAGGCAGACTATTTTACCACAGAGCCACAAGGGAAGCTCCTGGAATTGTAGACCAGAGAACAAGAAGTGATCAGTAGCAAACAGCCAAATATGAGCTGAAGCCACTAAAGAAAAGAAAAAAAAGGAGGGGGGAATTAAAGAATCTTTCTAAAATCTAAGCACTTGTTAGTCTTAATTGAGAACATCACTGTATGAAACTCTCTTTAACCCAAACTTCCAGTATTATTTGCAAAGACATTTGTTATTTCTAAGAGCCTCATAGAACTCAGTACTTGCTTTGTAACTTGTCTAAGTAGTCATGACAGCAAACACATATTGTATAAAATACAGGCTTTAGTTTTATATTTTGTCTGTAACTGACATTCATGTTTTAATAAGTTCTAAGTAGGCCAGTGTACCAGTGGCCTGTGCAAGTTATATTAGACCAGACAGCAAAACATTTATATAATTGATATCATTCTGAAACTTTACATAGGTTTTTTGCAATTCCTTGGACTGATATCCATTTGTGTTCTCTCTGTCTTTTCTGTCTGTCCTTCTCTCACCACACTGACAAGCTTGGTGCTGCTTTAGGACATTTACTAAATATACTCCTGGGTATTTCTCAGTGATTATCAATGATTAGATTCAATGACTATTAGCCTTTATTACAAGTTCCCCTTAACATTTGTACTTTTAATTGTGGGAAATAACCATGCACTTTCATAAACATGTGTTCCCCTCAATCTGTCCCATCAATTTCTCAGGAGTAATTGGTACAATTAAATCTTCACCTAACTCTTTCCTTCCATTGTACTTGGAATAGCATCTATTTTTAACGTAAGGACTATTCTTGTGCTGTTCTTTTACTTTGGTAATTTATGGAGAACTCATTGCCCAAAACAGGCACATGGGCACTATAAATAAAGCAGTCTGATAACTGCTTAAACAAAACTGGGCTCCATAGACAGGCAATGAGCTCTCATTAAGGTGAGGCTAGAGATGAGTTTGCAATTTCTCTGAATAATCTTTTTTTAAATTTCTCTTTATACACTACTGTGCAATCCATAAAATTATAATCTTGAAAGATACCAGCACTTTGTTTAACCAAAGAAAAAAATAAACATGGTATTTGAGTTATATCTTATTAAGCTGCACATTTAAATATATAAAAAAGTTATGAATGTGAATTGGAAAGATTATTCAGATAGAAGCAATGAAATTTCCATTGTAGAACTAGAGATATTTCAGATTTTAAACATTTGCTCCCGTGATTTTTTTTTTTTTTTTTGCTATTTAAATTCAACTTAATCTTCCTTGTCCTTTAAAACTAAAAATAGCATTTGTGGTCTTTTATTATTTTCATGCACAATTTAAACAAAATAATTTAGTGTTTTATCTTGACTTAGGTATTATAAAATTTAGGTGCTAAAGATTACTTGCTTATAAAATGATCTAAGTACTTCATCTGCAGTGTGAACATTTTGAAAATATGAAGAAAAAATGAAAGCTTTATTACATTTAATTTTATAATATAAAATATAGGAAGATTGAAAACAATTATATTTACAAACCAGTTCTATACTTAAAAGTGGATGTATTTAAATGGGTTTTATGTTGCTGCTGTTGTTGTTAGAGAAAATTTTAGTTGCTGTTTTTTCCCCCTAAAAATTGCTCCTAAAGTGGCTATACTACTCTCTAAAAAAAGAAAAAAAAATTAAACTTGGGCAAATCAAGCAAAATGAAAATAAATGTATCAAAAAATCTTTTATTTTATTGTCTTTGAACTCAATGGAAGCTTAATGGAAATTTAAGTTAATGTAATTATTAACACATCAAATGCATGTTTGAATATGAATAAGATCAAACAGATTTTTAAGCTATTTCCACAAGGTCTTAATTGTACCAGTTTTGCAGACAGAAACCATAATTTAATATTGTGTTTCACTGTCAATTTATTCCTCTCCAATTTTTGACGTGAAAATTCCATCTTTTTATTTTCTGTTAGGATGCATCTAAGTACATGGGGAGGCTAGATGAAAATCCTACCGATTAACAATTATTTTTCCTCTTTAATGTCGCTCATAACCTGAAATCCTATAGATAAAATATTCCAGTAACCAGATATTGTTTAAACATATTTCTTCTAATAATTTAAAATTTTGGTGAAATTTTAAATCATCTTGTTTTCCCCCTTAATACTACTTCTATTAAAAAAAAAGACCAGTAATAATAATTCTGGAAGATTAAGAACACTGGGGTTTATTAATTCCATTCTTTGATTTAGTTATCAAAGTTATCTTCAGGTTAAGTGAAAAAATCCTGTTTTTACCGGTTAATATTTGCTCCTTTGTAGATGAATATTCACAGTAGAAAGCCACCAATCAATTGGCAAAATTAGCATAGTTAGTTAAGGAAAGCCTGTGTGTTTCAGGAAGCATGCGTGTTGGCAGAGCTGCGTGATAAGGCATCTGCAATAACTGACTACATTATGTTTCCATTTAGCTGGTGTCATCACTCTGTCACTTTCATCCATTCCATAATTTACACGAAAAGAAAGCAAACCACAACAACTCTTTAAATTCTGGAAATGTATAGTAAACTGTCAGTTTCCCTTCTATGAAGTTGTTTATCTCTGGATTTTACTTGGCACACAATTTCTCAGTAGATGTAGCCTTCCTTCCCAAGCAAAGGAAATCCCATTGATCAACGGGGATTGTGGTGCTTATCAACATCAAAATGGAGACAGCTTAATTCCTTAGATTAGCATTTGGCTCAACCCGGCCGGCCAGGGTTTCCTGAGAAATTACTATTAATATATTTCAAAATATCCAATTTCTTTATCTTCCTCCTACCAGCTCAAAATGTAAGCCAAGCCATGTGGCTGCATCTTAATCACGTTTAAGCTTGAGAGCCATCCGTCGCAAGTTTGTCTCAGTTCATAGATATGAGAGATTGTAATATTTTAACATTTCCTACTGCCAAGTTGCTAAGCAATAAAACTATCTTGGCACTTCCCTGCCAGTTCATCATGAAGAACTACTTTAGCTTTGCTCAGTCTCTTGATGAAACAAATGAAAGGCAGCTGGACCAAGTGAGCTCTCAGAAACATGTTGCCAAACAAATTCCTGAAATGTTCACCCCTTTCCATGGCTAACTGGGTGGAGGCAGAGAAATCCTACATGTGGAGCAGCATAGAAAATCAAGTCTAAAATATTAGTGATTAAAATTATTCACATATTAGTTCATAATTATAGAATTACGTCCTTATCTCACATTACCTTTATCCAAGGTAAACATGGGTGTGATCATTTCCAGCTAAAGATATATTCTGCATACTCTAGCATAATCGTCAAATGATGCATATTAGATTGAATGCATATGATGAAGCTAGGGACTGTCCCTCTAGCGAGCATCATGACACACAGCTCTTTAATAACACTTATACTTGTTTCTGCTGACTCCTCTCCTACGAAACTGTGATCTCCATGAGAGCAGGACAGAGTGCCAGACATTTATTCTTTAATTGAATGAATGTATATTGAACATATAGTATGGTAAAACCATGTGCTGGATGCTAAGGATAAAGTGATGTGTTGTGTGTTTTTTTTTTTTTTTTTAATTGGAGGATAATTGTTTTACAATGTTGTGTTGGCTTCTGCTGTACAACAATGAGAATCAGCCATAAGTATATATAACCCTTATCTCTGAAGTCTCCCACCCCTTTACCGCATTCCATCTCTCTAGGTCATCAGAGAGCTCTAGGCTGGGCTCCCTGTATTATATAGTAGCTTCCCACTAGTTATCTGTTTTACACAGGATAGTGTACATATATCAAGGCTACTTTCTCAATTCATCCTACCTTCTCCTTTCTTCACTGTGTCCACAAGTGAAGGACGTAGACATACTCTACGTTTGTACCTCCATTTCTGTTTCAATGGCATGATTCGGTCTTTCTCACCAACCTTACTTTTGAAACAGGCATGAAAACACAATTACCTCAATTATTACTTAATCAGAATGGTGGTATAATCTATGAAGGGAAAGTACATGGTGTCCCTGTGAGTATAAGGAACAAGTTGCTGCTGCTGCTGCTAAGTCGCTTCAGTCGTGTCTGACTCTGTGCAACCCCATGGACGGCAGCTCACCAGGCTCCCCCGTCCCTGGGATTCTCCAGGCAAGGATACTGGAGTGGGTTGCCATTTCCTTCTCCAATGCATGAAAAAAAGTGAAAGTGAAGTCGCTCAGTCGTGTCCGACTCTTCGCGACCCCATGGACTGCAGCCTACCAGGCTCCTCCGTCCATGGGATTTTCCAGGGAAGAGTACTGGAGTGGGGTGCCATTGCCTTCTCCAAGGAGCAAGTTAGTCTGCTGAGAAAGGATGGTGTTTAGGGAGGGGCCCTGTAAGAAGTCACATTAATTGAGACTTAAAAGTAAATGGGATGTAGTCAAGAGAAGAGAAGATCTTTAGCTCCTTAGTGGAACTGGAAGTGTATGGAGTAAAGAGGTTAGTGAGCAGAAGGTAATGGGCACATATTATAGATGAGAGGTAGACTAAGGACAAGCTGGTCAGCAAGGTTTTTATATTGTTAAATATTGTGATCTTTTCCCTAGAACTTTTGTGAAGCCATCAAGCAGTATTAAGCAGGTCAGTAAAATAAGTAGTTCTGCAACTGGAAGGTGGAGAAGGCAATGGCACCCCACTCCAGTACTCTTCCCTGGAAAATCCCATGGATGGAGGAGCCTGGTAGGCTGCAGTCCATGGTGTCGCTGAGAGTCAGACAGGACTGAGCGACTTCACTTTCACTTTTCACTTTCACGCACTGAAGAAAGAAATGGCAACCCACTCCAGTGTTTTTGCCTGGAGGATCCCAGGGACAGGGGAGCCTGGTGGGCTGTCATCTATGCAGTTGCACAGAGTTGGACACGACTGAAGTGACTTAGCAGCAGCAGCAGCAACTGGAAGGTAGATAATGGTGGGGGGTGGCCAAGAGCGTGAACAAAAAGAATAGAATTGAAAAATATTTGCAGTTAGAAATGGGAGAACATGGTGATGAATTGAATGTTAAAGGCTGTGTCAGGGAAGATAAAGATAAAAATAATCATAAAAATAATAGCTAACATTTATACAACACTTGTTGGACCAGTTATTGTTGTTTAGTCACTAACTTCAGGTCTGACTCTTTGCAACCCCAAGAACAGCAGCATGCCAGGCTTCCCTGGCATCTCCCAGAGTTTGCTCAAACTCATGTCCATTGAATCAATGATGCTATCCAACCATCTCGTCCTCTGTTGCCCCCTTCTCCTCTTGCCCTCAATCTTTCCCAGTATCACAGTCTTTTCAATGAGTCGACTCTTTCCATTAAGCAGCCAAATTATTGGAGCTTAAGCATCAGTTATTCCAATGGATACTCAGGGTTGATTTCCTTTCAGATTGACTAGTTTGATATTCCTGCTGTCCAAGTGACTCTCAAGAGTCTTCTCCATCACCACAATTCAAAAGCATCAATTTTTCACTTTCTTTACATCCAGCTCTCACATTGGTACCTGGCTATTGGAAAAACCATAGTTTTAACTATCTGGAACTTTGTCAGCAAAGTGATGTCTCTGTTTTTTTTAATACACTGTCTAGGTTTGTCATAACTTTCCTTCCAAAGAACAATTATCTTTTAATTTCATGGCTGCTATCACCATCCACAGTGATTTTGGAACCCAAGAAAAGAAAATCTATCACTACTTCCACTTTTTCCCCATCTATTTGGCATGAAGTGATGGGACTGGATGCTGTGATCTCAGTTTTTTGAATACTATTTTAAGTCAGCTTTTTCACTCTGCTCTTTCACTTCATCAAGAGGCTCTTTAGTTCTTCACTTTCTGTCATTGTAGAGGTATCATCTATATATCTGAGGCTGTTAATATATCTCTTGGCAATCTTGATTCCAGTTTGTGATATAGCCAGCCTGACATTTCACATGATTCCAATTTATTAGTTCATTTACTCTCCACAATACCATATGAGGTGGTGTTGCCATTATGCTAATATCATATGTGAGAGAGCATAGACATATTAAATTGCTTTCCCAAAGAAATACAGCCATATAAATGAGTTGGTTTTCAAAGTCTAGTGGTTTGGCTCCAGAATCTATCACATAAATATTATTTACAGGCTTATAGAATGAGAAACCTAGGGAATAGTGGTACCCTGAACTGAAGCAGAGAATACTGGAGGAGTAAATCTGGGTGAAGTGTAAGACTTGAGTTTGGGACAAGATGTGCCTTGAGATGCACAAGTGGAGATGCTAGGTCTGGCATTCTCATGCTGAATGTGACCAGGGTATACCATTTTGGGACTTAACAAAATATACATGATAACTAAAGCCATGAGATAAATGAGATTACCCAGGCTTATAATATACAGTAGGAGAATAGAAAGTCTCTGCTGAGTAGAGGAATGGGGGGGCTGGCATACGACTCTGAGAAGGAATTTCTGAGTAGTAAAAAAAAAAAAAAAAAAGCAACAGGAAAAAGCTGTCACAAGTACCAAAGAAAGACCTTCATCCAAAAAGGACAGTAAACTGCTACATTCCAGGTTCTCAGAACATTTATTGACTTATTGATTGTTCATTAGACCACACTTTAACATCCACATAGTTTTACTTAGAGTGTCCTCAGGTTACTTCTATTCACAAATCAATCTATGATTGTGATCTATGAAAGATTAGCCCTTTTATCCACTTTAGTCAGAGTGAAATTTTAGGAAATTATTTTTTCCTAGAACCATAATCAGGTTCAATCCTTGCATCAGGAAGATCCCCTGGAAGATGAAATGGCAACCCACTCCAGTATTCTTGCCTGGAGAATCCCATGGACAGAGGAGCCTGGCGGGCTACAGTTCATGGGTTTGCAAAGAGTCAGGCATGACTGAGTGACTTAGCACAGAACTATAATATGTTTCTTTTTTCTCCATCCAATAAGTGGTCCAGACATACAATTAATTTCTAAGATCTAAAAAAAAAAACAGTACATCTTGAAAATCATATGTATTGGTTGAAGTCCAATTCATTTCCAGAAAATGAGTAGATTTGGGTTAATCTAATCCAGCTAGTATGTAAAGGGGCTTTTTGATATATATTACTGCCAATTTGCACCATTTAACTACTGTAACATCATTACAACAATTTTCATACAAGTACAATGAAGGCACACAGATACACACACTTTCAAATATTTTTGTCCTCATGGTCAATGTCTCATGGTCAAAATTTAATTAAGATTTTTTTGCACTAAGGTAAAATAAAAAAAATTAGAATTTAGATTGAATTATATTTCATGTATTATAAAGAAGCATCTGCCCTATACCCAATTTTAACCAAGTGCAAAGGTCTGCTTAGTTTAATTAATAAGAATTATATAAAAGTTTCTCCCCAACTCCCAACCTCATCATAAAGGAAATGTGGTAGTCTGTCAAATCTTAGTGGTATCAGTGATCTGAAATCAGTCATGCATCTGTATTCCAGAACAACGCACATGCACCAAAGTTAAATTTACATAGTTAAATGCATAAATTCAGAAAAAAGGGTCAGGTAAACTTTATGGCAAACAGATTAAATATCTTGCAAAGTTGTTTAAATTGAATTAAATTTATTGATATCAGGAACATGGCACTTGTCTTATATAGTCACCTCACAAGACTTTAAGTTATTTTCTGACATAGGGTTGCTCCTCAATAAATATTCAATTTGAAGATGTGAATATATGAACGAATTAATGACTAATTCATGATATCAACTAAAAAGTTTTGGAGAAAGTTTATTGAAATCTTTGATCTGGTCATTGAAATTTATCAAAATTATCTTAAAGTAAACTTTTGAAATGTAGTTTAACATTTTCTCTAGATTCCTGGAAAAAATAGAAATCTTTTGTTACAAATTATCATGTTTCCAGAACCTCTCAATCTCTCACCTTATTTAACCCCAAAGAGTTTTAGTGCCTTCTTCTGTAAAATAATGAAGTTTTTTTACTTCAATTCAATCTTTTGCATTTTATAATATAAACTTTAGTTGCTCTACCTAGAAATTCAGTTACATTTTACAAGATTGCCATAATCTGATTTGATTCTAAAGAATATATAGTTCATTTTACCAGACAGTATTTAAAAAATCATAAAATATAAATCTTATGGAACTCAACAATAATTTCAATTGACACTCAATGCTTATGTGATAATATGGAAAATGATTATCATTTGAATTCAGGTAAGTTGAATAAAATTATTACATACAAATTTGTTATGAATTTGTATGAATTCATTTGTATGAATATTACATACAAATTTGTTACAAATCAAGCTGAGAAAAAGAAATGTCTCAATAATTTACATAGTCTATTTTTACATAATAATAACATTCCATAAATTATAGAGAAATATGATTTTTATCCTTCAGTTATCCACCCTCTCATTTGCCATCATTTTTTTTTTTCTTTCTTATGTGCCAGCCCAAAAGCTTCTGAATAAGGCTGAGGCTGCTTTCATATTCTTTAAAATTCATTGAACTTTTTCATTAGTTCTATTCCTGTAATCAATCAATCAGCAAACTGTAGACTTTTCCTTATTAATATGTGCAGCGACTTCTAATCCTGTCTCATATTTCACTTAGGGGAAGCCATCAGTTTGTCTCAGGGGAATGACTACAGTGGCTTCCTAAACTGTATTCGCACCTGCTCCCTAACATAATTTCTTCTCATTGTAACTAGTGACTATTTTCAAATGTTAAATCAGATTATGCCCTTCCCTGCTTGCAACCCTCCACTGGCATTTTATCACACTAGATTATAGTTCAGCAATTCATGGTGGCCCAAAGGAATATTATATAATCCAGCTTGTGCCTATGTCTCTGAGTTTAATTGCTTTCTCTTCCCTCTGGCTTCTGCATTCCAGTTCTGCTGACCTTCTCTCTGTTTCTCTAATAGGTCAAGCTTATCCTTGCCTCATGACAAAGACTTTGCTCTGTGTTTGTCCAGAAAAATCCTTCGTCAAATCAATATTAAGGCCTCTATTCAAACACCCTCTTAAAAGAAACCCTGCCACTTTCTCATCTTACTTCAGCTTTCTATATAGTTTTCAAAACTTACTATCATTTTATACATATTTTTCTTCCTGTTTTCCTTCCTCTTTCTCTCTCTTACTGCAATGCAAGCTCCTTGAGATCAAGCTTTTTGGTTTTGGTATTTATTGTTGAATGTGCCATCCACATGAATGAATTAATAAATTATTGAAAACTTTTGACTGTTCTATCCTTCCCACTATTCCCCAATTCAAGAAACATGGAACTTTTCATACTTTAAGCTAATAATTTTGTACTCTTTTACAAAATGAAGCATACAATTTAGAAAAAGATATAACCTTACTGAATCTGCCTACAATGCAGGATACCCAGGTTCGAGCCCTGGGTCAGGAAGATCCCCTGGAGTGCAAACCACTCCAGTTTTCTTGCCTGAAATTCTGTGGACAGAGGAGTCTGGCAGGCTACAGTCTATGGGTTCGCAAAGAGTTGGACATGACTGAGTAACTAACACACACACACATAATCTTATTTAAATGGTAATTATTTTTATTCAACTTACCTGAATTCAAATGATAATCATTTTCCATATTATCACATAAGCATTGAGTGTCAAATGAAATTATTGTTGAGTTCCATAAGATTTATATTTTATGATTTTTTAAATACTGTCTGGTAAAATGAACTATATATTCTTTAGAATCAGATTATGGCAATCTTGTAAAATGTAACTGAATTTCTAGGTAGAGCAACTAAAGTTTATATTATAAAATGCAAATGATTGAATTGAAGTAAAAAAAACTTCATTATTTTACAGAAGAAGACACTAAAACTCTTTGGGGTTAAATGAGGTGAGAGATTGAGAGGTTCTGGAAACATGATAATCTAGTTTTCTTCAACCCCGTGACAAGAGAATTGCTTTTTGTGAGAAAGGGGTACTACCACTTGTTATAAAATCATATTTATATATATCTATAATATATATACAATTATATATATACTATATATGTATATATATATACAATTCTATAAAATAAAATTGTATATGTGTGTAGGTATATCAAAATATAAAATTAATTTCTTAAAAATTTAAAGCCATACAATTAGTTATTAGGATTCTAGGATTGTATCATGTCAACTTTTTATGGCACCTCTATTCTTTCCATTAGATTTTCCAGCACGTTCATGAAGGAAGTTCTTAATTATTTACTGAAATATTATGAGCAATGGTAAATCAGCTTGCCACCTTGAGCAAGATAGGTACTCAGAAAATGCAAGTTGTCTCCAAAACACATAAAATTCTAAGGTAGCTATTCCCATTGTGATTCTTCTGCCCTTGATGTGTTTTCATGGATCCCAATTCTCTAACTCTTCCTAAGAATAAATACACTCATCTATTCCTTTCTTAACCTGCTAAATAGAAATACAGATAGAGACAGAAGGAGAAGGGAGGGGTAATGATGGTTAATGGCAAAATAAACATGAGAATGTGCAGCCAAATATTTCATTTCTAAGGTTCTGTGAATTATAGCAGAAAGCACTTTGTTGAATCAACAGTTTCAAGGCAGTCACATAGTGGGGACTGAGCAGGTATAAAATAAATATTTTCTGAGAGAATGAAGCAATGTAGTATTTAAGGACTGAATTGTCATACTCACAGATAAGTAGAGAAAGAAAAGATCTAAGAGTTGAAATTGAGAGTACAGAAATTTCTGAAGCACCCCACAGTTCAGAAATCCAATCTTAACATATTTCATTTTAGGACCTTGCAATAGAGACACAGAAACTGCATATCTCTTTCCATCATAGAACAACAACAACAACAATGGAATTACTTCTTACCATTTAAATATTGTTTTATCCTATCAAGAAAATGTGCCTGGATTATACAATATATACTTGACCCAAATATGATGCTAATGGCTACCAACAATCCTAATGACCCACAAAATAAGTACTATATTTTTAACACTAGAATTCTGATCAATATGTGTTAATAAAGATGTGGTGATCCATATCACCATTTGCATACTCTTAGAGGGCATAATGACACAAATTCTCCTGTTGATGGTATATTTAAGTTTTTAATCTTTCAATAATGTAAATTAAATAGACATGAAGTACCATATCCTAAGCACTCAAGTGAAAGTGCCTATAGTATCACCTTTAAAATGCAAGATTAATAGAAATTTATTGTGTTTCTACACACTAATAATGAAATATCAGAAAGAGAAAAGTAAGAAAAGAATTTCTCTTTAAAACTGCATCAAGAATACCTAAGAATAAACATTACCAATGAGGTGAAAGACTTAAATTCTGAAACTAGACAATATTGATGAAGGAAACTGAAGATGATTTAAAGAAATGGAAATACATACCATGCTCTTAGATTGGAGGAATTAATATTATTAAAATGGCTATACTATTAATCTATAAATTTAATATAATCCGTATCAGAATTTTTCACAGAACTAGAACAAACGATCCTAAAATTTCTATAGAATCACAAAAGATCCTAAATTGCCAAAGAAATCTTCAGAAAAATGGACAAATCTGGAGTTATAACCTTCCCAGTCTCTGGACTGTACTACAAAGCTGCAGTAGTCAAAACAGCAATGGTATTGGCACAAAAACAGACTCAAAGATAAATGGAAATGAATAGAGTCCAGAAATAAATGTACATTTTCAGTCTATTAACTTACATCAAAGTAGGCAAGAATATAGAATGGAAAAATGACAATCTCTTCAATAAGTGGTGCTGGAAAACTGGAAAGTCACATGAACAAACACAAAACATTGATATTAGAACATTTCCTTGCATCTTATAAAAAAATATACTCAAACCAGTTTGAAGACTTAAAGACATGAAATTGCAAAATTCCTAGAAGGGTGAAATACTGCTTGACATGAATCATAGCAAACTTTTCCCTTGAGTCAGTCTCCTAAGGCCAAATAAATAAAAGCAAAAGTAAGCAAATAGGATCCAATAAGCTTAAAATCTTGCTTAGCAAAGGAAACCATCCACAAAACAAAAAGACAACATACAGAGGGGCAGAAAATATTCACAAATGATGCAACCATCAAGCGTTTAATATCCAAAAGACAGAAGCAGCTCATCAACTCAATATCAAATAAAAATTACCCTCAAAAAATGGACAAAAGATTTGAATAGACATTTTTCCAAAGAAGATATACAGATGTCCAGCAAACACATGGAAAGATGTTCAACATCACTAAATTTTAGAGAAATGCAAATAGAAACCACAGTGAGGTATCTCACATCAATCACGATGGTTATTATCAAAAAGTCTACAAATGACAAAGGTTGGAGAGGATGCAGAGAAAAAGAAACCCCATACTCTGTTGGTAAAAATGTAAATTGGTGCAGCCACTATGGAAAATAGTATGGAGACAACTTATAAAAGTGAATAGAAGACTACCATGTGGGCATCTATCTGGACATGCACCCAATCCAATGTTCACAGTAGCAGCATTTACTGTAGCCAAGACATGGAAGCAACCCAAGTGCTCATCAACAGATTATATAATACAATATAAAGTGATAAGGTGGTAAAGAATCCACCTGCAATGCTGGAGATGCAGGAAATGTGGTTTTGATTCCTGGGTTGGTATTATCCTCTGGAGGAGGGCATGACCACCCACTCCAGTATTCTTGCTGGGAAAGCCCCATGGACAGAGGAGCCTGGTGGATTAACATCCATGGGGTTGCAAAGAGTCAGACACAACTAAAGTGACTAAGCCCACACGTGCACATGCACACACATACACATGCAAACACACACAATATACGTAATATGCCACATCTTCTTAAGCCTAAGTACTTATATATAATAGAATATTACTCAACTATAAGATAGAATGAATTATTTTCATTTGCAGCAATGAAGATGGCCCTAGAGAATATTATGCTTAGAGAAATAAGTCAAAAGTAAACACTATAAGATATCACTTATATGTGAAGCTAAAAGAAAATAATACAGATGAATGTATATGCAAAACAAAAACAGACTCCCAGTTATAGAAACAAACGTATTATTGCCAAAGGAGAGAGAGAGGGAGGACAAATCAGGGGTATGGAATTAATAGATACAAACTGCTATATATAAAACAGATAAGCAATAACCCACTCCAGTACTCTTGCCTGGAGAATCCCATGGGCAGAGGAGTCTGGAGAATCCCATGGGCAGAGGAGCCTGGTAGGCTGCAGTCCGTGGGGTTTCGAAGAGTTGGACACAACTGAGCGACTTCACTTTCACTTTTCACTTTCATGCATTGAAGGAAATGGTAACCCACTCCAGTGTTCTTGCTTGGAGAATCCCAGGAGCGGGGTAGCCTGGTGGGCTGCCATCTATGGGGTCGCACAGAGTCGGACACAACTGAAGCCACTTAGCAGCAGCAGCAGCAAGGATATTTTTACAGCACATGGAATTATACCTATTTTCTTGTATTATCCTATGAGGGAATACAATCTTCAAAAATACTCAATCACTATGCTTTTCACAAGGACCTAACATAATATTGTAAATCAACTGTACTTCAATTAAAAAATATTAATCTGCTAGAGATAGCCATGGAAACATTTCTGATACAAGTATTTTAATTTCTGTCTTTTATCAGTCAGGATTAATTTTTCAAATTTTTATTAATTTTAGAAACAAATTGAACCAAGGGCTTAAAATTATTTAACAAAAAATGAATAAATATTTTATTTAATTTTTAAAAGAAAGCAGTCTTGATAACTTGGTAACAAAAAATATAACTTTGTGTTTTATGATCTCAATTATATTATTTTATAATAATTATAGATCATTAGCTTCCAAATTAAGGGAGGAAGAACATTGCATACCAGTAACCAAGAAGTAGGTCATCTGCAGGTGAGAAGGAGATTTGTCTTTATTTAAATAAACTTTAAAACACTGAAAATTCCCCCAACTTAAGGCTTACTTTTATTTCTGAATATAGGTGAAGAAAAATAATCATGTATTCAAATCTGGAAAAAAGGTAGTTTTGCTTATATAAGGAACAAAGCTGAAATAGTTTCTTGAACAGTTATATCATTTTTACTTTGTATCACTTGAAAGCAACAGCCTCCTGGAAACTGTGAATTTTCTATTTATGCATCCACATAAATAAGATAGACCATATAAAAAAGGGCTATCTTAGTCATAACCTTCAGAGAGGTCCAGAAATAATGTTTATGGCAAATGGATATATATAATAAATGTATAACGAAACACATCTTTATGATATTATTTCTTTACATGGGTTCTTACAGAAGCTTAACTTTGTGCATCCAGTCTTAGCTTCTCAAAAATTCATCTGTTGTAAAAATTAGGTAACATCTTATTTCCATACTTATTTGTTATTCCTATTTTGTATCCTATTTTGCTTCCATAAAAGACCTTTCAGCCAAATTAAATTCTAGGTACATTTTCTTACTGAACCAATGCCGTCTGATGGACAATGGTCATGTTCTTATCTCAAAAAACATGCTAGGTATATGTCTCCAAATTTTTACTCAGTTTTTACAATACTTTCTGGTTCCCTTTTGATGAAGTTTGTCTTCTCTTTGCCTGCCCTCCACTCAGTGTTAAAATTCAAAGTGAGTTACTAATGAAGTGGCATTAGCTGAAGTCACCCTTGTCTTTCAAAAACAGAAGAGAACTGGAATCATCAGGATTTGCCATATCAAGAAAAAAGAGTATAGTAATTGCTAGGGACAGGCATTGTTTAATAGTAACAAGTGTTTAGTCTTTTTAGAATATCTTACATAGAACTTATCTGGCAGTGGTCAGGATATCCATGGTACAATGTTAGAAATTCATGATGTTCAGTTTTCCATTCTGACAGTCTCACACCCTTGTTGTTTACCCTTAAGTACATAAACCATGACATTTTTCTCAGCTATCTGATTTCCTAACAGGTACATCTGCCTCTTTGGGATTTTGTTCCTGTCTTTTTTTTTTTTTTTTTTTTTCATCGCATATACAAATCTATCAAGTACTTAAAGAGTTGTCCTGTGACTGAGAGTATGATGCTTGTTTATGTCAACTGCCTATACCTTTGAGCCTTACTACTCCTGCTTCTATAACTAAAAGCTCAGTTCAGTTCAGTTGCTCAGTCATGTCTGATTCGGCAATCTCATGGACTGCAGCGTTCCAGGCTTCCCTGTCCATCACCAACTCCCAGAGCTTGCTTAAACTCATGTCCATTGAGTTGATGATGCCATACAACTATCTCATCCTCTGTCGACCCCTTCTCCTGTCTTCAATCTTTCCCAGCATCAGGGTGTTTTCCGATGAGTCAGTTTTTCACATCAGGTGGCCAAAGTACTGGAGCTTCAGCTTCAGCATCAGTACTTCCAGTGAATATTCAGGACTGATTTCCTTTAGGATTGATTGGTTTTATCTCCTTGCAACCAATGGACAGACTCTCAAGAGTCTTGTCCAATACCACACTTCTAAAGCATCAATTCTTGCGCACTCAGCTTTCTTTATGGTCCAACTCTCACATCCATACATGACTACAGGAAAAACCACAGCTTTGATTAGACAGACCTTTGTGGGCAAAGTAATATCTCTGCTTTTTAATATGCTCTCTAGGTTGGTCATAGCTTTTCTTCCAAGGAGCAAGGCCATTTCATGGCTACCAGATGCCATGATCTTTGGTTTTTGAATACTGAGTTCTAAGCCAGCTTTTTCACTCTCCTCTTTCACTTTCATTAAGAGGCTTTTTAGTTCCTCTTCATTTTCTGCCATAAGGGTGGTATCATCTCCATATCTGAAGTTATTGATATTTCTCCTGGCAATCTTGATTCCAGTTTCTGCTTCAACCAGCCCAGCATTTTGCATAATGTGCTCTGCATATAAGTTAAACAAGCAGGGTGATAATATACAACCTTGACATATCCTTTTCCCAATTTGGAACCAGTCCATTGTTCCATATTCGGTTTAACTGTTGCTTCTTGACCTGCATGAAGATTTCTCAGGAGGTAGATAAGGTTGTCCTTGGTTTATAGCTGTATTATGACATGGCTTTATTCCTATTGTATCTTTTATATATCTCTGTATCCAAATCTCTTTCTCTTTTAAAGATAACTAATCATCAGGAGATCAAACCCATCCATCTTAAAGGAATCAACCCTGAATATTCATTGGAAGGACTGATGCCGAAGCTGAAGCTCCAATAATTTGGACACCTGATGCAAACTGCCAACTCACTGGAAAAGATCCTGATGCTGGGAAAGATTGAAGACAGGAAGAGAAGGGGACCACAGAGGATGAAATGGTTGGCTGGCATTACTGATTCAATGGACATGAACTTGGGCAAACTCCAGGAGATGTTGAGGGACAGGGAAACCTGGTGTGCTGCAGTCCATGAGGACACAAAGAGTTGGACAAAACTTGGTGACTGAACAACAACAACAATCATCAGATTTAGGGCCCACACTAATATGGTAACGAATCTGCTTGCAATGCAGGAGACCCAGGTTTGATCCCTGGGTTGATCCCTTGGTGAAGAGAATGGCAACCCACTCCAGTATTCTTGTCTGGAGAATTCCATAGATATCAGAGACTGGTGGGCTATAGTCCATGGGGTCACAAAGAGTCAGACACAACTAAGCAACTAACACACACACACAGACACACTAATATACTATGTTCTCATCTTACCTTGACTATATCTATAAATATTTTATTTCCAGATGAGGTTACCTTCCCAGGCTCCAGGAATTAGGACATGGGTATAATTTCGGTGGGGCGGTGTGGGGGGTGGGCAAAATTCAGCCCACTACAATGTCTGATTTCAAGTTGTGTGTCCAATAATATGGTATGCTGCTCCAAACCATGTTATACTGTTTCACTGAACGTCTCCCTTTTGAAACCCTACCATTGTCTCCATCATAATGCTTCCCTGTATCCACTTTACCTGTCTTGTCCTCTATGATTTTCCTGGACTCAATTTTAAGCCATCCTTAGCAAGAATTTGAAGGAAATATTTTATACAATTCTCAGCTAACCCAAAATAAGCAGTGGTTTCCTTGACTTTATTCTATAGTTTCTTCTGCATGTGGACCTCTAGAAAACTCTCTTATTTGGGTTTCAGAAGGGCATCTTTACCTACTATACATCGGGATTTGATGATTTCCAAATTCAATAGATTTTAAGTAATAAGAGACAGAAAATTTTTGACTCATTTTTGAGTATTCCATTTATAAATTAATTTTCTAGTAATTGTATTAAACACACCCACATACTGGTACATGGTGTTAGTGAAAGAAAGAAAGCTAAAGTGTTAGTTCCTCAGTCTTGTCTGACTCTTTGTGACCTTATGATCTGTAACCTGCCAGGTTCTTCTGTCCATGGGATTTTCCAGGCAAGAATTGAAGGGGGTTGCCATTTGAAGGTGGTTGCCATTTCCTTCCCCAGGAGATCTTCTCAAGCTGGGACTTAAAATCTTGGAGAAATCTTCATTTTTTTTTTACATTTACATCTATATTCACTGATGTATGAATATTTTCTGTCATAAAACTTTTTGTTTCTGCCCTCATTTTTTTGTGCGTGTACGATATGCTTGGCTTCCCTGTCTACTCTCACTTTTCAACCCAACAATTATCATTAATTATTCATTAAGGTATTTAATATTTACTATATACTTAACTTCACTTGTTTTACTATTTCATATGTATCAGCCTTGTCTTCAGAGCATGCACAAGCTCCTCAGATATAAGTACATAATATATCATTACAGTTGTTCAGTCTACCATTCTGTGCATTCAGTACTAGGTAACTGTAGGTATGAATAGAAACATAAATCACACACAAATGCTCAGTTTTCAGAGATGTCTGCAGATTTTTTTGAATTAAATAATATTTTTTTCTAGATCTGGAATGGCCAAGAGAAACTGAATTAGTATTTTTTTGTTACTAAATAATAGCCAAAAATTTATCAGGCATAATTGTTAGGACAAAGAGAGCTGTGCTTAGATTTTCCAGTAGGGTGTATCTTTGCTAGTTACTTGATTAGAAACAAAGTTGTCCCCTCTGGACAGATAAGTCTGAAAAATATATCAGCTTTGAGTGGGCTCAAGATGAAGTAATGGGAGCAGAGATGGACTTTTACCCTCAGAGGTTCCGTCCATAAGATGCCATGGCGCAGTGCGCATACTGCACAACTGTGCAGCTAGTCCTGGCTTTAGGTTACAGACCAGCAGACATCTTCAGTAAAGAAGTGAGATTTTAACACCTTGCATAAATAATTCCTGTATATTAAGCACTTCTTGGATTTCAATGCCTTATGTGAATTAATTCATTTAGTATTTATTCCTGCTGAATGAATCTATATAAACCCATTTTATCTGTGTGGAAATCAAGGCACGAGAGGTTAAATAACTTGTTCAAGGTCACACAGCTTTAAAATGGTAGTATGGCATTTCAAATATATGCAGCCAGATACACAAAGCATGTTCATGAACACTACACTGTCTCTCAACCAATGAATGGAATTGAAATAAATGTAAGAAAATGAGGCTACTGAAAAAGGGATAATAAGCAATAGGTAGGAGGCATTTTTAAGTCAAGAAGCTCACATTGTGAAATATCCACTAAAAACATCATAGTCTTGAGAGAATATTTGCTTTTTTTTAAATTTGAAAAGATGAGAAACCCTTCTATGGGTTTTAGATAAAGATCTTTAGAGTTACTATATTAGGCTAAAATCTTTTCTCCAAAGATGAAATCCGAAAAGGAGCTAGCCCTTTGATTTTGTTTGTAGTTTTGTCACTGCCGATAATTTTGGTCTCCAAGCAGTGAAACAAGTAATTTCACAATGCAATCTTTGTTAGGTCTGTAGGTACTCATTTTCTTAATTGCAAAGAAAATTATTTTAAAAGTAATTTTTCCCTCAGAAGCAATTCCAAGAGTGAAGATTAATACATAGAGACAGTGTGGTTCAGTTAAAAAGTAAATAAAATGATAATAACTTTTAAAGGAGAATTACTGAAAACAGTTAAAAGTCAGTTTATTTAATTACTAGGAATTGACACCAAAGAATTCATGCTTTCTAATTTTGCCACTGGAGAAGACTCTTGAGAGTCCCTTGGACTTCAAGGAGATCAAACCAGTCAAGCCTAAAGGAAATCAACCCTAAATATTCATCAGAAGGACTGATTCTGAAGCTGAATCTCCAGTATTTTGGCTATGTGATGCGAAGAGTCGACTCTTTGGAAAAGACCCTAATACTAGGAAAGATTGAGGGGGCAGGAGGAGAAGAGGGTTACAGAGGATGAGATGGTTGGATGGCATCATTGACTCAATGGACATGAGTTCGAACACACTTAGGGAGATAGTGAAGGTGGGCCAAGCCTGGTGTGCTGCAATCCACAGGGTCAGAAAGAGTCAGATATGACTTAGCAACTGAACAATAACAACAACAAAGGATTTAACCTGTTTCCAGTTCACATATTTTCTGATTATCTTAATTTTTGAACACAGAGTTATGATACAAGTAGGTTTTGATAGTGCAGAGTTATTGCTCTTGTAGGTTTGGGAAAATAGCCCAAGATTCCACTTTAACTGTGTGGTTCTGTCCTCAGGGAGAGAGAGGTCAGGACACAGCTAACTCCAGATCAATGTTATCATTCAATACGAACACAAACTCATGGGCTGCAGGGCTGCCAAGCCTGCCCTATCTCATCTGAGACTTTCTGTCTGATTTGACCATCCTCCTGAAGACTGGATCCTCCATCAGAACCTTTGCCTCCATGAAGTCTCTGTTGAGATTCAGAATGAAGGAAGCACTGATGTTTCTAGTGCCATTCTCCCTTGTCTACATCCATCATTAAGAAACAAATAAAGTCTCTATTAATATTTAGTAATTCTTATCTAGCAAACAAGGTACTGTACACTTAAATAATTTAATTCTTAAAGAATATTTGATAATTTATCTCTGTTTTACAGCCATATGAAATGATATGGATGTCAGGATGCAGTGACTTGCCTAAGGCCATAGTGTCAAACAAGGAATTTACATTCACTTTTACATTTAATGTGCAGATGAATCATCTAAAGCTCTTCATAAAATGAAGATGCTGATTCAGAGGATCCAGGTTTGGGTTTGAAATTTCTAACATGACCCCAGGTGATGTTCTTATTCCCACAGTAAGTTTTTCTTGGGGTGAGGACTGTAGTCCTTACCACATTGATTGCTCTCCTATGAGAATATGTAAACGGTCCCTGGGCTTTAAGTTTCTCTGAAACCATGAAAGAAGAGGTAAGTGTATGTGCTCTGCCATCAAACTTAATTTTCTCTTCTATATTTGAAATGTAGTAACCATTTTCACCTTGAAGAAATCACTTAAACTCTCAAATCCTCAGTTTCTTCATTTGTAAAGCAGGAGTTCTAGTAGAACTATTTTACACCACAGATATAGAGATCAAATGAGAAAAATCTATGTAAATAGAAACACACTTCCTGGCATATAAAGTGCTCAATATATATTAACTTACATTTTTAATTAAAAAATAATAGCTTAGAAAATTCAAGAAGTGGCACTTTCAGCTGAAATCCCTCAACTCATATAACACTGTATCATTTGTCTACTGTTAGGGAAAATATCACCATGAGTGTGGCCATTTAAAACAAGACAACTTTATAACTGGGCCATTTCTGCTGGCCAGGATTTTGGTACATTTTATCTGGGTCTTCTACTCAGAGACTAAAATGGCTAAAATCGGAGTGCTCGTCAAATGCATCCTCACCTGAAGGCTTGAATAGGAAATGCTCTATTTTAGGAAAATCTATTTTCCTATGGTTGTAGAGCTAAGGCCCCCATTGTCCTACTAACTATCAGGGAATGACTGATTTCCTAGAGGCTTCTTTCAGGTTAGGGCTGTTGTTCTTTAGCAGATAAATTGTGTCTCTTTTGCAACCCCATGAACTGTTACCCACCAAGCTACTCTGTCCATGAGATTTCCTAGGCAAGAATACTGGAGTGGGTTGCCATTTCCTTCTCCAGGGGCCCTGTGCCCATATATCTCAGTAATAAAGAACCTCCTTCATGTGGAACCTCTACCACACGTCAGATATCTCTGATTCTCCCTCTGCTCCCAACCAGAGAAAACTCTGCTCTTAAAGGATGTGTGTGAGTTCATGAAGTTGCTTGAGTCACGTCCAACTCTTTGAGACGCTATGGACCATAGCTCACCAGGCTCCTCTGTCCATGGGATTCTCCAGGCAAGAATACTGGAGTGAACTGCCATTTCCTTCTTCAGGGTATCTTCTCGACCCAGCGATCAAACCCGCATTTCCTAAGTGTCTGGCATTGGCAGGTGGATTCTTTACCACTAGCGC
This sequence comes from Bubalus bubalis, assembly GCF_019923935.1. Taxonomy (NCBI): domain Eukaryota; kingdom Metazoa; phylum Chordata; class Mammalia; order Artiodactyla; family Bovidae; genus Bubalus; species Bubalus bubalis. The sequence continues at coordinate 51,002,685 of NC_059175.1, read as the reverse complement.
CCCCTGGAAAGCTTAAAAGACATGCATGATTGAATACACAGTTGATCTATTTTAAGATCAACTGTGTAGTATATCAACTCACAGGAGTAAGATCTGTGAAAATCATAGTTCCCAGGATCACACAAGGAATGTACCACAGCAGGGGGGTAATATTGGGAGCCAAGTTAGAATATTGATTACTGCAAGCATAAAGAAGGCCACCATATAAATGCAGATTTGAAAACTACTTCACAAGTTAAAAAAAAAAAAAAAAAAACAACTTTAATCCAAAAAATATTAGGAAACATACATAGTTTGACATTTAGTATTTTAAGCAGATATAAAGATCTTTTAAATAAGTTACCATTTAATCTCAATATTAGAGAACAGTTGAGAATACTTTATATTTTAGAAACATATTTTTTTGGAATGATATATTTTATGCACATTTGTGGTTTTGGAACACATCCTGGAACATAAGATGTTTTAAACACTTGAAAATATCTAAAAATACAGAAAAAATTTTGCAGAAGGAAAGAAGTTGATATTGAATGAGGAGTATTACGTAAGCATTGTTAATGTGTTTAAAGAAATATGCTCCCAACAATAAGAGGTAACAAAGGCAACACTGATTTATAAAAAAAAAAAAAGAATTACAGTCATGAGCCTGATGCACTGGTTTTATGAACTAAAACGATTCTCTGCCTTCTAGAATTGGAGAATATGCATTGACTCATTCTACCTTATGGACATTTCAGAGCTTTTAATCTAATAAAACCTATATGTCAGCCGATAGCATGTCAGGGTCTCATTACCCTGCTTCCTTGGTGCTTGATGTGGATGGTTAAGTCCTAGCCCAAATTTCCCCCTTAGGGTTCCCTGAGGTGGAGCTGTGCAGCTTTGCATCTTTACTTACTGACAAAAAGAGAAAAAAGATAACATTAAATATTCTATTCCTGTTTTCAGTTAAGCATTCACTAAGAACGATGAAAAGTGGAGATTACGTGACAGGGCCTAAGGACTGTGCATGAAAAGCTATCTTAAATGTCTCATCAGAAGTCAGTTTCTAGCTGTTTTCAGTAGGCAAGTGAGCTGCCTCTTTGTCATAACATCATTTAAGCTTACTCGGAGACTGCCAGCAAACAAGCTTAGCTTAAGTGGACCAACTAATAAAACAAAAGTAAATTTAAATAGTACTTTCATGAGAAAAAAAAAATATTGCAAAGAGAATTGACAGAGACTTTTAAATATAATTTAGTTAACATTATTTTACTATTAAATGATTTTGGCCTAGGAAGACTTAAGAGACTTCAAAAGAAATAATTCAGGTTATCAAGTCTTCCTTGGAATAGTTTATTTTATGGTGCTGCATCTACCTATGCTCAGTGAAGAAAATAAAATGATGGAGTAGTTTCTGTCTTAAGTTATTCAGTAAAAAGAAAATAAAGACCAAATGCATCATTAATTTAGCCAAAGAATAAATATGATAAAAAATACACACAATTTTTGCATAAAATAGTAAGCAGCTAGTTGGATTTTGCTAGTATTTTAAAATTTAAAATTATTAAAAAAACACTTCAATAAACACTAGAAAATTAAGAAATTTTAAAGTAAAATTATAGCTGCGCTTCATGTCACATTGTCTTAGCCTTTTTGACATTTTAATTGCTGTGCCGTTTTTCACTAAGGTGGCAAGTGTTTTTTCACATGTGCATAACATAGCTTGTGTTAATGTGTATCGATTAAAGTATAGGTGGAGATGCCAGCATGCTGGAATTTTCCCCACTGTGACCCATATCTCCACTTTTTTCCCCCTTTTAAACGAGGAAAGAAAAGATGAAGTTTGAAAAATGTCTTTATGCTACATGAACTCTAGTACTAATAGGTGAAAAAAAAATGAGTTTAATAAAAGGAAGACTAGAAAGCATCCACTTCACAAACTTGTAAGTCTTTCATTTCTGCGTGGGAGACATTGTAGAAAAATCAATAACTCTCTTTGAGTCAAGTGATCTAGTTGTTTCCGAGAAATTTACATCTCCCTGACAGGCAGTTTGTAAGGTGTAGTTCACTTGGGTCACAAGAGTCAAGGTAATTTGCATCTTGAGCAATTTCTCTTTTTCCTTGTACCTGTTCTATGAGGAAGGAAGATTGAACTTGGTCATAAAGAGGAGCTCATTATGTCTTAGCTGAGAAGAGTAATTTTGTAGGTGTTCCTGCAGTGCAAGAGTATCATACAATGATAATATTTCCTCATAGATCTGCAGACCTACATATACACCAGGAAATGAAAGTAACATAAAGCTGAGGCATATTTGATGCATTTGACCTGACATTCACAGGATAAAATTGAAGTGTTCCGTCAAGGTCATTGGTGAAATCTGATCTCAAGATAGATATACAGATCATCTGCCAACAAATATCAAATATATAAGAGGGAAATACATAGGGTACTTCTTATAAATCTGAAAAAAGACATATATTTATTCTGCCTTTTAAAATGTACAAGGTGTAAATTTCAAATAAATGTTTGTATTATTACATAATAATATATGACATGTAGTTTTTTCTAGTTTGTGCAATAAGTTTAGTTCAAAAATAAATAGAAACCAAGAAAGAAATGCTGATATATTTTTGAATCAGAAATAAATGCAATAGCATTAACTTTAATTATATCTTTTGTATAGCTATTTGACTCTCACTTACTGTTAAATATGAGTCTATCTGGATGCCAATCTAAATAAATATTTGATATAGAGTTGAAAAACTACTCTATTTCAATGTTTCCTCTCCAGGATAAAGATTGCAATGAGATTCAAATGTATTAATATACATCTTGCACTCATGGAAAATAATGTCTAGGTGTAGATGAAATGTACTATTAAAACTCATTGTACTATATTCAAACCTGGTGTGCTGGATCTGACATATAAAATAGAGCGAGTGCAACTTTTAAATGGTTTCTATATACTCATTGCATAGTTTTTCTCTTTACAATATGACCTAAATTCTCCTTTCAAAAAAAAAACATATCTGTTATTTAGGCACCTACGTTAACCCAGAAAATCTATTTGATACCATTGAACTTGAATACTAATAACCTTGGCCTAAGTTATAATTCCTGGAAGCAGTCTACTATATCTTACAAAAATGCTCTGGCAGGGTGTTGGTCATAGGCACCATTTGGAGAGGAAAAATGGCTTTATTTATTTCTTTCATGCATAATTCCCCCATTATTTTTGCATATAATAGAATAGATAATATTTACTGAGTACTTATCACAAGTCGCTTTCACTTTTTCACTTTCATGCATTGGAGAAGGAAATGGCAACCCACTCCAGTGTACTTGCCTGGAGAATCTCAGGGACGGGGGAGCCTGGTGGGCTGCTGTCTATGGGGTCACACAGAGTTGGACACGACTGAAGTGACTTAGCAGCAGCAGTATCACAAGTCAGATGTCATGTTAAGTGAGGCAATGCATTTTTGGTTAGTCTACAGAAAACCATTCTGAGGTTGGTACAGCATGGCTCCCTTTCACTGAAGGATCCATTCACAAGAACCGTAGATTTACACAATGAAAGATTAATTTCCCACAGGTGCAAATAACAAGCTGAGTAGGTGTGTTCTTTAGAAATATGGTGATAATTTGGCTTTATTTAGAATATTTCTAAATCAAGTGCCTGCAGTATTCCATGTGCTTTTTTTTTGGGAGGGGAGATTTTTTTTTTTCATTATTTTTCAGCACTGGCCCTTGTATATCCAATTTTAATATCATTATGACAAGGTATACTTTTTTTTTGCATGATCACAATGCATACTAAAATAAAAGCATAATAAGCACAAGCATAGTTGCTTGCAGATGTTCTGATACATTTAAGCAACTGCCTGATTCACTACATATTGACAAATTAGCACTAGTTATCATTTTTATTATCAAATGTACTATTGCTACATAAAAATAATGACAGGGTTTATAATGGTGCCTCCTCAGTTTTGAAAATGTGTGACTCAATAATAGCTTTACATGTATTATTTTGAAATTTGCATGCAGAAGGATATTGCATTTTTAAAAGTTTGATCACAGTCATATTGCTAGCATTGGTTTCCCTAGGTTTTTGAACACACAGATTCATTAAAAGGTCCGCAGAGTTCTCAAAGTAAATTTTACAGCAGCAGCAAATTTAAGGGGAAAAATAGAGGAGGAATGCTATAGGCAAGACAAAGACCTAGTAACAAATCATCTCAAAGAGAAAGAAACTATCAGTGCACTCCACTCAACAAGGCCAGAGGAGAGAAGGGACAAGATAGGATATATTGACAATGGTGCATAAAGAAAAAAATAAAAGATAAAGAAAATACTGCTATCCAATAATAAATATGGTAATTTATTATTCAAATATCTCCATGATGAAAATGACTAATTTGCTATGATAAAACTTATTAAGATAATGAGGATATGGCTATGATTATACACACTCATGCTGAGAAAAAGCTCATTGTTTTAATGAGAAAATGGTGCATAGGTGTAATTTTGTTGAAAACTTATTTTTTTGGTACAGGAGTATTTTTTTTCTCTGGATATATTAATCAAAAACATTTATCTCTTTTCTGATCTATATTTATGGCCTGTATAATACAATGGATTTTCTCTGGCAACTCTCCAACATAATCACTGTTGATAAACACTATTGATCATATTTTTTACCCACCAAATACAAATTTTCACCATAATGCATTTTATCTATACTGCATATATTTACATACTGAATAACTATACAGAAAACATTCACCTGGGCTTTTGTCTGGTAAACAATGGCTTATCTATTTAGTTCAAACACTTCAACTTCCTTGTAGCCTATTTACTGCTAAGTCTCTTCAGTTGTGTCTGACTCTGTGCGACCCCATAGACGGCAGCCCACCAGGCTCCCCCGTCCCTGGGATTCTCCAGGCAAGAACACTGGAGTAGGTTGCCATTTCCTTCTCCAAGCCTATTTACTACATAAGTATAAATGTACTGGAATTAATTTTACCATGAAATAAAATTATTGCTTCTTTCTGGAAAAGGCAGGTCAAGGTACAAGGCCAGAATCAAAAGACAGTGGCAAAATGTATACATGTGTGTGGGTATGCATTTTATTATCAAATATTAATATTTTATATAAAATATATATTAATTATATATTATATTTATATATATTAATATAATAATCAAATATATTAGAAACAACAAACAATAATAGATGTATAAGAATGAAATATGTGTTAGTCAGTGAAAATTAGAAAATTATAACCCATCTGTTGCTCTTCTGTCCTAGCACATCTAAACAGGTGTGTGTTCCAGAGGATTCTACAATTCTTCAAAGAGTTTTCATTCCAGTAGAGTGTCCATCATTTGGCACATAGAGTTAAGACTAAAAATAGGTTCAGTCTGATAACAATATCTTCATAGAAGGCATTTTTTTTTCTTACAGAAAAGCAAAAACAGAACAAATGATTACTATTCTACATTGGATGTGTTAGATGTGTTTCCAAAAGAGCACTGGGGTAGCTCCTTGGCTGGATATTTTCAGAAACTCAGTTTTTAATCCTTACGTTGAGTATTCACATAAATGATGTTTAGCAGGAAGAAATACACCAAGAAAACCATTCTTTCAAATAAGGACAGTACCCGTAGGAATTGGCATGACCTTAAACAAACAAACCAAATTGAATAGAAATACTAGTTGCCAGAAGCAAAAAAAGATTAATGTTAGAAGATTCTTTGCAACTGTGTTTGGAAGAATTATCCATGGCTCTACATGGAGTCCCTTCCCTGTTCTTCCGCAAAGCACATGCCCCTGTAATGCACACACTTCATGACCTTTTGCTCAAAGTTTTAGGCTTTCATATTGCAACTCTGGGAAAAGACACAGAAAGAAGTAGAAACACAGAATTGAGCTGTCATAAAAGCTTCACTATATTCGCACTCTGTTCTCATTCATGTGTTTTATCTCCAATACTATCCACAAACCCAATGAACTTTTTGTTCACACTGTATGGTCCAGAATTTCCTTAAATCCCTTAACGTTGTGTCACCTGTTGTCTATTCTGGAAATTAAGGACAGAGATTTTAGATGATTTAAGAATCCTTAAGTAAATAAAATATTACTTAAAATAAAGTATTATTAAAATACTTAATATTAAAATACTTAAAAGAGAGCATGCATGCTGTAAGCATAATTAAAAACAAGTTGAAAGAATGACATCCAAGCACTTCAAGTGTGTTGGTTAACTGCAGTTGGAAATTAAATTTATAACTGAGATTCTGAAAGTTGAAATACAAGAAAAATGTGTATTTTTAAATAAACATCATGTATAGTCATTTAATTATTATGTTCATTTAATAAACATATTTATTTTTTATAGAATGAGGGGTTCACCTTCTACAAAACCTTTATCAAAATCACTTCGTTTAATTCTGAGCCACATTTGACAAGGTTGACTATTTCCTTCTCCCTTACATGGCTTTCAATACATCACATTCTCTTCACCTTACCACACAGGTTGCTCCTTGACAGTCTGTTTTGTTGGTTCCTCCTCTTTGACCTTTTAATGTCATGTCTGAGGGCTATGTCCTTGGCCTTCTTATTGATTCTGTTCACATGTATTTGACTGAATTTCTTGTCTAGTGTCAGGAATTCAAATATCCTCAATACGATGACAACTTTCAAATAGACAATTTCATCCTAGAACCTCCTCCAGTCCTATGCATTTCACTCAATACAGACACTCAAGTATTAATTCCCTCCTCAATCTTCACCACTTGATTGTCTAGCATGTATTTCAGACTTGTATTTAAAACTGAATTCTGCTCCTCCACCCTCCATGAAAAAAAATATAAGACCAGTAAGTTTAAAGTCATTCTTGAATCGTCCCTTTTTTTGCAATCCACGCCCATTCCATTAGTGGAATGCTACCCCAAATATTCATAATTTGAAATTTTTCAACACCTTTGTTGCTATTGCCTGACACGCGCCACCAGTGTTTCTGGCTTGGATTATTGCCATCTGCAACAACACCGAGGATTTGATTGTCAAACGTGATACCTGTGAGGTAGAGATTTGATTCAGTGTCAACCTTACTAATAATTTCAAGGATAAATTTAAGCAAGAGATACAGGTGGAGCTGGGAGAATTCGAGGATCCCTAGTGGGCCTCCATATGTTATTTTTTTCATCTAAGCAAATGTGTTCGTTTTATGAAACAGATGAGCTTCTTAATGAAGTATCCAGTCACTTCACACACACAAAAAGAGCCATGTAGATTATGGAACATCCTCATTTCATATTCTATCATTGTATAAGTCACATTATATTATCCAGGACATGATATCCAATAAATTTATTGATTCCAGGTGTGTTTACCAAAGTAATAATACAAGAAGTAAAAATCCCACCAAAACTTCCATAGTAAGGACTGTCCTCCTGGTACAGATCATTTAATTTAACTGCCAGGAGGTCTGTCATTGTTATGTTTAATAGGATATAGCCTCCTCGCTGAATTTGTCTCTTCCCCAGGAGCATTGCCTGGGTGAAGGGAATTAATTCACTGTAGACTTGCTGTGTAAACATTTATGTCTCACCTCATAACAATATCTCTACTCTCACTACCCCTCTCCACCTCATATTCTATTCTCCACACAGCAGACAGAGGAACTGGTCAGAATGTTGGTCTAATCATGTCATCCCTTTGCTCATTGTTCTGCAAAGACTTGACATTTCTATCAGGAGAGTCAAATTCCTGACAGTGATCCCAAAGTCCCCACTGATCAGTTCTTGTTATTTCTCTAAACTCGTCCTCTATTCAACTCCCATTTACTTTCTCCAGTGCAGCCACCCGAACCTCTTGGACAGGATGTTGCCCACATTTGTCAGGCATGATTCTGCTGCTTTTCTCATAGATAAACACAAAGACAATTCCTTTACTTCAAGTCTTTGCTGGATTCACACTTTCTCAATGTGTGTGTGGATCTTATTTAAAATTGAAATTACCTATCCTTTCCACCACTCTCATACACACACACACACACACACACACACACACTTCAACTATCTGTGATCTATCTTTTTACTGTGCTTTACTTTTTTACCTCATTAATGATCAATTATTATTAACGACTATTTCCTGCCTTACTTTGCTAGAATGCCAATCTCAAAAGAGCAAGGGTTTTTATCTCTTTTGTTCACTGATGTAACCCCAACACTGAGAAAAGGACCTGATATATACTAAATGCTAAATATTTCTGAAGGAATACATAACTGCACCAGGAATGTATAGCTGCTAATTTTAACTGGGTATCTGGTCATCCTTTGACTAGAAGCTAATGTTTTCCCTTGTTTGTATCACATTGCCTGATAGTTTGTTGAGATCATATCTTTTTCCAGGATAATTTTCATTGAAAATACATCTTCTCTTTCTAAATATTTAAGAACCAAATAACCAGATTAAGATCATTCAAGTATTTTTGCTCAAAATATATAAAGGGTAGGTTAATCAATAACTCTAGAAAACATTCATTTTTACAATTATTCACTGTCGAGTCCTTTATTGCACAATTTTGATAAATTATATTAAATACATATATTAAAAATATTTAACAGGTATAAAATATAGTAAAACGTTGTAAAATAATTATATAGAAGACATTCATTTTATAGACATGCTGCTGCTATAATTAGTATATTTCAGGTATATTTTCAGATCAATGTTTATATTTAAAAAAAAAAATTCTTACTTTTATAAGTGATCACAACCTGAAGAGAAAAGGTTAGACATTTAAAAAGTTTTAAAAAATGACTGTAAAATCAACTTGAATCAAATCTAAGAAATCTTTTAAGTGACAAGTAATGCTGTCTAAATATCTTGAGGTTCAGAAGAAACTTGAATGGTTTATCCTCAACCTTTATGTTTCATATGGAAATATTTGGAAAGAAAATAACTGAGACTCATCAACTAGTCTTAAAAAAATCATCATTTACCCTTTACAGTCATACGCCTTTAATGGCATGATACATACATATGAATGAGACAAGAGAGACCTCAATTCGTTTAGATTAGGCCCATTTCAATCAGCAAGAGAAATGCATACAAGAATGGATGTGGTTTGTGGGACAAGGTGTTAAAATCTCTCCGTTTATATTCTGAGGTCTGCTGGTCACATGAATGATTTTAAGCGGCAGAATATATAAATGCCAATCAAGTAAATTACTCACGGAAAGCCCATGCCTTACTGAAAGAAAGATACCCCAGGGAACTAGAATGACCTTACACTGCCAAACTGAAGTGGATTGAAAAGTTTAATGCCATGGACAGATTTTGACAGTGGTAATGGTATTGGTGTCCTTGGCTTGTCCCTACTCTGGGGAACTATAAATTTAAAAGCTTTGATTTTTGTTTATCATGACAAGTTCTTCAAATATATTGCTCTTCAGACTCAATGGCTTTGGCATGACCCATTTCCCTTCTATAGGTCTGAGGTCAACCATAAGAAAATAAAACATGGCACTATCTTTAATGACATAATTTAAATATTTAATTTTACTTTTGAACATATAAATACCATAAATTTATAGTGCTATAAACAGGTAATGACATCATGATGAAAACTAGATTTTCTCATTTTATATAGGTTTGGATATTTCCTTTTATAAAGTATTTTGTATATGACTCCACTGGGTCTGGTTCATTAAAGACGTGAAAGTTAAGCTTTAAAAATCCATATTACATTCCTAATAGCTTTCCTCTGGCACATGAATATATACCTGACCCAAAATATATCTGACCCAAAGGGTGACATCAACCTTTCCTTTCTCAATCATATTGACTTCTCTCAATTTCTCGTCATAACACCATCATTAGAGTGGATACTTTTCCATTGTTTCTAAAGGTCATCATTGTGCTCTCAATACATATAACTGTCAGGAGTGGCAGCTGAACAAGGACAAAAGAATTCTCATGTCACTAAGGTGGGACGCGGAGGACAGACAGAAGAGGGTGGAAGTAGTTTATTCATTGTAGGTTCTGCACCAGTATCATCATTGTTCTGGTTAAGCATGGCTCTCAACTGTATGGAATGAGAGTGCTGTAAGTGTACAAATTATATGTGTATTTGTAGGTATGTATTAATTTTGAATGGATGGAAATTTAAAAGTATGTGATTTTTTCCTTCCATCCTACTTTCCATTATTACATCACTGGTCTCCTCTAAGCCCACTGTGTTCAGTTGCTCACTCATGTCTGACTCTTCGAAACCCCGTGGACTGTTGCCCGCCAGACTCCTCTGTCCATGGAATTTTCCAGACAAGAATACTGGAGTGGGTTGCTATTTCCTCCTCCAGGGATCTTCCCGACTGTGGATAGAACCTGTGTCTCTTGAGTCGCTTGCATTGACAAGTGGATTCTTTACCACTGCACCACCTGGGAAGTCCCAACTGTTATGGCCTATTCTTTTAAAATGTTTGATAGAGTTTCATTTTCTGACGAACATGATATCCTCTATTTATATAGTGATTGCTCATATATTTTCCTGTCATCAGAAATCTTACATGGACTTTGTTATCTTGAAGGAAGGGGTCATTTAATTTCAAAACAGTTTATTTAGCATGCATTATTATAGAGCCAGTTGAAGACAGATGGATACAGACATAATAATATTCATGTTTGTTTCTCTCCCATTTCCTTTTTATTCTATACAAACTAAAAGTAAAGGAGAAAACTGGCTTTTGTTGTGTGCTTTTCATTTTTCCATTTCTTTCCATCCTGGCTCTCCTTGCAGCTTTCAGATACAGACACATATTATCTGTGCCGCACATGATTCAAGTACTGTTATGAGTTATGTGGTACAATGTCTGATATATGTCATATAGAAAAATAAAGGGTCTAATGCATTCCTTCAAAGAATAATCAAAGTAAATAATGTGTGCATGAAGCATACACTGAACAAATAAATACCACAAAGAGACAGCAGTCCTTGCTGCGGGGCACGCATCTTCCCTGGTGACCTCCCATTGACAATAATGACGCTCCACAGAGGAAGAATAAAGATCCTTTCTTATGTCAGACAAAAAGAAAGGACTCCTATTTTGGACACATTTCACTTGTTCTCTTTCTATCTGTCCCTCTGTCTGTCAAGCTCTGTGACTCTTGTCTAAATCACAGTCTGTTTCCCTCGTGTTTGTGTCTGTCAGCCTTCTTTGTCTCTTGCTCTCTGTTTTTTCTATTGTGTTACTCTGTGGCTTTTGCTCTTATCCTATTTTCCTGTTTTTTCTCTTTGTCTCTGTCTTTGTGTTTGTGTGCGAATGTGTCTCTCTTTACACACACACGCCTATACACTTCCTCATTTTCACTTTACCTTCTTCTCATATTTATATACAGAGAGATATAGATCCATAATTACCACCTTATAGGTTGAACTCATTACTGTTCTACTCTCTTGCCCAAGAAAATATCAGTCACACTATCCCACTTACTGAGCCAAATTTCTTCCTTACAGCCAAATTTCTTCTTACAAACTTCCTGAGTCTGAAGAGGAACGGTCTTATCCACACTGATGACAGTATGCACTATATTTGCATAGCACCTTCTCAGTCAAACTGCTATGCAGCCTGTTTAGACCTCTGACTTCAAGAATGCATACAGAATTGTTTAACACAATGACCTTGACAAGCCTCAGAGGAAAGTCTGATTCTGAGAAAATAACACCTGAAAGAAATTAATTTACATATAGCACTCCCAAGTCTAAATTATACCAATAGGCAGTTTTTCTCAGGGCTGAATCTATGCCTACATTATATGGTGTAAAGAAAAGAAAGAGAAAGAAGTGATTGTTGAAGGAAATTTACTAAGTGCATGTTAATATGTAATAATCTCATTTTATTTGCCTTGTCAAATGTTTACCTTTGCTTTATACATATTCTAAAAAAAGTAAATTATGTTGCTTGATGTCATAGATTTAGGAAGCAGTATGTTTGGGATTTAATTCTAGAACCATGGGTATTGAAAATATATTTTTTATGCTTATAAATATATCTCATCCAACAATCCCTCCCCAATGCTTCCACATTCTTATGAATGTTTCATTTTTTGCTGTTGTATAACTTTACTACTTATTAGGTTGCACTGTGCTCAGTCATGTCCAAATCTTTGACACTCCATGTGCTGTAGCCTCCTCTGTCCATGGAATTTTCCAGGCGAGAATACTGGAGTGTGTAACCACTTTCTACTCCATAGGATCTTCCTGATTCAGGATCAAATGTGTGTCTCTTATGTCTCCTGCGTTGGCACATGATTCTTTACAACTGCACCACCTAGGGAGTCCCTTACTACTTATTAAAACCTGTTTAATTGAAATATCCCACTAAGCCTTAATTTGACATTATAATCATTGGATTACTGAAATTATTAGTATATATTTTTTTCAAAAGCTAAATATAGTAAATTCTGAATGGGTGAAATACTTAGCTGGATAACATATGCATACAGGTAGACTCCTGAGTGTGACTAAAAACTAGTAAAAATATTGTTTTATTAAGTGACTGAGCAATAGACTGCCCCATCTCTTTTGAAGATATTTCATTGAGGGCATTAATATCCAAAAGTGAAAAGAAATAATCTTTAGTTGTTCTGATAATCTAGGGATATCAGTTTTGGGGATCAAATATATTGAATGATTCAATTAACCTCCAACATTCCATTTTGCTGACCTTTGCTGAGTCTCTAATATTTTTAGGCAATTTTACTTAATATATTTTATGGCTCACAGCAATCCTAAGTGTAAGGTGTAATGGACCTCAATAAGTGACTAAATTTGAGCTAGGAGGGTTTTGTTATGTGTTCATAGTTAAGAAGGTGAGAGTTGGTAAATAAAGTGAGGAATATATATATTGACTTTCCACCAAGTCATTATTCTTTACAATCCACTTTTGAACTGATGTTTCTTCATTGAAGGAATGTAGCTAGTTTAATGGACTTCCCTGGGAGATCATCTGGTAAAGAATTCACCTGCAATGCAGGAGACCCAGGTTCGATTCCTGGGTCTGGAAGATCCCCTGGAGAGGGATAGCGTACCCACTCCAGTATTAATGGGCTTCCCTGGTGGCTCAGGCAATAAAAAATCTGCCTGCAATGCAGGAGACCTGGGTTGGGAAGATCCCTAGAGAAGGAAATGGCAACCCACTCCAGTATTCCTGTCTGGATAATCCCATGGACAGAGGAGCCTGGTGGGCTACATCCATGGGATCACAAAGAGTCAGACATGCCTGAAGAACTAAACACACACAGCACACACACATCTAATTTAACATTGTGCAATCTATTCTGTGGTAGCAGAACACTAACTGAATCTGAGAACTGGTGGCACGTCCCTGGTGATAATAATAAAGTTAAACCTAAGATTTTTTTCTAACCTTCAATTTTACTGAACCATAAAATTAACATTTATCTTATTTTACTCATTGTCAGTAACCAGGGTTAATTAAATTTTTAATTAAGCAGCAGAATAAGTTGTTAGAATTCATAAGACTCTCAAATCAAGAGGTTAGTAGATACATGCATAAAAATAGATGCTGTTGGAGGTACATGCATACATATTTCTGCCTGCTTTAAGAGTTAAAATTAGATATGCTTACCCATAATTTAGAAGGAAACAGTTGAAGAATATTCAGTCCCAAAACTAGCATGGTCCATTTAACAGCATCCTTGACAGGGAATTAGGACTTTGCTTCTATTCCTGGCTACATGCTAAACCAATCATCTGGGTTTAGCAAGTGAATCACTTGTTCTGTACATCAGTGTTGTTATCTCTAGCACTGAGATAATAACTCTGACCTACCACACAGGAATCTGTAATGATTAATTGGATAATGTCCATTAAGTGCTCCTAGCTACTTAGAATAATGTGCTATATGGCTATTAAGCATTGTTATTATAAAATGTTGCTTCAGTGTAATATCAGTGACTGACTGCTCCATGATTAGAAGGAAAATTACTTCCTCTGATAACATGAGCATAATACATATTGATTTAGAAATATATTCTTTGAAATACATGTAGACTTTGTGAATGAACTAAGCAAAGGATAGCATTCCACACTGTTTTTTGATTGTGTAATAGTGTTCATTATCAGACAGGCACTTTTGTAAGTACGTTACCTTACAACAATTCTGTGAATGTCAAGCTGTGCTCCTGATACTTAAATGGCTGCCCCAGAGTCACACAGCTAGTAAGTGATACAGCCAGTACAAAATTTAGAAAGCTGACTTTAGATTTCCCATGCTTGACCACCTCATTAAACTCTATATCTATTATGTGTACATTTACATTATAGTTATTACTATGTTCAAGAAAGTGAATGTGTTTAGTTATATATTCAGTTCAGTTCAGTCACTCAGTCATGTCCAACTCTTTGTGACCCCATGGACTGCAGCACACCAGGCTTCCCTGTCCATCTTCAAGCCCTGGAGCTTGCTCAAACTCAAGTCCATTGAGTTGGTGATGCCATCCAACCAATATGTCTTCTGTTATCCCTTTCTCCTGCCTTCAATGTTTTCCAGCATCAGTGTATTTTCCGATGAGTTAGTTCTTCCCATCAGGTGGCCAAAGTATTGGAACTTCAACTTCAGCATCAGTCTATCCAATAAATATTCAGAACTGTTTTTCTTTAGGAATGATTGATTTGATCTCCTTGCAGTCTAATGGACTCTCAAGAGTCTTCTCCAACACCACAGTTCAAAAGCATCAATTTCTTGGCACTCAGCTTTCTTTATGGTCCAACTATCACATCCATACCTGACTACTGGCATAGCTTTGACTAGACAGAAATTTGTCAGCAAAGTAATGTCTCTGCTTTTTAATATGCTATCTAGGTTTGTCATAGCTTTTCTTCCAAGGAGCAAGTGTCTTCTAATTTTATGACTGCAGTCACCATCTGTAGTGACTTTGGAGCCCCAAAAAGGAAAGTCTATCATTGTTTCCATTGTTTCCCCATCTATTTGCCATGAAGTGATAGGACTGGATGTCATTATCTTCATTTTTTGAATGTTGAGTTTTAAGTCAGCATTTTCACTCTCCTCTTTCACCTTATTTAGAGGCTTTTTAGTTCCTCTTTGCTTTCTGTCATAAGGGTGGTGTCATCTGTATATCTGAGGTTATTGATATTTTTCCCCAGAAATCTCGATTCCAGTTTGTGCTTCATTCAGCCCAACATTTTGCATGATGTACTCTGCATATAAGTGAAATAAGCAGAGTGACAATATACAGCTCTGATGTAATCCTTTCCCAATTTTGAAACAGTTTGTTGTTCCATGTCTTGTTCTAACTGTTGCTTCTTGACCTGCATACAGGTTTCTCAGGAGGCAGAAGAGATGGTTTATTACTCCCATCCCTTTAAGAGTTTTCCACAGTTTGTTGTGATCCACATAATCAAAGATTTTAGCATAGTAAATCAAGCAGAAGTAAATTTTTTTTTTTTAATTCTGCTGCTTTTTCTATGATCCAACAGATGTTGGCAATTTCATCTCTGGTTCCTCTGCCTTTTCTAAATACAGCTTGAACATCTAGAAGTTCCCAGTTCACATACTATTGAAGACTCACTTGGAGAATTTTGAGCATTACTTTTCTATCATGTGAAAGAGTGCAATTGTGCAATAGTCTGAACATTTTTCTGCCTTTCTTTGGGATTGGAATGAAAACTGACCTTTGCCAGCCCTGTGGCCACTGCTGATTTTTCCAAATTTGCTGACATATTGAGTGTGGCACTTTAACAGCATACTATTTTATGATTTGAAATAGCTCAACTGGTGTTCCATCACCTCAACTAGCTTTGTTCGTAGTGATGCTTCCTAAGGTCTACTTGACTTCGAACTTCAGGATATCTGGCTCTAGGTGAGTGATCACACCATTGTGGTTATCTGAGTCATTAAGATATTTTTTGTTTAGTTCTTCTGTGTATTTTTGAAACCTCTTTTTAATATCTTCTGCTTCTGTTAGATCCATATAGTTTCTGTCCTTTATTGTACCATTTTTGCATGAAATGTTCCCTTGGTATCACTAATTTTCTTGAAGAGATCTCTAGTCTTTCCATTCTACAGTTTTCCTCTATTTCTTTGGATTGATCACTGAGGAAGCCTTTCTTGTCTCTCCTTGCTATTTCTTGGACCTCTGCATTCAGATGGGTATATCTACCCTTTTCTCCTTTGTCTTTAGCTTCTCTTCTTTACACAACTATTTGAAAGGCCTCCTCAGACAGCCATTTTGCCTTTTTGCATTTATTTTTCTTGGGATGGTTTTGATCATGGCCTCCTGTACAATATTCTCAACCTCCCTCCATAGTTCTTCAGACACTCTATCAGATCTAATCCCTTGAATCTATTTTTCACTTCCACTGTACAGTCATAAGTGATTTAATTTAGGTCATACCTGAGTGGTCTAGTGGTTTCCCCTACTTTCTTCAACTTAAGTCTGAATTTTGTAATAAGGGGTAAATGTCTGAGCCACAGTCAGCTTGTTTTTGCTGACTGTATATAGTTTCTTCGTGTTCAGCTGAAAAGAATATAATCAATCGTATTTAGATATTGACATCTGGTGATGTCCATGTGTAGAGTCATTTCTTGTGTTGTTGGAAGGGGGTGTTTGTATAACCAGTGTATTTTATTGGCAGAATTCTGTATGCCTTTGCCCTGCTTCTTCTATTTTACTGACCATACTTCCTTTTTTTCTTTCCCATCCTTAATATTCCTAACATAAGAATGAATGTATTTAAGTACTATTAATTTTAATATGCTAATGCAAAGCTTTACATATCAAAATGGCAGAAAAATTAGTGTATTGGATTCTGTGGCACCACCGTGAATTTAACTTTCTTTTATTCTATGACTGAGGATAACTCACAACCAATCTTTCTTCATGCTCAAATGCAGAAAGCATCCAAGATTCAATAATCAGTCATAATGACATCTACATCTTATGTGAATGTCCTTCTAGATGTCATATAAACATGTAGATTTAAACATAGCCACAAAAAAAAAAAAAAAGAAAGAAAGAAAGAAAAAGAATTCTACCTAACTTGCCTGTTCACTTCTAGGCTTTGCTGCTGTCTAACATATTATTTACATTTTATTTTTTTTAACAGTTGGGTTTTAAAATTTTTATTAAGCACAGTTTTGGTGATATGTGTGCATATATATATACCCATACACTGTATATATGTGTATATATAGATATATATATTCTAACTAATATATGCATGCAGTGAAATGAGGTGAAATTTGCTGTCATGTCCAACTCTTTGCCACCCCATGGACGACAGAGTCATGGAATTCTCAAGACCAGAAAACTGTGGTGGGTAGCCTTTCCCTTCTCCAGGGAATATTCCCAACCCAGGGATAGAACTCAGGTCTCCCACATTGCAGGTGGATTCTTTACCATCTGAGCCAACAGGAAAGTCCTAAATATATGCATGCATACCTATATATCTTACTTAATACTAGAATGACTCTGCTGCTGCTGCTGCTAAGTCACTTCAGTCATGTCCAACTCTGTGTGATCCCATAGACGGCAGCCCACCAGGCTCCCCAGTCCCTGAGATTCTCCAGGCAAGAACATTGGAGTGGGTTGCCATTTCCTTCTCCAGAATGACTCTAGGGAACCCTAAGTCTAAAAATCTTCTAATATACTTATAGCAAATCTTTTGGGGCTTTACTTGGTTTTCACAACATTGGTTAACATTTCTTTTCTATGAGATGGCAAGATATCATTTGTACTGCTTTTATTATACTGAGAGTCTTCTGTGTGCTGTAGCTATTCATATAATTATATTGCTATTTCTACTCAACTATAATAATAAAGGCACAACTAACATTTACATAATGTATAATTTCATCAGTCTTTTCCATGGTACAATAATTTTTTGCAGTGTTAATAGGTATCATATGATAACAGATTTCAGTTAAATAAATCTGGAGAATTCTAATGCTAACAAAATTGTAGAGCCTTTAAAAATTAATATGTAACATGCTACTCCAAATTGAAGGTTATAGTATGGTTACAGTATGCTGCACTTTCCAAGTATATGTGAGCCATGAATCACTTTTTCCTGTTGATCTCATAGCAAGGCTAATGTTCTATAAAATATGTAGACAAAAGCTAGGGCCACAAGCTATAATCCATAAAATATTTTCAAAATACATTTCATTTGTTTTTCACCAACATTTGAAGTAGTTACATGAAGAACCGGCATTAGTCTCATTCTATGGATGAGGAATTTGAAATTAAAAATAGGTTTCATCACAAATTGAAAGCTAAAGTGGGCTCAGATTTTAACTAAATCCTGTGGTTTCTTCATTAGACTACTCTAAAGACAACTCCATTTTCTTTTTGCTTCCTTCAGCACCATGGGCAGCACCTTTCACATTGTAAAGACAAAAAAAAAAAACTTACTTCAAATTTCATTCAATAGCAAAGCAATATTAAAACTAGAAATATGCAACAATAAGTATCACTGTGTAGCTAACATTTTGTTCAAATATTGATACCAGAAAATTGCTTTTGTTTAATTAGTTGAAGATACTATGGCATTTCCAAAATCTTGTAAAACCAAAATTAAGTTCTGCCTTGTGCTGTGCTGTGCTTAGTTGCTCAGTCATGTCTGACTCTTTGCAACCCCATGGACTGTAGCTCATCAGGCTCTTCTGTCCATGGGGATTCTTCAGGCAAGAATACTGGAGTGGGTTGCCAGGCCTTCCTTCAGGGGATCTTCCCAACCCAGGGGATGAAGCCAGGTCTCCCACATTGCAGGTGGATTTTTTTACCATCTGAGCCACCAGAGAAACCCAAGTTCTTTTTTATTTTCTATCAAACAGCAAGTCTAGGATTTAGTTAGAAATAATATGTAAATCATGGATTGTAAAATCTGTTCTGACACAGCTCTAGGTAGGAAATGGGATGATTAATCCAGACCCTAATGAATATAAATGGAGTTCTACCTGGTCTATTAAGTGAACCACAGGAATTAGTCAATATCATTTGTCTTGGAGATAAGTAAGGATTAAGCCAAAGTATACTTTATGGACTCTGTGGGAGAGGGAGAAGGTGGGATGATTTGGGAGAATGGCATTGAAATATGTATAATATCATATATGAAACGAGTCGCCAGTCCAGGTTCGATGCACGATACTGAATACTTGGGGCTGGTGCACTGGGACGACCCAGAGGGATGGTATGGGGAGGCAGGAGGGAAGAGGGTTCAGGATGGGGAACATATGTATAGCTGTGGCAGATTCATTTTGATATATGGCAAAACCAATACAATATTGTAAAGTTAAATAAAATTAAATTAAAAAAATAAAAATAAAAGGCTATATTAATATAGATTTGTAATTAATAATAATTCCCCCACCCTGCTGATTAATAATAAAAATGTTAAACAATGTATTTTATATATACACATAATCACATTTATACCTGGTGTTAACTCACTTTGAAAATCTGGAAATTTTAGTCAAATATTATAAAATATATTAGTTATAAAATAAATTTGCTATTTTATGGGTTTAAGACACTGGGAAGCATCTAGGAGCTCTGATGACTAGTTTCTTCATGATCATTCCCTTCTTTCTATAATGTTATTGTCACAAATGGTTTATATCTAATTACCCAGAATTACATTGAAAATTTCAACTCAGTATTGATTAAAGTATATATTAAATGATTAATACTTATTTTTCAATCAATTAGACATTTCATATAAAAGACAAAAATCTTTGGCATTGTGAATTATGTAGAAGATAAATTCATTTATTACTTTGAGTGTGAATAGATTCTCTGATTAAATCTGATTTCAAAGATTGTCAGTATTTTTCTACCCATTACTTGTGATAATATTAAACAGAAAAATTGAATGTACAGCCAAATTTTCCTCTGTACAAGTAGTGAGCCATCTATCTACTGTCAGATTTTGGAAGGAAAAAATGTGTTTATAGCAAAGAAAATGTAGCAGCTTCTTCTGTGTCTATTAGGTTACTCTGTTAAATTCTGGAATAAAAATTCAAGATCAAAGGAAAAGTTGATATAAAGCTATTGGAAAACCTGAGAAAGGGACAAAATACATATATATTTCTTTGTCTATTTTCTAGGTTTAAGCTTTTCTCAACATCAGAAAAAAATATTAATAACTAAAATAAAAGAGACTATGGTGTTATTAGAAAAATGCAGCAAAGAATTTTTAGGTTGAATGGTAAACTCCTGACAAGAACTTTGTAGAGGCAGCATCCATATAGGTCAAGTTGCAATGGGAAGTGAAAAAGCCAATGGGAGAATGAAATCTAATCAGGCGAAGGAGAGACAAATCTGGATATCCCTGGAGGTTCATTTCCTTCATACTCTCAGTGATTTAGCAAACAATTGGTTCAGCTCATTTTAACTAGCTCAAGAAAAAGTGAGACAGAGCTCAGGCACTTTGTCCCTTTAACTGGGCTGCTTTCTTTCTTTCTTTTTTTTTTTTTTTAAATTTTATTTTATTTGTAAACTTTACAAAGTTGTATTAGTTTTGCCAAATATCAAAATGAATCCGCCACAGGTATACATGTGATGGGCTGCTTTCTTAACCAGGAAACATCAAACATAACAGAATTCCTAGATGCTTTGCTCCCTTCCCCTAAAAATACATGGACCATTACAGGAGAGGTTTTTTTTCTGAGTCTTTCCTGGAGTTATTTCAGTTATATCTGATCTTAGCTAGTCTCCATGGATTATTGAGAGATCATATAAGTCAGACTATTTCTTAGCTTGTAAATCAATGTTTTAACCAAATGATAATTTATATGTATACATAATTCTATTCTACATATAAATATACATATATAAAGTATATTTTATATATATATATATATATATATATGTATATCACATGGTGTTGTTCATGTGTGTGTCCAAGTCTCCTATATTATAGGACAACATTCCTATATCTAAATGTAGTAGTAAAATGGTGACTTTTTATATTAAATGAAAATGTAATTTTCTGTAAATTCCTTCACTGTGTTCTTTTTTTTCTTCTGGAAATATGTTGCAGAGTAAGCTACTATTGATGAATATAGAGTATTTTAATCAATGTGTTAGTTCTAGAAGGTCTTGTAGGTCTTTATAGAACCGTTCAGCTTCTTCAGCATTACTGGTCGGGGCATAGACTTGGATTATTGTGATATTGAATGGTTTGCCTTGGAAACAAACAGAGATCATTCTGTCATTTTTGAGATTGCATCCAAGTACTGCATTTTGGACTCTTTCACTGACTATGATGGCTACTCGAATTTTTCTAAGGGATTCTTGCCCACAGTAGTAGATAAAATGACAATCTGAGTTAAATTCACCCATCCCAGTCCATCTTAGTTCACTGATTCCTAAAATGTCGATGTTCACTCTTGCCATTTTCTGTTTGACCACTTCAAATTTGCCTTGATTCATGGACCTGACATTCCAGGTTCCTAAGAAATATTGCTCTTTACAGCATCGGACCTTGCTTCCATCACCAATCACATCCACAATTGGGTGTTGTTTTTGCTTTGGCTCCGTCTCTTCATTCTTTCTGGAGTTATTTCTTCACTGATGTCCAGTAGCATATTGGGCACCTACCCACCTGGGGAGTTCATCTTTCAGTGTCCTATCTTTTCACCTTTTCATACTGGACACAATTGAGCAATGGAACAACAACAAACAACAATAAATCTAGTTGGTTCTTCCTCACATAACTTATTGATCGTTCCATTAGACTTCATTAGGCATTACGAATACCCTACTCCAGGTTAATATGACTTTTGGCTTTGGTTGCATCTGACTTGGTTCTCCCTGCTTCCACTTTCCCTCTTATCAAATCAAATCTCTTCCATAAGAAAGTTGAAGCAATTTAAACAGATAAGACCACCACCTTGTTAATTTGCCTCTGGGAATCCCCCTGTAGAACCTGTTGCTTAAAGAGCTTTGCCTCTCATAAAAGCCCCTGTCCCATGAGTAGCAACTGAGATTTGATTCTTATACAGGAGTCCACCTTCTCCAGTTGCTCCAAAATAAAGCAAACTTTCCTTTCTACCAACATTTGTCTCTTGAGAATTGGCTTTTGAGTGATTAGCAGCTGAACCTGGGTTTGATAACACCACCACAGCCAAGCACTTAGGCTTACACACAACTTATAAAGAGGTTACTTCATGTGTTCTTTTCTCCAAAAATTGTCTCTAGAATTTTCTCTCTCAGCTTTTCCTACTCTTGGTAAGATTTTAAGATAAAACAGAGATCATCTTAACTGGTTAAAAAGTAGCTAGCATTAATAAACAACTCTATCAATTCCTAATGTCAATGTTGAAATAGGATTTTGTTATGTTCAAAATAAGAATAACAGGCAAAAGGAGATGTTAGTAGCACCTCTGACAATGAAAGAAAGAAAATTATCGGACTCCTGTATTCGTCTCCAGCTATCTCCTTCTGCTCTGGCTTATTTCCATATCATGCTCCAAACACCAAAATATTCAGGATGCCAAAAGATAATCCTGAATATTTAAGGCTTTCTCTAATCTCTGTAGGTTTAATTGGTCAGGCTTTTCTGCCTAATGGAATTTTAACACCCTTCCTTTTCTCTGGCTAACTTCTATTAAAATTTCAAACCAGAGCTCAAAGTTAAACTCTTCCAGATGGCTACCTTCACCCCACTAGTCCAAATGAGGAATTATCCGTAGGAAAGTGGACTCAATTCAAACATCATGAATATCCTGAGATATCATTAACTTAATTATTCACATGCTCATTAAAGCCTTCTTTGGGTTATTGTGATATGTTATTGTTATAAAGAATATTACTTATCCTCAGAATTATAAATAGCTACATCTATGAACAGTAATTTTTTTAGGAAAATTTTCTTAAATGTCTATTTTTCTGGTGTATAAACTATTTATATTATAATCAGCAATGCAATGAAATGAACATTTCATTCATACATCTTTGAACCTTTTTTTCATTATTTCCATAATTAAGCTCACTTGTTGGATACATAGTGTTAACATTTAACACACAGTGTCAGGTTGTCATTCTCAAAGTCTGTGCCAATTTCTACTCTTACTGATAAGCCCATGGAGATGTCCTTTGCTCCCCAAAACTGCAGACTCTGAGTATTATGAATTATTTTTAACTTCACAATGGTGGTGGTGTTTAGTCACTAAGTCCTGTCTGACTTGTGACCCCATGGACTGTAGCCTGCCCTGCTCTACTCTATCCATGGGATTTCCCAGGCGAGAACACTGGAGTGGATTGCCATTTCCTTCTCCAGGGGATCTTCCCAAGACAGGGATAGAACCTGGGCTTCTTGCATTGCAGGCAGATTCTTTGCCAACTGAGCCACCAGTGAAGCCCCAACTTCACAACAGTGAGAAGCAATCTGGACTGTTCTGTGGCTCTTTAATACCAAAAGAAGACTGAAAAAAGAAAAAACAAACACCTTCAATTATGAATTTGGGATTAAAAGTATTTTTCTTCTCTAGTTTATGATATCTACTTTCAAATCTCATTTAACAAATAGATTACAGTTTTATAATAACAGATGCAGTAAAATGATTTACATTTGAAAATCTCTGTGATAGTTTAAAAAGACAACTTTACACAATGGTTAAGATTGTGAGGTGGGGACTCAAGTAGACCTGAGTTCAAATTCAAACACAAGTTTTTGAAATATAGCTCATTATCAGGAATATAAAGCCCAGAGAAAAATCCACGCACATATGGACACCTTATCTTTGACAAAGGAGGCAAGAATATACAATGGATTAAAGAAAATCTCTTTAACAAGTGGTGCTGGGAAATCTGGTCAACCACTTGTAAAAGAATGAAACTAGAACACTTTCTAACACCATACACAAAAATAAACTCAAAATGGATTAAAGATCTCAACGTAAGACCAGAAACTATAAAACTCCTAGAGGAGAACATAGGCAAAACACTCTCTGACATACATCACATCAGGATCCTCTATGACCCACCTCCCAGAATATTGGAAATAAAAGCAAAAATAAACAAATGGGACCTAATTAACCTTAAAAGCTTCTGCACAACAAAGGAAACTATTAGCAAGATGAAAAGACAGCCTTCAGAATGGGAGAAGATAATAGCAAATGAAGCAACTGACAAACAACTAATCTCGAGAGTATACAAGCAACTCCTACAGCTCAACTCCAGAAAAATAAATGACCCAATCAAAAAATGGGCCAAAGAACTAAATAGACATTTCTCCAAAGAAGACATATAGATGGCTAACAAACACGTGAAAAGATGCTCAACATCACTCATTATCAGAGAAATGCAAATCAAAACCACTATGAGGTACCATTTCACACCAGTCAGAATGGCTGCGATCCAAAAGTCTACAAGCAATAAATGCTGGAGAGGGTGTGGAGAAAAGGGAACCCTCTTACACTGTTGGTGGGAATGCAAACTAGTACAGCCACTATGGAGAACAGTGTGGAGATTCCTTAAAAAACTGGAAATAGACCTGCCTTATGACCCAGCAATCCCACTGCTGGGCATACACACTGAGGAAACCAGAAGGGAAAGAGACACGTGTACCCCAATGTTCATCGCAGCACTGTTTATAATAGCCAGGACATGGAAGCAACCTAGATGTCCATCGGCAGATGAATGGATAAGAAAGCTGTGGTACATATACACAATGGAGTATTACTCAGCCATTAAAAAGAATACATTTGAATCAGTTCTAATGAGGTGGATGAAACTGGAGCCTATTATACAGAGTGAAGTAAGCCAGAAAGAAGAACACCAATACAATATACTAACGCATATATATGGAATTTAGAAAGATGGTAACAATAACCCTGTGTACGAGACAGCAAAAGAGACACTGATGTATAAAACAGTCTTATGGACTCTGTGGGAGAGGGAGAGGGTGGGAAGATTTGGGAGAATGGCATTGAAACATGTAAAATATCATGTATGAAATGAGTTGCCAGTCCAGGTTCGATGCACGATACTGGATGCTTGGGGCTGGTACACTGGGACGACCCAGAGGGATGGAATGGGGAGGGAGGAGGGAGGAGGGTTCAGGATGGGGAACACATGTATACCTGTGGCGGATTCATTTTGATGTTTGGCAAAACTAATACAATTATGTAAAGTTTAAAAATAAAATAAAATTAAAAAAAAAAAAAGGAATATAAGGGTGATAGTACCTACCCTCCCTACGACAAAAATAATCTCATAAATGGTCTTAGAGAAGCATCCAAGACATATTAGGCAGCTAATAAATCATGGTAATGAGGAAGCCGATGATGACCATGGCTACTCAGATTACTCATTCATCAGTCCAAGATGGAATTCATCTCTCTGTGCTTGGACGTCTATTCCTGGTGGTGCTTTCCTTCAAATTAATGAGTCTAAAAAGAAACAAAACTAATTTGAATATGATTATTTGTGTTGTTATCAAATATGTGTTTATGACATCTTGTAGATATTCTTTGAAGCAGGTTAATTGCATTTATACAATAAGAAAAGATTTAGTACTATAAATAGAAATCATTTAAAGTTTTTCTGCAATTTGTCTTTAAAGTATTTAATTGAAATTAAATGTACACTATGATATTTAGCTCATTATCTTAAAGTTGGAAGACAAATGTTTCAGAAGTTATTTTAATACAAATCTAAAATTCAACTTAGAATTTTTCCAAAATACAATATATTAAATCTAAAGATTGTTAACTAGAAGTTTTTAAAAAATGGTCTGTGGTAACTGCTGTGTGCTAGAATGTTTTTAAAAATGTTTTGCAACTTGATCATGTTAGCATTCCCACTGGATAAAAATCAATAGTGCTGCAAAATTAAACATGGTCATCATAAACAAATTCAAAATAAACTCACACCTAAGTTAAATGATTAATCAAAATCTCCCTTCCATCTATTAATTGAGTACCTACAAAGTACCTACAAAGTTCTAGACTTCAGAAGCTTAGGGAAGCAATAAGAGAGGGATAATTATGTGACATGCATCTTAAAGAATGAGTAGCATTAGTTCTCTAAACAGAGTGGGCAGGTTTATCAAGCAGAGGAAGCAACAACCGTATGTGACAGAGGGGAAGGGGAATTTAAGGTCAGAGGAACTTGGTTGGGTGTAAGAAACCTCCCTTGGAAGACTGTGAATCCAAGGAAGAAAGACAGTTGAGGACGGATTGAGATTTAATCTTGCTCACTTCCATAATTAATCAAGGAACCTGGAAACTCTCTGAGATTTTCTGTCTGTGAAACATCTGCTGTGAATGTGAACGATATCACAGATAACATAGGAAATAACCTAGAATCTAGATTATTTGGCAACTTAATGTTGCTACTTTTCCTATGTAAGACACCCCACAGTCCCTCGATTTCCTCAGCTACTATCTTTCAGCTACTTTTTCAGGAGGTGATCTTTTCATCTACTTAGTGGAGAAAACTAAATATACACATTAGGAACTAGCCCACTTTCTCTCTCTCTTTTTTTTTTTTCTTCAAATATAGAAATTCACCTAAAACTATAATGAATTTTATTTTTTTCATTTTAATAGTTGAGTCATCTCTTCTCCTATGTAAGACAGTCCTTTCATTAAAAGTTTTCTATACTTGATGGAAAATTTAACTTTTGTATTGGAGTTTCTTTTAGGGCATAAGTTATAGTTACCTACAGAATCTATAACAAGGTTTACTGCTTTAGTGCTGTTTTGTTCACATATACAGGGTTATAATTTTTGTTAGATATCCAATTTCACATAATTTTGGGCACCCTGAATTATGCTTCCTCCTTTTTATGCATTTGATATCGATTTCTTAGTCAAATCTTTTATCTGGGTATATAAATGCATTGAAGTCATTTAAACAAGTGAACAAACAGACTTTCTGATGCGTAGCATATCATTCTCTGTTCTCCCTCACAGGCAAAATATGAAGAAGCATTATGTACTATCTGAATCTTCATTCACTTCTCTCACCAACATTCTCAACTTTTTCTAACTTAACTTCAGGTTCCTATTACTTAAAAATGAAGTCGCTCAGTCGTGTCTGACTCTTTGCAACCCCATGGACTGTAGCCCACCAGGCTCCTCCGTCCATGGGATTCTCCAGGCAAGAATACTGGAGTGGGTTGCCATTTCCTTCTCCAGGGGATATTCCTAACCCAGGGATCGAACCCTGGTCTCCCACATTGCAGGCAGATACTTTAACCTCTGAGCCACCTGGGAAGCCCCATTACTTCAAAAGTTGTTGATAAAGTCATCCATACAGCTTGAGTGGACACATCTAATATACACTGGCAGGATTTTTTGACCACTCAAGGTACTTGATCACTCAAGATACTTGGTTACTGCCTTGATTTTTTGACCACTCAAGGTACTTGATCCCTTCAAGATACTTGGTTACTCCCTTGAAATACTTCTCACATTTGTCACAGAGTACTCTCTTGTTTTTCCTCTTACATTTTTCCCCACCACCATTCTTTTTACAGTCTTCTTAGGTTGTATCATCTTCTATACAGACATTAAGTGATGGAATTCTCAAAGACTCATCTTTGGCAATCTTTTCTTGGAGATCTACATTATCTTTCCATATAATCACACTGATGCCTACACTTCTAATAACCACTTGTGTGCCACTGTCTCTAAAATTTTTATTTATATGCTTATCTACAGTGTAAAGCTTTCAGTTTTATACTATATACTCAATGATTTCCTTATATTCTTTAACACCATCATGTTTTATGTTGCATAGGTGCATTGTATCTAACGTACACAAAAGCAGACATCATCTTCTAGCCCTGTTTCTTCCTCCAATAGCCTTCTTTCCTGGTCTCCATTTTCAAAGAATGGTACCTACATTCATCTATTTCTGCAAATTATACCTCTAGGAGTCATTCTTGATATTTCCCTCTCTTTGATTCTTCTCTTCCATTCAATTCATTAACAAGTACCTTAAAATGTTTCCTCCATTTATCTCATTAACAGGTATCTTAAAATGTTTAGACACAAATTAAGAATCTGCTCTTAAAATATCCCTTAGGTTTTGCTGCTTTTCTTTATAATCACTACAATATGTATATCCTAAGCTATCTTCATCTCTTGTCAATACTTTTGGTTCACTCTCCCCACACCCATCTTGGCCTATTCCAATTTGTTTTATAATCATATCACTTTCCCTCTACACTTAACCCTTCAACTTATTTCCTTTGAATCTAGGATGAAGTCCGAACTTATGGCTTAATACAGCCCTGAATATCTAGTTGTGCTCATCTATTTGTTTTTTGTGTTCACATATATTGGCCTCTTCCCTTTTAAGGGACATTCTCATTTGTTCTTTGTGTTTTATATATATGATTAAAAAAAAAATGTAACCTAGCCTTTGTCACTCTTCAGTTTTCAATTTAAAATCTCTTTGCCTGACTTGCCAGATTCCTCAGATCTCTTCAATATATGCTTCTAACATATGTTAGATTGTAGTTTTACATTTGTTTGCTGAGTTACTTGATTAAGGTCTCTCTTGTCTACCCTTTAAGTGCTGCTTCAATGTCACCATGGTTTCTTTGGTGCCCAGCCTGTTAGATAGTTCAGTCTCTGTAAGTACTCACTGGAAAAAATGAATATTTATTCTGTTGTAAAGAAAGGTACCAAAGATTATGCAGGGTAGGAACATAGTTAATTTTGTCTGTTTTTAAAAATTATACTCAGCAGAAAATAAAAGAAACTGAAAGAGTGAGGGTGTTCTAAAGACAGGGAGATTGGTTAGAAGGTTATTGTAATTGTCTAGGCTCTTGCCTAGACATAGAATATTGACTAAGGCAATAGTGATTTGATTAAAGAGGAGGTGAAATTGAGAAATATTTATGAGACTAATTCATGGCTTGTTTCTTACTGGCTGAGTTGAGTCAGAGGAAAGAGAAGCCACAAGGGCAAATAACTATTCTTTTAAGTTATAATTATAGGGGGAGAGTGCAGAAGAAGGAACAGTTTGTGGTGAATTCTTAGTTAACATGTTACAAGCCTGAGTTTAAGTTGTTTGACAGGAAGAAGTCAGAGGGATATGGAGACAAAACACATTGTTCAAAGAGAGCAACAACCTGATGAAACAAATTTGGGAGTCACTGATAAAAAGAGTAGTAGATAAAGCCATAGATATGCTGAGAACACAGAGAGGCTGAGCCATGGAAATACTCACATTTTAGAAGAAGAATGGAGGGATTTGAGCACGAGGAAATGAATATGAAATGACTAGCATATGTAATAGTTCAGACTGTAAAAACTCTGTCTGCAATTTAGGAGACCTGGGTTCAATTGCAGAGTTGGGAAGATCCCCTGGAGAAGGGCATGGCAACTTACTCCAGTATTCTTTCCTGGAGAATTCCATGGACAGAGGAGCCTGGAAGGATACAGTTCATGGGGTTGCAAAGAATCAGACATGACAGAGCAACTAACACACAAACAGCTTTTGTAATAATTTCAATAAACAGTTTCAAGAAATGTTCTAGGGAAAAACTACATATCTAAAACTTCGTTTTCTTTATTTGATGCCTGTAGTTGTAAAAAATATCTTCTTATATATAAACTTTATTTTTTAAATTCATTTGTTTATCCTGGGAACCTGGGTAAAACTAATTATTTTGAGAGTACTTAGAGTTGGGTCACTGATTCATTGCATTAACTCTGAGTGAATCTCATGTTTCATTTTAAAAAATTGCAATTATTTTGACCCCTTCTTTACAAAGAGGTAAAAATCACTTTAAAATACTTAGCAGTATAGTACAAATTTATTGTCTGAAGATCACTGGTTTTCTATATTATCATGAAATTGTAGGCTAAAGAGAATTGTCTCTTCAATCTAGTCTAATATATAAATGCTAAGGCTTTCGGGCTTTTTGATAGCATTATGTCGTTTGAACACTAGGCAGCTGAATTGTTTCTTAGGACCAAATCACAAGTGGCTCGGTGGTAATGAATCCACTTGCAATTCAGGAGATGCAGGAGACTTCAGTTTGATCCCTGGGTCAGGAAGATCCTATGGAGAAGTAAATGGAAATCGACTTCAATACTCTTGTCTGGAAAATCCCATAGACAGTGGAGCCTGGCAGGCTACAGTCCATGGGGCCACAAAGAGCTGGACATGAATTAGCGACTAAACAGCAACAGTATAAGTATAGACAGAAGACAAGAGTGTTAGGTAATGACAAAGTGAGACATTTGAGAAGAAAGTGGTGAATCAAGATGCAGCTTAAATAAAATATTGTCCATAAAATTTGGTGATTAGAATTTCCTTCTGGAATTATCCAGTGTATCCTTATTGGAATTAGATAAAAATGAAACTAATTGAGTTGAACAGTAAATAGGATAGAAAGCACCAGAAGTACAGTACAGGAATTCTGTTCTGTACACACTACTCTAAATATTTTTGGTTGTAAAAGAGAAGAGCAATATGGTGGTAATGACATCAGAAAGCAAGGGAGGCAGGAGTTTTTGTCTTGTGCAATGTAATGAAACCCAAATATTTTAACTGTAGTTAGCATTTACTATATCTCATGCTGATCACCAAGATGCCTTCCTGGTGCTGCCATGAAAAAAAGGGGCTATGGTATTAGTGCTATGGAGGGTCAGCATGGCGATTATTACACAGTCATAGGACAAACTAAATAAGTTTAGCAAGATAGAACTGAAGTTTAAGTTGAACATTAAAAATTCAGAAAGTCAAAAGTGATTCTGCAAGGCCATTAAATTGAAAGGTTCAAGAAAGTTGTTAAGAAATCAGAGATGTGCCCCTCCTTCAAAAAAAAATAAATAAAAAGATAAGGGAATCAGTCTTTACGAGGACACTGTGGGACAATTACTAGAATAGAAGGAGCCATGAGTGATTTATTTTAATGTTATGATTGAAAAAATGGACTGGTCCAAGTTTGGGAAAGCAGTACGACAAACCTATATATTGTCACCCTGCTTATTTAACGTATATGCAGAGTACATCATGAGAAATGCTGGGCTGGATGAAGCACAAGCTGGAATGAAGACTGCTGAGAGAAATATCAATAACCTCAGATATGCAGATGACACCACCCTTATGACAGAAAGTGAAGAAGAACTAAAGAGCCTCTTGATGAAAGTGAAAGAGAAGGTAAAAAATTTGGCTTAAAACTCAGCATTCAGAAAACTAAAATCATGGCATCTGGACCCATCACTTCATGGCAAATAGATGGGGAAACAATGGAAACAGTGACAGACTTTATTTTCTTGGGCTCCAAAATCACTGCAGATGGTGACTGCAGCCATGAAATTAAAAGACTCTTGTTCCTTGGAAGAAACACTATGACAAACCTTGACAGCATATTAAACAGCTGACAAAGTTCCATCTAGTCAAAGCTATGGTTTTTCCAGTAGTCATGTATGGATGTGAGAATTGGACCATAAAGAAGGCTGAGAGCTGAAGAATTGATACTTTTGACTCTTGAGAGTCCCTTGGACTGCAAGATCAAACCAGTCAGTCCTAAAGGAAATCAATCTTGAATATTCCCACCTGAAGGACTGATGCTGAAGCTGAAAGTCCAATACTTTGGCCACTTGATGTGAAGAACTGACTCATTGGAAAAGATCCTGATTCTGGGAAAGACTGAAGGCAGGAGGAGAAAGGGATGCCAGAGGATGAGAGAGTTGGATGGCATCACTGACTCAATGGACATAAATTTGAACAAGCTCCAGGAGCTTGTGAAGAACAGGGAAGCCTGGCATGCTGCAGTCCATGGGGTTGCAGTGTTGGACACCACTGAGTAACTGAACAACAAAAACAATATATGAAGTATGGCCAGTTTGAAAAGGAAGTATTAAATAGCCTAGTGATTTAAAAACACAAAATCAAGGATTAGAGAGATCTGAGTCTGATTTGCCAGTTCTGTGATTCACTAGGGCCTTGATTTTAGGCAAGTCATTGAATGCTTCCTAACTCAGTTTTTTCATTTATAAATGAGTAATAATACCTGTCCTTAACATTGTAAGGAATATTAAATAAGGCCACAAACCTAAAATGCAGAGTTTGTGATACATTCCTAAGGGCTGATAAAATCATTCTTG
Source organism: Bubalus bubalis (assembly GCF_019923935.1). Lineage (NCBI taxonomy): Eukaryota > Metazoa > Chordata > Mammalia > Artiodactyla > Bovidae > Bubalus > Bubalus bubalis. The sequence continues at coordinate 50,970,569 of NC_059175.1, read as the reverse complement.
TTCTTGATAGAGTTTAAATTGAAAGGAAATATTGAAATGGATTGATAAAATTGATCCTGTTTTTAAACTAAACATAGCTTTTCATTTCCAAAAATAGGTTATTTGATTATCACTAATAAAAACTTACAATGTGCACTTTCAAGTTTAATTAATCCCATTTATTTATTTATTTTAGCATTCAGATCTCTATTAAATTCAGAAGCAAGCTTCTGAAAAGAAGGCACAATTTGGTCCTGTAGGAAACAGTTCATTCTGACATTCCTACTGAGTAAGAGGAAGCCCAGTCTACTGTTCACTCCATCACAATGCAACATGATATTATTCTTATTTTTATTTTCATTACTCTAAGAGGTGGATCCAAAAAGATATTGATATGATTTTTGTCAGAGAGTATTCTGCCTATGTTTTCCCCTCAGAGTTTTATAGTATTTGGTCTCATATTTAGGTCTTTAATCCATTTTGAGTTTATTTTTGTGTATGGTATCAGAGACTGTTCTAATTTCATTTTTTTTACATGTAGCTATCCAGTTTACATGTAACTGCCTAATTAAAACTAAAAGCTTTTGCACAGCAAAGAAACCACAAACAAAATGAAAAGACAACCTACAGAATGGAAGAAAGTATTTTCCAACAAAATGACTGACAAGGGGTTTATCTCTGAAATATACAAACAGCACATGCAGTACAATATCAAAGAAGCATCCCAATCAAAAAATGGGCAGAAGATCTTGATAGATTTTTCTCCAAAGAAGACATACGGAGACCAAAAATCACATTGAAAAAAATGTTCAACATCTCTAATGGTCAGATAAATGCAATTAAAAACTACAATAACGTATCATTTCACACTGGTCAGAATGACCACTGTGAAAAAGTCTACAAACAATAAATGCTGGAGAAGGTGTAGAGAAAAGGTAACCCTCCTACACAGTTGGTGGGAATGTAAATTGGAACAATCACTATGGAAGACAGAAGGGAGGTTCATTATAAAACTAAAAACAGAACTACTGTCCAACCTAGCAATTCCACTCCTGGGTATATATCCAGAGAAAACCATAATTAGAAAAGAGACATGTACCCCAGTGTTCACTGCAACAGTATTTACAATAGCCAAGACATGGAAGCAACTTAAATGTCCATCGATAGAGGATAAAGAAGTAGTACAAAGAGATTAATACAGTGGAATACTTTTCAGGGATAAAAAAGAATGAAACAATGCCATTTGCAGCAATATGAAAGTACTTAGACATTATCATACTAAGTGAAGTAAGCCAGACAAAGTAGCATATGATATCACTTACATGTATAAGTTGAAAAAAGATATAAAAGAACTTATTTACAAAACAGAAATAGACTCACAGTCTTTAAAAACAAATATATGGTAACAAGAGGGGGAATGTGAGGGGAAAAGGATAAACTAAGAGTTTGGGATTAACATATATATACTACTATGTATGAAACAGATAATCAACATAGAACAGGGAACTCGTTATTCTTTAATAACCTATATGGGAGAAGAATCTGAACAAGAATGAAGACATATATCTGTATAACTGAATCACTTTGCTATATATCTGAAACTAACAAAACATTGCAAATCGTGCGTGCTCAATCACTTCAGTTGTGTCTCTTTCCAACCTATAGACTGTACCCCGCCAAGCTCCTCTGTCCATGGAATTTTCCGGGCAAGAATACTGGGGAGGGTTGCTGTGCCCTCCTCCAGGAGATCTTTCTGATGCAGGAATCGAACCCATATCTCCTGCATCTCTTGCTTTGCAGGCAGTTTCTTTATCCACTGAGCCCCCTGGGAAGCCCCAAATCAACTATCAGATCAGATCAGTCGCTCAGTCATGTCCGACTCTTTGCGACCCGATAAATCACAGCACACCAGGCCTCCCTGTCCATCACCAACTCCCGGAGTTCATTGAGACTCACGTCCATCGACTCAGTGATGCCATCCAGCCATCTCATCCTCTGTCGTCCCCTTCTCCTCCTGCTCCCAATCCCTCCCAGCATCAGAGTCTTTTCCAATGAGTCAACTCTTTGCATGAGGTGGCCAAAGTACTGGAGTTTCAGCTTTAGCATCATTCCTTCCAAAGAAATCAACTATACTCTGATAGAAAATAAAAATTGAATTAAAAAAAGAAAAAAAAAACAATGTTCACTTTGAACTGGGCTAAAGTTCAAGGCAGAATATAATTTCAGAACCATAAATAGCCTCTTCCTTGAGCTCCCAGTTCATTCATGCCCCAACAGCTATAGCAAGACATTTTCTCTGGGTCTAAGGTTTCCATTCTTAGTAATTGCACAGCTGGTGACCCAAAGCAAATAAGGAGAAGGTGCCACTGATACAAATACAAAAATGAATGCAGAAAATGGTAACTTCTGAAAAAGAGAAAATTAACTGGAAGTGAGGAAAAAAAATTTCTTGAACACTCTGCCCTCTTTTTACACAGACTGCCCAGACTGGCTTCCTGTATCAGAGCTAGACAAAGTCAAGGCCTCAGCTGGCCATGTTCCTCTGTCTGTGAATATCATGCTCCCCTCAGGAGTAGCCAACTATTCGTCATTTTTCCACGGGGACAATGAAGCCAATTCAAGTTTTTTCTTAAAGCCTAGTTTCATTAGCATGGTGATGGTAGTGGTTTAGTTGCTAAGTCCTGTCTGACTCTTGAGATCCCATGGATTGTCGTGTGCTAACATCTTCTGTCCATGGAATTCTCCAGGCAAGAATACTGGAGTGGGTTGTCATTTCCTTCTCTAGGGGATCTTCCTGACCCAGGGATCAAACCCAGTTGTCTTGCATTGCAGGCAGATTCTTTATGGACTGGGCCACCAGGGAAACCCTTCATTAGCATAATGTTTAGTAAATAGCATTCAAGAAATATTTTTGATTGTTTACATTATTCTGTCAGAATTCAGTATATCTCAGGGTGTTTACCTATAAATCTTTGTCCTCCCTCTCATTCTTTGCAAATAAATATTCCATTTGTTCATCTTCAAAAACAAGCAACAACAAAAATACAGAATTCTCTTTCTATCTGATACATATATACTTCTTTTTACAGAAAAGGCCCACATAAGCTATTGGCTGCTGCTGCTGCTGAGTCACTTCAGTCGTGTCCAACTCTGTGCGACCCCATAGATGGCTGCCCACCAGGCTCTCCCGCCCCTGGGATTCTCCAGGCAAGAACACTGGAGTGGGTTGCCATTTCCTTCTCCAATGCATGAAAGTGAAAAGTGAAAGTGAAGTAGCTATTGGCATGCAACCTGAATTCGAAATTGTTTGGAAGAAATAGCTATGTACTGTAGAATCAGAAAGAACTTTCCCTTGACATTTGTAGTATGTCTCCTTTCACAGAGCATGGATGATGTTTTTTACCATTCCTTGTCTCAAGCATATTTAGGTACATAAGTGAGAGAACACTGATGCTTATTTCTTATAAATTAAGTGAAGATGCTCCATGGGCAAATAATCTGAGAATGCAGCAAGGTATTTTATTTTACATTGCACTAGGAATTTTACTGATCATCCATCACTGAAACATGGAATGAAGGACGTGCTGATAGATCAGTTCCATTTACATATATTCCACACAAGAGATTTTTTTTCATCTACGTGCAACTGTTGGTACATTTTATGACACCTAAGGAAGACATTGCTCTGTGATTTTCATTAAAATTAGTACAAAATAAGGCTGAGGGACTTTACAGCAACAAACAAGGGATCCTAGTTACACTGAACACATTCAAAATTCCCAGTGCATTTTAAAGAAACACACTTGAGTTATACATTTGGTTCAAAATACACTTGATAGAAATTCATTTGGGCATCATCTTATGGGAATTTTTTTCTCCTTAGATGCCCTTGAGTAGATTCTCTCTGGCAGACTTAAGTGCCTAACATTATTAGGTATCTTAATTTTGTACTACCTTCTTATACAAGGAGTATAAAATTTAGGCAAAAGTAACACAGCCTCTTTCAAAGGCAATAGCATTATAACAATATATAAGGAACTTTTTTTTAAAGTCAATAAGTATTTCCATTCATGAAAACTCCTAATTTTAACAATGTCAAGTTGTCCACTTCCTTTTGATCTGATATCAGAGAAAAAATTGGAAGTCAATATCAAACATAGAGTCAAATCTCATTGAATGTTTATAAAGAAAGTGAAACTTGATTCATATATCTATTTTACATTCCTATGAAAGATAAAGCCAGCATTCTGTGGACACAATGCATAGTTTTTAAAAAACCTGTATGAGACACTGCTACTGCTACTGCTGCTAAGTCGCTTCAGTCGTGTCCGACTCTGTGCGACCCCATAGAAGGTAGCCCACCAGGCTCCCCCGTCCCTGGGATTCTCCAGGCAAGAACACTGGAGTGGGTTGCCATTTCCTTCTCCAATGCATGAAAGTGAAAAGTGAAAGTGAAGTCGCTCAGTCGTGTCCGACTCTAGCGACCCCATGGGCTGCAGCCTACCAGGCTCCTCCGTCCATGGGATTTTCCAGGCAAGAGTACTGGAGTGGGGTGCCAATGCCTTCTCCAATAAGTGTGTGTAGTTTACAACAAATTACTCTTATGCAACACTCAGGCACACACAGGTGAAGTCCCCTAGGAGCAACAGACCAGCCGTGGCACCTTGGCAGATGGTGCTTAAGTTGCTTACAGGTGGTGAAGGTCGGGAAAGATGTTATTTCAAATCCAAGTGATAGACACTTTCAACTCAGAAATTAAAATATCCCACTTATAAATCCCTGCGGTGCAAGAGGTTGCAACCAAAAATCATTCTAGGTCATGTCTCTTCTTATTTATCTCAGTCAAAATGAAATAAAGTGTTAATAGGACTTCCCTTGTAGCTCCATTGGTAAAGAATCTGCCTGCAATGCAGAAGGCCTGGGTTTGATTTCTGGGTCGGGAAGATCCTATGGAGAAGGAAATGGCAATCCACTCCAGTATTCCTGCCTGGAGAATCCCATGGACAGAGGAACCTGGCAGGCTACAGTCCATGGGGTCTCAAGAGTCATACACAACTTAGCGAATAAAGCACCAACACTTTTGTTTAATAGGATTTCCCAGGTGGGATTCATTTGCCTTCAGGAGATGTGGGTTTGATCCCTGAGTCAAGAAGATCCCCTGGAGAAGGAAATGGCAATCCACTCTGGTATTCTTGCTATAAAATCCCTTGGACAGAGGAGTTTTGTGGGCTGCAGTCCATGGGGTCACAAAGAGTCAGACATGACTGAGCATGGCACAGCTTTGTTTAATAAGCACCTGAGTGTCTTCATTTCATGCCTCTCCTAGGTCTTGGCATTCGCCATATCAGAGGTCATTTAATCAAGAATCCTTTGAAACTTGTAAGTGTTAGCTGAATATCTCAAAAGAGCTGATTCCCTTCACTTGGAAGCCATTTTGACCCCAAGCACATTAACCTGGGCTGCCTACATTTCCTCCTGTGCTGTCATGTAAGATATACCCCACATAAAATAAAGAACATCGACCTTGAAAGAGGGGAAAAAAAGATAGGGGGGTTGGTGGGAAACACATTCAGCAACCCAGTCCAGAATCTAGGCTCTGTCAAAGTGATGTCTTATTCCATTTTAGTGAAGCAGTGCCAAGCTTTATCATTCTGAGTTCATGTCTTCCCACTGAGGCAAACCACTTGAATTGGTAAGTTGCTTAAAGTATACATGTGTTGTTCATATTGTCACTGTGATTTAAAAAGGAGAGAAGCATTCTGTGGGTGAAATACAACAGAAGTGCAGAGAGGAAGTGGGACCTTGAACACTAAATCATGTGAAATTAACATTTGCTTGTTCTGGTCATTTCCCCCTCTTTTAATGAGTGGTATGCAGATGCCCTATAGCTGAAAGGGCAGGGTGCTTGGTGATGAAGGTGCCAACTTTATATTATCCTAAATCATTCATTCAAGTCGGCCTCAAAAATAGAAAGCTGGAAAATAGGTCTGATCATTGCAGCTAAATTTGACAAACTGTCACCTACCTACTCTATTACTATACATAATATCACAAAACTTCTGTAAATGTCTTCTGCCTATTAGCATTTTAAAGGGCTTTGTGGCCATCTTACTCTCATTTTGTAGCTAGAGATGTTTCATTATCCTCAATTAAAACTCTCTCAGAAGCAAGATTGGCAAGCGTTTATTTATATATTTTTCTTAGAGGCAACATGGGAGACATGGATTTTGTAAAGCAGGCAGGGTGCTGTTCTGTGCGGCACGGAGAGGCAATGCTGGTTTGGAATAATTCTCCTAATGTGAAGCTAGCCCCATTAAAACATAAACCATAATTGTGGAAAGCAATTTGCTCAGTAGCAGAGAACTAACAGGATTTCTTATTGTCGTTCAATAACAAGGGAGCATGGAGATGCAATGCTGAAAAAGCTCCCCACACTCTTTTAATTTTGTTGAAATGTAATTTTCTTCTGTGAAACCAATGTGAAAAGTTGAAATCGTTTCTATTACACTCAGAAGCAAGATGCATATACATTTCATGTAAATTAACATTTTCCGACTTCAATAAGTGCCAACATTCTCTCATTCAATGTGAATTAATAAAAAGTTAAGCCTATGACACTGAGAATAGTGTAAGCAAATCCACAGCTTAGTTACAAGTTGATGTACTTAAAGTTCTAATGAGTTGCCTTATACTTTATACACTGCTTCCCTTTCTCTAACATTCTTTTTGAACACTGATTGTAGTTCAATAAAAACTTTATACCAAGTCTGATAAATATCAACAATAAATATATATAAAGTCAATAGCACCATTAATAGAATCCTTCCTGTCTAATAAGGTCAATATCAATAAAAGCATGTGAATATATCAGGTGCTGAGATATTATACATCAGATACTACTAGAGTCAAAATCAATGATGTCAATCAGGGAATCTATTATTATATTATTTATACTTATAACAGTAAATATTTCATTCATATAATTCTATTTCTTTGATTAGGCATGAATCAAATAAATTTTAGATGCTATAAATGATTTTAAAGAATTTATAGAAACATTTATATATTTAAAATGTGTTGCTCACTCATCTCTTTTTATGGCTCCATCTAACATGCACAAGTCAAGCTTTATAAAATTTTTCTTTTTTTCTGTTTTTAATGGGAGCACCGTGTAGAGAGATAAGCAATGCTTTGCAACCCATAGTCTACTCAGAGGATAACAAATGCCTTCAGAGCATTTGAAAAGGTGCCTCCTTTACCAATCTGCCCCTGCCCCATGTGTTAAATCACTGCATGGGCTCACATGTACTTTTCGAAGATATCTTCACTTCGCAGCTGGTGAGTTGACACTTTTCATCGTTTCACCTCTTGGCAACAGATGCCTCTTACTTCAGCACAGATGCGGAATATCCACCCATCTCTAACAGTAGCCTTGTATTCTGACTAATTGGGCCAGCAGAGTCATAATTAAGATTTGAATAATTAGATAATGGATATAATTACTTCTGTAATTAATCCCCATATTGTGTCATCGTGATCTGTCTTAGATGATGACCACTGGTCTATATTTAATTTGATCTGAGATCATTAGTTTTAAAAGCATAGCATTGCTACATATATAGCTCACCTCTCTCCCAGGATGAATGTATTCTTTAAAAATATGACACTGTGTACAGATACATAGTTTTCATTTTTCAAGTAGATTTTATAGGGATTTGTTGGATGATGAGTAATTATTTTAATTCAGTTCATACCTACATTTTTTTTAAAGGATATCACTTTGGTTGCTTCACTGTGTTGTATGACCACATTTTTAAAAAGTAGATATTTTTCCTTTCTCACCAAGTTGATGGTATGATAAAAACTCATATTTAAAAACAAATTGGGAGGAAGGAGAAGGTGGAATGAATGGAGAGAGTAGCATGGAAGCATGCTACTATCGTTTGTAAAACAGCCAATGGAAATTTGCTGTATGACTCAGGGAACTCAAACTGGGGTTCTTTAACAATCTAGAGGGATGGGAAAGGGTGGTAGGTAGGAAGGAAGTTAAAGAGGGAGAGGACATATGTAAACCTAAGGCTAATTTATGTTGCTGTATGGCCAAAATCAAATCAGTATTGTAAAGCAATTATCTTTCTATTAAAAATAAATAAATAAATAAAAACAAATTAAGGATGACCCCCTCTTCTCTCTCTTGTCTACAGAGAGCTCTAAGGGTTAGTATTTCTTATGATTTGGCCTTAAGGCCCTTCCCTCATCTTTCTCCACAATCTATCCACATCTGTGATTTCCAAAATGTCACATGATAGAAATCTGGTGCTAGAGTCACCAAAAATCAACAATCCCTACCTAGCAGACCTGTTAGGTCTCTCCTCTCTGCTTATCCCTCGTGGAAACTGGTCCATTTTGGTCCATCATTTTATCAAGGAAAGATCCCACCAGCTCTGAAAATCAGTGTTTGTGCTCACTTTTCATACCTCTTCCTTCTGTAACCATCACACTCTAATCCAACATCAAATAATGCTGACTTTTCTTTCCAAACCTACCCATTTCTCTCCATCATTGCAAAGTGGTAGACTCCTGGTATAATTCTTAAGTAACATAATAATTTGCCTTCTCCCTTTTTCGCCGTTTCCAAATGTCCTTCTCCAAAATTCTCACAGCTTCTGCTCACAGGGCTCCATCTCTGTTTGGATCACCCTGGTTTCTCTCAGTCCTTTGATTATAGCAACTTCCCACCTACCGTTGCACGAACTCTTCCATTAGCCTGGCGTAGTCTTCTTTTCCTCTCATCTGGTGAACTGCACATCCCTCTATCTCAGTTCAAACATCCTTTCTTCTAAGAAAGCATCCTTTACCTTTATACCACACTGGCCCTTACTTTCTACAATCTCATAGCAGCATGCACATTTCTTTCAGGGCACTTTCCACTCTTGTATCTACACATTTTATTGGTGATTATAATTACACTGGATCTAGCCCGGTTTTTGACACACAAGAGGCACTCCTTTATTAAATCAATGAATCATAAGATGATATTATACTAAACAAATGTCAAAATATGTAATTAGCAACTAAAGCATGAGAGAGGTCACAGAAGTCAACAGTCTTTAAAGAATATATTCCTTCATATATGTGCTTATGCATTACAAAATTAGTATTCAAGTATTAATATATGGCAAACATGGTACAGGACACCGAGTTCACAAATAAACTTAAAATATAATCTGAGACTGCATAGCATTTGTAATCTATCAGGTAATACGAATCTGTCAAGAGGAAATTAGGAAGCAATATGGCAAAAGCAATAAAGTACAAACATAACTTGTTTGTTTATGCTTCACAGATATTGAGTTTTTTGTTGTTATTGTTTTTACAAATTGAGGGTTTGTGGGTAACCATACATCAAGCAAGTCTGTCAGAACCATTTGTCCAACAGCATTGCTCACTTCATGTCTTTGTGTCACATTTTAGTAATTCTCACAGTATTTCAAACTTTTTCATTATTATTACACTTGTTAGGTTAATCTGTGATCAGTGATCTTTGATGTTCCTACTGCAAAAACATTACAACTCGCTGAAGGCTCAGTTAATGCTTAGTATTTTTTTGAACAATAATGTAACTTTAAGGTATGTACATTGCTTTTTAGATGTGACATCATTGCGCACTGAACAGACTACACAATAGTATAAACATAACTTTAAAACACACTGGGAAATAAAAAACTTTGTGTGATTTGCTTTATTGGGATATTTCCTCTGCTATGATTGTCTAGAACTGAACCTGAAGTATTTCTGAGGTATCCTGCAGATAATCAATTAGGCTGATGGCTGGAGATCAAAGAGCATTCTGGAGAAAGTGATGCTTGTGTTGAGTTTGAAGAGAGAACAGGAAATAGCTAGAAAAGTTTTGGAGGAGCATATGGATAATGTGGAGAAGGGCAGGTGAATTAAAAAAATTTTTTTTATTATTATTATTTTTACTTTACAATATTGTGTTGGTTTTGCCATACATCAACATGTATCCACCATGGGTGTACACGTGTTCCTCATGCTAAAGCCCCCTCCCACCTCCCTCCCCATACCATCCCTCTGGGTCATCCCAGTGCACCAGCCCCAAGCTTCCTGTATCCTGCATCGAAACTGGACTGGCAATTCGTTTCTTATATGATATTATACATGTTTTAATGCCATTCTCCCAAATCATCCCCCCTCCCTCTCCCACAGAGTCCAAAAGACTGTTCTATACATCTGTGTCTCTTTTGCTGTCTTGTATACAGGGTTGTCATTACCATCTTTCTAAATTCTATATATATGCGTTAGTATACTGTATTGGTGTTTTTCTTTCTAGCTTACTTCACTCTGTATAATAGGCTCCAGTTTCATCCACCTCATTAGAACTGATTCAAATGTATTCTTTTTAATGGCTGAGTAACACTCCATTGTGTATATGTACCACAGCTTTCTTATCCATTCATCTGCTGATGGACATCTAGGTTGCTTCCATGTCCTGGCTATTATAAACAGTGCTGCACAGGTGAATTTTAAGCACTGGGGACAGCATGGACAGATGGCACCAAGGGCCAAACTGTTGTTAGGGGAACTTGTCTGCTAGTGGGTACATACATGCATACATATATGCTTATGTAACAGCCAGTTATTCACAATGACTAAAGGGTGATGCCCAGGGAAAGGAATAGCAAGAGACACAGGAACCGGGGGTGGAGAAATTGGGAGTCTGTCCTATCTCTGTGTCAGGAAGACCAGAGCTAATTTCGTAGATAACAGACCGCCAATGGAGGCTTAAAGCAGAAAAGAGATGAGGTTGACTTTGTAATTTACACAGATCATGACTAGAGACTGACATGAAAGAGAAGAGAATGCAAGCTGGTGTATGGTAGAGGAAATTGAGTCTTGGCAAGAATGAGCACCTGTTTCTAACAGAAAAACAGCAAATGTGCAGACACGGTTACACAGTGAAGACAAACTGAGAACATGGTAGAGAGAGGAAATTTGGAGGAATGTGATCACAGTTTAGGAAGATGCTAAATGCATCTATGCATTTACATGCATTTATATGCATCTTTGCATGTAAAAATGCAAGTTTAACAAATATATTTCATCTTATCTAACTTTCATATTAGTTTTCAATATAAACCTGTTTTGAATATTAAATATTCATACCCATTTGTATGAATGTAAAATCTAATGTGAACAAAACATCTTAAAACTTCCCAAATTTAAGCTTAATGTTTCTATGAGAAAACATATTCAGAATTCCAACCAAGAGCATACAGAAATGTAACAGGGTAACTTGGTTGAAACTAGATTCCAAAGTAATGTTTTTTGAAGCTGTAAATACTAGATGATGGAGAAACTCCTATTTTCTTTATGTTTTCAACAACATATATGCACATATTCCTTCCTTTTGCAGGCTGCTTTCCTAGCCATTGAGGACTATCTATAGATGCATAAGTGACCATTGGGGTAGAGCTCCACATTGTCTGAATACCATCTGATTTTTAAAAATTATTTTTGAAAATTGGAGTATAATTGCTTTACAATGTTGTGCTTAGTTTCTGCTGCACAAGAAACTTAATCAGTTATACATATTCATATATCCCCTCCCTCTTGAAGCTGCCTCCCACCGACCCATCACACTCTTCTAGGTCATCACAGAGCACCAAGCTGAGTTTCCTGTGCTATACAAGAGCTTCCCACTAGCTATCTATTTTATACATGGTAGTGTATATATGTCAATGCTACTTATTTTTTTAAATATATATACGATAGAAGAAGGTAATTGTTCTATTTTTATTATGGATTAGAGAGAGATTTTTTTCAGGTCGGTTTTTGCTTCTTTGAATTTTTTTTGTATGTATATACATTTATTTAACCTGCTGAATTTAATAGGTGTGTTCTTGAGGAGATCTCTTTTTTTGTGAGTGTTCAGGTGTTCATGTAGCTATTTTCTAGGAGCAAAGATTCAAGAGGATTGCTGAATGACCAGCAGACTCCACTGCACATTTTCACTGTAGAAGACAATGAATATGAGATTGGTTTGGTCCAGTTCAACCATGACATCCTGCACAAGGTGTCATTTAAGAATGACTAACATGGACACAATTGATGTAGGACTGTTTTCTTCTCATTTTTTTCTATTTAGAATAGTTTGGTGGGAGGAAGCAAAAAAGAATTTTTTTTTTTTTTAAATTGAAATGAGTGGACATTCTCACAGATTTCCATTAGAACTTGGAGATGAGGATGTGGGTTCCAAAATGAAAGCCCAGGGTGGAGCCTGGAGTTCTGTCTCTGTTGCTTTGCTGCAGCTGGGTCCAGGCCTCTCTGAGGGAAGAGGTAGTGGAATATAGTCCAGCAGGGAGAAGAGAGCTGACTCCTGGATGATGACAAGTGAGGGTTCACAGAGATGAAACTTTCAGGCTCCAGTCCTGCAGCCTTCAGAGCAGACACCTTGTCTGTCTCCTGGTTTATATCTTCTGCATCCTACTGTTTCCACTGTGTCTTTATGAAAGCATCTCGCTACTTGGTCTACATGCTCTGTGTGACCTTAGTGAATAGCCTGACCTCAAGCTGTAAGTGTGAAGCAATAAAGGAAGGACAGTGTGCTTTTCCTGCGTCTTCACTTGTGTGAGCAATGAGACCCAGACAGAGGACAGTGCTGCCCAGAGGAGTTGTGATCCCCCAGGAGACTTCAGACTTCCTTGGGAAGAAGGCAGGAGGTCAGAGAGGGAAATAAGAGAGTCTTGCTTTGAGTGCCTGAGCCAGCACCTCGGGAGCTTTCACCAACAACCAGGGAAGACTCTGAGTGTCTGAGGTGCAGGAATTAAGGCAGTACCATCATAAAGGTGGTACTTGATGAAAATATGATCCTATTTTAATATCCCAGGCTTAGATATTTGCTTTTTCATAGGTGTCTATCAAAGCTAGTTTTCCATTCACTGGGTAAACAGTGGCTTTCTTAGCTTGAAATTATTACAGACCCTGGAAATCAAGGTTTTATCTAGGACACTGATAACTCTAAAATCTGGAGAGGCTGAAATAACCCATGGGGAATGCCAGCGAAACATGGGGACCTGGGCCACCCAGTTAATGTAATTCTTGCTAATATCCACAGTGGCAGGGTGTTTGCTATACGTCAGGTGCATCGCTAAGCACATTTATTATGGCATCTCATTGTATAGCAACCTTTGAGGTCATGAATATTACCTGAATTATGCTTGAGAAGGATACCAGGCCCTTAAAAAGTGAAGAAAATTCCCTAAATCTACACCGATCATGGTCAGATCAAAATTTCAATCTGCTGAACTGAAAAATGCATTCTTTTAAATCATTATTACATCACTATCCTTTTTAGATATACTTTGAAATCCTAGATATGCTTCCTGGTGACCTCTTTAAGCTTGGGAAGGCAAACAAAAACAAAAATAATTATTATTGTTTTCTTTGAACAATAGCTGCTGCTGCCAAGTCGCGTCAGTCGGGTCCGACTCTGTGCGACCTCATAGACAGCAGCCCAACAGGCTCCTCTGTCCCTGGGATTCTCCAGGCAAGAATACTGAACAATAGCTACTTATCAGCTATTATGATAGGCACTTTCTTACATATGGTGTCTCTGTCTCATACTTACACACACCCAGCCAATCACATTTTCTCATTGTTAACCTGTGACTTCCCAGGTGGCTCCAGTGGTAAAGAATCCGCCTGCCAATGCAGGAGACACAAGAGATGTGGGTTCAATCGCTGGCTCGGGAATATCCTCTGGAGGAGGGCATGGCAACTCACTCCAGTATTCTTGCCTGGAAAATTCCATGGACAGGGCAGCCTGTTGCGCTATAGTCCACTGGGCCACAAAGAGTTGGACACAACTGAGTGAGCACAAAACACACACAAACCTGTTGATAATAATAAAAAAGGAGTATACATTCTTGTTGATAAGATTTAACTCGAGATGTCTGGATGGAATTAAAAAAGAACATAATAACATGATACATGTTTCTTTGCATGTTATATTACAGACGTCCTGTGGAAATAGAGTGTATGCATGTATGTGTTTATATATATACACTTATATACAAAGAGAGAGGGAGAAAATATATGTTTATATATATGTGTGTATATGAATGAATAAAAATTCACATATGCATACATGTGTACCATGCATGTGTACATATGTATATATACTTATTTATACATTTATATTTTATATATCTATATATAATATAGATATACTTTATTGATTTTGAAGAAAAGTTAGAATTTTCTCTATAGCTATAAATAGTGCTACATTCCAGGTAGTATCTTGTAAGCAGGTCACAGATATTAATCACTTGAATTGACCTCAAGTAGTTGGAATAACTTGGACTTCCCTCGTGGCTCAGCAGAAAATAATCGGCCTGCAATACAGGACCCGCAGGAGACTTGGGTTCAATACCTGGGTCAGGAAGTTCCCCTGGAGAAGGAAATGGCAACCCACTCCAGTATTCCTGCCTGGAGAGTCTCATGGACTGAGGTGCCTGGCAAGCTACAGTCCATGGGATTGCAGAGTCGGACATGACTGAAGCGACTGAGCATGCAGGCACAGGTGGAAGAACTTAGCTTTCAACCCCACTTACGTGTTCCTATAAACATGGATATCTGAAAATGGAATAAGAGAATTTACTTCAACATGCAAATCAGTCCTCAAATGATTCCTGAAGCATCTTCAGCCTAGTTAAGGCTTCTCTGTTTTTATCACTTCCTCTCTTCCTCAGTGTCAAGTACCTTTGAGTTTGGGAGGCATGGTTATTCCTGGCTGGGTCTTCTCTCCCGTTGATTACCTCAGTCAATAGACCTTTCCTTTTCTCACCAACACTTAGTGTTCCAAGTGGATTTGTCTCATTTTCTCAAGGCCAATCAGATAAAAACATACCATGATGAGATACTGATTAGCAAGAAACTGCTAGTTGCATGTATAACTCAAGGGCCTTTAGTATTGCAGTGTAAAAGTGCAAATAACCTTGGGAAATGTATTTTTCATCAGAGAGCTCAAGGCAGAGAATTTGGAAGATAAGTAGCTTCCAGTAATGTTAACTTATATTCTGTTTAGGCAACTCTTTTGTTTCATTCTAAATTGTTTTTTATTGCTTTTTATGAAAGCATGCATTCCCACTTCCAAAGGCCCCTAAGCTGGACTGGTCCATAGAGACACCTGCTGACCTCAAACTCACCTTAAAACAATGCTCAAACAGAGGAAACTCACTACACTAGGATGAGAAGATGACATTAGAAGCAGATAGCTTGCTCAAGATGCTGATCTGACTTTTATGATCATTTATAATGTTTTCTTGATTCCTTGGACCTATGCCTATCAACCACATGTTTTCTATCATGGACATGATTCTATGCTAGTTTAAAACTCAATCCGATTGTTGGGTTGTGGCCAATTACCTGTGCCTATTACTTCTGGGTTACCTTGGTGGATTTTCTGTTCTTTAAGGCTCTGATTGGATACCCCCTAGGAAATTTGTTTTAGATGAGTGCTCAGTCCTGTTCTATCTATTCATAATAATTCTATATGGGATCCTCTCACCTGGCCAATTAAAAATACCTGCTCTGAGGTTGGCCATAGATTTAAGTTTTCTCTTCAGTTCGGTTCAGTCGCTCAGTCATGTCCGACTCTTTGTGACTCCATGAATCGCAGCATGCCAGGCTTCCCTATCCATCACCAACTCCTGGAGTCTACTCAAACTCATGTCCATCAAGTCAGTGATGCCATCCAGCCATCTCATCCTCTGTCATCACTTTCTCCTTCTGCCCCCAATCCCTCCCAGCATCAGGGTCTTTTCCAATGAGTCACCTCTTCGCATGAGGTGGCCAAAGTTTTCTTTTAGGGTCATTTAAACTCAATCAGAGTGATGAGCTAAGTCTCAATAAAAAATTAACTTCTCATCTATTAAAAGGAAAACTCCGACAGTTATGGGGAGGATCTACATGGTTAACACCAGGCTATGGTCATTTAAGTTTAAAGGCTCCTCTATGTTGGGAATGGTTAAATCATACTAAAAATGATCAACCTGGTACTTATGAGACAAGGCTGGGTGCTTTATGAACTATGCCTGTTATTACCCTTAGAGAGAGTGACTGGTATGGAACTCAGTGGATTTTTGGCACTAATTTATGCCCTTGACGTTTACTGGGATGATACAAAACTGTAGCCTGGGATTCCCAGAATTTAAGGTCATACATGTTAACAAATTACAGGTAATCCCAACCAATCTACCATTGGTATGATCCCAATGGGTCAAAGATCTGTATTCTACTGGTATGACCATTTAGCAGCTTGTGTGTGTGTGTGTGTGCCTTTAATGGGGTTGGAGGATATAATTGACCACATCTAAGCCTTGACAACTTTCATAAGCTTTAAATGGTTGTAACTGGGCTATTAGCTTATTGAATTCTGAGACCTCTATGATAAGAAAGGCAGTGCTACACAACTGCAAGACCCTTGACACCTTACAGCATCTCAGGGAGATATCTGTGCTATAATTCAAACTGAATGCTGTATTTTTGTATCTGATAAATCTTTTAATGTAACACATTTGAGCCACATGAAAAATCAGACTTCTGCTCTGAGTGACCCATTCCCTAGTCTTGACAATCTTTAAAAAAAAGAAAACTGGTGTGGGAGGCTCATGGCTAAAATATTTACTTTTAATTCCACTAATGTTATTAAGTATACCATTTATATTTTGCTTGTTTCACAAGATTATTATTTCTTGTATTACCAAGTATATGACTGAGCCTTCAACGGAAATGATGACTAGACTTGAAGCAGTTGATCAAATGTATAGTTCGATATATGATCAATGATTGTAATAGTGTAACTCCAGAAGGCAATGGCAACCCACCCTGGTACTCTTGCCTGGAAAATCCCATGGACCCAGGAGCCTACCATGGACTGAGGAGCCTGGTAGGCTGCACTCCATGGGGTTGCTAAGAGTCGGACACGACTGAGAGTCTTCACTTTCACTTTTCACTTTCATGCATTGGAGAAGGAAATGGCAACCCACTCCAGTGTTCTTGCCTGGAGAACCCCAAGGATGGGGGGGCCTCGTGGGCTGCCGTTTATGGCATCGCACAGAGTCGGACATGACTGAAGCAACTTAGCAGCAGCAGCAGCATTGGTAAAGCATCCTTATTTCAGGGTCCTCGTCTAAAATGTGATATTATTAGCACTTTTTCCTAAGATACACCTGCCCAGTTAAAAGTTTGAGGTGGTTATTTCATTTGTGCTTCAAACTCTGTCTTACACAAAATCATTATTTTTAAAATTTACATAGTATCAAAACAAGTATGGGATTTCTGGTTTATACCTTTATATGCATCTTGCAGAAAATTCTTAACATGCTTCTTCATTTTTTTACATATCTGGGTGAAATCAGTTTGAAACCTCTAGAAGATTTTGCATGGTGCTCTTCACTTGCAAATTGGTGAGACAAAATCCATTATGATAATAAAAATAACCTAATAACATGTTATTTCCTTTACAATAAAAATCAATCAATACTATTTGAAAAGAAAATAAACAAATTATTTATAATTATAACAAAGTTATTAGCTAACCATGTGGCATATATAATTTTTAATTATTTAAAAATCATACTACAAGTGCCTGTCTGTCTCTCTATCCATGTAGCTGCCATTCATATCCAGATGGCCATTACCAGACTTCAGACACCTACATTTTTCACCTCTTGTCAGTCAATCCCCTCTCAAAAAGCATTCATAATGTTGCCTAAGTGAATAATGCTATGACACTTTTACTCTTTCATTGTACTTTCATTTTATATAATTACCAAAAATGTTGAAACTAGACTTCAAATTTATTTTACACACCAAATGATCTTTTATGAACAGGATATAGAGATGATTACTGCATAATCTGACAATTTATCTATTAGAAAATGTTGGAAACAGGCATTTTTGACATTCTTAAATATTTTTATTTTTATGGCAAAATCATAACTAATGCCAAAAGAGCAGAATGCCTAACGAACTGTGTCTGCTATTTAAATTATATCCAGCAACCTAAATGCTAAGGTCCTTCCATCTGCATGTGTTGTTATGTTTTTGTCAGATTTAGATAAGTAGCTCCAGGACCTAGGAAAAGCCTATTTTTTTTATTACTATTTCACTTCAACATTTCTGCTATATTTAGCAAGTAGTTTACACACAAAACTCAAGGCTGATGCTTGAAGGTATACTTTTACTCTCATAGACAATGGCTCCATATGGACAAAAATACTTTTAATTCTGGAGTTTCCTCTTAGAAAGCCAAGCCTATGAAATATTTCAATGACTGTAATATTGGCAGGGTCACCCTTCTTTGCAACTTCAGGATTTTGAAATGTTTACCAACCTTGACAAGTTTTATTATTTATTTGGTAAAGCAAGCAAAAGGAAAAGGGGGTCTAATTTTTGTATCTGGTGTGGATCAGAGGAAAGAGAGTGTATGGTCTCTCAAGAACTCCATGCTATACCCTGAGAAAACTATAATTGAAAGAGATGTATGTACCCCAATGTTCATCGCAACACTTTTTACAATGGGACATGGGAGTAACATAGATGTCCATTGACAGATGAATGGATACAGAACTGTGGTATATATATGCAATGGAGTATTATTCAGCTATAAAGAACACATTTGAGTTGGTCTTAATGAGGTGGATGAAGCTAGAGCCTATTGTACAGGGTGAAGTAAGTCAGAAAGAGAAAGACAAATATTGTATTTCAAAGTAAGTGTATGGAATCTAGAAAGGTGGCACTGATGAACCTATTTGCATGGCAGCAGTAGAGATGCAGACACAGAGAACAGACTTATGGAAATAGTAGGAGAATAAGAGGGTGGGACAAATTGAGAGAGTAGCATGGAGACATATACATTACCATCTGTAAAATAGATAGCCACTAGGATTTTGCTGTATGACATAGGGAGCTCAACCCAGTGCTTTGTGACAATCTAGAGGGTGGGATGGCGAGGGAGATGAGAGGGTGGTTCAAGAGTGAGGAGACATATGTATACCTGTGTCTGATTCATGTTGATGTATAGCAGAATAGAACTCAATATTGTAAAGCAATTAACCTCCAATTAAAAAAAAAAAACTATAATAATCCCTAAAAATAAAAGAACTCTATCAAAAAAAAAAAAAAATCTCATACTGCAATATGTCCATAAGGGGAAAATGGACAATAGCAGAACCTAGATGGCACCCCACTCCAGTACTCTTGCCTGGAAAATCCCATGGACGGAGGAGCCTGGTGGGCTGCAGTCCATGGGGTCGCTAAGAGTCAGACATGACTGAGTGACTTCACTTTCACTTTTCACATTCATGCATTGGAGAAGAAAATGGCAACCCACTCCAGTGTTCTTGCCTGGAGAATCCCAGGGACGGGGTAGTCTCATGGGCTTCCGTCTATGGGGTCGCACAGAGTCGGACACGACTGAAGCGATTTAACAGCAGCAGCAGACACAAATTGTGTAGGAAGCAGTATAATACCAAGGATGCAGCATCTGGGCACCATCAATAATTCGTTTTCTTTTCACATGGAAGAGGATTTTACCTTGCTTATTGACCGACACCTTCTTTTCAGAAGCAGCTGAAAGTGGTTTAAAAGTTAATATTTGATTTACATGGTTCTAAGGTATGGGTGCAGAATTTACCTATGAGTACAGAATTCTACTTAAACTAGGGAATATTTTCCCAGTTCAGCTTCTCCAAAGATTAAATGAGTTACTTTAGGAAGCAAACTATGTTAACTTTCTGGCTTCTACTGAAAGAAGAATCACCAAACTTCTTGAGCAGGATGCTACAATGGACACACAAACAAAAGATAGGGAAGAGGCTCCATGTCACAGGTCATAAAGAGGTAAGAGAGGTACACAACACAAGAGTTCCTAAAAAGTGAACGTAGAAAGCACAGGAAGAGAGCGGGACTGCGAAAGGGTTGGTAGCTTCATGAGTTAGTATATTGTTTAAGAGCACTTGTAACACACCATTAGGCCATCATTACACAATAGGCTTTGTTTCTCCAAAGCAATCACTGTGGCACCTGTATTAGCCGCCTACTTTGTGTTGTCTGTGCTCACTCTTCACTGCCTAAAAGTGTGGTGATGTACTCCTCTCCCCAGCCTGCAGACCACAGCATAATTGGGTCTTCTCTTTTTCTAAAATATCAGAAAAACAAAATAACATAGCATCCAGTAGAGAAAAAAAAAATTCTGATGTCTAATTATATGTTTGAGTAGATATAGAAACATGGATATTATATTTTCTGACAAGAAATATTTCTCTCTTATTTTAATAAGATATTCCTCCTTAGACACTAGTAACAATATTTATCTTGGTGTTATGTTTCTCTCTGCCTTTGAAATGCTTACCTTCGGGACCACTGGGAAAAAAATTATATTTGGTAAATCTGCATTAAGAATCACTTCTTTCACTGACAAGATATTTAAAATGTCATTTATGCCTTGTGAAGGCTTTTAGAAAAATCCCGAGACCTAGTCCCAGATGACCCAAACTGTGTTTCTGCAAGGACTGCAATTTCCTTTTGAGGATTATGGTTCCAGGGAAGATTGCTTCCAAATATCTGTGAGAGAAATACTTTCCAGGATTAATGCTGTTGTTTACTCTATATTGATTTTCATAGCATCTCACCTCATCTCATATAAAGGACAAGCAATAAAGCACAGTTTAATTATGGTAATATTAAACATAACAGTGAAATCATTCCTTAAACATGTGAGATCAAAGTGTATCTTCAGAATGTGCTTTTTGACAACTGATTCTCAAGTATAGTCAATTTCTATTGTTTGTTCTACCAGTTATTTTCCTTTAAAGATCAAAAAGCCTAAGAATAAGAATCAGAGTAGTTCCCCTGCCCCCAAACATCATCTGGTTATGAAATAAGAATGTAAGAGTAGTCCTTTGAAGAGAATGGACTTTTGAGTTGAAATATGCATGTTCATTGATCAGAAGTGGATGAGAAATGTCACCAAGTTATTACACAGAAAGGCGCTGATTGAAAATAGGTGACCTTTACCAAACGTGTGTGAACAACTTTTACTATTCATTAAAGTATAAGATATCTTCGTAGTCCATAAGATGTATGAAACATATTAAATAATATCAGTGATTACTGGCATGGCAAATTTTTTAATTAATCAAATTGTTCCTCTACATTTGTGTTTTTTGACATTTCATAAAGGTGACATGGAGGTGCAAATTTCTCTTCAGAATGGCAGAAACTTAACTACCCAAGTGGAAGAAAGAAGCTTATGAATAAACTATCGTTCTTGAATTCAGAGAATTATATTACCTGTCCTTGTTTACAAAGAATTCATATATGTTAGTGTCTGTCACCAGGAATACAATAGTGAATAAAACTCCCATATAGACTGCCATCAAATAATTTGGAATTTTACATTATTCAATTATGTAATGAGTTCTGAGATTGGAGTAGAAGGGGAATAAAGCTCATTACAGAAAATGGAGGAGGAGCACTTTATTAGACAAGTAGGGGCTGAAAACTATTTGGATGAAGTGACATCTTGTGCTCTTCAGGTCAAGAAATCTAGCCAGGCAAAAAGCTAACTTAATATGTTGGGTGGTGGATATGAAATCTCAGGAATAAGGAATCAAAGGCGGCTGGGAAACAGGCTGCTATGGGTTAGGTGAGACTAGAGATTTGCAGCACCCAGAACATCTATAAAAATGGATGTTTCATGAAGGGTGGGATGATATCCTAAAAGAGAGGTGACATTCCAAGGGAAATCTTATTCTTGTACTTTTTTTTTTTTATAGGCTCTTTTTTTTTTGAAGGGAAAGAAAGTGAAAGTTGCTTAGCCACATCCAACTCTTTGTGACCCCAGGGACTATACAGCTCATGGAATTTTCCAGGCCAGAATACTGGAGTGGGTAGCCTTTTCCTTCTCCAGGGTATCTTCCCAACTCAGGTATCAAACCTAGGTCTTTTGCAGGCAGATTCTTTACCAGCTGAGCCACAAGGGAAGCCCTTTTTATTTAAACTTATTTTTAATTGGAGAGTAATGGCTTTACTATATTGTTCTGGTTTCTTTTGTATTATCAACATGAATTAGCCATAGGTTTACACATATCCCCTCCTTCTTGCGGAGAAGGCAATGGCAATCCACTCCAGTACCCTTACCTGGAAAATCCCATGGACGGAGGAGCCTGGTAGGCTGTAGTCCATGGGGTTCCAAAGAGTCAGACTCGACTGAGTGACTTCACTTTCACTCTTCACTTTCATGCATTGGAGAAGGAAATAGCAACCCACTCCAGTGTTCCTGCCTGGAGAATCCCAGGGATGGCGGAGCCTGGTGGGCTGGCATCTATGGGGTCGCACAGAGTCAGACACAACTGAAGCGATTTAGCAGCAGCTAAACTTCCCTCCCACTTCCCACCCCATCCCACCCCTCTAGATGGTCAAGAGCAATTGATTTGGGTTCCCTGAGTCATACAGTAAATTCCCACTGACTATATAATTTCACACATGGTAATATACATGTTCCCATGCTCCTTTCTTACTTTGTTCCACCCTCTCCTTCCTCCAAGAGAAATATAACACAGAAGTCATGTGATCAACACTGTCTTAGAGAGGTCAGTCTTCTGGGATTAGGGAACATTACTGTGTGAAAAAGAGTTTAACATAGAGATCATAAACAAGGAACAGATGATGGAGGTGTGAAATGTGGGGAGGCAAGGATGAACATCCAAGTGAGAAAGATTTAAAGATGACGATTGAAAGGACCAGATGTTCATTGAATATGTAAGATGCGAAGGCAAAGATGAGAGCTGGGTTTCTAACTTGGCCTACTGGGTAGGTTAGAGTATCATTTGCTGAGCTGCTAAAGACAGAATAGTATGATGGGAAGATGTAGTGATCCCTTCTTCCTTCCCCACCTTCTTTTCTTCCTCCACATCCTGCTTCCTTTCTTTCTTTCCTTTAACATATCATAAACAGCTATATGAAAGATACGTATCTAGATACTGAAGCTTAAGAAGTGAATAAAACAAGGCTTCTATCTTCATAGAGATTATGGTTCCAACTGGAGAAACTACCACCAGACAATAAGTGGTACCTACCAGACTAACACTAAGGGGAAAGAAACAAAAAGGATGATTTGGGGTATAATGGTAAGACAAAAAATGTGAGTAAAGGACCTCTGCTATTTAATTTTAGCTACAGTTAACAATGACAACACAAAGTAGTCCACAAAATAAGCAGCTTCTGCTGGAGTAATACCTAGTATTCTACCCATGAAATGAAAGGGTTAACATGTTAGCCTGCTAAGAATGTCAGGGTTATTAAATTTAAATAGCACAATTTGAATTTGATTGCCCTGCAAATGTCCAGACAAGAATGGAGGTTTTTCTATTAGGTCACAGTCCAGAGGTAGGAGAGTGTAAATTCTACTCAATGTCAAAATAAGCAGGTATGGTCATTCATAAACCCTGCCATTTTTCCTAAACCCAGGAAATGAAATAAATTTGCTCACCTAATCCTGCAAAACAGAGTCCCTGAACGTCACATATGGATACATCCTTGGCCCATTTCATGCTCATTCAACCTCTGGTTTAGTTTCGAGTCCTGCTTGTGAACTTTTACAAACCCTTGGTATAACATTTTAGGAGTATCTTATTCTCTCTTCCTTCAGCCCAACAAATCTAATTTTCTTCCTGATATATTTTTGTTTTCATTTATATATATATATATATATATATATACACACACACACACACACACACACACACACACACACATATATACTCAATTTGAAGTAGTGAAAATATAATGCAAAATTCAGAATAAAGCATCAAGAAATCTGTCTCTCACATTGTCAAAATTCTTAAATGAGCTTCCATTATTCCTGGGTTGAAATTCAAACACTTTACATAGACAAATGTGAAGTTGCCTCTTCTTACACATACACACTTCATCATAACATTATGTCAAACTAATGTGGTCCTGGAGGGGGCTCAGGAGTTTTCTGTGTCTTCTGGACATAGTGTCATGCCCAGCAGTAGCTTATAACCCTTCCCCTTCTGTCTTAATTCCAGCTGTCCTTTCATTTACAACTCAGGAAACTACTATTAAGTTTTCCATGTCCACTCCAAGTTAAGTCAGGAGCTCTCTCCGGGCAGTAATAACATCTTCTACATATTTTTCATGATTACATACCAGAGTGTATTACAATTGGTCTTTCACTTGTCTGCTCCCTGCTACTAATGGGAAGAGTATGCTATTCAGAGGAATTAGGACTTGTCAATATGTGTCCATAGCAGCTAGCAGAGTATCTGATACCTAAGAGGTACACACTAAAACTAAGTACATTAAGTGGATGAATGGAAGACTCTGGGGAAACATGCTTGAAACTTACCCAGTCCTAAGAAAAGCAAAATTCTCATTATTTAGGTAGTTGCCTTAATCATAACATACAGCCCATATAACAGATTAGTTTGGAATATCCATTCACTTTTTGTTCAATAGATATTTTCTGAAAATGTACTCTATGGTAGGCTCTATTTTGGGAACTGGTAAGCAGCTATAAATACAAGAAAAAAAATAACAACAACAATAATCCCTGCCCTCATGCAGCTTACATTCTAATATCTAATGAGGGGCAGGGAGACCAAAAAAAAAAATCAAATAAATTTAAAAGTTTACATTTAATTAATTGCTAGGCATTCTAGAAGAAAACAATATAGAAGAATAATGGGGGAAAATATGGTCAGGTTTTCAATTTTAATAATATTAATATAAGTTATCAAAAATTTGTGTCCATACTAATAAAACATATTTCCCTTTGTCTTTTGTAGATTTGAGCAAGAACAAAGAAATTTGGCAGTTGGGAATAAAAAGAGATAAAAGGTTAAATAGGTGAGAGAGCTGAAACCTGTATCCTTGCCATTTACTTTTGGGAGAGAAGAAAAATTGAAGTGACAAATAATGAAGCTTTAGGACTGCATTCCTAAGATGAAGAGAACTGAAATGCTATTTGAGAAGTCAGCCTTTTGTGATGAGTTTGGAACCCTGGTATAGAGCTATCCTGGGTAGTGCTAAAGTCAAAAATTTCTACCCATTGAGAAGTAGAACTGGAAAAGCAATGATCACGCTGCTCCTTCTGAACTGCAAAGAATGAAATATATTAGTGATGTTTTGAATTAAATACTGTTTGTGTGTGTGTGCTAAGTTGCTTTAGCCATGACTGACTCTTGTGATCCTATGGACCATAGCAAGTGTTAGCAAAGAATTAAGCATGTTAGCAACATGCTAGAAACACATAGCTTGGGACTTCACTGGTGGTCCAGTGGTTAAGAATCTGTTTTGCAATGCAGGGGACACCCATTCCATCTCTGCTCCGGGAACTAAGATTCCCACATGCACAGAACAAAGTCCAGTCAACACAACTAGAGTCCATGTGTCGCAGCTAAGACACAATGCAGCCAAACAAATAAGTAGATATTAAACAGAAATATGCTGCTTTATAAAACTTTATATCCAGAGTGAGTAAGTGGAAATAAACAATAAAGTAAAATGTTTCTCAAATTTCATCCTTCTGTAATGAAACAGCTTCTTGAGAGTTTTATCAACCTTTAACCCAGGTAAGCTGGGCTGTAAGTCATGTCCTATGTAGGCCCTCGAATACTCCAGAAGCACCCAAAGAGCAGTGTGGGGAAGAATTAGAGCAGCACTTATTGACCAGCTGCATCAGTATTCCTGGGAGGTTGGTGGATACGCAGAACCTGGACTCCACTCCAGAATCTCTCAACAGGCTCAAGTCAGGAGCTGCTGTTCTATAATAGCAATTCTCGTCTTGTCTGCATATTAGACAGATATGCAGTGATTAGGCCACATTCCAATATATTCTGATATCTTCAGAATAATCTACATATATCTCAAAACTCTTTCCTGGGTCTTTTGTCAGATCTACTAAATCAGTACTCCAGGAATGAGACCCAGAGTCACTGATCCCTATGTATAGTGAAGGTGAAGTCACTCAGTCGTGTCTGACTCTTTGTGACCCCATGGACTGTAGCCCACCAGGATCCTCCATCCATGGGATTCTCTAGGCAAGAATACTCGAGTGGGTTGCCATTTCCTTCTCCAGGGGGAAGCTTCCCGACCCAGGGATCGAACCCAGGTCTCCCGCATTGCGGGCAGACTCTTTAACCTCTGAGCCACCAGGGAAGGAATATCCCTATGTATAACAAAATATAAAGATATGTGACTTGGAGGATGGAAAATGATGAACTCTCTTGAAGAAAATACATTTCATTTATTGGGATTACTTGAATCAACTTACAACATATGAAATACTTTTGCATATACATATAAATGAATAAATGTTATTTCACAACTTTTCAACTGTATAACTAGATGACTTAAATTCCATAGCAAGAGACTTCCTTGGTGGTCCAGTGGTTAAGAATCCTCCTGCCAATACAAGGGACACAGGTTTGATGCTGGGTCTGGGAAGATTCCACATGCCACGTAGCAACAAAGCCCATGTGCTACAATTACTGAGCTAGTGCTCTAGGGCCTGTGATCTGCAACAAGAGAAGCCATCTCAATGAGAAGCCTGTATGCCACAACTAGAGCTGCTGCTTCTAAGTCACTTCAGTCGTGTCCGACTCTTAGTGACCCCATGGAGTGCAGCCTACCAGGCTCCTCCATCCATGGGATTTTCCAGGCAAGAGTACTGGAGTGGGGTGCCATTGCTTTCTCTGATGCCACAACTAGAGAGGGGCCCTCACTTAGTGCAACTAGAGAAGGCCCACATGCAGCAACAAAGACCCAGCACAGTGAAAAATATAAAATAATAAATTCTATAGCAAGATACAGATAAGCTAGTAGATAAGAGAAAATGATAGGCTTGATTCTACCAGGAAATAGACTTTTAGATAGTCATCTTCAAAATATTTTACAAGTATTCCACAGAATATTTCTTATGCTCATAATAAAATCATATTTCATATAAATTAGTTTCATGAATTTGCTTCTCTTTGACAGGGAGGCCTGGCATGCTGTGGTTCATGGGATCACAAAGAGTCGGACACGACTAAGCAACTGAACGGAACTGAACTGAACTAAGCAGCCAGCATACTTTTTCTGTGAAAGATACAATAGTGAATAATTCCAGCTTTGGACACACTACAGTCTCTATGTTCTCACCTATTCAAGCCTGTTTTTATAGCATGTAAGCAGCCATTGACAAAATAGGCAGATTTATCTAAGCTATCTCCCAAATTGCTTTCTTCAAAACAACATCCACCCGTCTGTCTAAATCCAATAGAAGAAAAAAATATATATATGTGTTCCTAAAATTCAAATGTACTGATATTAGCAGTGTCAGGACACAGTTCTAGCTTCTGGTAAGGTCCAAGGGTGTATTATTTTTAAGGAGAAAAAAATGCCCCACATTTTTCTTCTTGACAGATAAGGTAAGGGACTAATAAGGTTTCTGGTTTATAATAATAATTATTACTTCCTGAGCATCTGAGCCACTGTAAATGTGTTGTATTAATAATCACTTCTATTTTACACAATGCTGCTATGGGATTGGTATTATCATTTGCTCCAGTTTAAAGTTCATAAAATTAAAGTTGAGACACCCTAACTGACTTGTCACAGCGCTAGCAAATGTGCTCAGTGGGATTTGACCCCAGGTAATTGAACCTAGAACCTATACTTTCCACCACTAAATATTTCTGACTTTTTCATTGTCTACTGAGACTATGAATATGTATGATGCCGGGCCAATTATAATCTTTTAGCTTGTAAGAAACACAGATGTGCTCAGCTTGAATTGGTTAATGGAACTGAAACTGCAGAGAAAAATGTGGAAAACAGGAAAAAGTCTCACCACGGCATGGTGTGTCTGGAATACCACCCAGGATAACATAGCCTTACTGCACTCCGCAGGGAGCACTCCTTCATTTTTGTGTTTAGTCGTTATAGTGAGTCAAAAAATGTTTGCCTTTTCATTGAGCTAAGGGAATTAACTTCTTTATTGCCTACCAACTTCATGACTTCAGCTTATTCATAATTTCTGCAGACCATCATCCCCATGTTTCTTGACTTCTGCTCCTGCCCATTTACCACTGTTTAACCACATTGAATTTATATTTAAGGTCATTAAATCAGCTATGTGTTACATACACATACTTTATTGGCGTGCTTATTTTGAAAGGTTACATGATAGCCATTGGCCACTCTGGAAATGGCTGTAATAGACCTTCATCTTTGGTCATATCTACAGTGGCTTGTGGAGTCTAGACATACAGCCATACTTTCTGGGTGGCAAGACCTCAGCATGGTGGTTGCTCTGCATAACAAGTGGGCAGTCTGTAAAATAGTGGACCTTTTAACATCACACTGACAGACACTTTCAGGGCTAATATAGAAATATTGCTTTTTATAGATCATGTCGATTCTTTTGGAATAGTAATAAAGGAGATTATCTGTACACCTTGTCTTTCTGTTATTCATATACACCACTAGGATAAGCCAATAGCTTACCATAAAATCTAGAGAATGGAAAGTAAACTGCTGGTAGCTGGAGATTTTACATTTCTTGATCATGTTTCTAATCATTATTGAATCCATCGTTTGTAGTACCTGGTTCAATATTATCTGTTTAAGTGTTTGAGAACATGTTAGAGCATAAGAAAGGATCATATTTTACAACTATGCAGCTTATCTAGCTTTCAGTACCATGTCAACATGTCTTTGGATATACAGCTCATCATAAAAGATTTTTCAGGTCAATCCTAATTGTATAACATCTCTCACTTTTTGTCCTGCTACTGCTGCTGCTAAGTCGCTTCAGTCGTGTCCGACTCTGTGTGACCCCACAGACGGCAGCCCACTAGGCTCCTCTGTCCCTGGGATTCTCCAGGCAAGAATACTGGAGTGGGTTGCCATTTCCTTCTCCAACGCATACAAGTGAAAAGTGAAAGCGAAAGTGAAGTCACTCAGTCGTGCCCGACTCTTAGCGACCCTATGGACTGCAGCCTACCAGGCTCCTCTGTCCATGGGATTTTCCAGGCAAGAGTACTGGAGTGGGTTGCCTTCCTAGGTTGAATCAAATTTTGCTTTGGATAATATTGTCACAATATCAACATAATTAGCTTCAACAAATCTCTGGGTACATATGGAAAGGCTTATGTAAAGTCAGTAGTGCAAACAGACTCCTGAACGTTTCAATCTATCTTTTTTTAGACTACTTTCGAACACTCAACCCAACTGTTAACTTGTTTATTTTTTCTAATACTGTAAATTTATTTTGCCATGAACATAACTTCTCCTTAACGTCCTTTTAATTGCATTTCAATATAAGAGTCATGGGCTTTATATCTATACTCTTTGATTTTATCTTGACAGTATGTCTACCTCTCTTGGAAAGATGTTTATATTGCAGATACTCAATTTCAGTACTGATTATCTCAATAGTAGAGTGCTTTTTCTGTCAGTAGTAATCAGAACCAGCTTGATGCAAAGACTTGAGCATTAAGCTCTTTCAGTACCTAAAAGAACAAAGTATATGCTTCTTTCAAGCACTGGTGGCTATGGAGCTTACAAACTCATTTATTTTGAGTAAGCCAAGAATTAAACTATTCTAAAGGTGATATAATTAAGCTCCACTATCTTAAAAATCATCTTAAAATATTCATGAGTATCACATTAAATATCAGAAAAGGTCACCATGTATAAAGTGATGAAATGTATAGCGTAAAGAGCTTTAAATACCACCTGACCTAAGTTTGAATCACAGCTTCCCCAGCCCAGTCTCCCAGGCTGCGTCTCTCCGACTGGAAAACTGTGGTAAATAAATTGGCATCAACCTCATTTTGACCTGATGATGATATAATCATACACACAAAATTTATACCCCAACTCTCTGGCATTCAAGAGTCCAGTAGACACTGTCTCTCCCCATTGTCTTTTATTGAAAATATCACCTACCGAGGAGCAGGTTATAAATCATAAGACAAGTTTTATAAAGTCTTAACAGATTTTGTTGTTGTTGTTGTTAAAATTTTGAAACT
This sequence comes from Bubalus bubalis, assembly GCF_019923935.1. NCBI lineage: Eukaryota > Metazoa > Chordata > Mammalia > Artiodactyla > Bovidae > Bubalus > Bubalus bubalis. Next base: position 50,940,459 of record NC_059175.1, on the reverse strand, counting down.
GCCTATTCTAAGTGAGGTTATCCTATAAGATGTTTTCTTATCTCATAGAAGGAATAAATTACCATCAAATGAATTAAAAAAACAGGAGTCAATATGGAACTGAGAGGTAGGGTGGAACCTGGGGATACTACAAGAAAAAAAAAGTCTGATTCAAGCAGCAGATGCTACCCAACATAAACAACTCCTAGTTCTCAAATGTACCCAAGATTTTCTTCATTCTCTTTTAATGTGTAATCCAAATTAAAGCAAAAGGTACACTGATAAAATCCCTTTAAATAGTTTAAGTATATCTTTTTAAACAAAAACTACAACTGCCTTCATGTTTTAAAATAAATATTTCATTACACACTAAGCACATCTTTCAAGGGTCATGTACATTGATTCAGTACATCTTGGGCTTCCCAGGTGGCTTGTGGTAAAGAATCCACCTGCAATGAGGGAGACCTGGGTTTTATCCCTGGGTGGGGAAGATCTGCTGGAAAAGGAAATGACAGCCCACTCGAGTATTCTTGCCTGGAAATCCCAAGGGCAGAGAAGCCTGGAAGTCTACAGTCCATGGGGTTGCAAGAGTTGGGCATGACTTGTGCTTAGTGCTGTGCTCAGATCTCAGTTATGTCTGACTCTGTGATCCCATGGACTATAGGCCACCAGGCTCCTCTGTCCATGGAATTTCCCAGGCAACAATACTGGGGTGGGTTGCCATTTTGGACATGACTTAGCGACTAACAACAACAAACAAGAAAAGTTCACTGGGTAGGATATCATATGGATTTTTAACTTGGTACAAAGAATAGTTCATAATACAGAGATGTCATCAGCAATGTATAAGTTTGTTACTAACAGATGTGACCCCATTTGGGTATTATTGCCTCATCCTGTCTATCAATGTTGCTTAAAGTATAAACAAAGAACATGCCAAAGACTCAATGACAGCAACTAGTCAACACTTCTCGAGGTATCTTTAATCAGTTGAAAAAGCACCTCCCTTGAGAAAAGAAAAGTCTCAGTGCAACAGAGGGAAATAAATGTCTTCAGACTGGCTAAAAACATACAGACAACCAACTAGTACACATCAGTGCCTATGGGTGTCCTAAAAATATTTTATTCCTGTGGGGGAAGCAATAACATCAGCCTAAAAAGCTCTCTAGAGATTTTGGAAGGCTAGCCAATTAATATAAACATTGTTCTGACATCTCTATAAAATGTCCCATCTCAAGATATCCATAGGAGAAAGGCAGAAACAGCATTTCATGAAATATGAGTGCTCATTTTAAAAAGTGCATCTAAGATACCATTATAAATCTTTATACAAAAGCAACTAGATTTTACTTTGTGCTTTAGCATAACAGATGCTATTGAAATTCAAACTGTGTAAGCATTATCTCATGACAATATACATTTGTATTTTAAATAATGTTTGTCTCATTGTTAGAAAATCATTTTGAACTATAAATTCTACATCATAACAAGGTAAGTGGTTGCTATTATTCACTCATGTGGTTAGAGTGCTAAGCGATCAATTTGCCATACATAATTATAGGGATAAAATAATTTTATTTTTTTATTTCATAGAAATTTACATGATGTGGGATAAAATTATACTTCCTATATTTACACATGCAAAGAAAAAATAGGAAAGAAAAAGTTCATATAATTAAATCTAACTTTGAAAGAGTTGCTTCCATTCTCTCTAGATATTTTTTAACAAACTTATGAGAAAAAGGGATTTAAAAGAAATAATGCAAGCTAGCTTGTCTAAATTACCTAGAGAATTGCCTTAACTCATGTAAAACACAAGTTTAATCTTAGTTCACTCTTGTTTGATAACAAGGTGCAACTTCAAACATAATAGCCAAGATATCAATAAACATATAAACTGAATATATTATTGAAGAATTCTCCCATCAAAAATAAGTATTTTGAAAGAAATTTTTCTTTTTATTAATCTATCTCATAAAAATTCATTTCTCATATAAAAACCATAAATCATATCAGTGGCATGATAATTCTTTTTGGTTCATTTCTCTTAACAGCTACATCAGAAACTTTATTTAAATTTTAATTGCTAAATGGACACTATTAAAATATTCAGGGATTTAGTCTTAAATCCTTCAACCCAGAGGGAGCTCAGGAACGTTGTTAAAGTAAAATGCTGCACAAAATCCCAAGTCTCATTTGCAAATTTTCTTTCCATCTGATTTAACTTTGAAGCTTTTAGACTGAGAGCTTTTACCAGATGACATCAACAGAATACTTTAATCAAAATCAAGTTACCTCAGTGCCGCACAATTCTCTAGATTTCTTTTAAAAGGTAAAATGAGAAATTAACTCTCTTTTCATATTTCCTTTTATTTTTCTCTCGATGCAAGGCAGAATACTTAAGATTTCCAAAGAAATTGTCCCATAATATTATGATTCGCAAACACCGGCTTTCATTCTAGGACACTTGCTTATAAACTAAGCCTTCTCTTGACATAAACAGTCACTTGCTGCAGTGCAGAATGTCAGTTTAGTCAGAACTTTCAATGCAGAAATTCAGCGCCATGCAGTCACTCAGATCAAGCGGCACTTACCTTAATTGAAATATTCACTGTGAAGGCGGTGAGAAATCAGTCAAATCAACCGTGAACGGGGTGGGGAGAGCGAAGTTTTCAATCAACACCCTCGGAGTAGCTGCATACTCTTTCCGGTTTATGTTCAGCCCCTCACTGTCTAAGAGAACAAATAAAAAAAAAAAGAAAGAAAGAAAGAAAGAAAGAGAAGCTGAAATCCTCTGAGGTTCCAGTGAGTAAATGAGGACTAAGCGATGTTTCTGAACGGGGAGCTTCTCGGTGAGTGTGATGTCTTTGGAGACTCCCTAACTGCTGTGATAGGCTGCTGTCAGGTCCCTGGAGCTGGGCGATAATCATTGACCTGATTAGCAGGAAACACTCCCTGTGTGCAGGCAGCGCACGCCGAGGGGTTAGTGGGTCTCCTGGGAACTGGAAAAGGCACCGGGGACACTTGGGAATCTTGTCTTTCCCAGCCTCGTGGATGAACTCCAACTCTGACTGTAATTTGCAAGGAGATTAACCACAGGGGTCAGCCGCGGAAGGACTTGAAATAAACGTGCTTTCTCCTGCTGTTTTGCCAGGTGCATTCGTGTTAGATAGCAGGTACAGTGAAACAATTAATCGACCGACAGAGCTGATGTGTAAGGCAAGCCGAAAGCTGAAAAATGTTCAAAGCGATGTGATAAAAGAGAGAGCTGGGCTTGTCTTTGCCCCAAGCCTGATACATACTTCAACCTTTGTCTAAGTAAAATGTTTTTAAAGGTTGATCACAGCCCTCCAGGGTGCAACTCTGATTTCTAAAAAAAGGAAGTATTCGTACTAAATACGCATGTTTGGCAGGTTCTTACAGACTCACGCACTCAAACCTAGACACAAAGGTTGTGTAGTTTTTCAAATAGCGTTTTCAATTAGCATCACACTTGCCAAAAATGTTTGAATTATAGTGTTAACCTGAGTAGCATGGGAGAATGCATCATCGTAGGTAACAAAATCATCTATTATTTTTGAAATACTGATTTTCTAAAACAAAAGCAGGCAAGGGAATGAGAGAATCTAAAATGTCAAACAACATATTAAACGTAGTCATGTGCCTTTAACAACCTGCTGATACCCATCCATTGACCACATGAGAAGCTCTGCAATACCTCAGATATCAAAAGTTACCTCTTCCTCCCAGAGATCTAATTCTCTCAAAAAGGTCACCTAATTACTGCCAAAGCCTCAAATGGTTAAGTTTTGATAACTCTCACTTCTATAGGAGAAAATTATTCCAATAATATAAAAAGAACTGATGAAAAAAGTCATTTGCATGTCTTGAGGGTGAGAAAAATCTCAGTGCCAGGGAGAAAAACTGACAAATGTCCTCTCACAATGATGTGTTCAGCATTTCTGCTTTTCCAAGTAGGTCTCACTTGGGACATATGGCATTCCCTTGATGTCTGTGTGTGTGTGTATGTGTGTGTGTGAGAGAGAGAGAGACGAGGAAGGGGGGCGGCTATTGAGAGAGAGAAAGATATATTTACAATATACAAATATTGCTATATTTATAATATTTACATGTATTTTAGAAAAATCTCAAATTTCAATAAAGGGATGCACAAATCATATATAATGGAGAATAGGTTTGCCTACTATATCCCCAAGTAAATGTTTTTTTAAAAAAGTATTTCATTAAAATACAAGCTCTTTGATAATGGGACTTCTTGGACAAAGTAAAACTTCAGTGTAACTGAGTTGTTATGATAGGGCAAGCACTTGAATTTAAAACAGGGATGCCCCAGAGAGAAGCCCCAGGAGAGCTGATCCGGTTTCTCTTGCAGAGGAGGTCTCTTGCTCCCTCAGCTGGTGAAGGTTGAGAGCTGAAGGTGAGGAAACCCAGTCAATAAGATTCAGGAAAGGGAGAATAACTCCTGCCACCATTAAGCTGGAAATCCGTTATTCAATTATTGACTGGCATTAGAGGACTCAAGTAGAAAAGAGCTGCTTAAATAAAAACTGAGGCACATAAATAAACTGAAAATAAATAGCAAACAGGAAATATAACTGCTAATTTCTTCTGCAAGGATCCTGGCTAGCTGTTAACCTAACACTTGTGAATGAAAATCTGATGGATTCCATGGTTCTAATGTTTAGCTGGTCTTCCAGTTAAAACATTCTGGTCTCCTATTTGTCTAAGCTTCATTCTAAGCACCTGAAACAGTGGTTTCTTCTGAAAACATTTTAAAAACTTAAGACAGTGCTTATTTTCTCGAACCCCATCCATGAGCAATGACGGTCACTAACTAAGATGTGTACATTCTAAGTTAAGCTAATTTTGTGCCATAGTAGATTGTTTCTACCTGGAAAGTCCTGACTGCATCAGACTGCACTGTTGATCCTTCCAAACTATAGCTTCCCACTTGGCTCAAATGGTAAAGAATCCACCTGCAATGCAGGAGACCTGGGTTCAATCCCTGGGTCAGGAAGATTCCCTAGAGAAGGAAATGGCAATTCACTCCAGTATTCTTGCCTGGGAAACCCCATGGACAGAGGAGCTTGGAGGGCTACAGTCCATGGGGTCTCAAAGAGTTGGACACAACTGAGTGACTTTTACTTTTGCACTCTAAAGTTTTCTACAGGGAGTAGAGTAATTCTGAAGTAGTTTTTTGTTTTTTTTTTTAAACCCATGTTGAACAAATAATTGGCTTTATGTGGAAGTACACACATGAATAACAAAGCAGAATACTAATAATACTATTTTAGAGGGACTGTAGAGAGGATCCAGCAGTGATAATTATAGGTATTACATATTAAATACTTGCTATGTGCCAGATGTTCTGCATGCACTTCAGCTCTAGCTATTGTACATGAAATCCTTAGAACATCATATAAAGCAAACAGTATTATCTTTTAATTTTTTTAATCAATTAAGCTAAGGCTCTGGGCTTCCCTGGTGGTTCAAGTGACAAAGAATCTGCCTGCAGTGCAGGAGACTGGGTTTGATCCCTGGGTTGGGAAGATCCCCTGGAAAAAGAAATGAAAACCCACTCCAGTATTCTTGCCTGAAGAATTCCATGGACAGAGGAGTCTGGCAGGCTACACTCCATCGCAAAGAGTCAGACATGATTGAGCACGCACTCACACTGAGAAGTTAAATGAATTTACCACTGCCGCACAGCCAGTACAGAGCAAATCCAGAATTAAAGCTCAGGTCACTTTAACTGTGATAACCCTCAAGCTGGGAAAGATTAAATGTAGAAGGAGAAGAGGGCAACAGAGGATGAGATGTTTGGATGGCATCACAGATGCCATGGATATGAACTTGTACAAATTCCAGGAGATGGTGAGGGACAGGGAAGTCTGGCATGCTGCAGTACACAGGGTCGTGAAGAACTGGACATGACTTGGTGACTGAAAAACAACACTTTAACTGTAAAATCTTGATTCTTAGAAATTCCCTAATACCAAACAGACAAAAATACTTGCTTCCAAAAGTACAGGAAATTTGTCTTGGTTTTATGATTTGCAAAAAAACATTTTTCATCCTTAAAAATGTGTTTTGTGACTGTTAAAATATTACACTGTAACAGCTTAACCACAACACACAGTTATCTATATTTGACCAGAAAATAAAATTCAACAAAAAATAAACTTTTGCCTAAAAAATAAACTAAATCTAGATCTTCCATGTGATGTAATTCCATTAGTTCACATTGGTCAACTTTAATTTTCCCTTTCTTTTGCAATTCATTTGCCCTCTACCTCAAAATAGTAATTATTGGATTTGTTAAAAATAGGAATATGACCTTACTCTAGCATATGTCTATCGCAAGAACATTTAGACCAAAATTAAGATGATTTATGATATATCAGTTCTCCAAGAGACATAATGTAACATTAACTATTCAAATAACTATGAAGTTGAAAATTTAATTTTTAGTCCATTCATGTTTTATCTAGAAGTTTCTTAAATCTCACACTATTTCATATGCTTTATTGAAATTCTCAGACACATTCACAGTCTCACAAAAAAGTGGTGTGACCATGCTTTTTCAATGCTTCTAATAAAAATTCTACCTAAAAGGAAATGATAAGAATTCAAATTAATTTACTCTTTAAAATGCCAAGAAATTTCACACCTAGTGTCTCATTTGATTCTTATAGAAATCTTATAATATATAGTGTGATATTTATTTTACTTATAATTTAATGATGGGAACTTTGGAATAAGAAGAGCAGTTGAATGTAATGTCCTTTTGGTCTTTAATGCTTAGTGGAAAACCTGATGTCTTCCCTTCCAGATATTGGTCTCTACAATGTCTAACAAATATGTTTGTTGGAGTCATGTTGTGGTGAAAATAGAATTAAATGGATATTAAAATGGAAGCCACTCTTTATTTTAGTATGTGCTAAAGAGTCAGAGGAGAAGGCAATGGCACCCCACTCTAGTACTCTTGCCTGGAAAAATCCCATGGACGGAGGAGCCTGGGGGGCCGCAGTCCACGTGGTTGTGAAGAGTTGGACACAAGTGAGTGACTTCACTTTCACTTTTCACTTTCATGCATTGGAGAAGGAAATGGCAACCCACTCCAGTGTTCTTGCCTGGAGGGCTGGTGGGCTGCCATCTATGGGGTCGCATAGAGTCGGACACGACTGACGCCAACTTAGCAGAAAGAGTCAGAACTGTGATGTGAAGAAAAAAATTACTCTGATTGGTAGGAAGTTTGTGATTTCCCTGTACAGGAATCTTTCCACTTAGATTTCTCATAGATTTTCTTGATGTTAAGTATAACTCCATTAATACAATTGTTTAGATGTTGATTGTATGGTTCTGATACGAATCTCATCTTACTTCTCTTTCAATTTCAGATTCACATCGGTACCTTTCTGTCTTTTATGTGGTGACTTAATTATTGGGAGAGAGGAAATTTCAGAATGTTAATGTTAATTCATTTGTTTAATTTCATTATAATTGATTTACAAGATTATATAAATTACAGGTGTACAATATAGTGATTCACAATTTGTAAAGGTTATGCTTCATTTATAGTTATTATAAAATATTGTTTATATTCCCTGTGTTGCACAATATGTTTTCATTTTCTATTATACATAATAGTTTGTACCTTATAATCCTTTATTCCTATATTTTCCCTCAGTTACCTCTCCCCACTGGTAACAACTAGTTTGTTCTCTGTATCTGTAAGTCTATTTCTTTTTCATTAAATTCACTGTGTGTGGTGTGTGGTTAGTCGCACAGTCATGTCCGACTCTTTGTGACCCCATGGATGGTAGCCCCCCAGGATCCTTTGTCCTTGGAATTCTCCAGGCAAGAATACTGCAGTGGATAGCCATTTCCTTCTCCAGGGGCTCTTCTCGACTCAGGGATCAAACCTGGGTCTCCTGCATTGCAAGCAGATTCTTTACCATATGAGCCACCAGGGAAGCCCGATAAATTCACTAATTTGTTGTAAATTTGAGATACCCCATGTAAGTGATATAATATAGTATTTGTCTTTGTCTGACTTATTTCACTTACCATAGTACCCTCCAAGTCCATCTGTGTTCTTGCAAATTGCCCAGACTTTATTATTTATATGGGTAGTATCCCATTGTATAAATGTACCACTTCTTTTTTTATCGATTCATCAGTGTTATTTTATTGCTTACATTTTTATTGGAGCAGATTTGATTTAAAATGCAGTGTTAGATTCTTCTGTAAAGCATAATGAATCAGTAATACATGTACATTTATCCACTCTTTTTTATATCAATGTTATTTATATAAAAATAAAACTATCAGACTAACAAGCTGTTTATGAAATTGATCTTTTAGCAGTAGTACTGAGCTAACAATAACAGAAGAATGTTTGCTGAATACTAACAGGTTCTTAATTTATTATATATATTTTTATGTAAAACTGCTTGAAGACAAATTCCTGGGGTAATACTATAGGGCAAGATCAATATGATTTGTCTAGGCTTCCGTGGTAGTTCAGCTGGTAAAGAATCTGCCTGTGATGCAGGAGATCTGTGTTTGATCCCTGGGTTGGGAAGATCTCCTGGAGGAGGGCATGGCAACCCACTACAGTATTCTTGCCTGGAGAATCCCCATGGACAGAGGAGGCTGGCTGGCAACAGCCATGAAGTCGCAGAGTTGGACACAACTGAGCGACTAAGCACTCAATGTGTATGATTCCCCTGAGATACTTATGGAAAAGATTAACATTGCAATGTTACAAAATGCCAACAATTTTGCTCTTAATAGAAAATCATTTATATTGGAATTCACTTTACAAAAGACAAAAATGAATAAATGAGGACTGATCATGGCAATTTAATTAATAAGCTCATAAAAATAGTTTTGACATGATGGAGAATCAGTGTGAAGTTTTCTTCGTGGGAGGAGATAAAAGACTGAATTTACCCGGCTTTAAGGTAAACTTTTCATGTTTAAGGCCAGCTTCCCTCATATATACTCATGAATTTGAGATACTATGAATTTCTGAAAATAAAGAAAACTAGACTGAACACAAGAAAGCTTGAACCATAGTCAAAATTCTGACACTAACTAGCATAATAACTCTGAGCCATTTAAAAAGTTTCTGGTTAACAATTTCATTGGAAAACATGAGGAAATTAGGCCATATTATCTCTAATATTCCAGTCAGCTATGAAATTATGTTTTCTATTTGACTAACATTTTGTGATATTCTCTCTACTTAATTCAGACATAATCAGGCAGTCAAGAAGAAAAGGTGGTATACAATTTTTCCCCTTTCTCATCCTGTCAGGCTAGTAACACTTTTATTTTATTCTGTAAATGACATTATGAAAAAAATATTTTGTTTTCATAGTTTGAGTATGTTAACAATCAGTGAGGAGTCATTGATTTGAAATTGCACATGATAGATGAAAACATTTGCTAAGGTCAAGAATATTCTTTAACTTTTTTAGAGTAATTATAATGCCTTCCTTTTAAAGGACATAGCTGTTATATGACATCCAAAATGGATCCTTAGCCTTTTTCTGTATTGTCCTGGTCAGTTAAAAATGAAAGGTGGTTTAATTAAAATGATTGAGAATTAACTTAGGAGTATAATTTAAAAATGGAGATATAATATTAATATATTTGGTATTTTTAAAACCTCATTTCTACTTTAGTAGGCAGTTATTTTAAAATAACATAAAAGTACAGTGTGTAATTAAAAGAAATGACTTTCAGTATATATAATTTCTTGGTGTTTTACTCCTTTCCTGTTAGCTCATATGTATTCCATTTTGTTTCTTCTAGGTGTTATTATTAAGTGCAAACTAAATGAAATAAATAATACATAAACATTAAGCATTATAAAACTCACTTAAAGCTATTGAATATTAGTAATGACCAAAATAGGCATATTATAAAATCCAAACCAAATACATTTTTTGCAATAATTTTAAAATGACTAAGCAAATATACATAAAATGCTATTCCATGAACCGTATTACTTAATAGAAATTAAAAGGGACCTGTTTATTTCTTTTTGAGTAGGTATGTTTATCCTTTTTAGAGAGTCAGAAAGGGGAAAAGTTAGAGTAAGTGTAAAGTTTATGGAATTTAGAAAGATCAAGAAGCATTAACACGATAAACTATTAATTCCCTGTTCATTCAAAATTCCTGGGATTAAAAAATTCTAATTTAGGTGGACCTATTAATTTGAAACTATATAAGTACATATTTAATTGTTTAAAGTCCTTTCTATCACGATACACCTATTAGAAGAGTTAAAATTAAAGGTACCCTAAGAATATCAAGTATTGGCAGTGACACAGAATATCAATAACACTCACATATTGCCCATGGGAATATAAAACAGTACAACCACTTTGAAACACATTTTGGTAGTTTCTTAAAAATCTAGATATACACATATTTTGTGATGCAGCTGTCTTACTCCAAGGTATTTATTCCAAGAAAGAGAAGCTATATTACACAAATGATTGCCTTTATTCATAATAGCAAAAATAAAAAAATAGAAACAGTCAAAATATCTATCAGTAGGTGAATGGATAAATTATGGTACATTTATATAACGAACTGCTACTCACAATTAAAAGGAACAAACTAGTAACATGCCCAAAACTGAACCAGAGGATCACTGTGCTGACTGAATAAAGTCAGAAATAAATAAGTAACTAATACATAAATCCATTTATTTACAGTTTAAAAATATGGAAAGAAAGCCAAAGTGACAGATGGCAGAAAAGTGGTGATGAAGGATGGGCATGGAATACGTGATGGCAAAAGTGTGCAAGAAGAGTTTTAGGAGGACGAGAATGGTCAGTACCTTGGATAAGGTGGTGGTTTCTGAGGTGTATACGTTTGTCAAAACTCATCTAATTTATACTTTAAATATATGTATCTTTTTAATGTTACACCTAATTATAAAAATACACATCTTCCTCATGTGTTCTTTAATTAAACATTACCATAATTAAACTCTCAATGCTACACTATATCCATAATAAGATAACAGTCTGCATGTCTTTCATTCTATTTCCTACTCTTTGAAGGAACCATATTGAAGATGGGATAAAATCACCTACTTTATATTTCTAACGGTTTCTTAAATTGTAGAAAGCATTTCCCATTCAATCAAAGTTTAAGACAACTTTAAGCTTAATGTCCTAGTACCTATCCAGATAATAGTTCAGTAAAATTTTATACGGGGAAATAAAGTGCCATTCCATTTGAAACAATGACTGCTGTGAATTGCTTAATTACTTCCTGATACACATACATCATTGTCCATTTGTTTCTCAGTTCTCTTTAATGTGTACTGAAATCTTAACAATTGCATAACTTCAGCATCTCTGCCACAGCGAGTGACTTCGTATTACAGAAAAATAATTGGGCTTTCTCACCCTCTAACTGCATTTGACAGGCCTTAAGATGGAAATACTTTTATAGCATCATAAAGTTGATATTGTTCCCTAGTGGCTTTAAAAGGATCTCCCTCTTACTCCTATTTAGTTATTTACTAAATTGAACTTTTTCTTTGGGTTTCACCATGACTCCATTAACTTCTGAATACCAGGCTTCATCCTATTCTCAGTTAAACTGACTGTAATATCCGGTTTCCTTTCCTGTCCACTTGCTCTTTTTCTCTGTAGGCCAAAGTCAATAATTTGCTTCTACAGTATAAACAATAGGTGATTTTTAGCTGCCTTGCTGACCTTATTTTATTTATTAAAAAGAATGTTAACTTTCCAGATTGTGACCTTTCTTGGCAGGTAATCAGAAATAACACTTTTACTACTTCGTGCTCATCAAATATATGGACTAAAGTTTTTGTAGTCATGATGCAGTAGTAAAAATGGGGGGAAAATTATCAGGAATTTTGGTGACTACTTCCCTGGAATTAAAACAGCACAGTGACATGACAGTAGTAAACAGCAATTGTGAATCCGTGGGCCAGTCCCTTTATCCATATTTGCTTCAGTTTCCTCAGAGGAGAAAAGAGAATAAAGTAATACAAAATTAGTTCATGTATATACAGGAATGGTGAAGGACAGGGAAGTCTGGCGGACTGCAGTCCCATGGGGTCACAAAAAGTTGGACACAACTGAGCCACTGAACTGAACTGATATACTCAACAAGAAGGTAACTGTTACACAATGGGGACTCTATAAATATCAGCCACTATTATTAGTTAAACATGAGGTATATGAACTATGTAAATCACATACAAAAATTTTGTTTTTAATTATCATGATTATGTCCAATGGGATGTAGACTAAACATATATCATACTCTATTTTGTAAATCCTGAAAAAAATTCCTATTAAATATGTGAAATAAAATTATTGCATCCTATGTTTCATAAGAATGTTACAAAGCATAATAATAAATTGGTGCTGGTAGACATTAAAAACTGTAATTCTATCTCAGGGGAGTGATTTTGATGTTTGTAGCAAAACAGTGTGTGTGTGTGTGTGTATAGATTGGGTGATTCTATAGATATTTATTGAGAAAATATTGTGAAATACATCATTGTTTATAATGGTGAAAAACTGTAAAATCTAATGTGATATTATTGATAAGATGTAAACATGAAAATCTGAAACATGAGTGCAGATTTTTAATAGAAAAGAATGGAGAATATATTAATAATACAATTTAAGTCTATTTTTATATAGATTAAAGGAAGTTTACGAATGTTGATAAACTAGACATGTGTTCTTGACATAAGTGTTTTGATGGGTTAACTTAGTACTTCTTATTTGTAAAAATTATAAAACAGGAAAAATAAAGAAAAAATAATTTTAAATTATTTTATTGTTTTCTTTTTAATTCTTTTCTGCTTTTTGTTTAGTCTATATACACAAAGGGAAAGTGAAGTTACAATTTAGACACTTTTATAAAATCCAGATACTTTAAGAGATACTTTAAAGAGATAAGTGAATTCTTCAAGATTAGTTGTTGATTTCTCCACAGATGACTTTCATATGACATTGTCAATTGTATCAACTGAAAACAAAATCAGTACCAACTCTTTCTAATTGATAAGGGGTATTACCTGTTTTCACATTTTCCACTCCATTTCCTTCCATCAAGAATGGGTAAAAAATCAAGAAATCTGATTCCAATCCCACAGAGAAGCAGATCAGCTACTGAGTAAAAGTGTGACTTCTAGGAAGAAGCCAGAGTCAAAAAAGTATATTCCAGTGTTGGGCAAAAAATCCCTTTTATGTAATTTGCTTTTCACTTTTGAAGGAGCTCTGAAGTGTCTTTGTATTGCAAGGAGGGAATTTGAAATTTATGTTGGTTGTTGGAGTGAAAATAGACAAACTATTTTCTTTCATTTAGTTTGTAATTTTTCCAACTTCCTCCTACAAAAATCTAAGAGAAATATAAAAAGTAAAGGAAACAGTATTGATAGACACCATGTTTCCATCATCCAGCTTCTTTATTTAGCAATTTGTGGCCAATCTTGTGTCCTCCATATTCTCTCACTTTGTTAGCTCACTTTCTCTTGGATACTTCTGAAGCAAATCCTAGACATTTATACTGTGCCATCTGTAAATATTTCAGTGTGCTTGTAAAACATAAGGGCACCTTTCTTTTTCATTGCAACATATTCAAAATATCATTATTGCAGGGAATTTTCTTTTGCTTTGACCTTAATTTACTAATGCTAATATGCCTATCTTAACAATTAAATCTAGGTTATAGGATTTCAGTATTTAGACTGCATTAATTTCCTCTAGTAGTATAGACTGTTGATATTATTTTATTGCAGCCCTCACAAAGAGGTTAGCTGGCCAATAATATCTCAAACTTGATTCCAGAAGTTCCTACCCAAGCCTCCCTATACATCCTACTGATAGTGGTCATGAACAGCATCTGAAGATGTATTAGTTATTACAAAGCTTAATAATTGGCATGCCACTCATCTGGTTAATAAAACCTCAATAGTTCCCAGTTTCTTATTGAATAAAATGCAAAATTTTGCTTATAATTAAAAATTCTCCTTGATCTGCCTATTAACTGATTTCCCTCCATTTCAAAGATAAAAGCTGGTTTCTTTACTTTGTTATCAGAAAGTAATTTCCCAAACTCTAGGTTTTTATTCCTGGGGATTGACTGATTTCTTTCCAAACTTCATATGTAATTATGTAAAAGGACCTATACTCCTTGATAGCTTTCTCAATGTTTAAAGCAAATACTAGACACAAAACAGACAGTAAATATTTGTTGAACACTCAGTATAATGCTCAGTTGAACAAAATACTGGTTTTCTGTTCGTGGCAGGTGCTTACCTGCTCCATCATTTTACTATTCTGCTTAAAAGCAACACAGAAAAAAACTTCGGGGACTTTGATTTCCAGATGCTTCTGCTCTGCTTGGAAATATGAAAAGCCATCACGATTCACCATACCAATATTTCATCCAGGGCACTTCCCTCAAAGGGGCTACAGAGCAAGGGCCATTTACCTTTATCATACAGTATTGTTTTCTTACTAAAGACCAAGAATTAAGTTCCTGATTTTCAACAGAGGAAACACTAGTTATTTTAGGAAAGTCACAGTTTATAGTGAAAAGCCAACTTTACAATTTAATGAACATTTTTATCTCACTGAGGATATATTCTTCTTCAATTTAAAATGTTATTTTAAAATTATTTTAAATGAGGCCTCACAAATAGCTGAGAAAAGAAGAGAAGCATGAGGCAAAGGAGAAAGGAAAAGATATACCCAACTGAATACAGAGTTCCAGAGAACAGCAAGGAGTGTTAAGAAAGCCTTCTTAGGTGACCAATGCAAAGTAATAGACAAAAGCAATTGAATGGGAAAGACTAAAGATCTCTTCAAGAAAATTAGAGATTCCAAGGGGGAATATTTAATTCAAAGATGGGCAAAAATGGCACGAACCAAACATAAACAAAAGAGATTAAGAAGACATGGCAAGAATACACATAAAAACCTGTACAAAACAATTCTTCTTTTTAATATAAATTTATTTATTTAATTGGAGGCTAATTACTTTACAATATTGTATTGGTTTTGCTATACATTGACATGAATCCACCACAGGTGTACATGTGTTCCCTATCCTGAACCCCCTCCCACCTCCCTCCCCATACCATCCCTCTGGGTCATCCCAGTGCTCCAGTAATAACCGACCTGGATAACCACGAGTGTGTGATGAGTCACCTAGAGTCAGACATCCTGGAGTGCAAAGTCAAGTGGGCCTTAGGAAGCATTACTACAAACAAAACTAGTGGAGGTGATGGAATTCCAGCTGAACTATTTCAAACCTTAAAAGATCATGCTGTTAGAGTGCTGCACTTAATATGCCAGCAAATTTGGAGAACTCAGCAGTGGCCACAGGACTGGAAAAGATCAGTTTTTATTTCAATTCCAAAGAAGGGCAATGCTACACTGCACAATTGCAAGGACTACAAATGCAACTACTACACAATTGACTCATTTCACATGCTCGCAAGGTAATGCCCAAAGTACTCTAAGTGGAGCTCCAACAGTACATGAACCGAGAACTTTCAGATGTACAAGTTAGATTTAGAAAAGGCAGAGGAACCAGAGATCAAATTGCCAGCATCGGTTGGATCATAGAAAAAGCAAGAGAATTCCAGAGAAACATCTACTTCTGCTTCATTGAGTACACTAAAGCCTTCAACAGTATGTGTTGCAAAAAACAGCAGAAAATTCTTCAAGAGATGGGAACACCATACCACCTTATCTGCCTCCTGAGAAATTTGTATGCCTGTCAAGGATCAATGGTTAGAATTGGACAGGGAACAAAGGAGTGGTTCAAAATTGGGAGAGGAGTATGTCAAGGGTATATATTGTCACCCTGCTTATTTACTTATATTCAGAATTTATGTTGTACATTGTACTTATTTTCTCAGTCATGTTCAATTCTTCATGACTCCATGGACTACAGCCCACCAGGCATCTCTATCCATAGGATTTCCCAGGCAATAACAAAGGAGTGGGTTT
The DNA here is from genome assembly GCF_019923935.1 of Bubalus bubalis. Lineage (NCBI taxonomy): Eukaryota > Metazoa > Chordata > Mammalia > Artiodactyla > Bovidae > Bubalus > Bubalus bubalis. Next base: position 50,924,422 of record NC_059175.1, on the reverse strand, counting down.
CCATTTCCTTCTCCAAGGGATCTTCCCAACCCAGGGACCGAACCCAGGTTTCCTTCATTGCAGGCAGATTCTTCACCATCTGAGCCTAGAGTACATCATGCAAAATACAGGGTTAGAAGAATCACAAGCTGGAATCAAGATTGCCAGGAGAAATATCTGTAACCTCAGATAGGCAGATGAACCACCCTAATGGCAGAAAGTGAAGAGGACTAAAGAACCTCCTGATGAAAATGAAAGAAGAGAGTGAAAAAGCTGGCTTAAAACTCAACATTCTAAAAAAGAAAATCATGGCATCCAGTCCATCACTTCATAGCAAATAGATGGGAAACAATGGAAAGAGTGACAGACTTTATTTTCTTGAGCTCCAAAATCACTGCGGATTGTGGCTGCAGCCATGAAATAAAAAGACTCTTGTTCCTTGGAGGAAAAGCTATGACAAACCTGGACAGCACATTAAAAAGCAGAGACATTACTTTGCTGACAAAGTTCTATCTAGTCAAAGCTGTGGTTTTCCCATTAGTCATGTACAAGTGTGAGAATTGGACTTTAAAGAAGGCTGAGTGCCAAATAATTGATGCTTTTGAACTGTAATGTTGGAGAAGATTCTTTATAGTCCCTTGGACATCAAGGAGATAAACCAGTCAATCCTAAAGGAAATTAACCCTGAATACGCACTGGCAGGACTGAAGCTGAAGCTCCAATACTTTGGCCACCTGCAGGAAGAGCTGATTCGTTGGAAAAGACTGATCTGTAGGAGACTGTGAACAGGAGGAGAAGGGGATGATAGAGGATGAGATGGTTGGATGGCATCACTGACTGGACGTGAGATTGAAAAAACTTTGGGAGACAGTAAAGGATAGGGAAATCTGGTGTTCTGCAGTCCACGTGGCCGCAAAGAGTCAGACAACGGTTGAGCGACTGAAAAACAAAATTTTTCATTCCTGAAAATTGTCATTTTATTTTTTATAATTAATTTTAAACTCAGTCCAATGGATATTAAAATATGAGAATGATAGATTATTAATAAAAACTATTTGAGAAAATTAATGGTTCACAATTTACATCTTCATTTATAGCTAAAGAATACAATTTATTATACTAAAGGCAGAGGACACACGTACTCACAGTTTGTTGCAAAATGATGGACTGTGGAAAAACTAAGTTGCTACACTCTGCTTTTACTATCTTTAATTAAGAAAAAAAATCACATAAAATTACTCTAAGCAATATGATTTAGCAGCAACTTAAACACCTAAAACATTTTAATAAAAACAACCAGAGTAACACTTTTATTAATAGCTTGAAATAATTCTAATTATTCCAGGATCATTATGATGCAAACTTTGTTTTCTCTCTAACATTTTAAAAAGGAAAACTATTATCCTTGTTGTAGTGAACTTTGCTTTCAAAGTGAGCAACTTAATGGAAAAAATCAGGCTTTGCGGAATTGAGTTCTAACATATACTTGAATAAGACTTCCCTGGTGGCTCAGACGGTAAAGCGTCTGTCTACAATGCGGGAGACCCGGGTTTGATCCCTGGGTCGGGAAGATCCGCTGGCGAAAGAAATGGCAATCCACTCCAGTCCTATTGCCTGGAAAGTCCAATGGACAGAGGAGCCTAGTAAGCTACAGTCCATGGGGTCGCAAAGAGTCCGACACGACTGAGCGACTTCACTTACTTACTTATATCCTTGAATGGACATCTTAGCTAATGATCTGCATTGAAGCAATCTTCTTAGGATCATCTACTAAATTCAGTAAAGTTAGGGAAATAGGCTGGTCCAAGATCATAGATGTGTTAACACTGTGATGTTTTAGGGGTAAATATTTCACATACTTCAGTTCAGTTCAGTTCAGTCGCTCAGCAGTGTCCGACTCTTTGAGACCCCATGAATCGCAGCACTCCAGGCCTCCCTGTCCATCACCAACTTCCGGAGTTCACCCAGACTCACGTCCATCGAGTCAGTGATGCCATCCAGCCATCTCATCCTCTGTCATCCACTTCTCCTGCCCCCAATCCCTCCCAGCATCAGAGTCTTTTCCAATGAGTCAACTCTTCGCATGAGGTGGCCAAAGTACTGGAGTTTCAGCTTTAGGATCAGTCCTTCCAAAGAACACCCAGGACTGATCTTTAGGATGGACTGGTTGGATCTCCTTGCAGTCCAAGGGACTCTCAAGAGTCTTCTCCAACACCACAGTTCAAAAGCATCAATTCTTCGGCGCTCAGCCTTCTTCACAGTCCAACTCTCACATCCATACATGACCACAGGAAAAACCACAGCCTTGCCTAGATGGACCTTTGTTGGCACATACTTAGAAGATGTTAAATTTGGTTTTTAACATAAGTGACTCAGGGCCCTGAGCTGTCTCAAGTTGTGGATATTAATCAAGTTGCCCTAGGATGAAAGCTGACATAATATTCTGAGTATATAGAAGGCACCAAGAAAAAAACAGGATTTTGGAATTCTAAGACAAATACTTGTACTTGATTTAGTGCAGTAGGGTCGTTTTTATGAAGGATTTTTACTGGTATGGTCCTCAGATTAAGCAGGCCTAGGACTGCTGTTATACTACTGAGTTATGTGACTCAGCATAACTGTGGAAAAAATCCACTAGAAAGATTTAATTTTTAGGTTTAACATTAGGCCCCTAGATTATTGTTGTCATGCAAGCAAGCAAGATGTATAATATTTACACTGGGAAAGTAGGATTCTTAAAAATAATAGAAAGTCTGCCCTAATTTATTTATAGTTCCCTGTTGGGACTCAACCCACCCAAGCACTATATGCAATAGCTTCTCAGTATTCTAGAATTATTGTAGAAGAGAGTGAGTCAGAAGAAAGACAAATCTCCAAGTCAATGTAGGAGGGAGCTTTGGAAAACTGATACATCTGTGGGCCAAGATGCAATATCCTTGCGATAAAAGACACAGTGACCAAACTGCAGGATAAGATCAGGGTCGAGTGTTTCCCAAGCATTAGAATCACAAAGTCAACCCCATAAGAAAGAATTTCCAGAAGAAACCATTCATTATCAGAAAATTTGTCACTGCCAGTGGGCAATGCAGGCAGATTTCTAGGAAAGAGGTAGATAAAAACTAATCAGGGAGACAGTGATCTGCCAGCAGTTACTTACACGGCTTCAACTTGCAAAAATAAAAGCAAATAACAGTAACAGGTTACAGAAAGTTTGTTAGGCTAAATAGCTTAGTTTAATTTAGGGCAAGTTTCCCTAAATCAACAATGCTAGAAAGTGGCTTATCTGGGATTGAAATTCAGCAATCACTCCAGAGCCTGCTCTTAAAGTCAAACCTTATGTGTATTTTAATTTCATAACATATCCATATTACTGTGTTATATACTTTTCAAAGAGATTGCGTACAAATTATTTCTTTGGGAATTATTATATATATGAAGTGATCAAATCATATTACTATGTCCATTTTAAAGATGAAAGAATTGGGTCTAACATAACAATATCTTTTCTAAGTTCACAAAGGTATAATTTTCAAACAATAAAGTAGAATTCAGCTTTTCTCTTTCCTCAGTGTTTCTGTTCATTTGACATAAAGGCTGGCAGACTTTTATTTAAATGACTAGATAGTAAATGGTTTAAAGATTTCAGGAAAGAGGCAAAATTGAGGAAATTATAAAGGTACTTATACAATAATTTTAGATGTAGCTGTTAAAAAATGTAACAGCTTTCTTTTTTATTTTTTTGTATTTGTAATATTTTTTTAACTATTTTATTTTTTTTTAATTTTATTTTATTTTAAATTTTACATAATTGTATTAGTTTTGCCAAATATCAAAATGAATCAGCCACAGGTATACATGTGTTCCCCACCCTGAACCCTCCTCCCTCCTCCCTCCCCATACCATCCCTCTGGGTCGTCCCAGTGCACCAGCCCCAAGCACCCAGTATCGTGCATCGAACCTGGACTGGCAACTGGTTTCATACATGATATTATACATGTTTCAATGCCATTCTCCCAAATCTTCCCACCCTCTCCCTCTCTCACAGAGTCCATAAGACTGTTCTATACATCAGTGTCTCTTTTGCTGTCTCGTACACAGGGTTACAGAGTGAAGTAAGCCAGAAAGAAAAACATCAATACAGTATACTAACGCATATATATGGAATTTAGAAAGATGGTAACAACAACAACAGCGTTCTTTCTTTGTGTTCTATAAAAAAACAGACAGTAGGTCGAATATGACCCTCTGGCCATAATTTAGCAACCCAGATTATACCAACACTTGTTTGAATGGTTATTTTCAATAGCAACTTAATCTAACAGTGATGAATTGAATAGTGTTACATCATTTTTCATCTCTTTGACTCACTTAATTTGTGTCATATGTAGGAGAAACTTAACAGAAATCCTGATTTATAGAGAAGACATTATGAAATAATATAGTAATATCCATAAACTTATAAAATAATGTTTATAATTTATATTTCTATATTATATATACATTAATACACATTTATTACAGTTTTAAGAAACTGTCAAATCTAACGTCTTCCAAAATAAAATTATCATCACTTGCATTAAGATCAATTTATGTCTAATTCTTTTCCTCTGTAGATAAAATCTGTGGCTAGTACACCTTAGAATTTTGTAAAATAGACCATAGGCATTCAGCTATCTGAAATTTCCACAATGACAACATGATTGCATAATCTGTATGTGATATTTCCAGACAATAATGACTTTGTGTTAACTTTAATTATGATGCTTTACTAGAATAATATAGCCAGGAAGTATAAACTCATAAACATACAAAAGCAGAGCGGTTTAATATATTTTTTCCTCAGAAAGAATTTGACCTCATCATGTTAGGCTTTGGAAAAAGATGTTTTATTCAGATACAAATAAATGAAAATTATTTTTCAATAAAAAAAAACAAAAAAGTCAATATGTTCTTTAATATAACAATTAAAACTACTCATTTTGTCTTCCCACTTTTCCAGACCTTTGTATCTTCCATCAATAAATGATGAAGACAGTGACAGTAATTATTGGTAACACAACGGAAATGACATTTAAAAATACCTAAAAGAGGATTATAGTTTTGCAACAAGCTTTTAATATTTTTTATCTTGGAACATTCAAGACAATACCGCAGTTTTTTAGAGAAAAGTTTATTGACTGAACATTTTTTGTAGATAAATGGATGACCTTTACTTTCTCCTCTTTTGTGTACACTTAAAAATTACCGAGGGGAGAAGAAGTGTCAATTTGTCATTCAGTAGTATGATACATGAATTGAAGTAATCTTTGGGAAGGCTTGAAATCTAAGTCAATATGAAAAACAAGAGATTCACTCAGAGAACAAGCTAACCACAAAAGTTTGCCAAATTGATGAGTTGCCTTTCTACACTGCAGCCTCCTCAAGGTCTTCTGTCTGAATATGGGCAAGCACAGCATTGTGCAGAAACAATATGCAAGAATGAGGCACTTTGGGTTTGACCTGAAACCCTTTTTCTACCCCCTCACTATGGACGCCAATGAACAGCTCTAGAACTTGAAGTGTTAGTTGATTTTGAACTTATTGCATTTTATTATTATTATTTTATTGCAATGTTAAATTGAAATTATAAAATATGTAGAGATAGTGTTATTTGTGCTATTTGTGTCCACCTATTTTGCTCATCAGTATAAAATAGGAAAGTGGATGATCATTTCTAAATTATCATGATGGTTGACTCATGTACAAGGTGACCACATCCTTGCTCACAACACTTCTGGATGGATATATCTGCCAGTCTCATATGCATTTGGGGCTTCCCTGGTAGCTCAGCTGGTAAAAAAATCTGCCTGCAACGCAGGAGACTCTGGTTCAATTCCTAGGTTGGGACGATCCCCTGGAGAAAGAACAGCTACCCACTCCAATATTCTGGCCTGGAGAATTCCATGGACTGTATAGTCCTTGGGGTCACAGACTCGGACATGAATGAGTGACTTTCACTAGTATGTGTTCAGGGAAATCAGTGAAGAAAGGAAGGGTCAGTTTCAATAGATTGTGGTGTAACGACACTTTGAGAATAAAGGAAATGTCGTTATTTCTTTTGACACAAAAACAACAACTAGTGAGGGTGTTTTTTATATGTCAACTTGACTAGGTTATGGTAATCAAACAGCAACTGAGGTGCTGCTATGAAGGCATTTATAGATATGATCATTTGGACGGGCTTAGTTCAAACATTTGATAAACTTTAAGAGCATAGCTGAGGCTTTCCTAAAAAAAAAAAAAAAAAAAAGAGAGATAGAGAAGAAAACAAAAGAAAAAATACATGTAACTTTTGGATAGCAGTGTTAGCTTGTCCCAAAGTTCCAGCCTGCCTTCTGATAGCCTACCTTGCAAATATTGGACTTGCCTAATCAAATCCAACATTTTAATAAGCCAATTATTGGCAATATAAAATTCTTTGTGTGTGTGTGTGTGCATATATATATATATATAGAGAGAGAGAGAGAGAAAGAGAGAGAGGTTATTTTTCTCTTGTGTAACACTGATTGATACACAGAGGCACTCACTTGATTAAAGATTTAAGAACCTTCTGCAAAATTCTCCAAGGGAAAGTGAATCTTTTATAATGTTAACATCAAATACATATGGTTGGCTAACAATAACAACAACAATACAGACAGTAACAGCAACAAAAACTAAACACCTAGGGATCAGGTGTCTAACATGAAACAGAATATGGAATAACAAATTCAGATATCGCCTACTAAAAAGCTGAAGTGTGGAAAAGACAATCTTGGTGAATCTTTAGCTACTTTTCCACAATCTTTTTTCTTTACTTTTAATTTTTTTTACATTCAGATGTTTGCATTGCTGAGTAGTGTGGCATCAAGTTCGAGTGTAACCTATCTCTACAAAGGCTATTCTCTGAACTCTACTCCTATCTGTGTTGGTGGTATGTAGAATTCTAACGTCATGCCCATGACCCTAAGTCTTTGTAACAGCAAGATAGTTTTTTGAAGTTACAGTGTTTTGTAATTGAGGCTACAACTCATGGTAAATAAAAGATTACCCAGTGAGCCTAATCTAAGCTAAAGCAACATTTAAAACCAGAGCATTTTCTTCAACAGGGAGCAGGAAAGGAAGTCAAAGATTTGAAAATTCAGAGTTCTTCCTGGCCTAAAGCTGAAGGAGGCCTTGTGGGAAAGAGCTAAAAGATCTATCTGGGCTTTGCTGGTAGCTCAGGAGATAAAGAATATGCTGACAATGCAGGAGACCCAGGTCACATTCCTGGGTCCGGAAGATCTCCCCGAGAAGTTAATGGCTACTCACTCCAGACTTCTTGCCTGGAGAATCCCATGCACAGAGGAGCCTGGTGGACTGGGCTCCATGGGGTCGCAGAAAGTCAGAGAAAACTGAGCAAGTAACACTTTGATTTTTCAATATCTGAGAAAGACTTTCAGATGACAGGCAGTGAGAAAATGGGACCTCAATCTTACAATGAGAATTTATTCTGCTATCAACCTGAATGAACCTGGAACCCATCCCTCTGTTAAGGAATCACCTTGACTTCTGCCATGTGATACCCTAGTCAGAGTTCAGCTGAGACTGCCTAGAATTCTGGAATATGACATGTGAGATAATAGATGAGTGTTCATTTATGCCACAAAGTGTGTAGTAATTTGTTGCATAGAATAAGGAAACTAACACTGTCCATAGCTAAATATTTGAGTCTCTCTAGTACTGAGAATGGACTTCCCCGGTAGGTCAGCTGGTAAAGAATCTGCCTGAAATGCAGGAGACCCTGATTTCATTCCTGGGTTGGGAAGATCTCCTGAAGAAGGGATAGGCTACCCACTGTAGTATTCATAGGCTTCCCTGGTGACTTAGATGATAAAGAATCCACCTGCAGTGCGGGAGACCTGGGTTCGATCCCTGGGTTGGGAAGATCCCCTAGAGAAGGGCATGGCAACCCACTCCAGAATTCTTGCCTGGAGAATCCCATGGACAGAGGAGCCTGGCAGGGTACGGTCCATGGAGTGGCAAAGAGTTGGACATGACTGAGTGACAAAGCATAGCACAATACTGAGAACTCATGTTAATTCTTGTTGAATCACAAGTACTCAGTACATTATCCAGCACAAAATATGTGTTTAATACTTAGCAGCCAGTTACTGAATGAAGGGAATGCCAGTGAAAGTGAAAGTCGCTCAGTCGTGTCTGACTTTTTGCAATCCTATGGACTATACAGTCCATGAAATTCTCCAGGCCAGAATACTGGAGTGGGTAGCCTATCCCTGATCCAGAGAATTTTCCTGATCCAGGAATCCAACTGGGGTCTCCTGCACTGCAGACACATTCTTCACCAACTGAGCCATCAGGAATGCCAGAGGAGGCCTTAGAATCTGATCTTTAATGATTTTATTTAGACTCGTCTTCCCCCCACATTTTGATAAGTATTAAATCAATATAACATATGTAGAATAAAGAGTAAGATGAGTATTTCCAGCTTTTAAGATAATGCTCAGAGATGATGTCTCAGGCCATGTGCATTCATATCCCACATTATTTCTGTTATATGACACATTATATAATTTAACATAACTAAATCAGAACTAGGGAAATTGAGGTAATATAGAAAGGCCTCCTGGTTTCCTTCATGAATTATAAAGGAATGAGATGGCTCTAGAGTGGAGTTGTCCAGAAGTCTGGGCCTTTTCTAATTGTATTAATCCCAGTTAGTGTTCTACTCTGTGGAACGAGAAAATATATACAACTTGGAGACAGTAGGGAGGAGGGGATCCTCTGAATACTCAGCCCAGGTTGGGAGGTGACCAATATGCTACTGGAGATCAGTGGAGAAACAACTCCAGAAAGAATGGTGCCAAAGTAAAAACAATACCCAGTTGTGGATGTGACTGGTCATACAAGCAAGGTCCAATGCTATAAAGAGCAATATTGCATAGGAATCTGGAATGTTAGGTTCATGAATCAAGGCAAATTGGAAGTAGTCAAACAGGAAATGGCAAGAGTGAATGTCAACATTCTAGGAATCAGCAAACTAAAATGGACTGGAATGGGTGAATTTAACTCAGATGACCATTATATCTACTACTATGGACAGGAATCCCTTAGAAGAAATGGAGTAGCCATCATGGTCAACAAAAGAGTCTGAAATGCAGTACTTGGATGCAATCTCAAAAACGACAGAATGATCTCTGTTTGTTTCCAAGGCAAACCATTCAATATCACAGTAATCCAAGTCTATACCCCGACCAGTAACGCTAAAGAAGATGAAGTTGAATGGTTCTATGAAGACTTCCAAGACCTTTTAGAACTAATAACCCTGAAAGAGATCCTTTTCATTATGGGGGACTGGAATGCAAAAGTAGGAATTCAAGAAACACCTGGGGTAACAGGCAAATTTGGCCTTGGAATACAGAATGAAACAGGGCAAAGGCTAATAGAGATTTGCCAAGAGAATGCACTGATCATAGAAAACACCCTCTTCCAACAACACAAGAGAAGATTCTACACATGGACATCACCAGATGGTCAACACTGGAATCAGATTGATAATATTCTTTGCAGCCAAAGATAGAAAAGCCCTATACAGTCAGCAAAAACAAGCCCAGGAGCTGACTGCGGCTCAGATCATGAACTCCTTACTACCAAATTCAGACTTAAATTAAAAAAAGTGGAGAAAACCACTAGACCATTTAGGTATGACCTAAATCAAATTTCTTATGGTTGTACAGTGGAAGTGACAAATAGATTTAAGGAACTAGATGTGATAGACAGAGTGCCTGATGAATTATGGAATGAGGTTCATGACATTGTACAGGAGACAGGGATCAAGACTATCCCCATGGAAAAGAAATGCAAAAAAGCAAAATGGCTGTCTGGGGAGGCCTTACAAATAGCTGTGAAAAGAAGAGAAGCGAAAAGCAAATGAGAAAAGGAAGGATATAAGCATCTGAATGCAGAGTTCCAAAGAATAGCAAGAAAAGATAAGAAAGCCTTCCTCAATGCAAAGAAAGCAATCAATGCAAAGAAATAGAGGAAAACAACAGAATGGGAAAGACGAGAGATCTCTTCAAGAAAATTAGAGATACTGAGGGAAAATTTCATGCAAAGATGGGCTCGATAAAGGACAGAAATGGTATGGACCTAACACAAGCAGAAGCTATTAAGAAGAGGTGGCAAGAACACACAGAAGAACTGTACAAAAAAGACCTTCATGACCAAGATAATCCCAATGGTGTGATCACTGACCTAGAGCCAGGCATCCTGGAATGTGAAGTCAAGTGGGCCTTAGAAAGCATCACTACAAACAAAGCTAGTGGAGGTGATGGAATTCCAGTTGAGCTATTTCAAATCCTGAAAGATGATGCTGTGAAAGTGCTGCACTCAATATGTCAGCAAATTTGGAAACTCAGCATTGGCCTCAGGATTGGAAAAGGTCAGTTTGCATTCCAATCCCAAAGAAAGGCAATGCAAGGAATGCTCAAACTACCACAGAATTGCACTCATCTCACACACTAGTAAAATAACACTCAAAATTCTCCAAGACAGGCTTCAGCAATACATGAACCATGAACTTCCAGATGTTCAAGCTGGTTTTAGAAAAGGCAGAGGAACCAGAGATCAAATTGCCAACATCCTCTGGATTATCAAAAAAGCAAGAGAGTTCCAGAAACACATCTATTTCTGCCTTATTGACTATGCCAAAGCCTTTGACTGTGTGGATCACAATAAACTGTGGAAAATTCTGAAAGAGATGGGAATACCAGAACTGCTGACCTGCCTCTTGAGAAACCTATATGCAGGTCAGGAAGCAACAGTTAGAACTGGACATGGAACAAGAGACTGGTTCCAAATAGGAAAAGGAGTATGTCAAGGCTGTATATTGTCACCCTGCTTATTTGACTTATATGAAGTATACATCATGAGAAACGCTGGACTGGAAGAAGCACAAGCTGGAATCAAGATTGCCAAGAGAAATATCAATAATCTCAGATATGCAGATGACACCACCCTTATGGCAGAAAGTGAGGAGGAACTAAAGGGCCTCTTGATGAAAGTGAAAGAGGAGAGGGAAAAAGTTGGCTTAAAGCTCAACATTCAGAAAATGAAGATCATGGCATCTGGTCCCATCACTTCATGGGAAATAGATGGACAAACAGTGGAAACAGTGTCAGACTTTATTTTTTTGGACTCCAAAATCACTGCAGATTTGTGACTGCAGCCATGAAATTAAAAGATGCTTACTCCTTGGAAGGAAAGTTATGACCAACCTAGATAGCATATTCAAAAGCAGAGACATTACTTTGCCAACAAAGGTTTGTCTAGTCAAGGCTATGGTTTTTCCAGCGGTCATGTATGGATGTGAGAGTTGGACTGTGAAGAAGGCTGAGTGCCGAAGAATTGATACTTTTGAACTGTGGTGTTGGAGAAGACTCTTGAGAGTCCCTTGGACTGCAAGGAGATCCAACCAGTCCATCCTAAAGGAGATCAATCCTGGGTGTTCATTGGAAGGACTGATGCTAAAGCTGAAACTCCGATACTTTGGGCACGTCAAGTGAAAAGTTGACTCATTGGAAAAGACTCTGATGCTGGGAGGTATTGGGGGCAGGAGAAGTGGATGACAGAGGATGAGATGGCTGGATGGCATCACTGACTCGATGAACATGAGTTTGGGTGAACTCCGGGAGTTGGTGATGGACAGGGAGGCCTGGCGTGCTTCAATTCATGGGGTCACAGAGTCGGACAGGACTATGTGACTGAACTAAACTGAAAGAATAAATGAATCCATTTATGCAGGTGAATAATATCTCACATAGATTTCCTTTTAAAGTTTAGGAAGATGTGAATTATGAGTTAATTTTTGACATTTTAGAAACAATTTGACCAAGACAATTTTTGTTTGATTTTGTATTTCTTGAGATTGGTTAACTTGTAAATGACTCCTAGTGAGAATTTTGAAGAGCAGCTGCACTTAAAATTTTAACCTTAGGTCGTCTGAGAATATTTTTTTGTGTGAGAAAACACAGGGCATCTCCCTACAATGGATATTTTATACAAATATTTGTAACACATTTTTCTTCATTGCTCAAAAGACTAAGAAAGTTCAACAATATTAAAACAAAACCTGTGGAAAAGTTATTTCTTAAGTCCCCTGGTGGCCTGTATTCACTTCCTAACTTTATCATCTATGTGGTCATGTCACTAAGTCATGTCTGACGCTTTGCGACTCCATGGATTGTAACAAGCAAGGCTCCACAGGGTTCTCCAGGGAAGAATGCTGGAGTGGGTTGCCATTTCCTTCTCCGGGGGATCTTCCTGGACCAGGGATCAAACCTGTGTCTCCTGCATTGGCAGGCAGATGCTTTACCACTGAGCCACCAGGGAAGCCCCACAGCCTCATTACTCTGCTTGTGAGATGAGAATCTCATTCTTATTTTGCAATACGGCAATTCCTTTGCAGTGATATGCCACCCTTGTTTTTTTCCATAAGAAATGTGAACCTTTCTGGGTTGTCTTAGGATAGAATTTGAATTCCTAATATTTCCATGTCTTTCACTGTCTTTTTGCAGATAATATAAGACTTGGACAGTGCTGGATATTTTTTCAGTTCTCAGCTTTGCTACTTAATAACTGCAAAGTTGGGAAAGTGATTAAAATTTTAAAACCTTAATCTTTAAGTTTTTAAAATGGAGATAGTGGCTACATTATTTAGGATCTTAGTTAATTTCAGTAAAACATTCAGAAAAGTTTCAGTAATAATTCTTAATAAATGGTAGCTATTTACTCTTGCTGTTATTATTACTCAGTTCAATTCAATTGCTCAGTAATGTCTGACTCTTTGTGACCCCATGGACTGCAGCACACCAATCTTCCCTGTCCATCACCAACTCCTGGAGTTTACTCAAACTCATGTCCATCAAGTCGGTGATGCCATCCAACCATCTCGTCCTTTGTCGTCCCCTTCTCCACCCACCTTCAATCTTTCCCAGCATCAGTTTCTTTTCAAATGAGTCAGTTTTTCACATCAGATGGCCAAAGTATTGGAGTCAGTAATATTAATATTGCTTTAATAACAAGTAGCAATATTTTATGAAAAAACTTGGTACACATATAAAAGGATCTGAAAAGGGCGCTGTCCAAACCTAACTTTGAAACACCATTTAATATGTTCACATTTTAGACCTTGGTGAGGGTACAGGAATTATTTTTTCTTGCTAAATAAAAAAAGGCGGGCTTTGCAGAATTTTAATGTTACACTTTTAATGTTTATTATTCAGTAAAGTATGTTTCCAAAGGGAAACTGAGATCTCTGTATATCTGCAAGTCTCTATGTATCTATATCTCTGTATATCTGCAAGTCTCTGTATATTTAAACATTTTTCCTTCCTGTTAAAAGTAAATCAGTAAAAAAAATCCATTTTTCATAAAAGGAAAACTGAATCATTTACTTTTCTTACCTATGATGATCAAAACTGGAACCTAACTTGATATCACACAGTATATATATATTTTTCATGAGCTTGAGAAATTTCTGTTCTGCTGCCATTAATGAAAACACAAGCATGATTTTAATTAGCCTGAATATATCTTGCAAAAGCATAAATCCCTTAATCAAATGTGAGAAACGAAGGCTGGTCACCTCCCCTTGCTAAATTTATACTCTCCTAAAAAATCTTATTCTTTCCTCTAATTATGTCTTCTACTTAGGATTATAGTTTCTGTAACAAATATAAAATAATTGAAGATAAAATTAATCAAAGAAACACCTTTCATTTCTCAATATATAATACTATTTTAATAGTTATATGAATACAATTGCTTTTATATCTCCTTGGTAGGGGATATTTAAGTTATCTATTCACAATTACCGGCACTTTAATTCTTGAATTGAGTACATCTCCAATCAAAACCACTAGTATTTTTGAAGGATTTTACATTATCAAATTCACTGAAGCAATTATCACCCCCTCCTAGCAAGTCTGCAAATTCTTTCTCTTCTTTTAGTCATTGTAAGGAATTTTTTCTTTTTAATAATGCAATCCCAACTTCCCCTAGAATCATATTTATTATGGTGTGTTCCATTCTGATTTTTGAAGGGAAAATGCATGGTTATATCCACTTTTCTATTTAATCCCATTGTTATTCCTTCTAGGGCTTCCTTGGTGGCTCGGTCGGTTGTGAATCCTCCTGTAGTACAGTAGAGCCGGGTACACTCCCTGTGTCGGGAAGTTTCCCTAGAGAAGGAAATGACACCTACTCCAGTATTCCTTCCTGGGAAATCCCATGGACAGAAGAGCCTGAAGGTCTACAGTCCATGGGTTCCTAAGAGTCAGACACGACTGAGTGACTAAACCACCATCCCATCTAGGACCAAGTACACTTGCAATTTAAACCAACATATTTTCTCTGCTTTTGGAAAAAAAAATGTAAAAAATTACTAGGCATTATATCTAAACTAAGATTTTGGTTTCATTCATGTGATGTAAAAGGGCACAGAAGTAAGTTAAAATCATGGAAGTAATATGAATGTCTCAGAATGCCAATTACTTAATTATTTGGTAAAATATTACATTTTGTGATGATGTTTGTTATTTCCACAAAGTTCAGTTCAGTCTCTCAGTCTTGTCCGAATCTTTGCAACCCCATGAATTGCAGCACACCAGGCCTCCCTGTCCATCACCAGCTCCGGGAGTTCACCCAAACTCATGTGCATCGAGTCGGTGATGCCATCAAGTCATCTCATCCTCTGTCGTTCCCTTCTCCTCCAGCCCCCAATCCCTCCCAGCATCAGAGTCTTCTCCAATGAGTCAACTCTTCTCATGAGGTAGCCAAAATATTGGAGTTTCAGCTTTAGCATCAGTCCTTTTAATGAACACCCAGGACTGGTCTCCTTTAGGATGGACTGGTTGGATCTCCTTTCAGTCCAAGGGACTCTCAAGAGTCTTCTCCAACACCACAGTTCAAAAGCATCAATTCTTCAGTGCTCATCTTTCTTCACAGTCCAACCTGCACATCCATACATGACCACTGGAAAAACCATAGCCTTGACTAGACGGACCTTTGTTGGCAAAGTAATGTCTCTGCTTTTGAATATGCTATCTAGGTTGGTCATAACTTTCTTTCCAAGGAGTGTCTTTTAATTTCATGGTTGCAATCACCATCTGCAGTGATTTTGGGGCCCCCAAAAATAAAGTCTGACACTGTTTCCACTGTTTCCCCGTCGATCTGCCATGAAGTGATGGGACCGGATGCCATGATCTTCATTTTCTGAATATTGAGCTTAAACCAACTTTTTCACTCTCCTCTTTCACGTTCATCAAGCGGCTTTTTAGTTCCTTTTCACTTTCTGCCATAAGGGTGGTATCTTCTGCATATCTGAGGTTATTGATATTTCTCCCAGAAATCTTGATTCCAGCTTGTCCTTCTTCAAGACCAGCATTTCTCATGATGTACTCTGCACATAAATTAAATAATCAGCGTGACAGTATACAGCCTTGATGTATTCCTTTTCCTATTTGGAACCAGTCTGTTGTTCCCTGTCCAGTTCTAACTGTTGCTTCCTGACCTGCATGTAGGTTTCTCAGAGTAACTCACCCTTAATTTTTAAACTGTCAGATATTTTTTCCCCAATATTTTGAGATGATTTGTTTTTTATCTTGTATAAAACTTTGTTTGATTTACCTTACATTTCAAGCCCAAATGTGTGCCCTTCAGTGGTTTTCCCTTCTTCATTTACACACTTTATTCTGTACTCCAGATACTCCAGATATCATTTAATATGTCAGTACAGTCAAGAATGCCAAAGTCTTAATTCCAGGTAGACTGACCTCTTCTGAGTCCCAAACACATATACACTTTACACTATTTTTGTTCATATTTTACTTTATTTAAACAATGAACTTATTTGTGTTAAGATTTAATTTCCCAAGTGACACTTTAAAGGTTAATAAAAAATAAGTGAAAAATTAATATCCGCTGATTAACTAATGATGGTGTGACTTTGATGCTATAAAGATACACTGATTTAAAGAATTAATTTGAGACAATAATTTGGAAATTATAAAACATATAAAAATGGCTCAAACTATTTCTCTATTTTGGATAAGAATCTCAATTTGTTAATAAGATAATGCAGAAAATCCACACACATATCCCCTTGCCTCCAACCTGAAAAAGAGATGAATTAATACTCCTTTTTTTTTTTTTTTTTTTTTTGTACTTTGTAAGGACAAAAAGCAAATTGCTGAGTGGCTAGTAAAGGAAACTTATTTGGGCTACCTTACTGTTTGCTACAATGCATACTAATGTTATCTTTATTTTTCCAACATTCTTCATATTACGTTAGAATTGGACAGATTGCCTGGTTCGTATTCTCACTACTTTCATTCACAACAAAATAGATGCATGCCAAACTAGTTTCTGCTTTGTTTACAAACTATTGTAGCAAAAATGAGAGTTCATAATTCTTTAATAGCCCAGATGATTCATGGGAGAAGACTGTCTCTACCCCATTGTAAGAAATGGGTGGAATGCTAACTTATCATTTTTATTATATTTATGAATAAATAAAATGGAGTAATAACAGTTCGTAAATCACACTAAAATTGTCAGATATGCATCTTCTGTTACAGTGTCACATAATGGAGCCATATTTTGTGACTTGAATTGCAATGTGCACAGAATATGGGAAAACAAGACTGTATATTCAATATCTTCTAGATACTGACCTTGATCTTACTGGTAAACTATATAAACAGAACCATTTCATGAAAACCAAGGAATTCTAATCTATAGACACTCTTACATTCCATTTTGATGTCACTTGTGTTGTATTGGTATGCAGCAAAAGTACCTGAAAATTAACAATAAAAAGGCAAATTCTCACTTTGCATAAGTATCATAGCTTATAAATTAGACTAATAATTTTGAAAAAAACAAGTTATTGGCTCAAATTTATTCCTGTGAGATGGGATATTATTAAACACATTATTAAACACATAGAGAATTTATGAAAAATAAGCACACTATTCTTAATTATTTTAATGATTATTTCTTTCTTTTTAATTTAATTGCTATTCAACAAGGGATTTAATGTTTAATATTACTAATGAGATTAAATAAAAAATGATATATAGCACCATTAAAGTAGCACATTAAAAAAATACTAGTGCTAAAAATAACTCTACTTAGTAGGTACCAAGGGATGCATATGAAAACCATATTTCACAAGATAGTCTTTCTATTGAAAACTATTACATTATGAGGCATATTAGTTCCTTTCTCCTATAGACATATAAGTACAAAGTGTGTTGTTTTTCAAATTATAAATTATACTCTTTATCAGATATTAAAAGTTGTGGCTATATAGTAGAACAGAATAATTTGAAATATTTTTTGCTTTACCATATATGGAAATAAAAACAAAACTTTTGCTTGACCTGCTTGAATTGCAATGACAAAATTGCCCACCATTATGAATGCATTATCCATATGCCAATTTAAAATAATCTTTAAAATGATTGAAATGAGGGTGATAATTTATATCATACATGAAAGTACAGGCACATTCTTGGAGATGGAAGAGAATAAACAAAATACAGCTATTTTAGAGGATATTTTAGAGATTCTCTAAACTCTTATGAATATAGGTACTTTTTAATTTTAATAGTCCTTTAAAAATCATCATTAAGGGTTAGCCATTTACTGTCTTAAGGACTGCAGAAAATTATGTATTTCACATATAAGATTATACTGAAAAAACTAAAAGGAAAGATTACTACATTAAATTTGTTTAGTTGATATTCTGTCTTAATGAACATGTCAGTCATTTTGTTTGATTTTTTAATTTATTTTTTTATCATTATTGGATTTCAAATCAATAGCAAACATTTTCTGTGAATTTTAATTATTTTCCAGAGAGTTGTATATAATAATGATATTTTCCACAAAGCCATTTGGAAATATTTCCCATACAATTCTGAAAGCAACTTTGAGATATAAAATCATAGAATTAAGTAAGCCATTTCCTAGACTTATAGTGGCAACATAAAAATTTAAAGAACTAAAAATAATAAAAGTGTTTGGTACATTAAATATGTTCTTATTTTCTACCAATACCTGCCTAATGAATACAGAACCATGGTGTCTACAATTAGCTTTTGGGAAAATATCAATAACACTAAGAGAATGATTGGTAAGATAGCACTACAGGTTTTTAATGACTGTTGTTAGTGTGTAATGATACTGTGTTTGTATTGAAATGTGCCAAAAGTGATTAATTTGATTTCTAGATGATTCTAATACTTTGTAAATTAAAAAAAAAGAAACACTTTATCTTCATATTTAAGAAGCAAGCCTCTCTCTCTTCTCTCAGCATCTCACCCTCTCTCTTTCTCTTCCCCTTTCTCCTACATTCTTGGACTCCTTGTAATTACACCTTTTATTCCAACATATAATTTATTTAACTTATATGCAGCGTACATCATGAGAAATGCTGGACTGGAAGAAACACAAGCTGGAATCAAGATTGCCGGGAGAAATATCAATAACCTCAGATATGCAGATGACACCACCCTTATGGCAGAAAGTGAAGAGGAAATGAAAAGCCTCTTGATGAAAGTGAAAGTGGAGAGTGAAAAAGTTGGCTTAAAGCTCAACATTCAGAAAACTAAGATCATGGCATCTGGTCCCACCACTTCATGGGAAATACATGGGGAAACAGTGGAAACAGTGCCAGACTTTATTTTTGGGGGCTCCAAAATCACTACAGATGGTGACTGCAGCCATGAAATTAAAAGACACTTACTCCTTGGAAGGAAAGTTATGACCAACCTAGATAGCATATTCAAAAGCAGAGACATTACTTTGCCAACAAAGGTTCGTCTAGTCAAGGCTATGGTTTTTCCTGTGGTCATGTATGGATGTGAGAGTTGGACTGTGAAGAAGGCGGAGTGCCGAAGTATTGATGCCTTTGAACTGTGGTGTTGGAGAAGACTCTTGAGAGGCCCTTGGACTGCAAGAAGAGCCAACCAGTCCATTCTGAAGATCAGCCCTGGGATTTCTTTGGAAGGAATGATGCTGAAGCTGAAACTCCAGTACTTTGGCCACCTCATGCAGAGTTGACTCATTGGAAAAGACTCTGATGCTGGGAGGGATTGGGGGCAAGAGGAGAAGGGGACGACAGAGAATGAGATGGCTGGATGGCATCGCTGACTCGATGGACGTGAGTCTGAGTGAACTCCAGGAGATGGTGATGGACAGGGAGGCCGTGCTGCGATTCATGGGGTCCCAAAGAGTCGGACAGGACCGAGCGACTGATCTGATCTGATCTGATAATTACTGAGGTTTTACTATTAGCAATACCTATCTCCTGCATATAGCTACTTTAGATAGTATTCAGGGACCTCATAGGTGTGGCTAAAAGGAAATTTTACTCATGTACAAGTCCTTGTATGTTTCAAACATTCTATCTTGCTTGCTACCCTGTCCAGTAAACTAGAGGCATCATCTCAAGTCCACAGTTTCCTAATAAAAATGTCATCAGTAATTCAATGTTACTGCAGTTTTATTGTTTGATATAAAAATAAAACAATATTAATGCAAGTGATCAAACACCAAATGCCATTTCTTCAGACTCAGAATGATGTTTTATAGAGAGACTCTCCTAAGGTACAGTATTTTTTGAACAACATGAACAGCAACATTTTATCAGTGTCATGGCTATATTTTTGATAGTGAATGATATAAACAGGGACAAGGAAAACTAGATAAGGCCCATAAATTTTAAGACAACACACAGAAACGTAACTCACATTTTACTGAAGTTTACTTGGAACTAAATTGGTTGACACTCTTAGGTCCTATAATCCCAGTAAGCACACAGACATGCAACACAAGTAACAAAATTCCATCCATTAAAATAACTGTTAATCTGTAGCCCGAACAGTGCGGTTTATTATTAAATTGATATGACCAATTTTAGTTTATACAAATGAAAGTGAAACAAATGTCTACAATTTTATAAGCTGATATGACAAATATTAAATAAAGCAAAAAAATGGCAGTCACTAATTTCTGCCTTTTAAAAAGTAAATCCATAGGTTTGAAAACTCATTTGCTTATTTGCTAAAAAAGAAAAAAAAATTTTAAGTATCACTGTTGGATACTTGGCTTAATTATCCTAAATAACATTTACTATATAAAAGATAAAGTATAATGATAACATAAGGGAACATAACAGACTGAAATATATCTATACTGACTTTATATACATATATATAGATATATGAATGTGTACCTATGTTATATGTATCTCTACATATTTAAAACATATCTACATTTTTCTAAGAAAAATAAAAAACTCAGATGCCACATAGACATAGAAACATAGACAAAAAATCAACATAAAATTAAAATCATAAATTTAAAATACTCATAAATTAAAATTTTACTTTCATTTGAAGTTAAAATATGTTCATCCCATTTGAAACACAAAAGTTTACATTGATTTATTTTTACTATATAAAAGTTCATAGAAATCAATAGTCAGACAATTCAATCAAAAACGTGGTAAAATACACATGTAGGCATGAGGTAGTGGAGGAAATTCATTCAAAATGGCTTGTAAGCATATGGAGTAATTCTAAACATACTCCAGAAATGATGTGTTATTATTTACATACACTTGAAATTTAGGCAATAATCTTGCATATAAGCTATATAATCTGCTTTAATCTGTCTGATTAAACTTAAAACCTCACTAACTATTCATGAGGGAAAGTGAACATATGCATTACACTAAGTCAAAATACATCAGTATAATATGCCATGTGTCATGTGATAATTATTATATATATATATAATAAACAAAAACAGATCAATATCTTCAGTTAAAATAAATTATTGTATAAATCTTTCAAATCAACTGTCTGGTAAAATTAATTTTGGCAATAATTTTCTAATTTTAAAATCCTATATTAGAAGAAATGACAACAGTTTTAAGGAATGAATGGGGGTAGTAAGAAAGGAATAATAGTAGTAATATTATTATTAGGAATTATTATTATTAAAAGGAAGGTAGTAATAAAGGAAAAAAGAAGAAAACCAGAATGTGGTATAAACTGAGCTTGAGAAAATAAAATTATGCTGATTATTTGACTTTTCAAGTGACTTGTCCCAAATGTTTTCCATTTAAACCTCAGTTTATCTCATGAAAATTGAAGAGTGAAACCACTTACAAAACAAGAGATTGACAAGGTACATATCTAGTTTACAAAGAGAATTCACTCTGAAATTGAAAATAATGGAGGTAATACACTCAGCAGGCACTTTATAGCACTGTGGATCTATTATGTATAAATCTTTGGCTTGATTCTAATATACGTTTCTCATATGATGGCAAGCAGTCAATTACATTGGTCTCCTTAAATCAGGTATTTGTAGTACTGGTAGTCTGGACACAGCAAAAATTACCTCCAAGCTACTGCTAATGTAATTTCTGAATGATTGCCCTTCTCTGCTCACTGGCATGTTTTGTATATTTGAATCTAATGGAACTAAACATAACAGAAGATTCAGGCAAGGTGCCAGAATCCTTCATGACTGACCCTGTTTTGAATGCCAACTCCTGAAGGAGCTTTAAGAGCAGACCAACCTCTCCAGGTGATGTTTAAAATAGATTCTGCTCCTAAGCAACACAACACAGCGAGACACCTGAGGCAACTGGGAAGAACTTCTCAAAGAGTTTACACGTGTTTAACAGTTGGCAAACATTGCCATTTGTCACCTGTCTGGCTTTTCCTGGTGAAGTCTGTGTAACACAGTGAATTTTCTCAGAGAAAGCAGTTGGAGTGCTAGTCAAACAATCCACTATTTTGGAAGGCTTAATAATTGTGAGAACCAAATCAATAATTAACAATTTTGTGGGACTTATAAATTATTCCAATAACGCTGCTGCTGCTGCTGCTAAGTTGCTTCAGTCGTGTCTGACTCTGTGCGACCCCATAGACGGCGGCCCACCAGGCTCCCCCGTCCCTGGGATTCTCCAGGCAAGAACACTGGAGTGGGTTGCCATTTCCTTCTCCAATGCATGAAAGGGAAAAGGGAAAGTGAAGTCGCGCAGTTGTGTCCGACTCTTCACGACCCCATGATCTGCAGCCTACCAGGCTCCTCTGTCCTTGGGATTTTCCAGGCAAGAGTACTGTAGTGGGGTGCCATTGCCTTCTCCATCTAACAACTCTCAGTATAACAAATTCCACAAAAGCATTTTTGAGCCCTGAAAGACGACATTTAAAGCAGGTAAAGCTGTAGAACACATTACTATGAGAATTACTTGGAAAAGAGGGAAGATTATGGAAAAGAAAGGTATTGGGAAGATTTTTCCCAGCAAGGACTAGTGTAAGAAAGGTAATCAAAAATGTTTTTATCCAGTAGATGTGAAAGAAGGCTTTTGATAATTTTGCATCAAAATGGTCATAATACACTCAAATGTGGTGCAAAGAATGTGCAAGTTGTGTATAGAATCCAAAGTCATAGATTACAATATAGAAATATCCCTACTGCATATATTTTCATTTAATTCCACATGTATGGTCATCTTGTCCGTTTTGAAAGACAGCACAGCCACTGAACAAATTGCAAATGCACAGTGCCTTTAGGTATCAAATGATGCTGGAATTTTTAGGCATTAGAAAAGACCCTGAGAACATTTCTTCTGAAAATAACTACATATTATATGTAGGAGTTTGGGAAGGAAATACATTTTTTGAACGTCTTTCTGTGCATACTCAGTTGCTTCAGTCATGTCTGACTCTTTGTGACCCTATGTACGGTAGCCCGCCAGGCTCCTCTGTCCATGGGATTCTACAGCAAGAACACTGGAGTGGGTTGCCATACCTTCCTCCAGGGGATATTCCCGACCCAGGGATCGAACCCCCATCACTTATGTCTCCTGCATTGGCAGGCAGGTTCTTTACCATTAGAGCCACCTAGGAAGCTCTGTCCACAGTTACTGGAATATTGGGCTTCCCTGATGGCTCAGTTGGTAAAGACTCCACCTGCAATGAAGGAAACCTCTTTCAGTGCAAGAGACACAGGTTTGATTCCTGGGTCAGGAATATCCCTTGGAGGATAAACTGGCAAACAACTCCAGTATTCTTGCCTGGGAAATGCCATGGACAGAGGAACCTGGTGGGTTAGAGTCCATTGGGTTGCAAAGTGTAGGACACGACTGAATGAATGAGCATGCACACAATAATAATAAATATTGTTTATTGTTAAAAATAAATTTTTGATACCCTACTTGTTTTGTTTAGATAATTGAATTGTGATTTGTTTTCACCAATATTACTTTCATACACACAAAAATAAACACTGGAAAACAATTCAATATAAATTGTAATTTAGCATCATGTAATTATATTTTATTATAGTTATGCAATTGATAAGCTAAACATCACCAGACCTGTGATAAACAAGAAAAAAAAAAACCTGAAAATCTGGAAGCCATAAACAAAGAAACAAAGAGAAATATTCTTCCTCATATTCAATGAAGTATTATATTTAAGCAGAATCTGTATTATTATGGGTAAGTAATTGGGCAAATAACATTTCAGGAGTGATTATCGTTAACATATTCCTAGAGTAGTTATTTTTCACACCAATGATAAACTCAAAAGAATGACAGAAGGGAAAGAGAGGAAGTATTAGAGGAGAGGGAGAAGGGAGTGAGAGAGATGGAGAC
Source organism: Bubalus bubalis (assembly GCF_019923935.1). NCBI lineage: Eukaryota > Metazoa > Chordata > Mammalia > Artiodactyla > Bovidae > Bubalus > Bubalus bubalis. The sequence goes on along the minus strand of NC_059175.1, from coordinate 50,900,679 downwards.
AGAGGAGAAAGAAGATGGGGAGGGGAAGCAGGAAAAGTAGAAAGAAGAAGAGGAATAAGTAAAGAATGAAAAGAATAGAAAAGAACAGAATAGAACACACATTTTAGGAACAGTGGTATAAAGCTCTATTTCAAAGCAGTTTTTTAATGGCATGGTGTTACACATGTTAAATTATTATATTATTCTGGAATCAGAAAGCACACATATTTAATAGTTTGTACTTAGGTAATTTCCCAGTTGGCTCAGTGGTAAAGAATCTGGCTGCCAATGCAGGAGATGTGGGTCCTATCCCTGGGTCAGGAAGAGGAGGAAACAGCAACACAGTCCAATATTCTTGCCTGGGAAATCAAATGGACAGAGCAGCCTGGAGGGATACAGTCCTTAAGGTCACAAGAGTTGGACGTGACTAAGCACTTTGGTAATTACTATTTTTAAAAATAAAAACTGTTTTACAAATGTAGCTTATGTAATTTTCATATTTTCTCTACTATTTTATATAGTCCACTGTGCTAGAACTAAATCATAGTAAAGGAGTAAAAACCCTCTGATTACAATTGCTTTGTATAAATAGAACATAAATGAACTTACACATGAGAAAATGGAAACTGATTCACATGGAGGACAGACTTGTGGTTTCCAAGGGGGTGAGATGTTGGGGAGGGATGCATTGGGACTTTGGGGTGAGCAGATACAAATCTATTTATCTATAGAACAGATAAACAACAAGGTCCTTACTGTATAACACAAGGACCTATATTCAATATCCTATAGTAAACCATAATAGAAAAGGAAAAACAAAAGAAATTGCTTTGTATTACAAGATCTGCTCTACAAGAAGGTTAATTAAAACACTGATAAGTATACACAAATATACACTAAAAATAGTTAAACTAATTTCAACCAAATTTAGAGCCTTGGAATTGCAATAAGAAAGCAAACAATAGGGCTTTTATATAAATTGTGTATTTCAGTTTTGTACTTAATTAAAAAAGAAGTCTGGAATAAGTACATTCTATTTTGTGGTTCATTACAAATTTGCATTCTATTAACTTTATATATGGAAAAGTTTAACTGTAGTTATTACTGTCATTTATGGGTATAGTTATGGTGATAAGGTCACTACCAACATTTTCTCAATTTTTTTTTAAAAGTGATTCCAACAGTGTTGTTTCCATAATAAACTCTAAAATTAGCACCATTGACATTCATTATGTGTTTAATTTGTATCTATTTTTATAAACTATCATACTACTAATCAGAAAGTGGGCATTTTCCTGCATTTGTGTTAAATATCAGAAATCAAGAATAATATTTTGACGAGTATAGAATGTGTACTCTAACATGAATACTTATAAATTATTCCAACATTTATAAAGATATTTAAACATTATTGGATGTTAAACCATTTTACCAAATTGCGTTTATACACGGATTTTCAGGTATGTATGCAAATATTTACATTTATTATAAAATGCTACATGCATGCTGAGTAGCTTCAGTTGTGTCCAACTCTGTGCGACCCTAAGGACTGTAGCTTACCAGGCTCCTCTGTCCATGGGATTCTCCAGGCAAGAATACTGGAGTGGACTGCCATTCCCTCCTCCAGGGGAGGAGTAGTATAAAATACTACTGCTACCCTTTTCATTTATTTTTTTTTAATTTGAGGCTATTATATTCAACCATAACTCTCTGCGTTCATTTTAGCAAGAGGCAGAACTAATAAATATTAAGTACTTAGCTTACTTAAAAAATTATTTTTAATTAAAGGATAATTGGGGCCTCACTGGTGGCTCAGATGGTAAAGAATCTGTCTACAATGTAGGATACCCAGGTTCGATCCCTAGGTCAGGAAGATCCCCTGAAGAAAGGAACTGGCAACTCACTCCAGTATTTTTGCCTGGAGAATCCAATGGACAGTGGAATTACTCTACAAAATATTGTGTTGGTTATTGCCATACATCAACATGAATCAACCATAAGTATACATGCGTCCTCTCCTTTGGAACCTTCCTCCTACTTCTCATCCCATCCCAATCCTATTTCTGATCAGAAATAGATGGAGAAACAGTGGAAACAATGTCAGACTTTATTTTGAGGGGCTCCAAATTCACTGCAGATGGTGATTGCAGCCATGAAATTAAAAGATGCGTACTCTTTAGGAGCAAAGTCATGACCAAACTAGATAGCATATACAAAAGCAGAGACATTACTTTGCTAACAAAGGTCCATCTGGTCAAGGCTATGGTTTTTCCAGATGTCATATATGGATGTGAGAGTTGGACTGTGAAGAAAGCTGAATGCCAAAGAATTGATGCTTTTGAACTGTGGTGTTGGAGAAGACTCTTGAGAGTCCCTTGGACTGCAAGGAGATCCAATCAGTCCATTCTGAAGGAGATCAGCCCTGGGATTTCTTTGGAAGGAATGATGCTAAAGCTGAAACTCTGGTACTTTAGCCACCTCATGCGAAGAGTTGACTCATTGGAAAAGACTGATGCTGGGAGGGATTGGGGGCAGGAGGAGAAGGGGATGACAGAGGATGAGATGGCTGGATGGCATCACCGACCCGATGGACATGAGTTTGAGTGAACTCTGGGAGTTGGTGATGGACAGGGAGACCTGGTGTTCTGTGATTTGTTAGGTTGCAAGGAGTCGGACACGACTGAGCTACTGAACTGAAATGAACTGAACTTAATATAGTTATAGCAAAAGCATAGACAATGAAAATGTCCATATTCTAATCTCTTGTTTTTGAATCTACTCTTCCACAGTCTTTACTATGATGTTAGGGCTGGGGATCCTGTCTCCACCTCATTCCCAGTTCTTTTGCCAGATGACATCCTAGCTGATGGTTGGGAGCACTAGAGGACTTCTTCCCCATTTCTGTGCAAGCAGAGGGAGTATATTTCAAGCAATGTGGATGGTTCTAACCTCCAGCTTCTCTTAACTACATCTGAGCCAATCACTAATAAATTCTTTAAAAGGAAAAAAAAAAGTAGTTTGTTGAAAGGAAGTCATTCAACAGATGTGAACAACCTGCACATATATGGTGAAGAGTATTATAGGCAGAAGACACAGTAAGTACGAAGGCCCTGAGGCAGGAGCAGAGCCATATGTTGGAGGAATACTAGTTAGGTCATTTTGGCTAGAGCACAGTGTGTGAGAGGAGGTGCTAGAGAAAACATTAGAAAAATAACAGGATGAGTACTATGGTGAACCTTGTCAGTTATAATTTGGATCTTGGGTTTTAGTCCTGGAGAGATGAAAAACCGCAGAAGGGTTTGAGAAGAAGGTGGATGCATTCTCATTTAAAATTGAGCTCCTATGAAAGATGAATAGAGAGAGTCCAGAATGCAAGCTGGGTGACAGTTGGAGACTATGTTTCAAATAAAGAATGAAGATAGCTTTGACCACTATCCATCTGTGAACACCAATCCTCAGGTCTTGTTCTGGAGCTGGGTTTTATGGCAAGAGTGCATTTCAGATTTTCCTACTTGATGCAATACAAATATTTCCTCAGTTATCTGAGTTGCAGGAATCACTCAACTGGCTTCTGGATTTCCTTGATTGGAAATTTATCAATGTGTACCTTTATAGTCAATGTTTCCATGGGAGGAGAGAAATCCAGGAACCTTTTATGTCACCATCTTGGTGACATCAATCACAAAGGGGATATCCTATGTTTTGAAGAAGAATAATGAATAATACGTTTGAAGTCCAATTAAATAGTTCTGTCATTATACTTCAGTGTTAATCCGAGTAAAAATGTCTGTTAATGACATCCTCTGTATAAGGTGTTATAAAAAATACATTTATCAGTAAGATATAATGCCAGTCTTAACATTTTTACAGTCTAAAATATTTCAGTTCTCCAATAAACATAATATCAAGCTCAAAAATCTGCTAACCTGAATAACAAATAAATTACAGAAATTAATACAACATAATTGAACTCAAAATAAGGTAAAATCCATTCTAAAGTGTATGCTTTGAAATTTCAGCCCTATTTTATTAACTCAAGTTTCATACTTCTGAAGAAAATCATGAAATATGGAATGAAGAGAATATTGGAAATGCAGTATAATTTCAATCTCCCAGGCATTATTTCAAAGACAAAAGTGCTTAAGTCACTTTAGATGAATCTTTGAAAAGAAAACAGAGAAATGCCCAAGAGTCAACATTTGATTTTTATTAAAACGAAGTCTGCATTTCAGCTAAACACATAATTCCTTAGGAAGTGATTATTAACTGTGCTCTATAGAAAACCTTATGATACATGATCTCAATAAGAAGTTATGAATCTAACTTTGGTAATAACATATGACAGGATTTCAACTAAAGGTATTTCAAATGAAATTACATGTATCTATTTATTAGAAATAAAATTTACTTATAAAACTTTATTTGCATAAATTTATTCTTTTTTTTGTCGGAGAAGGAAATGACACCCCACTTCAGTACTCTTGACTGGAAAACCCCATGAACCGAGGAGCCTGGTAGGCTGAAGTCCATGGGGTTGCTAAGAGTCAGACACGACTGAGCAACTTCACTTTCACATTGGAGAAGGAAATGGCAACCCACTCCAGTGTTCTTGCCTGGAGATTCCCAGGGACGGCTGAGCCTGGTGGGCTGCCATCTATGGGGTCGTACAGAGTCGGACACGACTAAAGCGATTTAGCAGCAGCAGCAGCATTCTTTTTTTGTATTCTCCAAAAGAATGTCACATTTTTATTTAATAAAATCGTCACTGTTGTAAAGAAATAGAAAGAAAGCTTTTCATATTCCAGAGCCTTTAATAGAGTTATTAAGCTCTATGACTTATTCATATCAATCATTTCAATGATATAAATAAATTTCTGGATTAAATTTAAGCTATGCCTAGGGTTATCCACAGTTAAGATCCTAAGATGTATATGCTTTTAATGCTAAAAAGACTTTCACTATTGGTTCAGAACACTCCCAGGGGATGTAAATAGGGCTAGAGAGTTTATATGATTTAGTCAATGAAATTTAGTGGTTAGTGGCAGAATCAAAACTAGGGTGAAAATTACCATACCCTAATAGGGTTAGCAAATGACCAGTAAACACACAGCTAGTTTTTCTTATCTTTTAGTAGAATCATTAATCTAAGTGACTGCAGTGTTAACTCAGCCTAAGAGAAACTTCATAATGCTTCACATCACAGTACAATGGGCTAAACTAGCCCATTCACACTGGCCTATAGAAAAGTTTGGCAAATTTGAACTACAACTTTCCTCCATATTACCATGAATCTGTCTATCTATCTATCTATCAGTATATATTATGACTGAAGAAGTTCTATAAATGTTTACTGTCCAATGAACTATTTTATTATAGAAATGAACAGTTACAACTAGAAAAATGCTACATGTAAGCTTCAGTTATACACAAATACACAGGTGTGCAATGGCAGATATATGTTCAACATTTAAATGAACAAATCTTACATGGGTCCATGAAAAATTTAGCATCTTTACATGAAACCCCAAGAGCTTAAACTTGGTAATTTACCTTTTGTAAGGTAGGTCATTTTAATATCAGGAATATCTCATTTTCCAATTTTAGTTTATTTTTAATCATTAATATTTCAAACCCTAAATACCAAGAGACTCCCAAAAATGTTTTCAGACTTGTTCAACAATTTCAGAGGATATTTCAAATCAGAGCGAAAATAATATGTCTACAACCTCTGTGGTCCTTTCTTATTTTACACAAAGGGCACTTGTGCATAAATACATGCTGAAAAATCTATTTTCACTTGATTTCACAGACATTTTCATTTCTGGACACCACTCTTGTAGCTGACTCCAGTGAACAAAACGTAAGGTGAAAATAAAAAGGGAACTTAAAGACAATGGATCCAAATACTTATTTTGTGGTCATACTTTTGTCATGCTTGCAGAGGAATTTACCCAATAGTATTTCAAGGTTTTTTCACTATGCTATGTATTGCTATGTATTAACTGTGGGTGAATTTATAGATTATCATGCAGCCCATATTCAGTCTTATTCTCTGTTGCTTATCAGAAAAATAAATAAGCATGATTATAAGTACTGTTTTATTTAATCATTTACATTTCAAGTAAACATAAGAATGATGTCAATAAAAATATTATGCAAAAATTTAATCTTTCATTTTGTGCAACTTTACTCCACATTTTATTTTACTTTTCTTTCTACAATTTGCCGCTCTCTAAATATGAAATTTAAACCTTTGAACTTAGATATAGTAATGAATCATAAACTCTGAACAATTTTTTCTATGAAAACTCGAAGAAAATATTGTACCCTGTTGCCATACAATTGTGATTACATGACTGATATCTCTTTTACTGAGGAAAAAAATGACAAAAAGTATCACTGAAGCATAGTGTCAATTAATTTTAAATTCATAGAACAGCTGTGAATGTTAAAGACATTCAGTTCTTCTCTGGACCCCTGTGAATTATCTGTCATGGTTAAAAGAAGAACAATTTGCCACAGGTAGACCCAGCGGCTATGGACTCCTAGGAAAGCGAAGAAAGAAACTGGAGGAGTCAGGAAAGAGTGTGATTGCAGACAGCTGCATGGGGAGAAGAGATAAGGTCGGAGAAGTGGAGGTGGGGTGAGAGCTAATAAAAGCACTGACAGAAGAGACTAACCGTGTAGAGATTAGGTTTACAAAGCAAGATCTGTATCCATAACTCAAATCTGGGAGAAGAACATTTCTAGACATCAAAGAGCCTCAAGGAGATGGTTTGCTTTTTAATACAATTCAAAAAGCAACAATAAAATGCCAGTCCTGTCACTACTTCCTAGGTGTCTGAAATGATACGATTACATTTCATGGATGGAATCGTCAAACAACTGTGTTTTCCCAAAGGGTAGGAAACACAAACATAGCAGAGCTAACACTACTCCATTTGCTGTTGTCAGCTCAAATTAAAGTTCTGAAATTAACATTATTACCTGTGGTTGACTTTTACTAGAAAAGTAGCAAAGACATTTCTCTACATTACTTTTATTATAGTTTGGTATAGTAAGCATTTTAATTGCAGTGAAATGTACCTACAGCCTATTACTTTATTCCTATCTCAATCCAGCATCTGTATAGCAATATCTATGATTCTAAGGCAGAAGAAAGAATAGAATTCTAATGCAAACAGTGGGTTATGAGAAAGCACTTAGAAGAAGTGTCATGAATGCAGCTGTAAATAATAGCTCCACCTAAAAAGTGGCATGGTTGGAAGGTATTCCAGGAATAGCAATATAATTTACAAAAGCCTTCAGATCTGAAACACATAGTGTCTATAGGGAATTTCAGAAATTCAGTATAATTTGAGCTAAGGATGCATTAGACAATGGTGGATTAGGTTAAATATTTAAAAAAGAAAAGATTTGTTTGATTACTTTGTAAGAAAGAAAAGCAAAAACCTTAGTGGTAAAATAATGAGAACATTTACCTTTCATGGATCTGTGATTTGGACAGGGTTAGGCAGGGGCAAATCATCTCTGCCCCACTTGGCATCATCAGTATTATCTGAAGGCTCCACACTCATATATTGGGCAGTCGATGTAGGCAAGTCAACTGGGACTACACCTGGGGCTCAGATCAGAACTCCTTCAAGGAGATGTTGGGTTCCATTGGTGGGCATTCAGTTCAGCTCAGTCGCTCAGTCATGTCTGACTCTTTGCGACCCCATGAATCGGAGCACGCCAGGCCTCCCTGTCCATCACCAACTCCCGGAGTTCACTCAAACTTACATCCGTCGAGTCGGTGATGCCATCCAGCCATCTCATCCTCTGTCATCCCCTTCTCCTCCTGCCCCCAATCCCTCCCAGCATCAGTCTTTTCCAATGAGTCAACTCTTCGCATGAGGTGGCCAAAGTATTGGAGTTTCAGCTTTAGCATCAGTCCTTCCAAAGAAATCCCAGGGCTGATCTTTAGAATGGACTGGTTGGATCTCCTTGCAGTCCAAGGGACTCTTAAGAGTCTTCTCCAACACCACAGTTCAAAAGCATCAATTCTTTGGTGCTCAGCTTTCTTCACAGTCCAACTCTCACATCTGTACATGACCACTGGAAAAACCATAGCCTTGACTAGACGGACCTTTGTTGGCAAAGTAATGTCTCTGCTTTTCAATATGCTGTCTAGGTCACCCAGCCTTAAAAGCCATGCACTGTTAGGTTTGTCACATGCTGTTCATATAGCAGTCAACCACTAAATCCAACCTATATATATGAGAGGGAAAATTAGACCCCATCTCTCAATGTATAAATGTTTAAAATGCATTATAATTAAGACCATGCAAAAAGGGATATTTTCCCATAACCATCTTTGGAAAATAAAAGCTCGTACTATCACTTCATTTCTCAATTAAAAATGGCAAAATGCATTCCAACGGCTTTCAAACAAACAGTTTGTGCTATCATACCTGGCTCACACTTTGAGAAGAAATGACCAGAGGGCCTGAGTTTATTGAGAGGGAGACCCCTTTAAAAGCCATTGTAGAGCATAACAGTAAGATCTTAAATTATAACAGGGGCTGTGGGGAAATGTCAGAAGACAATGCACTTTCAGGAGAGAGGGAGTAAACTTCAAAGTCAAAGCCTTGACAGTAGGAATAAAAATAAAGAGTATAATTTGTTGTGAAATTTGGAAGTAAACTCAGTGTGTTAAATACTGAAGAAGGAAGCCAGATGGAAACAACTTCCGATATTAATGAAACATTAGAAATTTGAGACCTATAAATGTGAAGGTTAGGGACTCAGGGGAATAGAGAAGAATAGAAAATAAGTTAGATAAGCTAGTTAATACTTAGATAATAAAATCAAACCAGTCAATCCTAAGGGAAATCAACCCTGGATATTCTTTGGAAGGACTGATGATGAGGCTGAAGCTCTAATACTTTGGCCACCTGATGCAAAGAGCTGACTCATTGCAAAAGACCCTGGTGCTGGGAAAAATTGAAGGCGAGAGGAGAAGAGGGCAGCAGAAGATGAGATGGTTAGATAGCATCACCGACTCAGTGGACATGAATTTGAGCAAACTCCAGGGGATAGTGACAGATACGGGAATCTGGTGTGCTACAATCCTTGAGGTCTCAAAGAGTCAGAAATGACTTAGTGACTCAACAACAGCAACAACAAGATACGTATTTAGCTGGAGGACACAGATGAAAAGTTGGTCCTTCATTTCATTTTTATTTTTCTCTTCTTTGTTGTAAAATGGGTAAAGCTGAGATTCCACTGAAAGAGACTAAAGTTATGTTGGAGGGGTAAGACTTGAGAACGTTGGCTCCAGTCTGTCCCAGTGCTACAGGCAGGGTCAGCTGTTGGACACTCTTCTAATGTAACTGATGGATAGAGGTAAGGCTACACACAGGTTCAGAAAAGGGGTAGGTGAGAGAGGGGCATGATTTGTGGAAGTGGGGAGTCTATTCAAGAATATCCTGAAAATTACTAAGTTTGGGAAAAAATCAGTATATACTGAAACTAATGCATATCCTAAAAAGTAAGATGCTTAAATAGGAAATTTTCCTTAACTTTTACTGTTCTGTGCTTATAAGTTATATCAAAACAGATTGATTTCTTAACTTCTCTTTGTCTCAGTTTCCTTATCTGTAAAATAAGGATTCTGTTTATTAAATGACAATTTTAAGGAAAACAGTTAGGCTGGTATCTGACACATAGTAGTAGTAGTGTCAGTTGCTTAGTCATGTCAGACTCTTTGACCCCATGGACTGTGGCCCAAGGGGCTCTTCTATTCATGGGATTCTCCAGGCAAGAATACTGGAGTGGATTGCCATTCTCTTCTCCAGAGGATCTTCCTGATCCAGGGATCAAATCCAGGCCTCTTGCATTGCAGGCAGATTCTTTACCATCTGAGCTACAGAGAAAATCTGACACAACCATATAAATATTAGCCAGTTTTATTAAACCAATTATTAGTCACTTATTCATATTAGACTCTTTGCAACCCATGGACTACAATCCACCAGGCTCCTCTCAGAATTCTCATGGAATTCTCTGGGCAAGACTGCTCCAGGGGTTAGCCATTCCTTTCTCCAAACCCAGGTCTCCTGCATTGCAGGCAGATTCTTTATTTAAATAGCTGTATAAAACCAAAAGTGCTCTAACCACAGAATATGAACGCATTGACTATTTCTGCCATCACCTCTGCACTAGAATATTCTTAGCAGAGAAGTCTTAATCCTGGCTTTGGGAAAACATTACTTTATATATATATATATATATATATATATATATATATATATATATATTCTAATTTTCTTTACAATTTTAAAATTTATTTTATTGGATACAGTTGATTTAAAATGTTGTATTAGTTACTACTGTACAGCAAAGTGAATCTTTATCCATACATATATGTCAATAAAGTATTTTTAAATAAGGTGAACAAGTCTAAACAGCAGGAAAATAGATGGATTTTATTGTGAATAAAATATTTTAAAATATGCCATGTAATAATGAACATATGACTAGTTTTTAAACCTCCCAAATATAGTTTTAGCTTAAAATATATTTTCTTTAACATACAGACATATTGGTATTAAATTTCTTAAGATACTTTCTAAAAATATATACTCGGTGATTTCTTTTTTTTTTTTTTAATTTTATTTTATTTTTAAACTTTACATAACTGTATTAGTTTTGCCAAATATCAAAATGAATCCACCATAGGTATACATGTGTTCCCCATCCTGAACCCTCCTCCCTCCTCCCTCCCCATTCCATCCCTCTGGGTCGTCCCAGTGCACCAGCCCCAAGCATCCAGTATCGTGCATCGAACCTGGACTGGCAACTCGTTTCATACATGATATTTTACATGTATCAATGCCATTCTCCCAAATCTTCCCACCCTCTCCCTCTCCCACAGAGTCCATAAGACTGTTCTATACATCAGTGTCTCTTTGCTGTCTCGTACACAGGGTTATTGTTACCATCTTTCTAAATTCCATATATATGCGTTAGTATACTGTATTGGTGTTTTTCTTTCTGGCTTACTATGATCCACACATTGTTACTGAAATAACTTGGTAAATAATTTTATTAGTTCTCAATTGCCATCTTCCCCAAAACACAACATCAATAAGAACACTTTTTCAGGGATGGGGGAAAAAAAAAAAACAAACCAGAAAAATACCATGAAAAAATAACTACAATAATAATGTTGATTATCTAGTGTTAGATGCATCCTAACTCCAAAAAAAAAAATAATGTTGAAATGAAAAACAGAATGAGGAAACAAAGTAAATGGAACAACATTATTTTGTCTATGTGTGATGAGTGTAATTTTCTGCAGCACCATTGTGGCTATGTCATGATTGCATAGTACAACAAAAAGAGATTAGGAAGATATCGGAAATTGGATTCCTACACTTTCTTTTATTGAATAAGAATTTCTATTCATATTTTTTATTTTATTTCCCCATCCCAAAATTGCTATGTCAGTGTTCCTCTCTCACTGATAGTATAGTCAATAATCCAAATAGTCAAAAAGAAGTGTAGGGCTTATCTTTCATATTACTCTCATTCTCACAGCCTACATCCAAAGAAGCTCAAGATTTTAAAAACTTTCCCTTCCTAAATCTCCCCTAAAGTTCATCATTTTTCTTAATTTCCAGGTGAACCACCAATTCCTTACAGTAACAGCCTCTTCTTGCTACATTTGGACCCATTGCTCTTTCCTTATTTGTGCTCCTGACTTTGGATGGAATGATTCATCGATTTATTCTTTGAATGTAACTTCTCATTCCACCATCTTCCCTCTTGAACTACTGTCTGCCTCCTTGCTCAGCCTCTGTACGTACCACTCATGTCCTGAGTCTCTTGGCTGTAGTCACACTGGCTTTCAATACCTGATTTGTATTCTCCTCTCCCGGAGAAGGCAATGGCACCCCACTCCAGTATTCCTGCCTGGAAAATCCCATGGACAGAGGAGCCTGGTAGGCTGCAGTCCATGGGGTGGCTAGGCGTCAGACACGACTGAGCGACTTCACTTTCACTTTTCACTTTCATGCACTGGAGAAGGAAATGGCAACCCACTCCAGTGTTCTTGCCTGGAGAATCCCAGGGACGAAGGAGCCTGGTGGGCTGCTGTCTATGGGGTCACACGGAGTCAGACAACGAGTGTGACGACTTAGCAGGAGCAGCATTCTCCTCTCCACGGTGATATGTGTTTGCTGTTCCCTCTTGGTGGATGTGGAGTACCTTTCCTGCCTTTCTTTTTCTGATTAACTCTTTATCATCTGTGTAATCTTAGTTTAATTGTTTCTTTATTCAGCAACATTCCCTGACCTTGAGTTACCAAATTTCAACAGAAGAAATTTCAAGGAAACTTTCACTCTATACCTTCAATTAGTGCAGCTCCTGGATGGTAGTTTCCTTTCCTGTTTATCTGCACTTAATTCTTCAAATATGTTGCCAAAAGGTTAGCACAAACAGGTTACATTAAAGAGAGAGAGAATAAAAAAGCTGGAGCAACACAAGGAACAGTGTCTTAAATTCATTACAAAGGCAAGTCAAGATGCTTCTTGAGTTCATTTTCCTGCTCAAATTCCTTTCACAAATAATCATCTCAAAAATCTGATTTATCTGTGTGATCCTAATTTGTAGATGTTTGTGAAGGACACTAAAATATTTGTAAATACATAATACACATGCTCAGTGATACTGCTTCTATTCAATGACTGATTCTGAAACTGTCTTTTTAAAAAACTTCTGTTCTTATATATAGGTATGTCTCTTTGTTTCCTAACCACCAGTCTATTACCTCTATTTAGAATAACTTAAGAATTCAAAGAAAGAAGGAAGAGGAGAAGGAGGGATGAAGGGGGGAGGAGAGAAAGGAGAGGGCATTTGGACCTCAGAAATTTCAGACTTTAAATTGAAAAAGAATTTTGAGAAAGGCAAGAAGTTAGAGTCAACATTTTGTGAATCAATGTAAATGAACAGCATAGGAACTATATGAATACAATATAAAAAGAAACATTTTTGAGTAAAACCATAAAAGGCATAGAAAGAAATGTAAATGATTTGAAACAAGTCATTTATCAGATTATTCAGATAAGTACTTTTGTAACAAATTATAATTAATCTGGTTAATTTGGTAGATGTATTCCTTATTTACTTCAACTAATTTTTAAGTATTATTATCAAAAGTTTTCTAATTTTAGATTGAGAATTATTGTGGCTCAGATGGTAAGGAATCTGCCCATAATACAGTAGACCTGGATTCAATTCCTGGAGAAGGGAATGGCTACCCAGGCTATTATTGCCTGGGAAATCCTATGGACAGAGGAGCCTAGAGGGCTACCGTCCATGGTGTCCTAGATTTGGACATGACTATGCAACTAACAATTTCAATTTTTTCAAATGATACAGTTTTATTTCTATTAGCTATAAACTAAAGTTAATCATATTTCTGAAGGGGCAATAATTATCTTTATCGTTCAGTCACTAAGTCATGTTCAATTCTTCGTGACCCAATGAACTGCGGTATGCCAGCCTTCTGTATCCATCACTGTCTTTCTGAGTTTGCTCAAACTCCTGTCCATTGAGTCAATGATGCCATCCAACCACTTCATCCTCTGTCAACTCCTTCTCCTCCTGTCTTCAATCTTTCCTAGGATCAGGGTCCTTTCTAATGAGTCAGCTCTTCGCATCAGTTGGCCAAAGTATTGGAGCTTCACCTTCAGCATCAGTTCTTCCAATGAATATTCAGGTCTGATTTCCATTAGGACTGACTGATTTGATCTTGCAGTCCAAGGACTCTCAAGAGTCTTCTCCAACACCACAGTTCAAAAGTATCAATTCTTCAGTGCTCAGCCTTCTTTATAGTCCAACACTCACATCCATACATGACTACTGGAAAAACCATAGCTCTGACTATACAGACCTTTGTCGTCAAAGTGATGTCTCTGCTTTTTAATACACTGTTTATGTTTGTCATAACTGTTCTTCTAAGCAACAAGCATCCTTTAATTCCATAGCTGTAATCACCATCACAGTGATTTTGGGGCCCAAGAAAATGAAAACTGACACCATTTCCACATTTTCCCCATATATTTGCCATGAAGTGATGGATCCAGATACCATGAACTTAGTGGCTTGAATTTTGAGTTTTAAGCTAGCTTTTTCACTCTCTTTTACCTTCATCAAGAGACTCTAGTTCTTCTTCACTTTCTGCCATTAAAATGGTATCATCTGCGTATCTGAGGCTATTGATATTTCTCCTGGCAATCTTGATTCCAGCTTGTGCTTCATACAGTCCAGCATTTTGCATGATGTATTCTGCAAATAAGTTAAATAAGCAGGGTGACAATATGCAGCCCTGCTGTATTCCTTTCCCAGTTTGGAACCAGTCCATTGTTCCATGTCTGGTTCTAACTGTTGCTTCTTGTCCGGCATATAGGTTTCTCAGGAGGCAGATAAGGTGGTCTTGTATTCTTGTCTCTTTAAGAATATTCCACAGTTTGCTGTGATCCACACAGTCAAAGGCTTTCGTGTAGTCAATAAAGCAGAAGTAGGTTTTTTTTTTTTTTTTTTTTTTCAGAATTCCCTTGATTTTTCTGTGATCCAGCATATGTTGTCAATTTAATCTCTGGTTCCTCTGCCTTTTCTAAATACAGGTTGAACATCTGGAAGTTCTCAATTCACATAAGCTGAAGCCTAACTTGAAGGATTTTGAACATGTTCTTGCTGACATGTAAAATGAATGCAATTTTATGGCAATTTGAACATTCTTTGGCATTGCCTTTCTTTGGGATTGGAATGAAAACTGAATGGCCACTGCTGAGTTTTCCAAATTTGCTATCTTAATGAGTGCAGCACTTTAACACCATCATCTTTTAAGATTTGAAATAGCTTAGATGGAATTCCATCACCTCCACTAGCTTTGTTTATTGTAATGCTTATTAAGGCCCACTTGACTTTACACTCCAGGATGTCTGGCTTTAGGTGAGTGTCCACATCATTGTAGTTAAGTGGGTCATTAGGAGGTTTTTTGTACAGTTCTTCTGTGTATTCTTGCCACCTTTTCTTAATCTCTTCTGCTTCTACTAGGTCCTTGCCACTTTGTCCTTTATTGTGGCTATTTTTGTATGAAATATTTCCTTGGAATCTCCAATTTTATTAAAGAGATCTCTAGTCTTTCCCATTCTATTGTTTTCCTCTATTTCTTTGCATTGTTCACTTAAGGATGCTTTCTTATCTCTCCTTGCTATTCTTTAGAACTCTGCATTCAGATGTGTATATCTTTCCTTTTCTCTTTTGCTTTTTGCTTCTCCTTTTTACTCAGCTCTTTATAAGGCCTCCTCAGACAACCACTTTGCCTTCTTGCATTTCTTTTGGTTGAGGATGATTTGGTCATCACCTCCTGTACAATGTTACAAACCTCCATCCACAGTTTTTCTGGCACTCTATCAGACCTAGCCCCTTAAATCTATTCATCATTTCCACTGTATAATCATAGACTATTTGATTTAGGTCATACCTGAATGGCCTAGTGTTTTTCCCTACTTTCTGCTATTCGAACCTGAAGTTTTCAGTAAGGAGCTGATGATTTGAGCCACAGTCAGATTCGGGTCTTGTTTTTGCTGACTGTATAGGGCCTCTCCATCTTCAGCTGCAAAGAATATAATCAATCTGATTTTGATACTGACCATCTGGTGATGTCCATGTATAGAGTCGTCTCTTGTGTGGCTGTAAGAAAATGTATGCTATGACCAGTGCATTCTCATGGCAGAATGATCTTGGTACGTTTCCAAGGCAAACCATTCAATATCACAGTAATCCACATCTATGCCCCAACCTCTAATGCTGAAATTCAATGATTCTCTGAAAACCTACAAGACCTCCTAGAACACCAAAAAAAGATGTCATCATAGGGGCATCATGTCCCCTTTTCATCATAGGGGACTGGAATGCAAAAGTAGGAAGTCAAGAGATACCTGGATAACAGGAAAGTTTGGCCTTGGAGTACAAAGTGAAACAGGGCATAGGCTAGCAGATTTTTGCCAAGAGAACATCTTGGTCATAGCAAACACCTTTCTTTACACTATACTGTATCTCACACATCATATAATATTCCAAATACTATATTTCTTAAAATATATGTGCTATTGAATGTTAATATGCCACATTAAATACTATATTATTCTAAATCAAATATCAGATATAGTTATTATCAATGGGGCCATCCAATTTGAATATTTTTTCTTTACACACAAATGCAAACTTTTTATGTTCTCACTTGGACCTTATAAGGCAAAATAGCACAATATACAGTGATCAGCAATTTTGCCTCATTGAACCATATATAGAACCAAATTTTAGCCAATGATTAATCTGAAATTAAAACAAAAACAAACAAAATGTTCTTTACCTAAATAATCTGAGAGTATTCATCTAATTAATTCTGACCCTCAAATACCCAACATATGAGTTTTTTTTAAATTAGATATATGAATATTCTACATAATCAGTGAATTATTTTTATTATGATCTGCAACAAGAAAAGCAATTATATATATAATTATATATATTATTATACATATAATGTGTATATATATATATATATATAGTTTTAAAATGTTCTTATTATGCCTAGTAGACTGCTAGTACTCCAGCTTAAATACTAGGTCTGGTCTAAACAATAAGTAAGCTGACTATTTCAGATTGAAGAACTACTTTTTCACTCTGAAACATTTAAAAAAGAGCTAGTGAGTATGTCAACAGATATCATTTTAATTATGGAGCACTGGATGTACCAATGTTATGAATTTTAGGTTTTAATCAATTGAACCCAAATAAGCTGTATCAACACTATTTTTTAATGGGCTGAAGTTAAGAATATTTCCCAGATGGTGTTAGTGGTAAAGAACCTGCCTGCCAATGCAGGAGACATAAGAGATGTGGGTTCTCTCCCTGGGCTGGGAAGATCCTCTGGAGAAGGAAATGGCAATTCATGCCAGTATTCTTGCCTGAAGAATCCCATGGAAAGAGGAGCCTGGAGGGCTGTAGTCCATAGGGTCACAAAGAGTTAGACACGACTAAAGTGAGTTAGAACAAAGTTAAGAATAATGAAACAATCAGTGTCTTTTTACAAATATATCTACAATACTTGCTTTGTTGATGTTTTTCTTTCCCTTGATCTGCAGGTAATTTAGGATATATATGTAAAGGACTTTTTTTTTTTTTTACCAGCACTGATGTATTTTTTAAGATATTTGCCTTGGAGAACAAACTATTCAAGTGTAATTAATTCAGTCTCTGCTGAAGTAATCTTTGAAGTTGACCGAATTGAGGATCCTTAGATCAAAATTCTGGCAAATTAATAATAAAACATACACAAAGATTAGTAGAAGACCCTAAAAGTGAGCAGGACTGTTCTTTAATATATGGAAGAAACAAGGCAGTAACACCATTAAATAGACATGGTTAGGAATATTTCTCCCCAAAGTTAGTATGTGTGCCTTTTTAAATTCCACAATCACACTATTAAATACCACCTTTGCTCGTATAAGAAAATAAAAATAGATTGTACCTTACGTCATAGATTTTTAAATTTTATTGTTTAGTGTAAATTTTCCCTAAGTTTGAACTACAAGAGAATTCTGAGCAAAGGACATCCACCTTGTCTTCTAAATCTGTATGTTTCTGTGTGTGTCTGTGTGATATAAAATATATAAAGATAGTGGTTTATACCATCTAATAAAATAAAATTATCCAATACTTTCTTATTTATTTTAAACATTATTTTGTGTAATGTGGCTCCACCCATCTCTCTTGATAATATGCATTCTTTTTTTTAATTTCATTGAGATATAATTTATGCATAATAGTATATTAGTGGCAAATGCACAACATACAGTATAATTATATATGTTTGAATCAATTTATTTTTTAATTGAAGGATAATTGCTTTACAGAATTGTGTTGGTTTCCACCAAACATCAACATGAATCATCCATAGGTATACATGTCCCCTCCCTCTTGAACCTTCCCCCCACCTCCCACCCCATCCCACCCCTCAAGGTTGTAACAGAGCCCTGGTTTGAGTTCCCTGAGTCATACAGCAAATTCCCACTGGCTGTCTATTTTACAAACGATAATGTAAGTTTCCATGTTATTCTCTCCATACATCACATCCTTTCCTTCCTCTCCAAACCCCCCTGTTGTGTTCATAAGTCTGTTCTCTATGTCTGTAGTTTTAAAATGACCTTCACAGTATGTCTATTTAACATTAATAATGACATATAGTTACAATTTTTTGTGTGTGATGACATCTTTTAGGATCTACTTTCTTAGCAACTTTCCATTATACAACACTGTTACTAACTATAGTCACCATACTGTACATTATGTCTCCATGACTTATTTAGTTTATAACTTAAGTTTATAACTTTTGACCATCTTCACCCAAATTCCTTCTTCTGCAACCATCAGTCTGTTTTCTGTTTCTATGAATTTGATTTTTTGTTTTAAATTGCATGTATAAATGACTTAGTGCTATATTTGTCTTTCCAATGGATTAATTTTACTCAACATGACTAACACCAAGTTCTGCAGCCTAGGATAAAAATTCACAATCCATATTTTAAAATAAATCTTCAGAAATTTTCTTCCAGGAAGACACATGATAGCAACAACAAGAAAACAAAAATCAGGCTATTCATTCTTCTTAGTAGTTTTGTTGGAACTACTTACAATGTAGTTCTTATGGGCACAGAATTAATTTTAAGTTTCTGGAGATTAAATGAAAACCAGGAAGGTATCAGTTGCTACTTTTCAAAGAAGACATTTTAACATCACAAAAGAAATAAAAGATCAAACAGCTCAATGAGTTAATCCTTCAAATAAGATTGTTTTCACCTTTTAATGATTTATTAATTTTTTCAAGTTAAACAGTACATTATTTCTGTGTTTTTGTTAAGAAATGAAGGTGCTCCTGAAGTAAACACATTATAGGTAAAAATTATAATCATATCCTTATAATTATTTCCAGATGTTTGTATATTAGACACCTGTGGTTAAATATAATATATTTGAAAACAAAAGATGCTCCATTGGCCCAAGTAAATATCTTTAGTTTCCTGAACAATTGAGAGTTGAACGTTTAATAAACCATCTATACTTTTTTATGGATTAAAAGAAAACTTACAGCGTCAAAATGAATAATCAATAGATATAAATTAAATATAGGCGATATCAATCTATAGCTGTAAGTCTTTGGTATATGATGAAAATACTCTGGTCTTAAGCGTCTCACATCCAAATCCAAGGTTACCATGAGATTTAAATAAGATAATGTTTATCAAACAGGAAGGATTCTGCCTAGAACATAGTAAGTATTCAGTAAAAAATAGTTGTGACTAATTAAAAAAAAAACTTTTCAACTTAAACTTTTCAATGAAAAATATATCCCTTGGGTGTAAAATTAAGTGTTAATAGTCATATAAAAACTAAAGTATACACATTTGTTTAGAATTTATTCAGATCCACTTAGCCATCTGTAGCAATTAATTATGGTATGAAATTTGGAAAAAAATAAGGGATTACAAGAATTAATGATTAAACAACTAAAGATTAAAAAGTAATTTTTGCTAGAAGTGTGCAAATGCTAGAGAGTTAAGGAATTAGTTGAAGAAAAAGGAAAAATATTAAAAGAATAAATTATACTATAAATAATAATATGAATTATTATCTTAATTATTAGAAAATAGGATTACAAATGTACATTATGAAAGACATACTGAACTGACAAATTTAAAATACTTAAGTCTTGCCTGTGTGATAAGTTGCTTCAGTTATGTCCGACTCTTTGTGACCCTATGAACTATAGCCCCCAAGGCTCCTCTATCCATGGGATTCTCCAAGCAAGAATACTGGAGTGGGTTGAACTGCTCTTCTCCTGGGGATCTTCCTGACCCAGGGATGGAACCTCCATCTATTATGTCTTCTGCACTGGCAGGAGTGTTGTTTACCATGAGAGCCACCTGGGAAGCCCCATTTAAACTTTAGGATTGTGACAAAATAAATAACATACAGTAAAACTCAAACTTTATAAAGTGGGAAAAGGTTCCAAAACAAATAATAATTCTGACCCATAGCATTTAGGCAACACTTCCCTCCTTCCTCCTGCAGAATGACAATCAGACAGCTGATGGACTGGGACCCGTGGAAGGCCTCAATACTGAGAAGAAAGCAGCAGTTTGGCCAACATTTGGGGTTGAAGGAGCACAGGCCTCATCCCTGGCAGAGGGCAGGAGCAAGGCTCAAGGTCACCCTGTGACTGTCCCAGGCCCAAGCCTGGGCTGGACCTCGCTGTCCCACCACAAAAATAAATTAATAATAATAATAATAAATAAATAAAGTAGATAGCTAGCTTACCTCTGTTCTTGTAATAATAGCATAACAAGACTGAGAGTAGCACAACAAAGGAAACTCTAAGCAAGGTGAAAAGACAGCCTTCAGAATGGGAGAAAATAATAGCAAATGAAGCAACTGACAAAGAATCTCAAAAATATACAAGCAACTCCTGCAGCTCGATTCCAGAAAAATAAAAGACCCAATCAAAAAGTGGGCCAAAGAACTAAACAAACATTTCTCCAAAGAAGACATAGAGATGGCTAACAAACACATGAAAAGATGCTCAACATCACTCATTATCAGAGAAATGCAAATCAAAACCACAATGAGGTACCATTTCACACTAGTCAGAATGGCTGTGATCCAAAAGTCTACAAGCAATAAATGCTGGAGAGGGTGTGGAGAAAAGGGAACCCTCTTACACTGTTGGCGGGAATGCAAACTAGTACAGCCACTATGGAGAACAGTGTGGCGATTCCTTAAAAAACTGGAAATAGAACTGCCTTATGATCCAGCAATCCCACTGCTGGGCATACACACCTAGGAAATCAGAATCGAAAGAGACACATGTACCCCAATGTTCATCGCAGCACTGTTTATAATAGCCGGGACATGGAAGCAACCTAGATGTCCATCAGCAGATGAATGGATAAGAATGCTGTGGTACATATACACAATGGAGTATTACTCAGCCATTAAAAAGAATACATTTGCATCAGTTCTAATGAGGTTGATGAAACTGGAGCCTATTAGACAGAGTGAAGTAAGCCAGAAAGAAAAACACCAATACAGTATACTAACACATATATGTGGAATTTAGAAAGAAGGTAACTATAGCCCTGTATGCGAGACAGCAAAAGAGACACAGATGTATTGAACAGTCTTTTGGACTCTGTGGGAGAGGGTGAGGGCAGGATGATATGGGAGAATGGCATTGAAACATGTAAAATATCATACGTGAAACGAATCACCAGTCCAGGTTTGATGCATGATACAGGGTGCTCGGGGCTGGTGCCCTGGGATGACCCAGAGGGATGGGATAGGGAGGGAGGTGGGAGCGGGGTTCAGGATCCGGAACACATGTACACTCATGGCAGATTCAAGTCAATGTATGGCAAAACCAATACAACATTGTAAAGTAAAGTGAATGAATGAATGAATGAATTTAAGAAAAAAACAGAGTATATTTTGGCTGGGCAAATCACCATAAGTGCACAGACAAATTTATATGGCAAAAGAAAATAGTGTATATGTATTTTACTTAAGTAAAAGTATATATATTTAAAGCAAGGGTCATTAAAAAAATACTTCACTATACAAATACTAAAATTTAACACATCTCCATGCAAATTTGAAACAATATAATATGTAACATGCTGCAGAATATTTTTATCACAAACTATGAAATGATCATATTTCAATAGGACCATACAAAATACTGCATATAATTCTTCAAAATTTGAAGAGTATAGTTTGTATGTATCATCTTGTTTGACAATAAATATCTAACCAATTGATTATTTAACCTCTGAATTATCCCATTTTTCCCAGTAATTTATGTCCTGTGATTATTTCTCCTTTTCCAGCTTCTCTTCCTTCACCCTCTCTTATTTTCGCTTACTATGTTTATTGTTAATACCTACTTTACCTGTATCTGTTCTTTAACAAAATTACAGCCAGATCAAGCATACTGCTACAGTTGAGGTAGCCAGCACTTTCATGATTAAAACTATTCTTCAGATGTTTATAACTCAACTGTAAAAATTCACACTGGGTTCACCTTGGCATACAAGGTCATAGTCTGAAGCAAGTTACTTTTACCAATTTTCAAATTAATATAGTCAATATTCTAAGTGATGTAAGCGTAAACCAAACACTAAAGAAACATATTCCCCCTAAAATAACCATAACCATTTGGCTGATACTTGTTTTCAAGTTATTTAGTTGTTAAATTTGCATGTGTCGCATGCAGGTGTTGAAAGAAGAGTTCTAGGAGGGAGGAAGCAGAAAGTGATGGCTTTCTTCCAAGCAACTAACACTAACATATGCAGCCATTAAATAAATAGCCTTCATGGCAGGTGGCTATTTTTATCCACCTGGCTCAAACAACAACCCAATCTCTCAGTATTTTACATATACAACTATGTAAAATGACTTAAGGCTCTATTTACAGTAAGAAACTGTCATATCAATAGCTTTCCAAAACCATTTGAAAAATACTGTAAGAACTCTATAAATGTTTTTCTCATGCTATATAATATGGACATTAAAAAAATTTATATAACAGTATTGCATGGTTTTATATCAATGGTGATACAGCACCATTCTGTTTCTGTAGATATTCTTTCAAATACAAAAACAAAGATAAATAAATGAGTTTATGTCATAACTGGATTCAGAAATTAAGGCTTTGGGAAAGAAAAATATTGAGTGCCGCATCTCAAGATACTTCTTACTAAAATTATTCACAGAATTTGTAGGCAACTATTTTCAAGCTACATTAAAGATTTTGTATAAAGCAACACAAGAAAAAATTAAGGAAAGAAATAAAAAAACGTAGAAGAAATGAAAGAAAAAGGTTTTCTTTGTAAAAGAAATACTGCCATTCTGAAAAATTCAAGAGAAGTCATTCATATAAAAAATAATTATAAAGAATTTAAGCTCAGGAGTTTATTATTAATAAAAGTCAGGCAGTATAATGTATGGTAAGAGTCAAATAAAATATCATAACCCTAGTAACATCCTGATATTTTATAATTTCATTCCACTTTGGAAATCTACGACTCTTTTTTTGTTTTTTTTTATCACAGATGCAATGATACAATATTTTTATTTTTATCTTATTACATTCTTATATTAAAACTTTATAGTATTTATGTAGCAGTAATAATAAGAAAAATCATAATCATTGCAATAGTTAAAACATCCATAGCTCTTACTCTGTGCTTAAAGTAACTTTATTTTATTGTCACAACAACTTTCAAGTTAAGTATTATTATTAACTCTATACTCTAGAGAAAACTTTGAGTTAGTGAATTTAAGTAACTGGCTCGAGTCTCATGATTATGAGATAATAAACCGAGGATTCAAGGCCAGGAAGCATATTTATATAATGTGTTCTCCCCTACTATGTAAGACATTTTTCATTTTAATGTCATTAGCTAGTTTTGTGAAACTTATTTCTCTGCTATTAAAAAGAGTTTTTGTCCCTGTCAATTCTTTTAAGAAACTACATTGCTTTGAATATCTTTACATATGTGCTTACTGGATATCTAGTACTTCTTTGCAGCTGATGATTGATAGTGGTATTATTAAAACAAACTGAATATTTTTATTTTGCCTACATTTTTATTGAATTCTATGTACTGAATGTAACCGTTAATCTATATCCTTGTCAATATAGAATTAGGTAAATATATGTGTACCGCTGCTGCTGCTGCTGCTGCCAAGTCGCTTCAGTCCTGTCGGACTCTGTGCGACCCCATAGACGCCAGCCCACCAGGCTCCCCTGTCCCTGGGATTCTCCAGGCAAGAACACTAGAGTGGGTTGCCATTTCCTTCTCCAATGCATGAAAGTGAAAAGTGAAAGTGAAGTCGCTCAGTCGTGTCCGACTCTTAGCGACCCCATGGACTGCAGCCTACCAGGCTTCTCCGTCCATGGGATTTTCCAGGCAAGAGTACTGGAGTGGGGTGCCATCGCCTTCTCCGAAATATATGTATACACACACATGCAAATATGGATTTCTACTTGACTAGTAATGAAATGGAACCTCTTTATTGGTTTTAATTTTTTGGGAAGTTGAACATTTTTAGACATTTAAGTTAATTTATTTCTTCAGTTTGTTTATAAGCTAACTCCATACCATTTTTATTAATTCTACATCATCTTTAGTAAATAAACAATTAACATACATTTGTATTAAAATTTACCAGATTTAATGACAGCAAAGTTACACTAATAAACAGAGAAATCAGGTATACAGGTATAAAAATGTTCAGTACATATTGAAAAATCAGAAATTTAATTTGGCTTAAAATTTATAAGTAATGTGAGGGTATTTGTCAGAGGCCATCATGAGGAGATAAGATTGGGAATGATCATGATAATTAGATCAGAAATTTTCATTTGCTTTTTCATGTTCATTTTCAGTTTTGAACCATTAGATAGCTTGATAACAAATTACACTTTTGTGAAAAATTCTTAAAGAGCAAGGAATATCAGACCACCTTATCTGCCTCCTGAGAAATCTGTGTGCAGGTCAAGAAGTTACATTTACGAGACATGGAAAAATGGACTGGTTTCAAATTGGGAAAGGAGTACATCAAGGTTGTATACTGTCACCCTGCTTATTTACTTATGTGCAGAGCACATCATGCAAAATGCCAGACTGGATGAAGCACAAGCTGGAATCAAGGCTGCCAGGAGGAATATCAATAACCTCGATATGCAGATGATACCACACTTATGGCAGAAATTGAAGAGTAGCTAAAGAGCCTCTTGATGAAAGGAGACTGAAAAAGTTAGCTTAAAACTCAACATTCAAAAAATGAAGATCATTTCATTTTGATATTTGGCAAAACTAATACAGTTATGTAAAGTCTAAAAATAAAATAAAATTAAAAAAAAAAATGAAGATCATGGCATCTGATTCCATCGCTTCATGTCAAATAAAGGGGGAGACAATGGAAACAGTGAGAGAATTTATTTTCTTGGGCTACAAAATCACTGCAGATGGTGACTGCAGCCATGCAATTAAAACATGCTTGCTTCTTAGAAGAAAAGCTATTACCAACATAGACAGCTTATTAAAAAGCAAAGACAACGCTTTGCCAACAAAGGTCCATCTAATCAAACTATGGTTTTTCCAGTGGTCATGTATGGATGTGAGAGTTGGACTATAAAGAAAGCTGAGCTTTAAAGAATTGATGTGTCTGATCCTTGGTGTTGGAGAAGACTCTTGAGAGTCCCCTGACTGCAAGAAGATCCAACCAGTCCATCCTAAAGGAAATCAGTCCTGACAATCCATTGGAAGTACTGATAGTGAAGCTGAAACTCCAATACTTTGGCCACTTGATACAAAAAGCTGACTCACTGGAAAAGATCCTGATGCTGGGAAAGATTGAATGCAGGAGGACAAGGGGATGACAGAGGATGAGATGGTTGGATGACATCACTGACTGAATGGACATAAGTTTGAGCAAGCTCCAGGAGTTGGTGATGGAATTGCAAAGAGTCAGACACAACTGAGTGACTAAACTGAACTGAACTGAGCTTATTATAGACACAATCACAGCTCACATCTTCAATAATGAATCTGGCTGTGTCAAGGAAGAGATGGTCAAGGTCCTAGATGAGAATATAAATGGAAGGAATTTGGGACTTCCCTAGTGGTCCAATGGTTAAAACTCTATGCTTCCAATGCAAGATGCATGGGTTCAGTCCCCCATGGAAGAACTAGAATCCCACATGCCAAGTGCCATGGCCAAGGGAAAAAAAAGAAAGAAATGGAAGAGATTTGTCTCCCTCTTCATGGGTCCACAGACCATAATAGGCAGTTCACAAATTTTAGTGAAAAACATAGCTTTGTTCTCATCAACTTCCAACTGAAATTTAGAGCTTTTTTTCAATTAAATATTAAGGATACAAACCACAGCAATAATGTCAGTATCTGTCACTTCATCCCTAAAACAATTTCAGTTATTTTGATTTGACCTACAGTTGTTGCAAATATCTCAAAATACTGTTTATATTTAGTTATAGTAATCATTAGACTCGCCAGTAGTATTTGTTTGTAAAAATATATACTCATATTGACATGCATATATTACCATGCCACATGTCCCAAATATTGATAAATTTAGTTCACATAAATCTACATTAAAAACCTATTTTGTTTGTTGAGTTAAAAACTTTATTTTGAAAAGAGGTCCCCTGAAATGTTAAAGACCCTGAGAAAATATGTGTTTTAAATTAAATTCAGACAGCAAGGGCCTGACCAGGTTGTATGTGTCTAAAAGGTGAATCTCAATGGAAACACACATTTCGATGGAGACACACACACTCTTATTCTATATCCAGTCAGTTCAGTGAAGTCAGAATAGTCATTGGAGGTCTTAATTAATTGCAAAAGACTAGACCCAATCCTATTTCATGCCTAGTTCCCAAAGGAGTGTTTTTTTTTTTTTTTTTTTTTTTTCAGAAATTCATTTATACAAAGACACTAATCACTCATGATTTCATGGCTACAAGTAAATGCATCTGTGGTATATGACAGTAGATTTTGACCTGAAATTTGATAGCAATTTGACTATGAGGTCATGTTTCACTTATTTGGTTGCAATGTAAGATTTTGCCTTATGGATATCACAAAGAAATTTCTTCTTCCTCAACTTCAATGTTTCTAAGATTGCTTGTTGGAGGCAAGAAGTGTGTGCTGACATGGGCCCTGCCGGGAATCTAATCTGTATCTGCAATGTGTTATAGGCCTGTCTCCCCAAATCGTTTATGGTGAGACATTCTTTGACTTGTGGACATTTGTCAAGGTCAGGTTGCTGTAAATGACCCTCACTATGGGAACTGAAAACAATCTTTCCACAATAACTTTTCTCTGAATAGCTCCTGTTAGTCTCAAGTTTTCTTAGCTACCTGAAAAACTATCCAACCACTTCAAGGACAACAAATTAAATCTGACAAGAGTTCTGGCCAGAGACAGCAGAGATGTGAGAATAGACCTCTGACAAAATGCGCCACACAAAATTTGAATAAGAAATCCATTCTATATGGTATCAATCAGCAGAAGTTTAAAATACTTTAGAGAAATATGTGAGGAAAGGAAAATTAGAAGCAGGTGAAACATTGGTTTCTTTTTCAATAAAAATATGACTGATTCTGACATAAATACTTTTTTTGCTAATTAGTGCAGAAATTAGGACCTCTGGAAAATCTGAAATAATTAATTAAGATGCAATTTTGTTATATTTTAACAATCTAGTTATAATTTCCTCAACTTCAGAAATACATAACTACTAATACTTGCCTTGTTGTAATTAAAATTCAACTTTCTCTTTAAAGAGCAAAGTTCTTTTCTCTCGTTTTTGGTTTTCTTATTTAGAAATAGAATAGAATAGAATATTCAAGAACATAAAAATATTCTAACTGTCTATATCATTTTGACAACAATAAATTCATTGAAATCTATTTATTTTAAGGTTTACTAGTTGCTGATAAGAAGACATGGTTTCTCTTTTCCAGGAACTCAGTCAATTGGAAAAGAGTAATATGAGAAAACATGTATAATACAAGTTGAAAGAAAATGCACTAAAATGAAAATTACCTCAATTGATGTCACCCATATTCTGGACAACAACCTTCACTCAAAAGAAGTATTTCCTATTCTCAAAGAATTTTTGGTATAGAAGGTAAGAAATAAATATGCATAGAACCATATAAACATTCATAAAGCAAAATAAAATACACACAAACACAATTAATGCAACTAAACCTCAAAGAACTTAAAAACAGGGCCACACAAACACGCCTTTATTCACTGGATTGGGTTAAGTTTGGAGATCAAATCAGTGAAATGTTAAACGTGTTACTGAATTATTACATCTCCTGTCAAATATAATGTGTGTGCTACCTAAATGACATAATGCTATCTATGTTTTATTACCTTTTAAACATTAATCTCAACTTTGCAGTTTCATTTTGTTCTTCCAGGGCTTAAATATGTCGCAGCCCCTTGCAAAGTCATTAAGCACCTCTGCCTGCAGTGCCCAGTGGATGAGACCCAGTTGAGGACACTGAGGACTGGCATGGTCATGCTCTGGCCTTGAACCCAATCTTTGAGATTTCTAAGATTCCACAGAATTGCCTGTGGACAGCAGGCAGGGCCTTGCATGGACAAAGCCCCAAGCATGGCACATCACGTGGTAGAGGAATGTGTAGTCCAGTAAAACTGCCATACTCTGGAGTCTGTAGGCAATCAGGGGATTCTTGAAAATTTCAAAGCAAGAATTGTCACTATCTAAAAATCAAGTCACTTACTGATTTCAGCTGCAAATATTGTTAGTTATAAAATTCAGTTTGGTCCATATACATCTTTTAAAAATGAGTGTAGCTGTAAGCTGCTATCTATCTGCAAAATATTCTCGGTAGTTGGGCTTGAATATGTGCAAGGGATTTATATTTCCCAAATATGGTCTAAATTTACTTTTCTCATAAATTAAAATTCATTTTAGCCTTTAAAAACCACTGGAGAAATATATTTGAGTTGGATTGTTTCCTTCTAAGATAATTTTACATTTAACAAGCCTCATGGTGTTAGTTATGAAAAATGAGTCATTCTTAATTGAATTTGTCCCTTTTTTCCTTTCTTCTATCTTTCATGCCATACACAAGCATTTATTTTACATACATAGCATATGTCCAATGAGTGCTGTGGAAACAATGATAAATGATAGACAGTTAGTAGTATCGAGGCGCTTATCTTATTTTTTGTCCATTAAAAAATACTTTTAATTGAAGGATGATTGTTTTACAATATTGTGTTGATTTTTGCCAGATATCAACATGTCAACCATAGACATTCGTATGTCGCCCCCATATTGAACCTCCCTCCCATCTCCCACCCCATCCAACCTCTCCAGGTTGTCATAGAACACCTGATTGAAGGATCTCATCTCTAATAGTGGGATAGACAGGTTAAAGTAACAAACACAATGTTTCAAGAGTAGTTGTATATGACAATACAGCTAGTGATGATGTGAATGGCCTAGTGTTTTTGTATGGAAGAGGGTATTTTTCTGGGAAGATTTAGCACATTCAATTAAAGATGTCAGGATTTTGGAAACATTTTTGCTATAAAATTAAACTCACTTCAATATGCACAAACCTATTATCTTTTCCTGCACATCACTACTCCATGCATCCTTCTTTGGAGTGGGGAAATATATAAAAGTCCCAGAGATTCAATTGGTCTCTGGACTTTTAAGATATATAGCCATTTTATTTTAAAAATGAAGTGAACATTTGAGTTATGGGGTACAATTTAATCTGTGCATAGAATATATTTTATGTATTCTAGTGATCAATGGATAGTTCTAATAGAAAAGCACTTATATTCAAGTTAGATAAAAGTAAAAGCTTCTTTTACATACTGAATTGTTTCAACCCACTGCATTTCCATTCACTCTGGGGGGAGAAAGGATTTCATTATCTGAAAGAACCACTACATTTTTTCTTTTGTCAAACATAATTTGGGTTTCTGTGAATCATTTTTCAGACTGCTTTGGATACAGGCAGAGTAAACCACATCTATCATTGTTATGTATTTTCCTTTCGCAGCTACACAATTTTGGGAAAAAAAAGAAAAAAACCTCAGCAATTATGTACATTTCTGCAATTTCTCAACTGAAAATGAGATGCTTATAGTTAGGAAATTTTAGTCAATTTAACTCTCTTCCCACCACTTCCTCCAGTAAATCTAAACCTTCTCTGCTTTGCAATGTCTTATTACTACTAAGGCCTGATTATAGTATTTGGGTTCATAGAGAAAGAAAGGAGAGGTTGAAAAAGCAATAAAGGAAGAAAATCCATTATTCTGGGAGAAACTAGTTGAACAATTCTATTCTATTGATTGTCTGGTTATAAATAATCTCTTTTAATTTCTCAGACTCCAAAGTTTATACCAAGTGTTGGGTAATTGGCCCTGACATGGCTTGGCATTCAACATGACCAGGTGAAATTGATTCATGCACTGGTTGTCTGGGTTACATGATTATGAAATGGGACTGCTTTGCTCCAGACCAATATAGACAGCCTTATTTCAAATCCCTTAATATCACTGAATAACATCTCTTCATATACTTTATGCTGCTTGCCAATAGACATCCTCATTTTTTTCCCCTGATGGACCTCAGCTATATTCCCAAAGTACATAATTCTGGAAGGTCCATCAAAGGATTCAAGGTAGAATGTCCTTGTATCAAGCTCCGGGGGAAATTCCAATTCAGTCAGTCTAAAAGGCCCCCATTCACAGCTCTAACCAATGAATGTCCAAAAGACAGATGGGGATTTTTGTATAAGGTTCCCTTGCTCTTTAAAAGAAGGCTGCAGGAAGAGAGGCCTTTTTATTTTCTGGGCATTTCCAAGTCCACCTCGATGAAAACACCAAAATATGGAGGCAGAAAAAAGGAAGAAAACAGAAACCAAAACACAGAAAACAGAGCTGGAGCCTGGAGTGGATTGAAAAAACAAAATTCTTTATTTTTAAGTTGCATTTATATTGTGCTTTGCAGTTGTAAGCTTCCTAAGCATTACACATAGACATTATGCTTATGTAAAATCAATTTAACACTTTCTGGAACCATCTAAGGAGGTGGAATAATCCATCCACAGTCACTCCTTAGGTGTGATAAACATAAATGTTGTAGGTTGGGAGTGTATAAGGGGGATGAGGGGAAAATGAGGGAAAGTCTGTTAGAAGCATAAACATTGCCCTAAACCCAACAATGGTTATTCAGAATGAACCCAATTTTTGCTTTGAATCGATGTTTCAAAGCAACCTCCCCACTCCTATCTCACTCTCTTTCTATTTCCCTTTCTCTATCTCACATACACACACATTTGTATACATATATGTGTATACAGATGTTCAGTTCAGTTGCTCAGTCGTGTCTGACTCTTTGCGACCCCATGAATCGCAGCACGCCAGGCCTCCCTGTCCATCACCAACTCCCGGAGTTCACTCAGACTCACGTCCATTGAGTCAGTGATGCCCAATCCACCCATCTCATCTTCTGTTGTCCCCTTCTCCTCCTGCCCCTAATCCCTCCCAGCATCAGGGTCTTTTCCAAGGAGTCAACTCTTCGCATGAGGTGGCCAAAGTACTGGAGTTTGAGCTTTAGCATCATTCCTTCCAAAGAAATCCCAGGGCTGATCTCCTTCAGAAGGGACTGGTTGGATCTCCTTGCAGTCCAAGGGACTCTCAAGAGTCTTCTCCAACACCACAGATCAAAAGCATCAGTTCTTCGGCGCTCAGCTTTTTTCACAGTCAAACTCTCACATCCATACATGACCACTGGAAAAACCATAGCCTTGACTAGACGGACCTTTGTTGGCAAAGTAATGTCTCTGCTTTTCAATATGCTATCTAGGTTGGTCATAACTTTTCTTCCAAGGAGTAAGTGTCTTTTAATTTCATCACTGCAGTCACCATCTGTAGTGATTTTGGAGACCAAAAAAATAAAGTCTGACACTGTTTCCACTGTTTCCCCTTCTATTTATATGAACTTAAATATACCCCTTCAAAAATTAAATTTTACAGGATAAGCATTTCTCAGAAGAGTTTTGCAATATTCTTTGTTAGAACTGCATGATATAGAAAAAAAATCAATTTTAATTCTCTTAGTAAATCAAAAGAAAAAGGATATCAAATTCCAATGAAAATAGAAACATTGCCTATACAGTTGGAAAACATTAAATTTAGTCCAAATTGTACTGTAAATAAAAAGACCTATTGTGCCTAAATTAAAGAGGATAAAACTTGACATATACTTCTGATTTAATGTTAGGGGAAAAAAAACACAAAAACTGTTGTTTGTCATAGGACGGTAAGGCAGAGGTAATAACCGATTTTAATTATTCAAGCTGTACATTGTATGCTGCATTTATTTTATAATTATTTAACTTATAATATCTGCAGAGCATATATGACAGTATTATTTGGTAAGGGGGATTATCTAGTCTTTAAAAAGTAACTTTATTTTTCAGGAAAATGGTAGCTTTTACTTATTGAGCATCTCATGTAATATCTGATGTGTTTCTTATTGAGTATGTTTTATATATCACACTTTACATTGCATTAGGTGTGATCTTTTTATAACTGTTTTATGAGAGCATGAGTGGGTGCACACATGTATACTAGAAAGACTGGCTGGTATAGTGGTTGAGAACATCGTTACTGGAACATCTTGGCTGAATTTTATCCTGATCTCCCACTTAGATGCTCTGTGATCTTGAGCAAGTTTGTTAACCTGCCATTGTTTCTGTATTCTCATCCATGAAATGGAAGTAGTAATAGTATCTCCCATGCAAGCTTAGAGAGAATTCAGTTCAGTTCAGTCACTCAGTAGTGTCTGACTCTTTGCAACTCCATGGACTGCAGCACTCCAGGCCTCCCTGTCCATCACCAACCCCCGGATCCCACTCAAACTCATGTCCATCAGGTCAGTGATGCCACACAACCATATCATTCTCTGTCATCCCCTTCTCCTCCCAGCTTCAATCTTTCCCAGCATCAGGATCTTTTCCAATGAGTCACTTCTTTGCATCATGTGGCCAAAGTATTGGAATTTCAGCTGCAGCATCAGTCCTTCCAATGACTATTCAGGACTGATTTCCTTTAGGATGGACTGGTTAAATCTCTTTGCAGTCCAAGGTACTCTCAAGAGTCTTCTCCAACACCACAGTTCAAAAGTGGGGTGGTTAAAAATGCACTTAGATACATCGTGGCAGAGAACAAGCGATCAATAATTCTATGATTTTAGGTTTTATCTTAATTGATATTACTATTATTACTTGGTTAAAAATAAAAGTGTTTTAGGACAACATAAGACACAAACACAACTGGTTTCTTAATTTGATTTCTTCCATTTTTTAAAATACCTAACACAACTACATTTTTGACATTGTGACCTCTATCTACCCTTTCCCCTTTTTCTTAGGCTATTTATTCCCATTTTAAAATAGTTTCATTCTTGTATTATTAAACCTATTTAACTTGATTGTTTTCACCCTGAGTAGGGCTTTTCCCTAAACACGCAGTATCTATCTCAAATTAATGTGTGGTTTTTAACTTTAGTTTTATATATATATATATATTCATATTATCCATATTAGACCAATTTACTTCATGTTTAAGCTAACATAAAACCAGCTACAAAGAACACATTGGAATTCAATACATTAGTTTTAGATTGGAGCAAGGCAGGCAGTTAGCTGATGACATGTGAAAGTCCAAGGTTTCCACCCTTTATTTGAAATGACACTCTGCTTACAGAATCTTATGAGGTCAATTACACATCTCTATAGAGCATGAATAATTTATATTTTATATTAAGCTAAAAGTGAAAATGTATCAAATATATTCAATAGAAATAACTTTAGAACACTGAAGCTTGTACCACATAAATGTCTAGCACAAGTTTGGGACCAATTTTAATTTTCATTAAAAACAAAACAGAACAAAACAAATCACCATCATCAGGACACAAGCATTTCCTGGAAGGATACTTCAAAATGATAAAATCCTGATTGGTTCTACTTATTTCAATACAGATAATTGCATACATATTCATATATTTTAAAGTAGCTTTTTTTACTCTATGTCATCTGACTCATCATTTACATAAAGGTATCTTTTAAATTAAGGCCATCTGTGGGAAGGCCTAGAAATTTGGAATTCTGCTGATTGTTTGAATGTCTTCTTATTTGTCTTTTCCTGTATCTCCTTTACTCATTTACAAGCTGACATTTTCTGGTTGTGACTACGGTAGAGTAGAATGAGCAGTCCTCTTTCCATTGAATCCATATCTTTCCTTTCTGTTTACTATAATTTAATGAAATGCTATAAATTGGCTTCAAGTATATTTCATGTCTGATAACATGAGTTGGATAAATATTCTAATTTCCTTTTTTACTTCATTTCCTCCCTGTTGTGTAAATAGAACATTCATTGTACCAGGAACAAACATTTTTTCATCATATTTTTCTCTAATAAGTGGCATTTACTTTTGGATTCAATACCAGGTTTACAGTTTGAGGAAAGATCTCATATTTTTAATTAATGAGATATTGCTGTTGTGACCTCTGCCAATACTTGCTTTCATTTAAAAGCATCTTGTATATTGAATAACATATGAAAAGTAATTGGAAAAATAAAAGGAGAAAATTTGATAAGAGACATATGTTTTTGTTCCCCAGTACTATGCAAACTGACCATAGAACATAGATGACAAACATCAAACAACTTATGGGAGAAAGAGAAATCAGATTTAAGGCATCATGGAAGATTCAACTGGGACATATAATCTAGATCTTGCTAAAAGCATATAGAATATGACAGTTAAAATATAACTTGAGTGAAATTAGTCACTCAGTTGTGTTTAACTCTTTGTGACCCTGTTAACTGTAGTCTGCTAGGCTCCTCTGTCCATTGAATTCTTCAGGCAAGAATACTGGAGTGGGTTGCCATGCTCTGCTCCAGGGGATATTCCTGACCCAGGGACGAATCTGGATCTTCCGCATTGTAGGCAGATTCTTTACCATCTGAACCACCAGGGAAGTCCAAAATATAACATCGTTGTTGTTCAGTAGCACAGTCGTGTCCAACTCTTTGTGACCCTCATGGTCTCCAGCATGCCAGGCCTCCCTGTCCCTCACCATCTCCTGTGTTCCCCTTCAAGGATCACTGCTTTGTTATGGCAAAGGGGCTTACAGAACTCAATGAAGCTATGAGTCATGCCATGTAGGGCCACCCAACAGGTCATAGTGGAGAGTTCTGACAAAATGTGATCCACAGGAGGAGGGAATGACAAAGCACGCCGGTATACTTGCTGTGAGAATCTCATGAACTGTATAAGAAGATAAAATATAACATATACAATATTAAATATATAGCCAAATACAAAAGACAGTAAAGTGCCCTGGTGGTAGAAAGGAGGAGAGAGAGCACTGTCAACCCATGGTGTCTTCAGAAAATGTGGATTCTCTAAGAATGGGACACAGTTCCAACACTCATGCATGGACTGCAGCACTGGACTTTCATTTGCTAAGAAATCAGCAACAAGCTGGTGGATTTGAAGTACTTCCTCTTGCCCCCACAATCAGGAGTAGTACTACGGCACTTGTGAAAATAAAGGAAACCATTTAAAATGGAGTCAGGAAGCTCTCACACTTCTATCACTCACAACTGCCTACTGACCCCAGCAGAAAGAAATATTTCCTTCTGATTCATCAAAAAATCTCCCTCTGCCCACCCACCCACTGCCTGCAGCCAACAAGAACCACCATAGCCCTCCTGATTTCCTCCAAAAACCTGAAAAAAGCTGACCTTTCCATTGTCTCCTCAGACTCACCTATGGTTCATCAGGGTTTGCATGTTGCTAATTTTAATTCCTCTGCTGATCTCAAATAAACTAATTTTGTTAGTGAGATAACTGGCTTTTTTTGTTGTTGTTAAGGTCCTGCGTACATGTGTGAAGTTGCTTCAGTCATGTCTGTTTGTGACCCTATAGACTATAGTCCACCAGTGTCCTCTGCCCATGGGATTCTCCAGGTAAGAATACTGAAGTGGGTTGCCATGCCCTTCTTCAGGGATCTTCCTGACCCAGGGATAGAACTTGCATCTCTTATGTCTCCTGCATTGGCAGGCAGGTTTTTCACCTCTAGTGCCACCTCGGAAGCTCTCTTTTTAAGGTCAACAAATTGAATTTGTACTAGTTTTATTTGATTTAAGTGGACTGAAATATGATTGCTTTAGATCTTATTTGGATGATTATCTCATTTGTATTTGATATTTTTCACTATTTATCTTAAATGTTGAAATAAAAAATACTTTGATGTTGTGAATCATTTTATATTACTGTTATAGATTGAATTGTACCCCTTTCAACCAAATTCATATGTTGAAACCCAATACTCTTGAAACCCAATACTCCTGAATGTGACTGTATTGAGAGATATGATCTTTAAAGAAGTAATTAAGCTAAAATGAGGACCCAAAAGGAGGTCCTAATTCAATCTGGTTGGTGACTCTAGGGAGAGGAAATTTGGATGTGCTCAGAGACACAGGAACCCACATACATGGAAAATGCCTTAAAAAGACACAGCAAGATGGTGGCCATATGTAAACAAAGGAGAGAAAATTTCAGAAGAAGCAAAACCTACTCATACCTTGATATTCTGGAGACTTGTAATCTCCAGAACAGTAAACGTTTCTATTGTTTAAGCCAATCAGTCTATGGTATTTTATTTTGGAAGCTCTAGGAAACTAACATAATTATCTAAATGAATTTTGAGAAAGCTTTCATAATGAAATTATGACTCAGTTCAGTCCAGTTGCTCAGTCATGTCTGACTCTTTCCAACCCCAAGGACTGCAGTATGCCAGGCCTCCCTGTCCTTCACCATCTCCCAGAACTTGCTCAAACTCATGTACATCGAGGTGGTGATGCCATCCAACTATTTCATTCTCTGTTAGCCCCTTCTCCCCCTGCCTCTGATCTTTCCCAGCATGAGGATCTTTTCAAATGAGTCAGTTCTTCACATCAGGTGGCCAAAGTATTGGAGCTTCTGCTTCAGCATCAGTTCTTCCAATGAATATTCGAGACTGATCTCCTTCAGGATGGACTGGTTGGATCTCCTTGCAATTCAAGAGACTCTCAAAGCCATCTCCTCTCCAACACCATCATAACCATGAAAAGTTTCTATATTGTATATTTCCATCTGATCAATGGAGGTTTTTAGCACCTTCCCTCTGCATTTACTGACCAAAGAAGAATTCATTTTTTACCTCCACTTCCCAGGTTGTGCCAGGAAAGTCTCCAAAATGTGTTGCTTTACTTTGTCTTTTATGAGCAAAATAGGAAGATTGATTAGCTTGTCTCCTCATCCTTATTGTACCTACTCCATAAATCTTCCTTCCACTCAATATCAGAACCTAATGTCTCTGATCCTTGAAGATGAGGAAATAGAAGTCTATTGCAGTAAAACATTCAATCATTCTTGATTCAAGTTGTATAAAATCATAGTACTAAAGTAGTATAATAGGAGATATTCACAAAAAATAACTAACAGGATTTTTAGAGTCTATGTAAACTCTTTATGAATTAATAGCCACAGTTATAAATACAAAGGGCCTCAAAAATATAATCATAGGTAATATTTATTGAGAATTTGTCATGCCATATACAGTATAAGCCACACTATATGGATTATTTTAATTATTCCTAGTTATAATAGCAATTAAACAAAAATAGTGAGTAATTATTTAGTTCTTATAATTCACCAAGTATTGTGCTGGGCTCTCCAGGCTGTGTCAGATCAGATCAGATCAGTTGCTCAGTCGTGTCCAACTTTTTGCGACCCCATGAATCACAGCACGCCAGGCCTC
The DNA here is from genome assembly GCF_019923935.1 of Bubalus bubalis. NCBI lineage: Eukaryota > Metazoa > Chordata > Mammalia > Artiodactyla > Bovidae > Bubalus > Bubalus bubalis. The sequence goes on along the minus strand of NC_059175.1, from coordinate 50,863,115 downwards.
CCTGTCCAGCACCAACTCCCGGAGTTCACTGAGACTCACGTTCATTGAGTCAGTGATGCCATCCAGCATTCTCATCCTCTGTCGTCCCCTTCTCCTCCTGCCTCCAATCCCTCCCAGCATCAGAGTCTTTTCCAATGAGTCAACTCTTCACATGAGGTGGCCAAAGTAATGGAGTTTCAGCTTTAGCATCATTCCTTCCAAAGAAATCCCAGGGCTGATCTCCTTCAGAATGGACTGATTGGATCTCCTTGCAGTCCAAGGGACTCTTAAGAGTCTTCTCCAACATCACAGTTCAAAAGCATCAATTCTCCAACACTCAGCCTTCTTCACAGTCCAACTCTCACATCCATACATGACCACAGGAAAAATCATAGCCTTGACTAGACGGACCTTTGTTAGCAAAGTAATGTCTCTGCTTTTGAATGTGCTATCTAGATTGGTCATAACTTTCCTTCCAAGGAATAAGCGTCTTTTAATTTCATGGCTGCAGTCACCATCTGCTGTGTAGTGGTAAAGAATTTGTCTGCCAATGCAGGAGATGCAAGAGACATAAGTTTAATACCTGGGTGGAGAAGACCCCCTGGAGTAGGAAATGCAACCCACTCCAATATTCTTGCCTGGTAAATCTCATGTACAGAGGAGCCTGGTAGGCTACAGTCCATGGAGTGGCAAAGATTGGACATGATTGAACACAGCATGATCAAGTATTGTTGCTAATTTTATGTCATATATTTTATATTAAAGTATGTATTTTAAGATAAGTACATGAAAAGAGTAGAAGAAAAGCTGTTTGATTTTACATGAAAGGAGCAAAAAAAAAAATCATTTGAATATTTCCAAGGTAATTTTAACTGCATAGACCATAACATTTTTTGGTAATTCAATTTCATTGAACTTCTTATTTAATTAAAAAAGGATTTGCATCATATTGTCTTTACTTTTTACTGTTTAGAGCAGTTCCTAATATTAACTTATAAAGTTTATTGGACAACAAATACTCGCTGAAATCTTGGCACAATTCTGTTTTCATCTTTAGATTTTGAATACAATTTTTAATAGATTTTTACAAAACAAATATATAAAGCGTAAATACTTTTGTTTGTTTGTTTTTACTATTTTTTGTGTTCCCATTTTCAGTAACTCAGGCACACACATCCTAATTCATCTACATTTCCTGTTATGTACTGCACATCCATTAATGCAATATACAAACAAAAGTCTATGTAGATCTGTAAGATCAATTAACATGGATACTCTTATAAGAGTCTTTTGTCTGGAAGTTGATTTTATCATCTCACTACCGGAAGTGTGTTTACCTGATAAATTACAATAATATTCAGAAGTGAGACTTTAAAGTTATATGCATTTATGCTATTCTCTTCTTGAGCTAAATTTCAGGGGCTTTGCGAAAATGACTTAATAAAGACAAAAAGCCAAACTTAGATTTTACAGTGCATTGTATGAGATTCAATATAAATGAATCTCTTAAGAATTGTTTCTTACTTCAATTCAGTAAAGGAGTAAGTAAAATTAGACATTATGAAATGTGCACCATCTTCGGAGTCCTAAAATGCTATAATATCTCATGATAAAACCTTTCCTTGAATAGCATTTACATTTTAAGAACACTAAAATTAAGAATTTACTCATAGATTTTTTCAGTAAACTCAATCATGTTATGGAAATGGAAAAAGTACGAAAGTACTTTAGCCATGAGCAAAATGTAGAGTTAGTTTTTAATCTTGAAAGTTGAATATTGAGATCTAAAATTAAAAATTTTAAATCAGTGGCAGAAGATTTGAAATCAGGGCCTGAAAAATATTTATAACTTAAGCAACTTAGATCACTTTTTTTATCCCTTCCTTTCAATAATTAAAAATTAGTTTAAACTCATTCACATTATTGAGTAACAGAAAAGCCATGTTGAAACCGCTTACATTATGTCTGTGTGTGTCTATAGCTGGCCAGGCTCTTCTGTCTTCGGAATTCTTCAGACAAAAATACTGGAGTGGGTTGCCATTTCCCTCTCCAGGGAATCTTCCCAACCTAAGGATCAAACCCAGGTCTCCTGCATTGCAGGAAGGTTCTTTACCATTTGAGCCATTAAGCTATACATATAACAGTGTGAGGCTGGAGAAAAAGGTATGATAACAGAAGTTCTTTGAAGGCACAGAGAGGCCAATTTAGATGAATAGAAATCCCTAACTCTAGTTATTTTTTTTTAATATATTTTTTTGCCCACTTGGCTCTTTTCACCATGATAAGGAAAAATTCTACATAGCAAATGTATTCAATACCTAAAATTAACTTGTGCCATAATGAAATATGGAGAAGTATAAAAGGATCATATTGTTTCCCACATCTTCAATATGACAACTATTCTTGGAATTGAATAGAGAGTTTGGACCACATCCGTTGCTTTTAATCATTATCTAAGTCATTTAGACTGAGGTTATATTAAGCTTTCAGTGTTCAAAACTGAATTATTTCAAAAATCAGCATTGCAGTTTCTGACTGCCATTTGAATGATACTCTTTATGCTATAAAGTATATGCAGAATCTTCAGATAACAAAGTATTGAAGAAAAATTCTGGGGACAGTTGATAAGAGAAATCTCATAATATGTCTTAAATTTAAATATGAATACATGTTTAAAGTGTAGGAGAATAGAAACATTAAAAAACAAAAAGCCAAAACATTATGCTTATCAACTCAAAATGTCTTGAATTGATATATATTTTATATATATATATATATAATTAATGGGGTATCTTTTTGGCATAAACACATATTGGTGTCAAAATAAGCAATAGTACATCTTGTTACAACCCATGCTCGTGAAGAAATAACTATAATCTGAAATGTATCATGAAGGTGATATGATTCACTCTGATGATTCACTTAGAGCAGAAATAATTGTTATTCTGCAAACAACAATTAACACTAGAAGTGCTGCATCTGAACAAATAATAATTATCATATTTAGTAATTATACTGTTGCAAATACTCTATTTTTTCCAGTAGTCATGTATGGATGTGCGAGTTGGGCTGTAAAGAAAGCTGAGCATGGAAGAATTTATGTTTTTGAACTGTGGTGTTAGAGAAGACTCTTGAGAGTCCCTTGGGCTGCAAGGACATCCAATCAATCCATCCTAAGGGAGATCAGTCCTGGGTGTTCTTTGGAAGGACTGATGCTGAAGCTGAAAATCCAATACTTTGACCTCCTGATGGGAAGAGCTGACTTATTTAAAAAGACCCTGATACTGGGAAAGATTGAAGACAGGAGGAGAAGGGGACGACAGAGGATGAGATGGTTGGATGGCATCACCGACTCGATGGACATGGGTTTGGGTAAACTACAGGCGTTGGTGATGGACAGGGAGGCCTGGTGTGCTGCATTCATTGGGTCACAAAGAGTTGGACACAACTGAATGATTGAACTGAACTGAAACACTCTATGTCAATAATTTGTCTCTCTGACAATAATCCTGTGAGCAATAAGCAGTATGCCCACTTATAGATAAGAAAATGGAGGCAAACAGAGATAAAATCACTTTGCCAGGATAAGTCAACTGGCTTATACAGCCAGAATTTCACACCAGGAAATCCATTTTCAATATTTATAATCTTACTCAGGACTCTATGCTCCGCTAACCTGAATCCTTGCCGTGTCTGCTAAAGTGACAGACTGATTTCAATTTTCATCCTCACTTGGACAGTAGACTTTGAAGCATGATTTTTCAACCACAGCCAGCAAACCTTGCCAGACAGCTCTGCATGGCAGAAAGCTGGTTCTGCTTTCCTACAACAGTAACCTGTATTTCTCTACCAAGAACACACTCACTGGCAGCACTACTGGCCCCAGCTGAACCTGTGTCTCTGATCACTCAGATGGCAGATCCCAGGGTCTTCTTCAACTCATTCTACTAAAGAAGTCCTGGGCCATGAAAGGCCTGGCTAGTTTGGTAGAAGGCTTGCATCGCTGAACATATCCTGGGAAGGTGGCATAGACAGGAGTGGCTAGACACTCCTCCGCAGAGATTCTCTGAGAGACACGTGGTGCTATTCTGCCTTGTCCAGTGGCTTTTATGGCAGACAGACACAGTAATACCTGAACTAAGGTTGAAGCAATATGGGAATTATCTCCCTTATTCTGGACACTGCTGCTACTGCCGCTAAGTCGCTTCAGTCCTGTCTGACTCTGTGCGGCCCAAGACACGGTAGCCCACCAGGCTCCTCCATCCCCGGGATTCTCCAGGCAAGAACACTGGAGTGGGTTGCCATTTCCTTCTCCAATGCATGAAAGTGAAAAGTGAAAGTGAAGTCGCTCAGTTGTGTCGGACTCTTAGCAACCCCATGGACTGCAGCCTACCAGGCTCCTCCAACCATGGGATTTTCCAGGCAAGAGTACTGGAGTGGGGTGCCATTGCCTTCTCCAATTCTGGACACTAGGGAACAGCAAATCAGTTTAGTTCGATATTTCAGGGAAGCCTGGAGTCCTGTTGTCCATGGGGTCGCAAAGAGTCAGGCATGACTTAGTGACTGAACAACAACAACTTACAGAATTGACTCACAGAAATAGAGACTGCACTTCTAGTATGCAGATTTAAAGATTAAAATATGGAAAATAAGGTATTTCACTTAAAACAGGTGAGAGGAAAGACTGTTTATTGACTTAATTGCCAAGTAGCAAATGATAGAACAGAACAATGGTCCTTTCTAAGAGCAGAGGTATTTTATATACTATAACTAAAAGTAAGAGATGATCACAGAAACCAGCAATGCACAAGCCAAGTGACTTTTCATTTAATTGAATAAACCAAATCGGGTCAATGAAAGTACAGGTATGACACTTAAGATTTGAGTTTGTTGGTTTTGCCAACACTTTACATTCTATTGAAGATTTGTTGCCTCTACCACCTGGCTTAGCTACTGAACCTGTGTCAGCCAGAAGGATGGGAGAATGAATCAAATAAATGAGACAATGTAGACAGTGCTCAAATGAGTATCTAACTCTTCCTCCTTGCAAAATGCTGAGTTACACAAATGACAAGACACAAATCACCTGACTACTGAAAGAGAAGTGGGGTGATGGAAAGCATTTTAGAAATCTTTCTGGTCATATTTTCTTTTCTCAGATTTCAGCACTTGAAAGAATAATTTCATGTTATCTGAAATTCTACTCATGTAGAATATCTTTTTTCTTAAATACACCATACATATGAGCTATTACTCCATGATATCTTATTTCTTTGTGGTTCTAATCTTAACAGATATAATTCTGGATGGATTATTTAATATACACCCACTCTCAAAATGTGTATGTTCCTGGCTTACTTTTAGAGACTGAAGCGTTTTGCTTTGTAAAGAGCAGAGAGGAAGGTAGCTATAGAGGTAATTATTTACAGAGACCAGAGTAGGCCAAAATTACAGCAGAATAAATGTATGAACAAATTTTTTCATCTCTTTAGATGAGTTTACAAAATCTTTGAGTTTATCTCCAAGGATGCTAAAAAGCACAAGTTACAGAAAAGTTTATCTAAATATTTACACTTCAAAGTTTCCAAAACTCACAAGTAAAATAATCATATGTATGAATGCGATATATATTATATCCATTCAGTTCAGTTGTTCAATTGTGTCCAACTCTTTGTGACATCATGGACTGCAGCACTCCAGGCCTCCTTGTCCATCACCAACTTCCAGAGTTTACCCAAACTCATGTCCATTGACTCATGCTTATAGACAAATATTCACATTTATAATATATCTAAATATTTATCTATACTTAAAATTCATATATTTTCACCACCCATGGAAATTCTGGCTCTCCAACTAAGAACTGAAAATACCTGAAAAGTAATATAAACTAAGAAATATCAGTTCTAATGAGGTGGATGAAACTGGAGCCTATTATACAGAGTGAAGTAAGCCAGAAAGAAAAACACCAATACAGTATACTAACGCATATATATGGAATTTAGAAAGATGGTAACAATAACCCTGTGTACGAGACAGCAAAAGAGACACTGATGTATAGAACAGTCTTATGGACTCTGTGAGAGAGGGAGAGGGTGGGAAGATTTGGGAGAATGGCATTCAAACATGTAAAATATCATGTATGAAACGAGTTGCCAGTCCAGGTTCGATGCACGATACTGGATGCTTGGGGCTGGTGCACTGGAACGACCCAGAGGGATGGAATGGGGAGGGAGGAGGGAGGGGGGTTCGGGATGGGGAACACATGTATACCTGTGGTGGATTCATTTTGATATTTGGCAAAACTAATACAGTTATGTAAAGTTTAAAAATAAAATAAAATTAAAAAAAAATAAAGAGATCCCCAATCAGAAAAAAAAAAAAAAAAGAAATATCAATGGATGTTTTAGGTTCTATGACTTATGATATGTTAGCTTCACATATTATCTTCAATAGGCTTTAGGTTCAAAATCAGTAGAAGTTATGACTTGATGAAACTGTGCAGTAATCTCTGATGTTATAAAATTTTACCTAGAACATTATTTTAAATAATTTTAGCTTTTATTTCCATTTAGTTTTCTTTTAGTTCCTATGAACAAATGATGAGTCAACTTAATTTGGATGGTAAAATACTATAATTTATTCCACTATGTTGAGTTATAGTATTTGCTATACTTTCTAAAAATATTAATTTAGTGTTTATGATTCCTTTAAATCTAAATGAAAAAAGGAAAAATATGATTGCATCTCATTCATTCCTAAAGGATATTATTTTGATTATTATACATTTTATCATGAAAAAAGATACAAAATATACCTTGCTACATATGCTGTATTTCACAATTTTAAATTTATACCAATGAAAAGTTATGAAAACATCATAATATAGATAGTAAAGTTACAGCTAAAGAAAACAATAAACTTTTATCCAGTAAAGAGTTTTCAATTTCTTATGGAACACAGTAATGTTAAAAAAATGTGGGTTCTGGACCTAGATAACCTAAATTCAATTCCTGGCTCTTCTAATTATCTAATGGATGTGCAGCTTCTCTAAGATTATTTATTTGTGAAATAGGGATAATAGAATTCACTTTTGGTAACATCATAGACTACATTTTGTTTGACTGGGTCTATCTTTGTTTCTGCCTGTTGTCATGGTGTCCTGTCTTGGTAAACATATTTAAGCTAGGTTTTTAAATGAAAAATTATTAGTGATAATTGCAATAAAGCAATCTAGAATGATTTGAATTTCCTGTGAATCAATGAACTTTGTGCTTCCAGGTTCTTCATGGGCTTGTCTAGTGGCCTGTGAGACAAACATACCAGGAACAGTTCTCATATTAATGCATGGCTAAAGGTGAATGTTGATCCATGCTAATCCACATTTCCTTTTCCTGACCATTCTAAACATTCTGTGGCTTTAAAGGACAGCATGGAGAACACATGCTCATAAAATAAAATACATTGGGTTAGGCACTCTGTCTGTCTCCTGTGATGGTGGGCAGATACCTGACTCTCCTGCAGACAGTGATCCTACAACTATGCAGCAACTTCTGGACAAATGAAGCAGCAGCCAGGGTGTGCATTGGAGTAGTCAGTGGAAATAGTGTGAAATCTATGCATTTTACTGCTTGGTTCCACATTTTAAAATTTTCAATAAACCATTTGCCATTAATAAGTTAAGGATGTGCATGTCCAGTGAAAAATTAAATGTCTATTTATTAAGAAAGATGGTGACAAATATTGAACTTGCACAAAATATGCATCCAATATCTGCCATGGGCTTGATAATAATGGAAAATGGAAAATGGAAGATAAGCATTTGTGGAAGAGAAATTAACCTCTACTTAAAACTTACCCATTATTTTTAAGAAGATTATGTCCTGAGATGACATTTAAAATGTGCATCCAAAAAAGATGTCCTTATGTATTGCTTTGTGAGCAAGTCTTTATTTTTACTGAATCCTTCTTCTAAATTAAATGTACTCTTTTTTCCCTTAATTTCATGACTTCTGATACATGTACAAATGCTGAAGCAATGGTAGTTAATTATCAACTCTAATAGAAAAGGTCATCTCAGTTAATTGTGCAAATGCAGAGTCAATATCTGCATGACACTTAGAGTGTCTCCTTAGATGTTTTGCCTTAAGTTCAGTTCAGTTCAGTCACTCAGTCGTGTCCGACTCTTTGTGACCCCATGAACTGCAGCACGCCAGGCCTCCCCGTCCATCACCAACTCCCGGAGTCCACCCAAACCCATGTCCATCAAGTCGGTGATGCCATCCAACCATCTCATCCTCTGTTGTCCCCTTCTCCTCCTGCCCTCAATCTTTCCCATCATCAGGGTCTTTTCCAATGAGTCAGCTCTTCGCATCAGGTGGCCAAAGTATTGGAGTTTCAGCTTTAACATCAGTCCCTTAAAGCACCTCATTTATCTCACAATAATATCAGCCCTGCTTGTTATATACTTTAAAATAAAAAATAAATAAATAAATAAAATCTTTAATTCCATTAAGAGTTCAATATTTCATTCAGAACATGGTACCAAAGAAAAAATTAAATATTCAATTGATCATGGTAAATATACTTAATATTATTGTATATATTCTGCCATTCAAAATAAAAGTTGTTGTTACTTTAAGAAGTGCTTTAATATATAAACCGAGTTATTGACTGCATTTTTTCTAGCTTATTTATTATTTTTTTTAATTTTCAAAGATTATAATTGTACAATATTGAGAAGCATAGAACAAAATACAGTTATTGGAGGACAACTGTTCTATAATATTGTGTTATCCTCTGCCACACAGCAACACAACTCAGCTACAGATATACATGTGTGGGGACATATGCATGCCTACTGCATTTTTAAGGGTAAAAAAGTTGATTGATGTTCAAGCCAATGGTGAGTTCAAAAAGAAAACCTTAAAACTCAATCATGACAGAGCATGAACTTCCTCTCTTTGCCTCTATTGAACAGATTTTAAAATATATCTTTGATGGACTGTGTATCTTTTAAAAAGAAAACAATCCAGAAAATAGCACAGGAAAATATATGTTTATTATATGTTGCTGCATAAAAGTTGTTGCAAAATTTAGGATTAAAAAATAGACATTTATTAGCTCACAATTTCTTTGGGTGGAAATTTAAGCACAGATTAACTGTCTTCTTACATGCACTAATCAAGATATGCAGTCTTGTCTTTTTGTCTTTTTAAAATATTTTTTGATGTGGACCATTTGTGAAGTGCGTATTGAATTTGTTACAATATTGTTTCTGTTTTATGTTTTTTTGTTTGTTTGTTTGTTTGTTTTTTATGGTCAGGAGGCATATGGGATTTCAGCTCAGAACCAGGGATTAAATCAGGATCCCCTACATTGGAAGGCAAAATCTTAACCACTACACCACTAGGGAAATTCCAAACTGAACCGGGTTTGGATTTATTTCTAAACCAGCCAGATTTTTAGCACCATTGGGTTTCTCAAGGGATATTGGACTGATGGCCCCAGTTTCCACTGCTCTTAGCTAAAGGCCACCACAAATTTCTTGCCAAGTGGGCCTCTGCAGCATAGCACGTCGTTTCATTAATGCATGAAAGCCAAATAGGCAGTAGAGAGAGAGTGCTAGCAAGTTTAAGTCCCAGCCTTATGAACTTATTTACAGAAATTACATTTCAAAACGATTGTCATAGTTTATTTGTCCGAAAAAAAGTTCCCAACCCAGTCCACACTTATAGGGAGAGGATTCTACAAAAGGTGTGTTTCAGAAGGTGGGAGTGATTGAGAGACAAGTTAGTGTCTACCAGCCACAACTTAAGCGCATTCTATTTAAGGATCTGTCTAAAGGGCTTCCCTGGTGGCTCAGAGGGCAAAGCATCTGCCTGCAATGAGGGAGACCCAGGTTCGATCCCTGGGTTGGGAAGATCCCCTGAAGAAGGAAATGGCAACCCACTCCAGTATTCTTGTCTGGAGAAGCCCATGGACAGAGGAGCCTTGTAGGCTATAGTTCATGGGGTTGCAAAGACTCGGACACGACTGAGTGACTTCACTGCACTTTCACTAAGTAGTGAAAAACACAAAAGAAAGAAAGGAGAGATAAAAAAACAAACAAAAAAAACAACAACAAAAAGCATTTCTTTGAAGGCCAGAAGAAAGAGAAGGGCAGGGGTATAAAAATAAGATAAAAAGAATACAAGCAAAGAAGAAAAATAATTGAAAGGAGAAATGAACAAAATGAATGGAAGGAAGTACACTTAAAGGAAAGCTTGGAAAAAAAGAATCATTTTTTTTTAATCATTAAAATGATTTTTTAAATAATTTTTTTAAAATGAATCTTTTTTTTCATGGAAAAAAATGAAAAATTTTAAGTCTACTATTGAGACTGAAATAGCACACATTGAGAAATATCTTATAAGGTCATGGCATAAAGCCACCAAAATATAAATTAGTCCTCACTCAAAATGTGATAGGTAGTGGAGAGTCTTTTATAAGTGGATAAATATTTCTCTACACAAAAGATAATGGAGGAAAGCAAAGGCATTTTATAACCATCATGTCCATTATTTTAAGAATTTAAAAAATACATTATTTTTCTTGGAAAAAAATCTTTAGTCATGGTGACATGCTTACATGAGTAATAGCTTTTAACACAACCCAAAATAAGTGAAGATTTGCTAGTGGTATATATTTGTGCTTTGTTCCTAATGCAATGTCAGAAATTCATGTATATGAATGGCTACATTGTAGGAACGTTAAACATTCATTTTCTTAATATTTTAACTACACAATTCTTTGCAAATAATTGATGAATTCAGTGAAGCTTCGGAAGAGATATTCTGAGTCTTATTCCTTCATGTGATAAGGTGAAAATCAAAAATGATTTTAGAGTATTATGAGAATTAACAATAAAACTGCTTAGAACTTTGCTGAATGCTTAAGTGATGTTCTTTAAACATCTGTTGAATGAATAAATTACTCATATAAAGTTATATAAATCCCATATCAAACCAAATTAGAGGAAAAAATTTGTGTTTTAAAATCTTAGTACCAAAGTTAATTTTCAGTTTTGAAAAGAATAAAACTTTTATTCTTTTAATTGATTGTTTTTGCTATAAGCTGAAAACTGGAAAAGCTATTAAAAGATTGTCAGGTGCTACATGAATTCACCAATTAATGATTGATGTATGAGGCTGTCTTCTTGGCTCTGAGAACAAAGCAGAGAAGAAGAAGAAAACCTGGTCTCTTTGAGATGACATCGTGTACATGTGTAGGCAGGCATGGGATAAATGAATATACATACTGTACTTGGAATTATCTTTATATGTTTTATCTTTACCTTTAAAATCTGTTTATCAAGTATTATATAACATCAGTAAACAGCTCTATCCATTTTGACAATATAAATATTCTTAATTTGATTTATACTGTAACATTGATTGCTATTATTTCCTGTAGCGTAAATGATATCTTCCTGCATTTTATCCTACACATTGTTTCCCACACTCTGTAGAATCATAATGTTGTACGGGGACTGTTCCAGACAAAACTATACAGGTAGAAATTAAATCAAGAACACAGTTCTCACAATGGCCAGTCACGTAAAACAGAATAAATGGCATTGCAGCAATTTTTTCAATAATTTTCCCTCTTCAATTAATCAGACACTCAATTGGCTTGAAAAAGTATGTATCATCAAAGACAAGCCATCCATCTTGGCTGGCACCTAAAGTAGAAGGGCCATTTTTTACCTCATAGCACTTCTACTATATAAACCTGAGTATAAAATGCAATTCTAGACACACAAGGCTAAGGGAAAGCAGAGTCAGGTTTCATCTCCTGCAATAATGTTAAATGGTCAAGGTGAGGAACAAAAGTAATATCCTTGTTTCGTGAAATATAAAGGAAACGTGAACCAGAATGTCAAGAATGATGAATATTACAGAAATCCTCTCATAGGACGAAGTTTGTCTACACAGCATTTTCAACAAATAAATCACACTTTCTTTTTCTTTTTTTGCTCTTACATTGAGTGGTAAGTCATTGCTTTGCAGTAAGGTTTAACTTCAACATTCGAATTGATGTGACCACATACTCACCTGGATATAGCCATTTGAAAATAAAGATAATTTGAATCAATTCTAACAAAACCTGTTTACATGTATTTTGAATCTGGTGATGCTGAGGCATTTGTGACACAAAACAGTTGGTACTGGATGTTTCGCCTTGCTGTCTCTGTGAGTTTAGAAAGCCCCTTGGTGACTTATTAGACATTAAAGTTAAAAAAAAAATCCAATTTGTTTTAATAACAACTTGGACTCTCCAGAAAAATCTGAAGTTTGAACAAGCTTTACAATGGAAGCAGCCTTATACTGGTCCCAGAGGTCATTTTTAACTCACTCTGTAGATCAGAGGACAAATGAAGCTGATCTACTACTACACGAGAATAATGAAACTGAGGTACAGACAGCGGTGAACGTGAAAAGCAGAGTCTGATTCTGCCTCTGATGCTTTCCTCCAGCTTTCAGACACTTAGACACACATTCCTGCCACTGGATGCCATGACACATCCCTATAATCTTATAATAGTATTTTCCTTCTATTATATCTGGTAGTTTTGATGCATTTTACCAACAGCCCAAAGGATGCTAAATAATATGAGATTTTATTAATATTCTACTAGGTGTTCTGATATTTTTAACTCAGAGGCTTACATTTGATAGTATAGATGGGAATTTATATTCTAAAATATAAACTTGAATAATATAAATGAACCTGAAAGAATTTACAACATAAATGATATTTTATATAAAGTACACAATACTGTATAAATATAAAATAAATTACTTATAAATCAATTTGAGTTTGAGGGTTGTATGATATTGCTTATATGTGGGATCTGAAAAAATGATGCAAATGAATTTATTCACAAAGAAGAAAGAGACTCTCAGGCATAAAGAACAAACTATGCTTACCAAAAAGGAATGGAGGGGTGGATGAAGGGATAAATTAGAAGGTTAGGATTAGCATATACATGCTACTGCTTATCGGAGAAGGCAATGGCACCCCACTCCCGTACTCTTGCCTGGAAAATCCCATGGGGGGAGGAGCCTGGTGGGCTGCAGTCCATGGGGTCACAAAGAGTCGGACAGGACTGAGCGATTTCACTTTCACTTTTCACTTTCATGCATTGGAGAAGGAAATGGCAACCCACTCCAGTGTTCTTGCCTGGAGAATCCCAGGGATGGCGGAGCCTGGTGGGCTGCCCTCTATGGGGTCGCACAGAGTCAGACATGACTGAAGCGACTTAGCAGCAGTAGCAGCAGTTACTGCTTATAAAACAAATAGGTAAAAATGACCTACTGTATAGCACAGGGAATCATATTCAGTATTTTGTAATAGCCTATAAGGGAAAAGAATCTGAATATACATATATGTATGTGTGTGTGTGTGTGTGTGTGTGTATACACACACACATTCAGTTATACATATACATATATACATATACATGATACATACATACCTTTAGTTTTATATATATATATATATTTTCACTCTGCTGTAAACCTGAAATTAATATAATATTGTAAATCAACTATACTTCAATAAAATAATAAAAAAGAGATACTTTACAATGTATATTCTAAGAAAGACTGTTAGTAAGATCATAATTAATGGATTTCTAGAGAACAATGTTCAGTTTCTTTTCTAGGATACAGCTGTTCTCTATGTGCAGGCTCTATAGTATAACACATGCTTGAATGTTGAGTTTGAATGTTTAGTTGACTGGGTAAAATACTCAGTATTCAACCAAATGAATTCTTGATAGTGCACAGAGAGTTATGTGTACATTTTACTTAATTATGACTCTCTGGGTAATTTCATATTTGTGTGCAATAAGACAATCTCCTTGAATTCCATAATCAAAATATTTGATTGCTGGATGCAAGCCAGATCCATGCTCTGGCTCATTGACAAAACACACAAACAAGTCTCCTTATATCTCCTATTACTTGTCTTGATTTGATGGTGGGAAGGATAGGAAAAATCTGTAGTTAATAGGGAACTGAAAAATTATGTGTGGCAAGTTTTAAAATTATGTACAAATATAAATATATAGTTATTAACCAGAGAAGGAGATGGCATCCCACGCCTGTATTCTTGCCTGGAGACTCCCAGGGACAGGGGAGCCTGGTGGGCTGCCGTCTATGGGGTCGCACAGAGTCGAACATGACCGAAGCGACTTAGCAGCAGCAGCAGCAGCAGCAGCTATTAACACTGAATGTATTGTCTGTAACTGTAGTTCACCAGATGCATCTTCAAAGCAATATCACAGTATCTCATTTGATGAAAATCAAAGCTTAATATTTATATCTATATCCGTATTCTTTGCAACCCCATGGACCGTAGCCCACTGGGCTTCTCTGTCCATGGGATTCTCCAGGCACAGATACTGGAGTGAATTTGCATGCCCTCCTCCAGGGGATCTTCTCAACCCAGAGATCAAAGCCGGGTATCCTGCATTGCAGGCGGAATCTTCACCATCTGAGCCACCATGGAAGCCCTTAATATCGATGTCTGTATCTGTATCTCTTTTCTAGTCTATTTAGATTATGACAATTAGAAATGACAGATCTGATTGTTTGGGAAAAGAGACATAAGATAATGACAGAAAGGAGTGAGCTTCCATTTTGTGCACAGTTTGTGCTTTTGAGCAAGGTGCTATGATATACAGGAGAAGAGTTGTTAGAGGAAAGCCTTGCTGCTTAATGTCATTTTTCAGTTTAAAATTGGCATGGCTTAAACTAAAGATCTAATATAACCCTGAATATTAGTAACACCCCTGTTGTGTTTGCAAGTAGTTTGAAAGCTATTACACATCCATTTATAGTACTAACAGAATCACGATTGCAAAAAGCTGATTACTCTATTTGCCTTGCTCTTAAAAAAAAAAAAAAAAAATTCCAACATTAGTCAAGAAAAGTCCTCCCAAACTCCATTCCAGTAAACATTCCCAATACTAAATTGTAGTCTGGTTTCCAGAAAGTAAACGGTGGACTGAGATGTCAGTGACTCCCTTTTTTTCAACTGGTGGGAAAGGTGACAGAATTTTAAAAGTGGGAGGGAGGAGGGAAGAGGGTTCAGGATGGGGAGCGTATGTATACCTGTGGCGGATTCCTTTTGATGTTTGGCAAAACTAACACAGTGTTTCAGGTTTAAAAATAAAATAAAATTAAAAAAAAAGTGTATCCAAATGTTCTCCTTGAAACCAGATAAGAATTGAAAATCAGATGGATAGGAGGGGATTTTTCTGAAGGTATAAAGAATAATTTCATGCTTTCTAAGGACAGGTCGGACACTGACTGTCTATGGAAAAGAAACTGGTTACACTAAGGACTCCGGGAGACTTTCCTGATCTTGCTGACCCTGAGCACCTGGTTAGGAGATAGGATGGTGTACTCAATAGTTGACATTCCTGGGGGTTAGAAGGTGGCTGCCATTTTAACCTGGAATAAATGGACCCAGTATGTAAATGTTATGTCTATCCTTAATAAATTTTGAATTTAAAATGTCTTTAAATGAAAATATATGATAATCACAGCTCAAACCTGAAAGATGGTCTGCAGAGTCAGAGAAAAGAAATAGCACTTAATATGGAACAAGGGCAGAAAGGAATGGAAAGAACAGAGAAATGCTAAGAGAATTTGTATCACAAAGCAGATGTAATAACAGGGGGTGGAGGAAAGAGTTCCAGAAAGGAAAAAAAGATTAAAGAAAATGAAAACCAAATAAGGGATGCATTTTCTCTGAGCCTGGAGATTAAAAGTGCTTATCAAGTCCCAGACAGGATTAATAAAAAAAATCACATACAAAATTCATAATATTCTGATACAAATCCTCAATTCAGAAAAAAATGAGAAAATCTTATAGCTTTCAAAATAGAAGGAAAACTTCCCTTAAAAGGAAGAGAAAATCTGCCAACCATGGGACTTCTCATCTTCACAGTAGAAAGTGAAGAGCATGGGAATAAAATCCATGGGTGATATAGAAAAAGTATCTTTTGTTCAGGAATGCTAAACACTTTCAGTTGTTACAATTATATTTTTTAAATGAAAGTAAGATAATATCAAACATGTGGAAAGTCAGAACTCTTTGCCTCCTGTGTGTCTTTGGATAATACTAGAGAAAGTACTAATAGCTATAGAATCAGAGCACAGATTTTAAAAAGTGGCAAATAAAAAAAATGTAGCAAATGAATGTTGTAATATACTTATGAACATACATTTTAGTCAATAGTGATATAAATTTTATTTAAAGTTATTGAGCTGTAGGAGTTATACTCTTAGTAACTGTGTAATAGTCCAAAATTAAAAACAGATCAGAGAATAACTTGATTGGTTATTGATAGATGATAGAGCTACAGATAGATAGATAGATAGCCAATCCCAGCAAAATGCAGAAGTAGGGCAAGGAGTAGAAGATACACATTTTTCATGAAGGTGGTAGTTGAGAAGAGAGAGTTAGACAAGTAAATTGTCTACAGAGGAGGTAGCCACAGGCACAAGTTACTCTGTACCAAGAGATCAAGAAGGCCTTAGGATTCTCCTGAGCTTGACTAAATGTTAGACAGGCTTCTTCTTGTCTTTAGGCCCCTGACGTCCCTTTTCTTAGAGCATTTACTTTGGAAAACATACACTTGTAAATTATTTCTCTATCCCTTTCAGATATATATCTTTTCTCAGCCTGTTGAAGCCAGTTTTACAACTCAGAAATTTCTTTTTTTTTAATCTAAGACTTGTGAGCCATTCCTTTGCAATATAATTAAGAATGATAGCAGCCTGAATTCCCAGTGTCTGAGGAAAGGTAGGAGGCTAAGTTCATTAAGCGCCAATTAGTAAACACAGATGACATAATTACATTGACCAACCTCCAGATTCCCTGGACTAGAAGATGGCTACTCACTCCAGTATGCTTTTGTTTTAAATTAATTCATTTATTTTAATTGGAGGATAATTAGTTTACAATATTGTGATGGTTTTTGCCATACATCGACATGAATCAGCCATAAGTGCACAGATTTCTTCCATCCTGAAGCCCATTACCACCTCCCTCCCTACCCCATCCCTCTGGGTTTTCCAAGAACACCAGCTTTGAGTGCCCCTTGGCTGGGAAATCCCATGGACAGAGGAGACTGGTGGGCTACAATTTATGGGGTCAAAAAGAATGGGATACAACTGAGCACACATGCGCACACACACACACATGTTATATGCAATCTACTAAAGTTATACAAGAATACCTATGTATATCTCTACAGATATGTATGGGATAGATGCCAGCAAACTAACACTGGATTTCTTTCTTTTTTTTTAATTGGAGTACAATTGCTTTACGATGTTATGTTAGTTTCTGCTGTAAAACAAAGGAATCCGCTATATGTACACATACATCCTCTCCCTCTTGAACCTTCCTCCCACCCCCTATCCCATCCCTCTAGGCCATTACAGAGACTGAGTTGAGCTCCTTGTGCTATACAGCAGTTTCCCACCAGCTATTTCACACACTGTAGTGTATATATGTCAATTCTATTCTCGCGATTTGGCTCACCCTCCCCGTCCTTCCCTGTGTCCACATGTCTGTTTTCTACATCTGTGTCTTTATTCCTGCCCTGAAAACAGGTTTATCTTTACCCTCTTTCTGGACTCCACACATATACATTAACACACAATATTTACTTTTATTTTTCTGACTTTTTTTACTCTGTATAACTGACTCTAGGTCTATCCACATCGCTACAATTGATCCAATTTCATTCCTTTCTCTGACTAATATTCCATTGTAAATATGTACCACATCTTTTTCTATTCATCTGCTGATGGACAAATTTAGGTTGATTCCATGTCCTGGCTACTTTAAATTGTGCTTCAAAGAATGTTGCAGTACAAGTAACACTGGTTTTCTAAGGCATTGAGAAGGATGGGAAATAATAGAAGGGCTAAGCAATAATTTCATCTTTGAAATAAGGTGAAATAAGTAGTAACTTGTATAACTTCTATAGTTACAACAAAATCATACTTTATTTTAAAACATAATAAAAATTTAATAGAAATCCAATTTTTTCAGTAAAATATTAAAGCATTTACTGAAAACTAAGTATGATACCTACAGGAGGAAAACAGTGCATGCAAAAGGAAAAAATACAGGTACATCTTTATAAAATATATTAATATTTGAAAAACTGAATTTTGTATAATAACACAGACTACTGTCAAATGAATTGTTCATTGTATCAGCAGCTAAATATCAAACTAATAGCTTATAAGACTACAGAATTAATTTGCTCATTTGTGTTAGAGGATCTATCTTACAAGAAACCTAGAACTAGAATCCCATTTCAAAATATACCCTTGGAACTTGACCTATTAGTTACATGCTTAATTTATGTATCCATTAAATTAAACAAGAAGCAAGGGTATCACAAAATGGTCATTTTGTATTAACTTTTCTAAATACTCATGAAACATTTATTAGGAACCAGGATCAAGTGAATATGATTTGAGTTTTGATCACAAGTATTAAAGTAAAAACTTTTTAGATGCAATGGTTTTTAATTTGTGATAGATACTTAACTAAACTAGAAACTTTATTTTGTAGTTACTACACCTCCTATAATTAATGAAGCTCCAAAATAGGAAAATAATATTAAAACTAAGAATGAAATATCAATATTTCTTAAAAAAAACTATTGAATAGATATTAGTCTGTCCTAATTAATTTGGTTTCTATAGCTTCAAATGAATGTGCTATTTATTTATTTTGAAGAAACAGTTTTTATTAATAAAAGAAATTAAATTGTGCTAATCTAAAGAGTGAAACTGGTCTGTGTTTAAGAGCTTCCAAATGATTTCAGTAAACCTTTCTCAGTAAGCGCTTCTAAGCAATAAAGTTTTGCCATCTTGTTCAATAAACAATTAAATATTGAAGACAAGGCAGCCTAGCTTCACTCCTACATACTGTACCATTAAAGCATGAACACAGAGCTTTATCAAAGTGTGTAAGACAGCAGTATTCCTTTTTGAAAAGAAAAACTGCATCACATATATTTACATTTTAATTGCAAAGTGAGAGGTATATGTGCATCTGTGTAGGTTCGTGTGTTTCTAATTGAGTTAAATGATAGCATGTATTTAAATTGAAGCTTCTAAAACTTATGTATTTATGTTGCTGTCTGCTTAGAGCACAATCACAATTCAGTACTTTGTATGCATTCCTTCCGTACTTAGATTTTATCTAAGCTAATCAATAACATATAAGGTGAAAAGTGTTCCCTTACTGCCTTGCAGCTGCTTCTAAACCTGATTTATGATGCTCATATTGTATTTGCATTCATTATTTGCCTTCAATTATTAAATACATTAAATAGGATAAAATTTTTTTCAAACATCATTTGAGATTTATGGATTAAAACTAAATATGGAAAACAAGCTTAAAGTGGAGAGAACAGACTGCTGATTTTAAGTTAAATCACTTCATCTCTGTGTAATTCCTGTATCTTATATTCAAGATTTGAAATAAATCTTTTATGAAAACCTAGATGGGAGATGTTGGTTTTGAACAATGAGATTATTCCCTGGTTGTTGACTATAAATAAGATACTAGTAATTTGCTGTTGAATGTCTAGTGGCCAGACTTCCCTTATATGTGGTTACTTAGCTTTATATATCTCTTTGTAAAAATAATGACATAAGTTAATTAAATATTGATTAATTTGCACTATATAGTACTATTTAATATAAAACAAAAATTAGCATCTTTACTCCAAGAATAAGTTTTAGTTATTAGAAAATATCAACAAACAAATAATCTGGAATTTCTTTATAGAACTCTAACCTTTTCAACATGTGTGCTATGCTGTGCTAAATCACTTCAGTCATGTCCAGCTATTTGTGACTCTATGGCCTGTAGCCTACCAGGCTCCTCTGTCCAGGCAAGAAGACTTGGAGTGGTTGCCATGCCCTCCTCTTTCAACATGGCATACCTATATTCATAGGAAGACACTTCAATTTACAGAGAGCTGGACCAGAGTTTTATGGAAGAAATACACCATTCCTTACAGAACCAGACATGGAAGCAACAGCTAGAAAAAGACATGGAACAACAGGCTGGTTCAAAATTGGGAAAAGGGTACGTCAAGGCTGCATATTGTCTCCCCGCTTCTTTAACTTATATACAGAGTACATCATGAGAAATGCCAGACTGGACGAAGCTCAAGCTGGAATTAGCATTGCAGGGAGAAATATCAATAACCTCAGATATGCAGATGACACCAGAAAGCAAAGAAAAACTAAAGAAACACTTTGTGAAGATTAAAGAAGATAGTTAAAAGCTGGCTTAAAACTCAATATTCTAAAAACAAAGATCATGGCATCAGGTCCCATCACTTCATGGCAAATAGACGGGGTAACAATGGAAACAGTGAGAGACTTTATTTTCTTGGGCTCCAAAATCACTGCAGATGGCGACTTCAGCCATGAAATTAAAAGATGCTTGCTCCTTGGAAGAAAAGCTATGACCAACCAAGACAGCATATTAAAAAGCAGAGACATTACTTTGCCAACAAAAGTCCATCTAGTCAAAGCTATGATTTTTCCAGTGGTCATGTATGGATGTGAGAATTAGACCATAAAGAAAGCTGAGCACTGAGGAACTGGTGCTTTTGAACTGTGGTGTTGGACAAGACTTTTGAGAGTCCCTTGGAGTGCAAGGAGATTCAACCAGTTCATCGAAAGGAATTCAGTCCTGAATACTCATTGAAAGGATTGATACTGAAGCTGAAACTCCAGTACTTTGGCCACCTGATGCGAAGAACTGACTCATTGGAAAAGACCCTGATTCTGGGAAAGATTGAAGGTTGGAGGAGAAGGGGACAACAAAGGATGAGATGGTTGGATGGCATCACCGACTCGATGGACATGAGTTTGAGTAAGCTCCGGGAGTTGGTGATGGACAGGGAAGCCTGACATGCTGCAGTTCACTGGGTGGCAAAGAGTGGGACACAACTGAGTGACTGAACTGACTGAACTGAATAACCTACCAAAAACTCCACCAACAATTTCATCTTGGAATTTATCCCCAAACCTCATGCAAAACAGAATGCAATTTATTAAAAAAAATATCCAATGGGATGCATGTTATATTTTTTGTGAAGCCAAAAGTGAAACATTTTTAAAGTATTTAATCACATAGTAATAATACGTTAATAAATAAAAAGAGATACAAAATCTACATTAGTAGCAATTTTGGTGTAATACATATCCAGTATGTTCAGTTAGCTTAAGTGGCTAAAAGAAAAAATCTTTCTGTATTGTTTTAATAAAAATGGCTTTGATGATGTAAAATTAATGTACATTTGATCTTTCTTTTTTTAGACATAGAAATATCTTAATTATAATAGAAATCTTGATTATGGACTAATTGTAGTTAATTATACTCATAAGAACAGGGCACATTCTTATCATTTAACATGGAACAATTCTTTTCTTCATTTGTTCATTTATTAATATATCTCATTTTCTATGTCTTTCTTTAATCACTGATAAAATTGCATGAACTTAATACTATATTTTGTTTGTATATATTTTTCAAAATATATATTCTGATTTTTATCCATATTTTAATTGACATATGTAAAGGCTATATATCTATATGTCTATATGAATACATATATGTGCATGTATACATACATGCATGTATATATAATGATCTTTTTCAGTAAGCATTATAGTTTACATATATATGTACACATGTATATATAAACATATGTCATATATATTTGCATGTATAATGTACTTTTATGTTTTTAATAATTAATTTTTAAAGTTCTACCCATGTATATGTCCCTAGGGACATATCTAGGTGGTGCTAGTGGTAAAGAATCTGCCTACCAATGCAGGATATATGCGAGAAGCAGGTTCAATCCTTGGGTCTGGAAGATCCCCTTGAGTAGGAAATGGCAACCCACTCCAGTATTTTTGCCAGGAAAATTCCATGGACAGAGGAGCCTGGTAGGCTATTGTTTATGGGGCCACAAATAATCAGACACGACTGAGCACACGTGTGCGTGTGTGGCTGTGCGTGCACACACACACGCAGATACACATTTAAAATGCTGCTTCATATTGTCATATAATACTCAATGAAGTGTAGTACTACATTTTATATATTTACTCTTCTTCCAGGGATATATTCTGTAGATGGAAGATATGAATTAAATTTGAAATTATTTTTTAACCTCCAAATATTTACTTAATTCTACTGAGTACATCTAGTTTATAAATATGGATGTACAACTAGTATCCTCTTAAGAATAAAGATGTAAGTGTTCACTGTTCTCATCCAAGCACTAGTCGATTATACTGGTGATGGCACAGGTATCTGATTGTCTCTTAACTACTGGAGTGAATGACGGAAGGAGCAGGAATGCGGTGAGATGGAATGAACCAGAAAACAGCGTATTCACATATTGGTAAAGTTTCAGATAGTCTAAGATTCCATTTGTGTTTTGCTAGTAAATAATTCAGTGTGTAGTCTTTCGTGTGTCTACAAAGAAGTATTTGATTCACACTCCCTATGAGCGTTATATAATTTATGGTTTATTGTTTGGATAAAAGTAATAATATTTTATTCTTTTGTTTATGAATTCAGCGACCAAATGTTTGATGACCGAATATGATTAAGTCATCATTTCTGGAGGTAGGGATATGGCAGTGAATTTTTTTAAAAATGAAAAAACATACCAAAAAAAAATTTAAGTAGGCTGGTCAGGAAAAGACTCATTTAGAATATGAGATTTAAACAGACTTGGAAATAAAGGAGCAAATCATACTTAAATGTAGGAGTAGAGCATTCTAGGAAACAAAGAGTAAATGCAAACCCTAGAAGCGGGAGAATGACTGAGGTGTTTGCAGTGAACTAAGAAAGCCAACGTAGTTGGAGCAAATTGGTAGGAGAGGGGGTGAAAAGTTTTGCTTCAGACCATGTAGGCGCTGGGTGAACATTGACTTTATCAGAATAAGATAGGGAGCCAGTGAATGATTTGTTGCAAAGAAGATATAAAGTCAGAGATCTTTAGAGTACTCAGGCTACCTAGGAACAAATTCATAAAAATATGAAATGCTGCTGCTAATGAAGCAATTAATATTATTTATATAATCATCATAAAAGAAGCAGCTTAGGATAATACAGTATGATACAAAGAACTTCCTTAAAGGAAGTTAAGGAATTGTCATGTTTGACACTAATTAGTTCTGTGAACCTGAAAAAGTCATTAAGACTCTTTGACCTCAGATTTCTATTGGCTGAGAGAGATTGCCAGGTATACTTTCTAATGTTTCTTCCAGGTATAAGTTTTATGATTCTGAATTCCCTATGCCTTATTTGAATTGTTGGGCAGATAAACCTATAATTGTATTTTACTTGCTTTGTCAAACTAGTTTTGTTGTTTAGTAAAAAGGCATTGTTTCTCTCCTTTTTAAAATTCTTAACACTAGATTAGGAAACAATTTCAGTTTGGTAATAGAGTTTAGTTAGGAGATGGCATAGTAATCATTTTATACAGTCATTTTTTTCTACTCATTTGCAAATTCATAATTTTTTCAGAAAATTAAATCCCAAGCAAATTAGCTAAAACTTACAGCTTAATTTTATTGAAGTGCATAGGTACTGAGCATGATAATAGCTTGAAAGTTTATAATCTCACATTTCAAAATCCATATGTGCATTAATATAGATCAACATCTATATATATATATATATATTTAAGCTAAGGTAGACTGAATTCATTCTTTTATAATATAGAATAGTAATAGAAGTGAATAAAAGCCAAAGGGAAACACACTTGGATGAAAATGAAATTGTCTCACACAAAAATAGCACTGTCTGAAATGTACATCTATTTACATTAAAGATGTGGACAGCCAGAAGCCACAAAGTAAAAGTGTGGGTGCCACTGGGTCTGTGGTGTGCACTTTGGCTGTGTAAAAGCGACAGCTATGGCAACAACATTTATTAAGAACCCACAATATGTATGCAATGGTTCCTCTCTTCTGTGCAAAACTTACTGTTGGCGCCACTGAATTTTTTAAATGACTGTCTAATATTAGTAAAGGAAAGTAAATGTTTCTTCCATATGTAGTTCCAAATTAAATTTCGCCTTAAATCTATATCTTCCAAAGGTCAAAATCCTGAACTACTCTGAGAATTCCCTTCCAGGTTATTACAGCTGTCGCTTTTGGAGGACGGATTGCAGCCTGCTTTACTCTAGCTTTCGATTGAAAAGCGTGAATCACAACAATTTGGTAGTGATTCATATATTTTTAACTTTCTGCAATAAAGCTCAGTTCTCAGTTTACCATATTTTATCATAATGCTGTGAAAGGTTATGAAACATTTCTCACAACCAGGAATGTGGTCATTACGAATCTGATTCTGTCTTTCACATGTGGAATGCTGTTTCCATACAGAACCCTTAACAGTCATCTACAAAACTCACTTGTCACTTACAAAGTTTTAGTGTTGTCCTGATGTATAGACCTGAAATAGAAAACTAATAGCATTCTTGACTTTTAGCAATTTTCTCTCAAATGTTGTTTTCCAAGATACATAGTTTGAGATTTATATATATATATATATATATATATTTTAATTATATATATTTATATATATATATATAATTAAAGACTCTTTGTGTAATACCTTTTATATTATAAAAATTAACAAAACTGATTAATATTTTGCATAGGATTAATATTTTGGCATCACTTAAAATGAGATGAGAACTTATATTCCATCAAATGAGAACTTAAATTAATTTCATTCATTCATTCACAATTGTTGCTGCTGTTTAATCATGTCTGACTCTTTTTTGACCTTGTAGATTGTAGCCTACCAGGCTCCTCTGTACATCTGGCCATGGGATTTCCAAGGCAAGAATACTGGAGTGAGTTGACATTTCCTTCTTCAGGGGATCTTCCTGACCCAGGGATAGAACCCGTATCTCTTGCATCTCCTGCGTTGGCAGGCAAATTCTTTATCACTGTGCCACCTGGGAAGCCCTTAATTCACAATATCAGGTAGAAATTTTTAAAGAAACTTTGTTTAGATTTCATAAATTTTGCCTTTTATTCCTGAGACTGGTTTCAGTAATATATTTTTATTGAACAAGATTTTCTATCGAGGATTATTTAAATGCTATACAAGCTTAACGAAAAACTGTAAGGCTATTACTATAGAATATAGCTGGTATTGTGACATGTAAAATTATTATCTTTGTCCTCAAGAGACTTTTTATGAAGGAAAAAAATATCATTCATTCACTCATTCCATAAAACAGTTTTCAAGGGCATCCCATGCATCCAAAACTGATACAATGACATGCCCAGAACTGACTTAGTTATTTTTGATGACAAGGATGATAAGAAGCATTTACTGTCATTAAATATGCAGTATTTGATTCATATTTGATGCACAAACCAAAATGACTAAAGTACCAGGTGAAGAAAGTGTCAATAAGACCTGATGGAAAAAAACCGCTTTCTATAGTCAACTAAAGTTTAACTAGTGACAAAATATGCTACAAAACTACAATAGAAAATAAAGATGTGACTAACACTTCTCATTTTATAATCATGGAATTTATTCCCTACTTAAACACATTTCACTCACTTTTGCAAGTGTGTATGTTAAAATAATGTAATTTGAGTAATTCTTAAAATATAAAAATATCTTGTCAGATTTGCACATAAAGATTGCCATTAAATTTGTAAAAAAGGGAATTCAATAGAGACTCACACAAAAAAGGAAAAAAAAAAAAAACCAAGAGTACAAAGAATGCCAGAAAAAAAAAAAGGGTACCCCCAGGGACTTCCCTGGTGGTTCAGTGGTTAATTATTTGCTTCAAATGATGTGTGTGTGTGTGTGTGTGTGTGTGTGTATGTTAGTCACTCAGTCATGTCTGATTCTTTGCAACCCTATGGACTATAGCCTGCCAGGCTCCTTTGTCCATGGGGATTCTCTAGGCAAGAATACTGGAGTGGGTTACCATTCCGTTCTTCAGGGGATCTTCCCGACCCAGGGACCAAACCCCGGTCTCTCTGATTGCAGATGGATTCTTTACTGTCTGATCCACCAGAGAATGATGGGAAGATCCCACATGCCATAGTGCAGCTAAGCCCTGTGCCACAACTACTGAGCCCCCTGCTCTAGAGCCTGTGAGTCGCAACTATTGACACCATAGGCCACAACTCCTGAAGCCTGACTTTTCTAGGACCCATGGTTTATAATGTGAGAAGCCATCACAATGAGAACCCCCCGTAGGGCAGTGAAAAATGCACTCCACTGGCTGCAACTAGATAAAGTCCACGTGCAGCAACAGAGACCCAGCACAACCATAAATAAATAAATTAACACATAAATGCAACTTGAAGAAAAGAAATGCACAAAGTGCTCTACAGAATGTATAAATGGAGGGGGATACACACACAAAGAAATGGGCAAATTAGTCCATGTTTCAAGAAGTTAGAAATAAAGAAATATTTAAACCAAATATTGCAAAAATTGAATACACATGTATATAACTTGGCAGCCAAGTATATGTAGGGTGTGAGAAAGAAGGCGATATCAAACAATACTCTAGGGGATTATCTCAAGACAAATTTTTCTGAGAAGGAAGTGTTTATTGAATTCTTGGTTGCTGAATTTAAGCTGGTTTCAGGGATTCCAGATGGAGATGTCAAGGAAACAGTCAGAACACAACTCTCATTTCCAGAGGGTCTAAAATGCAGTGTGGAATTATTATGCAAATAATAATTGGAAGTTCAAGTAATTGGAATATATGAAATCCTTAAAGGAGGGTAGTTTACAAAATAGTCAAAATATTGTCACAAGTCAGATTTCTCAAAAACATGTTTACCCAGAGAAAAAGACCAGGTGGCTTTTTTTTCTACAAAATGACAAATCTATGATTATTTCATTATAAAATGTCAATTTACTGAAAATATCTATTACCTAAGTTTACTGCTTATATGTAAATCAAGTAACAACTTTTATTCACATTAGTTTGACAACATCATGAATCTGCCACCATAGGACACTTAGAGTATTTACAATGTCAAGGCAATGTTTATTTTAAAATTTAGAAAATTTATAACACATATACTGTCCAAAAATGAAGCATATTTCTACCTGGGAAGTGACAAACATAGAATTGATGGAAGAAGTGTGAATAAATATAAAATTTTTATTACTAATATCATAATTTCTACATTGTAAAGTTAGAAGTAATGGAAAACAAAAGCCAGTATAGAATCAGGAATGCAATGAGGTTTATTATCCCCGGTATCTTCATTATTCAAATACTCCTAGAATCACAAAAATTTTGAAGGGATTTGTCCCATAAAAATCAGCTCATTAGTGTTCATCTAATAGACTTAAAACCTTTTGGACCTAGACAATACTTTAAAAAACAATATTTCAACTGCATTTAACCATATTTTCAGAGAACACTGAATTTGAAGTCCACATTCTCATCAAAACCTCACAGTAAATTATAACACTGCTGAGATCCAGAATCCCACATTGTAGATCAGGGATCATATTACCACTCATGGTGATGAAACAATATTCATGAAGTTATATATTTTAAGACGGTTTTACTTTGTAAATGATAAATACTATATAAAATTAATGATAAGATATATTTTACAACTATCCCTAAGAAATTCAAGGCACTACTTCCTTCTAGGATTAACGGTTTGGTTCACTGAGTAGAATCATTTAATAAAAGTTTGGTGACAGATCACATGTTACCCAGCATATTGAAAAGCTAAATTATTTAGCAATCAAAAAGTACTTTTAGTAAGGTGGCCAATGATTTAAGAGGCAAACCAGGATATTTGGCAAGTTAAAGAAATGCTGTAAAGGATTGTAGGAAACCACAGGCAGGAACCAGGCCTCAGTTCAGTTCAGTTCAGTCACTCAGTCATGTCCAACTCTTTGTGACCATATGGACTTAAGCGGGCCAGGCCTCCCTGTCCATCACCAACTCCCAGAGCCTACTCAACCTCATGTCCAATGAGTCAGTGATGCCATCCAACAATCTCATCCTCCATCTTCCCCTTCTCCTCCTGTCTTCAATCTTTCCCAGTATCAGGGTCTTTTCAAATGAGTTAGTTCTTCCAATCAAGTGGTCAAAGCATTGGAGTTTCAGTCTTCTTCAACACCACAGTTCAAAAGCATCAATTCTTCAGCGCTCAGCTTTCTTTATATTCCAACTCTCACATCCATACATGGCCACTGGAAAAACCATAGCATCGACTCATCGACTAGACAGACCTTTGTTGACAAAGTAATGTCTCTGCTTTTTAATAAGTTGTCTAGGTTGGTCATAACTTTTCTTCCAAGGAGCAAACGTCTTTTAATTTCATGGCTGAAGTCACCATGTGCAGTGATTTTGGAGCCCAAAAAAATAAAGTCTGTCACTGCTTCCACTGTTTCCCCATCTATTTCCCAGAAAGTGATGGGACCAGATGCCATGTTCTTAGTTTTCTGAATGTTGAGTTTTAAGCCAACTTTTTCACTCTCCTATTTCACTTTCATCAAGAGGCTCTTTAGTTCTTCTTCACTTTCTGTCATAAGGGTGTTGTCATCTGCATATATGAGGTTATTGATATTTCTCCCAGAAATTTTGATTCCAGCTTGTGCTTCATCCAGTCTGGCAGTTCTCATGATGTACTCTGCATATAAGTTAAATAAGCATGGTGACAATATGCAGACCTGACGTACTCCTTTCCCAATTTGGAACCATTCTGTTGTTCCATGTCCAGTTCTAACTGTTTCTTCTTGACCTGCATATACATTTCTCAGGAGGAAGGTCAGGTCTTCTGGTATTCCCATCTCTTGAAGAATTTTCCACAGTTTGTTGTGATCCACACAGTCAAAGGCTTTGGTGTAGTCAATAAACTACTCTAGATAAACTAGGATATAGTTTTCCTAAATACAGGACACCTTCAATTAAATATCTTTCTCTCTTTTACTAACTATAAGAGAACACAGCATTCTTTACATTATTTCCCCCAAATATTTAACAACCAGTGTTCTTTATGGGAGCAGACTGTTCATATCTCCTTCTTAAGAGAGAAAGGAAGTGTGTGTGTGTGTGTGTGTGTGTGCGCGCGCGTGCGTATGCATGTGCCTGCACACATGTGCAAGAAGGCATGTATGTATGTGAGTGTACATCATCACTTTCATTTCATTATTAGTCGTAGATGCCTCTTTTGTGATGCATTCTTAAGTCTACCTCCAAAGTCATATGTGTATACATTATTTACTTGGCACAAATCCAGCCTATTAACTAATGAAATGTGAAATCAGAAAAGCATTAAAAGGCTAAATTGAAAGCAAAGAAGCCTGATGATTGCATTCAGCATTCAAATATATGTATGTAGGAGATATGAAGGTGAAGAAATAAACTTTCTTGTATCTCTTCCTGTGTTTATAGATGATATGATGTGAATAATCGCTAACTGTTTCCACTTAAATGCACGAGTTACCCTTGGGCATCAATTATAACCAAACTGAGGACATAAGCAACAGCTAAAAGCTGACAAATGCATGTGTAGAAAGCCCCTTAAAACATAATCACTTTCCCATCAAGGAATAAGCCAGGATATCATAACCAGGCAATTGGGACACCTTGTCAGTTATGTATAAATTGGGCAATAAAGAAAATAGCTTGACATAAGAAATGCCACGTTCTAAGAAAGCTGTTGAGGGAACGGAAGTTTGACTTCAATTTGGACTTGCATGCTCTGTCTCCAACATCACTAAAAGGTGCAGGTCCTAGGGCAGAATGATTTATAAATATTAAAAGCCAAATAATAAAAAGACTGCGAAAATCTGCTTCCATGACAAACCAAATAGATTTTCTTAGTTTAAACTTATAATCTTGGGAAAAATAGGCTCTGAAATTCATATACAACATGTGAAATACAGGAAAGACATTTTGAATTTGTTAAAAAAAATCCCCCACATGCAAATTTCTCCTCCTTTAACTCCTGAGCTAGAGCATGGAATATCGCCCTATACACAAAAAGTTTTCACCTAGTTTATCCACTGTTCCCTCCAACACAATATATTCAAACGGAATGTATTATTGGTCACCATGTATTCTGTGTGTGTGTGTGTGTGTGTTAAGTCACTTCAGTTGTGTCCAACTCTTTGTGACCCTATGGACTATAGCTCACCAGACTCCTCTGGCCATGGGATTCTCCAGGCAAGAATACTGGAATGAGTTGCCATTTCCTTCTCTAGGGGATATTCCCAAACCAGGGATCAAACCCACATCTCTTATGTCTCCTGCATTGGCAGGCAAGTTCTTTACCAAAAGTGCCACCTGGGAAGCCCATGTCCCCTTTAGTGTTTCTAATTTTGATAAGGAAGCTTCAGTTCAGATAATTGGGCAAAATCTCAGGTTGGGTTCTCTGAAAGCAGATATCGAAATGGTGTTTGTGATGTGAGCTTTTTTTTTTTTTTTTTAAGGATAGTCTTCAGACAAAGGAAAGGGACATTGCTATACTGGGCCAAGGGAGAAGCATGACATGCCTTGCTGGTAAATGAAGACTCAGGCAAAGCTTTGGATCTAGAACACCATCAAATGGTTTTTAACCAGCTTCAAATGGCTGGAACTTTCTATCATCTCTTTGATTGTTCACTGGATTCATGCTGCCCTTGGAAGGGCATGATCTCAGGTCAAGTGTCTTCTGTGCCGTTAGGGTGGCTGGGACAAGCTCCCAGCTGCAGGCACTCTACTGGCCCCAGCTGGACACCAGACCCTTCTTTGAAGGCAATCTGGGACCACATCATCCTGTCTACTGCATTCACACCCAATTCTCATATCCAATCATGCATTCAATAAGTCTAAAAGATGTTGAAGTTTTAACTTTGCTCTGCTACATCTTTTATAGCTTTGCTGCTAATGTTTTAATCTCATCTGTCTTTTTCTTTGTTTTTGAGGTTGTTGTTGTTCAGTTGCCCAGTCATGTTGGACTCTTTATGATCCCATGGACTGCAGCATGACAGGCCTCCCTTTCCCTCACCATCTCCCAAGGTTGCCCAAGTTCATGTCCATTGCATCAGTGATGCCATCCAGCCATCTCATCCTCTGATGCCCCCTTCTCCTTCTGCCCTCAATCTCTCCCAGCATCAGAGAGTTTTCCAATAAGTTCACTGTTCACATCAAGTGACCAAAATACTGATGTTTTAGCATCCTTCCTTCCAGTGAGTATTAAAGTTCAGATTATTTCTTTGAGACTTACTGGCTTGATCTCCTCAGTGTCCAAGGGACTCTCTGAATTCTTCCTCAGCAGCACAGTTCAGAGGCATCAATTATTTGGCACTCTGCCTTCTTTCTCGTCCAGCTCTCACAACCGTACAAGACCACTGGGAAGACCATAGTTTTGACTACATGGACCTTTGTAAGCAGTTTGGTATCTCTGCTTTACAACACATTTTATAGGTGTTATAACTTTCCTGCCAAGAAGCAATCATCTTCTGATTTCATGGCTGGAGTCACCATTTGCAGTGATTTTAGAGCCCAAGAAGAGGAAATCTAATATTGTTTCACATTTCCCCCTTCTATTTGCCATGAAATAATGGGACTGGATACCCATTTTAGTCTTAGTTTTTTTTTTATATTTATTTATTTATTATTTTTTTTTAATTTTATTTTATTTTTAAACTTTACATAATTGTATTAGTTTTGCCAAACATCAAAATGAATCCGCCACAGGTATACATGTGTTTAAACCAGTTTTTTCACTCTCCTCCTTTACCCTCATCAAGAGGTTGCTTAGTACCTCTTTGCTTTCTGCTGTTAGAGTGGGATATTATCCAATATCTGAGGTTATTGATATTTCTCCTGACTACCTTGATTCCAGCATGTAACTCCTGCAGACAGACATTTCTCATGATGTGTTCAGCATACAAGTTAAAGAAACAGGGTGACAACAGACAGCCCTATCATACTTCTTTCTCAATCCTGAAACAATCCTTTGTTCTGTACAGGGTTCTAACTGTTGCTTTTTGACCCACATACAGGCTTCTCAGGAGACAGGTAAGATGGTCTGGTATTCTCATCTCTTTAAGAGCTTTGCAGTTTGTTATGATTCACACAGTCAAAGGCTTTAGTGTAGTCGATGAAACAGAGGTAGATTTTTTTCTGGAATTCCCTTGCTTTCTCTATGATCCAGTGACTATTGACAATTTGATCTCTGGTTCCTCTGCCTTTTCTAAACCCAGCATGGACATCTTGAATTTCTTGGTTGGCATAATGCTGAAGCCTAGCATGTAGGATTTTAAGCATGACCTTAGTAGCACGGGAGATGGAGTACAATTGAGCAATGGTTTGAACCTTCTTTAGTAACGCCCTTCTTGGGAATTTGGATGAGGATTGATCTTTTCTAGTCCTGTAGCCACTGCTTGTTCTTCCAGATTTGCTGACGTATTATATGCAACACTTTGATAGCATCAGTTTTTAGGGTGTTGAATAGCTCTACTGGAATTCTATTGTATCCCCTAGCTTTACTGACAGCAGTGCTTTCTAAGGCCCACCTGACTTCACATTCCAGAATGTCTGGCACTGGGTTACTGACAACACCATTGTGGTTATTCGGTTCACTAAGATCTCTTTTGTATAGTTCTTCCATGTATTCTTTCCATCTCTTGATATCTTCAACTTCTTCAAGGTCCCTCCTTTTTTGTCCTTTATTTGTGCCCATTTTTGGGCAAAATGTTCCCATGACATTTCCAATGTTCCTGAAGAGACTGCTAGTCCTTCCCCTTCTGTTGTTTTCCTCTATTTTAAGCTTTGTTCATTGTAGAAGGCCTTGGCTCTCCCTGCTGTTCTTAGGTACTCTGCCTTTAGTTCGGTGACTGCAGCCATGAAATTAAAAGACGCTTACTCCTTGGAAGGAAAGTTATAACCAACCTAGATAGCATATTCAAAAGCAGAGACATTACTTTGCCAACAAAGGTCCGTCTAGTCAAGGCTATGGTTTTTCCTGTGGCCATGTATGGATGTGAGAGTTGGACTGTGAAGAAGGCTGAGCCCCAAAGGATTGATGCTTTAGAACTGTGGTGTTGGAGAAGACTCTTGAGAGTCCCTTGGACTGCAAGGAGATCCAACCAGTCCATTCTGAAGGAGATCAGCCCTGGGATTTCTTTGGAAGGAATGATGCTGAAGCTGAAACTCCAGTACTTTGGCCACCTCATGCGAAGAGCTGACTCCTTGGAAAAGACTCTGATGCTGGGAGGGATTGGGGGCAGGAGGAGAAGTGGACGACAGAGGATGAGATGGCTGGATGGCATCACTGACTCGATGGACGTGAGTCTGAGTGAACTCCGGGAGTTGGTGATGGACAGGGAGGCCTGGCATGCTGTGATTCATGGGGTCGCAAAGAGTCGGACATGACTGAGCGACTGATCTGATCTGATTTAGTTCGGTGTATATTTCCCTTTCTCTTTTGCTTTTCCCTTCTCCTTTTTCTTCAGCTATTTACAAATCCTCCTCAGATAACCACTTTGCCTTCTTGCTTTCCTTTTTCTTTGGGATAGTTTTGTGCTCACTTTCTTTCCCTCTTTTAATGCCAAAAGTTGTTTTTTCATGCACATCTTAAATTCCATACTAAAGCCCCTCTGCCTTTTAGATAGGTCCACACTTGCTTTGGCTAATTTAACAGCTATTCACCTACACTTGACCAACTGAACTTTAATTTTATCTCTGTGTCGTGATCTTCAAATTCTTCTTCCTTTAGTGCAGGCTTTTTCTTCTAGTATAAGAGCTTTCTCATGCCACCTTCACATCAGCCTGGTAAGTGTTTACTCTCTTATAAGAACAGTTTCAACCACCAGCAATTTTCAACTCTGAATCAGTTCCATACCAAGCAAAAATTTTAGCAAGCAAACTTGTTGCTCTAGTAATATTAATGTAACATATATGTGGACAATGCCTGGTGAAGTGACTCATATATATGGGCTATGAGCATGAGAGAGAGGAGAAGAAAGAGAGAAAGTTGGAAATGGACATACAAAAAATCAAAAGTTTCAAAATGGTGGGATTTTTTTTTGCCATGCCACACGGCTTGTGTAGGATCTTAGTCCCATGACCAAGAATAGAACCCACTCCCCCTGCAGTTGAAGTGCAGAGTATCAACACCTGGACCACCATAAAAGTCTCCAAAATGAGGTGTTTTAAGTCAATAAAAATGTCAAATAAACTGCTTACCAAGTAACCATCTGTGTGACATCAACAAAGGTATTTACCTCTCTCAATTTTATTTACCAAATATGTAAAATGTTGTTGATCATAGAAACCAAATGGGGATTTAAATCACAGTTTCCAGCACACAGTTGGTGCTCAATAAATTATAATTATTACAACGCTGGCTTGTGAGGTCAGATAAATGAAATTTCTGGCTGTTCTATCTATTGGCATGATAATTAACCTGTTTTTAACAAGATATTTCAGAGATTTATGTGAAAAATCAAGTACCTCACTGGGACATAAGACAACAGGCTGAAAATTAGGGCTAAGATGGTGAGGAAAACAATTTTAAACATGCTTACACTAAAAATCTTAGAATTTTTAAATTGCAGACAGATTTTTAAGTTTGATTATTTTTAAAATAAAAAAAAACACTCAATGTGAAATTTGGTGTGTGCTTTATTAAGATGTTGTTTTCATCTGAGCATATTTAGTTATACACTAATATAAATACTATTTCTGAATGAAATAAAGTTGCTTTACAGAATGGACCTGGAGTCCTTGCTCACCATAGATCTATGGGTGGAGCTGACTCAAAACAATTTTCTAAAGAGAAGTTGATCCCTGATTGTGGACACCCCATGACTCACCCCAAATGGCTTTACTGAGATTTTAAGCTTCCATAAAAGGATTAAAACCCTAACACCAGGCTGACTATTTCTAAAGAACATGGCTCTAAATTCCCATGGCTACCTAAAAGACCTCTATATTTGGCATTTGCCAAGGAGTTAATCTGAAATCAATGTCAGCCAAAATTTGCTAAAGGAATTATGATGCTAGACGATTTTCAAGGATGCAATCTGGTCTGTCTTTATAATTGGTTTTACTAAGTTGTGATTGTAGGGTTGTGCTGCCAGTTTTAGGTAACTCTTCATCAAATCTTTTTAAAGGGTGTTAAAGTGGATGACTGAAGGTATCTGGACACCTTGAGTGCAAGGAATTGTATCTGTCTCTTCATTAATGAACCTGGCATGCTATCATCCATGGGGTCACAAAGAGTTGGATACAACTTAGTGACTGAACAATAACAACAACAATGCACCTAGTATCTGACATATAGTAGGTTAAATAAATATTTGTGGATGATTGACTCTAACACATATCTTCATCAGGAGAGCATTCAGAATAAATACTTCTCTCATTATGACACCAAAAAGTATCATGTTTTCCCTGGACAATAGTCACTGGTAGGACTGATGCTGAAGCTGGATCTCCAATACTTTGGCCACCTGCTGAGAAGAACGGACTGACTGGAAAAGACTGATGCTGGGAAAGATCGAAGGCAGGAGGAGAAGGGGATGACGGAGGATGATATGGTTGGATGGCATTACTAACTCATGGATATGAGTTTGAGCAAGCTCTGGGAGTTGGCAATGGACAGGGAGGCCTGGCATGCTTGTGTCCATGGGGTCACAAAGAGCTGGACATAACTGAGTGACTGAACTGAACTCAACTTCCCTGGACAATTAGTTTATTTTTGTATGAAGTTCATTTAAGGCTGTGAGGAAAAAAAATTTCCCTCTAACATTAATTTTCAAGAGTTTGGTGACAAACTTCTGTTCCAACTAGTATTAGGTAGTATCTGCATTAGGTAACTAATACGGGTCACTAAGGTATGACATTTAAGCCTGAGTTCCTGACACACTTTGTAATAAAATTTTAATTTCTATGTTTTTTTCCTACTTATATTTTAAATTCCTTGGGAGCCATTTGAGATTCTGTGTGGAACACAAAGAATGGATAGAAAGCTATATAGAAAGAAAGAGATGTCACCTAAATTGTCTTTCTAGTCTAAGATTAAACTGGGTTTATAATCATTAATGGGTGTTGTAGATGAAAGATAATTATTGTAAATGGCCAGGACCACAGGGATTCACCCAAAAGTTTTTATTCATCTTTCCCCCACAATCCCCTTCCCTACTCCATTCCTAACAAAAGTTGAATTATTTTGACTGATTATTATTGTGATGTCATCACTTATGCTAAGCAGAAGTTTATTTTCAATTAAAAATAATCTTAAGAATGGACATGAGATTTCATTTAAGTGTAACAGCATTGTTCCAAATATATAGTGTGATGATGGCTTCACAACTCTGTTCAGTTCAGTTCAGCCACTCAGTCATGTCCAACTGCAAATACTTAAATGTAATATTTACTTAAATTTCAATAAAGCACCCTTTCTTTAAAAGTATGCTT
This sequence comes from Bubalus bubalis, assembly GCF_019923935.1. NCBI lineage: Eukaryota > Metazoa > Chordata > Mammalia > Artiodactyla > Bovidae > Bubalus > Bubalus bubalis. The sequence continues at coordinate 50,826,568 of NC_059175.1, read as the reverse complement.
GCATCACTTTCCTGTTGCTACCATAACATATTACCACAAGCCTAGTGAAATGCAATAGGACCCTATGGTCTGTGCTCCCTATGTCCTCAGCTTGCCTTTTGTCTATGGAAAAACTTTAGCCAAATAAGTTTAGTCAGAGAAGTGAGAAAATGCAGAAACAAAGGAAACCAAATAATAATAATAATGTAGTCATCAAGCATAGTCAAGGACTTTTAGGGCTTGACTATGCTAGGGCTATAGATAATACTGTGAGCCATATCTGGTTTCTGGTTGCTGCCTTATTGGTACTGGAAACTCCACCAGGTTAACTACATGATGACCAGATTGTATCCATGGCATCAGCTGCCATGATTCCAAGAATTGGCCTCAAGAAATGGAAACAAACTGACCTTGGAACTAAAGATAAACTGTACTTAAAACATTCAAGATGACACAGGTCAGACGACTGAAGACCAATTTCAAGATTACTGTCAGAATTGACTGTGCTGTTTCTTCAAGTAACCCCCTCCCTCAGCTTATAAAAGCTCTTGCCCACTGATTGATAGTAAAGAAGGTCGACCTTGGACAGGCATCTTGTGAGCCCTCCCATGTAGGCTTGCCAGCATCCAAAATAAAAGTTTCTTTTCCCACCAACCTGGCTTCTTCATTGGCTTTTGAGCAGCAAGCAGCCGGACCCTACTTTCAGTTACTGTAGTAGCTTAGAGCATCAGAGATGTGCTCTCTTAGAGTCTGAAGTTCAGGAGGCTGAAGGTAGTTGTGCCAGGCTAGTTAGTGTTAACGTGTCACCTGGGAGGACACCTTCTGGAGACTCTGAGAGGAGAATTCATTTCTTTGCCTTTTTCAGCTTTTAAGTGGCCACTGTTATTTTGTGAGGCTTCTTAGGTGGCATGGTAGTAAAGAATTTGCCTGCAATGCAGGAGACTCAAGAGACTTGGGTTTGATCCCTGGGTTGAGGAGATTCCCTGGAGAAGGAAATGGCAACCCACTCCAGTATTCTTGCTTGGGAAATTCATGGACAGAGGAGCCTGGTGGGCTACAATCCATAGGCTTGTAAGGAGTGGGGCATGACTGAGAGACAGATTGTGCATGCAAGTTTAGAGCAGGTCAATAGGGAATTCTCATTCCATGTGAGTTCCCCCAAAGACTAACAAACACTTTGTTAGATAACTTATGTTAGACAACAGTCTCCCAAAATAAGCCACTTCAACATGATTTTTCATCTGGGGAGAGTGAAGCAAAAAAAAAAAAAAAAACAACAACAAAAAAACAACTTTCATAAATGCTCTGGCTCCCAAGTGATTCCATTAATAAACAAGTAAATAACACAAAATCAAAAAAATAAATATCAAGCCTTAAAAGCAACCAGAATGAAACAACAAAGACCAAAATATAATAAATCATGGTATAGTGTCTCTTCTCACCAAAACTTTTATATCTAATTTGATAATACTCCAGTTTGGCATTATCCTTTTTGACATGTTGAAATTTCCTTTCATTTCTAGCAAGCATGCATCTAATAGAAGAGAAAAAAAAAATTGATCTTGTTATCCACATGACCACCTTGAGGGCACACTGCAGTTTGCAGGGCACATGGTGATGCTTATGGTGTCAATAACAATGTCTAAATAACACAAGTTTTAATTGTAGTCATCTTTTATCATCATGGAAGCTCCCTGGGCTCCTTTTAATTTGATCATATTGAAATGTGCTGTCCTGATTTTCATGAATTAGGGCAAAGTCACCCTTACTCACCATCTGAAGTCTCAGATGTTCCTTCCCACCCAGTAATGAAAATGAAAATTATTTTCCTTGGCAACTCAGATGGTATTCTGGTTAATTATGTGGATATAATTCTTAGATTATTGCATATTTTATAGCTGAAAAGCCCTCTACTTTATAGCCAGGTTTTTTTTTTTAACTTTCTTAAAATACTATTTCTCTAGTTTATGTTATTTTGTCACATTTTAAAACATATTAAATTAGTCTGAAATTCTTTTTTTGAAAGAAGGCAGGATGCAACATTTTAAAATGCATTCCTGTTTTGTATTCACTTCACAAGACTTAAAAGTGATGTCTATACAATCAAGTACAATATGTCCATAAAAATTTCATGTTCAGGAAGGGTGTAAGTTTAGGTGTAAGCAAGAAATTGTAAATACACAAACACTGGATTAGTTTCTTTTCTGAAACATTTTAAGCCATTTTTAGGATGGCTTCCTAACTACACTGCCTTTAGAAGTAGCTATGCATTCCTTTTCTCAAAAAATAAAAAGAGGGGGAAGGAGAGCTCATTAAGAAATAAATTAATGATAAAATATTATATATTGTAGTTAAACTATATTATATACTTAGAAATTATAAGATAACATAGATTGCATTGTAGAATCAGATATTTTTTACAAATATGGTGACTGGATTATAATGCTGGTATATCCTGAATGAATGGATGGGATAGATCTATAATTTGTAAAGTAATTTATTTTCAATTATAAGCTTCAGAGCTGGTCAGTGTCAGGGACTATAACTTGTTTTCTATTGACATATAATATCACCACATTTTCTTAACAATGTGATAAGACTCTTAAAAAGTCAATCCTGAAGGTAGGGGAGGAATGTTGGTTCTAAAGATGAACTCATGTCATTAACCCTTGCCAACTAATGAATTTAGAAAATTTTATGTTTTCTCATTAAAAAAAGCACATATAGATTTAACAAAATGTACTATTTTAAAATGTTATAAACATTATACAACCAAATGAAAGCTTCTCATATTATGTGTCATCTTACTTTACAAATTTAAAAATCCCCTAAAATGACTGTAATGTCTGATATCTGATGTTGATCACATCTGTAATTTATTACATGGGCTTAAAAAACATCATTTCATTTAACATTTAATAATCCTGAAGACAGCCAATCCTGAAATGTTATGGAGAGGAGTAGTTGATAGTCTGCACCATAGCCAAGGGAACGTCAACATTCTAGGAATCAGCAAACTGAAATGGACTAGAATGGGTGAATTTAACTTAGATGACCATTATATCTACTACTGTGGGCAGGATTCCATTAGAAGAAATGGAATAGCCATCATGGTCAACAAATGAGTCTGAAATGCAGTACTTGGATGCAATCTCAAAAATGACAGAATGATCTCTGTTCATTTCCAAGGCAAACAATTCAATATCACAGTAATCCAAGTCTATGCCCCAACAAGTAACTCTGAAGAAGCTGAAGTTGAATGGTTCTATGAAGACCCACAAGACCTTTTAGGACTAACACCACAAAAAGATGTTCTTTTCATTACAGGAGACTGGAATGCAAAAGTAGGAAGTCAAGAAACACCTGGAGTAACAAGTAAATTTGGCCTTGGAATACGGAATGAAGCAGGGCAAAGGCTAATAGAGTTTTGTCAAGAGAACGCAATGGTCATAGCAAACACCCTCTTCCAACAACACAAGAGAAGACTCTACACATGGACATCACTAGATGGTCAACACCGAAATCAGATTGATTATATTCTTTGCAGCCAAAGATGAAGAAGCTCTATACAGTCAGCAAAAACAAGACCAGAAGCTGACTGTGGCTCAGATCATGAACTTCTTATTGCCAAATTCAGACTGAAATTGAAGAAAGTAGGGAAAACCACTAGATCATTCAGGTATGACCTAAATCAAATCCCTTATGATTATACAGTGGAAGTGAGAAATAGATTTAAGGGATTGATGTGATAGACAGAGTGCCTGATGAACTATGGACAGAGGTTCATGACACTGTACAGGAGACAGGGATCAAGACCATTCCCATGGAAAAGAAATGCAAAAAAGCAAAATGGCTGTCTGGGGAGGCCCTACAAATAGCTGTGAAAAGAAGAGAAGTGAAAAGAAAGGAGAAAAGGAAAGATATAAGCATCTGAATGCAGAGTTCCAAAGAATAGCAAGGAGAGTAAGAAAGCCTTCCTCAGCGGAGATACCAAGGGAACATTTCATGCAAAGATGGGCTCAATAAAGGACAGAAATGGTATGGACCTAACAGAAGCAGACGATATTAAGAAGAGGTGGCAAGAATACACAGAAGAACTGTGCAAAAAAGAGTATAATGACCCAGATAATCACGATGGTGTGATCACTGACCTAGAGCCAGACATCCTGGAATGTGAAGTCAAGTGGGCCTTAGAAAGCATCACTATGAACAAAGTTAGTGGAGGTGATGGAATTCCAGTTGAGCTCTTTCAAATCCTGAAAGGTGATGCTGTGAAAGTGCTGCACTCAATATGTCAGCAAATTTGTAAAACTTAGCAGTGGTCACAGAACTGGAAAAGGTCAGTTTTCATTCCAGTCCCAAAGAAAGACAATACCAAAGAATGCTCAGACTACCACATAATTGCACTCATCTCATATGCTAGTAAAGTAATGCTCAAAATTCTCCAAGCCAGGCTTCAGCAATATGTGATCCATGAACTTCCAGATGTTCAAGCTGGTTTTAGTAAAGGCGGAAGAACCAGAGATCAAATTGCCAACATCATGTGGATCATCAAAAATGAAGAGAGTTCCAGAAAAACATCTGTTTCTGCTTTATTGATTATGCCAAAGCCTTTGACTGTGTGGATCACAATAAACTGTGGAAAATTCTGAAAGAGATGGGAATACCAGACCACCTGACCTACACTTGAGAAACCTGTATGCAGATCAGGAAGCAATAGTTGGAACTGGACATGGAACAACAGAGTGGTTCCAAATAGGAAAAGGAGTACGTCAAGGCTGTGTATTGTCACCCTGCTTATTTAAATTATATGCAGAGTACAGCATTAGAAATGCTGGGCTGGAAGAAGCACAGGCTGGAATCAAGATGGCTAGGAGGAATATCAATAATCTCAGATATGCAGATGATATCACCCTTATGGCAGAAAGTGAAGAAAAACTAAAAAGCCTCTTGATGAAAGTGAAAGAGGAGAGTGAAAAAGTTGGTTTAAAACTCAACATTCAGAAAACTAAGATCATGCAATCTAGTCCCACTACTTCATGGGAAATAGATGGGGAAACAGTGGAAAAAGTGTCATACTTTATTTTTCTGGGCTCCAAAATCACTGCAGATGGTGATTGCACCCATGAAATTAAAAGATGCTTACTCTTTGAGAGGAAAGTTATGACCAACCTAGACAGCATAATAAAAGCAGAGACATTACTTTGCCAACAAAGATTTGTCTAGTCAAGGCTATGGTTTTTCCAATGGTTATGTATGGATGTGAGAGTTGGACTGTGAAGAAAGCTGAGCACCGAAGAACTGATGTTTTTGAACTGTGGTGTTGGAGAAGACTCTTGAGAGTCCCTTGGACTGCAAGGAGATCCAACCAGTCCATTTAAAGGAGATCAGCCCTGGGTGTTCTTTGGAAGGAATGATGCTAAAGCTGAAACTCCAGTACTTTGGCCACCTCATGTGAAGAGTTGACTCACTGGAAAAGACCCTGATGCTAGGAGGGATTGGGGGCAGGAGAAGGGGACGACAGGATGAGATGGCTGGATGGCATCACCGACTCAACAGACATGAATTTGAGTGAACCCCAGGAGTTGGTGATGGACAGAGAGGCCTGGCGTGCTGCGACTCATGGGGTCGCAAAGAATCGGACACAACTGAGCGACTGAATGAAGTGATATCACAGACAGAAGAACTAAAATCTGACAATATTATCTCCTGTATATGCACTTCCAGAATCTAAAAGGGTAAACAAATGGGGCTATATTGACCCAGTAAATGTAAATGCTTTTGTATGATATGGTTATTTCCTACCAATTAAGAAATACTAGAGGTGTGGTTTTATATTTTCTAGAATCAAAACCCATGATTGCGGGACTTACAGCTTTCTTAAAGATTTTAGTAATCAGTTGTTTGCATCATATAACTTCACTAAGGGATGATGAAGAGGACTAGAAAGGAAAAAGGAGAGAAAGAGACAAAATGGCATATGAATCTCTGCAATGGTAAATGACAAATAAAACTGTACTATCATGTATAATTATCTTAATCCTAATGTTGAAGAAACGGGATGATATAGAAAAAATTATTGATCTGTGATATGATCTTTTCTGTTAGCAAGTTCCCCTGAGACATGGATCAGACAACTCACTTTACTAATTGTGTTTTCTAAGCTATAAAATGACTTGTTGCAACTTTTGGAGTATTGAGCTCTTAAAGTTAGGTCAAGTTTTAAAATTAAATGACTTGATCACACCTCTGATTATACAAAGATATAGGAGATGTGTATTTCCCTATTCTTCCCATTGTGTATAACTAAAATCCTGAGCATTTGTAAACAAAATGAACACAGAAGACTCTGAAGGGCAAAGAGAAAAAGAAAGATTAACTAGGGATCTCAGAATCACAAAGTATTACAGTGATATTGTTTTCTAGGTTTTCTTTTTGTTCCATGTATTGTACACTGGAGTCAAAGAGATGGTGTTTCAGAAATGCCAATGGGTACAGAGAAACACCCTCAGCAAAAGCCTGAATTTTCCAACCAAAGGAAAAAATGTTCAAAGCAAGGGAATAAGTTTTAGATAAAAACTGCTACATTTCAGCAAAATACCACAGAAAAAAGTTACCATCTCATCTCAGTCGTCCCAGGAAAGGCTGAGATATCTACAGACTTCCAGCCATCTACACTCCTTAGGTTTTACCAGTTGCCCCAGTCTTTCTGATACAATTATGTCAGAGAAGGCCAAGTAGGAACCAGGACTTCATGCTCACTGGTGGTAATGAAATCAAACTTCACTTCACCTGCAGTCCCAATGGAAATCTCTGCTATTTTAATAACGAAAAATACAATAAGAGCTTAATGAATGGGCTGAACCACTGAATGTGCAGGACAGAAAAAAAAAAAAAATTGGTGACCTGGACAGCAGAACAGTTGTAATTATATTATCTGAATGGAATGCAAGGAAAAAATAGAGTGAAAAATGTAAACAGAGCCTCAAGGCTCTAGGGACTGAAACAAAAGACTTAACTATCCATGCCATTGGAGTTCCAATAAAAGGGAAAAAACAAAACGTGCTCAGAAGTAATAAGTAAATGTCCTAAATTTGGCAAAAAATATAAACCTGTAGACTCAGTAGGCATAATGAATTCCATACAAAGTAGACAAATAAAGCCACCAGAAAACACACCATTGTCAAGCTTCTTAGAGATAAAAACAAACCAAAAAGTTTAAAAGCTGCAAGAGAAGTGATATTTTACCTATAAAAGAAAACCAAGATGAATAACAGTGGTGTCTCATCAGAAACCACAGAGGCCAGAAAAAAAGTGACACAATATGTTTCAACTACTAAAAAGAATTCCAACTCGGAATTTATATCCCAGGAACTATAGATAAATCAAAACATTTTAGGATGAATGTAAACTAAAAGAATGTATCACCAACAACCTCTCCTAAAAGGATGGTTAAAGAAAAATCTCAAAGTAGAAAATAAATGTTAGAAGAATTAATCTTCAAACATCATGAGGAAGAATGCATGATAGAGAGATAAAAGTACCTGAATATATTACACTTACCTTTCCCCCATTAGTTTTCTAAAACATATTTGATGGCTGAAGCAAAATTATAGCATTGTTTGGTGTGGTTTATTTAAATTTAGAGCCATATTGGAAGCCTGGTGTGCTGGAGTCCATGGGGTCGCAAAGAGTCAGATACGACTGAGCAACTGGACTGAACTGAAGTATTTAAATCAATTATAAATGGAGGAAACTGAAGTCACATAAAGGAAGATTTCTGCACTTCATTTGAACTTTTTTTTTAAATTTTATTTTATTTTTAAACTTTACAATATTGTATTAGTTTTGCCAAATATCAAAATGAATCCACCATAGGTATACATGTGTTCCCCGTCCTGAACCCTCCTCCCTCCTCCCTCCCCATTCCATCCCTCTGGGTCGTCCCAGAGCACCAGCCCCAAGCATCCAGTATCGTGCATCAAACCTGGACTGGCAACTCGTTTCATACGTGATATTTTACATGTTTCAATGCCATTCTCCCAAATCTTCCCACCCTCTACCTCTCTCACAGAGTCCATAAGACTGTTCTATACATCAGTGTCTCTTTTGCTGTCTCGTACACAGGGTTATTGTTACCATCTTTCTAAATTCCATATATATGCATTAGTATACTGTATTGGTGTTTTCTTTCTGGCTTACTTCACTCTGTATAATAGGCTCCAGTTTCATCCACCTCATTAGAACTGATTCAAATGTATTCTTTTTAATGGCTGAGTAATACTCCATTATGTATATGTACCATAGCTTTCTTATCCATTCATCTGCTGATTGAACTTCTGAAATATCACACTGGTGATGATTTATGGATATATAGTGAGATACCAAGAGAAAGTAATACAAAGTTACGCAAAGTGACACACTGAAAACACTACAGATTTATCAAACCAGAATTTTAAAAGACGTTCAATACAGGAAACTGAAAGAAAGAAAACCTGACAACAAGCAAACAACAAAAATAAAATGGTAGCCCTAACATGTCAAATAGTGTCAATAAGCATGTTAAACATAAGTTATCTAAATACACTGATTAAAATACAGAGATTGGCAAAAATGGATTTAAAAATATTATATATATATTCCAAGAAACTTCTTATGTAGTGGTTTAGCTTGGTTTAAATTAAAAAGGTAGAAAAATACTTATCATGTCAATATTAATCAAAAAAGCAATTGTTATGCTAATATCATATAAGGAAGACTTCAGAGCAAATAAGTTTACAAATGGTAGATACTACATAATGACTAGTCAGTCCAACAACACAGTTATCCAAAATTGGTATGTGACAACAGAGCAGCAAAATATGTGAAACAAAATCTGATAGAATCTAAAGGAAAAATTGATAAATCCATGGTTAATGTTAGACAATTCAGCATTCCTTTCTAAACAATTGATAGAACAGAAAATCAACAAGGATATAGAACTCAGCGATGCCATCACCAGCAGGATCTAATTTACTGCAGCATGGCACACATCAACAGTAATAGACTATATCCTGGGACATAAAATTAACCTCACTCAGGAATAAAAAACACACTGAGTGCATCCTCTGAACACAGCAAAAACAGAAAAGATCCAAACATATTAAAACTAAATAGCACACTTCCAAATTATCTATGGACTAAAAAGGAAGGTTCAAAGGAAATAACAAAATACTTTGAACTGGATTGAAATAAAAGTATAACATATCAAAAGTTGTTAGTCAATCCTAAAGGAAATCAACTCTGTACATTCATTAGAAGGATGATGCTGAAGCTGAAACTCCAATACTTTGGCCACCTGACATGAAGAGCTGACTCATTTGAAAAGACCCTGATGCAGCAAAAGACTGAAGGCAGGAGAAGAAGGGGACAACAGAGGATGAGATGGTTGGATGGGATCACTGATTCAATGGACAAGAGTTTGAACAAACTCCAGGAGACAGTGAAGGACAGGGAAGCCTAGAGTGCTGCAGTCCATGGGGTTGCAAAGAATCAGACATGACTGAGTGACTGAACAAGAGAGTAAAACTTAAATGAACTCACCATAAAAAAGAAATAGTAATTATGTGACATGACAGAGGTATTAGCTAATTCTATGGTTGTAGTCATTTTGCAATATATTAAGTGTATCAAATCCACAAGTTGTACATGTTACTTACACAACATTGTACACCAGTTATATCTCAATAAAGTTGATAATAAAAAGTTTAAAAAAAGTTGTTATAAATAACTAATGCAAAGGTGTGATGGAAGTTTGTAGCACTAAATTAATACATTACAGAAGATGGAAAGTCTCCAAGATATCACTCAAGTTCTCTCCTAAATATCTAGAAAAAGTAAAATAAACCAAAAGCCAACAGAAGGAAGGATATAATGTAAATAAGAGATGAAATCAATGAAACTGAAAATAGACAAAAATAGAAACAAAAGTAGCATACAGCCGATTCTTTTGTAAAGTTGATTGACAAATATGATTGAAAAATTACTACCAAAACTGACATAAAAATAGAAAGGACACAAATTATTCATATCATAAAATGAACCATGGATATCACAACAGAACTTGCAGACATCAAAAGAAGGAAATGCTATGAACAACTCTAAATATATACATTTGAAAGTTTGGATGAAACAATGGCTTCTTTGAGAAACACAACTTATCCAGTATGAGACAAATAATTTGAATAGAGCTTTATACTTCTAAGGTAATTGAATGCACTTTTGAAACCTCTCCCCAAAAGAAATCTCAGATAATTTCAACAGAAAAAAATATGACAAATATTTTTAAAAAGCACTAATTCATAATTTCATTAGGAAATGAAACTGAAAATAACAATCTATCACTATACAACTATCAGAAAAAAAGGAGCTGTTGCTTAAGAGGTATAATGTTACAGTTATACAAGATAAATAGACCTAGAGATCTGACATATAAAATAGTGCCTGCAGTTAAAATAATGCCTGCAGGGTTCACTTAAAAATTTATTAAGAGGATAGATCTCAAGCTCAGGGTTCTCAACACACACACAACTTTATGGGACACAATAAATCATTTGGAGGTAATGACTATGTTTGCTAAATTGACACTGGTGATGGTATCCATATATGCCCATACTCATTAAAATGTATACATTAAATATATACAATTAATTTCAATTATTAAATACAATTATTCATTTATCTCTGCTGCTAAGTCACTTCAGTCGTGTCCGACTCTGTGAGACCCCGTAGATGGCAGCCTACCAGGCTCCTCTGTCCTTGGGATTCTCTGGGCAAGAACACTGGAGTGGGTTGCCATTTCCTTCTCCAATGCATGAAAGGGAAAAGTGAAAGTGAAGTCGCTCAGTCCTGTCTGACTCTTCGCGACCCCATGGACTGCAGCCTACCAGGCTCCTCTGTCCATGGGAGTTTCCAGGCTAGAGTACTGGAGTGGGTTGCCATTGCCTTCTCCATCATTTATCTCTAAATAACACTAAAATAAAATAAAAATAAAATAAAATGAAACACCCAAATTTTGAAAAGGTTCCCAAGAAATGAATCACTTAAATATTGCAGGTATAAAGGTGAAATGGTAGAAACACTTTGGAAAACACTTTAGAAGTTTCTTTGAAAAACAAAACCAAACTAATCACACAACTCTATTATAACCTGGAGGTTGTACTCCTGGGCATTTATGCCAGAGAGGGGAAAACGTACATTCACACAGAAACCTATAAATAAACATTCATACAATTTCTATGTGTAATAGCCAAAAACTATAATGCAAACGCAACCTAAATGTTCTGCAAAGGATGAATCACTAAACACAACACTGTATATCCAAATGATGAAATTTCATCCAAGAAATGCAAAGGAACTGAATGTTGTTGCATGCCACTAGTGAAGGTGAATCATAAACTGTGCAGAGTGGGGACAAAAAGCAGCCATTTCCAAAGTTTATATATTTCAGAATCTATTTAGATAATATCGTCAGCCTTAAAATGATAAAATTGTTGAAATGGAGATTAGTGGTTGCTAGAGGTTGACCTAAGGAGATGGGAAATGGTTGGGAAGTGAGTGTAGCTATAAAGGGCACCTGGAAGGAAGTTTGAGTTCAGAGAAATGTTCTGAATTTTGCTCTATCAAAATATATTGAGTGTCATGTTTCATTGATGTTTTGCAAGATGTTGGAGTAAACTTGCTAAAGGATCCATGGAAACTTTACTATTTCTTACAACTGAATGTGAATCTGAAATTATCTTATGATTAAGACCTTAATTTAAAAAGTTAATGACTTCAGGATATAAGAATTACAAAGAAATGGACCTTCAATTTTGGTTTTCTTATTTTAATTTCCTATCGATTCATTAATATGTCCATCCACTATTATTCATTCACTCATTAATTCATTCATGTGATCTTAGGCTTTTATTTTATTTTTCACTTTACTTCCAGGTATATGGATTGAAAGCGGGCATTTTGTGAAGTTTATTCACTGGGATTATTGTATTCACTGGGCTCTATTGTTCATTTGGAATGTTTCAAGAATTACACACAGATAATGATAATGATAAATTTATAAATAGTATCTTGTCAAGTTAGAGGGGGAAACCTGTACTTATTTTTTTGCAAATGTTGTTTTCTGATTTTTACCGAACTCCACCACACCTTTTCTGTCTCTATCATATATTCAGTAGATATTGCTTCAGCACCTATACTGTGGTACTTGCTCTTCCAAACACTAAACATTCTATTTGGTGAGAATTCAGTATCTACCCACTAAGTGAGATAAGTAATATGTATCAAACCTACAACGTCAAAAGACATTATGTACATCTGGAGCTACAGGATCAGAACATAAATTTGAGACTAACCAAGATTTTTAAAAATGATTGTGTTATGGGATGAATTGTGCATCCCGCCCCATGATTCATATGTTGAAGTTTCAACCCCAGGTACATCCAATTATAAACATATTTCAAGATAAGTTTTTCCAAGAGGTAATTCCATTAAATGAGACCTTTAGTGTGGGATCCAATGCAGAATATGCAAGTTCAATTCCTGGATTGGGAGGAAAGATCCCCTGGAGAAGGAAATGGTAACCCTCTCTAGTGTTCTTATCTGGGAAATCCCATGGACATAGAAGCCTGGTGAGCTACAGTTCATGGGGTTGCAAAAGAGTCCATCCTAAAGAAAATCAACCCTGAATATTCATTGGAAGACTGATGCTGAAGTTCCCAAAGCCCCAATCTTTTGGCTACCTAATGTGAAGGTCTGACTCATTGAAAAAGACCCTGATACTGAGCAAGATTCAAAGCATAAAGAGAAGGGCCTAGCAGAGGATGAGTTGGTTGGATGGCATCACTGATTTATGGACATGAATTTGAGCAAACTGCAGGAGATAGTGGAGGCCAGAGGAGACTGGTGTGCTTCAGTCCATGACTTCAGGAAATAAGAATTAAAAAGAAATGGACCTTCAATTTTGGTTTTCTTATTTTAATTTCCTATCGATTCATTAATATGTCCATTCATATTAATGGAGTCAGAAAGAATCAGACATGACTTAGCAGTTGAACAATAACAACATCTAGAAAGAGCTTGAAGCTACAGGACGATGAGGAAAAGACACTCCAAGATGTCCATGATGGGAACAAGGGCCAAAGGTTGTCTGAGAGGATCAAAAAGTTTCAGCAGTTGAGATAAAACAGAAACCTAGAGAATGAAGACACCAAAAAAAAAAAAAAAAAAAGAGGTGAAGAAAAAGTATAAACATAAGGGTTATTGAGGTTAAATGAGTTTTTAGTTTTAAGAAAGAAAATACTAATTTTATAGTATATTTTATATACATTTGAATGGTTGAGTGGATGAAATTAGATATCTCTGGGCTATTGTTTCATTTAGAAGAAAATATCCTTTACTCCTTTACCATGGTGGAAAACACAGTGTGTAAAGAGAGCTTAGGTTTTGTGCGAGGATGATTGAGGTTATTTTTACATGGAGGCTTATTTTCACTTAATATATAACAATTAGAGGAAGAAATGGATGAAGTTTAAGGAAGTTAGAGTGAGATATGGTATCATCTCTGAGTGAAAAAGTGGATTTATTAAGAATATGTAGTCTTTGGGGAATCCTACATGTGTATGTGAGATATTTAGTCATAAAATTAAGGTCAAAAATTAAGGTTTGTAAAGGGTACATGTATGAAAGTGAAGGATTAGCAACATGGACTGTGAATTCTATTCTGGAATACAATAGAAGAAATAATTACACTTTGGAAGTCTGGGAGAATGTTCAGGACGATGATTTTTGGACTTGGGAATATATTTTGGGCTTCCCTGGTGGCTTACATGGAAAAGAATCTGCTAGCAATACAGGAGACCTGGGCTCGATCCCTGGGTTCGGAAGTTCCCCTGGAGAAGGAAATGGCAACCCACTCCAGTATTCTTGCCTGGAGAATTCCAAGGACAGAGAAGCCTCGTGGGTTACAGTCCATGGGGTGGCAAAGAGTCAGACACGACTGAGCGACTAACACTTTCACTTCATGTATTTTGGAGCAACCTGGGAATATATTTTGGAAAGATCGCAAGTTTTTAGGGGAAGAGGAAGTTAAGTAGTCATCAAGGATGTCTTTCAGATTTTGTGCTTAAGGAACTGGGTGATTGGTGACTGCACTGCCCCCCACCTTTTGAAAACTCCTTGAATAATGTCTGAAACAGAATTTTAAAATTCCATTTTTTTTTTTTACAAAACTTGTTGTGGACTTTTCCCATGGTATTCGGGTTTAACTGGGAACAGGATCACCCACCTGAAGGCTATATTCCCTAGCCTCTTTTCTAAGAGTGAAAAACTGGCAATGTCCTAACAAAAGAACATGATATCTGCAACCTCCAGAGCTTAATCAATAGGGGCTCTTCAGACTGGTAGGTCATCTCAGTAAGTGCACCTCCAGAAATGAATGACATGAATTGAGGATGCTAAAGCTATTAAACTGTCTCTAATACATATTCATGTCATATTAAAAAGATTTTGAGAGAATGATAAAGTGCCTAGTTTTATCATTAATATGTTGTATTAAGTAACTTATAAGCTCATTAGTATAAGGTTCACATACAAAGCAATCCATTTGTGAATGAGCCTGTACACACACACACACACACAAATCCAAATACATATTGTATTTGGATAAATACAAATAAATATTGTAGAATATGTTTACAAGGGATAATTTGCCAAAGGATTTCTTTACATTGAAAAATTTCTAAAAATATCTCTCTGTATTAATTTTGCTTATCTTTCTAGTTCTAAAGTAGTATCTTAGCACAGGTTAACTTCAAAATCATTTTAGTTTGTTCCGTTAAGACTGACAGAATGATGCTTTCTCTAAATTAAAAGGAATTTTGCTACCAAATTAAATGATTGATTCTTTTTTTTAATGATTGATTTCTGAATAGCAATCTAATATGTAGTGACTGATTTCTATTATTTACTTTTGATATCAGTACCCTGCTCTATGGATGTACCTCATGCTTTCAGATTTCATAAATTAAACCTGTATTTATCATGGAAGTGATTATAACAGTGTTTAACTTTTAAATATGCTAAAATGAGGACAAAGACATGACATAGAATAACGTATAGATCTTATAAAGTCTATTGTATTTTCTACAGTCCTGATACATAATTGTATATCCTAGGGCAACAGAAAGAAATTAAACAAGTAATATGTGCCAGAAACTATGGGTGAGTTACATAACTTCTATTTCCTTGCCTTGAGATATTTGCATTGACAGGTGGGATTCTTTACCACGAGCCACCTGGGAAGCCCTAACAACACAACAACATCACAACATGCCTTGGGATATTTAGTTTTACATTTTACTTAAGGATAATATTCTTGGAACATTCTACATGCCCAGATTCTAGGAAACATATTGTTATTCTACTGGAAGAGAAATGTTCCGCTTTAAAGGATTTAGTGGGGCTTCCTTGGTGGCTCACACAGTAAAGAATCTGCCCACCATGCAGGAGACCTGGGTTCAATCCCTGAGTTGGGAAGATCCCCTGGAGAAGGGAATGGCTACCCACTCCAGCATTCTTGCCAGGAGAATTCCATCAACAGAGGTGACTGGCAGGCTACAGTCTGTGGGGTTGCAAAGAATTGGACACAACTGAGTAACTATACTTCCACTTTCAAAGAGTTCAGTAGGAATTTCTGGACATAGACTAAGTAGTAAAAGAGGGCCTAAAACATTTTATTACAAATATTATTTGCACTTTTAAATTGAAACAAACTCTAACCACAGATATATATTTATATATCTATATATATGCATTCTTATATATATATAAGTATTCTTATATATATATTCTTATATAAGTATTCTTATATATATGTATATATATGCATTCTTATATATATAAGTATTTTTATATATATATAAAAGAATATTCACATGTTCTTACATATATACACATATATATCTTAAAAATAGTAATACAGTCACAAATACAAAGAGAAAGTTAAAGAATGCCATACACTATTATAAGTTTTTTAAACCGAGTGTAATCTAGATAGGTATTTCATATAATGCTGGTCATTTTAACTTAAAAATTCAAAGTGTAATAAGCATTTGGGCAGTAAAAAACTCCTTGTTCTTCCATTGGTGACACTAAGAAATGTATTATAATAAAATTCTTGATGTTATGATATGTCTACATCCAAAGGCATACACTTAGATTTGATTTCTGTAGACAAAGCAGTAAGGGTACTTAAGACAACTGTGAACGGGCACCAATACACACACATACAGAAAATTCACTTTTAATCGGTGTGTTTAGTCAGAACTGCCCATCAATGTTTAGATAATAAGTCCCATAATCGTCTAAGGAACTAAGGCAGAGGTTGCATTTTCTGAACCTGTCCTTACAAGTTCTTTCTTCCTACTGTATCCAGCTCACTTTATTAGGGAAGAGTCATTTCTGTTGCTTTGAGGAAATCAAGGAACTGAAAGCGCTTTCATTTTGAAACCAATCAGTAGTGAGTAAGGTCTATGTGCCAAGCCGGCTATCAAATCGAATCACTTTAAAAAGCAGTCCTTGCGGGTTTAGGTTTCATTAGCCAGGGAGAACAAAGAAAATCTCGTTAATATGCATGCACCTTTGTGGCTGATACTTCACCGTTTGCAGAGAAATCACAAGGCACTAATAAACTTGGCCAATTTGCCTTTTCAGGATGCCTCTTATGTCACCAGTTCCCGATTTGCTGCCGCCTGCAAGGATTAGCACATGGCTCTGCTGACCTACTACTCAGGAGGTACGTGCCCTGCTCTCATCAAACTGTCGACCTCATTACCCCCGTGTGCAAAGTGTAAGGGGAGGCTCTTTTAGTCCTCTATAAGTACGGTTTATCAACTTTCCATTTGAAGATTGCATGACCTCCGAAGCATTATAATTTTGTTCTCCACTGAATGCTAACACAAGTTGAATGCGTCTGGATTGAAGCAATGCAAGTAATAGGTGTCATGCTATCCCTGAAAGCATTGTCCTCTGGGCCCTCAGGTTATGGATGGTCCTGCCAGGTTTGATTTTTACTCAAGATAGATTCTCTTCCAGGAGACCTGCACAGCCATCCTTGTAAGTTGCCACTAAAGGAATCTCTTTCAGTTTTTCCTGTCTGGCCACACAGATATGCCCATACAAGTACATCTGTATATATACAGGCATATTTCTCAAATATTGCAACTATTTTAACTATTCAAAGATGAAAATCCTCAGGCCCATGCAAATCAATCATTAAAAACAGAAGTCCAGTAGGGAAAGAATTGTTGATGGCTTTGCATACTAATTTTATACTTAGATATCTCTGCATGGGGAAAGTTTTTTCCTAAATTTTTGAGGTCCTGGATAAAAATGTATGATTGTTTATGACAACCTCATGAAGTATGAGTTCCCATAACTTCCGTTTTTAAGAAAAAAAAAGGACATTTAGCCTCAAAACCAATCTGTGTTATATGGTAAAGGCATGGAAGTATTAGAATATTTAGATTTCAGATTTAGAATAAGTGAGGATATATTTTAAAAATGCTAAATTCAACACTGTGATTTAAAGGAAGGATAAGGAATGTGGAGGGATGTTCCAATTATTGGGTTGGTCAAAATGTCCATTTGGGTTTTAAACCCAAATGAACTTTTTTACCAAATCAATATATAAATTAGAAGAGAAATGGAATCATTGATGATAGTCTAGAAAACAAGAGAAAACAATGAGTGTAATATAAAAGAAGCAGAAATTTCACTAGAAAGTGAGGCAATCAACTGCTCTTAAATTTTTAGAAAGGGAACTATTTCCTTTCTAAATATACCTCAAGACCAAAATCCTACATGGAAAAGGCAGGGATGAAAGACAATAGACTTGACACAGATATTAGTGCTCTGTGGGGATTTACTTTCCTGTATCTGAATGTTCAGCTTCTTAACTTCTAAGAATAGAGTTGGCTTCACAGGGTTCCACTGTTCATTGTTTTGCAATAGATTATAGTATGATTTGTGAATCACGAGCATTCTACAAAATCATGAGCTTAATTATGGAAATGAAAATTAATAAAAATGCATGTGACTAGGCTAATAAAATGTTCTTCAGAATGTATAAACTGTATTTATGAATCCTATTTAATTTCATATTAAAATAAAGAACATATGAACTACTAGAACAATAAAGCATCATCTTTCATTGAGCTCATTCTAGGTAAGAGATAGGAGGAGAAAGGAAGGGAAATTGAGAGATACTGAGTCTTACATTTATTGAGAAGTAGGAAGATCCTTGCAGGGCCTTGTTCTCAAGCCTGCAACCTTAAACTAAAGCAGCTCTTTCAGAACGAACCCACTTGGGTCCTCTGTTATGGGTCCTCTGACCCAGGAAGAGAGTGTTCTTTGTTCCCCATGAATAGTTTCTGTCATGTAACTTGAAAATGTAGAAAAGTGATGAAAATAGAAAATACAACAAAGTCAACAGACACCTGAGAAGAAATCAGAAACATTAAAATAATAAAACTGAAAAAAAATTACCAATAAGTGATTTTATGTCTCACATAGGGGTGATTTAAAAAATAATATGCATCTTTAAAATAATTACATGATATTATACATCAAAGTCACTCTATTTAATTACCTGGGGGGGGAAATTTGCAAAGGGGTTGTCTAGTTTACATAATAGCAGCACTTTTAAGTATAAAATACACCATTTTTAAAAGTGTATGTTTTTTCCTATTTAAAATAATAGAATAAAATAAAGCATATTATAAAATAAAAGCCCTGAATTTTTATTTATAAATGAAAATTAGCATACATTGAATACTCTTAAAGCAAATAATATTAGATAGAATGCAAGCAAACAAGCAAAACCCCAGGAATAAAATCTGTTATACCTATTTGCTGACTATTCATATACTTAGTATTTAGCTCTATATGAGAAAGAGATGTAAAATTAAAATTTTACATGAGCTCTTTAACTTTTCTCCCAGTATTAATAAGCTTAGGCTGAACTGTATGATCTCTAGGACTTTGAATAACCAAGGCTTATTTGCTGCTTACAGTACCTGTTTATCTGGTCACTCTGGGTCCCAGGCTGGTGGAAGAGTCCCCATTTAAGATGCTGCTAGGCCACATCTTAAAGGGAGAATTAGATTGTATTTTGAACCATACTAATATAAAAAATGATAGTCTGTCTATATCATATGTTCTCAGAGAGCAAGTAAATCATTCTAAAAACTTCTGTGCTGCTCCATACTAGCTGGCATAAAATAAAGTTCCTCGTGCTGGGAAAAATTGAGGGCAGAAGGTGAAGAGGGTATCAGAGAAAGTGGCTGGATGGCATCACTGATGCAATGGACATGAACTTGGGCAAACTTCAGGAGATGGTGAGGGACAGGGAGGCCTGGTGTGCTGCAGTCCATGGCTTTGCATCGAGTTAGAAATGACTGACTGGGTGGCTGAAAAACAGGAAATATTTTTGACTAAGGATCCATAGTAAAACAATTCTCATTGAAATTTTAATTTTAGTAAAATGGTCATGCCACTAATGGGGGCAAGAATAAATTCATCATCTTTCAAAACAAAGCATTCGATACTAAAGGCATTGCTTCATTATTCACATTTTTATATTTCAATAGCATTTTGTTGTTCTATGGACTGAGTTAAATTTTTCTCTTTACTTTTTCAGTAGCTTAGGGCAGATCTTTTATTCACATGCCCTCCTGGTACAGAATAGCAAGCAGCAAACTATCATTAAAGCACCCATAGGTTAAGTCCAGAATTAGAAAACCCTTATTATGATGATTAGGAGAGACGCAAAGTGTAGAGAACTCAATTTCAGATCAAAAGCTGTGTCCCTAGTCTTGACAGAACAATCAGTGTTTGACTTTTACACAATAAGCAAATCCGATATGCATTTTATAAATAGCAAATAAATGGGCAACCTCAGAACATCATTTTAATGACTGTGACTTTCCTGACTGCAACCACACTTTCCATATTCAATGACGCTTCCTGGGGAAGATGTGAGTCAGGAAAACTTAAAAAGCACTTAAAAACCATAGCAGACAATGAAAAGTAAAAAAGATCATTTAGGTTTGCTGAAAGAGAAGCATAGCAATATGCCTTCAAAAGGTTTTCAAAAGGCATCAGTTTAGGATTCCGCTCATGAAGTTAAGGCCACTAAGGCAAAACTATCAGAAGCAGCAGAAAAATATTTTTTAAAAAATACTGGAAGCTTCATTAATATATTTCACTTTTAAAAATAAATAATAATCTGCTTTGATTTAATATTATTTATGAATGCATGAAATAATACTCTTGTGAAGGTTAGGACTCTAGAAATAGTTTATATCATAATTTTCTCTGCTTAGTCTACTCCAGGGACAAAAACTCAGTGGAAACTCAATAAATATAAATTGCTGATGACGATGATAACTTCTCTGAGACCCACATACAAGTTGAAAAATCTGTTATTAAGTCCATATGCCTTTTCACTTTGAATTTGTCTTTCTAGAGAACTTGAAGTCTGATTTATTTCAGTTTTGTCTCTGCTATATTTTGATGAGAAATGAAGAAACTGCAGACACAGACCTTTTATATTGATGATGCAGGATTTATTTATTAGGCTCATTCACTGGGCAGATTAGGGAAATATCTTTTTTGAAGTCACCCACTGCATTCTGGGGCAATGAGCCCTTGTGAAACTACAAATTCAATTATAGTGTGAATTAATATTTTATACATTAAATTTCATGAGTTATACTTGGTTGAACAGAGTAACTGAATTAAAATATGATTTATAATTAAAACCTTATCAATCACCATAAGATTGCAACCAATCTGTATAGTCAGTCCTCAGTGCTCATTTAAAATTGTGAAGTGACTTGTCAGGTAGTAAGAATAATCAGTTTTAGGCAAGAGACAATTGCTTGCTGCAATACAGTCATATTTGTAATTGATCAGTAGCAGTGTAATGATTTATCATTCATGAGATGTGTCCCACCTCAGAAGGCTTAACTTACACAGCAGCGCATTCAGCCTTAAATTTGCAAACATTTCAGAATCAGAACAGTTCTATACTCGGTGAGAGATGTTTCATGTTTTTATCTCTAAAAATTTAGAAATTAAACTACATCTACTTCCATTCATCATAGTAGTCATAGTATCACAGTTGAAAATTATATTATTTGTACACATTTATGTAAGTATATTGTTACTCCTGTAAAAATATTTTCAAACCACTCATGACATGGAAAAATGTCACCTTGGGAAAAATGGAAGAAAGGTTACTTGTTTACAGATTTTTTCTTCTCATTAAGACATTTTTTTTTTAGAGTAGTTTAGGTTCATGAACACTGACGTTTTCATTAACAGAAAAATCAAGTAAATTTTATCCATAACCCTTTATTTGACCATGAAATGCTCATCTGTTATCAGGAGTACAAATAGAAGGTTATAAGTTTTATATTTATCAGCATAAGTTGCTTTATATGAAACACGGGAAATAATGGTGTATTCAAGGCTCATAATTGAAACAGGTTTTCATAGGAAGAATCAGGCGCAGTATCCCCAAGTGGCTGGTGGTCTGTAAGTACAAGATCTCAGAGAGGCAGGAATTAAGGGAATAAAGAAGGAGACATAAGACATGCAGGTTTAATCCCTAGGTTGGGAAGAGAACCTGGAGGAGGACATATCAACCCACTCCAGTCTTCTTACCTTGAGAATCCCATGGACAGAGGAGGCTGGCAGGCCACAGTCCATAGGGCTGCAAAGAGTTGGACATGACTGAAGCAACTCAGCAGGCACACACAGCATGACAAGTCAGAGTTGCAGACAATAAATACAAGAGTGAGTGTTGCTAAGTTTGGGGGTATTTTTTTGTTTGTTTGCTTTTGCTCTAGAGGAGAGGAAAGAGAGCAAAAGTATGCTATACAACATGATCTAAAGTTTAAATTATCATGGTGTGGTTCTAAGTTTGATCAATGTGCTTGGTCTGTTGCCACCTTCATTTTTTATCTGTAAATAGACATAAATAGAGTTTACTTATCTCAGAGTCCAAAGGATCATCATATTAATATATGTGCAATAAATTTTCTAATAATGTAATTCAAATAAAGCCATGTTATTACTGTAAATTTTTTGCTGAATAGCCAGATTAAATGATGTTTTTATCACTTTGCTGGTTTTGCATAAGTTCAAAATGCATTTATTTTCTCAATACAAACCACAAAATTCATAATAATGAGCAGATGATGTAAGTGAAAACAAGTTTTGCAATGATGATCTTAATTACAGTAATGCTATCCATATCATAGGTGACAAAGAATCAGGGATGCAAATTTTACTAACAAAATTATTAGTAAAAAGGAAGAGAGGTAGTATTTTAGTGAATTCCACCATTATATTTACAACCATAGAATTTTCATCTTGTTGGTTATACAACATGTACATACAAACACACACACAGATATATAATTGAAGTGAATATACATTTTTGTGTAAAGTAAGATTGTTTATAATTTATGAGGAAAACATCCAAGTTTATATATCCATATGCAATATTTTAGAATAGCCTTGTGTGTGTTTGTGGAAGTCTCTCAGTCATGTCTGACTCTTTGTGACCCCATGGACTATACAGTCCATGGAATTCTCCAGGCCAGAATCCTGGAGTGGGTAGCCCTTCCCATCTCCAGGGGATCTTCCCAACCCAGGGATTGAACCCAGGTCTCTCATATAGCAGGCAGATTCTTTACCAGCTGAGCCACAAGGGAAGCCACTAGAATAGCCTTAGGTTATAATAACTCATTTATGGAATGATCTTTATAAATTGAAATACATAACACAGAACTGTATAAATCGGATTTTGAAAAGTTGCTGAATTATCAAGACCATATATTACCTTTAGTAAGAGTAGCTCTCAAGTTTTAATCTAACAAAAAAGAGAAGACTTATGAAAAAGTTTAAATGTTCAAATTGTAACAAATAGTACTTCATATATATTTAAATATTTCATCTGATCACTGAATTTTAGATCTCAGAAACATATGTTTATATTTATTAAATTCAGCTTAATGAGGCTTTAAAAAAACAAATGGACTTTATTATAATATTGCAATGCCCTCATTTGTATGATATGTTCTTCAATAACAAAGCAAAGCATGTCTCTTCATCCCAAATCTGAAAATGAGGTATCCATCATTCTTACTTATAATCATATATTACAATTTATAAGAAAGTTAGCAGTCAGTTTACATTAAACAGCTTAAATTGAACCTGTAACTTAATAAAGCATAGTGGGAAAACCATTATCTAAGTCGGAGGCAGGCTTAATATACCCTGTACCTGTAAAATGTCATTCATAGAAAATTCACTCAAGATTTATAGCTGCAGGTAATAATTCAATGTCGCTGAAAACCAGGGCACATGCCTTAGCAGGAGAAATTAACCCTTAAGGAAACAGTAGTGTGTTTCTGGGTGGGAGAATCATACCTGCTGATTTCCTAAAAGATATATTACTTAGAATTTGGCAAATTAAAAAAAATATATATACACAACCTATGGCTGATTCATATCAATGTATGGCAAAAACCATCACAATATTTAAAATAATTATCCTCCTTATGTAAAAATACATAAATTAATTTAAAAATATTATATACAAAAATATTAAAATTTAAATTATAGCCAAAATATAACCCCCTCTTGATGGCACTGAAATCTGTATCCATTTAATGTCATGACATAAATAAAAATCATAATATCATTATTAAACAGCAAAACAGAAAGCTAGGAAGTTAATGGGAATATTAGCTTTTAGAAAAAAAGTTTAATCCAATAATACTTAGAAATATAAACCATGAGAATTTTACTATGCTGATTCCATACAACACTATCATGAAAAAATGTTTTATCTGGAAAAGAATCCAAATTTATATTTCCACCATATTATATTAACTACACAAAACAAACTGAATGAAGTAAATTTACAGTATCAATGGATAAGCATCCTACAAAGGTAGACCTACACTCTCCAATCTGAGTGAAGCGTTTCATTTGTATAACTAACTTCAAAACAGCAGTAATCACAAGCAGTTGAGCTCATCAAGATAAATAAATTGAATTAATGAGTAGGAAATTCGTAGTGAACATGATCCTACAAGGGACTGAGCATTAATAAATTCAATTGCAGGTGATTAATATCATACATACTACTGTGAATAATATGATTTTCAATATATTAAATGCATTTAGAAAAAAACATTCCCCTTCCCTGTTAATGTCAGTGTTTGGAAACAAAGCAAAACAAAATCTGTGCACTTAATCAAGGGTTTATCTATTTCTGCTGGATTCTAATTTCCCAGTTGGCTTTACATCTCATGAAACTACAAAGAATATCTGCATTAACATTCTGGGCATCTAGCAACACACTTCATCAAATACACGCTCAAAAGTGTCCTGGACAGGCTGAATTGTAGAACAAGACATAGACATAAGGAAAGAAACATTTATTTTTCAATTGTGAAAAGTTGTACATGTAAAATTCTGTCAAGTTCTGTGTTTATATTTGACAATGAAAATACACTGCATATCAAGTCATTTTATACAGCTCCATCACTGATACTGTTTATATAAATGGGCAAGGTTTAATACTTCCAAATATTCAAGACTGTAATAAAGGCTGAGTTTCTCTTATTTAAGGTATGTATCCAAAACCTGATGGTGAAAATGTTTATAAGTATGCAAAATAGCAAAAGAGTTGAGGTAAATTGTACTGTCTAAGATATCTTTGAATCTTGTTCTTTCTAAATAATAAAGAAAGACAAAAATATACTGAAGGAGGGAAGCAAATTTTTCTTTATTAAGTGACCATTTCATTTCATGGTGCTTATATCTCATTTTGTTAGGATGGACATCATTCTTTTAAAGGGCACTAAAGAATAGAGAAAAATACATTTTCTGTTTGGCATGAGACATTTAATTCAATAGAAATGTCTAATTGGTGTCACACAAGGTCAGATGACTTTGTCCCCACACCCAGGGACACCTGTGAAATGAAAGGTCAACAAGTAAAGTCTCCAAACCTACTGAGGAAGAACTGTATTTTTTCCCATAGCACACACAAAAATCAAATTTTTCTTATGAAAACAATTTGGCAAAATTAATACAATTATATAAAGTTTAAAAATAAAATAAAATTTAAAAAAAAAGAAAGAAAACAAACAGAAAAGGAACAGTCATTAAATTGATAATGTTTTACATGAATGAGCCAGTATTTTATTGTTTTGTATTAAAATACAATAGACCAAATTGTTCACATATTGGGAGATAAAATGTGTGTGTCTTTGTCTGTTTATATGTGTATCTATGAGTGGGCAAAGCAAAAGTGTGCTTTCTGTTGAAATCTAAAATTGTGTTTTAGAGGTGATTTATACAAAACAGAGTGACACTTTTATATATCCATAAGATTTATCAATGTGGAACAAGTTATGCCTTTGGAGGGTCAGAAAGGGCTGATCCTAAGCAAAAATAGAGGAGTGGATATTTCTCTTCTTACCTCTTATTACTCCATTACCTCTGAAATTTGAAATCCTGTAACTCTTCTCTGACTATTCTGTTGTGAGTTATCTCCTGCTAAAATACTCCTCTGTTCCTCAGGCCACAGATCAGATACTGAGTCTTTGGTAGCCTTTTCTTACAGAAAATGACCTTGTTCTGTGATCTGCCCTTGAGAGGTTTCACTAGTTCTTATCTCATCAGATTACAAAAATATATTTCTATAATAAATGTAGACAAATTATGATGGTATAATATGTTGACTGGCTATATATACATTTGAAAATAAGCTTATGCACCTAAATGAGAGAGCATAAGTGTCTAATCTAAGAATATAGTCACTATGGCTTAATTTATGGTGCTTAGAGATGGAAATAATGGGGTTGAGTTTAGACAGAATAAGAATAAAATCTTAACAAACATTGCTTTCCACAGATTATATCACAGCACAAAAATGTAGAGGCCTACAAGCTCAATGATTTTCAAACTTCAATTAGAGATTTGAGATTTAAATGATCCATTCTACCTTTTCTATTTTTAGTAAACAATTAGAGTCTTCAGATCTCCTACTGTTTGTACATGGTTACTAGTTATTGTCAAATGGTTTTATTTAAATTTTACAATTTATACTTGCAAAGGTTTCTACAATACATATCAGACATATAAATGAAGAGCTTATGTTGAAATCTCTTCAACACATTTACTAAAAGTTACACATGGATGTATCATCCCTGGTAGCTCAGACAGTAAAGTGTCTGCCTACAATGCAGGAGACCTGACTTAGATCCCTGGGTCGGGAAGATTCCTTGGAGAAGGAAATGGCAACCCACTCCAGTATTCTTGCCTGGAAAATCTCATAGACGGAGAATCCTGGTAGGCTACAATCCATGGGCTCGCAAAGAGGCGAACACGACTGAGCGACTTCACTTTTACACATGGATGTATCATACCAATATATAGTCCTAGAGGGCCATACATATTGAGTCATGAATGACTAGGAAAGACTTTTAAGTTCACGTCCCAACACATACATGAATGTGAACAAAGATATCTAACAAATTTTGAGGTCGTGTTTATATATACTAGGTGAAAATTTATGAGAAAGAGAGAAGTTGTTGAATGACATGGAAGCATATTAAAGGGCCACTTGTGTGATAAAACTATTGGATTTGATGTCAATTTAAACATAAGTAGAATAGAAATAAAACAAAAAATGGAGATGTATTTGAATATCTACATCTGGCAACAGAAGCAGATCAAAGAATGTTACAGAAGTAGGTTGTGGGAATAAAAATAGAGAAGATGTTGAACTGGAATTGGACTTTTAAGAAATCTGAATGTAGAGCTTGATTTTCAGGAATGCTTACATATGGAATGTTCTAAGGCAATAAAAAGAGTGAGAAGCCACAGAAACCTGAGAAGAAAAATCGAGTTCACTGATAACTTATATGGCACATCAGGATGCTAGTAAAGAAAATGAAGGAGTTTCAGAAGGGCAGAAAAACCAAGATAAGAGAGGTAAGGATTTTTTAAGAGGGAGGATTTTCAAAAAATATTGTCATTAATATTTCAGGTTCAATGAAAATTAACACTCAGTTTAGAATAAAACTGACCTTGATGGCATGGTCAAATACTAGCACAAAATTAACTGCTGCTGCTGCTAAGTCACTTCAGTCGTGTCCGACTCTGTGCGACCCCATAGACGGCAGCCCACCAGGCTCCCCCGTCCCTTGGATTCTCCAGGCAAGAACACTGGAGTGGGGTGCCATTTCCTTCTCCAATGCATGAAAGTGAGAAGTCAAAGTGAATTCGCTCAGTCGTGTCCAACTCTTAGCGACCCCATGGACTGCAGCCCACCAGGCTACTCTGCCCATGGAATTTTCCAGGCAAGAGACTGGAGTGGGGTGCCATTGCCTTCTCCGAGCACAAAATTAACTAGAGGAGATTAAATGGAATGTGGTTTGAAAATAAAACAGAACATGGTACCAAACTGAGAGTAGGGATCATATTTAAATAGGAGGAAACTCACAGAGAAGTTAAAAAAGTTCAAGAATGCAAATAGTGGCTCTTCTTTAAGAGGATGAACTAAAAACAGAGCAGGAAAGCACAAAATGTTGGGGGACAGAAATGGCTGTGCGTTATGTCAAATTTTAAGATTTCCCCCAGCTGTTGAACTTTTATACAGTCCCCTTACCTTAAGTGCCTCGACTTTTTGTAGCCAAGTCGGTGTTGCTTAGTTACTAAAGTGATGTCTCTTTGCAACCCCATGGACTGCAGCACTCCAGTCTTCCCTGCCCTTCGTCATCTCCTGGAGTTTACTTAAACTCAAGTCCATTGAATCGGTGATGCCATCCAACCATCCCATCCTCTGTCACCCCTTTTTCCTCCTGTCCTCATTATTCAGTATTTATTTTTCATTTAAAATAAAGAGCAGAAGATTGAAAGATAAATACTACATATACACATAGAAAGTATTTTTCTTACTGCTTTGAATATCTTATAATTTCATAATTATGTATTATCTATGTTTTCCATATATGTGAATGTGTGCATGTGTGTGTCAGAGAAAGAAAAGTATCATATGATATTACTTATATGTACAATTCTTTTTTTTAATAATACAAATGAACTTATTTACAAAAAAGAAACAGACTCACAGATTTAGACAATGAATTTATGATTACCAGGGGTAAGGATAGGGAAGATAAATAGATTGAGTTTTGGGACTGACATGTACACACTGCTATATTTAAAACAGATAACCAAGAACCTACTATACAAATCAATTTAAATAACACAATTTTTTCAACTATCCTCTTTTAAACACTTACAAAAAAGAAAGGTGATAAAATGAATTTACTCTATAGAATTTTAATATTTACAGAGTGTCTTTTAAGCAAATTATTTGGAACAATTTGAATATTATATGTTTATTAAGCATTACACACTTTACAGAAAGATGCATTTCCCCTAAATCTCTCTCTCTTAATTACTAAACATATATTTTCTTAACTTCATGGGATGGTATCCTTAATGATATTTTCTGAAAATGCTGGTTTTCAAACTCTAGTGAATTTTGTAAATAGACTGTTCTTTAAAGGATCTTTATTTATTTGAAATTACTCATGTATTTATTTCTTCACTCATTTATTACCATATCTTCACTGAAAGCTTACCATAGCTGTTTTAGGGAACTCAGTTAAATATTCTATAGACAATAATTACATTTTGTATCTAAGTCTTGCAAAGTTTCCCCAAATATTTTAAACTACTGTAGATGCTAATAGTAAATATCTCTGAGAGCTTTTTTATCTCTGTTAACTGAAGGCTAAATGTTTGTTTCATTTACTCTTCAGAGTAACTTGGGATACTAAAGAAAAATACCTCCAATTTTCCAAGAAATCCATTATTTTGAATCTGTTGTGGTCTTAATAGCCAATTCCTTGGTTTCCTCATGATTGTGATATAAATGAGAGGTTTTATTTGAGGGTAAGTCTTGGGTATGGATTCTCATGCAGCCTTGTCATCTGGTTTACTCACCTGAAAATATTCTATCAATCTATGTGGATGATTCTTACTATAGCCTGCATACTTTTCGAACTTCAGCAAATATAAATAGTTCCTTTTTGAGAGTTGTTTAATTTTGTAATAATCAGAAATTACCACAAAAAAATATATATATATATTATTCCCCTCTCTGTCCATGAAAACAAACAGAAGTTCTTTCAGTTTAGAGAATGATAGATAATATAGACTATGTTGGATTTGAGTATTTACAGAAAATATAAAGAAGTATCTTTTGGAAGTGGCAAAACTAAAATGTAATAAAAAAGTTTTTGGACTACTATAGAAGACAGTTTTGGATATACTGAGATGTGATATAATGGCAAAAACATAAGGTTTTCATTATGAACCCAGAAAAAAAGCCATCATGATAAACTTTTCAAAGACATGTTGGCTTGATATTAGAATTGTTACCACTTATTTTTTTCTCCTTGTGACTCCTTCAGTGAGCGGTAATGAAGGATGTTTCCTAAGCAGAGGCAATGAATATCCTGAATAACACCAACAAGCCTACAGTTTTAGATAGAAGTTGCATAAGGCATGCAACTTTTACCTTTAAATACATCAAAAACTTACTGCTATGATATTTTCACTGTCAGATAATTGCACCTCTTTGGAGAGCCAAGAATCATAACCCAGGATTATTCATGTAATCTGAGCATTTTCTTCTCTAGATCTTTTCATTCTACAGAGACAGAGGTATTGTTGTTGAGTTTGGGAGCAGGAGTTGAGGAGAGAAAAGAGGAGAACTGTTCTACTTAGTATTGTATTGTAAACCTATCAGAACTTCTGTAGAACACTCAGAAACTCTACAATGTATATTAGAGACTTGAGTAACATTATTAATTAATACATCATCTCTCTCCAATTCTGCATGAAGTTGGGACTTTAGCATATCCCACAGCATTCAGTAAAATTTATTATTCTTTGCTCTTGAGACTTCAGGAAACAACCTTGCTGCTTGTGAGTTTTATCAAATGTCTACAATTCCTAGTATTTTCAACATAGTATATAGATTAAAATGAGAAGTTTTCTATATGCTTCACTTTTCTGTCCATCAGAATTCTTTTAAGAAGTTTCAATCAGAAAAAAATAAATCTCAGAAACTAGTTTAAAGTGAACATGTAACATACACACACAACATTAAAGGTGATATGGGGAGAAAAGCCACATATATCTCCCTTTCTTGATGAGAATTGCTACAGATCAGTTGAAAGCCTAACTATACATATGTAAGTTTCAAGTCTTTTCCAAACATATCTTGGACACACTTGAAAATCACTTTCAATTTTTCAGGACTATCCAGCAACAGTAATATCTCAAAACCAAAATCAAGTATTAATTGCTCAATTACCAAGGCATATGTTGTAGGTTAATTTTCCCCTAAATGTACTGCATTTTTATTTTATTTAAGAGGATAACAAGCTGAAACTCATTATACTTTGTAAATATCCAAAGCAATGTTAATTTGGGATAGGGCAGATATAAGAAATCACCTGAGAAACAACTTGAAGGGCTTGAAAAACGGATTATGGTCTTTCGCTTGAAGGAAATACATTTCTAATATATTATGACAGGGGAAAATGTCTAGAGGAAGCCATCCAAAACTAATTGCCCTGTCACAAGCAAAAATTGGGCCTCAGGTCCTTGACATCAGAGATAGCTGACTCACAAATATATAGTTACCATATACATTTTCAATTATTTTTATGAGCCCAAGGAGATAATGTTTGTTTTCTTGTCATATGGTACATGATAATCATATTACATCTGTGTACCATGACCATATTTTGAGCAACATAGAAAAATATTAAACACAAAGCATTTATTTTTATCCCAATGATGAAAATTTATATATTGTGACTAATTTATATGGGATAAATAACAAAGTAAAGATAATATTAATAAAAATTAATCTGAAAATCAATAATGAAATTAATTTGGTCACTTAAAATGTAAGATGAATGAGTGTTTCAATTCATTCTTGGATTTTAAAGTATTAACAGCAAAAGACTCAGATTTAATCTGTAACAACAATTACACATAGCTATCTGTTAAGTATTGGGCTGGCCCAAAAGCTTGAGTTTTGTAACATGCTATAGAAAAATCCAAACGAACTTTTAGGCTAATCCAACAGCCATGACAGCTATGTACTAGCAAGGAAAAGTCACAGATAAGATAATTACAGATCAGCTGCTCACTAGATATGTCATCATAGGAAAAATAGCCTAACTTCTCACACCCTAAGGCTTCATTTAAAAATAAGCATGACCTTCCATTTAGACTCTGGACCAAAATGATGATAAGGAGGCTCCTAAATTCCACCTTCCCAAGGGCGTGTAATATACATGGAATAGTTACACATGGAACAATTTCCTTTGAAAGAAATGCAGAAATCACTTGAATGATTCCTATGTATTGAGACTTCTAAAACATCCACATTAGAACAGGTAGGAAAAGCTGAGATGTACTCATCCTTTAAATCCTTACCTCCACCACAGTGCCACTCAGAAAAGAAACAAGCAAAAACTTCCAACTTCTCCCAGAAGAGTTAAGGGTTTGGGCCACACATCTGACACACAAAATTTTTAAGGCAAACACCCAAGGAACGGGCCTCCAAATGAGCCCCACATTACTATAGGAACAAAGAACCAGGTGTTAATTGGCACAGAGCATTCACCATTCCTATCCTAACAGGGATCAGCAACATGCCCATTTCAGTCTTTCCTAGGCAAGGTCTGATTGTGTACTTTTCTACCTGCTGAATGAGACTCTGGTTTCTACTCAGACTGCATTTAGACACTCAATGAGATCTTCCTGTGTGGGACATTGATGAGTCTTGGGACACTTTCAACTACTAAGAGCCACTAAGAACAATGACAATGGTTTTGACAATCACAAAGGTTTGAGAGTCAACCAGGAACTTGGGTAGGGATGGTTAAAGAATTTCGTCTTTTACATGAAACTAATCTGTTAAGGCTAGCAGAAGTGGCTGTTGATTCTAATGACTAAAACTCAATGAGCTTGTTGGTGGCTTCGTGGTAAAGAATCCGCCTGCCAATGCAGGAGACACAAATTCAATCCTTGGATCAGGAAAATCCCTTGGAAGAGGAAATGGAAACCCAATCCAGTATTCTTGCCTAGAGAATCCCACACATAGAGGTCCCTGGTGGGCTGCAGTCCATGAGGTTTCAAAGAGTCAGACATGATCGAGGATGCACAAGAGCATGTTAGAACCCAATACAGAGATTCAAGGAAGATGAAGAAAGAAAAAAAAAATGTGTTCTAAACAAAAGATCAAGATGAATATCTAGAAAATACTTAATAAAATGGAGATATGTGACTTGCCTAATAGAGAGTTCAAAATAACAGTTCTAAGGATATTCACTTAAGTAGGAAGACCAATTGCTGAACAAAATGAGGATTTCAACAGAGATTAAAAGTATTATAAAGTACCAAACATAAGTCAAAGCTTAAGAATATAATAACTGGGGCTTCACTGGCGGTGATTCAGTGGTTAAGAATATATCTTGCAATTCAGAGGACACTGGTTCAATCCCTGGTCCAGCAAGATCCCACATCCTATATGTTAATTAAAAAATTAAACACAAGACCTAAAATTGTAAAACTCCTAATATAAAGCATAGGTAATAATCTCCTTAACACTGGTCTTGCCAATATTTTTTGGACAATATTTTTTTGAAATGAAAGCAAAAGAAACAAAAAACAAGTAGGACCACATCAAAACTAAAGAGATCCTGTACAGCAAAGGAAGCAGTCAATAACAAAAGAAGTTAACTTACAGAATGAAAGAAAATATTTGCAAATTGCCTGTTTGATAAGGGATTAGTATCCAAAGTATAAGAGAAACTTATACAACTCAGTTTAAGAAAAATAAAAAGTAAAAACAAGTAGCCCAGTTTTAAAAATAGGCAAAGGACTTGAATAGATGCTTTACAAAGTAGGCATCCAAAAGGTACATAGAAAGCTTCTCAACATCATATAGTCATTAAGGAAATGCAAATCACAACCACAGGGAGATATGATCTGTTGGAAACAGTATTAAAAAGACAAGGAAAAGCAAGTGTTGAGGATGTGGACTGAAGGGAACACATGTACACTGTTAGTGGGAATATAAACAGGTAACAACATTATGGAGAAGGCAATGGCACCCCACTCCAGTACTCTTGCCTGGAAAGTCCCATGGATGGAGGAGCCTGGAAGGCTGCAGTCCATGAGGTCGCTGAGGGTCAGACATGACTGAGCGACTTCACTTTCCCTTTTCACTTTCATGCATTGGAGAAGGAAATGGCAACCCACTCCAGTGTTTTTGCCTGGAGAATCCCAGGGACGGGGGAGCCTAGTGGGCTGGCATCTATGGGGTTGCAGAGAGTCAGACACGACTGAAGTGACTTAGCAGCAGCAACAACATTATGGAAAACAATATGAAGATTCCTCAAGAAATTAAAAATAGAACTACAATACGATACATCTATATCACTTCTGGGTATGTATAATGAAATCATTATCTTGAAGAAATTATCTATACTTCCATATTCATGGCACCATTACTCACAATAGCCAATAAACGGAAACAACTTAAGTAAATATTGATGGATGAATGGATAAGGAAAATGTAATATGTAAATATGTATATATGTTATGCTATGCTAAGTTGCTTCAGTCATGTTTGACTCTTTGAGATTCTGAGGACTGTAGCCTGCCAGGCTCTTCTGTCCATGAGATTCTCCAGGCAAGAGTACTTGAGTGGGTTGCCATAACTTTCTCCAGGGGATCTTCCAGACACAGGGATCAAGCCCATGGCTCCTGCAGCTCCTAAATTGCAGGCAGATTCTTTCCCACTGAGCCATTGAACTGTGGTGTTGGAGAAGACTCTTGAGACCTTTGGACTTCAGGGAGATCCAACCAGTCCATCTTAAAGGAAATCAGTCCTGAATATTCATTTGAAGGACTGATGCTGTAGCTGAAACTCCAGTACTTTGGTTACCTGATGCAAAGAACTGACTTACTAGGAAAGGCCCTGATGCTTGGAAAGATTAAAGGTGGGAGGAGAAGGGGACAACAGAGGATGAGATGGTTGGATGGCATCACCAACTCGATGGGCATGAATTTGAGCAAGCTGGTGATGGAGAGGGAAGCCTGGCATGCTGCAGTCCATGGGGTTGCAAAAAGTCAGACAAGACTGTGTAACTGAACTGAACTAAACTGAACTGAAAGTTAAAGAAAGACCCATGAGAAGCAGCATGTGTTTCCTGGCGTTATTTTGACTTGAATAAAATACCATATGAATGCAAAGATATATCATTAACATTGTGATCTTGTAGATGTTTTCAGGGATAAACAGTTCACAAGGTAATGTGCTATGTCATCCCTGAATAGATAATATATATGTATGTGTGTGTGTGCATTTCCCCAATTTAAATCCTTTCATCGTTTCTTCACTAAGGTACTCTGAGAGTCACTTAGATAAATTATCAAAACTATTCTAAAAGGATTTTCCCCAAGACAAGTTATTTATCTAATTGACATAAATTCAAATTTTGAAATTTGCTAATTTCAAAATAAAACAGGATGTGGAACTTAATAGCGTGCTCTAGCCAGTCTGCAACAAAGATAGTGTGAAAAGGTTCATGATATTCTTATTCTGACAATAAAATTACATTTTTATTAATGTCACCCAAATAATTGTTTTTTTTTTTTCCTGTTTGTCACTCATATTGCAAGCTCAGTATAAGTTGTTGGTTAACATTAAACTTTCAATTAAAGCTCAATACTTGTAGTGCTTTTTCACAGGAAATGCTCTTAAACTGGTCCTTTCTGGTAACTACCAAGTTAGTCCTTTTGAAATTTAATATGGACAGTTCTCTTACGCTCTGTTATTTTCTACATTACAATTCTAAAATCCAAGGAACCAGATTCCTGACCAGACTCGTATTCGCTACAGATTCTTGAACTCTTACTGCAGGCTTGATGTTAATTGATAATACAAATGTTACATGTATTGTTTAATAATAAATATGAATCAATTAAATAAAGTTAACTTATTAACCTTAGGTTTATCAATGCAATTTCATTAATTGGTTCCTTTTAGATATGTTTGCTCAACCAATTTAAACCATTTAATTGTACAAAGTTCACATTTCTCTTTTTATCTGGAGAGAATATTAAATAAACTTTGTCAAAGTTTACTGAAATCAAAATACACTGCATATAAACACAGCAATTTTAATGTTGTATGATCTCCTAATTATATAAAAGGGGAAAATGAGACTAGGTGTCACCAAGATTCTGACCTCAAGGTTGGTTTTAATAATTACCACATTTTGTCTTTTTTTTAAAGGTTATAATCATTCTTTTATTTAGCTTGTCAGCACACTAAAGAGTTATCAGATACTGCTGAATAATAACCAGTAAATTAGGTCAAACAATGTCACAACATGTTTCTTAAAACTAAATCAAGAAACAAGGAGAAAAACTGCTTCTTAACATGTGGTTGTAGAAGCATTTGAACTAAGAAAGCAACTAAATTGGTAAAATTGATTTTATACTGCCATTTTCTTGCTCTGTAAATATTTGAGAGTTTTTGTTCACCTAGCTCTCAATGTGACCTTTTGGAAGAATCAAATGATCTTCAAGCAAGTTTTAATTGATCATTGGCTTTATTGATGACATGAGGTGGTGATTTCTCTGTAATTGCTGCTGTATGCATTTAGGTCCTTGCCAAAGCCAAGTGAACGGCATCCATCACAAATGGCTGTGATTGCATGCCTCTGATTGTTCCACACATGGTACAGCATGTAAAATCTCTCTGACCTGAGCTGGTGCACATCTAACAACATCTCTAAATTCAGACCTTAAAGAAACCATGGTTTTCCTTCAACTAAACAAAAAACTAAAGCTTTCTGTCTCTTATTTACAAATTTACAGGACAGCTGACCAAAGAGAATAACCATTAAAGCACACTTAATTGTCTATGCATTGTAGAAAAAACTTCATCTTCATTATATTACTTCCTTGCAAGGTAACTGTGCTTTTTAATGACATATGCTACTAAGCAAATTTTCACTTTGTTGCCAATAACACTAACATTAGTACTTGAAAGTTTTCTTATTAAAATGTACTCATTACTCTGTAGGGTCTTTTGCTTGCATTTCTTATATTCCTCATTACAAAATATTTTTCTTATGCCCAAGTTTATATAGACTTATAGAAGAGAAGGAATCATATCCCTTCTTGTCAAATAAATTTTGACAGAAGAAACTACTTTTAGAACATTTTCTATATTTCTACATTAATATCACCTTTCCTTTGCCTCTAAAAGGATTTCCTTTATGCTGTACTAGAGACCCCACCCCATTTTGATTGTATATTTTACAAATAGATAATTGTTTCTACAAAATTTGTCCAGGAATATTTTCTAGAAAAAAAAATGCACATCTCTCTCTCTCTCTTTTAAATTTGTTTTAGTCATGGACAACATAGGAAAGCATAAGAACACTCTGACATAAATTGCAGCAATATATATTTAACTCTATCTCTAAAGAAAATAAAAACAAAAATAAACAAATGAAAACTAATTAAACTTAAATGCTTTTGCATAGCAAAGGAAACCATTGACAAAATGAAAAGACAACCTACTGAATGGGAGAAAATATTTGCAAATAATATGACTGATAAGAGATTACTATACAGCATATATAAGCAATTCATACAACTCAACATCAAAAAACCAAACTGGTTAAGAAATGGGTAGAAGAACCGAATAGACATTTTTCCAAAGACAAAATGAAAATGGTCAACATTCACATGAAAAGACGATCAACGTCAGTAATCATAAGGTAATGCAAGTCAAAACCACAATGAGATATCATCTCACACCTATGAGAATGACTGTCATTAAAAAGAACGCAAATAACAAACGTTGGCAAGGATATGGTGAAAGGGGAACTCTGGCACATTGTTGGTGCAGCCACTGTGTAAAAAACAGTGTAGAATTCTCTCCAAAAACTGAAAATAGAACTACTATATGACTCAGCAGTTCTGCACCTGTATATAAAATTTATATAACATATACTTATGAGTTTTAAATAAATATAAATTTAATAAAAATATATATTTATATATATTATATATATGGTGGTGGTAATTTAGTCACTAAGTCATGTCAGACTCTTATGACCCCATGGACTGTAGCCCACCACACTCCTCTGTTCATGAAATTCTCCAGGTAAGAATACTGGAGTGAGTTGATATTTCCTTCTCCAGGAGATCTTCCCAACCCAGGAATTGAACCCAGGTCTCCTGCACTGCACTACATATATATGGGAATTTATATACCACAGTTCAATTCAGTTCAGTTCAGTTGCTCAGTCAAGTCCAACTCTTTGTGACCCAATAGACTGCAGCACACCAGGCCTCCCTGTCCATCACCAACTCCCGGAGTTTATCGAAACTCATGTACATTGAGTCAGTGATGTCATCCAACCATCTCATCCTCTGTTGTCCCCTTCTCCTCCTGCCCTCAATCTTTCCCAGCATCAGGGTCTTTTCCAATGAGTCAGGTCTTCACATCAGGTGGCCAAAGCATTGTAGTTTCAGCTTCAACATCAGTCCTTCCAATGAACACTCAGGACTGATCTCCTTTGGGATGGACTGATTGGATCTCCTCGCAGTTCAAGGGACTCTTGACAGTCTTCTCCAACACCACAGATCAAAAGCATCAATTCTTCAGCACTTAGCTTTCTTTATATATACCAAACATATACACAAACTGTATGTATATATAATATATATATATATACACACACACAAACATATACACACAAACATATACACACAAACATATACACAATGTGCCATTAAAAAATAACTTTTTTCATTTGCAGAAACAAGGAAGGACTTGGAGGGCATTGTGTAAAGTGAAATATGTCAGACAAGAAAGAAAAATACAATATGATATCACTTATGTGTGAAATATAAAAAAATATAACAAATCAGTGAATTTAGCAAATGAAGAAGCAGGCTCACAGATATAGAGAAACAAGCTAGTGGTGGAGTGGGAAGTGGGTGTCTCTTTATATGGGTGGAAGTGTGGGAGCTACAAATTCCGGGATGTAAGATAGGCTCAAGATGCACTGAACAACACAGGGGATATAGTAAGTATTTTGCAA
Source organism: Bubalus bubalis (assembly GCF_019923935.1). NCBI lineage: Eukaryota > Metazoa > Chordata > Mammalia > Artiodactyla > Bovidae > Bubalus > Bubalus bubalis. The sequence goes on along the minus strand of NC_059175.1, from coordinate 50,788,232 downwards.
TAATGGAGAATGGAAAAATAACCTTTAAAGGCTGTATAAAATAAACAGAATTTAAGGCTACATTGTGTCTTAAATTCTTACATATGCTTTTAAAAGATATTCCATTCTAGAAATCTGCCTTTAATTAACATCAATCCTCATTATAGTTCACAGAATCCCTTTTATCTCACTTTCAAGAAGGGTATAATTTCCAACATTAACTTGTTTACATAATTTCTTAAAGAATTTCTAAAATACCAAGCTTATTTTCTCCCCAATTGCCTTCAAATATTTCAGTAATTGGCTCACTGTGCTCCAAATTGAAAACAAATAGTTCCTATCATTAGCTTTGAGAGAGAATGTCACCTAAATGACTGTTAAAAATGTCAGAAATGTGTCACTTTTCACACAAAAGATGTGAATGCAATCCCCAGATAATATCAACAGTTTCTAGATTTTAATAATATAAAAATAACAATTCAAAATATATTGAAAATAATGCATGGAGGAAAATTCAACCTGGGAGTTAGTGCCTCACATGAAAGTTGAAAATGAAACAGAGTACTCCCTGCAGGCACCCTTGTCATCGTTCAAGTTAGTTGAAAGTTGTTCTGAGGTTGACTGCCCAATATGAGCTCTTTTAAAAGGGGATCTACTCATGTACAGTACAACCTGCTGGCAAAGGTCATGGAAAAGTTAAAACTCTTAAAGCTGGGGAGTTTTATATCTTAATGACGCATTGAAAAGTTACTACCCAGTGGAGCACGAATATCTTCTTCAGATTATCTACAGATAACTGGGAAAAAACCTAACTGGATGGATGTATGGATGGATAGATAGATAAAAAGAATTGAAGAGAACTGAATTTGAATTCCTCATTTCCATTTACCAGGTATCTCACTTTGAACAATACAGAAAACCAGTTTCAAATGGAATTTCCTCATTTTAAGTATGAGGAAAGTCTAATGTCTAAAGATATATGTTTTTTTCCCAAAACAAAAATATTTGTGACTATAAAAGTCATGTTTCAGCTCAGTTCAGTTCAGTTCAGTTGCTCAGGCATGTCTGACTCTTTGCAACCCCATGAATTGCAGAACGCCAGGCCTCCTTGTACATCACCAACTCCCAGAGTTCACTCAGACTCATGTCCATCGAGTCAGTGATGCCATCCAGCCATCTCATCTTCTGTCATCCCCTTCTCCTCCTACCCCCAATTCCTCCCAGCATCAGAGTCTTTTCCAATGAGTCAACTCTTCGCGTGAGGTGGCCAAAGTATTGGAGTTTCAGCTTTAGCATCAGTCCTTCTAATGAACACCCAGGACTGATCTCATTTAGAATGGACTGGTTGGATCTCCTTGCAGTCCAAGGGACTTTTGTTTTCTCCAACACCACAGTTCAAAAGCATCAATTCTTCAGCGCTAAGCTTTCTTCACAGTCCAACTCTCACATCCATACATGACCACTGGAAAAACCATAGCCTTGACTAGACAGACCTTTGTTGGCAAAGTAATGTCTCTGCTTTTTAATATGCTATCTAGGTTCGTCTCAACTTTCCTTCCAAGGAGTAAGCGTCTTTTAATTTCTTGGCTGCAATCACCATCTGCAGTGATTTTGGAGCCCCCCAAAATAAAGTCTGACACTGTTTCCATGGTTCCCCCACCTATTTCCCATGAAGTGATGGGACCAGATGCCATGATCTTTGTTTTCTGAATGTTGAACTTTAAGCCAACTTTTTCACTCTCCACTTTCACTTTCGTCAAGAGGCTTTTTAGTTCCTCTTCCCTTTCTGCCATAAGGGTGGTGTCATCTGCATGTCTGAGGTTATTGATATTTTTCCCAGCAATCTTGATTCCAGCTTGTGCTTCTTCCAGTCCAGCGTTTCTCATGATGTACTCTGCATAGAAATTAAATAAGCAGGGTGACAATATACAGCCTTGACGTACTCCTTTTCCTATTTGGAACCAGTCTGTTGTTCCATGTCCAGTTCCAACTGTTGCTTCCTGACCTGCATATAGGTTTCTCAAGAGGCAGATCAGATGGTCTGGTATTCCCATCTCTTTCAGAATTTTCCACAGTGTATCATGATCCATACAGTCAAAGGCTTTGGCATAGTCAATAAAGCAGAAATAGATGATTTTCTGATAGTATTGGATAAATATTTAATGTTATTATTTCTTATTTACAACCCACAAATTATTTGAGAAATATGAAAGTGATGATTATTATTATTATTTATCGTATCAGTAGATTGTCATTAGTATTACTATTACCATTTGTTGCAGTACTAGTAGCAACTAGATATATTTTGAAAGACAGTGAAGCCTGGCACACAGTCTATGTGGTCTCAAAGAGTCAGACACAACCTACCAACTGAAAACAACTAAAAGCAGTATTAATGTTACATCATAAATGCTTTAAAATTTCCCTTATGATATAGCTCATAGTGGAATCAGAATTGTACCCCTTGTGGATTTCAATAATCTTTAGTGAGTTATTCTGAAGATCAAGAACTTGAGTTAAGCTTTCTGCCTGTGGGGCTTTTTGGCTCTCTTTATGATGCTTCATCTTCCAGTCACCAAAACTGAAGTTCATGCCCAGGAAAACTCGATGTGAGGGGCAGAATCTGAGAGCTGTTGTTAAGGAAAAGGCGCTTCGTGCAATGTGGTTTAATCTAGCATTAAGATTATAGGCACGAGGAACCACGACAGTCCCCGAGAGAATAAGGACCTGGAAAATCTCACCTGGCCACTCCCAGCACATGCTTCTGTCATTTTGCTGAAATAACTGTTATGACTTCCTTTAAGCCAGAGAGATTCTAAAGCAGAGAGAGTGAAGTCTCCACTCTAAAACCTTAGAAATGCCCTAAAGATCACTGTCAATTTCCTGAGTTTGTGTATCCTGTTTCATTTATTTCTGGTTTTGCTTTGTCTAGTTTTGTTTTGTCTGCTGAACCAAGGTAGTGCACGGCTAATTTTGTTAGAATAAGAAGGGCTTTATTTTTAATTAAGTTCTGTTCACTTTTAAAGATTTAACTCAGAATGTATTTTTTCATGAAACTATATAGCCTGGATATAGGCTGAAACATTGGGTGATTTTTCATTATATATATATATATAATGAAAAATCGCCATATGTATCATCTGGGTATATATTTTATGCATATAATACCAAGAAGAAACAGCATATTACACTTGAAAGCAAGGATGCTTGAAAGGAAATCATTAACCTGGGATTTGCTAGCTCTATTACCCTGTGTGCAGCTTCAGTGTTCTCATCTGTAAACTGTACTAATAGTATCACACTAGTGGAATGCTATTTGGATTGAATTAATACACTTATTCAGCAGATTTACATGGGATGTCCATTATGCTAGGCACATAGCATTCAGCAATAACCAGATGTACCCTGGACCTTATATGTCAGCAATGTGAGGAGTGTAGTGGAGCCAGGCAAACAGCAGGCAGTCAATAAACGATAGTTTCTCTCCTCTGGACTGGACCAGACACTTTTAGATTAAAGGAATCATAATCCCTTATCAATAGCATAAAATATTATACCTAGATTTTTAGCAATATAAAATGGAGTTTATTTTCCTCCATTTTATATGCCTTATTCATATTTCAACTCTGTTTGTAGTACCCATTTGTTTAGTTTCAATTTTTTTTAATTACATTTTACTCAGTGAATGTGATTCTTGCACATAATTTTTATTTCCTTCTCTCTGAGGTCAAGATGATGTTAATATGCTTTATTAACTTGGGCTTCAAGGCTTTTCTCGATTGTTATGCTCTTTTGACCTCTCAATCTATTCCCGTTGTACTAGATAAGATTGTTTACTTATCGCCAAATATGTCCATTGCTTTCCTAAAACTTTGCATTTTTCACTTGTATATAGTTATTTTAGAATCTCTGTCTCACTACATACCTAGTCTAGCTAATATTCAAAAAACTGCAAACAATAAGCACACTAAAAGATTAGTGAAACTAAGAAAGAAGTCAGTATGTGCACAGTTCTATACTGTGAGCCTCCTAAGAGCAAGGGCTCTTCTATTATTTTTTTTTTAACATATGTGTATAAGTGCCATATGTGTGATTTATACTTTATGAGCTCTCAATTCAGTTCAAGTAAATTGGGCTAGTAGTTAGCTCAGTTTAATTTCATAGCTTCAAAGGTGGATGAAAAGTATACAGAAAATAGTAAACTATGATTCCAGATATTTGATGTATTAGATATCAATGTTTCTATTTAACAAATCATGTAAATCATGGGTATCAAAATAAGAGACAAATTTATTAATTTGCAAAAGTACTTATTGATCAATTTCATTCTTAAAGATTATAGAGGTCAGAAAAATTTTTAAGAAGTCTTTTACCTATTGTATTTATGCCCAAATAATAATCTTATTATATTTATTGATATGTATCTAAGATTGGAATCCAAATATCTTTATTGAAATGTATGCTAGACTGGAACTATATAGTTAGAATTAGATTGACAAATGTGCTAGGAATTAAACTCATTAGTAATGGAAGATATTGAAAGAAAGCCAGAAGGGGTTACTTTTTCTTTTCTTATGTTTAACTGCAATAATATAAGATACCTTAGTTGCATATTTTTATTCAATATCCAAGTATCTTTACAAGGTATATCAAGTGTCCAACTGAACATTATATAATGTGATCTTATTTACCAAGAAAACTTGAAGAAAAAATCATATTCACTTTTATCTGTAAAATACTGCTTAGTAAATATGCACCCACTTTTGCACTGATAGTCATTCACAGCTGTAATAATTTGACAATCAAAATGCATGTACACCCATGGTGGATTCATGTCAATGTATGACAAAACCAATACAATATTGTAAAGTAATTAGGCTCCAATTAAAATAAATAAATTTATATTAAGAAAAACAAAATTTAGCCAGACAAGTGGCTAGGCATACAGTAAGATAGTCAAAATATTGTGGAATACTGTTAAATCAAGTTTAAATTCAATTTATTATTATTGTATTATTCACTTAGGTTACTTTTAGTTTTACATTTATAGGCAATGGGGAACGAATCTAGAAAAAGACGATCGAGATTTAACAGTGTAGTATCATAGTTTCAGAAAGCTATTACCTATTGTCTCAAAAGAAGCTTTCCCTATGTGTTAAACAGGCTCAAGACAATGGGGTTTAGGCACTGAATCTGGCTTTATGGGGTAATGTTTTCATCTTCAATCATTTCATCTGCTAACATAAAGGTATATTATGTCCAAGTAGCTGCAAAATCTCAGCGGAAGTAAAATTTCACAGAAATATTACTGAGTCTCCAATAATATAAAAGTTACCCAAGATTATATCATGACTTGTTTGAATGAAGAAAAAACACAAAACTATAAAGATGGAAATAAATCAGGACAGGTCTTTAGATATATTAGACTGATAGTCAAAGAAGGCAAAAAAAAGAAGAAATGGGGAAAGCCTGAAGATGCACTTTGAGCTGTGATGCAGAAGTGAACCAAAGATGGTGGCCTCTCAGCCAGTGAACTCAACTGAAATACCGAAGCATGCAGTTTCCCAAATAGCAAGTTGACTTAACAGAAGTAAAATAAAAATGGGTGTTTCAGCATGCTGTTTAAAGTTTACTAGTTCTCCTTTGAGGAAAGGGGAAAGTGATTTAAAAAACTATAATATTTCATGTTATATGTCAATTATATCTCAATTAAAAAAAAAAACTATACTTTTTCAAAATGGTATTATTCCATTTATCATTTTAAAATTAATTTAATAAAATGCTATTATTTGGTTCTAAAATGCAAATCTTCAAGGTTATGTATGTTTTCACATGTATACATATATACTGCCATTATATTATACCTATTAGGCTTCCCTGCTGGCTCAGGTGGAGAAGGCAATGGCACCCCACTCCAGTACTCTTGCCTGGAAAATCCATGGACAGAGGAGCCTGGTAGGCTGCAGTCCATGGGGTCGCTAAGAGTCGGGAACGACTGAGCGACTTCACTTTCACTTTTCACTTTCATGCATTGGAGAAGGAAATGGCAACCCACTCCAGTGTTCTTGCCTGGAGAATCCCAGGCATGGGGAAGCCTGGTGGGCTGCCGTCTCTGGGGTCGCACAGAGTCAGACACAACTGAAGCGACTTAGCAGCAGCAGCAGCAGCAGCAGCTGGCTCAGGTGGTAGAAACAATCTGCCTGCAATGCAGGAGACCCAGGTTCGATCTCTGGGTCAGGAAGATTCCCCTGGAGAAGGGAATGGCAACTCACTCTAGTATCTGGACAGAGGAGCCTGACAGGGTACAGTCTATGGGGATGCAAAGAGTCAAGACACGACTGAATGACTAACACTTTCACTTCCGTATAATATACATATATTATATACTTATGTATTGCCATTTTATATACATTGTAAAAATCATAGTTATGAAACAGCAGGATCATGTGAGGAACTTAAGAGCACAAAAGCCTTTCCATGTCTGCCCTTTCTTGCTTTCAGGAAAAAGTCTTTAGACTCCTAGACCTTCCCGGAGTTTTAACCAGCAGATTCACGCAGTTAATAATTAGAACAATAGAGTCACAGGACTCCTAGTTCCTCCTGAAGGGATAATATATAACAATTTGACACATATCTATGAGTTCTTATAAAGGAACTAAGGCCCCAAGTGGAAGATGGTAACTTCAGGGTGAGCCAAGTACACGGACCCCAGACTGGTTGGAACCAGAAGATTGATGACTGAGATTCCTGGAGTTACCTCACCATGAGTTACCTCACCGCCAACCAGAGGAAGGTCACATACCCAGCAGCCCCCCCCACATATTTGCCTTTAAAAATACTTCCCTGAAAACTCATCCTAGAATCACTGTCTTTTGAGCACAAGTTATCCATTCTCCATTGCTTCACTGTTTGACTTCTTTGTGCATCAGGCACACAAACTCTGGTTGGACAACAGCTATTGCATAAATTGTAAAATTTAAAATATTAACAATAACTTGATATTATAAAGGAATCATAAAATATTATTTTAAACATATTTCCCTTATTGAATTCTAGCTGGAGAGAAAAAGAAAACATTTCACTTGGTAAATAAAGATAGTTATCTGACTGAAATAGAATACATTTTATTTCACCACTGTATCAAATTTGATTTTTATGTCATTGTTTTTTACTTTCCAACTTTACAAGCAAAATTATCTTTTAAAAATTAAATTCATCAAAAATATTTGCTCTTTAAAATTCTGTAAGGTGTTTGGGATGATACTTTTAGCCATGTTCTTGTATTGTAAATCCAGCAGACTTTTTTCTCCATTGTCTAGTTCTCCTTTTATATTTAATAAAATTAAATCCATTCTTGTCTACTAGTCTTCTGTTACTCAGTAGTTTGTGTTAGTAGTTACTTATTCACTTTTCATGTCATACTTTTGACCCTTTTATCTTCTTTTGTGTTGCCTAGCATTAGGAGACACAGAAATGTCAAAGATTGTAAAATAAAATAAGAGGAAAGGAAAGGAAAAGGAAAAAAAATACATTGTGCAAGTTGCTTTCTGGCAGCAATAGAATTACAGAGAAAAAGAAAAAGTTGAAATCTGAGAGGATTAGCCTGCTGACTTGCTGAGTTTACAAGTCTTGTAAAGAATACCAATGAGAGAAAAAATAGAAGATAGAAGACAATGCCATAAATTTTACCCACAGAGTTCTTCACTGTGAGTTTGAAAATAAAATCAAGTTCTGGATACCATTAATGGTTGGTTTGTCACAAAAGAGAATAAGTTTACCATCTGCTTTTCTGTTCAAGATTAATAGAAACACTGGAGGTGGAGCTCTTTGGGAAATAGTTATGTGACCTGCAGGAGAACTATACTTCTTATCCCCTCTGACACCTGGACATTATACTAACTGCAATTGGAACTGCTTGGAGATAGACAGTTGAAAACTGCTGAGCTTGTCTTTTTAGTGTGAAAACTAGTAATTCAATTTACTGCGGTTCAAATGAAGACTGAGACTAGATCAAGGAAAACAGGGATTATAACAACATAAAGCAGAGCTCAAAATCATTCTTGCAAACCACAGAGTTCACATGATGCAGGAGCATTGCCAAAGTTGGGTATCAAACAGGTTCTCATTTGTGCTATTTAGAGGGATGAAGTGTGTAAATATTTTGAAAGTACCATGACACAGTTGCAAAATAAAGGTTGTTATAGTCATCAAAAGCTTTGCACCACCATGGGGTCCCCAATAGTATTTGTATATTTATTATATCAATTAGATACACTTTCTAGAAAAATAAAATCACATAATTTATTTTAAAAATGTGAAAGTTTGACGAAATGGGATCATGTCTGGGAATAAATTACCTATGCACAGACACAGAAGTTTTCCAGATAATCAACAGGGAGGAAACAGACCAACTGATATCTACTTAAAGACCCAAATTAACTATTCGTAGGACTTACTCTTGCCTGAAAAATCCCATGGATGGAGGAGCCTGGTAGGCTGCAGTCCATGGGGTCACTAAGAGTCGGACACGACTGAGCGACTTCACTTTCACTTTTCACTTTCATGCATTGGAGAAGGAAATGGCAACCCACTCCAGTGTTCTTGCCTGGAGAATCCCAGGGACAGGGAAGCCTGGTGGGCTGCCGTCTATGGGGTCACAAAGAGTCGGACATGACTGAAGTGACTTAGCAGTAGCAGGAGCAGTAGGACTTATTTGTATGTTCTAATGATTTTCAGTGACAGTAATAACAATGGAAACAAAGATATGATCTTACTAAAGAAAAATAACTAAATATTCCCTAAATGTCCCACATTATATGATTTGTTAAAAATATTATCATATATCCAAACGGTGAGTTTTTATTACATCTTTAAAATAGATATTTTTATTCAATAGTTTACTGCTGTGTTTTCCAATTTTGCTGGCATATTGAGTGCAGCACTTTCACAGCATCATCTTTTAGAATTTGAAATAGCTCAACTGGAATTTCATCACCTCCATTAGCTTTGTTCATAGTAATGTTTCCTAAAGCCCACTTGACTTCACATTCCAGGATGTCTGGTTCTAGGTTAGTGATCCCACCATGGTGATTATCTGGGTCATGAAGATCTTTTTTGTACAGTTTTTCTGTGTATTCTTGCCATCTCTTCTTAATATCTTCTGCTTCTGTTAGGTCCATACCATTTCTGTCCTTTATTGAGCCCTTCTTTGCATGAAATGTTCCCTTGTTAGCTCTAATTTTCTTAGAGAGATCTCTAGTCTTTCCCATTCTATTGTTCTCCTCTATTTCTTTGCACTGATCACTGAGAAAGGCTTTCTTATCTCTCCTTGCTATTCTTTGGAATTCTGCATTCAAATGGGTATATCTTTCCTTTTCTCCTTTGCTTTTCATTTCTGTTCTTTTCACAGCTATTTGTAAGGCCTCCTCAGACAGTCATTTTGGTTTTTTTGCATTTATTTTTCTTGGGGATGGTCTTGGTTGCTGTCTCCTGTACAATGTCACGAACCTCAGTCCATAGTTCATCAGGCACTCTGTCTATCAGATCTAGTCCTTTAAAACTATTTCTCACTTCCACTGTATAATCATAAGGGATTTAATTTAGGTCATACCTGAATGGTCTAGTGGTTTTCCCTACTTTTTTCAATTTAAATTTGATTTTGGCAATAAGGTCAAGAAAAGGCAGAAGAACCAGAGATCAAACTGCCAACATCCATTGGATCATCGAAAAAGCAAGAGAGTTCCAGAAAAACATCTATTTCTGCTCTATTGACTATTGCAAAGCCTTTGACTGTGCAGCCCACAAGAAACTGTGGAAAATCCTGAAAGAGATGGGAACACCAGACCACCTGACCTGCCTCTTGAGAAATTTATATGCAGGTCAGGAAGCAACAGTTAGAACTGGACATGGAACAACAGACTGCTTCCAAATAGGAAAAGGAGTACGTCAAGGCTGTGTATTGTCACCCTGCTTATTTAACTTATATGCAGAGTACATCATGAGAAATGCTGGGCTGGAGGAAGCACAAGCTGGAATCAAGTTTGCTGGGAGAAATATATAACCTCAGATATGCAGCTGACACCACCCTTATGGAAGAAAGTGAAAAGAACTAAAGAACTTCTTGATGAAAGTGAAAGAGGAGAGTGAAAAAGTTCGCTTAAAGCTCAACATTAAAAAAAAACTAAGATCATGGCATCTGATCCCATCGCTTCATGGCAAATAGATGGAAAAACAGTGGAGAGAGTGGCAGGCTTTATTTTGGGGGGCTGCAAAATCACTGCAGATATTCACTGCAGCCATGAAATAAAAAGACAACCACTCCTTGGAAGAAAAATTATGACCAACCTAGACAGCATATTAAAAAGCAGAGACATTACTTTGCCCACAAAGGTCCGACTAGTCAAGGCTATGGTTTTTCCAGCAGTCAGGTATGGATGTGAGAGTTGGACTGCAAAGAAAGCTGAATGCTACAGGTATACATGTGTTCCCCATCCTGAACCCTCCTCCCTCCTCCCTCCTCCCTCCTACAATTATGTAAAGTTTAAAAATAAAATAAAATTAAAAAAATAAAAATAAAAAAATAAAATATTAAAAAATTTTAATAAATTATCTTTGATAAATAAAAAAAAAAGAAAGCTGAACGCTAAAGAATTGATGCTTTTGAACCGTGGTGTTGGAGAAAGATTCTTGAGAGTCCCTTGGACTGCAAGGAGATCTAACCAGTCCATCCTAAAGGAGATCAGTCCGGAATATTCTTTGGAAGGACTGATATTGATGCAAAGAACTGATTCATTTGAAAAGACCCTGATGCTGGGAAAGATTGAAGGTGGGAGGAGAAAGGAACGGCAGAGGATGAGGTGGTTTGATGGCATCACTGACTCAATGGACATGAGTTTTAGTAAACTCCAGGTGTTGGTGATGGACAGGAAGTCCTGGCGTGCTGCAGCGCATGGGGTCACAAAGAATCGGACACAACTGAGCAACTGAACTGCACTGATTAGAACCCATTATTATTTTAAGAAAACTTATTCATATATGCAAAAGGAAGGTTTCTGATGAGTATACCCCCAAAACTTGATAGTTATTTTCTGTATTTCACTCATTAATTTTCCTTATCGCAATCTTCCAGTTTTTCCACATTGAATGTTTTACTTATGCGAAGTAAGCCTTTAGCGGTGACACATTTAAACATTGCTATTCCTGAGAAGCATAATGTCACAAGTCTACAATGCTGGGTATATAGATTTCAAATGGATTACTTGACTAGAGACAGAAATTATTTAGGAAGAAATGCAAATATGAATTGTGGAAAAGTGACAGAGGCTGAAAATTTTATTTCATGCCCAGTCACCAACACACACAGAAAAGAAACCAAGAAGCAAATTCCCTTGGGAAGTGATGATATTTACATTCAAATCCTGCAAACCACTGTCCTCTGAAATGACTTTTATCAGAGAGAGAACCACGTTTCTGGATTCAGGAGTTTAGAATAGTTGTTATAAGATTATCAAACGCAACACTGGATCATATCTAGGACTCACCTAGAGAGCACATGAGGAAAAAATTGGAATGAGATGGGCAAAATAAAATAGGAAACCATTTTTCATTACATAAGCACCAGAGACTCAGGCAGCTGGCCATTGTCAAAGTGCTGAAGGAGTTTTTGCTAAAAGGAAATAGATGGTCTCTGGTCACTCCTCCTTTCGCAGCCCCTTCCCACATCCTGCCAACACTACCACCATCGTCATTAGCACGAGTAGCTGGAAAAGAAAATCTGGAGTCAGCAATTTGGAGTCAGAAGTTGCCATACACTACCTATAAATGTCTCAACACTCCCCCCCCCCCAAAAAAAGAAAAAAAAGTAGAAGACAGCAGACACTCTCAAAAAGCATTTATAAATTAGCAGAGAACTCCAGACAGCAGAACAGCTTGTCTGCTCTTAGTTCTGGAAGTAAGCAAAGCTGCCTGAAGGTGCCTAGTTGTCAGTATCAGGTCTGACAGAAATATCCCTGACATGGTAGAGATTTGCTATGAGAGCAAGAGTACTGAAAGAGTTGAATAGTAACCATATTTCAAGGCACTGATAAGAGCCAGCTCCCCAGGCAGCACTGACAGATGAATTACACCAAGAAAAACCATTTTTAAGAGATAAGAATAAAAAGATATTATAGGTGTTTACTAAAGATATTTAAAAACTCTTTAATCTGCCCACTATATTTTATAGTCCTAGATAAAACAAATATCATCTTTGTAATGGTTTATAATTTTCGAAGTTTTCACTTGCATTATACTAAGGTTAATAACATCACCATTTTACAAAAGAGGAGGCTGAAGCCTAGGAAATTTAACTGAACTGGTTGAGGCCATCTGAGTTCTAACTGAGTAGGAACTCATACCATAGGCATCCCAATCTAGAACCATGCTGTCTTCCAAACCATATAAGCTTGTAAAGAGAGCAATGTTTTATTGACAGGTATTTATTTTGAGTAGGATTAAGTTTATTGTTGTAAATGATTTCAGATATCTGCTCCATTTGGGCATCATAATGACTTTCATTACTAAGCAAATTTGCATTTTGAAGCAGAAATAACATGGGTAATATTTTCCTTTTTGTGAGTAACTTACTGCCAAGGGAGGATTCTTTCATTATACAGTAATAATGCTTTTAAATGTTTTCTGGCTGGAAATCAGAATCTAGCAGGCTTTTAGTGAACTGAAATTGTCACCTAGGAACAGTTCTGATATTCTGAAGTCCAAACAAAAGCAATTAAAGGATAGCAAATGTTGGTTAAGTTGGTGGATGTTTTCTCTATAAACTTTACATGTTAAACACTGGTATCCACTCAGAATTTTTATTTAAAATGATACTATTTTAACTATTATTTTGATATATTTTAAAACAAAAATATAGGATTATCACTTTCAATGAACTGGCTCTTCCATATAAAAGTTTGTAAATAGCTATAGTAAGAAAGAGGATCCTGGTTCCTGGTCTTATCCAGAACATCATTTAATCCTCAATCATCCACAATCTTGGCATTTTAGGCCAAGAATTCTTGGCCAAACTCACTGGATTCCCACAAGGTGGCACCTGTGGGTTTGGATATGAATCAAAGACATAATCCTGTACTAATGCATGAAGTGAAGTGAAGTAAAAGTCGTTCAGTCCTTTCCAACTCTTTGTGACCCCATGGACTATACAGTTCATGGAACTGTCAATGCCAGAATACTGGAGTGGGTAGCGTTTTCCTTCTCCAGGGGAATTTCCCAACTCAGGGATCAAACCCAGGTCTCCTGCATTGCAGGCAGAGTCTTTACCAGCTGAACCACAGCAGAAGACCAAGAATACTGGAGTAGGTAGCTTATTCCTTCTCCAGCAGATCTTCTCAACCCAGGAATTGAACCAGGGTCTTCTGCACAGCAGGTAGATTCTTTACCAACTGAGCTATCAGGGAAACCCCTGTACTAATGCCCATGTACTATGTATACATGTATTAATGCATAATATACTAATGTAATAATTATTATACATGTATATATATATGAACTAATACATAATGTACTAATGCATAATGTGCATAATTAATACATAATGCACAATATACTAATGCATACATGGTTACATATGCTGCTGCTGCTAAGTTGCTTCAGTTGTGTCCGACTCTTAGCGACCCCATGGACTGCAGCCTACCAGGCTCCTCCGTCCATGGGATTTTCCAGGCAAAAGTACTGGAGTGGGGTGCCATTGCCTTCTCCATTGTGTGAAAGTGAAAGTGAAGTGCTCAGTCGCGTCCGAATCGTAGCGACCCCATGGACTGCAGCCTACCAGGCTCCTCCATCCATGGGATTTTCAAGGCAAGAGTACTGGAGTGGCTTGCCATTGCCTTCTCCATGGTTACATATACATACATATAAATTCATAGTTTAAAATGAATCATAATTCTCTATGATTAAACAACAGAAAGTGATGAATGTCTTATATAAAGGTACAGAGATAAACTTTGGAGTGGGTTATCCCATTAGCGAAACAGATGATCATTATATATACCACACCACTGGCCTACTGAAAATGTCCCATTAAATAAGCAAACCGTTGATCATTGTTTGAATATTAAATTAAATATATATAATATAAAAACTACTAGAAAGACCAAATGTATTTATTTTTTGGCATAGTCCAGTGAGAAAACATTACTTCCCAAAGCCTAAGAATGAACGTACTCAAGTGAATGACATGAGTTTGAAATATATGTGTCTGCTTATACACTTCTTGCACTAAATAAGTACTACAGTGCTTCATAACCTGAGGTTTGAAGCTCTTGATATGTAACCTTGGCTACCTTGGGCTAATAGTACAAATATAGGTGAACTCTAGACTTTTTAGAGATCTGGCTCTCCTAAACCCCTCCTTGTAAAGAGTTAACTGAATAAACAAAACCCATGTTCAAGCATATCTTATTTTGTGCTTATTAAGATCAAGACAATCTATTTATTATGTTGCTTATGTAAAAATAGGGGAGAATAGTAATATTGTCTAAATGTGAAAGCTGATAGTAACAGGTGATGAAACTACACAGGTTTCAAAACTTTACTTACATGACATTATAAACCAGAAAAAGATCACATAACATTTAGTTGAACACATGTTTAATTATACTGCTTACCTGGATTCAAAGCCAACCAAGTTATCATGTTAAAATATTTCATCACCACCCTTACAATGGCCTGTGCATGCTCAGTCGCTTCAGTCATGTCTGACTTTTGCAACCCCATGGATTACAGCCCACTAGGCTCCTTGTCCATGAGATTGCCTGGCAAGAATATTGGAGTGGGTTGCCATGCCCTTTCTAGGGGCTCTTCCTGATTCAGAGATTAAACCTGAATCTCTTGTGTTTCTTGCATTGCAGACAGATTCTTAACCACTGAGCAATCAGTGGTATATAACCTGAATGTGGACTGAATTCACACCATCCTTGAGATTTAAATGGAACTGTCTTCATCATTTTCAGGAGTAGCTTGGGCAGGCCTCTGCCATATGTTCATAAATCCTCAGACTCATCAATGTTCATGGTCATTCATGTTTCTGAATTCAAGCAACTGCTGAGCTCCTAATCTCACTTATATCTCTGTCATATCACTGACATAATGATTTTTATCCATTCAACCCGCTGATCTAGAATCTCAAAAAAAAAAAAAGCAAATGAAAAACATTCATATTGATAAATTTTATCTAACTGAGGAGAAAGATGATTAAGGCTACATGACCCACATAGGAAAATAATCTTAAAAAAATTTTCTAAATTTATATGTGTAACTGATCCACTTTGCTGAATACCTGAAACAATACAGCACTATAAATCAATAATACTTCAATAAAAATTCAGAAAAAAATAAAAATAAAAACACTGAAAAAATTTTGACTTTCCAAAAAGCAGGAAAACAAGTTAAAATTAAATATTTGATTTGCTAGTGGTTAGAATCCCTTTGACCATTTTATCACTGACTATCTGTATTCTTATTTTCATGAACCAGTTTCCCACTCTGTGACCGCAACTCTCATCACTACTTTGTTATCCATTTCACATCTCCTTATTTTGCTGTTTCCAGCTAGACTATGCCTTCAGGCATTTATCTGGGCACCATTAAATAGCTCACCTAAAAATAAGCCATATGACTTGAAAAATTGGTCCCAAATGTTAAAGTCATCAAATTGTGTACCTGCTATATAAGCATATGGTACTTATTTACTATAAAGCACCATATATAGCGGGTAAATATTGTCACCCTACTTATTTAACTCATATGCAGAGTACATCATGTAAAATGTCAGGCTGGATGAAACAAAAGCTGAAATTAAGATTCCTGGGAGAAATACCAATAACCTCAGATATGAACATGACACCACACTTATGGCAGAAAGTGAAGAGGAACTAAAGAGCCTCTTGATGAAAGTGAAAAGAGGAGAGTGAAAAAGTTGGCTTAAAACTCAACATTCAAAAGACAAAGATCATGGCATCCAGTCCCGTCATCCAGAAAAATGGGGAAATAATGGAAACAGTGCCAGACATTCTTTTCTTGGGCTCCAAAAATCACTGAAGACGTTGGCATTACTTTGCAACAAAGGTTCTTATAGTCAAAGCTATGGTTTTTCCAGTGGTCATGTATGGATGTGAGAATTGGACTATAAAGAAAACTGAGCACCAAAGAATTGACGTTTTTGAACTGTGGTATTGAAGAAGACTCTTGAGAGTCCCTTGGGCTGCAAGGAGATCAAACCAGTTCTTCCTAAAGGATTTCCTTTCCTAAAGGAAATCAGTCCTAAATATTCTCTGGAAGGACTGATGCTGAAGCTGAAGCTTCAGTAATTTGGCCACATGATGCAAAGAACTGATTCATTGGAAAAGACCCCGATCCTGGGAAAGATTGAAGGCTGGAGGAAAAGGGGACAACAAAGGATGAGATGGCTGGTTGGCATTACTGACTTGATGGACATGAATTTGAGCAAGCTCCAGGAGTTGCTGATGGTCAGGAAAGCCTGGCATGCTGGAGTTCATGGGGACACAAAGAGTCGGACACAACTGAGAGACTGAACTGAACTGATAAACACAATTGTATCACTTGTTAACAAAAAGTTATTGAATATTTATATCAAGAAAAGATAACATTTAGGAAAAGAAAATATTAAATTATTGATGACTAAAAAAAAAGCTTATATTTGATAGCACCAAGCACTTTACTCACATTTCTTTTTCAATCCTCATGGCAAGCATAGGGGACTTCCATATATACATATATACATATGTAAATGAATATAAATGGCTAAGTCTTAAATAATTCACATATATTGGTTTGTTGGTTCCAATATATTGGCAAATTGTGTCCTCAAACATATTGTCTTGGTGCCTATTTCATACTTTTCACAATTTCATTACTGTGTTAAATAAGATATGGAATTTCTGACCTCAATGATCAAATGATTCATTTGGTAACATGAACTGCATATGCAAATAATTAAAATTAAATTGCATATCTGTCAGTTGATGGCATAAGGTGAAAAAAATGATTGTTTCTAGTGATGAGAAATAAAAAGGGAAACTAAAGTAATTAAGAAAAATAACTTCACTGGAATTATAATATTTTGAAATTTATTTCTGAACATTGGGAGACTTCTCTTGAATGGGTCCTTTCTAAATTTATAGCTATGTGTAGACAGAAAAATATGTATATAGATAGATATAATTTGTATTGCTTCTGCCATTTAAAAAAGACAAACTGATAACATAGTTATTTCTGATACACCAAGAGTGAGAATGGCAGAAACAGAAAAAAGCAGCAGAACTACAAAACTGTCTAAGTTAGGTATTCTCATGAGAGATGAGTGCATTATTAATATTTTCTCTTGTAGATACTGTCAATTATTTCTGATTTCTGGTATTTACTGATACCTGTGTTTCTATCTAGGTGGACAGTTGACAACTATTTTAAATCTGACATATCAAAAGACTGTAAAGATTTCGAAGTTGTCTGCTCACAGAACATCCTTATTAATTATGAACTCAATGTTTCAAATGGAAGATAATATAATCCATGAAATAATGATGGCTATCATAATTATAAAAAAGGGACTCCAACTAATAATAATAAAATGCCCTCAGTTTAATGAGGGAAAGGGAAAATTATTGTTGATAATATAAATTTATAATCACATTACTCCCATTTTTGTATTTTACAATAAAAAAAAGAAATTAGTATCATATTAATTCAACAAAAAGCCTTGTATTGATCCAAGAAAGTGTCCTATTTCCAGTAGGGATATATAAGTCAGTAAACAATTAATAAATAATATGTTCATTATTAACAAGTAAACATTGACCAATTTCTCCTTCAGTTGTAAACAAACACAAAACTCGTAGTATGCACATTTCAATTTGAGACATACAGAAGACAAAATAGACAAAACGGGCAGAAAACAAAGTATGTTTGTAAGAGATGGTTTGTCCTGTAAAAGTTCCTATTTAATAAGCACATTTGCTTGTAAAAACATTCTAATCTTATCCAAATTCATGAGCTTTTTTGTTTATTTTAATGTATATTTCATTAAATATGGGCTTTCAACCTATGACCAATACTGTTAACTATAGCTGCTTCTATACAGTAAAATTGCATTAAAAAATCTAAACAGCATTAGTTTTCTGTTCCAATACATCAATCATTTTCTCAAGCTGTCTATATGTCATCTATGGGTAGATTTTTTTAATACTAAAAGCAGAAGGACAGACTCTACCTTGAGAAGACTCAACCAAAGTCAGTGTTCTCAGGTCTAGTCTATGTTTAATACTTCACTGACTATCTGGAGTGTCATGAATATGGATAATTCAGCAACAGAATACAAATAAGTGAATAAAAACAAAAAGTGATAAAAAATAATGTGAAGAGCCGATTCATTGGAAAAGACCCTGATATTGGGAAAGATTGAGGGCAGGAGAAGAATGGGTGACAGAGGATAGGATGGTTGGATGGCATCACCAACTCAAAGGACATGAGTCTGAGCAAACTCCATGAGACAGTGAAGGACAGGGAAGCCTGGCCTGCTGCACTCCATGGGGTCACTAAGAGTTGGACATGACTGTTAGGTAACAGGTACAGTTTCAGTTTAGAAAGATGAGAAAGTTGTGAAGATGGATGGGGGTGATGATGTTCACAAAAATGTGAAGGTATCGAATGCCACTGAACTTACACTTAAAAATGGTTAATGTGGTCAGTTTTATGTATATTTTACCACCAAATACATATATGTAAAATATATTTATATATACATAAATAGATATATAATATATATAACAAATCTTTAAAAAAATTTTTAAAAATAAAAAATAACCACTTGTATTATTTCCTAAAATAAAATATTATGTGGTGTGGAGCCTATCAGTAGAGTATTACTGAATTCAGTGGAAGTTGTAAAAAGAAAAAAGTGTTTAAAGAGAAAATTCATTTACAGTGTAATCAAATAAGCTATTTGTCTTGCCCATGGGAACAATAAGACTAATTAAGCAAGATTCTCATATGCTGCTTTCCCACAGCAATAAATAAGAGGATGCTAGTCCATATAAATTGATTAACTGAATTCTACTTATACTGATGATGGTTCATAAAAATCCAGCATTAACAAAGGAACTATTTAACATACAGAGTAAATATATATTCAGAAAAAAGTCTTATATTTATGTTTTCACCTGAAAGACATCTAAAGAACTTTTAAAAAATATAATACAGAATTAGATGAAGCTCTGATGAATCAGTTCAGTTCAGATCAGTTCAGTCGTTCAATCCTGTCCAACTTTTTACGACCCCATGAATCACAGCACACCAGGCCTCCCTGTCCATCACCAACTCCTGGAGTTCACACAAACCCACGTTCACCGAGTCTGTGATGCCATCCAGCCATCTCATTCTCTGTCGTTCCCTTTTCCTCCTGCCCCAAATTCCTCCCAGCAACAGAGTCTTTTCCACTGAGTCAACTCTTTGCATGAGGTGGTCAAAGAACTGAAGTTTCAGCTTTAGCATCATTCCTTCCAAAGAACACCCAGGACTGATCTCCTTTAGAATGGCCTGATTGGATCTCCTTGCAGTCCATGGGACTCTCAAGCATCTTCTTCAACACCACAGTTCAAAAGCATCAATTCTTTGCACTCAGCCTTCTTCACAGTCCAATTCTCACATCCAAAACATGACTACTGGAAAAACCTTGCCGTGACTAGACGGACCTTTGTTGGCAAAGTAATGTCTCTGCATTTGAATATGCTATCTAGGTTGGTCATAACTTTCCTTCCAAAGAGTAAGTGTCTTTTAATTTCATGGCTGCAATCACCATCTGCAGTGATTTAGGAGCCCAAAAAAAATAAAGTCTGATACTGTTTCCACTGTTTCCCCATCTATTTCCCATGAAGTGATGGGACCAGATGCCATGATCTTCATTTTCTGAATGTTGAGCTTTAAGCCAACTTTTTCACTCTCCTCTTTCACTTTCATCAAGAGGCTTTTGAGTTCCTCTTCACTTTCTGCCATAAGGGTGGTGTCATCTGCATAGCTGAGGTTATTGATATTTCTCCCGGCAATCTTGATTCCACCTTGTGCTTCCTCCAGCCCAGCGTTTCTCATGATGTACTCTGCATATAAGTTAAATAAGCAGGGTGACAATATACAGCCTTGACGTACTCCTTTTCCTATTTGGAACCAGTCTGATGTTCCATGTCCGGTTCTAATTGTTGCTTCCTGACCTGCATATAGGTTTCTCAAGAGGCAGGTCAGGTGGTCTGGTATTCCCATCTCTTTCAGAATTTTCCACAGTTTATTGTTATCCACACAG
Source organism: Bubalus bubalis (assembly GCF_019923935.1). Classification (NCBI taxonomy): domain Eukaryota; kingdom Metazoa; phylum Chordata; class Mammalia; order Artiodactyla; family Bovidae; genus Bubalus; species Bubalus bubalis. The sequence continues at coordinate 50,767,888 of NC_059175.1, read as the reverse complement.
TCACAAGCTTGGCATAGTCAAAAAAGCAGAAATAGATGTTTTACTGGAACTTTCTTGCTTTTTCTATGATCCCCAGAAGATGTTGGCAATTTGATCTCTGGTTCCTCTGCCTTTACTAAAACCAGCTTGAACATCTGGAAGTTCACAGTTCATGTATTGCAGAAGCCTGGCTTGGAGAATTTTGAGCATTACTTGACTAGCAGGTGAGATGAGTGCAATTGTGCGGTAGTTTGAGCATTCTTTGGCATTGCCTTTCTTTGAGATTGGAATGAAAACTGACCTTTTCCAGTCCTGTGGCCACTGCTGAGTTTTCAAATTTACTGGCATATTGAGTGCAGCACTTTCACAGCATCATCTTTCAGGATTTGAACTAGCTCAACTGGAATTCCATCACCTCCACTAGCTTTGTTTGTAGTGATACTTTCTAAGGCCCACTTGACTTCACATTCCAGGATGTCTGGCTCTAGGTCAGTGATCACACCATCGTGATTATCTGGGTCATGAAGATCTTTTTTGTACAGTTCTTCTGTATATTCTTGCCACCTCTTCTTAATATCTTCTGCTTCTGTTAGATTCATACCATTTCTGTCCTTGATAGTGTGATTACTCAACTAAAGCCAGGTATCTTGGAATATGAAGTCAAGTGAGCCTTAGGAAGCGTCACTACAAACAAAGATAGTGGAGGTGATGAAACTCCAATTGAGCTTGTTCAAATCTTAAAAGATGATGCTGTGAAAATGCTGCACTCAATATGCCTGGCAAATTTGGAAAATGCAGCAGTGGCCACAGGACTAGGAAAGGTCAGTTTTCATTCCAATCCAAAAGAAAATCAATGCCAAATAATACTCAAACTACTTCACAATTGTACTCATCTCACAGGCTAGTAAAGGAATGCTCAAAATTCTTCAAGCTAGGCTTCAACAATACATGAACTGTGCACTTCCAGATGTTCAAGCTGGTTTTAGAAAAGGCAGAGGAACAGGAGATCAAGTTGCCAACATTCTGGATCATCAAAAAAGCAAGAGAGTTTCAGAAAAACATCTACTTCTGCTTTATTGACTAAGCCAAAGCCTTAGACTGTGTGGATCACAGTAAAATGTGGAAAATTCTTCAAGAGATGGAAATACCAAACCACCTGATCTGCCTCTTGAGAAATCTGTATGCGGGTCAGGAAGTAACAGTTAGAACTGAATATGGAACAACAGACTGGTTCTAAATAGGGAAAGGAGTACCTCAAGGCTGTATATTGTCACCTTGCTTATTTAAATTATATGCAGAATATACCATGAGAAACATCAGGTTGGATGAAACACAGGCTGGAATCAAGATTGCTGGGAGAAATACCAATAACCTCAGATATGCAGATGACACCACCCTTATGGGAGACAGTGAAGAAGAACTAAATAGCCTCTTTATGAAAGTAAAAGAGGAGAGTGAAAATGTTGGCTTAAAACTCGACATTCAGAAAACTAAGATCATGGCATCCGGTCCCATCACTTCATGGCAAATAGATGTGGAAACAATGGAAACAGTGACAGACTTTATTATATCTTTTGGGCTCCAAAATCACTGAAGATGGTGATTGCATCCATGATATTAAAAGATGCTTGCTCCTTGGAATAAAAGTTATGATCAACCTAGACAGCATATTAAAGAACAGAGACATTATTTTGCCAACAATGGTCCATCCAGTCAAAGCCATGGTTATTCCAGTAGTCTTGTATGGATGTGAGAGTCAGAGCTATAAAGAAAACTGAGTGCCGAAGAATTGATGCTTTTGAACTGTAGTGTTGGAGAAGACTCTTGAGAGTCCCTTGGACTGCAAGGAGATCCAACCAGTCCATCCTAAAGGAAATCGGTCCTGAATATTCATTAGAAGGACTGATGCTGAAGCTGAAATTCCAATAATTTGGTCACCTGATTGGAAGAACTGACTCTTTTGTAAAGACCCTGATGCTGGGAAAGATTGAAAGTGGGAGGAAAAGGGGTCAACAAAGAATGAGGTGATTGGATGGCATCACCAACTCACTGGACATGAGTCTGAGTAAACTCCCAGAGTTGGTGTTGATCAGGGAAGCCTGGTGTGGTGCAGTCCATGGGGTTGCAAAGAGTCGGACATACTGAGCCAACTGAACTGACTGACTAAAATGTAACACAACTGAGTCTGTAAATGAATAATGGAAATCTCACAAGTTTCTTAAATTTAGCAACATAAACTTAATTTATAAATGCAGATGACCTTTATCAGCATATTTTTGTCCAGGTAAATTTAAATTTTCATTAAATATTTTGATTTATAAATGGCAGTTCATTTGAGAAACACTGAACTTAGGAATGAAAGCAACTATTAAATTATATACCAATTAGATGATATATAGGCAGGATATGAAAAATATTTGTGTGATGTCTATTAAATATGTGAAAAAGACACTTCTCTAAAAAGCTTTTCTCAGAGCTAGTCTCTATTGATTGAAATTATCTTCAAAAGTGTAAAACACTGGAGTTTAATAAACTTCTTCTTCTGCTCTTTCTTCATCCCAAATGTCTGTGTCCATGGGATGTTAAACAGATTAATCAAGAAATCCTTGACTGCTGGCTTGTTCCTCTAGGGCTTCTAAGACAAAATAGCACAGACAAGGTGGCTAAACAACACACATTTATTTCTGAGTTCTGGACGCTAAGAAGACCAAGATAAAGGAGCAGGCAGGTTCAGTTCTTAGAGAAGAACCTCATCATTGTTTGCAGACAGTGGCTTTCTAACTGTACCTTCACATGGCAAAAAGAGAGATCTCTGAGATCTTCCTCTTCTTAACAAGGAAACTAATCTAATTGTGAGGACTCCACCTTCATCACTTCATCTAACCCTAAATCACCTCCCAAAGGCTTCACTTTCAAATACCATAACATTGGGGTTTAGAGCTTTCATATATGAATTTTGGAGGACACAGATATTTAATCCATCATTATTGCATGTACTTGTATGTATATATGTTTGCTGTTTGAATAATCCTTCAGTGAAATAAGAATCTCACAGATCTAAAGCTTTAAAAAAATGCATCTTTTGAGAACTAGAGATTATGTGGGTATAAACAAAATGTATCAAGTAGAAATAGAGACAATACTGCATCATCATTAATCAAACCAAGTAAAATTTTATCATGAATTATTAGATAACAAAGAGAGCAATTTAGACAAATGAAAATAGATGTTCCTTAGCAGGCTCCTTATATTCTGCTGATCATCAATCTGTTTTCCTTAAATATTTTTCATAAACAGTGCCTTTTCAGTGCCTTTATAAAGGCCTTGTCCAGTTGCTCTGTCTTATTACCCCTCCCGCAATAGACTTCCAGACTGTGTAGTTAGCAGCAAAGCAGATATTGACAATGATACCAAGAAATGTATTTGTAGTTTCCAGTTTAATAAAGTTCAGGTTTAAAGGATATATAGAGCTTTGTGCCAAAATGGTATGCATGACCCAGAAGAAATAAAATTATAAGCTTTTAAAAATTTTCAATATATCATGCACTATGGATTACAGATCAGATAGACAAGTACCTGAAGAAATATGGACAGAGGTTCGTGACATTGTACAGGAGGCAGTGATCAAGGCCATTACAAAGAAAAAGAAATGCAAAAAGGCAAAATGGTTGTCTGACGAGGCCTTACAAATAGCTGTGAAAAGAAGAGAAGCTAAAAGCAAAGAAGAATGCAGAGTTCCAAAAATATCCAGGAGAGATAAGAAAGCCTTCCTCAGTGATCATTGTAAAGAAATAGAGGAAAACAATAGAATTGGAAAGACTAGAGATCTCTTCAAGAAAATTAGAGATACCAAGGGAACATTTCATGCAAAGATGGGCACAATAAAGGACAGAAATGACATGGAACTAACAGAAGCAGAAGATATTAAGAAGAGGTGGCAAGAATAAACAGAAGAACTATACAAAAAAGATCTTCAAGACCCAGATAACCATGACAGTGTGATCACTCACCTAGAGCCAAACACCCTGAAATGTGAAGTCAAGTGGGCCTTAGGAAGTAAAACTGTGAAAAAGCTCTTGGTGGAGGTGATGAAATTCCAGTTGAGCTATTGCAAATCCCAAAAGATGATGCTGTGATAGTGCTGCACTCAATATGGCAGCAAATTTGGAAAACTCAGCAATGGCCACAGGGCTGGAAAATGTCAGTTTTGATTCCAATCCCTAAGAAAGATAATGCCAAAGAAAGTTCAAGCTACTGCACAATTGCACTCATCTCTCATGCTAGCAAAGTAATGCTCAAAATTTTCCAAGCCAGGATTCAACTGTACGTGAACCATGAACTTCCATATGTTCAAAGTGGATTTAGAAAGACAGAGGAACCAGAGAACAAATTGCTGACATCCGCTGGATCATCAAAAAAGCAACAGCATTCCAGAAAAACATCTACTTCTGTTTTATTGACTAAGCTAAAGCCTTTGACTATGTGGATCACAACAAACTGTGGAAAATTCTTCAAGAAATGGGAATACCAGACCACCTGACCTGCCTCTTGAGAAACCTATATGCAGGTCAGGAAGCAGCAGTTAGAACTGGACATGGAACAACAGACTGGTTCCTAATCGGCAAAGGAGTACATCAAGGCTGTGTATTGTCACTCTGCTTATTTAACTTATATGCAGAATGCATCATGTGAACTGCCAGGCTGAGTGAAGCACAAGCTGGAATCAAGATTTGTAGAAGAAATAAAAATAACCTCAGATATGCAGATGAGACCACACTTATGGCAGAAAGCAAAGAAGAACTAAAGAGCCTCTTGATGAAAGTGAAACAGAGTGAAAAAGTTGTCTTAAAACTCAACATTCAGAAAACTAATATCATAGCATCTGTTCCCATCACTTTATGACATATAGATGGTGAAACAATGGAAACAGTGAGAGACTTTATTTGGGGAGACTTCAAAATCACTGCCGATGGTGACTGCAGCCATGAAATTAAAAGATGCTTGCTCCCTGGAATAAAAGCTATGACCAACCTAGACAGTATATTAAAAATCTGATATATTACTTTACCATCAAATGTCCATCTAGTTAAAGAAATTGTTTTCCAGTAGTCATGCATGGATGTGAGAATTGGACTATAGAGAAAGTTGAATGCTGAAGAATTGATGCTTTTGAGCTGTGGTGTTGGAAAAGACTCTTCAGAATCCCTTGCACCGAAAGGAAATCTAACCAGTCCATCCTAAAGGAAATCAGTCCTGAATATTCACTGGAAGGACTAATGCTGAAGCTGAAACTGCAATAATTTAGCCACCTAATGCAAAGAACTGACTCACTGGAAAAGACCCTAATGCTGGAAAAGATTGAAGGCAGGAGGAGAAGGGGACAACAGAGGATGAAATGGTTGGATGGCATCACTGAATCAATGGACATGAGTTTGAATAGGCTCCGTGAGTTGGTGATGGACAGGGAAGCCTGGAGTGCTACAATCCATGGGGTCACAAAGAGTCATACACAACTAAGCAACTGAACTAACTATAGAGTATTTATGTTGGGAAGGAAAAGAAAAGGTTTCAGAAAGCAAGGTCATGTGCCCTTATTAAGAGTGAACTCCAGTGTTCACTGAAGCATTATTTATGATAACTAAGACATGGAAGCAACCTAAATGTCCATTGATAGAGCAACGAATAAATAAAATGTGGTACAAGTTTACAATGGAATATTAGTCTGCCATAGAAAAGTAATGTCTTGTGCAGCAATACGGATGTACTTAGAAATTACCATTCTAAGTGAAGTAAGTCAGACAAAGAAAGACAAATATTTTATGATATCACTTATATGTGGAATCTAATTCAATTTAAATAAATATGAATGTATTTACAAAACAGAAACAAACTTATACATATCAAAAACAAACACAGTTACCAAAGGGAAAATGCATGAGGGGAGGGGTAAATCAGGAGGTTGGGATGCACATCCACACACAACTATATAAGAATCTGAAAAAGAATGAATATATGCCTGTGCAAATCTGAATCATTTTGTTTACATCTGAGACTGATACAACAATTTAAGTCAACCATATTTGAATAAAATTTTTAAAAAGAGTGAAGGAAAGAAAACACCATGCTTCAATAAATGGTGCAGTTTATGGGGTTAAAATATTAACCAAAGAAGGTTTCTAGGTGAATTGTTAATATAACATAAGAAGATGCGATATGCAATCTAATTTTGTGTATCTCCTGAGAAATCACTTACCTAGTTCATGATAAATTTGTAATGAACATTCAGCAGTTAGGGTTCCACCTGGGAGTTTTTTTGTGTGGTGAGTTACAGCAGGAAATAAGGAGGCTTGTGTTAACAGAAGAAAGCTATAGGTGAGAAAAAGAAGTGTAGAAGGATCGGTAGATCAAACCAAAACATAATAATAACATTCTCATAGGGTAGGAAGAGACGTGACTGAGCCATCTTAGTGCCTAGAAGTCACATAGCCACTACTCAATAACTGACTGAGTGAATAAATGAATGGACAGCTTCAGAGAAACTTATAAAAGATGGGGAGGGAGGAGGGAGGAGGGTTCAGGATGGGGAACACAGGTATACCTGTGGTGGATTCATTTCGATATTTGGGAAAACTAATACAATATTGTAAAGTTTAAAAATAAAATAAAATTAAAAAAATAATAAATAAAAATAAAATAAAATTTTAAAAAAGAATAATTCATCAATGTTACCTGATTATCATGCCATCTCTATATAATACTTTCATGAATTTGGTCTGCGTTCAGATTACTATGTTGTGAATATGAGGATGGGGCAGAATTCAAACATGACTGTATCAGGGACAAATGGAACACTTAAAATAGAAGAAATTAGGTCAATAAAAAGATTCAAGAATTTATATATTTTGTCCATACTGACATCAATGTAAATATTCATTAAGAAGAAAAAGCAACAATAGAAAATCCTAATTTACTCACTAAATACAAACATACATTAAGCAGAATTCTAAAATGTTGACTAACAGTGAAACTGCTTCCTTTTCCTTCACTCTGACCAAGTTTAATCAACTTTAAACACAAATATTTGTATTCACTTAACAGTAACTAAGCATGTCATTATATTTGGTATACTTCTCTCTCTAGTTTACCAATGGTCATAGTGACTAATTTTGAGGGTGGAAATATTGTTTTTTCTTTATTAATGGATAATAACATGAAAAAAATAGTGAAGCTCAGAATTTAATCTCTTCAAAACATTTAGAAATTGGATCTATCTGATAAATGTTACTTATTTTTCCTTTAAATTCATCTCATCTCTAGTTTTTTAGTAATACACTTGCTTTGTAACATTTAGAAAGTAATTCTGTCCCCAAGAGACATTCATTCAATGCTATTATTAAATAAATTCTAGTGCCCAGCTCCTGGATTACACAAGACAAATCAGATATCCATGTCATTTTCAAAGAGATTATACTCCTTAAGGTGTTCAATAACATATGTATGTATGTGATAAACAGTTACTAATAAATGTGTATGTGATAAACAGTTACTAATAAATGTCACAACAGGAAAAAAGTCCTATGAATGCATAAAGTAGAGGAAGTTAACTGGGTGGATTAATTAAATCTCAGTGGAGAAAAGCTATCTTCTTAATGAAATCCAGTGCCACTTTGATTTCAAAATTAATTGATATATAAAAAATTCAACTCCCTTGTACCTATTATCTTTAACTACTTCCCTCACCAAATAAAGTGCTTCAGTGTCATCATCCTGCCATTTAATTTCAATATGTCAGATCCAAGTGGAGAAACAAACAAAACATTAGTCTAGCTGTTGTACTAATTGGGCTTCCCTGGTGGCTCAGGTGGTAAAGAATCTGCCTGCAATGAGGGAGGCTAGGGTCCCATCCCTGGGTTGGGAAGATCCCCTAAAGGAGTGAACAGCTACCCGCTCCAGTATTCTGGCCTGAAGAATCCCCAAGGACAGAGGAGCCTAGTGGGCTACAGTCTATGGAGGGTCAGACACAACTGAGCGACTAAAGATAGCACAGCTCTGTACTAACTAGCAGGAAAAAGTGGGAGAAGAGAGAGAAAAGCATGAACATTTACTCTTTTATTCAGTGAGTTACCAGTTGTGAGTGAAAATTGCTCAGTTGTGTCTGACTTTTTGAGACCCCCATGGACTATACAGTCCATGGAATTCTCCAGGTCAGAATATTGGAGTGGATAGCCTTTCCCTTCTCTAGGGGATCTCACCAACCCAGGTATCAAATCCAGGTCTCCCACATTGCAGGTCGATTCTTTACCAGCTGAGCCACAAGGGAAGCCCAAGAATACTGGAGTGGGTTGGCTATCTCTTCTCCAGTGGAACTTCCCCGGGACCCAGGAATTCAATTGCTGTCTCCTCTTTTCCCATCAGCTCTCCAGCACTACCTTGTGCCTATCCCTCATTGCTGAAAGAAAGGACGCAGTTATAATTATATCAATTAGATCACTAGGTCCCTGCAGTAAAAGAAGCACAAAAAGAAAGACACACTGTTATAAGGACAAAATGAGATTTCCTTGTGTGAAAATGAGTTGGAAAATGGTTCATAACATTCAGTCCATCTATCTAGAAAATAGTTCTGAATGAACAACTTCTAGAAAATAATAAAAAGGGAACTATTATCCCCTTTGTTTGTGTGCTCAATTTTGTTTGTATTTCACACAGTGAAATCTCATTTTGTCCTTCTAACAGTTTGTTCTTTTTGTGCTACTTTTACTACAGGCACCTAGTGATCTAATTGATCCAATTATCATTGCCTCCTTTCTTTCAGCAATATGGGATGGGCAGGAGGAAGCACTGGAGAGTGGAGACGCTGAGGGGAGAAGAGACTGAGTAACAGGCAGTCAAGAAGAGAAGCTGGGATCAGCAGACTCTCCATGGGATATTTGGTGGCTTGCTGTCCAGAATATTATATACATTCTCTCATTCTGTATTCCCACAAATATTTAATGAGACATTCATTAGTGTGCTATAGTCTTAGAACTGGGTATGTGTTCCTTGAAATAAACTGCTAAGTCTGACCTCAAGGCAGATACACTTTGTGACATGAGAGACTACCCAGGGACCCTCAGTCATATTTTTGATTACAAATTTTTCCACATTTACTGTACAATCAGAGGCTTCCTTATCCTATTTCTATTTGGCTTATGGTGTATATTTAGGCTTTATATTTTAATATTCATATTAGGAATCTACTTCTAAGAATAGAGAATATACTATAGTTTTTTTATTTCAAGATTTGTCCATTTTTTTCATATACTTCCTCAAAATTAATATTATAACTTATCTACATGGAATCAATAAATTAAAATTGTGTTAAGTATTGTGGGCTTCTTATGGAATTTTTTACCACTGTTTTCAAATAACATACTATGTCCATAAAAATATTTATTTAAATGAGACAGATTAATGCATTATGTTCCCTTCTAGTACATGGACTAAATATATGTACAATGAGGTCCACCTCCTTTCTCTATGCATTGCCACCAGACATGTTAAATTAAAAATAATCACTAAACACCGATATCACAAGAAAAAAAGAAGCATTCTATTTCTATAGAAACAGGTTAATATAAGTTGATTTATATTTGTGAAATTAAAATCAGATACATATTCACTGTAAATCATATTTGTATACACAAATGTATACAACTGCATTGTATACATTTAAATTTTATACTTTTATCACATATTTATATCATTCATAATATGGAAGCTCTAAACCAGTTAAATAGTTCCTTGAGATATTTATATTTATCTTTTTGAAATTTGATATCCTTCAAATCCATATTAACAAATATTTAAAGGCAAAGCATTGTCTTATGCCTCATAGGCTGAAGCTGTCAAGACAAAAACCTTCTTTTAGAAAATACTATAATGCTATTTTCTAATATGTAAAATAGCATTTGATAAAAATTATAACTCAGAATAAAATTAGTCTTTCTTTAAATGCATTTAAAATACATTTTTCCCATCATTTATTTCTAGAAATTCTCCATCAAAGTGTCACTTTGGAAAGGGTATTATATTTAATTCCCTGCATAATAGGGTTATTTAGAAGAATTCAAATAGAAAAAAATCAACACAGCTTTTAAGATTTCAGATTTTAAGGACAAGCTTTATTTGACTTCTTAAATATACCTTGAAGTTAGTGTAATCAATTTTGGCACACAAAATTAAAGAATCATAACCTTTAAAGGACTAAAGAGATTTCATCATCTTACTATATTTGAGTGCTAATGATGTCCTTTTAAGATCCTCAAACAAAAATCTCAAGGAATCCACTTCTGAATTTGGTGATTAAAAATTAAATTTGTCCCATTGTGCTATTTTCAATACCCAAAAATATTCACAGTGACTGTGAAAGTAAAGTAGTGAATCAATTAAGCATTACTAGTTACTAGTTACTAATCACTAACTTTTAACCAAATTTGATAATCAGTCATATTTTCCTTAAAACACTGTATCAGTTTAAATGCTTCAGTCACAAAAACCCAAGGAAAAACCCAAACAAGATGACCTCAGCAATATGAATGTTTAATATACTTAAAACATTTTCTCAGATACATTGTTTCAATGATTCTATAATATTATCACAGCCATTTTTTTATTGACTCTATAGACCTGTGTTTTGTCTTTGATCACCTTCAAGGACAAAAATGCTGTAATAATCAAATGGAAATATTAAGAGCGGAAAACAAGAAGATATACTTTCTATGCCCCCTTTCCAAAGAGACAAATTATTTGTAAACACTTCCCACCCCAGAAGACGTTATTTACTTTCTATTATTGAGAACTGTGTACCATGCACCAATAATCATTAAGAAAATGTAGATCAAGTATTTTATGGAATACTGAATTATCTTTGAGTATTTTGTTAAGAGAAACAATATCTCATTTTCAAAAATTAAAAAAATAAACATAGGATCTTGTGATGTTTTATATGCCTATGCTTATGTTAGTCAAGATTATATTTACATTATAGATATAATATGGTCACGTTCAATGGGAAAATTTTCTGAACTTGAGGAAAAAGTTAAACATAAAGAAATACAAACTGGTAGGGTGTGTGGGCAGCAATGATTGCCTAAGAACTAGTAAACCTGCCTTCTCTGACATCAACAAGAAAAAAATCTCAAAGGCAAACAGTTGGAAAAATTCTACAAGATGTAATAATCAGGCCGTCAAGATTAACAAAGGGATGCTCCATGCTGAGATTCTTAGGTGTAAACACACACAGAAAAAATAGACTTCTTTTAGGAAAATATATTAAAGATCTTGGAGAGAAGTATAAAAAGGATAGTAGGAAGTAACATTCCAATTGGCAAATAATTCAAAGTAATGCTTGATAATACAGGTCAGGGTCGCAAAGAGTCAGACATGACTAACTAACACACACATATTATTAATAAGGAAGAAAAATTTTTGCAGATTAAATTTTTCTCCAAGAGTTTTGTTAGTTTTGTTTTTAATTACTAGATAATTTAATGAATATAATTCATTCTAGGTGACAATCTAATAACATAATGTAAATATTTGATGACCTATTAAACTCATAGAAATATCATTAAATAGATGTGATTTAAAGTAGGAAATATCTCAAATGAATGCAGACACATTTTACATATATGTTTCTACATATAAATAGTAAAAGCTAAAGCAGAGCAACATTATATTAATTTTAACAGAATGTGTTTGTAAATAACATAATAGGGGCAAGATTGAAGGCAGGAGGAGAAGGGGATGACAGAGGATGAGATATTGGATGGCATCACCGACTCAATGGACATTAGTTTGAGCAAGCTCTGGGAGTTGGTGATTGACAGGGAATCCTGGTGTGCTGCAGTCCATGGGGTCACAAAGAGTCAGACTGAACTAACGGATTGAACTGAATACTTCCTAACTGAAATTAACAGAAATAATTATGTTTTTCAGTTGTAAAATAATGTAATTTTATTTCTCTAATTTGAGTTGCTATTTTGAAATATAAATTGGGTTGCAAACAATAAACTGATTTGCACTGGGTCTTCCAAAATTCCCATCTAATTAATATGAGTGTTAATTTTTTATGAACATTTCTGTAATCCACACATTAGATATATTAAATGAATTTTAAAAGCAATTATATTTATTGTTCAGTTCAGTTCAGTCACTCAGTCATGTCTGACTCTTTGCAACCCCATGAACCGCAACACACCAAGCCTCCCTGTCCATCACCAACTCCCAGAGTTCACCCAAACTCATGTCCATTGTGTCAGTGATGTCATGTGACCATCTCATCCTCTACTGTCCCCTCTACTGTCCTCAATCTTTCCCAGCATCAGGGTCTTTTCAAATGAGTCAGCTCTTTGCATCAGGTGGCCAAAGTATTGGAGTTTCAGCTTCAACATCAGTCCTTCCAATGAATACCAAGGACTGATCTTTAGGATGGACTGATTGGATCTCCTTGCAGTCCAAGGGACTCTCCAGAGCCTTCTCCAACACCACAGTTCAAAAGCATCAATTCTTCAGCTCTCAGCTTTCTTTATAGTCCAACTCTCCCATCCATACATGACTACTGGAAAAACCACAGCCTTGACTAGATGGACCTTTGTTGACAAAGTAATATCTCTGCTTTTCAACATGCTGTCTAGGTTGGTCATAACTTTCCTTCCAAAGAGTAAATATCTTTTAATTTAATGGCTGCAGTCACCATCTACAGTGATTTTGGAGCCTCCAAAAATAAAGTCAGCCACTGTTTCCACTGTTTCCCCATCTATTTGCCATGAAGGGATATGACCAGATGTCATGATCTTAGTTTTCTGAATATTGAGCTTTATTGTAAACTTATAGAATATCATGGGCTAAGTATTTTTTTAAACCATCTCCACTGTATATTTTTGCTTTCTTTGTTGTAGATTAATTGACCATAAATATGTGGGTCTATTTCTGGGCTTTCTATCTTGTTCCATTGACCTATATGTTTGTTTTTGTGCCAGTACCATTCTATACTGATTGCTCTAGCTTTGTAGTATAGTCTGAAATCAGGGAGCCCAATTCCTCCAGTGTCATTCTTCTTTATCAAAATTGTTTTGGCCACTCGTGGTCTTTTGTGTTTCTATATAAATTTTAATTTTTTGGTTCCTCTTCTGTAAAAAATGTCATTGTTCATTTGATAGGGATTGCACTGTATTTATAGATTGTCTTGATATCTTTCCATCTGTTTCTATCATCTTCATTTTCAGCATCTTAGAGTTTTCAGAGTACAGGCCTTTTGCTTCCTTTGGTAGGTTTATTCCTAGATATTTTATTCTTTTGGTTGCGATGATAAATGTAATTGCTTCCTTAATTTGTGTTTCTGATATTTCATTGTTAGTGTGTAGAAATGAAAATACTTTTAAAGCTCAAATAAAAAATTTTCAAAAAATTAAAAAACTGGGCAGAAGACCTAAATAGACATTTCTTCAAAGAAAATATACAGATTGCCAAAAAGCACATGAAAAGATGGTAACCATTACTAATTATTTGAGAAATGCAAATAAAAACTACCATGAGGTATCACCTCACACTGGTCAGAATGATCAACAAAAAGTCTACAAGTAATAAATGCACAGAGGGTGTGGATATAAGGGAACTCTCCTACACTGTTGGTGGAAATGTAAATTGGTGCAACCACTATTGAGTACAGTATAAAGGTTCTTTAAAAGCTAAAAATAGAGTAACTACATGATCCAGTAATCCCACTCCTGGACATATATTTGAACCAAAACATGCACCTAAATATTCATTGCAGAACTATTTATAATAGCCAATACATAGAAACAATCTAACTGTTCTTCATAGAGGAATGAATAAAGAAGATGTGGTATATATTCACAATGGAATATTACTCAACTATAAGAAAACAATGAAATAATACTATTAGTATCAATATGGATGGACCTAGAGATTATAATACTAAGTAAAGCAAGCCAGCAGAGAAAGACAAATATCATATGATATCCATTGTGTGTAGAAATTTTTTAAAATGATACTAATGAAGTCATTTATAAAATAGAAAAAGATTCACAGACAGAGTAAACAGACTTCTGGTTACCAAAGGGGAAAGGGGAAAAGGGATAAATCAAGACTTTGAGACAAAAATATACACACTACCAGGTGGCACTAGCGGGAAAGAACGTGACCGTCAGTGCAGGAGGTGTAAGAGGCACGGTTTCATCCCCGGGTCAGGAAGATCCCCTAGAAGAGGACACAGCAACCCACTCCAGTACACCTGGGTGGAGAATCCTATGAATTCTCCTCTCCAGAGGAGCCTGCTGGGCTGCAGTCCTAGGGTTTCACAGAGTGAGACATGACTGAAACGACTTAGCATGCATGCATACACCAAATATACAATAGACAACCAACAAATACCTACTGTATAGCACAGAGAACTACACTCAGTATCTTATAGTAACCTATAATGGAAAAGAATTTGAAAAAAATTGTATATGTGCATATAAATATATGTATATATTTATTATTTTCTGTACAACTGAAACTAACACTTTATAAATCAACTATATTTCAACAAAAAAATTAAAAGAGAAAGCTAAAAAAAGTTCTCTACATTGCAGGCAAACAGAAATTCCTATTTGAATTGGATGAATCCTTAAAGAGAATGTATTGGCTTATAATTTACCACTAGAGGTATTATGGGGCCTTGCTGAAGACAATAAGAAACCTCAAAGTACAACTTCTTGATTTGTTCCTACCAGTTTCATTAATGCTGTATCCTAGTTAAGTATACAGTGTTCTCCTAGAGTGAATACATGAGTTTTGGTTCATGCAGCAAAGTATCAAGGACAGATTAATTTTTTTTTTTTTTTGGATTGTTTCAAAAGTATGTGCTGTGCTTAGTCGATCAGTCATGTCTGACTCTTGGCAACCCCATGGACTGTAGCCCTCCAGGCTCCTCTGTCCATGGGGATTCTCTAGGCAAGAATATTGGAATGGGTTGTCATGCCCGTATAGTTTTCTCCAAAAATTTTAGTGCAACATAAACGGGCTTCCCTTATGTAGAAAAAATTATGTATTAAAAGACATTTATAGGCTCAAGAACATAGTTTAATTAGGTATCATTTGTCTATATTTGCTCTTATTTCTTTTGCCATAGAGACTGATCAAAAACATATATTGCTACAATTTGTTTCAAAGCACTTACTTCCTTTGTTCTCTCCAAAGAGTTTTATGGTTTCAGGGTTACATTTAGGTCGTTAAACTATTTTGAATTTATTTTATTTATGGTGTGAGAGAATGTTCTACTTTTATTGTTTACTCAGATACCAAACACAGATAAAGACACTACAAAAAGAGAAAATTACAGGCCAATGTCTTTGATAGATATAAATGCAAAACCCTCAATAAAATATTAGCAAATTGAATCCAACAATATATAAAAGAATTATACACACACCATGATCAACTTGAACTTATTCCAGGGTCATAAGGATGGTTCAATATAGGCAAACAAATCAATATACTACACCACATTAACAAAAGGAAAAACACAAAATCACAGGAAGCTTTCAATAGATATAGAGAAAGCATTTGCTAAAATGAGACATCCATTCATGATAAAAACTCTCCTCAAAGTGAGTATAGGGATAACACTTCATTACATAATAGAAGCCATTTAAATTAAACCAACACACAACATGATACTCAATGGTGAAAAGCTTAAAGCCTTCCCACTATTCTGACCTGGAGAATTTCACGAACTGCATACCCCATGGGGTCGCAAAGTATCGGAAACGACTAAGTGAATTTCACTTTCACTTTTTCCCACTAAATTCAGGAAAACAACAGGATGCCCATTCTCACTGCTTCTGTTTATCCTGGTATTGAAAGGCCTAGCCACAGTGCTCAAAGAAAAATAAATGAAAAGTATCTACATTGGAAGGGAAGAGGTAAAACCATTACTACTTGCAGATGACATGATACTCTATATAGAGAATCCTAAAGTCTCCACACAAAAACTCTAAGAACTAATAAATGAATTCAGCAATGTTGCTGGATACAAGATTAATGCAAGAAGTCAGTTGTATTTCTATATACTAATAATGAAATATCAGAAAGAGAAGGTGAAAAAAAAATCCTGTTTAAAATCACATAAAAATATCTAGCATTAAACAAGGAGGTGAAAGACCTATACTTTGAAAACTATAAAACCTTGAAGAAGAAAATTAGAGGATTCAAAGAAATGGAAAGATGCACCATACTCATGGAATGGAAAAATTAAAATTATTAAAATAACTTTCATATTACCCAAAGAAATATACAGATTTAATGCAAACCCCATCAAAATACCCAGAGTATTTTTCACAGAACTAGAACAAGTAATTTTAAAATTTATATGGAACCACATAAAAAGCTGGAATTGTCAAAGCTCTCCTAAGAAAATGAGGAAAGCTGGAGGTAAAATTCTTCCAGATATCAGATTATACTATTAAACAACAGTAATCAAAACCCCATGATCCTGGCACAAAAACAAGTACACAGATCAATGGAAAAGAATAAAGAGCCAAGAAATAAAGTCATAGATCTATGGTCAAGGCTGATTCATCTTGATGTTTGGTAGAAACAAATGCAGTTCTGTAAAGCAATTATCCTTCAATCAAAAATAAATAAATCAATAAAAAATACAACAAATGAGGCAAGAAAATGGAGAAAAGACAGTCTCTGGCAAGTGATGTTGGGAAAACTGAACAGTCACATGTGAAAAAATGAGATTAAGAAAACTCATTTTAGACTAAATCTAGCACTGTTAATATCAGTGTACATAGAGAAACTGTCATTGGCCACCTTGTTGAAATACTAAATTTTGAATTGAATACAAATTATTGAATACAAATTATTATAAACTCTAGACTTACTAGTGGATATTGCAACAATGCAATGGACCTAGAGAAGATTTTGCTTAGTGAAATGTCAGACTGAGAAAGGGATACATATGATACCACTTATATGTGAAATCTAAAACATGTACAAATTAATGTATATATAAACAGAAACAGAATAACAGATATAGAAAACAAACTTGTGGTTACCAAAGGGAGAAGGACATGGGGAGAGACAAATTAGGAATAAGAAATTTCAAAAACTACCATATACAAAATAGATAAGCAACAAGGATATGCCATATGGCATAGGGAGTTATACCTGGTATCTTCTAATAACCTATAATGGTAGATAATCTGTAAAAATTACAGAATCACTATGACATACACCTGAAACCAACACAATATTGTAAATCAACTATGCATGCATGTGTGCTAAATCACTTCAGTCATGTTCGACTCTTTGCAACCCCATGGACTGTAGCCCACCACACTCCTCTGTGCATGGGTTTTTCCCAGCAGGAGTACTGGACTGGGTTATCATGCCCTCCTTCAGGGGATCTTCCTGGCCCAGGGATTGAATTTAGGTCTCTTATGTCTTTTGCATTGGCAGGTGGGTTCATAACAACTGCTGCCACCTGGAAAATCCAAATCTAATATACCCCAATATTTAAAAAAAAAAAAAAGAAGAAGAAGAAGAAATAGAAGAAGGGGAGAACAGACAGAGACAAGAACACCCAGAGAAGAATGCCAAGTGATAACATAAAGACCCAAAGGGAAGATGTCCATTAAATGACAGGGGCAGAGATTAAAATTATGCCCCTGCAAATCAGTGAATCCTTCCCAGGCGACACAGTTGATACAGAACACACCTGCCGATGCAGGAGACACGGGTTTGATCCTTGGGTTGGAAAGATCCCCTGGAGTTGTACATGGCAACCCACTCCAGTAATCTTGCCTGGAGAATTCCATGGACAGATGAGCCTGCCAGGCTACATACAGTCAATACCAAAACCTGACAAAGATGCCACAAAAAAAGAAAACTACAGGCCAATACACTGATGAACATAGATGCAAAAATCCTTAACAAAATTCTAGCAATCAGAATCCAACAACACATTAAAAAGATCATACACCATGACCAAGTGGGCCTTATCCCAGGGATGCAAGGATTCTTCAATATCCGCAAATCAATCAATGTAATACACCACATTAACAAATTGAAAAATAAAAATCATATGATTATCTCAATAGATGCAGAGAAAGCCTTTGACAAAATTCAACATCCATTTATGATCAAAACTCTCCAGAAAGCAGGAATAGAAGGAACATACCTCAACATAATAAAAGCTGTATATGACAAACCCACAGCAAACATGATCCTCAATGGTGAAAAATTGAAAGCATTTCCTCTAAAATCAGGAACAAGACAAGGGTGCCCACTTTTACCACTACTATTCAACATAGTTTTGGAAGTTTTGGCCACAGCAATCAGAACAGAAAAAGAAATAAAAGGAATCCAAATTGGAAAAGAAGAAGTAAAGCTCTCACTGTTTGCAGATGACATGATCCTCTACATAGAAAACCCTAAAGACTCCACCAGAAAATTACTAGAACTAATCAATGACTATAGTAAAGTTGCAGGATATAAAATCAACACACAGAAATCACTTGCATTCCTATACACTAATAATGAGAAAACAGAGAAATTAAGGAAACAATTCCATTCACCATTGCAACGGAAAGAATAAAATACTTAGGAATATATCTACCTAAAGAAACTAAAGACCTATATATAGAAAACTATAAAACACTGGTGAAAGAAATCAAAGAGGACACTAACAGATGGAGAAATATACCATGTTCATGGATTGGAAGAATCAATATAGTGAAAATGAGTATACTACCAAAAGCAATCTATAGATTCAATGCAATCCCTATCAAGCTACCAACAGTATTCTTCACAGAGCTAGAACAAATAATTTCACAATTTGTATAGAAATACAAAAAACCTCGAATAGCCAAAGCGATCTTGAGAAAGAAGAATGGAACTGGAGGAATCAACCTACCTGACTTCAGGCTCTACTACAAAGCCACAGTTATCAAGACAGTATGGTACTGGCACAAAGACAGAAATATAGATCAATGGAACAAAATAGAAAGCCCAGAGATAAATCCACACACATATGGACACCTTATTTTTGACAAAAGAGGCAAGAATATACAATGGATTAAAGACAATCTCTTTAACAAGTGGTGCTGGGAAATCTGGTCAACCACTTGTAAAAGAATGAAACCAGAACACTTTCTAACACCATACACAAAAATAAACTCAAAATGGATTAAAGATCTAAACGTCAGAGCAGAAACTATAAAACTCCTAGAGGAGAACATAGGCAAAACACTCTCTGACATACATCACAGCAGGATCCTCTATGACCCACCCCCCAGAATATTGGAAATAAAAGCAAAAATAGACAAATGGGACCTAATTAACCTTAAAAGCTTCTGCACATCAAAGGAAACTATTAACAAGGTGAAAAGACAGCCTTCAGAATGGGAGAAGATAATAACAAATGAAGCAACTGACAAACAACTAATCTCGAGAATATACAAGCAACTCCTACAGCTCAACTCCAGAAAAATAAATGACCCAATCAAAAAATGGGCCAAAGAACTAAATAGACATTTCTCCAAAGAAGACATACAGATGGCTAACAAACACATGAAAAGATGCTCAACATCACTCATTATCAGAGAAATGCAAATCAAAACCACTATGAGGTACCATTTCACACCAGTCAGAATGGCTGTGATCCAAAAGTCTACAAGTAATAAATGCTGGAGAGGGTGTGGAGAAAAGGGAACCCTCTTGCACTGTTGGTGGGAATGCAAACTAGTACAGCCACTATGGAGAACAGTGTGGAGATTCCTTAAAAAACTGGAAATAGACCTGCCTTATGATCCAGCAATCCCACTGCTGGGCATACACACTGAGGAAACCAGAAGGGAAAGAGACATGTGTACCCCAATGTTCATCGCAGCACTGTTATAATAGCCAGGACATGGAAGCAACCTAGATGTCCATCAGCAGATGAATGGATAAGAAAGCAGTGGTACATATACACAATGGAGTATTACTCAGCCATTAAAAAGAATACATTTGAATCAGCTCTAATGAGGTGGATGAAACTGGAGCCTATTTACAGAGTGAAGTAAGCCAGAAAGAAAAACACCAATACAGTATACTAACGCGTATATATGGAATTTAGAAAGATGGTAACAATAACCCTGTGTACGAGACAGCAAAAGAGACACTGATGTATAGAACAGTCTTATGGACTCTGTGAGAGAGGGAGAGGGTGGGAAGATTTGGGAGAATGGCATTCAAACATGTAAAATATCATGTATGAAACGAGTTGCCAGTCCAGGTTCGATGCACGATACTGGATGCTTGGGGCTGGTGCACTGGGATGACCCAGAGGGATGGAATGGGGAGGGAGGAGGGTTCAGGATGGGGAACACATGTATACCTGTGGTGGATTCATTTTGATATTTGGCAAAACTAATACAATAATGTAAAGTTTAAAAATAAAATAAAATTTTAAAAAAATCACAAATGAGCACACACACATGAATGCAAACCAATGAATTCCAATGATTACTGGCAAACATCAGAAGCTAAAGAGAATAAGACCATGCTTACAAATTGATTTCAGAACTCTATTCTCCAAAACTGTGAGATAATAAATTTATGTTTGTTTGTTTTAATTAAACAAAAAAATAAAAGAGTTTTCCTGGTAGAATATGCTTCCTTTCACTACAGTGAGGGCTGAATGCTTCTTCACTTGTACCCAGCTTGAGAGGTCAGGGACAGCAACAGAAATTTGTCATGAGTTTTACTTATATTTTTCCAGTTGAACTAAATATTTCACAACTGCCTGGCCAAGATATATCTCTTACTTCCCTTCCTGTACATCTGATAAAATCTATTCCTTTCCAAACCCCACTTCCTGTGTCAAAATTTCAATATTATACTTTCAGTATTCAGTGACACTTCAATAAAGCCACATTTCATTTCTTATTCCATATGTAAGATCTCCTTATAATGTAAGGGAGGAGAGGTGAATGGTACCCTAAATTCCTAATGCTAAGAGCTCAGATCTTCATTTTCTGAATGTTGAGCTTTAAGCCAACTTTTTCACTATCCACTTTCACTTTCATCAAGAGGCTTTTTAGTTCCTCTTCACTTTCTGCCATAAGGGTGCTGTCATCTGCATATCTGAGGTTATTGATATTTCTCCTGGCAATCTTGATTCCAGCTTGTGTTTCTTCCAGTCCAGCGTTTCTCATGATGTACTCTGCATATATTTTTCTGGGCTCCAAAATCACTACAGATGGTGACTGCAGCCATGAAATTAAAAGACCCTTACTCCTTATCTACCAACCTAGATAGCATATTTAAAAGCAGAGACATTACTTTGCCAACAAAGTTTCGTCTAGTCAAGGCTATGGTTTTTCCTGTGGTCATGTATGGATGTGAGAGTTGGACTGTGAAGAAGACTGAGCGCCGAAGAATTGATGCTTTTGAACTGTGGTTGTTGGAGAGGACTCTTGAGAGTCCCTTGGACTGCAAGGAGATCCAACCAGTCCATTCTGAAGGAGATCAGCACTGGGATTTCTTTGGAAGGAATGATGCTAAAGCTGAAACTCCAGTACTTTGGCCACCTCATGTGAAGTGTTGACTCATTGGAAAAGACTCTGATGCTGGGAGGGATTGGGGGCAGGAGGAGAAGGGGACGACAGAGGATGAGATGGCTGGATGGCATCACTGACTTGATGGATGTGAGTTTGGGTGAACTCCGGAAGTTGGTGATGGACAGGGAGGCCTGGCGTGCTGCGATTCATGGGGTCGCAAAGAGTCAGACACGACTGAGCGACTGATCTGATCTGATCTGAAGAGCTCAGATATGCCTCATGGAATTTAGTGGCGTGATAATACTAAAGACAATCTGTTGCATTTGGAAAGTCTTATGATAGTGATTTGCTAATCTACTAAAATTTGCTGAAAATTTTATGAGGATTTAATTTATAACCAAGTGTGTTTTAATTCTCTAATGAAGGAAGGTAGTTTAAAGATATATAAAGTTTGTTAAGGTTTAGGAAATCATAATTTATGATGACTATCACGATTTTCCCACACTACTTGTGGTGCAAAAATGTGCTTTGTGTTTAAATTTTAATATCTTAAATATTGATCCTGAATATTTTAATTCCAGAATAAAGCTGTAAAATGTGTGGGTGAAACCATTAAGTGTATATAGTGAATCATTTGCTCTTCAGAAGCTATTGTAATTCAAGTTGAAATGAATTAATATACTGGAATGGAATCAAATGAAGGGCTTTTTCCTCATTTTTAAAATTTATACTTTTTTCTCTGATAAATATAGATCACAATTATTACTACAGCTTTCCTTCAAACTATTCATTGGAAATATATATGACCTATTTTTTGGTTTGCTTACTGATGAATGGCTTGGAATGCTACCATTAACTGAAGAAGTGGTATCATAACTCAGCTACAGTAGACATATGTAGCAAAGGTAGTTTTGATAAGTAAATTCATACAGTTTTTAGAGTGAAGGAAAATAAACTTTGGTTAAGATGCATACAAATAAAGAATTACAAATTAGGATTTAAATCACCTAAAATGACCCTTATTCTAACTTCTGGAAACAAAAGGGGGATGATTTTATATGTTCTTGCACTAAAAAATTAAAAAAAAAATCTTTTATATATATACTGTTTAATGCCCTTGAGTAGCATCTTCTTATGCAAGTCACTAATCTTTCTTAAACTTAAGAATAAAACCAATAGCAACAAATTATTTAAAAGTTACATTATACTTTAGGAGAATTACACAGCATTTGATCCAAATTAACCTGTGCAGAGTTACTATTAAGAGCTAAGAAAAGTGTCTTTAGAAATGACATTTATTTTTCTAGGTCACAAGACATTAATTGATATATCTTTTGCTTAATGAATGATTTTATTTGAAGCAACTTTTAAAGGTAATCAAATACAATGGAATGGATGCTAGTTGTTTTTATGCAATACATTCTCCTATTCTTACATAGATTGCATGTTTAGTTATCAAATTAACAAATAACAGAAAACAAAAAGAGCAAATAAGAAAACCACTTAACACTGTTAACAGTAAATACCATAGTCTGAGAAACACAGATAGTTTTCCAGAACCTAGAAAAAAATAAGTCATGGAGGGTTATGGAATTGTATCAAAAATCTCAGTGCAGTCCTGGTGAAACATGAACACTATTTTTTTGCCTTATAAAAAAAGCCTGTTTGTAGCAAAATAAGACTGATGGAAAGACACTGTGCTCCAGGATTAATTGTTTTAGGGTAAAGTTAATGCTCGTTACTTGGTGTATTAGAAAGGGTGGAGGGATAATAATATAGTGAGCAGATATAGAGTTAGCACTTTAGTTTTCTGGCTAAAAACATAAAGACTATTTCCAAAATATCCACATCTCCAGGGCTCAAGTTACTCTGGATCACATGAAGTCATAATCCAAGTCTGGATCATCCATTGGACAAAAACAAGCATCACTGGCCTGATTGAATGACTCATTTATCTGGGTACTATGAAGTAGTTACACCTGAAAAATAATAGAAATTGCACTGAAATCAAGGTTCACTGATCTGTGCTTAAAGTATGCATCTTCCATTTATCTGATGCACAACCTTGAGTTTCTGATCTTCATTCATTTCCTTACTAATGTATTGGGAAAACTAACAGACATTTCAAGAGACCATTGTGGGGCGCCAGCGGCAAAATGCATTTGGGGTGTGTGTGTGTGTGTGTGTGTGTGTGTGTGTGTGCGCGCGCGCATGCGTGCACATGCACACATGTGGGCTCAGTCATGTCTGACTCTTTGTGACCCCCATGGACTATATAGCCCACCAGGCTCCTCTCCATGGATTTCCCAGGCAAGAATATTGTAGTGGGTCACCATTTTCTACTCCAGGGGGTTTTCCCAACCCAGAGATCAAGCCCACGTCTCTTGTGTCCCCTGTATTGGCAGGCAGATTCTTTACCACTGGCACAACCAGGCTAGCCAATGTGTTTGATACATGAGGTAAATTGTGAAGTCTTATTTAAACTTTAGAAATGCTCATTTTAATGCTAATGTAGTATTACAGTGTATTGGAAACATACAGCTGAACAGAGAAAAGGAAGGATAAACCCACTGAGGAGCTGAGGCACAAAGAGGCTTTTGAGTTAATAAACATAGAGTGGCAAAATAATTAGTCCTCAAGCAATATTAAAATAAATTGATTAATCCCCACTGGGGATCTTTTAGCATATATCATACTAATTATTTCTTCAGAAAGGCTGAACATATCCAGATTTCTTTGGCCCTTTTAAATTATTTATTCTCAAAAGCTCTTTTAATATTTCTCTTTCTAAAATACCTGAAAAGAATGAGGTCAACTACAAATGTCTTTTCTAACATATCTTATTTGTAATAGTTTCATCTAATAGGTTTCAACTTTGTCACAGTATTTTGTACTTTTTATTGTTATTTTAAAATTTAACTAATGATATAACATGAATAGAATAAAATATAAGCTACTATACATCTCATACTGAAATTATTTCCAGATAGGCATACATATCAAGAATGGGTACATTCTAAAAATAGTATATTATAATTTCTAAGCCTAATATATCTATTTTTATGATATATGAATAGCAAAACAGTTGCATCTTGCTAAATTAACTCAAACATCACTTACTACATTAACTTACATTAACACAGGCATCTCTTACTATTTGCAGTTCATGTACTATTTATAGTACCATAATTTTGAAAATGTGCATAAGAATGGACAAATTATATAAAGCTCATTTTAATGTAAACAGAGTAATTAATACAGACATCTCAAATTCTCTTAACTGTCAAAATCAATATGCTTATAACTTAAAAAAATCCTGGCTTATTGCCTTGAACAACTTAGAAAATATTAGCTAATTGACTTTCAGTACAATAAGTATTCATAAAGGATGTAAATGAGATCCAATGAGGTATTATATAAGAAATGCTGGAGGATATGATACTGAGTCATACTTTTTTTCCTCTATGATAATAAAAAAGATAAATTATGACAATGCTCATTTGAACAGAAAAAAGGTAATTGATCTTAGCATAAGAGAATAAAAATTGACTTAGTTGATCAAAACTGCAAACTATCCTATCTTTCCCTGGGGTAAAATATCATTCTTATATATGTTCATCAAAATTGAATTAGAATAGAAGTGTACTTACTGACTCTCCTCCCTCAAAATGTGTGAAAATATTATGCACATGTCCAAATCCCAAGCAGTTGTCAATTAAAAATCATGCCCTTGATCTATAAACTAAAAAAAAAAAAAAAAAAAAAAAAAAAAAAAATTAAAAACTAACTGAACCAAAAAGTAAATTATAAAGTAAATATTTTTGATGTCTCACAAGGGTTGATATAACTATATTCAGAAAATCTTTTAAATAATTTAAATAGCTAGTACGTATTAATACAAACAAAAAAGCAGATTTAATCTTTGGATTGGCCATTTGGTGACTTCTTACAAAGTAGAAACCCATGTTCTTCTGGAACATTATTTTTGCTTTTCTTAAATGGTTTATTCCTACACATTTTCTCTGTTTTTCTTTACCGGATCTCTTATTATTCAAATAATGGGCGTCTGTTCAACTGACTCCACTTTTTGGGGGGTGAGAATTGATCAAAATCTTAATCAAAAATTCTTCCCATACAGACTATAAATAATACTCTCTGTCAGGAACTCTGAGTTCTTGGTTTTGAATAGGGGGTGAATTGTGGGAACTTGAAGTGTGTAAATGTCCAATTAATTCCTTTGTTTTCAGATTGGACATCTAGCCTCAAAGCTATCTGGTTTTCTTTAAGTCAGACATAAAAGAAACTTATTCAAAGAATACATTCGAGGTCTCTGTCAAGCCCTGACAGAGACTTTCATATATATAAAGCAGTATTAAATCAAGAAGAGAATTGAGGAATCTAATGGAACATAGAGATCAAATTGCCAACATCCGATGGATCATTGAAAAAGCAAGAGAGTTCCAGAAAAAAACATCTATTTCTGCTTTATTGACTATGCCAAAGTCTTTGACTGTGTGGATCACAATAAACTGTGGAAAATTCTTCAAGAGATGAGAATACCAGACCACCTGACCTGCCTCTTGAGAAACCTATATGCAGGTCAGGAAGCGACAGTCAGAACTGGACGGGGAACAACAGACTGGTTCCAAATAGGAAAAGGAGTACATCAAGGATGTATTTTGTCACCCTTCTTTTTTAACTTCTGTGCAGAGTACATCATGTGAAATGCTGGGCTGGAGGAAGCACAAGCTGGAATCAAGATTGCCAGGAGAAATATCAATCACCTCAGATATGCAGCTGACACCAACCTTATGGCAGAAAGTGAAGAGGAACTAAAAAGCCTTTTAATGAAAGTGAAAGAGGAGAGTGAAAAAGTTGTCTTAAAGCTCACATTCAGAAAATGAAGATCATGGTATCTGGTCCCATCACTTCTTGGGAAATAGATGGGGAAACAGTGTCAGACTTTATTTTTTGGGGCTCCAAAATTACTGCAGATGGTGATTACAGCCATGAAATTAAAAGACACTTACTCCTTGGAAGGAAAGTTATGACCAACCTAGATAGCATATTCAAAAGCAGAGATATTACTTTGCCAACAAAGGTCCATCTAGTCAAGGCTATGGTTTTTCCTGTGGTCATGTATGGATGTGAGAGTTGGACTGTGAAGAAATCTGAGCACCAAAGAATTGATGCTTTTGAACTGTGGTGTTGGAGAAGACTCTTGAGAGCCCCTTGGACTGCAAAGAGATCCAACCAGTTCATCCTAAAGGAGATCAGTTGTGGGTGTTCATTGGAAGGACTGATGCTGAGGCTGAAACTCCAGTACTTTGGCCACCTTATGTGAAGATTTGACTCATTGGAAAAGACCCTGATGCTGAGAGGGATTGGGGGCAGGAGGAGAAGGGGATGACAGAGGATGAGATGGCTGGATGGCCTCACTGACTCGATGGACGTGAGTTTGGGTGAACTCCGGGAGCTGGTGATGGACAGGGAGGCCTTGGCATGCTGCAATTCATGGGGTCACAGAATCAGACACGACTGAGCAACTGAACTGAACTGATATGGAACATACATATATGAACTTTCAACTTGCCTCTGGTTGTAAGCCTAGTTTCACTTCTCATCTAGGGTCACTCAGTGACACCAATCATTGAGTGACCAGTAGGTCCTACAGGGTTGCACCATGGGTATTTCATTGTAAGGGTTCTTGGCTTTCTCCTCTGCCATCTCAAGATAGATTTCTCAGATTCATTAGGTAAGTTTGAGTTACTGCATTTGCATTACACCTTCAAGAATGTTTTTAATAATGTGTCATCTCAAAATTTCTTGGTTTATAACACTAATAAAACATGTTAATGGATTTCTTAGGAGGAAGTGACTACTAGTATGTCTATTGTTGTTTTTTATTGTTTAGTTTCTCAGTAATGACTGACTCTTTGTGACTCCATGGACTGTAGTCCATCAGCCTCCTCTGTCCATGGGATTTCCTAGGCAAGAATATTGGAGTGTGTTGCCATGCCCTCCTCTAGGGCATCTTCCCAACCCAGGGGTTGAACCTGTGTCTCCTGTGGGTCCTGCGTTGGCAGGTGGGTTTTTTACCACTGAGCCACCAGGGAAGCACAGTATGTCTATATACACCTTTAAACAGAAGCTTTCCTTTACTTCATAAATGTAGTGAAATCAGTATTCAGTATAAAGGTTATATTTTAAATATATAAAAAAATATTATTTCCAAGAGCTGAGACTGAATCAATCTTGGGCTAAATTCAGTAACAACTGTAATTGCAAAATCTATGAGGATAGCAAGGTGAATAAATATCCCTGCTCTCAGAGGGAGATCTATAATTGGGGAGATTCAGTAACTACAACTGGATTCCCTGGTGGTTCAGACAGTAAAGAATCCACCTGCAATACAGGAGACCTGGGTTCAATCCCTGAGATGGGAAGATCCCTTGGAGAAGAAAGTGGCTACCTACTCCGATATTCTGGCCTGGAGAATTCCATGGATGGAGGAACCTGGTAGGCTACAGTCCATGGGGTCACAAAGAGCTGGACACAACCGAGTGATAACTTCACAATAACTACAACAATGTGACTAGGAAATTAGAAAGAGTGAGGAAAATGACAATAAAAATGTGTCATTACCAATCCAATGGGTTATATAAAATAAGATATACATTTAAAGTAACTCAAAACAACTTAGGAAAGTGTCAATCAAGATGAATTATGAAAATGTTAGGGCAAGCATTGTAGCTAGCAATGCTACAGATTTGACAGTGTTTCACTAGGGATGGCGAAGGTTATGCCTGGGGTGTCATTTTGTCAGTATAAATAATATAAAATATTATAGAATATAGTGAAAATATAATAGAAGACAAATGTGATGGCATGTGGTAATTATAAAAAGTTCAAAATGTGAATTCTTTTTACTTAAAAATATAATATGCACAATTATTAACTTAAAATAAATGAGTTATATTAAAATGTGTTGACAAGGTTGACTCAATTTGAACAGATCATTTGTAAAGTAATGATTATAAAGGGTTGACTACAAATATTGGATGTTTTATAGACATAAAACATTACAATTGGTCTTTCTTTCTGTAAAGTAACCAAGTTTATTCTGTGCCTAGGTAACACAAGTTCCCTTTTATCATCAAAATATTTATTAATTCTTTGAACTTTGGCAATTCCTAAATTATTTTGATGAAAAGTATCTTAACAAGTTACCTTTTATAAAGCCACTGTGCATTTTAAATGTATTATCTGTAACTAATGTTTTCCTAGTGGTTGTGTAGCTTGTTGCTCCTGAACCCCCTTCTTGATTTTCTTAACAAAAATTCACACCAGATGTCTTTTAAACCTAAACTATCTTTGGGTTTTCTAGAAGTACTTAAACTAAAAACAGACCATTTGATGGCTCTAATGATTGGCATCAACTTTGTGGAACAAAAGCCTGTTGACTTCCAACTACAATTTGGATGGGAGTCTGTCGTACCAATAAAGTAATGCCTGCCTTAAGGATTATCCCAGATAAAATGTTGTATTAACTTTGTCCTCACTCTTAGAAATTAGACAACTCTTTTTAGATCATTTAGATAATATAACTTTTAGAGGAGGAATACAACCTTTGTTTGAACTAGTAAATGTAAGATGTGGAATGGTGAATTTTGTCCCGCAATTTTTCTTTTATTTTTGTGTTTTATAACAGTCATAGAAATAAATAGACAATGTCATCCTATAGTTCAGAAAACAGACCATAAGACATTTTATCAAAGAGATTCATGAAATTGAACAGGCAGTGTTTCAATTAGGGTGACTGTAAAAATAATATTGCCTACTTAAGGCCAAAGAATTGATGCTTTTGAACTGTGGTGTTGGAGACGACTCTTGTGAATCCCTTGGTCTGCAACAAGATCCAATCAGTCCATTCTAAAGGAGATCAGTCCTGGGTGTTCTTTGGAAGAAATGATGCTAAAGCTGAAACTCCAGTACCTTGGCCACCTCATGCAAAGAGTTGACTCATTGGAAAAGACTCTGATGCTGAAAGGGATTGGGAGCAGGAGGAGAAGGGGACGACAGAGGATGAGATGGCTAGATGGCATCACCAACTCGATGGATGTGAGTTTGAGTGAACTCCGGGAGTTGGTGATGGACAGGGAAGCCTGGCATGCTTCAATTCATGGGGTCGCAAAGAGTCCGACATGACTGAGCAACTGAACTGAACTGAAGGTATATTTTATAATATTGCCTTAGGTTAGTGTTGTTGCATTTACAATTCTATAAACTTATAATTTATATGAAACACTACTAAAAAATTAGGAAAGAAAAATCATGAAACGATGATTTGGCTAATACCCCAATAAAGACTTTTGAGGGCTTTATGGAGTGGTGGATAGGATATGTTTTTGTTGTTCTTGTTGTTCAGTTGCTAAATCATGTCCAACTCTTTATGACCTCATGGACTATAGCAGGGTAGGCTCTACTGTCATCCATTATCCACAGAAGTTTGCTCAGATTCAAGTCCACTGACTTAGTGATGCTATGTGACCATCTGATCTTCTGCCACCCCTATTTCCTCCTGCCTTCAATCTTTCCCAGCATCAGGTTCTTTTCCAATGAATTGACTCTGCACCAGGTGTCCAAAGTATTGGAGCTTCAACTGCAGTATCAGTTTTCCAATGAATATTCAGCATTAATTTCCTTTAGCATTGACTGATTTAATCTCCTTGCAGTCCAAGGGACTCTCAAGAGTCTCGTCCAGCACTACAAATTGAAAGCAATTCTTCAGCACTCAGCTTTCTTTATGGTCCACCTCTTACATTTGTACATGACTGCTGAAAAAAACATAGCTTTGACTATGTGAACCTTTGTGAGAAAAATGATGTCTCTGCTTTTTAATATGCTGTCTAGGTTGGCCATAGCTTTTCTTCTAAGAAGCAAGAGTCTTAATTTCATGGCTGCAGTCACCATCTGAAGTGATTTTGGAGCCCAAGAAAAGAAAGTTTGTCACTGTTTCCATTGTTTTCCCATGTATTTCCCATGAAGTGATGGGACTAGATGTAGTGGTGACCTTGTTTTGTTGTTGTTGTTGTTGTTGTTTTAAATGTTGAGTTTTAAACCAGCTTTTTGACTTTCCTTTTTCATCTTCATCAAGAGGCTCTTCAATTCCTCTTCAGTTTCTGCCATTAGAGTGGTAATGGCAACCCAATCCAGTAATTTTGTCTGGAGAACCCCTTGGATATTCTTGCCACTATTTTGAGTTCTCTTGGCTCTTTCCTTAGAAGTGAACTGCAATTCTGATTATATCCCTTCACTTGGATGCACAATGTTCCAATGCTCAAATGAGTGACTCCAAGAGAATTCACTGTTTCTATGCAATTTTTAGCTAATCAAATGATCCAACAAATTACCTTTCAGAAAACTGTAAAGTAATTATCCTTCAATTAAAAATAAATACGTTTAAAAAAAAAGAATAGAAAACCATGACACAGATTTTGGAACAGCTACCTTCAAAAATTTATCACATTACCACAGTGTCCATTGCTTATACATTATGCAGAGGTGGAGATCTACACTCATTACAATATTATATCTTTAAACTTAGGCTAAAGAATCCGTCTAGTCAAGCCTATGGTTTTTCCAGTGGTCATGTATGGATGTGAGAGTTGGACTGTGAAGAAAGCTGAGTGCCAAAGAATTGATGTTTTTGAACTGTGGTGTTGGAGAAGACTCTTGAGAGTCCCTTGGACTGCAAGGAGATCCAACCAGTCCATTCTTAAGGAGATCAGCCCTGGGATTTCTTTGGAAAGAATGATGCTAAAGCTGAAACTCTAGTACTTTGTCCACCTCATGCGAAGACTTAACTCATTGGAAAAGACTCTGATGCTGGGAGGGATTGGGAGCAGGAGGACAAGGGGACGACAGAGGATGAGATGGCTGGATGGCATCTCTGACTCGATGGACATGAGTTTGAGTGAACTCCTGGAGATGGTGATGGACAGGGAGGCCTGGCGTGCTGTGATTCATGGGGTCACAAAGAGTCGGACACTACTGAGTGACTAAACTGAACTGAACTGAAAGAATAATAAAAGTTGTAATGTAGAGACTCATAATTGGCACCAACAAAATTTTTTATCCTTGTGATAAACTATTCTGAAACCAAATGGGGACTAACCAACAATAAACAAAAAACTAAGAAAAGCAAAATATTTTTTATTTGATGAACTACTGGTTTCTATGTTATAGATTGTGAACCATTTAAACAGCTGGTGATGGACAGGGAGGCCTGGTGTGCTACAATTCATGGGGTGGCAAAGAGTCGGACATGACTGAGTGACTGAACTGAACTGAACTGAATACAACAAATTATTAGAGTTGAAATATCAGCATTAAAATGACGCAATCCAGGCTCTAAAGTCAACCCTATAAATACCCTTCCCTAACTCATGTATCCAAAGAAATAAATAAGACTAATTGTTTAAGATAATGCTCTTCAGGAAGATACCTTGGAGAAAGGGACAGCTACCCACACCAGAATTCATGCCTGGAGAATTCTGCACACAGAGGAGCCTGGAGGGCTACAATCCATGAGGTTGCAAAGAGTCAGACACACCTGAGCGACTAACACACATCCAGTAATAGTGGGACTTTACTACGAGTTACCTGCATCTAAAAAGAGTCACTGCTACAGAGATTGTAGGAAGTTGACATGAGTGTGGGATCAGGCTTCCAGAAAACATAGGAGGCCTGAATTTTTTTTAAAAAAGAGTATTCTCCATTGATGTGAGATTTACTTGTACATTACAGTATTAAAATATATTCAATAGGAAAATATTCTCTCATGTGTAAAGGAAACATGAGTAGTTATCAGAAAATAAAATTCTATGAATTTATAATAAGATATTTTATTAAAAAAAAACTCTAATTTAGTATATGTTTTAATAGCTAGAGATTATGTGACAATTAATTTAAGAATAAAATAATGAAAAGTGACATAATTTTCTGAGAATATAAAGATTAAAAAATATTTCACATTAAGATCTGATAAGTACATTAATCACAATTACATATTTCATGTGGAAAGTGAAATGGGAACCCACTCGAGTGTTCTTGACTGGAAAATCCCATGGACAAAGGAGCCTGGTGGGCTATAGTTCATGGGTCGAAAAGAGTCAGACACAATTGAGCCCCCACACACATACACACACACACACACAAATTTCATGACAAGGAAAAAGGGACGTTTTAATGTACTCATTCATTATTTTTTGATGCCAAATCATTATTTATAAATCCCAATTTGAAATATCTCAACAAATTACAATTTCATGACACATTTTCTATAATACCCTTGCTTTTACAAAACAGAGTCAGTTTTAAAAGCTATTAAAGTTATAGAGGCTTAAAAAAAGCTTCTCAAAAAATATGAAATTATAGCAGCTTTAAATATACACAAAGTATCACCATCTAAATGTGAGATGCTTTAAGAAAGGTATCTAGATGTTACCTTAAATATGATTTTTCTGAAAACTCTTAAATGTAATTTGATCTATATTTGGGATTACAGGAGAAGCTTTGACTAGCTATGAAAATCTATAGCTGGAGGGTTTATATTTATTTTTTGTAATGTTTCCAAGAAAAGGAAATAATACAAGTAAAGTACCACAGCTGGAGTTTAAACAAATGGCCATCCATTAAAGTTTTTCAAAGCACTTTAAACATCTTTTCTCATGATTCTTGACAGCCGAGGGCAAACAAGGTTCTTCGTCAATTTATGACTAAGCTGATCCCTAAAAGATCCTCTGAGATTACTGTAAACTCTAACTAATGTCCATTTCCTTTATGCTACATTTGGGCTTTGAAGAGTGATGTCCTCCCAAGTGGCATCCAGTCTCAAAGACTCATTTATCTGAGTACATAAAAGGAAAAGTGATGAGCTTTTGGGGTGGACTTACTATTTGGCACATTAAAGCTAATTTATTATAGATTAATCTGACCTTAACAATACCACCTTTTCTTCACTTCATTTTACCTTTCAAGTAAGGAAAAAAGATCTTAAGTAGATAAGAACAAGCTGAAATAGATTATGTATCACAAATAGATGATGCATTACAAAATAGATGCTGTATTGTCAAGTTTTATGTATGTTTATATTGTATATACACATATCATCTTTATTTTTTAATATAAATTTATTTATTTTAATTGGAGGTTAATTACTTTACAATATTGTATTGGTTTTGCCATACATCAACATGAATCCACCACAGGTATCCACATGTTCCCCATCCTGAACCTCCCTCCCACCTCCCTCCCTGTACCATCCCTCTGGGTCGTCCCAGTGCACCAGCCCCAAGCATCCAGTACCATGCATCGAACCTGGACTGGCAATTCTTTTCATATCTGATATTATACATATGGCAATGCCATTCTCCCAAATCATCCCACTCTCTCCCTCTCCCGCAGAGTCCAAAAGACTGTTCTATACATCTGTGTCTCTTTTGCTGTCTAGCTTACAGGGTTATCATTACCATCTTTCTAAATTCCATATATATGCATTAATATACTGTATTGGTGTTTTTCTTTCTGGCTTACTTCACTCTGTATAATAGGCTCCAGTTTCATCCACCTCATTAGAACTGATACAAATGTATTCTTTTTAATGGCTGAACAATGTGAGTCTGAGTGAACTCCAGGAGTTGGTGATGGACAGTGGGGCCTGGCGTGCTGCAATTCATGGGATCCCAAAGAGTAGGACATGACTGAGTGACTGAACTGAACTGAACTGAACTGAATACTCCATTGTGTATATGTACCACAGCTTTATTATCCATTCATCTTCTGATGGACATCTTTAGGAAATTGAAATCCTATATTTTTATAGGAAATATAATATTAGTTGAAACAGTATTTTTATTGAAGTAAAAGTGAGTTTTAATTGAAATATCAATATAGGCAAAAATATGAATGGACTCTGCTATGCAAATAAAATGTAGATGAGAAGACCACCCTAAACTCTATTCCTTTACAAAAGAAAAGTTTGTATAAAAATAATACATAATACTATGATATAAAATATTTGATAAACAACGTGGTTAGAAACACTTTTAAGATAAAAAATAGTTACTAAAAACCATACATATATAAACATAGATACAGGTATTGATATAGATGTATAGATAAACTGTGGAAAATGCTGAAAGAGATGGGAATACCAGACCACCTGACCTGCCTCTTGAGAAACCTATATGCAGGTCAGGAAGCAACAGTTAGAACCGGACATGGAACAACAGACTGGTTCCAAATAGGAAAAGGAGTACGTCAAGGCTGTATTTTGTCACCCTGCTTATTTAACTTATATACAGAGAACATCATGAGAAACTCTGGGCTGGAGGAAGCACAAGCTGGAATCAAGATTGCCAGGAGAAATATCAATAACCTCACATATGTAGATGACACCACCCTTATGGCAGAAAGTGAAGAGGAACTAAAAAGCCTTTTGATGAAAGTGAAAGAGGAGAGTGAAAAAGTTGGCTTAAAGCTCAACATTCAGAAAACGAAGATCATGGCAGCTGGTCGCATCACTTCATGGGAAATAGATGGGGAAACACTGGAAACAGTGTCAGACTATTTTGGGTGGCTCCAAAATCACTGCAGATGGTGATTGCAGCCATGAAATTAAAAGACGCTTATTCATTGGAAGGAAAGTTATGACCAACCTAGATAGCATATTCCAAAGCAGAGATATTACTTTGCCAACAAGGTCCAACAAGTCAAGGCTATGGTTTTTCCAGTGGTCATGTATGGATGTGAGAGTTGGACTGTGAAGAAAGCTGAGCGCCAAAGAATTGATCCTTTTGAAGTGTGGTGTTGGAGAAGACTCTTGAGAGTCACTTGGACTGCAATAAGATCCAACCAGTCCATTGTAAAGGAGATTGGTCGCGGGTGTTCATTGGAAGGACTGATGCTGAAGCTGGAACTCCAATATTTTGGCCACCTCATGCGAAGAGTTGACTCACTGGAAGAGACTATGATGCTGGGAGGGATTGGGGGTAGGAGGAGAGGGGGACGACAGAGGATGAGATGGCTAGATGGCATCACCAACTCAATGGACGTGAGTTTGAGTGAACTCCAGGATTTGGTGATGGATGGGGGGCCTGGCGTGCTGTGATTCATAGGGTCGTAAAGAGTCGGATACGACTGAGTGTCTGAAAGGAACTGAACTGATAGATTTTCTAGTATCCTTGGAGACATATGTCATTCAATCTCTTTCTTAATATATCTGTAAATATGCTTGTCTAATATCCACTGAAAAATTATGGAAAACTCCTATTATCAGAGGAAATGATGTTGTGACCATAGAATGCATTTGTCAAGACTCCATGCTAACACTTAAAGTCAGCAAATATTTTTTTTAATTATCTACTATTACAGCTCAAAACGGAAGCTTTGTTAAATTGGACTTATGCTTCTTTATCCTTAATACAAAGTGTTTCTTAGCAGATGCAATGTGGCTTAGCATTTCTGAACTTGCAATAATAAAATTACCCAAGTTAAAGCCTGTACTCCCAACTCTGTTTATTTCAAAAGCAAGCAATTATAAAACTAAGCCTGTTTAGCCATTAAAATTACTTCAAATGATCACAGATTTTCTCTGTGAAAGCATGCCAGAGTCACTTTAGCTTCTCTCAAAGAGATGTTGTTACTGAAGTAAAGTCAGTCTATAACTATAATCAAAATTCATAAAATATTTTTATTATAGGCATTTTAGATCTAAAGCAAATTTTTAATATATATTACTTTGAAAATTCCCAAAGCTTTAAGATATATATATGTATATGTTATGTATGTATGCATAAATATATATAATTTTAAACTTGTTAAAAAATGGCATCCTCTAGGTTTAAGAAAGAAGCTGGTTTGACAGTTGCAATTTTAACAGTGGAAAAGACAGAATCATGGCCAAGAACACAAGGGCAAACCTTACTTGCATATAAAGCATCACATAAGACTGTATAAAAATCATTCCAGAATAATACTTTTAATCTACAATCTTAAGTATAAATTATGTCAAAAGACAATTAGAACTTAAATAAAGCAGCCTTAATCTATTGAATTAAAATATGACTTAATCATAGGTACAGAAAACAAACAGGTACTTTCCAGGAGGGAGGTGAGTGGTATCGTTTGCATATCTGAGGTTATTGATATTTCTCCAGGCAATTTTGATTCCAGCTTGAGCTTCATCCACCCCGGCATTTTGCCTTATGTACTCTGCATATAAGTTAAACAAGCAAGGTGACAATATACAACCTTGATGTACTCCTTTCCCAATTTTGATCCTGTCCATTTTTTAATGTCCAATTCTAACTGTTGCTTCTTGACCTGCATATAGGTTTTTCAGGAGACAAGTAAAGTGTTCTGGTATTCCCAAGTCTTTAAGAATTTCCCACAGTTTGTTGTGATCTACAGAGTCAAAGACTTCAGCATAGTGAATGAAGCAGAAGCAGATATTTTTCTGGAATTCTCTTGATTTTTCTATGATCCAACAGATGTTGGCAATTTGATCTCTGGTTCCTCTGCCTTTTCTAAACCCAGCTTTTACATCTGGAAGTTATTGGTTCAGGAACTGTTGAAGCCTAGCTTGAATGATTTTGACAATTACCTTGCTAACATGTGAAATGAGTGCAATTGTGTGGTAGTTTGAACATTCTTTGGTGTCTCTCTTTTTTGGGATTGTAATGAAAACTGACAGTTTGCAGTTTTTTGGCACTGCTGAGTTTTCCTAATTTGCTGGCATATTGAGTTCAGCACTTTAATAGCATCATCTTTTAGGATTTGAAATAGCTCAGCTGGAATTCCATCAGATCTAATGATGGAATTCCATCAGATCTGATGTTTCCTACAGCCCACTTGACTTCACACTCCAGGATGTCTGGCTCTAGGGAGCTGGGAGGAGGGGGAATTGGAGGAGGCATTGGGACCCCACTCCAGTACTCCTGCCTGGAAAATCCCATGGACGGAGGAGCCTGGTGGGCTGCAGTCCATGGGGTCGCTAAGAGTCAGACACAACTAAGTGACTTCACTTTCACTTTTCACCTTCATGCATTGGAGAAGGAAATGGCAACCCACTCCAATGTTCTTGCCTGGAGAGTCCCAGGGACGGGGGAGCCTGGTGGGCTGCCGTCTCTGGGGTCGCACAGAGTCAGACACGACTGAAGCGACTTAGCAGCAGCAGCAGTAGAAAGGTACAGACGTCCAGTAATAAGGAAAAGTATTGGGGATGTAATAAACAACATGATAGATATAACTAGCACTACTGTACATTGTATATGAAGGTCATTAAGCGGGCAGATCCTGGAAGTTATCATTACAGAAAAAATAGTAAATTTATTTCTTTTATATTGTATCTGTATGATATGATGGATATTCACTAAACTTACTGAAGTAACCATTTTATGATGTAAGTCAAATCATTATGCTGTACACATTCAACTTACACAGTGTTTTATGTCAATTATATCTTCTTCCTAGGTTGCACTAGTGGTAAGCAACCCATCTGCCAATGCAAGAGACACAAAAGATGCGAGTATGATCCCTGGGTTGGGAAAATCCCCTGGAGCAGGGCACAGCAACCACATCAGTACTCTTGCCTGGAGAATTCCACAGAGAGAGGAGCCTGACAGAAGAAAGACAGTGTGGGTGCAAAGAGATGGACACAAATGAAGCAACCTAGCATGCACACATTACAATTCCAGTAGTGTGATCACAAAGGTATCAAGTTTATCTCATTCAGGTCTTTGTTGAGTAAAGAAAAAACAAAATTGGTATTGATTAAAAGTGCAATAGAAAGGCTGGAAGAAGAACTAGAGGCAGCAGTCTAGATGAGAGGTGAGGCTGATACAGTTGGACAGCAGTTTTATAGAGATAGACTGAGTGTGGCAGAGAGATTGCTTGGAAAAATTTTTAATACTGTTCTGCTGTTAATAACACTTCCAGACAAATTTCTTAACCACTGTCCATCACCCAGCAGAAATTTTCACTGTGGATAGATTACTTGCACAATCTTCTGCAGGAAGGATCACTATTTTCTCTAACACAGGTATTTCCTATAGGTAGTAGGTTGAATGATAGCCCTCAAAATGATCTGTCCACGTCCTAATCATTGGAACCTGAGTATGTCACCTTATTAGGAAGGGGGAAAAAAAAAAAAAAGAACAGTCTTTGCAGGTTTAACAAAGTCAAGAATCTTGAGTTAAGGAGATTATCCTAGTTTATGTGAGTGAGCCCAAAATCCAATGATGTATCCTTACAGCAGAAACATAGAGGGAAATCTGTCACAGAGAGAAGAAGACAGAGAAACAGATCCTGTGTCATTGGCTTATTGAAAGGTGTCCACAGCAAATAGCAAGGACTCATGTTTATGGACTTACAATGCAATGGTAAAACATGGTAAAAATCCCCTGCTTCCCTCATAAGACATATCATGTACAAGCAGGTTGTTTAATGGGCTTCCCTGATGGCTCCTCCTCTGTAGTCCCCTTCTCCTCCTGCCTTCAATCCTTTCCAACATCAGATGGTTGGATGGCATCACCAACTCAATGGACATGTTTGAGCAAGCTCTAGGAGTTGGCAATGGACAGGGAAGACTGGTGCACTGAAGTCCATGGGGTTGCAAAGAGTCAGACATGACTGAGAGACTGAATTGACTGACTGGCTGGTGGTGGCTCAGATGGTAAAAAATCTGTCTGCAATGCCAGTGACCTGGGTTCAACAACTGGTTTGGGAAAATCCCCTGGAAGAGGGCATAGCAACCCACTCCAGTATTCTTGCCTGGATAATTCCATGGAAAGAGAAGTCTGGTGGACTATAGTCTGTTGGGTCCCAGCGAGTTGGACATGACTGAGTGACTGTGTGGATCACAACAAACTGTGGAAAATTCTTCAAGAGATGGGAATACAAGATCATGTGATCTGTCTCCTGATAAATCTGTATGCAGGTCAGGAAGCAACAGTTAGAACTGGACATGGAAAAACAGACAGGTTCCAAATCAGGAAATTAGTACGCCAAGGCTGTATATTGTCACCCCACTTATCTAACTTATATACAGAGTACATCACAAGAAATGCTGGGCTGGATGAAGCAAAAGCTGGAACCAAGATTGCCTGAAGAAATATCAATAACTTCAGATATGCAGATGACACCACCCTTATGGCAAAAAGTGAAGAGGAACTAAAGAGCC
The DNA here is from genome assembly GCF_019923935.1 of Bubalus bubalis. Taxonomy (NCBI): domain Eukaryota; kingdom Metazoa; phylum Chordata; class Mammalia; order Artiodactyla; family Bovidae; genus Bubalus; species Bubalus bubalis. The sequence goes on along the minus strand of NC_059175.1, from coordinate 50,728,069 downwards.
TCTTGATGAAAGTGAAAGAGGAGAGTGAAAAATATGGCTTAAAACTCAACATTCAGAAAACTAAGATCATGGCATCCTGTCCCATCACATCATGGCAAATAGATGGGGAAGCAATAGAAACAATGAGAGACTTTATTTGGGGGGGCTCCAAAATCACTGCGGATTGTGACTGCAGCCATGAAATTAAGAGACTTGCTCCTTGGAAGAAAAGCTATGACCAACCTGCTGCTGCTGTTAAGTCACTTCAGTTGTGACTGTTGACTCTGTGCGACCCCATAGACAGCAGCCCATCAGGCTCCCCCATCCCTGGGATTTTCCATGCAAGAACACTGGAACAGGTTGCCATTTCCTTCTCCAATGCATGAAAGTGAAAAGTGAAAGTGAAGTCGCTTAGTCGTGTCCAACCCTCAGCGACCCCGTGGACTGCAGCCTACCAGGCTCCTCCATCCATGGGATTTTCCAGGCAAGAGTACTGGAGTGGGGTGCCATTGCCTTCTCTAATAACCAATCTACAAAGCATATTAAAAAGCAGAGACATTACTTTGCCAGCAAAGGTCCATCTAGTCAAAGCTATGATTTTTTCCAGAAGTCATATAAGGATGTGAAAGTTGGACTATAAAGAAGGCTGAACGCTGAAGAATTGATGCTTTTGCACTGTGGTGTTGGAGAGGAGTTTTGAGAGCCCCTTGGTCCAACCAGTCTATCCTAAAGGAAATCAGTCCTGAATATTCATTGGAAGGACTGATGTTGAAGCTAAAACTCCAAAACTTTGCCCACCTGCTGTGAAGAACTGACTCGCTGGAAAAGACCCTGATGCTGGGAAATATTGAAGGTGGGAGGAGAAGGGGTCAACAGGGTATGAGATGATTGGATGGCATCACCAACTCAATGGACATGAGTTTGTGTAAGCTCTGAGAGTTGGTGATGAACAGGGAATCCTTGCGTGCTGCAGTCCATGGGGTCCAAAGAGTTGGACAAGACTGAGTAACTGAATTGAACTGAGAAGCTAAGCACAGCACAGGTTGTATAATAAGTTAAATTTTTATGGGCTGAAATATGTTTATCCATAATACATACCTTGAGGTACTAATGCAGACCTCAGAAAATAAATGTATTTGGAGATAAAGTACTTAAATATGTAATGAATTTAAAATGAGGTCATTAGGGTACAGCCTCACCCATTAACTTGTGTCCTTATAATAGGAGATTAGAAGAGAGATCCAAACAGAGGGATGGTGACCATGTGAAGACACAGAGAGGAGATGGCCATCTCTAAGGGAAGGAGGGATGCCTCTGAAGAAATCAGTGGTGCTGACACCTTGATCTTGGACTTTAAGTATCTAGAATTGTGAGAAAATAAATTCTGTTGTTTAAGCCACTTTGGTTGCAGCACAGTTTTATGGCAGCCATGGCAAATACAGAGATAATCAAAGCATACTGTGTATTAACTATTCTTGTCACTATTAGGAGAGTCTGATAAGAAAGAGAATGACTTAGCACACAGAGAAAGATGTGAAGAGAGATGAGAGGGGTGAAGAAGAATTCTTCTGCATTGAGGAAGCTCTTCTCTGAAGACAGCATGCTGTTCTGTGCTGTGCTTAGTCACTCAAGTCATGTCCAACTCTTTGGGACACCGTGGACTGTAACCCACCAGGCTCCTCTATCCATGGGGATTCTCCAGGCAAGAATACTGAAGTGGGTGGCTATGCCATGCCCTCCTCCAAGGGATCTTCCCAACCCACAGATCAAATCCAGGTCTTTCACATTGCAGGCAGATTCTTTACCATCTGAACCTCCAGGGAAGCCCAAAAATACTGGAGTGGGTAGCCTATCCCTTCTCCAGGGGATTCTTCCAACCCAGGAATTGAACCAGGGTCTCCTGTGCTGAGCTACCAGGGAAGCCCATACACATATTTATCAGCAATCCAGTAGTATGACACATGACTGAGTTGAAAACTCAACTGCTGCTTGAAGCAGCTCTAAGCATCAGATCTCAAGGTAAAGCCTTAGCAAAAGATTGAGCTGTGACACAGGTGTTTTTTCCAAAGCCTGCCACTCTTGAGTTCTCAGCCAAACAAGGGGTATCATATTTGATTTGGATTGCTGTTTCATACCACACTCCACCTCTACCTTTTATTGAGTAAAATATTTTATTTGGATTGCTGTTTCATACCACACTCCACCTCTATCTTTTACATGATTTTTAATTATCAATCACAAAACTAGGAGAGCTGGGGTTGTGAATGGAACCCAAATTCTGTAAGTTTTCAGACTTAAAAATTTCATCTAGTAAGGTGATTGGTGTTTTAAGGCACTCCTCTTCAGGTTTCTTGGTATTTCCAATTGGTCTATACCTCCCAAGCAACAGAAATTTGCATGTTTTAATGACAGAGAAATTTTCCTTTTCTTTTCCCCAGTACTTTCTGCTCTTTGCATTCTAAAGGTGGTAGATATATGGAGCCCTTTTTTTAAAAATTCCTTTCACCTGAGACACCTGTTTCTGTTCAAAGCATAATAAAACCTTTCTTATCTCTCCAGGAGCCAAGGTTTACATTCCTGGTTGGAGAATTTCTCCTTCTCCCCTACGAGGAGACCTGTTTACATTCTAGAATAAAAGATAAACTCTTTCTCTTAACTTCAGAGGGGAGGAGGAAATGTGTCTGCACCCATATAAACTTCAAGATTCATAAGTTTGAAGTTCCTCTCCTGGGGTGCAGACCACTCTGTATGTTCACGGAACATTTGCCTCTCATTACATAGCCCCATGAGGGAGTCAGCAACTGTATTAGGTATTCCGTGAGTAAGTAAAATAGTTTTTGTTTTGTTTCTTTTTTTTTTTTTCCTTTTGACTCTGATCAAGATCTGGTGTTTCTGCTAGCGTGTTTGTATAATGTATATTTATTAATTTCTTCTATCCATCATCCAATCTTTCTATCATACATATCTATATCTTTCTATCTATCTAAGTGTACAAATAGGGTAATATCTCAAATTCCTCACTCTTTCAGACTTATCAGGTATATGAAAGTGAAAAGTGAAAGTGTTAGTCACTCAGTCATGTCCTACTCTTTGTGACCGTATAAACTGTAGCCCATCAGGCTCCTCTGTCCATGGAATTCTCCAGCCAAGAATACTGGAGTGGGTAGCCATCCCCTTCTCCAGGGGATCTTCCCAACCTTGGGATCAAACCCAGGTCTCCTGGATTGCAGGCAGATTCTTTACTGTATGAGCCACCAGAAAAGCCCCTACCAGCTATATACCTAAGGTCAAATGGATATCACAAAGAGCAAATATGTAAGAAGTTGTCTAAGTTTTTTGTTGTGGTTGAGAATTGTATCACAAAAATATAAAACAAAACAAAAAACAAACATAAAAAAATATTGCAAGCCTAGCCTACAACCTTTCAAAACCATTTCTAGGCCAACAAACCTACATCAATATAATTGTCATTTTAAAGCCATTCGGCTTCTGAAAAGAACATCTGTTTCATTGCCAATCTCACATGTGGACAGAGAGTATAATGGACAAAAATAAACCTTCCAGAAAGAAGGATCCAGAGGCCATAGAGAAAAATGAAAAAGGCAGCTCATGCCAAAGAACAAACCCAGCCACTAACAGATGGTCTAACAGAAATTAACCGCACTGCCAGAGCAAGGAACCTTCAGTTCCTTCCCCGACTAATGACTGCCTTGTGTTTCCCATTCTTCCTCTTTCCGAATCCAGGTTGTAAAATGGGTTACTCGTTATCTAAGGACAATTGCATACTCAATGTGTTAGGGACACATAACTTGAATTTTAATTTGCAGGTATAGAGTCCAGTATTCCACCTCGTGCAGCGCTTAAATAGAAAATGTTAAAACTGACTGTGTGTTTTATCACAACTGGCAAATGCTATGAAAAACAAAATGATCTTTGATTGACCTCACTATGTCAGAACCTCACTGGACTGGCCAATGAACAACTGTTCTTGTTTGAATCATTTGTATGCAGACCCCTAGACTTATTCCTTCCTAACCATAGGACAACTTTTCCATCTCATTACCATCACTAAGAAGAAATAACATAACATATTTTTTCCCCTTTCTAGGTGTTGTGTGTTCATGGGATTGTCCAGGCAAGAATACTGAAACGAGTTGCCAGCAATTAAACATCTCTAATTTAGCCCCCTTAGTGATTTTTTTTTTTTTTTTTTCACTAATAGGTCTCCTTGTTTGGCAAGTTAAATTCAGTTTGCTGATTTTTTTTTTTTTTTAATCGTGCCTTTTTAAAGATTACCGGAAGTTGTGGTTTCCAGAGGTCATGGTACAATAAAGAGCCATATCTAGACCTGATAAAAGGGGACTACTTATCACATAGAATTTCAGAGATTGAGTTGAATGAAGTAACCGGTTGGGATGTTAGGGTATTTCCCCCTTAGGAAAGAGACTGAATGAGTACAATAGAAAAATGAATAGCATAATTATGTAGTTAAGACAGCTATTAGAACAAACAATATATTTCCTACCCATCTTTGATATCAAAATATCATTAGACTATCAGATATTTTGCTATCCATGTAAAACTTTTGTAGACTTATTGCTATGACTATGCATGGTATGAAAATCCCATGGATGGTGGAACCTGATAGGTTACAGTCCATGGGGTCTCAAAGAGTCAGACACGACTAAGCGACTTAACTTTCACTTTCGTGACTATGCAGAAAAGTTCTGATCACTGGGAAGTAAGTAGAGGTATATGAAATTTCCAGGAATGTTCTTGAAATGATACTTAGCCTGCTGTTTTTTTTTTTGTTTTGTTTTGTTTTTTGTCTTTTCTTCTTTTACCTGCTTCTTCATGAGGATTAGAATGCAAATGAGATGGTTGTGGTGGCTTGGCCAACAAGGAATAAGTTGACATAGGGACTAAAGGCTATAGAAGGTGGGACAAGTTAAAAGTAAATTGTTTTAGAAGCTCTAGGAAACTAATAGAGATTTTCTGCCAGAAAATAGGAGGCTGGTGTAGTGACACCTAAAACTTTTAGTGGCACTGGTTTTAGGGAATGGATAGAGGCTGGCAAAATTTGGAGATGTACCATAATAAAAGTCATTATTTCTTATGAAAAAATGGTTGGTAGAAACATGGGTGTTAAAGACTATCCCAGTGAGAGCTCAGAGGAAGCGAAGAACACTATTGAGGAAATTTCTATTATCTTAGAGAAAACATATTGTCATGAGCAGCTGTTGGTAGAAATATGATCATTAAAGGTGCTTCTGAGAAGTGATGGAATGAAATGAGGAACAGGATACTTAAATTGGAGGAAAGGTGATCCTTTTTATAAAGTTTCAGAAAATTGAGCTGAATTGTTTTCTACTGTTGGATGTTCAGTGGTCAGATATAAGTGATGAGACTGGACATTAATCTGAGAGATTTCTAAGGAAGGTGATGAAGCTGATGCTTGGCTTTTCTTTTTTTTTCTAAATTTTATTTTATTTTTAAACTTTACATAATTGGATTAGTTTTGCCAAATATCAAAAGGCTTTTCTTTACTAAATATATTAAAAGTGTGAAAGGAAAGAGATAAATTGAGAAAGGAACTGCTAGCAAGAAGGAATCCGCATTTGATGTGGAAGATACTTAGCCCATCTGGATTGTTAAAACTAAGAAATAACTGTTGTAAAGTGTGCTCTGGAGATCGAGTAAAGTGTGAAGCTGGAAAATCATTCTGAGGTGATCAGCTGTGTGATTCAAAGATATACTCAACCTTCTTAGGAGAATTTAGGAATAGAAACAGGATTATTTAGGAAGAATTTATGCACAATCCCCTTTCTAATGATGTGGTTCCTCTCAACATACACAGGAAAATTCACATTTTTTTGACAATGCCATACAGAAGAAACACCAGCAACTTTGACCAAAAGGGAAAGAGGTGGAACAGAATGAGGGCAAGCTGTCAGTCTGGGATTCTACAGTGAGGAAACGGGCTGAGAGTTACTAGGCTGAAAACATGTGCTAACCTTCAAATACAGGAGGAATGACTACAAAGATGCTGAGCACAATGAATTCACTGCCAAAGGTAAGAGAGACATGGAACAGGCTTATAAACTTGACTGCACTTCCCAATTAATTTTATCCTTCTAATAAAGCAATCTGCCATTTTTTGTTCATTTCTTATTGTTTTATTAGTTAAAATACATAGGAGCAACATCATAAGACCTTAATGTGTAGAAAAAATGTGCTTACATGCTTGCCTAAATTATGTATTTGATTAAAATTGCTCCAACAGCCATGCCTTTCTCACCAGTCAAATGAATCTCATGCGTCAAGATAATGACTAGAACTTTAACATGATGTATTATACAGTAAAATACCTGTAGAAATGAGTATGGAAAGAATAATTACAAATAAAGTGTGTGTTTGAGAAAACAGCTTTGCAATTAGAGGCATGCTGGTATTTCTATGTTTGCCCTGTGCATTTTCAATAACACCAGCATGGCATTTTAACAATTATAAGATATTACAAACTATTAAATGTGATAATGAGTGTTTATCTATGAAGAATATTTTAAAGTTAAATACCTTGTATCATTTTATATTTATATGTCAAATACATACAATGATTATTTTGCGTACAAGATAGTAGCAATTTATTTTCTAAGGTTAGCTTATGTAACTTATTAGCTTCATTAATTTGTTCCCTCAGTAACTTGATTCTATGGCACTAGGAATATAAACTGGAAAAATATATGTATATATACTTAAATAAATGCTTTTGAGAGTAATCAAAATTCCAAATTTTTTACAATATCAATTCAGCTTTCTGAAAATATTTTCTTGGAACATATTTCTGAAATCTTGAAAGTTCTCATACATTACCATGCAGAAGCAAAGGACTGGTCTCCAATATTAGGCCAATGATAGAAATTTAATGGAAAAAAAAAAAGTTCAAATCCTAATCATGTTGCCTGAGACAGAAAAAGATGGTAGCCAGAGTGGGAAATAAAGATGTCTTTCAAATAAATTTAGTTACAGTCAATAGAATTTAATAGTGAAAAAGGAATTAATTGCAGTAAACAAACCAAACTCATGAATTATAAGGTCGCAAAAATAAAAGCAAAACCAACACCTTAATAACACATTTTTAAATATTAATTATCATTGCAGGTTACAAATGCTATCATAAAGATAATCTATTTGTATTTTAATTTTAATGTTTACAATAGCCTTACTAGGTTGGAAAGTCAAGACTTTGTTTTTCTACTGTTTTGATTAGAAACTAAACCTTTAGGAGGTAACACTGTCTAATTAATAGCCAGCTGAAGTGCACTACTGAGCATCATCACTCATCACCAGGTCTTCTCAGTCTCTTAATCTTCCTACTACCCTAATTTGCAGTTACTGGCATCAAAATGCCGCCCATATGATATTAAAGGTAAACTGGTTAATTGTAATTTCCTAAGCCATAGTTTACAAAGAATACTTAGATTTTAAAATGTTTGTGGTTATTGAATCTGGGAATTGTTTAAAGCTGAGGGCCCCTCAAAAGATATCATTATTTTCATTCAAAGGTAATGAGATTATAAAATCCAGCTTTGTGCAAAAACAGTGATCCAACAAGCAAATTTAGAAGATATACAGAACAAGATCAGAATGGCTGAGAGTAGAAACTGTGTGGTAACACTGAGAAAAGTCATACCTGTTTGTTGAGTATTGATTATTTAGCAAACACCTTTTTGAAGTGTGTGTGTTTGTGTGTATGTGTGTGTGTGTGTGTACATATAGATAGAGAGAGAGATGCAACAGAGTTGCAAGAATGTATACCTATAATGGGTATTTCCCTAGTGTCTCAGTGGTAAAGATTTGCCTGCCAAGCAACAGACAGGGTTTCAGTCCTGGGATGGGGAATATCCCCTTGAAAAGGAAATGGCAATACACTCTAGCATTCTTGTTTGAGAAATCCCACAGACAGAGGAGCCTCTTGGGTTCCATGGGATTGCAAAGATTCAGACACTACTTAGTGATTAAACAATGAAAACAGCAAATACCTATAATGAACTTATAACAAGCATATGATCATAGCCTTGGAACAAACTCATATTGAGAAGAAAAGCAGTAGCCATGAAAGAATGTGACTCAGAGCAAATGCTATTATTTGATTCATACCTGACTGTGGTCATTTACCTAACCCTAAGTAAAAAGAGAATTAAAAACTTTGATTTCAGTGGTTCATCTCTTTTAAGGACTTCCACTAGGAGAAAAAAAAAAAATCAGCCTTGATCTCTCAGCAGATTTTCACATCAATGCACATACTGTTCAGTCCCTAAGTAATGTCCAACTCTTTTGTGATGTCATTGACTGTAGCTCATCAGGCTCCTCTGTTCATGGGATTTTTCAGGCAAGAGTACTGGAGTCGGTTGCCATTTCCTTATCCAGAAGATCTTTCCAACCTTGGACTAAAACCCATGTCTTTTGTATTGCAAGTAGATTCCTTACCACTGAGCCACCAGGGAAGCCCATGACTGGTTATAAGATTACCTAATAAATAAATAAATAAATAATCTTTCCTCATGGCTCTCTGCCTGAGACTGTCATGATCTTTTCTATGCTTACCTGTCTACATGTTCTTCACCAGTGATCTACATCATCTCTCAAATTATGTGCACTCTACACTTTAATAACACCAAATCCACTGGATTGCTTTGTTCTATAAAACTTTTATCTATATTGTTCCCTCTGTTTATAATTTCTATCCTTTTTTTCTTTCATTTAATGTACCAAAACGATCACATTACTGGTCCTTTATTTGGTAAACCTTTTCTTTTCTCTGTTAAAATTTAAACTACACGTTTAATCACATTGCCATGTAGTACAAGCTTCATATATCTGCCTTCCACTTACCATACTATATGTAAATTCCTTGTCCTTCTCTATCTCTCCACCAATTGTGAGTTTAAGGATGGCACATCATAATTTTTTGTCCTCCATCATATCCTTAAAGTCTACCTTTTTTTTAATAAGGTAGAATTTTGGTTTTTTTTTAATATTAAAGAACTTTATTTTGTGTTTTCATACATTTTTTGAAATGTAAAACCTCATTAGTTATTAGTATCGACAGTAATGTGGACTAGGTAGACACTATGGGGGAATTGGGGGCAGGAGGAGAAGGGGACGACGGAGGATGAGATGGCTGGATGGCATCACTGACTCGATGGACGTGAGTCTCAGTGAACTCCGGGAGTTGGTGATGGACAGGGAGGCCTGGCGTGCTGCGATTCATGGGGTTGCAAAGAGTCAGACACGACTGAGCAACTGAACTGATCTGATCTGATCTGATCTTCAGTAAGTTAGCACAGGTGAGAAAATTGGATAGCAGAGTGGAGATTTCCATTTTTTTATTAGTATCTGTAAAAGTTAAGGATTGAACTGAAGTGAAAGTTGGTCAGTTTTGTCTGACTCTTTGTGACCCCATGGATAGTCCATGGAATTCTCTAGGCCAGAACACTGGGGTAGGGAGCAGTTCCCTTCTGCAGGGGATCTTCCCAACCCAGGAGTCAAACCCAGGTCTCCTACATTGCAGGCAAATTCTTTACCAGCTGAGCAAGCAGGGAAGCCCAAGAATTAAAGAAGCTAACTTATTAAAGATAAGAAACCACAGATGGCTTAGAGTTACAGAGATAATTTTTATTTGGGAAATGTTGTTTATAATTGAAATCAATGCCTCCACCACTATAATAAGGGCTAATCTAGCATAGAAAGATGCTTAATAAAAGTCTTCCTGGCCCGTGCTTGTGTTTCAAAATAACTGATCTCAAAGCAGGCCAATTATTCAATGTACAAGTTTCTGGCTACCAAAATCACTTTTAACACACTCTTCAAAGTATCTTCCAACCTTACTCCCTGAATTAACAGAGGTGGTGGTAGTGGTGAAACTTCAACTCACTGCTAAGTCGCTTCAGTCGTGTCCGACTGTGTGACCCCAGAGATGGCAGCCCACCAGGCTCCGTCGTCCCTGGGATTCTCCAGGCAAGAACACTGGAGTGGGTTGCCATTTCCTTCTCCAATGCATGAAAGTGAAAAGTGAAAGTGAAGTCGGTCAGTCGTCTCCGACTCTTAGCGACCCCATGGAGTGCAGCCTACCAGGCTCTTCCGTCCATGGGATTTTCCAGGCAAGAGTACTGGAGTGGGGTGCCATTGCCTTCTCCATCAACTCACTACCAATGGGCATTCTAAGATTCAAATTATATATTCAGTTCAGTTCAGTTCAGTCGCTCAGTCGTGTCTGACTCTTTGCGACCCCACGAATCGCAGTATGCCAGGCCTCCCTGTCCATCACCAAATCCCGGAGTTCACCCAGACTCACGTCCATCGAGGCAGTGATGCCATCCAGCCATCTCATCCTCTGTCATCCCCTTCTCCTCCTGCCCCCAATCCCTCCCAGCATCAGAGTCTTTTCCAATGAGTCAACTCTTCGCATGAGGTGGCCAAAGTACTGGAGTTTCAGCTTTAGCATCATTCCTTCCAAAGGAATCCCAGGGCTGATTCTCATTATACATACACAAATTCTATATATTACATACAATATGGATTGATTATTTATAATTGTATATTATATATGAAGAAGCATATCATATCCATATTATATACAAATGTATTACTTACATATAAATTAACATGCATATATTTATACTGTAGCCAACACTGCTAAATTAAACCCAACATCATTTAAATCAGAATAAACAGAAGAAGCAGATTTTACCACATCCAAAAAGGTGTTCTTTGGTGGCTCAGGTAGTAAAATATATGTCTGTAATATGAGAACTGGGTTCAGTTCCTAGGTCAGGAAGATCCCCTGGGCAAGGGAATGGCTACCCACTCTACTATTCTTGCCTGGAGAATTCCATGGACAGAGGAACCTGGAGGGCTACAGTCCATGGAGAGGCAAAGAGTTGGATACCACTGAATGACTATCACAAAAAGTCCCTGAAATGATGACCAATTGCAGTAGTAAAATTATTCTTCCACATTTACCTTATTTTGCTTCAACAATGGTAATAGATTTTATCTCCAGTAAATAATGTTGTAAAGATTTTTTTTTCCAGGAGATAATAATTTATCTGAATGTGTACTATCGGTATTCCTTACTATGCCATACTGGCTTACCTATACTGAAAGCATTAAACCATAAACTATAGGCTAGTTTATTTAAGCTAATACACTAACAAAGCTCCAAGAAACTATTTGCACCTATAGTACCTAAAATACCTCTCTAGGGATTGTCTACAGTTGCTTCAAGGTAGTGTTTGTGTAAGAAAAAAAAAAAAAAAAAAAAGCATTAAAGTCTCGTGTAAGATCTCAAAGAATAAGAAAGTATAGTCTTAGAACTCCGTTTCCTGTATTAAGGACTTCCATAGCAGCTAAGCTTCTTTGAGTTTTAGAAAATTGTGTTTGTCTCCTCCTCTTTGAAAACCCTCTCACATGTGGTTTCTTCTGTTAGTTTGCTTCTCTGAGGTACACAGTTGTAACACAGCATGTTTCTAGTCTCTAGGCTGATATCCAAAGAGTGTTTATGAACTAAAAACAAAACAAAAAAGAGAACTCTACCTCAGGTTTTATTTATTTATATATGTTTCTTATTTCCCCATTAGAAAAATTCATTGAAACGCATTGCATTCTACAAAGATAAAGATGAAACTTATTGATTGGTTTAGAATACCACAGCATATTGATTTTAAAATCTAAGGGACAAAATGAGAGTCATGTCTCCTTTCTCTTTCTTTTGACAAAATCCATGTTAACTGCCAAATAAAAACCCCTTCTGCTTCAATCTTGGTTTGCATTTCCTTTTTTATCCATAGTTGAAGATGAATCTATTGTTTCTACTCCATGTCCCTTATATAATATTAATAAATCTTATTGCTGTGATAAACCATTGAAATAGAGCAAACAGGCTTTATTCTTTTGAGAGGACAGAAGACAAAAGCCTGCATACTACTGCTGAGCTGTTGGTAGCAGTTGCCCAGAGCATGGTGTTATTAAAGGTTTTGAGACTGAAATGTGGTAGTTCTAGGGAAGGATGTCTGAGTCAAGCAGTGCTTTTTCACAACTGAAAGCTAAATGCTTAGATAAGTGGCTGCTACATAGTAAATATGGCAAAGGTGTACACTATAATTATTATTTTATGAAAACTATGATAATATGATTATTGCTGCTATTATTAAAATCTGGCTCAACAGTTAAATAAAACTGACATTTCATTTAGCATATAACCAGAAAAAAAATGGCAGGCAATGAAAGTGTGTATATCTTTCCAATGAAGAAAAGTAATGCTAGGTTTGAAAAATGATGGCTAAAAAAATCCATCTTGGATAAAGAAAAAATGGTACATGTTAGATTTCATGCAATAGAATTCTGAGAAACAGCAGCTGCTGAAAAGAAAGTTGAAGGTAGAAGTAGTATTATAGGCACCAGACTTTGAACATGCCACACCAACCTGCTTTTCTACTTGGTCAGTTATGAAAAAAATAGAATAGATAAGAAATAGAAAAATGGATATAGGAGGAAAGATGGAATCTGAAGTGCAAGATAAAGTTAAAGGGGACTGAATGTTGATACCTGTGATTGTGAAGTAGTTCTGGAAGTAAACTTGTCCGAAGAGAAAGATATATAGTAGAAAAGACAACAAAAAAAAGAGAGATTAAAATACTGAGTTTAATTTATTAAAATCAATTCACAATGATCTAAAAATATATGAAATATTCTGTATAGTATAAACTTTTATCTATTAATAGATTTATTTTAACAACTGACAACACATTTCTGTGACTACGTATTACTGACAATTATTATACTGTATCAAAAAGGTAGGAATTATTATCTCCACTTTATAGATGATAAAATGGGGTTCATTGATGCCATTAGCTCAACACATATGATTAGTAGATGGTTACAGACAGGATTTATACCTTCATCTTTCTAACTCATCCAAGAGATCTGCAGATCATCTACGTAAACTTCATCAGGTTATTTAAACCATAGATAAGCACCAAAGTATTGATGCTTTCAAACTGTGGTGCTGGAGAAGACTCTAGAGAGTCCCTTGGAGAGTAAGGAGATCAAACTAGTCAACCCCAAAGAAAATCAATCCTGAATATTCATTGGAAGGACAGATGCTGAAGCTGAAGCTCCAGTATTTTGGCCACTTGATGCAAAGAGCTAACTCATTGGAAAAGTCCCTTATGCATGAAAAGATTGAGGGCAGGAGGAGAAGGGAGTGACAGAGGATGAGATGGTTGGATGGCATCACTGACCCAAAGAACACAAGTTTGAGCAAGTTCCAGGAGATAGTGAAGGACAGGGAAACCTGGTGTGCTGCAGTCCATGGGGTCGCAAAGAGTTGGACATGACTGGGTGACTGAGCAACAACAGAGACAGCAACATCAAGAATATATTGGTCAGCACAATTTAAGCTTAAAAGAGTCATCTATGTCACTACTTTCAAACATTATTTCTTCCTTGAGGAAATTTAAAAGGTACATAAGTTCTAGTATTCAAATCAATGAAAGTTATTCACTTTTATTATTGAAGTGTGATTCTTTTTAACTTACATATTTTTGACTCAATGTTTTTGTTGATATATTTGAGAAATGCAGGCTAAGCAGTTTCAATTTATGTGATCTTTAATACGAGAGTCCTAATTCTTACATAGCTTTCTTGAAAAATCATGACTTTGTGTGCCTATGGGTTCAGTCACTCAGTCATGTCCCACTTTGCGACCATATAGACTGTAGCCCACCAGGCTCTTCTGTCTATGGGATTTACTGGGCAGGAATATTGGAATGGGTTGCCATTTCCTCCTTCAGGAGATCTTCCTCACCCAGGGATCGAACCCTCATCTCTGTGTCTCCTGTGGTGGTGGGTGCATATTTTGCCACTGTACCACCTAGAAATCATGACTTTAGATGATAGGGTTATGTGACTTTCAGGAAGACTTCAAGGATACTCGGCATTAATTTATCTGTTGAGGCAATGACTAGGTTAGGCTAATTGGATGATGATTGAATCCTGTATTCCAATGTTTACTCAGTTAAAATATTTTGGCTTTCTTCTTTGAAGACAGTCACCTTATTCAGTTGACAAGTGACAATATTAATAGAATATGCAGAATAATGTACTGTGCTTCTTTTAAACCTTGGTTGTTTTTAATTTAAAATGTCTTTCTTCATCCCCATGGTAGGCACACATCAATAGTGTGAAATTTCCATAGACTTTCTAAAAAAAGGATTCCTTTGACCAGAGTTTTCCAATCTTGACTATGCATAAGTCAGTATTCCTTTGATGGTGTTTTCCAATCTTTATTATGTATAAGAAGCAGCTAGCTTCCACAATTCTAATTCCAACAGAGATAAAAACAAACTGTTGTGTTTAAAATGAAATACTGGTGACTGTATTCATGCAGTATTACTATTAAAAATATACACATAATTCGACCTGGGTCCATATGATATAGCCAACTGAATTAGAATTCAATGTTCTATTGCAATTCAGAAATGTGTGCATGTTTTTCTGTTTCTTTTACAGGGCCACTGATAGTTAACCATTAGAATTCACTATTATGAAAAGTTTGCAATACTAAAACGATTTTGAGTCATATTTTGAAAATACATATATGTTTAGCTAATGAAAGAAAAAAAAAAAGAAAGTGAAGCTGCTCAGTCGTGCCTGACTCTTTGTGACTCCATGGACCATAGACTGCCAGGCTTCCTCATCCATGGGATTTTCCAGGCAAGAATACTGGAGTGGGTTGCCATTTCCTTCTCCAGGACTTCTTCCAGACTCAGGGATCAAACCCAGGTCTCAGGCACTGCAGGCAGACTCTATTATCTCAGCCATAGGGAAGCCCTTAACTAATGAAATACTTATTGCATTGATGTTGATCCCTTCCTTGCTCTCTTATCTTCATAGAAAGTTATTCTGAATAGGATGATAGCACATAAAAATACTGTGGCAAATAGCAAAGCTACCTCAAAAATATAAGCTAAAAACTTCATTTTATTTACCACATAATTGCTTAATTATGACATATTGTTTATAATAGATTATTTGTAGGTTTCCCATTTTTATAACCTTAACAATAATTGAAAATAATTGAAAATGATTGTATTATATTATATTATATTAAATACAATTATTTATAATTATATTTATGGGCGCTGAAGAATTGATGCCTTTGAACTGTGGTTGGAGAAGACTCTTGAGAGTCCCTTGGACTGCAAGGAGATCCAACCAGTCCTTTCTGAAGGAGATCAGCCCTAGGATTTCTTTGGAAGGAATGATGCTAAAGCTGAAACTCCAGTACTTTGGCCACCTCATGTGAAGAGTTGACTCATTGGAAAAGACTCTGATGCTGGGAGGGATTGGAGGCGGGAGGAGAAGGGGATGACAGAGGATGAGATGGCTGGATGGCATCACTGACTCGATGGACGTGAGTCTGAGTGAACTCCAGGAGTTGGTGATGGACAGTGAGGCCTGGCGTGCTGCGATTCATGGGGTCACAAAGATTCGGACACGACTGAGTGACTGAACTGAACTGAACTGAAATATAATTATTATATTCATTATTGAGATGGAAAATGTGACATAGCTAAGTGAGGGAAAACTCACATTATAAAATATGCCTAGTGTTGAGGATGAGAAATCCATGCCTACTCTTGGTCTCTAATAAAGGCTTTATATAAACAGTCATTTAAAATTTTAATCCCTTTTGTTTTTAAGAAAATGATGCACCTCTTTTTGCCCAGGTCCAGTTTCTCCAGCTGTGTGATATGCTACTATTCTTTCTTTCCTTTGTAGGAATTTTGTTCCATTTGTAATTTACAGTCCATTGTATATTCAGTATTTCTCTCCTTCCAGCTGTTTTCATCAAAATATTAAAATGCCCTATCATCAAAGTAATACTCCTTCAAGCATACATCGTGGTAGACATCAGTCATCATCCTAGCTTTTGTCTCACATTAATATCAATTCCTCTAAAAAGATAATTACTTCATTATTTTTGCTGGATTTTTTAACATCTCATTCAATATTTTATTGATAACTCTGTCTGCTAGTGTTATCTAATTAGTAGTTCTACTTTGGGAAAAATTTGAAGCTAGCTCTATAGACTTGGGAATCATCATAATGTAATTAATTATTGGAACTTCATAAAGAAAAAATATCCCCCAGGGATTATGTATGGAGTGAAAGTCCAGGGGAGAAAATACTGAAATCAAAGTGTCCCAGGGCTTAAGAAAACAAAGGCGGAGAACCTGAACAAGCATGACTGCCTAGAAAAGTTTCAGGAAAACAAGGATAGAGTGCTAGGAAGAATACTGAGAGATCAGTGTTACAGAGAAAAGAGTAATCAAACAGCTAAGAAAGCACATGAGGGAATAAGATTTACCAATAATAAGATCACAGTAAACTTCTCCACAGAGGCATCTCTAAAGGAAAGAATCTGTGATGAAAATTTCTAGAATAATAGCTATGGCTTGTGAGCTTAAGGCAAAGATGTGCTTTAAAACATGCTTTACATTACCTTAGCATTTGTTGTTGCTGTTCAATCATCCAGTTGTGTCTAGCTTTTTGAGACCCCATGGACTGCAGCACGCCAGGCCTCCCTGTCCTCACCATCTTCCAGAATTTGCCCAAGTTCACACGTACCTTCGTGAGTCTGAGTGAACTCTGGGAGTTGGTGATGGACAGGGAGGCCTGGCGGGCTGCAATTCATGGGGTCGCAAAGAGTCAAACACGACTGAGTGACTGAACTGAACTGAACTGAACACATACCTTAACATTATCTATCAGTGTGCTACTATTTTTTTTTTAACTTTTCCTTCTTTTTTTTTTTTGGTTTCTTAACTTTTTTCTGAAATTTTTGATATGTTGATGGCAATATTTTGGAAAAATAATGACAACTGAATTGAAGTTTTCTGAATTTATAGCAAATGGAATATTTTCTGTCTCTTTACATCAGTTCAGTTCAATTGCTCAGTCATATCCAATTCTTTGCAACCTGGTGGATTGCAGCACACCAGGTCTCCCTGTCCATCACCAACTCCCGGAGTTTACCAAAAATCACGTCCATTGAGTTGGTGATACTATCCAACCATCCCAACCTTCATTATTCCCTTTTCCTCCTGCCTTCAATCTTTCCCAGCATCAGGGTCTTTTCAAATGAGTCAGTACTTCACATCAGGTGGCCAAAGTATTGGAGTTTCAGCTTCAACATCAGTCCTACCAATGAACACCCAGGACTGATCTCCTTTAGGATAGACTAGTTGGATCTCCTTCCAGTCCAAGGGACTCGCAAGAGTCTTCTCCAACACCACAGTTCAAAAGCATCAATTCTTCAGCAGTCAGCTTTCTTTATAGTCCAACTCTCATATCCATATGACCACTGGAAAAACTATAGCCTTGACTAGACAGACCTTTGTTGGCAAAGTAATGTCTCAGGTTTTGAATATGCTATCTAGGTTGGTCATAACTTTCCTTCCAAGTAGTAAGTGTCTTTTAATTTCGTGGCTGCAGTCACCATCTGTAGTGATTTTGGAGCCCCCGAAAATAAAGTCCACCACTGTTACCACTGTTTCCCCATCTATTTGCCATGAAGTGATGGGACTGGATGCCATGATCTTAGTTTTCTGAATGTTGAGCTTTAATGTCTCTTTTCATAGACCACTAAAATTTTATACTTTTTAATTGTCAAATACTGTTTAATTAAAAATTTCCTAGGCTTCAGATTAATTATACTTATTTCCAAAATTCAAGGAAAATAATTTATACTCAGATAATTTATGTATATAATTTATGTGTGTACCTACATGAACATACTTCACATTTATAAGCTTTGTTTCAAAGGAGGAATATTTGAGTTAATAAGCAGCAAAAACATATATAGTTAAAATCTATTTAAAGTCTGCAGACATAAGTCTAAATAATCAATACTTATGGTCTTTCCATTGAATCACTGAGTCAATAAAGAAACAAAATGCATATTGCATATTAACTATTCTAACTTTGAAGTTTGAACTGTGATTATTGCATTTCAATTATTAAATTTTAGAAGCCAAATGGAATGTAGTTTTTCTGAATTTACTTCATAAACCAAGAAAAAAATTAATATAGAAGAGTGAAAAAGCTTAAAGAAACCATTTTAAAATATTTTCTGTGTTTATTTATTTAATAAATTCTACTATCTCTTAGAGCCATATAATAAAATGAAGCCTGCTTATTTTAGTAACTAATACATTGCTTTAGCATCAGCAGACAAATCTCAGGTAAGCCATTTCTATTAGTAGAATATCCCTGAGCTCACATATGGACACACAAAATATCCATTGCAAATATACTTTGAGTTTTTTAGACTATACATTTCTATGAAAATAATATAAGAATAGTAAAATGTTTAAAATGGTTTGAGTTCTCACCCACTATCTAAATAGTTCTTGTAGTATTATTGACATACATAAACAAATTATATTTGAAAATATATTATGTAATAAATGATCTGTTTATATATTATGTTTTTTCATTAAACACATAAGAAATAACAGAAATGAAGTAATTAACACTCCATTTTTGCTTTTAAAATTTGACCCACTGTTGGAAGTTTTAAAAAGAACAAGTTGTCCACAGTATTAAAGAATGATGGTAGGAATATTTTCAAAATCAGTATCTCTTCTTTGTGGGTTGCAAAGATGGCCAGATTCTTCCCTTCCTGTGTCCATATCCTTCTCAGTAAAATTTTGTCTTTCATTATGACTTCAGAACAAATCGTATGGTTTGCTTTGTTCAATGAGACATTAATGAAAATGACAGTAGCAAAGATGAATTTCCACAATGGGATTTGTTCTTTTTTGCTGTTTGTGATTCTTGCCAATACCATCAATATGCTCAGGCTGATCTGCTAAAGGATGAGGACAAATGGCCCATACACTCAGTTAAAAATAGGGCTGCTCTGCTAAGGGCAGTGGCCCATAAATAAGTAAAGCCACCCAAGCCAGACTGAATAGCAATGTAAATAATTTAAAAGTGTAAAAGTATAATTTGTTATGCAGTATAAGCTTACTGTTACAGAAACTGGTTCTAGGAGTAGTGCACTGTTGAAAAAAAAAATCTCTTAAAATTACTAGCTTTGGAATCAGGTTTTGTGTTTGGGAAAAAAAAAAAAAAGGAAGCCATGGGAAAAAAATCAAAGGAATTGTTAGCAAAGACTTGAAAATTCAAAAAGAAATTAAAACAAAACACAAATAATGACACACATCATATAGTTTAGCAGCAAATGGTAAAAGTATGTCCTGTTGTATATTTGAAGATAGGAAATGTGAGTATAATATACTAGTAGACCTTGGTAAGATGATTTCCTGGAATGTGATAAAAGCACCAATCGGTTGCTATAAGCTATGCATGATAATGTACAGAGAGAAAAATGAGCTATTAGAGTGAGGCTGAAAACATAAACCCTTTCTCAATTCCCATTTTTCAAGGCAGAAAGTACAAATGGCATCAGGTTAAAGATGAAACCAAGTGTGGCTGTAATATACTTTTTAAGATCCCTAAAACATTTAAAACATTGGCTGGCACAGTCTCTCAGAGCAGAAAACTTTTTAAAAGTCTAAGGTTGCTATTTATAGCAGTCTGGTCACCAAAGATTACAGAGGCCTCTCTCTTAGCTTACAAAGAACATGAATATGGCTTTTAGGTCATGGAATAGACTCACATTGGAAATTTGCAAAATTTTTAAGGGAGCTGTCCTGCCATCTTGGATTGAAAGGGAATAAGACAGTTCGACATTAAAACAGGCCTCTCTGGTCTTAACTTTCTATCTTGTATAATCATGATTAGAAGTCTCTTCAGCTGCAAATGTGGGTCATATCTCAATAAAAATTGTCCTCTCTAAGGGCAGAGGCATGGACCAAAGAGAACAATGGTGTTTAGCTATAGTCCTCAAATCTTTATTCTCATAAGACTTTTTCAGTCCTCAAAGAACTTCTCAGTATGTTTATATCACATGCTATTTATTAATTGAATATTAAAAGAATGGATCTTAAAATCAATTCATTTGAAACATTAATAAGCAATGTGCTAATTGATTAAAAATGACTTTGTTTTCCAAAACAAAATAATTGTAGTGCAAAAATGGCCTTGGTTATATATTTTACAAATCTTTTATATTTGGCTAAATAGAATACAACTGGTTCTCATATACACTTTTGCTTTCAAACTTTTGTGATTTGTTGTCATAGTTGAAGTAAAACTCAGCCACATATGAATATATAGTAGAAAAATAGAAGTGTATTTTAACAATGCTTTCAGATAATTGTGCATATTCTTCTTTGATAATGCCTCAAAAGATGATATATTATGGATTCTACAAAGTTAAAATTGATTCCATTATCTTACAGTTTGAATAGATATTTATTCATACATGATTTTGTAATATTAAATATCATACATACACTGATCACTTGGAGAACAGTGGTCATTAAGTAATGCACATTTAAAAATGTTGATGTTTCCTTATATAGTATAAAATAACATTTGCTAATATCACTACTGATATAATAAAAAAAAAAGCTTTATATATTGAGATGCTGTCAAGCTTGTTCTATACATACAAATTTTTTCAAATTCTCACAGGTGCCTGAATGCTCAAATTTTGTCACTGGTCACAAGGACAATCATTTGTCTTCCTTAAATTTATAGGCTTGTTTCATCCATTTTTCATAAAATATCCACAAGCTAAAGCAGACTGAATTACTATATTTCTGTCAGTTATTGTATCAAATAAAAATTAGATTACATGAAAAAAATGCCTAGTTCAACTTGCCACACAGTTACATGTATGTGCTTTTCCTTCATACAAGTGTCCCACCCGAACAGGTATTACATAACTTTATGTGTAATTCCCACATCATCACACATTATATTAAAAGATTAGGTACCTTCTTGCCATGTATATTGTCACCCTGCTTATTTAACTTCTATGCAGAGTACATCATGAGAAACGCTGGGCTGGAAGAAGCACAAGCTGGAATCAAGATTGCTGGGAGAAATATCAATCACTTCAGATATGCAGATGACACCACCCTTATGGCAGAAAGTGAAGAAGAACTAAAGAGCCTCTTGATGAAAGTGAAAGAGGAGAGTGAAAAAGTTGGCTAAAGCTCAACATTCAGAACACTAAGATCATGGCATCCAGTACCATCACTTCATGGCAAATAGCCACAGTAGAAATAGTGGCTGACTTTATTTTTGGGGCTTCAAAATCACTGCAGATGGTGATTACAGCCATGAAATTAAAAGATGCTTACTCCTTGAAAGGAAAGTTATGACCAACCTAGACAGCATATTAAAAAGCATACTACTTTGTCACAAAGGTCTGTCTAGTCAAGGCTATGGTTTTACCAGTAGTCATGTATGGATGTAAGAATTGGACTATAAAGAAAGCTGACTGCTGAAGAATTGATCCTTTTGAACTGTGCTGGAGAAGACTCTTGAGAGTCCCTTGGACTGCAAGGAAATCCAACCAAATCCATCCAAAAGGAGATCAGTCCTGGGTGTTCATTGGAGGACTGATGTTGAAGCTGAAACTCCAACACTTTGGCCACCTGATGTGAAGAGCTGACTCATTTGAAAAGACTCTGATGCTGGGAAAAACTGAGGGCAGGAGGAGAAGGGGAAGATAGAGGATGAGATGATTGATTGGCATCACTGACTCAATGGACATGAGTTTGGGTGAACTCCAGGAGTTGGTGATGGACAGGAAGGCCTGGCGTGCTGCAGTTCATGGGGTCACAAAGAGTCGGACATGGCAGAGTGACTGAACTCAATTGCCATGTATTGGTGAGTGGTGTCTTACTCTGTCCGAACTTGAACCTATGCCTTGCTTTGTTCAAGGAGATCCCAGTAAATAGGATGTAAGCAAAGGCCTGTTTTCTTCCCATGTCTGTTAAGAATTTTGTGAATAACGAGTGTCATGTAAAATGCACAGAAATCATTTTACCCTGTCATTTTTCAACTTGGTCCCACCAGTATTTCTAATCTATTTTCTTTTACACACTATTATTTTTTGTTTGTTACCAAAAAATAAAATAAGTTCTTAAAATTATAAACACATATAATATTGAATCATACATATGGCTCATTTATATTCATTTCATGTTTAGAAAAACCTTTCTATTTGTCTTTATAGGATAGAAAGCTGTTGGGATAAATAAAACACAAACTAATAAGTCAATATGCCACAAATATTCTAGAGCTAGTGGTAGTGCTTAGTCACTCCAGTTATGTCCAACTCTGCAACTCCTCTGTCCATGGAATTCTCCAGGCAAGTATACTGAAGTGGGTTGCCATTTCCTCCTCCAGGAGATCTTCCTGACCCAGGGATAAAGTCCAAGTCTCCTTCATTGCAGGCAGATTCTTTACTGTCTGAACCACCAGGAAAGCCCTACTTAAATCTAACTAAATATTTATTGATATAAATAAATATTCAATACTAATATGAAAATGATGTGAATCAATAACAATATGAGATACATTTGTTTATTTTTCTGGCCTTTCTGATAAAGATAAACTTACTTATAGAAAATCAATCTGTTCTTGGATAATTGTCTTCTGTCAATACAGTCTTATTATTTTTTCTTACTTTATAGTTAGTTATAGAACCACAGTCATTCTTAGCTTGTATTTTTTCATTTTACAAAATAGGGAAAATGGGACTTTTAGACAAAACTACTCTAAAGGGTTTGGACATTTTCCTGATGCACCTCCTGGTTAAGCGAACTCATCTTGACATTTCACAGAGTGAAACTCTTTACCTTCATTCTTCCCAACCCCACCTCAACTTCATCCTTTCTTCAATGCCTTCACTTTCTTTTCCCTCCTTCTATTTCTCCTCTTCCCTTATTCTCTCCCCTGTGTTTCTGCTTCTCCCCCTCTTTTTTTTTCTCTCTGAGAGATGAATAATTGGATATGTAGATGAATATTAAGTAACTATCAGTTTTTCCTAGAAAGATTGTACTCTTCACAGGAAAAATGAAATAATTTCTATCAGAACTAGACCACTTATAAAACTAAAACCACTTCTGAGCTTGTGTTCTATTTGCTCTTTTTTTTTCTTTTTCCTTATCTTTTTTTATATTCTTATTCTAAGTACCTGCATACACTCAGTAGGTAAATTGATTTTCATTTGGAAAATTGAATTTTAAAAACTTTAAGACACTGCTTCTTTCCATGAAGTCCTCCAATGATTATAGGTAGGATTCTTTTGTGTAAACTGATGATATGTCTGCTTTACAAGGCTATGATGTACCCTATTTATTATAGCATAAATATACATAATCAAATACATAAAACATATAGAAAATAATGGTTCAGGGCTTCCCAAGTGGCTCAGAGGTTAAAGTGTCTACCTGTAATGCGGGAGACTTGGGTTCGATCCCTGGGCTGGGAAGATCCCCTGGAGAAGGAAATGGCAACCCACTCCAGTATTCTTGCCAGTATTAAATTTTTTTTTCTTTCTCTTTTTCTCTCTTTCTTTTCCTTCTTCTTTTCTTTAACATTGTATTTTTGAAATTCCAAACTCTACTCTAGATTTTTAATTCTTGCTTTTAGGTATTTGTTACCAATTTTGTACCTTTAAGAACCCAATCTTCAATACCCATTTTTCACTTGGGAGTGAGATTACTGGCTTGACTGCTCTCTCCCGCTTTGGACTCTCCTTTTTCTCCACCAGGTCGCCTGTGTCTCCTCCATAACCCCTCTCTACTCTACCCAACTCTGTGAATTTCTGTGTTTTCCAGACAGTGGAGAACACTTAGGGAAATGATTACTGGCTGGATCTGTCTCCCTGCTTTTATTCCCCCCCTTTATCCTCCTGGCCACCTCTATCTCCTTCCTCCCTCTTCTCTTCTCTGTATAACTCTGTGAACATCTCTGAGTGGTCCAGTTGTGGAGTGCACATAAGGAAGTGATTACTGGCAAGCCCACTCTCTCCTCTATTGATTCCAACTCATCTAATTCGGGTCACCTCTAACTCCCACCTCCCTCTTCTTTTCTCCATGTAATGCTGTGAACCTCTCTGGGTGACCCTTATGGTGGAGAAATTTTTCATCTTTAACCTAGATGTTTTATCAATGGTGCTGTATAGAAGGAGAAGTTTTGAGACTACTGTAAAAATAAGACCGATAACTGGAAGCAGGAAGCTTAAGTCCAAACCCTGACTCCAGGGAACTCCTGACTCAAGGGAACATTAATTGACAGGAGCTCATCAAAACCTCCATACCTACACTGAAACCAAGCACCACACAAGGGCCAACAAGTGCCAGGGCAAGACATACCAAGCAAATTCTCCAGCAACACAGGAACACAGCCCTGAGCTCCAAAATACAGGCTGCCCAAAGTTACTACAAAACCATAGACATCTCATAACTCATTACTGGACACTTCGTTGCACTCCAGAGAGAAGAAATGCAGCTCCATTCACCAAAACACCGACACAAGCTTCCCTAACGAAGAAACTTGACAAGCCACCTGTACAAACCCACACACAGCAAGGAAACTCCACAATAAAGAGAACTCCACAAACTGCCAGAGTACAGAAAGGACACCCCAAACTCAGCAATATAAACAAGATGAAGAGACAGAGGAATATCCAGCAGGTAAAGGAACAGGATAAATGCCCACCAAACCAAACAAAAGAGGAAGAAATAGGGAATCTACCTGATAAAGAATTCCGAATAATGATAGTGAAATTGATCCAAAATCTTGAAATCAAAATGGAATCACAGATAAATAGCCTGGAGACAAGCATTGAGAAGATGCAAGAAAGGTTTAACAACGACCTAGAAGAAATAAAAAAGAGTCAATATATAATGAATAATGCAATAAATGAGATAAAAAACACTCTGGAGGCAACAAATAGTAGAATAACAGAGGCAGAAGATAGGATTAGTGAATTAGAAGATAGAATGGTAGAAATAAATGAATCAGAGAGGAAAAAAGAAAAACGAATTAAAAGAAATGAGGACAATCTCAGAGACCTCCAGGACAATATTAAACGCTACAACATTCGAATCATAGGGGTCCCAGAAGAAGAAGACAAAAAGAAAGACCATGAGAAAATACTTGAGGAGATAATAGTTGAAAACTTCCCTAAAATGGGGAAGGAAATAATCACTCAAGTCCAAGAAACCCAGAGAGTCCCAAACAGGGTAAACCCAAGGTGAAACACTCCAAGACACATATTAATCAAATTAACAAAGATCAAACACAAAGAACAAATATTAAAAGCAGCAAGGAAAAAACAACAAATAACACACAAGGGAATACCCATAAGGATAACAGCTGATCTTTCAATAGAAACTCTTCAGGCCAGGAGGGAAAGGCAAGACATACTCAAAGTGATGAAAGAAAATAACCTACAGCCCAGATTATTGTACCCAGCAAGGATTTCATTCAAATATGAAGGAGAAATCAAAAGCTTTACAGACAAGCAAAAGCTGAGAGAATTCAGCACCACCAAACCAGCTCTCCAACAAATACTAAAGGATATTCTCTAGACAGGAAACACAAAAATGGTGTATAAATTCAAACCCAAAACAATAAAGTAAATGGCAATGGGATCATACTTATCAATAATTACCTTAAAGGTAAATGGGTTGAATGCCCCAACCAAAAGACAAAGACTGGCTGAATGGACAAAAAACAAGACCCTTACATATGTTGTCTACAAGAGACCCACCTCAAAACAGGGGACACATACAGACTGAAAGTGAAGGGCTGGAAAAAGATTTTCCATGCAAATAGGGACCAAAAGAAAGCAGGAGTAGCAATACTCATATCAGATGAAATAGACTTTAAAACAAAGGCTGTGAAAAGAGACAAAGATGGTCACTACATAATGATCAAAGGATCAATCCAAGAAGAAGATATAACAATTATAAATATATATGCACCCAACATAGGAGCACCACAATATGTAAGACAAATTCTAACAGGTATGAAAGGAGAAATTAACAATAACACAATAATAGTGGGAGATTTTAATACCCCACTCACACCTATGGATAGATCAACTAAACAGAAAATTAACAAGGAAACACAAACCTTAAATGATACAATAGACCAGTTAGACCTAATTGATATCTATAGGACATTTCATCCCAAAACAATGAATTTCACCTTTTTCTCAAGCGCACACGGAACCTTCTCCAGGAAAGATCACATCCTGGGCCATAAACCTAGCCTTGGTAAATTCAAAAAAATTGAAATCATTCCAAGCATCTTTTCTGACCACAATGCAGTAAGCTTAGATCTCAATTACAGGAGAAAAACTATTAAAAATCCAACATATGGAGGCTGAACAACACGCTGCTGAATAACCAACAAATCACAGAAGAAATCAAAAAAGAAATCAAGATTTGCATAGAAATGAATGAAAATGAAAACACAACAACCCAAAACCTGTGGGACACGGTAAAAGCAGTCCTAAGGGGAAAGTTCATAGCAATACAGGCATACCTCAAGAAACAAGAAAAAAGTCAAATAAATAACCTAACTCTACACCTAAAGCAACTAGACAAGGAAGAAATGAAGAACCCCAGGGTTAGTAGAAGGAAAAAAATCTTAAAAATTAGGGCAGAAATAAATGTAAAAGAAACAAAGGAGACCATAGCAAAAATCAACAAAGCCAAAAGCTGGTTCTTTGAAAGGATAAACAAAATTGACAAACCATTAGCCAGACTCATGAAGAAACCAAGGAAGAAAAATCAAATCAATAAAATTAGAAATGAAAATGGAGAGATCACAACAGACAACACAGAAATACAAAGGATCATAAGAGACTACTATCAGCAATTATATGCCAATAAAATGGACAATGTGGAAGAAATGGACAAATTCTTAGAAAAGTACAGCTTTCCAAAACTGAACCAGGAAGAAATAGAAAATCTTAACAGACCCAACACAAGCACGGAAATTGAAACTGTAATCAGAAATCTTCCAGCAAACAAAAGCCCAGGTCCAGACAGCTTCACAGCTGAATTCTACCAAAACTTTAGAGAAGACCTAACACCTGTCCTACTCAAACTCTCAGAAAATTGCAGAGGAAGGTAAACTTCCAAACTCATTCTATGAGGCCACCATCACCCTAATACCAAAACCTGACAAAGATGCCACAAAAAAAGAAAACTACAGGCCAATATCACTGATGAATATAGATGCAAAAATCCTTAACAAAATTCTAGCAATCAGAATCCAACAACACATTAAAAAGATCATACACCATGACCAAGTGGGCCTTATCCCAGGGATGCAAGGATTCTTCAATATCCACAAATCAATCAATGTTTTACACCACATTAACAAATTGAAAAATAAAAACCATATGATCATCTCAATAGATGCAGAGAAAGCCTTTGACAAAATTCAACATCCATTTATGATCAAAACTCTCCAGAAAGCAGGAATAGAAGGAACATACCTCAACATAATAAAAGCTATATATGACAAACCCACAGCAAACATTATCCTCAATGGTGAAATATTGAAAGAATTTCCTCTAAAGTCAGGAACAAGACAAGGGTGCCTACTTTCACCATTACTATTCAACATAGTTTTGGAAGTTTTGGCCACAGCAATCAGAGCAGAAAAATAAATAAAAGGAATCCAAATTAGAAAAGAAGAAGTAAAACTCTCACTGTTTGCAGATGACATGATCCTCTACATAGAAAACCCTAAAAACTGCACCAGAAAATTACTAGAACTAATCAATGAATATAGTAAAGTTGCATGACTGAGCAACTTAACTTTCACTTTTCACTTTCATGCGTTGGAGTAGGAAATGGCAACCCACTCAAGTGTTCTTGCCTGGAGAATCCCAGGGATGGCGGAGCCTGGCGGGCTGCCATCTATGGGGTCGCACAGAGTCGGACATGACTGAAGCGACTAAGCAGCAGCAGCAGCAGCAGGATATAAAATCAACACAGAGAAATCCCTTGCATTCCTATACACTAGTAATGAGAAAATGGAAAGAAAAATTAAGGAAACAATTCCATTCACCATTGCAACAAAAGGAATAAAATACTTAGGAATATATCTACCTAAAGAAACTAAAGACCTATATATAGAAAACTATAAAACACTGGTGAAAGAAATCAAAGAGGACACTAATAGATGGAGAAATATACCATGTTCATGGATTGGAAGAATCAATATAGTGAAAACGAGTATACTACCCAAAGTAATTTATAGATTCAATGCAATCCCTATCAAGCTACCAATGGTATTCTTCACAGAGCTAGAACAAATAATTTCACAATTTGTATGGAAATACAAAAAACCTCGAATAGCCAAAGCTATCTTGAGAAAGAAGAATGGAACTGGAGAAATCAACCTGCCTGACTTCAGGCTCTACTACAAAGCCACAGTAATCAAGACAGTATGGTACTGGCACAAAGACAGAAATATAGATCAGTGGAACAAAATAGAAAGCCCAGAGATAAATCTACGCACATATGGACACCTTATTTTTGACAAAGGAGGCAAGAATATACAATGGATTAAAGACAATCTCTTTAACAAGTGGTGCTGGGAAATCTGGTCAACCACTTGTAAAAGAGTGAAACTAGAACACTTTCTAACACCATACACAAAAATAAACTCAGAATGGATTAAAGATCTAAACGTCAGACCAGAAACTATAAAACTCCTAGAGGAGAACATAGGTAAAACACTCTCTGACATACATCACAGCAGGATCCTCTATGACCCACCTCCCAGAATATTGGAAATAAAAGTAAAAATAAACAAATGGGGCCTAATTAACCTTAAAAGCTTCTGCACATCAAAGGAAACTATAAGCAAGGTGAAAAGACAGCCTTCAGAATGGGAGAAGATAATAGCAAATGAAGCAACTGACAAACAACTAATCTCGAGAATATACAAGCAACTCCTACAGCTCAACTCCAGAAAAATAAATGACCCAATCAAAAAATGGGCCAAAGATCTAAATAGACATTTCTCCAAAGAAGACATACAGATGGCTAACAAACACGTGAAAAGATGCTTAACATCAGTCTTTATCAGAGAAATGCAAATCAAAACCAATATGAAGTACCATTTCATGCCAGTCAGAATGGCTGCGATCCAAAAGTCTACAAGCAATAAATGTTGGAGAGGGTGTGGAGAAAAGGGAAGCCTCTTACACTGTTGGTGGGAATGCAAACTAGTACAGCCACTATGCATAACAGTGTGGAGATTCCTCAAAAAACTGGAAATAGAACTGCCTTATGATCCAGCAATCCCACTGCTGGGCATTGCTGGGCATTTCCCACACTGAGGAAACCAGAATTGAAAGAGACATGTGTACCCCAATGTTCATCACAGCACTGTTTATAATAGCCAGGAATGGAAGCAACCTAGATGTCCATCAGCAGATGAATGGATAAGAAAGCAGTGGTACATATACACAATGGAGTATTACTCAGCCATTAAAAAGAATACATTTGAATCAGTTCTAATGAGGTGGATGAAACTGGAGCCTATTAGACAGAGTGAAGTAAGCCAGAAAGAAAAACACCAATACAGTATACTAACGCATATATATGGAATTTAGAAAGATGGTAACAATAACCCTGTGTACGAGACAGCAAAAGAGACACTGATGTAAAGAACAGTCTTTTGGACTCTGTGGGAGAGGGAAAGGGTGGGATGATTTGGAAGAATGGCATTGAAACATGTATAATATCATATATGAAACGAGTTGCCAGTCCCGGTTCAATGCACGATATTGGATGCTTGGGGCTGGTGCACTTGGACGATCCAGAGGGAAGGTATGGGGAGGGAGGAGGGAGGAGGGTTCAGGATGGGGAACACATGTATACCTGTGGAGGATTCATTTTGATATATGGCAAAACCAATACAATATTGTAAAGTTAAAAATTAAAATAAAATTAAAAAAAAAAGAAAATAATGGTTGGCATACAAAATGTACTTATACTGTTCAAGATTATGTTTAGGTCTAAGAAACAGATATCTCCAAACTGACTATAAGACAAAACTTAACTCTCATGTAAATGTAAATAGAGACAGGTTATCCACAGATGGTATAGCAACTTTGCAGCTAAAAGCCTTCACAGATGAAAACATCTTTCTAGTTTATGGTCTATCATCCCTAGGGTGTGATTCTTGTCTTCATGATCCAAGATAGTAACTAGATGTCAAGCCATTACACTAATGTTGCAGGAGCATGATGAATGGATAAAAACTAACAAAGCGTGTATCCTTTCTAACAGAGGCCCAAAGGCTAGGCACCATCTTTCTGTTTTCTTTCCCTGTCAAAAACTAGTTACATGGCCACATCTGGCTTCACAAAAAAAAAACTGAAAACATGTTTTTATTCTGGGAAACTAAATGCAGAGATAAAATGTGAAGGTTTTATTGCACATTTATGTGAGAAGAGAAGTAAGATCAGAGAAAATGGTACTGAGTGATCTGCAGTTGGTTGAGTCCCAGGATGCAGAACCTTGGATATGGAGGACTGGCTATAAAGTTAATGCAAAATTTTGACTATGGAAAGCAGAGAGATGCCCCTATACGCAGTGTTGTTCAAAGGTCAATTGAATGGATAGATAGTTAGTGATATCTTTCTATTAAGAGATATGCTGTCCATTAGTTCAATTCTTTGGATACTTGCTATATGCTGGGCCTTGAGTCAAGCACTCCACAGACAGGCATCATAACATGAGCAGATGAAAACAACAAGGCAAAGAAAAGTGGAAAACTTGGAAATCTGATGCAGGCAGATGGCTAGTCTGTCTGGATATTAAATCAGTTTTCTTTACTCTTTCAGCATATCTACTTACAAAACTGAGAGAATAACATTTATTTTGGAATATGTTGTTAATCCCAGCACCAACACCACAAAACAAAATCACATGTTCTTCAAGACTTCAGAATGCTCTTTTCAACTTTACACCTTTTTTACATGATACATCTTGACTGAGACTCAATTAAGAATAGACCAGGACTTCCCTAATAGTCGAGTGGTTGAGAGTTAACCTGCCTGCCAATGCAGGGGACATGGGTTCAATCCCTGTTCCAGGAAGATTCTACATGCCACAGGGTAACAATGCCCATGCACTGCAACTTTTGAGCCTGTGCTCTAGGGCCTGTGTTCAGCAACAAGAAAAGCTGCTGCAATGAGAAGCCTATACACCACAGCTAGAGAGTGGCCACCACTTGCTGCAACTAGAGAAAGCCCACATGCAGCAACAAGGACCTAGTATATGTGAGTGTGCAGGCTCAGTCATGTCCAACTCTGTGCAACCCCATGGACTGCAGCCCACCAGGCTCCTCTGTCCACGGAATTCTCCAGGCAAGAATACTGGAGTGGGTTGCCATTTCCTTCTCCAGGGGAATCTTCCCAACCCAGAGATCAAACCCACATCTCTTTCGTCTCCTGCATTGGCAGGCAAATTCGTTACTACAAGTGCCACTTGAGAAGCCCAACAAAGACCTGGTACAACCATAAATAAATAAATTAAAATAACTAAGCAAAAAGGAATAGACCAACATCTCACCAATCTTCACATAAAATATCTTTAGAATCTCTGAAGCTACTAAGTTACCTCTTATTAAGCCCCAAATCTTTCTGTTAATCAATAGCCCATCTTCTTTTAACTACTTTCAACTCACCCTCCAAGGAAAGCATTTTTTAAAAAATAAAATTCTTAACTATCACTCATTTGCACATCATTCTATGATGCTTATTTTATATCTATAAACTAAATATGAATTTTTGGATCAATGTAACAAAAATATTTCCATAGAGGTTACTCTTTTTTTGAAGTAGATATGTTTCATGCTAAGTTATCCATATCGGAATCTATCAAATTTTTGGTTTTTGCAACATCTATACAAAGCCCTTATTAAAATGTGCAAGTCAGTAGGTTGTATTTGTAACATCAAAACAATCAGTCTCTAAAGTTAATTGGACTGTTCAAAGTCATAGAATCTTTGAATGAGCAATGAAGAGTACCCAATTAATATTGATAGCCAGATAATAAGGTAATAAAGTCTGAAGGAGACTAATAAAACCTCAATGCAAATATACCTCCACAATTATCTCAGTGTAATATACCAATTACAGTACCTACCATTTATCAAGATCAAGACTGACTACTTTTCCATTTGCCTTTTATATATACCTGAACCTCTTTTACTACTTATGGAAATACCTTCAATACATGCAGTTGTAGTGGGGGAGTGATCTTCTGCTAAATTAATTCGTTAGAAGTAATCTACTGACTGCCAATGTATCCCTTCCATACTCCAGACACTCTAGTTATTTCAGGTGTTCAAACTAATAGTCCTCCCAGTAATAATAGGGATCACTCAAACCTCCTGAGGATCACTTGCATCTTATGGTTTATGGCAGAAAGATGAAAGAATTTTCCATGATACATCTCTGAAACAGGTACAGAGAAACAGGATACTGGGTGGCTATCTTGTGCAGATTAAAGAATAAAGAGAAAATAAATTTATCATTGCATATAGATATGAAGATTTAGGAAAGTCATTTGGAAAATGAAGAAGAATTAATATTCATCTGAATAGCTAGCAAACTGAGATAGCAAATTCATGGGAATTTTTAAAAGTCTGGTTTTATTTACTTAGCATTTTTCATATTTCTTCTCATTTTTTCTTTCTGAGTCCTGCAGTTATTGAAAATCACCTTCAAGACTGTATCTGTCCTACCTTTTATAGCATATGTTATTTCTGAATAGGTATACTGAAACAAATTGTTACTAAGCAATTGAGAGACTACACCTGGAATAAGAGGCAATCACACAGTAGAAATATTGGCAAATGGAATTGTTTACCATTGTACGTAATGGGACAGCTCGCAATGATTTGGTTTTGTGTTTCCTGCCTACCAAGAAGCTAAATTTAGATGCTATTTTTTCTTGGCAAGTAGCTCACTTTCAATCTCCTGCAGGTTAGACATTCTTTTGAGGTTTCTTTGTAGTAGGTTGTTGATTTTATTTTATGTAAAAGACAGACAAATATATATATACACACACATTTACTAGGCACATCACACTACAGCTTATTTATATTAATAAGAACATATTAAACTAAGAAAGATTTCTATGCCTATATGTTTGCAGTGGTCTTACAATCATAGTTAACATAATCTCCATAATTTTGCCTTTTCTAGAATGTCATATAGCTGGAATCATATAGTATATATAGACTTTCAGATTGGCTTAATTCACTTATTAATATAATTCTAAATTTCTTTCATGTCTTTTTATGAATTCATAGCTTATTTTTTTTAGTACTGCCTGGAAATGCTGCCTGGAAATACCATAGTTTGTGTATCCTTTCACCTACAGAAGAATATACTGGTTGCTTCCAAGTTTGGGCAGTTATGAATTCAGTTAATATAAATGTCTCTGTGCAGATTTCTGAGAGGACGTAAGATATCTTTTTTATTTTTGGCCACACCACACAGCACCTGGCATCTTAGCTCCCCTAACTAGAAATACCCACACCCTGTACATTGGAAACCTGGAGTCTTAACCACTGGACTGCCAGGGAAGTCCCTAGTTTAGGGTTGGTTTTTTTGTGTGTGTGGTTTTTTGTTTTTTTTTTTTGAGCAAGTACCAAAGAACTTCCCTGCTGTGTCATATGACAGGAGTCTGTTTAGTTTTGTAAGAAACTTCCAAACTGCTTTCCAAAGCAGCTGAATCATTTCTCATTCTCAGCAGCAGTGATAAGAGTTCCTTTTGCTCCACCTCCATGCTTCTCATATCGTTGTGGACTCTCCTGCCTACAAAATTAAAATTGCTTTTCTCCCATAAATCTGTCTTATGTCAATTTAGTTATTAGGGCACCTAAAAAACCTAAAAGGGAAAAATGTTTTCCTCCCGTACAGAGTTGCAGCATGAGGATTAAAACTCAGAAACCAGAATACAGTCTTCTATACTTGCTCAGACAGTAAAGAATCTGCCTGCTATGAAGAGAGCTGGGTTTGATCCCTGAGTCAGGAAGATCCTCTGGAGAAGGGAATGGTAACCCACTCCAGTATTCTTGCCTTCGGAATTCCATGGACAAAGGGACCTGGTGGGCTACAGTGTGTGGGGTTGCAAAGGGTCAGACATGACTTCACCACTAATACTTTAAATAATATACAGCCCTGCTCTCTTATAAAGGAAATTATTTCCCCGACTAGACTATGCAATCTGTAAATTCTCTGAGACTTTTCAATCACAAATCTTTTCTCACGGATATATGTATGTCCAGACCCAGTACATCACCTGTTATATGATAAGCTTTCAAAAGGACTAAAGAATTAGAGATGCATCAGAAATAACTGCACAAATATTTATAGAGCTATCCAGATATGTAACCTTCATGGAAGGTTAATGCTCATACTGAAAAACAGATAGAGTAGGTAGAATTTGGAACAATGAATAGAGAGAAGATAAAAACTCAAAGTCAAATATTTTCTCTATGTTCACACTTTTATCTGACATCTAATATGTGACCAAATACTCAAATTGCCTCCTACATGTCAATTTTCTTTCATGCCTGAAATTGACTTAGATTTAAAGGGTTTCCCTGGTGGCTCAGTGGTAAAGAATTTGCCTGCCAATACAGAAGACACAACTTAGGTCTCTGGGTCAGGAAGATTGCCCAGAGTAGGAAATGACAACCCAATCTAGAACCCGTGCATGGGAAATGCCATGGACAGAGGAAACTGCCCATGAGTCACAATGAGCCAGACATGACTGAGCATTCCCTACTACTACTGCTACTACCTCTATCCCTACTTCATTGATTTACTAGGCATTTTCCATTTGGGAACATTAAAACAGCGACAAAATAAGCCTCATCATATTAATCCCAAAACAATCTTTTACCTCTATTCCTCTCAGTTAAATAGGACAATTATCAACATCTTAAACCTCCCTCTCATGTGCCTTGCATCCATTCATCATATTAGCAGCACAGTATCATAGATTGTACACATATACTTTAATGCCAAGTGTAGATAATGATTATTCTCCTAATCACAACCAAGATGGTGCAGAGTCCTCTCAAGCATTGTATTTGAATATACAACTAAAATTGTAAGTAGGAATATGTATAAGTACATAGTATACTTTTTTAAAATCTCAAAAAATAGGAAATTTAATCTTTAATTCAATGTAAAAATCAATGTCAGTTATACCCTTTAATTATAATTTCCTTAAAATTGATTTTATCTTTTTAATATCTAAGAGAGAACAAACAGTGACCAGCTGGAGAGCTCGAATCTTAATTATACCAGTTACTCATTATAACAAAAAAACTTCTGTTATTAAATCTCTAGAAAGGGAATATTTTCTATCCAGTAAATATTTGACATAAATCCTTCTCTCTCCAAATGTTACAATGATCTGTTAATCTTATAAATCAAATACAAAACCTATTTCAAATAATGTCTGCACAAATTAAAAACACAACATTTTCAAAAAAGTTTGAAACAAATATCATCTAGATAGGTTTAGCACAACAAAGATTATATGATAATTGATGTGCTCAAGTCAATCTATTGACAAATACCAGGACTTTGTGAACAAAACAGATTTTCTCAATTATTTTAGTTATCATTGATTATAATATTATTTAATGGAAAATAATATTTCAGTGAAGGCACAAAGTCTAGTCTGATTGAGTGGCCTTGCGTGCTCAGTCATCACTAAATCGTGTCCAACTCTTTGTGATCCCATGGACTTCAGTCTGCCAGGCTCCTCTGTTAATGGGGGTACTCCAGGCAAGAATACTGAAGTCTCCAGATCTCTAGCATCTCCTGAATTGGCAGGCAGTTTATCACTGAGCCACCATAGAAGTACACATTTCATCAAGTTTTACCCCTCAAGTCATAATACATTTTAATAAAATGGTATAGATGTTAACTAGATTTATTGTGATTATTTCACTATATATACATCTACACACACATACAAACATATATATATATATATATAGAACCATTACATTGTACAGCTGAAACTAATGCAATTTTATACATCAATTTTACCTTAATTAAAAAGCAAGGTCACAGATAAGTAATGTGGTGATTACCCAATTTTTTTTGTTTTTTCGATGTTGTAGACAAAACACAGCACTTGGGAAGACTTCATTCTTCTAAATGCCAGTTTCCTCAAGGTAGTCTATTTTTTTGGGGGGGGGTGGTATTACGAAAATTAAATGAGATAGTGCTGAAAGTACTTAGCATAAGATCTAGTGAATAATAATGGTTAATAATGCAGATTGTAATATTCCCTAAATAGACATTTTTAAAGCAACAGACCATAAAGAAGTCATGTTTAGCCTAAGCAGTAGTGGCATTGTAGCTGCCTGCATCTAACTTTTACACTGAATGGTACAAGAACACCTCACAGGAAAAAGAAATGGAGCAAGGCTAAGAATCACCAAAATATGACAAGGTTCTCCGCCTCCATTCTCAGTCCAGGGCGGATGGATGAAATGACCAATGATAGATTGGAAAATCTGCCTTTGTCAAAATGTTAAAAATATTGCAGAAGAAAAGTAAATTGTTAGGGATCCAAAACTTCCTAACAAACCTACCAGGAGCACTATCTAACAAGATGCTCCCTGCTATTTATTTAACCATATATCAGCTAAGGGTGAGTTTCCCTTGTGACTCAGCCAGTAACAAATCCACCTGCAATGTGGGAGACCTGGGTCTGATCTCTGGTTTGGGAAGATCCCTTGGAGGAAGGCATGGCAACCCACTCCAGTGTTGTTGCCTGGAGACTGTCCATATACAGAGGAGCCTGGTGGGCTGTAGTCCATAGGCTCGCAAAGAGTTGGACACAACTGATTGACTAAGCACAGCACAGCACAACTAAGATCATTTACTGAGGAAATAATTATATAATGAAAATAATATAAAACAGATTCAAAGTAGACTATTGATGAGCCAGCAATTTAAAAACAGAAAAGCAAATAAAACAATATCAAACTAAATTAGAACTTTAGTGTGATAGAACTTTAGTGTGATAGAACTTTATGATAGAGGTACTTGAAATATAACTGGGATTTCTAAGTTATAGTCAGAGGAATCTTTGATGGAAGTCACATTACTAAGAATCCCCACAGAAATAGGAGAAGAAGAAGGGGTTGGGGAAATGATCAGGAGGGAGAGGAAGAATAGAAAAGGCAGGAGAAGGAGGAGAAGCAGCAAAGAAAAAGACAAAGATAAAAATTTCTATGATTACAAAAGTTTAAGAAAAGTATTCTTAGTTAAGATGTTTTCTAAGACTTGTTATACCCAAGATTCCAATATAACCAAGGTGCCAATACATTTTACCTTAAATATACCCAAGGTTCCAATAAGTTTTAGCACACAGAAATTTATCTTGGTCAAATCTATCATTTCCAAATATATTGGGACATAAAAATCATGCTTTTTGTCATAAAGTTTTTTTAATGGAACAGTTGTTTGGGATTGATGAAAGCTCCATACTTAGATCATTTGTTTGCTACTCCATAAATTTTTAAGGGCAATGAAATCTCTTTGAATCTTTAGCAACTACTAGAATGCATGACAAATTAGTTGTATTTTTCTTCACCTAGAAATCTCTTAGCACTTATTTTCAGCTAAAAGTACAACAATCACTTACTTCTGGAAGTTTTCCAGACCCATCAGGCCTGGACAAGTCTCCTGTCTCATATAATTTCATTTAATTTTTTACTTTACTTCCAGAGCCCCATCACAATTTTATTAAGCAATTTATTATGACATCATTAGCATCACATTTTTTTTTCCTTACAGAATGGGAGGAGGTATCAATTCTGATGTCATAATCTTTGTAGCTATAGGACTTAACACAGGTTGCAGGATTTGATGGATGCTCAAAAAGAAACTATTATTGACTGGATGAAGACTGATGCTCAGAGACGTGCTATGACTATCTACAATAGAACCAGTTAAAAAGGAACAAGCTTAAACAATCCAGATCTAAAACAAAGCTCATAATTCTTTCTTTTAGTCTTTACACTTTTTCAGTTTGGTAGCCAAAAGGCACTTCTGTCTGTTTGAATTTAAATTAGTTAAATACAAATTAAAGTTTAGGGACTTATTCAAACTAGCCACATTTCAAATGTTAAGTATCTTACATGACCAATGGATAGCACCCTGGAGAGTGCAGACAAATTTTCCCATCGTGGCAGAAAATTCTACTGGACATCATTTCTCTTAGTTTACTCTATCAAAAAAGTGATTAATTCTCTTGCAGAATTTAAATGTTAATTATATCTACTGCAGTACTATGTCTTTCTTGGAGTCTTTATTTCTCAATGGAGTTATTACTTTAAAAATGCACAAAAAATCCAAAATTCAGCTTGAGACATAAACTTGAACAGTTTTAATATACAAGTTAAAATATTGTAAAATGGTACTGTGAGAATAACAGTGAGCCTCTGACTTATTTATGCTGATGACAGACAGTAAGAAATTAGTCTCATTTTGATAGGAGAAATTTAATTAAGACATAATTTAACACCACTTATTTCTACAAAGAACAATGTAAAATGAGGGTCAGTTTAATTTGATCAGCACGGATGAGCCAAATAAAGAGAAAGAATAAAGAAATGTATTATGACCTCAATATTAATGTAAGACATATAAATTGACCTCATTATCTGGTTATTACAATTATTAAAATTGGTAGAGTAAAAGACAAGGGCATTAGGAGAGTAGCAAGGTATATTATGCAGAAATAAAAATTGACTCCTTCTATTGGCAAAAAAATAAAAACAGGAAAATATTATTGTCTACATTTTAATAAAATATCTTAAAATTCATTTCTGTTGTTTTTAACTTTTTTCAATGTTTATGGAATTCATTTGCATATTTTAAATGAGGTGGTCAGTTCTCTTACATAAGCAATGATCACGCTGATCTTTTCAAAACATACTTATAAGTTTTCTAACATTGATTTTATTGGAGTATAGTTGTTTTACAATGTTGTGTTAAGATAATGTTTATGACATTCTAAATCATTACATAACATTATTGTTTAATGTAAAAATGGTTTAATGTGTAGATGTTCAGTTAATTCATTTAGGGAATAACAGAGGGTGAGAAAACAATGAACAATCAATTGTACCAATTTCAATGTTACCGAATTGGCAATATTTTTTAACATTTCAAAATTGAAAACTGCTGAGCTCAATGGATGCAATATAGACATTTTATTTTTCAAAATACAAAGGCATCATTCAAAAATGTATCTTTAGGGAGACCTAAATCCTGATCCTGTTTAGACACTGGTGTTCCTAGAAATTCTCCTGTTCAGAAAATAAACACTCAGAAAATCTTGGGTTATTACCGTTTGCACACAGTCAAATAAGCATGTTAGAAGGTAGATATTTTCCAAAAGCATTAGGGGTGGTGAGCAGCATATTAAAATCCCCATGAAAAAATAGTTTGGTTTACTACAGACTTTTTTAGTTTCCTAAATGTAATCTGAATTAGGTAATGTAATCTGGGTGTTTAGGGAGCCTGAAGATTCTGCTTATTAATGAACATGTGTGGGGAGCTCTCTGAAGACAATTTCTTACATCCTTTTCTTATACACATTTACACTTATAACTGTCACTATTGAGACACTAGCAAAATAATAATTATTAATACTGGGTTCATTATTGCAAAATTGATGAACATCAACTCTGCTAAGAAGTTAAAATCATTAGAGAGAGAAGGAACTTCTATATTCCTGATATTCACCTTTATAACATAAGACTAGGTTCTTAAAAATAGATTAGTATATTGGGAATTGCTGGAGGATATATAGAATGGTATGCCATCAAACTACAATATGTGTGGCCTGGAACAGAAAGGTAATTTAAAAGAATTTTGTTCATATACATTATTTCAGATTGTTCAAATAGCAAAAATATATATATATATATAGAGGTAGAAACTATTGCTAGTAAATGAGAAACTCAAAGTATGAATTGTTGTGCAAGATGAAGTTTTTTGGATCCACTTTACTGGCTGATGATGCTGAAGCTGAAACTCCAATACTTTGGCCACCTCATGTGAAGAGTTGACTCATTGGAAAAGACCCTGATGCTGGGAGGGATTGAGGGCAGGAGGAGAAGGGGATGACAGAGGATGAGATGGCTGGATGGCATCACCAACTTGATGGACATGAATTTGGGTAAACTCCGGAAGCTGGTGATGGACAGGGAGACCTGGCATGCTGCGATTCATGAGATCGCAAAGAGTAGGACATGACTGAGAGATTGAACTGAACTGAACTGAACTGAATACAAGATTCTGGAATAGATAGTGTCCATGTTAATTATGATACTCACAGTTATTTAGGGCTTCCTTGGTGGCTCAGATGGTAAACAGTCTGCCTGAAATGCGGGACACCTGGGTTGGGAAGATCCCCTGCAGAAGGGAATGGCAACCCACTCCAATATTCTTGCCTGGAGAATTCCATGGACAGAAGAGCTTGGCGGACTGCAGTCCATGGGGTCTCAAAAAGTTGGACACGACTGAGCTACTAACACCACACACACACACACACACATACACACACACAGGTCCTTTATACCTGGGCATTGTTATCCTTTTGAATCTCTTCATCATCCCAGTCGATTCTAATCTGTAAAGTTGTATTAGCTTCCCATCGCTAATGCAATACACACACTACAGTGTGTGGAAACAACACAAA
The DNA here is from genome assembly GCF_019923935.1 of Bubalus bubalis. NCBI lineage: Eukaryota > Metazoa > Chordata > Mammalia > Artiodactyla > Bovidae > Bubalus > Bubalus bubalis. Next base: position 50,687,288 of record NC_059175.1, on the reverse strand, counting down.
TATATTATCTTACAGGCCTGGAGGTCAGGATTGCAAAATTAATTTCACTGGTTGACATTCAGTGTGTCAGCCAGACTGTGTTCCTTCTGTAAGCTCTAAGAGCAAATCCACTTGCTTGAATTTTTCCAGTTCCTACAAAGATGGCATCCATTCCATGGTTAGTGTCCCCACATTACTCTAACCTTTGTTTCTGTCCTCATATTACCTTCTCTGACTCTGACCCTCTATAACTGTTCAGTCGCTCAGTCATGTCCCACTCTTTGTGGCCCCATGAAATATAGTCTGTCAGGCTCCTCTGTCCATGGAATTCTCCAGGCAAGCATACTGGAGCAGGTTGCTATTTTCTCTTCAAGGGGACCTTCCAGACCCAAGGATCAAACTCAGGTCTCTTGCATCTCCTGCATTAGTAGGTGGATTCTTTACCACTGAGCTCCCTGGGAACTGCCTGACTCTTTATCATTTGTGATTATACTGGCTCAACATGGATAATCAAACATGATCTCCCCAACTCAGGATCTTTAAATAATCATACACACAAAGTTCATTTTTTCATGTAAGGCAAAATATTTACACATTATAGGGTTTAGGACTTGGACATTTTTTGTGTGGGGGAGGGCATTATTTAGTCTGAAAAAAGAGTTGCCTTATAAAAATAGGTTTCCCTGTGGTAGGTACAACTACAACTATGCAAGTCCTGATGATCAGGGCATAGATTGGATGTCAGCTGCTGCTTTGTCACCTTGGCTGCAAGCTTCTTTGCAAGCCTAAAAGAGTACATCTATGTGTGGTAATTCTACTGGTCATCATATGACTGATTTGATAATATCTGATCCTGGCTCCAAAATATACCTGCAAATACCTGTGATTATATATGTGTATATTTAATTATTCTGCTTTGCTTTTTCATTCTCCATTGAGAGGTAATTGATAGCAACTTCCTTGTTGGAAAGCTGGTTTTAAAACCAATAGTCTGATATATTTATATGTATGTATGTTCCAGAAAGTAACTTGTGTAATCTTAGATTGATAGCATTTTTTACACATCAGATTTTTTACCTTTACATTTACATTTACCTTTACATTGTTTTACCTTTTTTACACATCAGATATACAAGTGCTAGAATAAGAGGTGTGTGGTGACACATGAGATGTCAGCTGATTGAAAATCTACAATCTAGCCAGGACATGGAAGCAACCTAGATGTCCATCAGCAGATGAATGGATAAGAAAGCAGTGGTACATATACACAATGGAGAATTACTCAGCCATTAAAAAGAATACATTTGAATCTGTTCTAATGAGGTGGATGAAACTGGAGCCTATGATACAGAGTGCACATATGTGGAATTTAGAAAGATGGTAATGATAACCCTGTATGCGAGATAGCAAAAGAGACACAGATGTATAGAATAGTCTTTTGGACTCTGTGGGAGAGGGAGAGGGTGGGATGATTTGGGAGCATGGCATTGAAACATGTATAATATCATATATGAAACGAATCGCCAGTCCAGGTTCGATGCATGATACTGGGTGCTTGGGGCTGGTGCACTGGGATAACCCAGAGGGATGGTACGGGGACGGAGGTGGGAGAGGGGTTCAGGATGGGGATCACATGTATACCTGTGGCAGATTCATGCTAATGTATGGCAAAACCAATACAATATTGTAAGGTAATTAGCCTCCAATTAAAATAAATAAATTTATATTAAAAATAAAATAAAATAAGATAAAAAGTAAACCTACAAAATTGCTTATAATATTCTAAAGATTTAATTGTGAATTTTGACTGCTTTAATCTAAAACTATCCCTTTTCTTTAACTTGTAATAGATTCCCCTTTTTAAAATAATTCCAACCAAACATTCATCATATCAGCACATTTTTATTTTCCTCCATTTATTATAAGCACACACATAACTGTTAGTAAAATATTATTCATGCTTCATTATCTTCATTCTAATGTAACCCAGAATGATGAAGAAATAAGAATTTAAATGAGTGTAAACTATAGAAAATACAAATATGAAAACATGGATGTCTACTACTGCTTTAATAAAAAAGAAATTGTTTTATTTTTTTTTCTTTTCAAATATTTCAGTTAACTATTTGAAACCTTCAGAGTATTATCAACAGAACAGTTTAAGTGAAGATGCCTACCACCTAATTTAAGGTTCTAAGAAAATCAATTTTTCTCCCAGAGTCAATGAAATCACAGCTATTATGATAAAGGATGATTTATGATAGAAGTTTTTTCACTCATTATCCCACAATAAAAACAACATTAAATCCTTAAATTTTTATATTATCAGGAAATTTAGTTGTGAAAAAAATTCTATAGTAATTATAATTGTGAAAATTGATCACTTTCATTATGAATTATCTGTTCAAAGTGAACACAGTTAATCATAGCATTCAAATCCAGGCTTGTTGAGAAAAATTACAGTCCAGGTACACCTTCAAAATTCAGTTGCATAACTGTCTCCTTTATATTTTTCCTGTGAATTCCTTTCAGAGGATCAGAACAATTTTCTTCTGGCTTCCAAACTGCTTTCCAACTCAAATTATGTTTCCCATGATTTCAAGTATAATTTTGGTTTAAAAATATATCCTTATTAAAATTTCTTGTACCAAAGTAATTATACAGTTGAAAAAAGCAACTCAATTCCCCCCAAAAAGGGATGATGAATTATTGCTTTCAACAATTAAGTAGTGCCAACATCTCATTGTGCACATTTTTTGAGACTGGAACTGAAATTTCAATCAGCATGAGTTTGAGAATGACTGTACTATTGAATATTAAAAAAAAATTAATATTTTTATTTATAGTTGTCTGTTAGTGATAAAATTTTAAATGCTTAGTTTATGGCTGTAGAAAAAGGAAATGTAAGAGTTCTTTTTCCCAGGAAGTCTAAAAATAACAAGAGTAGCTATCTTTTTTTAATGATACTCAGTGACAGACTGAATGGCTATATTTAAAATATCACTTAATTATTCTCATAGTAAGTTACTCATGATTATACTATTTTCATTCATTAGGTATAAAAGACTGAGTAGAGAATACAGGTGCATGAAAGAAAGGAACAGCAATAATTTATAATATTAATAACTTTTAACACTGCTCTTGCTTACTTCCTTCTTTTCACACATTTTCCCACTTTGATACCCTCTATTTTTGCTGTCTTTTCCTTTTATGTTTTTGCATGTAATAGGCAATATTAGGTTCTTCCCAGTGGCACTAGTGGAAAAGAATCCACCTGCCGATACAGGGACACAAGTGAAATGGATTCGATCCTGGGTCTGGAAGATTCCCTGGAGTAGGGAATGGTTCCCACTCCAGTATTCTTGCCTAGGAAATCCCATAGACAGAGGAACCTGGCGGACTACAGTCCATGGAGCCTCAAAGCAATATTAGTACCATCTGACAGAGATTTTAGAGTCCTGTATTTAGGTCTCATTGTGACAGTAGATACTTTCTGGGATCCTCAGGCTTTTTACTTTGTTCATATTGCTGTGCTATTCCTGAGGTGACTCAGTATAATGACTACACGCCATTTGTGGCCACTCACTAGGAGGGGGACTCTGAGGATGATCCACTGCTGCTGCTAAGTCGCTTTCAGTCATGTCTGACTCTGTGCGACCCCATAGATGGCAGCCCACCAGGCTCCCCCGTCCCTGGGATTCTCCAAGCAAGAACACTGGAGTGGGTTGCCATTTCCTTCTCCAATGCATGAAAGTGAAAAGGGCAAGTGAAGTCATTCTGTCGTGCCCAACTCTTAGCAACCCCATGGACTGCAGCCTACCAGGCTCCTCCGTCCATGGGATTTTCCAGGCAAGAGTACTGGAGTGGGTTGCCATTGCCCTCTTCGAGGGTGATCCACAGCAAATAGTAAACCAAAAGGTTTGACAGTGGACATGGAGCCTGGAGTTTTATCACAGATTATCTTTGATTGACTGGAAGTCTGGAAGTGGGTGAAGAGAATATAAAGTTGAAAGAACACTCCCGGTTCCAAACTTGGGTATATAATGACATAATTAAGTCAATAATCTCATCATTTTTAAGTTAATTATATATTTTTTAAAAAGCCCCCCAAACAATGCATTTATGCACATTGTGTAGATGAAATAGGATCTGAAATGCTTGCTCTTCAGAGTCCAGTAATAGCACAAGCATTGCATAGTCAAATTAAACTTATTTTCATGTGAGCAGAACATTATTTATCTGGATCCCTTCATTCTTGAAGCAGTGCTCAAAAGTGGATTTAATGGAAACCTTCAGTGACAGGAAATATCTATGAGTGCAAACTGCTACTTTGAAACAGAAGTCTATATATATATATAAATATATATATAAATCAATTTCAAATGATTTTCTTATGATTTTCTTCCTATTCATAGACTTTCTACTCAGACTAACCCACCGACACTAACATTTCACTAGACCACATATTTATGAATCACCTTTTAGAGAATTTCAAAGCAGCGCTGGTAATTGATAACTAATTGTTTAAATCTAAGTACTGAGATGTCATGTGTAAATGGAGAACAAAGTGACTTGTTAAATTCTAAAGCTATCACACAACAAAAAAGTAGCATACTGATCATAAGTAAGAGTTAATGCTTAAAAAGTCTCATACAACAGTTGTCAAATAAATGGTATATTTTGAATGTAAGAATTTTAAAGCAGTCCTGGTGTTTTATTAACTCATTTAATTTTTATAGCATAGACCAGAAAATAGAAAGTGATTTTGACACCACGTTTGCATTTGATTTAAAATATATTCTCAAATTATCACAATCAATGTTACAAATACATTGGAATAAATCAAAATTATAATCATTGCATCATGATGCATCAATCAATGGTTACTAGAAAAAAAAAATGCTGCCAAACTAATGAAAGTTAAGTTGAAATTTAACTATAAGCTGAAAGATTTAAAATGAATATATTCCATGTCTGTTTTTGGTTCTAAAGAGTTTCAGTTTTCTTAAATAATGAACTAACTTTTTCTTACAGTATATATACACACAGAGAAACACACACATACAGATATGTGTGTGTGTGTGAAGCCTGGCTTCCCTGGTGCTCAGACAGTAAAGGATCTGCCGGAAATTCAGGAGACCCGAGTTTAATTCATGGGTCAGTAAGATCCCCTGGAGAAGAGAATGACTTCCCACTCTAGTATTCTTGCCTGGAAAATCCTATGGACAGGGGAACCTCGTAGGCTACAGTCCACAGGGTCGCAAAGAGTCAGACATGACTGAGCAACTAACACTTTCACTTTTTTGCATGCATGCATACATGCCTGGAAAATCCCATGGACGGAGGGGCCTGGTGGGCTGCAGTCCATGGGGTTGCTGGGAGTCAGACATGACTGAGCAACTTCACTTTATTTTTTCACTTTCATGCATTGGAGAAGGAAATGGCAACCCACTCCAGTGTTCTTGCCTGGAGAATCCCAGGGATGGGGGAGCCTGGTGGGCTGCCGTCTATGGGGTCACACAGAGTCGGACACGACTGAAGCGACTTAGCAGCAGCAGCAGCAGCATACATGCACATGTATCTGTGTATGTGTATTTTCAATGCAAACCAGGATAAAGTATAAAAAGAAGCTATAAGGTTTGAGTATTTCAGGAAAATTTAGAACAGTGATGGAAATGCTGTTAGTTTTCAAAGCAAACTAAGAGATCTAAGAGATTAAAATGGACAATAGAGATTTTTAATTAAAATAACCAATTAAAATCATACAACTCCTAAAATGAAACAAATGTGCAATAAAATAATGTGACTCTGTAACTTTATCCTAAATTTAGTTCATTTTGAAATGCCAATGAAACACAAATATGATTTCTAGGTAGTTATTTGCTGTGAATACACATATTTTAGAATATAATGGTCATATAGTTTATATCTCTTTTGCTGCTTCCATGTTCAGAAACATTAGTTTTCATAGGGAAAAAGTATTTCAGGTGAGGCAGAAGGTAGATAGGCCTCCTGTGTTTGTGTGTGTGTGTGTGTGTTTGTGTGTGTGTGTGTGTGTGTGTATGCATGCATGCTATGTTGCTTTATTCATGTCCAACTCTTTGCAACTCTGTGGAATATATAGCCCTCCAGGCTCCTCTGTCCATGGGATTCTCCAGACAAGAATATTGGAGTGGGTTGTCAGGCCCTCCTCAGTTGGTCCCGGAGGGCAAAGCAAGTGGAAATCTTTCACCTGTGGACCAAAATCCCAAGACAAGAATGGTTGGATAAGCAAGGGAGGAGGCTGGGCCCTGCCAAGATCAAAGATAAGAGGCCATATACTTTTCATTCTCAAAGTCAGGAGACCTCCCCAACTGCACATGAGCAGAAAGGTTCCTTGGAGGTCAAAAGGGGAGTGATGTCAACTGATACCCCTACCCACAGGCCTCTTCTGTAGAATCCATCTTGGTTAAGAGATTCAGGCACACATGAGAGGATCCTGGATACACCGAATACAGACTCTACCAGGCAAGTCAAAGTGATTGATCAAAGGAAACCTGGAAGTAATGCCTCATAGTTGACTTAAACTGCCACAAAATTATGTCTCAGGGATTCTTCCTCTTGCGTCTATCTTGTGTCTGTTCTTGTGTCTATCCACACATACTATATTCTTTTTCCTCCTAATACATATTTTACTTGCTCCACTGCTTCCTGTGTTTGTGGGGGTTCTTTTTCTGCAAAGCTGAAGGGCCAGGGCCTTGTCACTGATCACTAGTCACCACGACTCATCCTCAATATCTGGCCAGAAACTGAAACTCTGCTTCAAACCATATCATGGTCGAGGCCACCCAAGTTCACAGGAACACTTTTGGCTTCAGTTTGTAGTTGTGTAATTATGCACGCTAAATATAATTTCCCCGGTGACTTAGACGGTAAAGAATATATCTGCAATGCAGGAGACCTGGGTTCTATCCTTGGGTCAGGAAGATCCCCTGGCGAAGGGAATGGCAATCCATTCCAGAATTCCTGCCTGGATAATTCTAGGGACAGAGGAGCCTGGCATGCTACAGTCTATGAAGTTGCAAAGATTCAGACACAACTGAGCAACAAACACTACACTTTCACTACACTTTCATTATGAAATTTCAGTTTTCCATGAAAACTATATCCTCCTTAAAGGGACTGAATGATATGAAAAGGGACAACATGCCATCCTGTTTTCTTCCTGAAGATGCAAAGAACCACCAAAAATGCTGATGTGGTCACAGAGTTTTCCATAATTTTCCAGTAAACTTTTAGAAAACATATTTACCTGATTTGAGAAGAGTTTTTAATCTTCAAGTCAAGAAACTGACTTGGGTGAAACAGGAATAAACAATAATCCTCCAAAGGCCCATTTACTTTAGTTGCTTATATCAGCAGTTTATTTTGAGACTTTTAAGCAGAAATACATTCCTGAAATCCAGTTTATTTGAGGAGTATTTCAGATAATGATTTAAGTAACTGTAAGGTAAATACTCCATTCTTAATATTATCAGCTATTTCCTTCCATATGAAAAGAATTTTAAGAGAAGAAAAATACAATTTAGCAATAGGTCCTATTATAAGTAGAAATAAAATATATAAACTGAAGAGCAGACACTATAATGACATTTTGATAAAAATGTAAGAAATGAAAACCTTATTAAAAAAACTGATGTTAATATCTTTCTAGTTTTCAATATATCACATTTTTTTCTTTTGTAAAATAACATATACAAATAATTTTAAAAGAAGAAAGTTACATATTAAAGTATTTTACTAGTTTTACACTGTGTTTAATATATTCTCAAGATTGGACTGAATTTTTCAAACTTAATATTTAGAAGTTATGTTATCCTAAATAATGAAATATTGTTTTTAATGAAAATGTGTTGTCAGAAACACTTCAGTTACTATAAGAAGACAAATGGAATAACAAAGATATTTTATTTTATTTTTATTTTATTTTATTTTATTTTACTTTTAAACCTGAAACACTGTATTAGTTTTGCCAAACATCAAAACAAATCCGCCACAGGTATACATGTGTTCCCCATCCTGAACCCTCCTCCCTCCTCCCTCCCCACACCATCCCTCTGGGTCGTCCCAGTGCACCAGCCCCAAGCATCCAGTATCGTGCATTGAACCTGGACTGGCAACTCATTTCATACATGATATTATACATGTTTCAATGCCATTCTCCCAAATCTTCCCACCCTCTCCCTCTCCAACAGAGTCCATAAGACTGTTCTATACATCAGTATCTCTTTTGCTGTCTGTACACAGGGTTATTGTTACCATCTTTCTAAATTCCATATATATGTGTTAGTATACTGTATTGGTGTTTTTCTTTCTGGCTTACTTCATTCTGTATAATAGGTTCCAGTTTCATCCACCTCATTAGAACTGATTCAAATGTGTTCTTTTTTATGGCTGAGTAGTACTCCATTGTGTATATGTACCACAGCTTTCTTATCCACAAAGATATTTTAAATGTAAAAAATGTGTATTTGGCTTAGAAACAAGGAAAGAATTTCAGACACATGCTGCAAATACTTTTTAAAGTTTCCACAGATATAGCATAGAGTACAACCAAATGATGAGAAACACAAAGAACTGTCCCAGAATCCTCTCTTGAGAATATCTGAGGAAGTGAATAGATATGAACCCTATAAACCATTAACATTTCCAAATAAATAAGTGTAAAAGTGAGATTGGATCCTGAGGCTTAAAAAGTAGGATGAACAAGGTAAACAGAAAGAATACCGTTAGAAGACAGCTTTCTGCCCTCCCATTCTCCACCTGGTTGCCCAAGTAAGCCTGTTCTGTGGGGTTAGTTCCATCCTTCCTTTTTGGGGAATCCTAAGGCATGTCACAATGACTCCTGTGGTCATTGTTAGATAATTCAAACCTCTGCTTTCTTTAGTCAAGAAAAATTTTGGTTTAGTTCAACCTATTTTTGTAATCAATATATCCAGTCCTGGAAAACAAGAAACAAATCATAAGAAAACAAAACAAAACAAAACAAAACTGAAGCGTTTTCCTTTTTGCATCCAAATTTCCTAACTACCTCCAAAAAATGGAAAGAGGATGAAGGTTGGAAAAGAAACAAGAAGTGAAGGGCAGGAAAACTCTGCTTTGACCTTGTCTCAAGGATTCAGAATTGAAACACAGTGTTTAGTATCTTAAGGAAGCTCCATAGTGTTCTCCATAATGGCTACCAAATGACACAGCAATCCCACTACTGGGTATATAACACAGAGAGAACCCTAATTCCAAAAGATACATGCACCCCAATGTTTATTGAAGCACACTTACAACTGCCATATTATACAGGACATAAGTGAAAGGGAAAGTCACCCAGCTGTGTTCAACTCTTTGAGACCCCATGGACTGTAGCCTGCCAGGCTCCTCTGTCCAAGGAATTTTCCAGTCCACAATACTGAAGCAGGTAGCTATTCTCTTCTTCAAGGGATCTTACCAGCTGAGGGATTGAACCCAGTTCTCCTGCACTGTAGGTAGATTCTTTACCATCTGAACCACCAGGGATGTCCATACAGGACATGAAAGCAACCTAAATGCCTATCAACAAAGGAATGGATAAATAAGATATGATACATATATACAATGGAATATTATCCATAAAAAAGAATAAAATAATGCCATTTGCAGCAACATGGATAGACCTAGAGATTGTCAAACTGAGATAGACACAGAAAGAAAAATATCCTATGATATCACTTATATGTGGAATCTAAAGAAAAGGGTAAAGTTCTGTTCAGTTCAGTTGCTCAGTTGTGTCTGACTCTTTCTGACCTCATGGACTGCAACATGCCAGGCATCCCTGTCCACCACCAACTCCTGGAGCTTACTCAAACTCATGAAAAATGGTACAAAAGAAAAAGGTACAAATGAACCTGTTGACAAAACAGGGATAAATTGGGAGTTTGGGTGTGACATATACACAGTAATACATAAATTATATAACTAATAACCTGCTGTGTAGCAGAGAGAACTCTACTCAATACTCTGTAATGGCTTATATGAGAATAGAAAAAAAAGAGGAGATATATGTAGACGTATATAAGTGATTCACTTTGTTGTATACCTGAAACGAACACAATATTATAGATCAACTATACTGCAATAAATTTTTTTAGAAAAGAATTGGTACCCTATGGGCATGAATGCTCTTTGAAGCTTGATTTTTTTCCTCAGGTGGCACTGTGTCAACTCTTCAGTGTCTTCTTATGCACTAAAACCATGTGGATATCTTACCTCCACATTCCTCTGCATAGACACATATGTCTTTCCATAGATACATCTACAAATCCTTTTTAAGCCTTTTAATATCTTAAAAGGCTACAGTACACTCCTAGCTTCTTTCCACTGATCTCCTCTTGCCTTCCTCAAGTAATAGAGGGTGTGTGTCTCTCTCTCAAGGTTTTTTGGTGAACATTTGCTCATTCCTTGTTCTGAGAGATGCTGGACAATCAGGCAATTCCCACTCAAGCAAATACTATGTACTCTATATATAGAAGAACTACCATCTCTGAACTCTCAGCCTTTGAATGGCTTAAATTTGAGTCCAATGCATCTATTGTGTCCTTGAATTTCAAGAGACATATATCAGTTACCAAAGCATGCAAGGTTCTCTCTCAAGATTTGTGGACCCAAAATGAACTGAAGCACCTGCAAAAATTTTCTTTCTGAGTCCAACTCTCTGACTACCTCACTCTGAGACTTTTACAACTTCTAGTGAGTAAGGTATCGAGTATACCTTAGGTATTCCTAAAGTATCAAACCCAGCTTCTTAGCAACATAATTGTCTATACTGTCTAAATAATCTTATTTAATAATATGTGAATATTTGGTTTATATTATCTTTAACAAAAGTAACATTTTAGTTCACTGAAACCTAAAATGTCAATATTAACTCTTGCCATCTCCTGTTTGACCACTTCCATTGTACTTTGTTTCCTGAGACCAAGTATGGTGGAGGCAATGAAGATAGTGGTGACGTCCTTCAGAAGGTCCAGTGGACACACTACTGACTCAGAGCCCTGGACCTTTGCAGCAAACCACCGCCAACCCACACTTCCACCAGAGAGCACAACTGCACTCACTTCCCATGCTAGCAAAGTAATGCTCAAAATTCTCCAAGTCAGGCTTCAATAGTATGTGAACCTTGAACTTCAAGATATTCAAGCTGGATTTAGAAAAGGCAGAGGAACCAGAGAACAAATTGCCAACATCTGTTGGATCATTGAAAAAGCAAACTGTGGAAAATTCTTCAAGAGATTGGAATACCAGATCATGTGATCCGCCTCCTGAGAAGTCTGTATACAGGTCAAGAAGAAACAGTTAGAACTGGACACGGAACAACAGACTGGTTCCAAATTGGGAAAAGAGTACATCAAGGCTGTATATTATCACCCTGATTTTTAACTTGTATACAGAGTACATTATGTAAAATGCCAGGCTGGATGAAGCACAAGCTGGAATCAAGATTGCCGGAAGAAATATCAATAACCTCAGACATGCAGATGACACCACCCTCATGGCAGAAAGCAAAAAGGAACTAAAGAGGATCTTGGTGAAAGTGAAAAAGGAGTGTGAAAAAGTTGGCTTAAAACTCAGTATTCAGAAAACTAAGATCATGGCATCCAGTGCCATCACTTCATGACAAATAGATGGGGAAATACTGAGAGACTTTATTTTGGGGGGCTCCAAAATCACTTCAGATGGTGACTGCAGTCATGAAATTAAAAGAGGCTTGCTCCTTGGAAGAAAAGCTATGACCAACCTAGACAGCAGATTAAAAAGCAGAGACATTAGTTTGCCAACAAACATCTGTCTAGTCAAAGCTATGGTTTTTCCACTAGTTATATATGGATGTTAGAGTTGGACTATAAAGAAAACTGAGCACTGAAGAATTGAAGCTTTTAAACTGTGGTGTTGGAGAAGACTCTTGAGAGTCCCTTGGACAGCAAGGAAATCAAACCAGTCAATCCTAAAGGAAATCAGTCCTGAATATTCATTGGAAGGACTGATGCTGAGGCTGAAACTTTGATACTTTGGCCAGCAGATGCGAAGAACTGACTCACTGGAAAAAACCTTGATGCTAGGAAAGATTGAAGGTAGGAGGAGATGGGGATGACAAAGGAAGAGATGGTTGGATGACATCACCGACTCAATGGACATGAGTTTGGACATGAGGCTCTGGGAGTTGGTGATGGACAGGGAAGCCTGGACCCTTTGAGTCCATAGGGTCTCAAAGGAGCGGACATGACTGAGCAACTGAACTGAACTGAACTAACCAAATATGAGACTATATAGCTTTCACTTTAACAGTTTTTTCCAGTCCTTTGCATTGGGTTATTTGCATATACCTTGGATGGAATGCTTATAAGCAAATGAAAAATGAAGATGTGGAAAGGTTTCCTTCTGGTATATTCAAATTCTGACACATCAGATCACATCATTTAGAATGAACCCAGAAAAATCAATTATTGTGCATGGAATGTAGGTAAGCAAAACAAAAAGCAGACATCTTGGGTTTACTTAATATAGTCATAATTGTCCTGAGAATTGACTCATTTCCTCAAAATGTATACTTTTCAAAACCTTTTGTACTCTATCAGCATCCACAATATATCCATTATATGAAAAGTGAAAGTTAATTGCTCAGTTATGTCCAACTCTTTGTGAAAAATGGGCTATAGCTCTCCAGGCTCCAGTGTCTAAGGAATTCTGCAGGCAAGAATACTGGAGTGGGTAGCCTTTCCCTTCCCCAGGGGGTCTTCCTAACCCAGGGATCAAATCTGGGTCTCCTGCACTGCAGGCAGATTCTTTATATTTTGTGGTTTTAATCATGAAATATGAGAAGTATTAATAATGGAAATTTTTAGGTCTATGTGATGATGTGTGTGTATATATATATAATCAATGAATTGAAATAGCCAATATCCGTTTCTTACAGTTATCATGAGATTATATTCTGTTTTTCTTAATGATAAGTGTTATCATTCTCCTTAATGATAATAAGTGTGTTCTCTATCGAGAATACTAATCACACACTTACATACAGGAGACATTTCTTTGTGTCAGAATACTAAATATACTTTTCAGCATGTACTTGTTTACATATATAGGAATGCTTTTTCCTTTATATTACTAAACACCATAACAATGAGAAAAATTAATATATTTTTCTTGTATAAGGCTCCTAATTCCTTATAGTAGGATTGCATAAGTGTCTCATGTGTTCACATCTATTTTATTTCTGTACTCAATTGGCCTCAAATGTACTTGATTACATAATTCTCTGTAATTAATTATTTTTGGACAAGTTATTATAGTATAATATAGCACAGTATAGTAAAATGCTTACTTTTATCAATAGAGACATATTGACAGACAAATCTAAAGAACAATCATGAAGAGTAGCCTTTTCACTCATTCAGTGACACCAAGACTTACCAAATTACAAATAAATGTATTTACAAGCCTAATGCATGGCTAATGTTATGTCATTTACAAATCTGGGATTAACACAAAAAACTCCGATGTATTCATTCAGTGTAGATAGTATCACAGGAAGGCAACTCTTTATTTCTGTATTAAAAATAAATACTTGGATGAAACCACATGTGTAGGGATCAATTCTAAATTTATTAGTTAATAACTATATAACAATAAATGAGCAGTTGCTCTTTTGTCAAATTATTTTTCTACTTTGGTTTCACTAATCCTTACACAGGTCTTTGGAGGTAAATAATGGCTAGTAAATGAAAACCTCTGTCAGCTTCTCAATGGTTCTCATATTTTCTAACTTTTGAAAACAACTAAACCAATAAAACAAAGCAATTAAAAACAAAAACATATCTGGGGGATAAGTTTAGCACTTGCTAGACTTTTCTAAAATAAAGCTATTTTTTAAATAATAATATTAAATTATATAGATTGAAACATTATAAATAAAAAATAAGCAATAAACATTTAAACAAAATTAAAAAATAAGGCATTATATTTGTTTTATGAATTCCCTTAATATATCTTCAAATTTTTACATTACTCAATGCATAAAAATTATGCCACTAAATGAGCTCATTTTTCTCCACCCTTTTTCTATCTCTCTCCAGAATAAATAAATAAAACAGGCACATTCCAAGCCAGATAACTATAATAAGATTCAGTTTCTCAAAAGGGCATTCAACAGACAAGAAGTTATATAGAGGCACAGATTGAAATGTCACTATCTGATAAATTATGCTGATACACTTAAGCAATTTAAATAATTTAGAGGAATAACAAGGGGATTTAGTCATTTGGCTAAAACCCTGAATAATTATTAATCCAATAACTTTAAATCTCTTTTTAACTGCATGGTTCCAGATATAGTACAATAAGGCAGCAGTAAGTTTCAAATTATAAAAGCATTCTAAGGAGAAAGTTTTGAAGATTAATATTTTAATATATTTATAAAGGTAAAAGAAAACATTTTGATCTTAGATGAAAAGTAAATATTTCCTACATTTTTTCAAGATATTTCTTCCAGTATGAATAATATTTGGGCTATCTTTTGCTCTTGGACAGTAACAATTGAAATAATGGTATATACATACAGGCTTTATGTTGACTTTTTCAATAAATGTCAACTGAGTCCTAAATACAATTGTGTTAGAGTGACAACATTTCTTATCACTGCAAATGCCTTCATATAGGAAAAAGAAAGAAAGAAAGAAAGAAGCAAAAAAGCACACAAAATCAAAAATTAAAATGAACAAAAGGAGAGAAAAAATAAAGATTTCCAGTTGATCATCTAATGCATAACGCTTTTTTGAATATATTGTTTTATTAATTTTTGGTTCTGTTGTCATGGGATGAAGCTTTTCAATGTCACTGCCTGTCTTATAAAAACCAATATAATACTTGATAAGAAGCAAATAGCATTGACAGAATAAACAACCATTTTCAATAATTAGTGAGGGGAATTATGCACCTCTTTCAGGTTAAGGAAATCTGAAACTCCTTGTTTAGGATGCAATGTGAATGTCTCTTTGCAAGAAGCACATCACATTTCTCATTTCATTTCTCACCTCATTAACTCCCTTGACAAAAGATGTATGCAGATCTTGAAAGGGTTCAAAGTCTTTTCTTTGAAAGTCTCAGATACTATGAACTGTACGAGTGGGAGTGTCTATCAATTTCACTTGGATAAGAAGCATTTTTCAAAAATAATATTTTTCTTAGGGTTCTACAAATTCTTAAAATCTTACTGTGTGTCTGAACAACTCTACTTTTGAATGAAATAGAAGAAATATAATTAGAAAATAACTTTGAAAATTAAGTGATTTGTTATATTCAAAGGACACAATTTGGAAAAATTGTAATTAACTTTTCACTCGACACTATTTTATCCTCTTAATGAAGAAAACTACTAGAATGGCTAAACAGGAAGAGTACTTTTTTTAATTAAAGTTATATGTACCTACTACTTTGAATGAGCAATAAGTAATATGGAGATGTAATGGAAGGTTATCAATGCTACATGAAGATCCTAACACATTGTTTAGTTCAATAATATGGACAGTATTGCAATTTTATTTTATTGAGAGTCATGCCATTGTTAATCTCAGTGACTTCGTACACCTACTTTTTAAATGCCTACAAAACTCACTGATTACCAAACAATAAAATTATAATGCTAACTACTTGAAATTAGAATGAACAAAACATCCTTAGCAACTTCCTTTTTAATTACAGAAATGGTTGGAAGTATTTCACAATTACCATTTCTATGACATCTCTTGGAAATGATAATAACCTCTTTCAAAGCTCACTGAAGTCAAAGAATAATAACTTTACAAGAATACCCTGCATAATTGCTTACCTCTTCTAAGCTAAGTGACCTCCCAAGTTAGTAGCAACAAAATATGTAGCATATTCTTATCACACATCAGGTATCAGATTTATATTAATATCCTTTTATGAATAAATATGTAAAAACTAAAAATCACTGTGGCCAAACAGAAATATGGATTTAAGTTCCTTCGAAAGTCTGCTCATTCAGAGTCCTCTCTTGGTACAGACAACCCCTCTTTATCCAGTTGCTCAAGCCAAATCTAAGGAGATCACATTTATGCATGTTTTTTCACCTTTCATATCTGTTCATTTTAGTATATTTTTCCAACTCTAGTGTGTTGTTGTTGTTGCTGTTTTTTAATTTGCTGCATCTGGTCTTAGCTGAGGCATGAGGGATATTTCATTATTGAGTAGTCTCTCTAGTTGTGGCACACAGGCTCAGTATTTGTATCATGCAGAATCTAGAATGTGCAGGCTCAGTAGCTGTATAATTCAGGCTTAGATGCCCAGTGGCACATGGAATCTTAATTCCCTGACCAAGCACCAAACCCACGTCCCCTACATTGCAAGGTTCACTGGGCCACCGGGGAAGTACCCCCCAACTCTACACTCATATTCTTACTGTGTCCATTTTTTCTGTCTTTCTTAGTATTACATAATTTTGCACTAGGAATATTGCAAAATATTTCTTAACTTATTTTGCCTCCATTTCTGCCCCATATTACTTGGCTGGTCAAATAATTTAAAATATAAATTACATGATGGAATTTCTCATATTAAAATCCCCCAGTGATTTCTATCTTATTTCACAGAAAATTCAATTCTGCCTTCACTAACACATTTTGATTTACTAATTTGGGAAGACTTGCTTACTGCTCTGAATTTATAAGTTTTAGTCATTTGTCTTGCTATCACAGTTTTCATTAATCCATGAATATTTGATATTTAAAATTATTGTGTAACCCAAAGTAGGTGAGACATTTAACAGTTTGAATATGAGATATCAGTATAGAAGTAAAATATGAAGCAAAAAATGAAAATCCTACTTTAAAAAAATTCTTAAACGCATATTCAATGTAAACTAAATGCAGTTGTTAGTAAATAATGTATTCCATGAATTCCCTACAATCTCATTAACACTTGCATTCCATGGGGGTGGTACAGAAAGGATATGTGAATTAGCCTTTATTTTAGTTTTCAGAGATCCTGCCTATCAAGGCCTAGTTTTTGTTTTTTTTTTTTTTTTTAGTTTTTGAATTTTAACAAAACTTCTAGATGATTTTAACTAAAGCCGAAGATTGAGAACAATGCTGTAAAGGATACACAAGAAAAGGTCAATATAGAAATTCATACATGTTATTTTATGGATTTCAGTGTAGAAGTTTGAGACAGAGAGCAATTTGGAAATGATCAGCACATAAATAACATTTAAAACCATGGGGATAGTTGAAATTACCTATATTGCATGGGATGAAACAGCAGTGCCAGGACTGAGGCCAATATTTCCAGTTGGCTTCTAGGAGCCCCTAGAAAGACAGGGACACTGGGGATGTAATGTAGTTTTAATTCTGGCAATGAGTTTAGTTTCCCACGTGGTGCTAGTGGTAAAGAACCGGCCTGCCAATGCAGGAGATGAAAGAGTCACAGGTTCTATCCCTGGGGGAATGGCAACCCACTCTAGTATTCTTGCCTGGAGAATCTCATGGACAGAGAAGCCTGGCGGGCTAAAGTCTATAGGTTCTCACAGAGTGGGACATGACTGAAGCGACTTAGCACACACACAATGAGTTTGGAAAGTTACTTTTAAATCCTTAAAACGCAATTTACTTTGTGAAATGAGGCAAATCTCTTCAAAATGTCTATTTTATTTTTGTTGCAATTTTAAATAAAAAAATTCATGCCGATTTATTAGCTTTATCATTCTTTTGAAATATTTGTTTTTGAGGCACAAGAATATGTATTCTTTAATAAAGATCTGTGATAAGAGTATAATTAATTGGGGAGGGGGGAACTAAGTGAAAAAAGGAGGAAGTAATAAACAATGTCCACGGAAGCTAAGTTCAGCACACTTTAAAAAGTGCGGGTTTATGTCTAATAACTGGCTCTCCAAGAAAAGAAAAAAAAAAAAAAAAAGATGAGGAATATATGCCAATTTCTGTTCTGTAACTTTCAGCAGGTTTGATCAGAGTTGGTGAGAAACATATAATTGCATTCCATTATACAGTATTTCTGCCAAAAAAAGTAATAGATATAAAACAACATCAAACACAGAGAATGTATTGCTAAATGTAGTAAAATATTAGAAACAAATGAGTTTTTATTACTAGCTTCATATAATTAGTACAATGGAAACAGTGTCAGACTCTATTTGGGGGGCTCCAAAATCACTGCAGACAGTGATTGCAGCCATGAAATTAAAAGACACTTACTCCTTGGGAGAAAAGCTATGACCAACCTAGATAGTATATTAAAAAGCAGAGATATTACTTTGCTAACAAAGGTCTGTCTAGTCAAGGCTATGGTTTTCCCAGTGGTCATGTATGGATGTGAGAGTTGGACTATAAAGAAAGCTGACTGCTGAAGAATTGATGCTTTTGAACTGTGGTATTGGAGAAGACTCTTTAGAGTCCCTTGGACTGCAAGGTAATCCATCCAGTCTATCCTAAAGGAGATCAGTCCTGGGTGTTCAGTTGGAGGACTGATGTTGAAGCTGAAACTCCAATACTTTGGCCATCTGATGTGACATACTGACTCATTTGAAAAGACCCTGATGCTGGGAAAGATTGAAGGCAGGAGGAGAAGGGGACGATGAAGGATGAGATGGTTGAGTGGTATCACCAACTCAATAGACATGATTTTTGGTAAACTCCGGGAGTTGGTGATGGACAGGGAGGCCTGATGTGCTTCGATCCACCAGGTTGCAAAGAATTGGACATGACTGAGCAACTGAACTGAACTGATGTAAAGAGACAGAAAATTTTCCATTTGCTATAAATCCAGAAAACTTCAATTCAGTTGGCATTATTTTTCCAAAATAGTGCCATCAACATATCAAAAATCTCCAAAGAAAGTTAAGAAACCAAAAAATAAAGAAGGAAAAGTTAAAAAAATAGTAGCACACTGAAAAGATAATGGGAAGGTATGTGTTCAGTTCAGTTCAGTCACTCAGTCATGTCTGACTCTTTGTGACCCCAGGGACTGTAGCCCACCAGGCTCTTTTGTCCATGGAATTCTCCAGGCAAGAATCCTGGAATGGGTTGCTATTTCCTTTTCCAGGGGTACTATATAATATGTGTTCATAAATTAAATAGCACAGAGCTTGACATGTAACAGTTACACAATAAAATTATTGATTTGTTGGTAAAACTATGCCCTGCTTCTTCAACATCTAAAAGTCTTTCAATGGAAAGACTTTTCAATGGAGTATTTCTGTAGAAGACGTTGAAATCTATGAAGGTTAAATCTCATTTGAGTTATATTCATGATATAAATGAATTAGCTCATACCGGTTTCAATTGTGACATAATTTATGTAAAATCCTGACATATTGCATCCAATTTAAGATGCATGTCACCTAGAAATACAGTCTCTGCATGGTTGATTTTTGCTAGAGCTTCAAAATACAAAGACAAATATGATAATCATAGCAAAAGAGATCAAGAGGGCATATGACAGTTCTGAGTATGTTTGGGAGCTCAACCTGATTAATTGAACTGAATTATTAATGGATTTTTTGTTGTTGTTATTGTTGTTCAGTCTCTAAGTGTCTGACTCTTTGTGACTCTATGTACTGAAGCATGCCAGACTCCCCTGTCCTTCACTATCTTCCAGAGTTTGTTCAAACTCATGTCTATTGAGTAGGTGATGCTATCTAAGTATTTCATCCTCTGAAAGCCCCTTCTCCTTCTGCCATCAGTATTTCCCAGCATCATTTTTTTTTAAGAGCCATGGAAGTGATTTTTTTCTAAAGTAAAAGCAAACCAAGATAAACTTATCTTCTAAAATTTCTGAGTCATTTCCATGACATGAAAACTATCAGAAACCTCGGATATTGTTCTGAAACTTTGAGCATGAATGGAATTCATCCAAAACCAAATTATTTTTCTTTGCCAAAAAAGTGCCCCTTGTAATTTCCAGGGGATATATTTAAATGCCCCTTGCTTGTACTAGTTTCCTGAGGATGCCGTGACAGAATGCCATAATCTGGGTGCCTGACAACAACAAACTTATGGTCTCATAGTTCTGAAATGAAGGTGTCAGCAGGGCCATGCTCTCTTTGAAATCTTTAAGGGAGAATCCTTCCCTGCCTCTTATTAGCTTTAGGTGGTTTTCTAGCAGATCTTGGAATTACTTGGCTTACAAATGCATCATTCCAATTTCTGCCTTTATTGTCATATGGCTGCCTTTTCCCTGTGTGTTTCTATCTTCTCTTATAAAGACACTATAATGACCTCATGTTTAATTAATTATATGTGCAAAAAGCTCTACTTCCAATTAAGCCACATTCATAAGTACTCTGTATTAGGACTTCAATGTAACCTTTTTTCAGACACAATTCACCTTATAAAGACATCTTACTAAGTATATCTCATTCTGTCTTTAAAAGAGGAATAAATACCCTTGGATGTATCATAGATTTTAGCTGACAGTCCAACTATTTCAGATTTAATTATACCGTTGTGTCTGTGTGTGTGTACTCAGTCATGTCCAACACTCTGTTACTCTGTGGACTGTAGCCCACCAGATTCTTCTGTACATGGAATTCTCCAGGCAAGAAACTGGGGCAGATTGCCATTTCCTTCTCCAGGTGATCTCAACCTTGTGATTGAATCTGGGTCTCTTGTATCTCCTACATGGGCAGGCAGATTGTTTCCCCCTGAGCTATCTGGGAAGTCCCAATTATACAATTATGGTTACATAATTAATAGTTATGAATTTTGAAAAATGTACCATCCCCAAATTGATATTATCCATTTCATATATAATAAATAATGCATCCTTTTAGATATTTTAATGATGCATTTTAGTTTATAGTTATATTTCTATGACACTTTATACACAAAAAATTGTATTTAATGTGAGGAGCAAAACAGTTTCCATTCTGTTACTCATTTTAATTTATTTCAGTAATAGTTAATCATGTTTCCTGTTCATCTCAACTTTAAAAACCCCTAATGACAGAAAACATCCTTTAAAAGAAATCTGTTAAAGCCTGTTTCCTTCCATGCACCTTGAATAAGTATATACATCTAGTAGCACCATAAAAAAGTTGATGGGACTGTAATGAGATCATTAACTTTATTGCTATAATCATGGTATTAGGATAAAATGTACCCTAACAACAGAAGTAGTATCCAACTGTTTCAGGTGTCAAAGAATTTTCACAGTACAATATACAATCCTTTGTTACTAAAATTAACTACTTTTCATCTTTTAGTTTTTCATTTTAAAAGAACACTTCATCAGATGAGTTCATGAAGCAGATTTTCTTATTTACACATCTTGTATTTGTTTGGTTTGTTTGATGCATGTAATGAAGTTTATATAATAGTTTTAAATGATTATAATTATTATTCTTAGCTTAATATGAAAATTTAATTCCAGCTATTATGTACTTTACATAATCTTATACAATTGATGAAAAATTACTATATTTGAAATTAATATTTAATCAGATAAATTAAAAGCTCAATAATATAGCATTCAAATTACTCAATTATTTTGTGAGCCAAGAAGCATGAAGACTAGGGCTCTCTGTTAATTGAGTTGGTTCATGTGTTTTGAATGAGTGAACAAGATGTATGTGACTATGATAATAATAGAAGCAGAGGAAATAATTTTGCTGTAAAATTATAGCACATAAAAGAGAAAAACATATTCCTGGGGTGCCCATTAGAAAATCAGTAAAATAATATAAAACAATGACTTCCAAAGAATAAAATAATTGCTATGTAAAGTGAGGCAAAGAAATAATTGTGAATTAATAAATGCGTTAATTCTCAAATAAATAGATGGAAAATTAGATAAAGCAAGTGCAGGAAATAAGCAAGAGTAGTAACTAAAGGGAATTGTGAATATCGAGTTTAAAATATAAAACTTGGAAAGGCACCAGGAAACCAAGAAATTTTTTTCTGTTTCTTTTGAAAAGCCAAATAGGAACAAAAAGAAACAAAAAAAATGTGGTACAATGTTATTTAGCTTAATTTAAAGTCTCATTAATTCAAATTTTTAAAGAACAGCTCAAAAATTACTGATAATGTGATATTGCAGATCAAAACAAAGATACAGCTTTAACTTTTCACTTACAAAAGAGTTAAGAAGTTTCATAATATCCAGTAATTTCAAAGACATGAGAAAAGAAAATGTTCATAATCTTTTGGTGAAAATTTAAATGAATGGATTCAACTTTCTGAGAGAGCAACTGGCACTTAAATATGCTTTATTTTGATCCAGTGATAAAGAGAAGTGAGTACAGGATAATCAGTTACTTGTTATTAGGAGAAGCAGAAATGTATTCAAGTGAGGCCAACCAGTTAAACAGCCTATGGGTCATTCACAGGTTAAAATAAACAAACAGGCACAAAGCCCTGTGCTTTCATGAAAGTGAAGGGTAAATCTCCAAAGGCCAAAATGTATTCTAAGATTATTAGCAAGCACAGTAAGCTACAGAACAGTGTGTGTACTATGGGTGATTACCTTCATGAAAATAGTTTTAATTCACTACAAATAACAAATACAAACCTTTGGAAAGGCCCTGAGTAGAGGGTGATTGCAGATTTCATATTTCACTTTGTTATTGTACCTCTATTTGCAACATGATTTATTCACTTACTTATTTCAATCATGGTTAACTGGGAGATAGTCTTAGTTGTCTCTACAGTTTTATCGCTATACTTCTCAATTTTTGTAGAAATGTATTAAGCATTACATAAACATATGAAGAGTACAGGAAAAAGTGAAGGAAGGGCATTTGATAAATTCTGCTGAAATTTCTTAACAATTGGAAATGAATCAATTCAAACCCTTACCACATTGTACAAATTACCTCACACTGTATATAGTCATTCATTTCAGATGAACCAAAGTGTCATTGAAAAAAACCTGAAACACAAGATCTATTTATCAAAAACTGAAAGAACAATAGCTTTTGAATCTTAGAGGTCTAACAGAAATGACAATAGTAACTCTCAAAAACTATGTGTGTGCATGTTAGTCACTCAGTTGTGTCTGACTCTTTGTAACCCCATGGACTGCAGCCTGCCAGGCTCCTCTGTCCATGGGATTCTCCAGGCAAGAATACTGGAGTGGGTTGCCATTTCCTTCTCCAAGGGATCTTCGTGACTCAGGGATCAAACCCAAGTCTCCTGTATTGCAGGCAGATGCTTCACCGTCCGAGCTACTACACAAGATGGAAATAAAGAATTTGTTGAGGATATTCCAAGAAGTAGTTTTGTTAGTCACTGAATTGTATTTGACCATTTGCCAACCCAGGGATTGTAGTTTGCCAGGCTCCTCTGTCTATGGAGTTCTCCAGACAAGAACACTGGAGTAGCTGTTCCCTTCTCTAGGAAATCTTAACTCAGGAATCGAATCTGTCTCCTGAATTGCAGTCAGATTCTTTACCATCTGAGCCACCAAGGAAGTCCTATTACAAGAAAATCCCTAATATATAAGTCAGATAATATATCAAAATATTAAAAATCTATAGTTGAGTGAAAACCAAAGATAAGAAAACAGTTACCAAAGATAAGAAAACAGTTACCAAAGATAAGAAAACAAAGAGGAAGTCAAGGCCAGAAACAAGAGGAGTAAGGTGGGAAGTTAAAACCAGGAACTGATACACCCCATAGGAGCTGGTATTGAATATCGGTGTAACACTGGGACATAAGGCTGGACCCAACATTTGGAACATGATTGGAAGTGTGCTTCTTGTACACATTTGAGTTGAGATGGGACTTTCAGCCTCTCCAGCTGGAACTAGAAAAATACTCCTGACCCTAGAACATGGTATGGTGGCAGACAGCCTACACCAGCTGTAGGTGGGGCAGTGGCCATTGAAAGAAAAATCATATACTACCCACCTTGGTGATAACTAGAGTCCTAGGAAACATTAACATGAAAATTGAACTAGAAGAAACATAATCTGTTGAATCATGGTAGAATTAAAAACAAAATCTGCCCATAGGAATATTTATAAACACAGGACACCTGCAAAATTCCCAGAGAAGAAAACACACCCTGGAGGTTTACTCACAACATATAAGGAAACACATGGAAAACCACCAGGAGTGTTCAGCAAAGCAGAAAAGAGCCCAACTGACTCCATATAAATAGTTAGTTTCATTAACTGGGTACTTTGTAAGGAGGTTTAAAAGCCTGACCAAAATCTATTATGGAAAATTTGCTTCACTAAAGATGCCAAGAGAAAAACTTATCACTAAGTGAAGAAACAATATAAGAAGAAAATAGCTGTGATGCTAGTAAATGAACAGGCAGACCACAAACATATAATTTACAAACATACAATTAGGAATAAATCAAGAAAAATGGTCAAACAAGAGACAAGTAAAGCACATAAGAGTCAAAAAAATGAATAATATCTCTTCCACAAATCTAACTAACAAAATATGTTAACCAATGCTGGCAGCAATGAGCTGTAAGGGATCACTCTTATAATTACATCTGTGTGTGTGTGTGTGGGGGGGGGTGGGTTGTGTAAATAACACAGTGCTTTTCAATAGGATATTGGCAGTACGCATACAGAGCCCTAAATAGTCAATGATTGATTTCTTAATTCTTTGTTAAGATCTTACTCAATGAAAATTATACCAAATGTATAATATCCTGTTAGTGCAAATATGTAATAGTACTATGTTAATCCACAAAAGTCTCACAATATGAGGTTAAGTTATTTAAGCCAAAGTATATGGTTCCTCTGTACATGGAATTCTCCAGGGAAGAATACTGGAGTGGGTAGCCATTTCCTTCTCCAGGGGATCTTCCTAACCCAAGGACTGAACTCCCGGTCTCCTGAATTGTAGGCAGATTCTTTACCATCTGAGCCACCAGGGAAGCCCAACACACCACATATTAATACAAAAGAGTCTCACAATATGGAGGTAAGTAATTTAAACTGAAGTATATTTTCTTGGGCTCCAAAATCACTGCAGATGGCAACTTCAGTCATGAAAATAAAAGACACCTGCTCTTTAGAAGCAAACCTATAACAAACCTAGAAAGCTTATTAAAAAGCAGAAACATCACTTTGCTGACAAGGGTACATATGGTCAAAGCTATGGTTTTCTCAGTAGTCATGTATGGATGTGAGAGTTGGACCATAAAGAAGGCTGAGTACTGAAAAATTGTTGCTTTCGAACTTTGGTGCTAGAGAAGACTCTTGAGAGTCCCTTGGACAGCAAGGGGATCAAGCCAGTCAATCCTAAATGAAATCAATCCTGAATATTCATTGGAAGGGCTAATGCTGAGCTGAAGTTCCAATACATTGGCCACCTGATGCAAAGAGCCAGCTCATTGGAAAAAACCCTGATGCTGGGAAACACTGAGGACAGGAAGAGATGAGAGTAACGGAGGATGAAATAGTTGGATGGCATCATTGACTCACTGCACATGAGTTTGAGTAAACTCTAGGAGATAGGGGAGAACAAGGAAGCCTGTTGTGCTGCAGTCCATGAGGTCACAAAGAGTCAGACATGACTGAAAACTGAACAACAACAACATATACACCCAGGATATTTTTGCCTAGATCTAAAAAAGAATGTGTATAGAAAATACATAATAACATCCAGTACTAGCCAAATGCATGGTGTATAATGGCTAAAAGTATTTGTTGCATAGTGAACAGATGAGAGGAGCTACCCCACATCCATGGTCAGGGGTGGCAGCTGAGAGGAGCTACCCCACGTCCAAGGTAAGGGGTGGTGGCTGAGAGGAGAACCTCACATCGAAGGTAAGGGGTGGCGACTGAGAGGAGCTACCCCATGTTCAAAGTAAGGAGCAGTGGCTGCGCTTTGCTGCAACAGTGGTGAAGAGATACCTTGCGTCCAAGGTATGAGAAACCCAAGTAAGATGGTAGGCACTGAGAGAGGGCATCAGAGGGCAGACAGACGGAAACCACAATCACAGACAACTAGCCAATCTGATCACGTAGACCACCACCTTGTATAACTCAATGAAACTAAGCCATGCTGTGTGGGGCCACCCATGATAGACTGGTCATAGTCGAGAGGTCTGACAGAATGTGGCCCACTGGAGAAGGGAATGGCAAACCACTTCAGTATTCTTGCCTTGAGAACCTCATGAACAGCATGAATGGGCAAAAAGACAGGACCCTGAAAGATGAACTCCCCAGGTCAGTAGGTGCCAATATGCTACTGGATATCAGTGAAGAAATAACTCCAGAAAGAATGAAGGGATGGAGCCAAAGCAAAAACAACACCCAGTTGTGGATGTGACTGGTGATAGAAGTAAGGTCTGATGCTGTAAAGAGCAATATTGCATATGAACCAGGAATGTTAGGTCCATGAATCAAGGCAAATTGGAAGTGGTTAAACAGGAGATGGCAAGAGTGAACGTCGACATTCTAGGAATCAGCGAACTAAAATGGACTGGAATGGGTAAATTTAACTCAGATGACCATTATTTCTACTACTGTGGGCAGGAATCCCTTAGAAGAAATGAAGTAACCTTCATAGTCAACAAGAGAGTCCAAAATGCAGTACTTGGATGCAATCTCAAAAATGACAGAATGATCTCCGTTCGTTTCCAAGGCAAACCATTCAATATCACAGTCATCCAAGTCTATGTCCTGACCAGTAATGCTGAAGAAGCTGAAGTTGAACAGTTCTATGAAGACATAAAAGACCTTCTAGAACTAACACTCAAAAAAGATGTCCTTTTCATTATAGGGGACTGGAATGCAAAAGTAGGAAGTCAAGAAATACCTGGAGTAACAGGCAAATTTGGCCTTGCAGTACGGAATGAAGCAGGACAAAGAGTAATAGAGTTCTGTGAAGAGAATGCACTGGTCATAGCAAACACCATCTTCCAACAACACAAGAGAAGACTCTACACATGGACATCACCAGATGGTCACACCAAAATCAGATTGATTATATTCTTTGCAGCTAAAGATGGAGAAGCTCTATACAGTCAGCAAAAACAAGACTGGGAGCTGACTGTAGCTCAGATCATGGACTCCTAATTGACAAATTCAGACTGAAATGGAAGAAAGTCAAGAAAACCACTACGCCATTCAGGTATGACCTAAATCAAATCCCTTATGATTATACAGTGGAAGTGACAAATAGATTTAAGGGAATAGATCTGACAGACAAAGTGCCTGATGAACTATGGACGGAGGTACATGATATCGTACAGGAGACAGGAATAAAGACCATCCCCAAGAAAAAGAAATGCAAAAAAGCAAAATGGCTGTCTGAGGAGGCCTTACAAATAGCTGTGAAAAGAAGGGAAGTGAAAAGCAAAGGAGAAAAGGAAAGATATACCCATTTGAATGCAGAGTTCCAAAGAATAACAAGGAGAGATAAGAAAGCCTTCTTCAGTGATCGATGCAAAGAAATAGAGGAGAACAACAGAAGGGGAAAGACTAGAGATCTCTTCAAGATAATTAGAGATACCAAGGGAATATTTCATGCAAAGATGGGCTCGATAAAGGACAGAAATGGTAGGGAACTAACAGAAGCAGAAGATATTAAGAAAAGGTGGCAAGAATATACAGAAGAACTTTACAAAAAAGATCGTCACAACCCAGATAATCACAATGGTGTGATCACTCACCTAGAGCCAGACATCCTTGAATCTGAAATCATGTGGGCCTTAGGAAGTATCACTATTATCAAAGCTAGTGGAGGTGATAGAATTCCAGTTGAGCTCTTTAAAATCCTGGAAGATGATGCTGTGAAAGTGCTGCACTCAATATGCCAGCACATTTGGAAAACTCAACAGTGGCCACAGGATTGGAAAATGTCAGTTTTCATTCCAATCCCAAAGAAAGGCGATGACAAAGAATGCTCAAACTACCACACAATTGCACTCATCTCACACGCTAGTAAAGTAATGCTCAAAATTCTCCAAGCCAGGTT
Organism: Bubalus bubalis; assembly: GCF_019923935.1. Classification (NCBI taxonomy): domain Eukaryota; kingdom Metazoa; phylum Chordata; class Mammalia; order Artiodactyla; family Bovidae; genus Bubalus; species Bubalus bubalis. The sequence goes on along the minus strand of NC_059175.1, from coordinate 50,659,320 downwards.
TCATCAATACATGAACTGTGAACTTCCAGATGTTCAAGCTGGTTTTAGAAAAGGCAGAGTAACCAGAGATCAAATTGCCAACATCCACTGCATCATTGAAAAAGTAAGAGAGTTCCAGAAAATCATCTACTTCTGCTTTATTGACTATGCCAAAGACTTTGACTATATAGATCACAAAAAAACTGTGGAAAATTCTGGAAGACATGGGAATACCAGACCACCTGACCTGCCTCTTGAGAAACTTGTATGCAGGTCAGGAAGCAACATTTAGAACTGGACATGGAACAACAGACTAGTTCCAAAGAGGAAAAGGAGTATGTCAAGGCTGTATATTATCACCCTGCTTATTTAACTTATATGCAGAGTACATCATGAGAAACGCTGGGCTGGAAAAAGCACAGGCTGCAATCAAGATTGCTGGGAGAAATATCAATAACCTCAGATATGCAAATGACACCACCGTTATGGAAGAAAGTGAAGAAGAACTAAAGAGCCTCTTGATGAAAGTGAGAGAGGAGAGTGAAAAAGTTGGCTTAAAGCTCAACATTCAGAAAACGAAGATCATGGCATCTGGTCCCATCACTTCATGGGAAATAGGTGCGGAAACAGTGGAAACAGTGGCTGACTTGATTTTTCTGGGCTCAAAATAACTGCAGATGGTGATTGCAGCCATGAAATTAAAAGACGCTTACTAATTGGAAGGAAAGTTATGACCAATGTCGATTGCATATTCAAAAGCAGAGGCATTACTTTGCCAGCAAATGTCCATCTCGTCAAGGCTATGTTTTTCCAGTGGTCATATATGGATTTGAGAGTTGGACTGTGAAGAAAGCTGAGGGCCAAGAATTAATGCTTTTGAACTGTGGTGTTGGAGAAGACTCTTGAGAGTCCTTTGGACTGCAAGGAGATCCAACTAGTCCATCCTAAAGGAGATCAGTCCTGGGTTTTCATTGGAAGGACTGAGGTTGAAGCTGAAACCCCCATACTTTGGCCAAATGATGCAAAGAGCTGACTCATTGGAAAAAACCCTGATACTGGGAAAGATTGAAGGCAGGAGCAGAAGCAGATCTACAGAGGATGAGATGGTTGAATGGCATCACTGACTCAATGGACATGGGTTTGGTTGGACTCCGGGAGCTGGTAATGGAGAGGGAGGCCTGGTGTGCTGCGATTCATGGGGTCTCAAGGAGTTGGACACGACTGAGCTACTGAACTGAACTGAACAGATGAAAGATCAGTTGAATCAATCAAAATGAAAGCAAAAATCAATACATAATATATAATGTTAGGTTGAAAATACAGATAAGCTAAAAACATCCCCATGTAAACTATGAAGTTGTGAGTATATTTGCATAAAGTTCCTAAAAGTAAAGCCACTGAACTTTAAATCATTTAATCAAATGATTTATTAATACATGAGTAAGTTAATTTACTAGATATATTTAATGTTATTTAGCCTTTCTATAGTATCCAGGTGGCTCAGCAGTAAAGAATCCACCTGTAATTCAGGAGTCACAGAAGACCTGGCTCCTCCCCCTTGGTTGGGAAGATCTTCTGGAAGAGGGAATGACAACCCATTCCAGCATTCTTGCCTGGAGAATCCCATGGACAGAGGACCCTGGTGGGCTACAGCCCATAGAGTTTCAAAGAGTATGACACAACTGAAGTGACTTAGCATGCAGGTATACATGCTTTCTAATTGTTTAACATCAAAGTAGTTATTATTTTACCCTAAATAATAAAAAGAGAGATAATTTTTTAAAGCATAACTCAACATTCACAAATTCCTCCTAAATGGTAAATTCCCATGATAGTCTATAGTTTTGTCCTGTGTTTCTCTTAGCTTGGGCTGTTAAAACAAAGTACCATATACTGGGTGGCTTAGATACCAAAAACTGATTTCTCATAGTTCTGGAGGCTGGAAAATGACAGCTGCCCTCTTGCTGTGTCCTCACGTGGCCTTTCTTTGGAGAGAATTAACTATCATCTCTTTTTTTCTTGGGGCTCAGTTTCTCAGTCATGTCTGACTGTTTCTGACCCTGTGGACTATAGTCCACCAGGCTCCTCTGTCCATGGGATTTTCCAGGTAAGAATACAGGAATGGTTGCTATTTCCTCATCCGGAGGATCTTCCCAACCCAGGGATGGAAACCATATCTCTTGCATTGACATGTGGGTTCTTTACCATTTGAGCTACTTGGGAAGCCCTCTTCTTTTTATAAGGATATTAATCCCATCTAGAGGACTCCATTTTCATACTCTAATTTAAACCTAATAACCTTCCACAGGCTCCACCTCCAAACATCATTATATCAGTAGTTAGAAACTCCACAAAGAAATTTTAGTACACCACAAATATTCAGTCCATAGAAATGATTCTGTGATGAAATTGTATTATATTAAAATTTAACAATCTATATATTTATTTATTTTGGCTGCATTATGCAGCATGTGGGATCTTACTCCTCAACCAGGGATCAAACACACACCCTCTGCTTTGGAAGTACAGAGTCTTAATCACTGGACCACCAGGTAAGTCCTAAAATTAAAAAGTCTTTATGAAATATTTTATGTATTTTTCATTGACTTCTTGCCTTGCATTGGCTCTCTCCTCACCTCTTATAAAGCAGGTATCATTATGGAAAAAATCCTTCTTTCTTTAAACTCCTCTCCCTTTACATTAGTAAAGTTTGTTCTATTTCTACTTTTCTTAAAGAGTGATTTTTCCTATTGTGTGACCTAATTCTTCTTCTAGTAAATGCCAGAATCCCCTCTTCCTTGCTGCTTTATATTTGGTTTTACCTAGCCCTGCATGAATAGTATTCTTTTGTTGAATTGTATTGAATTGTATTGTATTGAATTTTTTGTTTAGAAATTCATTTTATCTCTCCTGCACCAGAAAAGTGAGCTCAATGAGAGGAGAAAATTGGTCTCCCTTTTTACACCGCATTGTCACCACTAAGAACACTGGGCACATAGTAGTTGCTCAATTAATATTGGCTGGATAAAATGAAACTATGGATATAATGTCTAAACGTTTATCATATCTAATATAGCATCTGAATAATATTTAATGACTAAATATAACTCATATTTGTAACTGGTTTTCTTATCTCTGCAATTTACTGTATCAAAGACAACAAAGGTCACCTTTATAAATTGTTAATGGGTTTATAGTGATTTATTCCCTTGAACAATCTTAGGAATTTTGCATTTTTTTTTAATGACTTATAGCTTTGGGGAAAAAAATCACAATCCTTTGCCTGAAGTTCTAGGCCTCTAAAATACAGATTAGAATTTTCTAACTTTAGCCTTAGTCTTCACAGTAATTCAAGTTCAAATGGCTCTGCTTCATCTATGAATTAAGACTCAACATCCCAACAATGGACATTCTACTTTTTTTTTTTTATTATTTTTTATTTTATTTTTTTTAACTTTACAATATTGTATTGGTTTTGCCATATATCAACATGAATCCACCACAGGTATACACGTTTCCCATCCTGAACCCTCCTCCCTCCCCATACCATCCCTCTGGGTCATCCCAGTGCACCAGCCCCAAGCATCCAGTATCGTACATCGACCCTGGACTGGCGACTCATTTCATATATGATATTATACATGTTTCAATGCCAGGAGAGGGAGAGGGTGGGATGATTTGAGAGAATGGCATTGGACATTCTACTTTCAAGTAACTACAAACTTTCACAGAGAGAAGAGTCTGGTTCTCTTAAATAGCTGGGAAATATATGCCAGGTTCCCAGAACTAAATTTAGTGATATCTGAACATAGAATTTATTTCACTTTTATTAAGATGTATTCTATAGCTCTCAATTATTTTAAGGTAATTAGGATGTCTTTAGTACTATATATAGAGCTTTAAATAAACTTTATTGAACTTCTTTAACTCATTTATTTTTTAAGGTAAAATTTATGATAAAACTTTGTTTATAATATAAAATTATATCCAGTATAAATGAGTGTATCTCATATAAATAGATACAGATACACACACCTTTATGTTGCTCTTAAAATAGTGAAATATTTACAATGTTTAAGATACTGGAAATAATTAAAGTTTTCCCAAATAACATATCACTTTCTTCTGTCTTTCACACATCTGAAAATGTTATAACTGTTTACATTACTGATACAACTTCTAATAAATTACAGTTTTGCTAACTTGCCTGAGGTTTCAGTTTACCTAGCATACTTAATGTTCTCATTCTTGAGCCCTAACTTAAGAGGAATCAAAATCTTTTGAGGGTAACAGACTAGAACACTTGTCAGAATCAAACAGCTAGGTACACCCACTACTCTGAATTGCCCTGTGATTATACACCTCAAATTAACATCCAGAATGAAACAGAAAGCAAAAAAGTATTTTTTAACTGAAAATTAAGTGGTTCTTTTGTTAGCTAACTAGGGCTGCCATAACAAAAGTACTGTGAATGCAGAGGCTTAAACAACATATATTTGTTGTCTCAGAGCTCTGGAGGCTACAAGTCCAAAGTCAGGGTGTCAACAGTGTTTGTTCCTTGTGAGAACTGGGACCGAGGGTCCTATTCCAATCCCCTTCTCCACCCCACCCCCTCGCCCACAACCAATATGAAGACAGTTGTCCTCACCCTAAGCCATTTTAAATTATCCCTCTATAGCTCAACTTTCAGAAAACTAAGATCATGGCATCTGGTCCCATCACTTCATGGAAAAGTAGATGGGGAAACAGTGGAAACAGTTTCAGACTTTATTTTTGGGGGCTCCAAAATCACTGCAGATGATGACTGCAGCCATGAAATTAAAAGACACTCCTTGGAAGGAAAGTTATGACCAACCTAGATAGCATATTCAAAAGCAGAGACATTACTTTGCCAACAAAGGTCCATCTAGTCAAGGCTATGGTTTTTCCAGTGGCCATGTATGGATGTGAGAGCTGGACTGTGAAGAAAGCTGAGCGCTGAAAAATTGATGCTTTAGAACTGTGATGTTGGAGAAGACTCTTGAGAGTCCCTTGGACTGCAAGGAGATTCAACCAGTCCATCTTAGGGAGATCAGTCGTGGGTGTTCATTGGAAGGACTGATGTTGAAGCTGAAACTCCAGTACTTTGGCCACCTCATGAGAAGAGCTGACTCATTGGAAAAGACTCTGATGCTGGGAGGGACTGGGGGCAGGAGGAGAAGGGGATGACAGAGGATGAGATGGCTGGATGGCATCACTGACTCAATGGATGCGAGTTTGGGTAAACTCCGGGAGCTGGTGATGGACAAGGAGGCCTGGTGTACTGTGATTCATGGGGTCGCAAAGAGTTGGACATGTCTGAGCGACTGAACTGAACTGATCTGTGTCTAAATGTCCTCTTGTAATACACCAGCCATACTGAGTTGGGGCCCATCCCAACGACCTATCTTTAAATTGATTATCTCTTCTAAGGCCCAATCTCCAATGAAGGTCACATTGTGAGGTAATAACACAAGTTTGGGACCTGGGACTCTGTTGCAGTGCTGCAATGCTTGTATTTGGACACATCACTTCTCGAGCTACAGAATATAAACTATATGGAGCTAAAAATAACTGTGTACATGCACAATTGAAGCAAATTCTGGATCAAAGTATACCAAACAATAACCCCAAATGCTATTTATGAAGAGCCAGGAGCAAAAATTGTGTGTCGAGAGCAAAAACAGGTAGTGCACATGCCCCCTGCACTCAATACCACCAGAGGGGTGGGGAAAGCACCTAAGTTGTCCCTCCAGCCCAACCCCTGGATACACCTCTAGAAGTGAAGTGAAGTGTAGTGAAGTGAAAGTTTCTCAGTTGGGTCCGACTCTTTGCGACCCCATGGACTGTACAGTCCATGGAACTAACTCTCTAGGCCAGAATACTGGAGCGGGTAGCCTTTCCCTTCTCCAGGGGATCTTCCCAACCCAGGGACTGAACCCAGGTCTCCCACATTGCAGCTGGATTCTTTACCAGCTAAGCCACAAGGGAAGCCCAACACCCCTAACCTCACCCCACATAAGGTCCAAGCACCCCTGTCTCTTTGTTCAGGGAGCAAGCAAGGGAACTGTTACTTGCTTTCTCTCCTTCCTGCAACTGGTGCAGGAGCCCCAGTAAAGCCTTGCTGACTTTCTTGTCTGGCCTCTAATCAATTTCTATTAATTGGGGAAGGCCAAGAACCTTGGTTGGTATCAATACCTGGGTGGAGGTGGTAGAGAGGTGTTAGGATCCCAACATAGGAACTGGAGGAAGGGACACACTTCAAATTGTAAAAGGTTCAATTGAAAATATTTATTTTCTGGTTTGCCCACCTCTATTTAAATGTCTGAATTATTAATAGGTATACATTCTCCATTCATTTTCCTTCTAAACTGTCTTCTGTCAACCATGGGACGACACTCACAAAGCTGACTTTGTCCTCAAGGTGAATGTGTCCAGACCCGGTCTTGGAAGGAAGCACCAGTCCTCAGTGTGACATCTTACGGAGAAATTTCTAATTTGTTTCTGCCAAAAACTTCAGAGTTGGAGTAATTTCTCAAAGCCCTGCAGCAATTCTCTTTTCTCATTTGACATAAAGTGAGTCTGCATGTCTTTTTCTTTTTTTTTTTTTTTTTGAAAGGGAAAACAGAAACCCTTAAGACAAGAGAATGAAAAGTGCTGGGTTAACCCTGGCAGAGGTGAAAAGATCAAAGATGAGGTGCAGCCTTCTGGCAGAAATCTTTTGTCATGATGAATAATTAACGAGCACTAGAGAGCACAGGCTTCTGCTTCCGGACAGACGTCCATGCCTAGCATGGTATGCCTATGCATCTCAAGCTGTATTGAGCAGAAGGATTTTCAGTTTATAAGCAAACACCTTGAGGATCTGGTATTAGGCTTTGAAGTTTTTATCTTACAAAATTGGCTTAAAAGACACAGAGATTATGAGGTTAAAGGAAACGATCAGTTTCTTAAGTTGGTTGCGCTTCTACCATTGATCCTTTAAAATGTCTACTTTTACCTCCCTTCATTTTTTTTTAATTTTATGAAAAATTGATACAGTTATTCTCTCCATTTTTAAGATAGATAATGGTTCTCAGATTAATCGATAGATATGAAGGTATGGCCATAGGTAAGCTGTTAAGTACAGGGTGTTTATGAGCCTTTGGCTTCCTTGTTGCTCTGTTGTACTTAACTGGCAAAACCCTAATTCTTGTTCTATCTACAACTACTACTACTACTAAGTTGCCTCAGTCGTGTCCGACTCTGTGTGACCCCATAGACAGCAGCACACTAACACCCCTGCATGTATTTCTAAAACACTAAATTTGATTAGAGAAAAAGACACAGTCATGGTAACTCTTATTTTAAATTCACAAGCATCTCCCTGAAGTGGTCCATTAGTGTTACCTGAAGTCCAAGTAGATTTCCCTAATCCCTTTCCTCTCTGTCTCACAAAGAGGATAAGTCTACTCTTCTACACTTGTCAAAATTCTAATGTACTCCTCGCAGCTGATGACCTTGCTATTTTCTACAAAATAGGAAGCATTCTTAAGAAATATTGCAGTTTCTCCCAGTAATGCATCTAGGGGCTGTCTGCTTGCATGGACACATGTGCCTTTCTCTTTCATAAGAACTTGTCATGCTCTTCTCTAAGTACAATGTCGACCTGTCCCTTGTGCATGGAATCTTATCACCTCTCTCCTACTCACACATTCTCCTCTTACAACAGTCTTCCATTTTTCTGTCATCATTACTTCATGCCTTTCCAATGAGTCATTGCCAGAGATATAGAAGTATTCTCTCACACCATAGATCTTAAAACAAGCAAAAGACTTTCTTGATCCCGCATTCGTTCCTCTTCATATACAAGGCTACACCCTCTCCAATTTTTGCTCCTTGGAAGGAAAGTTATGACCAACCTAGATAGCATATTCAAAAGCAGAGACATTACTTTGCCAACAAAGGTCCATCTAGTCAAGGCTATGGTTTTTCCAGTGGCCATGTATGGATGTGAGAGTTGGACTGTGAAGAAGGCTGAGCACCGAAGAATTGATGCTTTTGAACTGTGGTGTTGGAGAAGACTCTTGAGAGTCCCTTGGACTGCAAGGAAATCCAACCAGTCCATTCTGAAGGAGATCAGCTCTGGGATTTCTTTGGAAGGAATGATGCTAAAGCTGAAACTCCAGTACTTTGGCCATCTCATGCGAAGAGTTGACTCATTGGAAAAGACTCTGATGCTGGGAGGGATTGGGGGCAGGAGGAGAAGGGGACGACAGAGGATGAGATGGCTGAATGGCATCACTGACTTGATGGACGTGAGTCTCGGTGAACTCCGGGAGTTGGTGATGGACAGGGAGGCCTGATATGCTGTGGTTCATGGGGTGGCAAAGAGTCAGACACAACTGAGCCACTGAACTGAACTGAACTGAGAGTTATTGCAATAGGGGAAAGAGCACTAAACTCTGAACACATCAAAGACAGCTGGGGTGTTGTAGACAAAGAACAGAGTGAGGACATCAGTGGATGGAAAATTACTAAAAGAAGACATCCAGGTTAGAGACATAATTGCAAAACTGTTTTAATAGATCAAGGATTTATAAATAAAAGGTGAGGGGATGATTAAAAACAAAAAACAAACAAACAAAAAAAAACCTTAACCAGGTACCAAGAGTGATTGGATATCAAGAATGGGTGTATTCCACTAATGACTTAGCAGGACTCTTGCTAAGTCTAGGGTGGACCAACCAAAAAAAGCCCAGGGACCTTACTAAAGTTTGGTCAAGGTTAGAGTATTTGTCAAATCCCACTTTTACCGCATTCTGAATTTTCAAATGCCACAAGGCTTTCTCTTCAGACCCTTTCTCTTCTCTGTTTGTATTTTCCTTCTAGGTGATTTAACTCCAAATATATTATTTTAATTTTCATTTTTCAGTTTCTAACCTGAATAGTTTCCCTAAATTTAGACATGAATATTCAACTGGTCACTAGACATGTTCATTTGAATTACTATGAAAATGTCCATGTTACTACAGAGAACAAACTCCTGCAATACAGGAGATGTGGGTTTGATCCCTGGGTCAGGAAAATTCCCTGGAGAAAAAAGTAACAACCCATTCCAGTATTCTTGTCTGGGAAATCCCCTGGACAGAGCAGTTGGTAGGCTACAGTCCATGGGGTCGCAAAAGAGTTGAACACAACGTAGCAGGTGAACAGCAACAACAGAGAACAAACTAGTGGTTACCAGTGGGTCGGGGGTTGGGGGGTGGGGAGGAACAATACATTGAGTACAAATTATTGAGTATAAGATAAACTCAAGGATGTTTTGTACAACATGGGGAACATAGGCAATATTTTGTAATAACTGTAAATGGAAAGTAACCATTTAAAATTATATATATATATATATATATATTTTTTTTTTAAAGAGAATTTGGCAGGGCTGCTGAATATAAGATCTCTCTATAAAAGTGAAAGAAATTATTCCAAAATGACCATTTAGAAAATACATTAAAGTCATTCCATTTATAATAGTATTAAATTATAAGAAAATTGTAATTAAGTGAAAAACAAGACATTTATGCAGAAATTTTTAACTCTAATAAAGAAGCTAATGTATGAAATAAAATTACATCTTGGGATTTCCAAATCTACCCTTGATTTTCTTCCCCAAATCCTCATCTCTTCTTTCTGTATTTCTCATCTCAAAAAATTACATTAAGTTGCAGAGCTATACTTGACGTTTTCTTTTATTCCCACATTCATTCTGTCAAGCCATTGTGACACTATCATCAAAGCACATGCAAGAGTTTACCACACTCAGGGACAAGACCTATGCTCACCATACGTTCAGTTCTATTACACTATCCTCCTGCCAAGTCCTCCTGTTTCCAGATTTGTCTTCTTGTTTTGTATTCTTCATTCAGAAAGGAGAGAAATCCTTTTCAAGGGCAAGTCATACAGCATTATTCCTTTGCTCAATGCCCTTCAAGGACTTCCCATCTTAGATGAATATTGCAATATATTCCAAGTTCATTACCATGACCTTAGAAGTCTTACCTGATCTGTTATTAGAATTCTCCACCTTTGACTACTCCTGCATCTCTTCTCCCTTTCTTACTGTCCTCCAGCCATGATGACTGATGAGCTTTGAGCTCTCACATCTATGCCTTTGCACTGGGTATTTGCTCTCCCAAATACTGTCTGTTAATTTGGGATATGACTCATTTCCTCACTTAAGTCACATATCTGCTCACATATCAATTTATTCAAGAAGGCTTCCCAAATCTTTGTATAAATAGATCTGCATCCTGATCCACCACTATATGCTTATGCTGACTTATATTCATCATAACACTTAGATTATCAAGGTTTACTACATTGATTGAATATCATTTGCCCACTGCTTTCTACCACAAGTTAAATTGCAAGAGGATTTTGACTTTCTTTTTCACTGCTGTATCCTAATACTTCAAACCTTTCATGAAAAAAGTGAAAGTGAAGGTGAAAGTCTCTCAGTCATGTCCAATATAGTCCATGGAATTCTCCAGGCCAGAATACTGGAGTAGATAGCTGTTCCCTTCTCCAGGGAACCTTCCCATCCCAGGGATTGAACCCAGGTATCCTGCATTGCAGGCAGATTCTTAACCTGCTGAGCCAAAGGGGAAGCCCTCAAACCTTTCATGGTAAGCATTAAATACACATTTACTGAGCGAATAAAAGTATACAGTATGTTCATCCTAGTTTAATACTTTCCAGTTTGGAAAGTATTCATTATGGAAGCACATGGATAAAAACACTTATGAGTGATGATACAGAGGTAATGTTATTAAAATTGAAGAGAGACTGTATAAGAATGTTCTATCTTTTATCAATTGCAAAAAAATTTAACAAAAATCTTGACTCTGGTAAGAATGCTTTTAACTTTAAATTAAGGAATTAAAATATGAAAATAATATTAAATTGTTAGTAATAACTGCCTGACTCATGTGAGTATATATATATATCACAGACATTCCTGAATTGGTAAACACATCTGGGCTTTATTTTTGACAGTTTATAAAGTTATAAATGAGAGGCTCAGTTGATAAAGAATCTGCCTGCAATGTGGGAGACCTGGGTTTGATCCCTGGGTTGGTAAGATCCCCTGGAGAAGAGAATGGCTACCCACTCCAGTATTCTGTCTTGGAGAATTCCATGGACTGTATAGTCCATGGGTTTGCAAAGAGTCGGACATGACTGAGCGACTTTCACAGTGTAGTATAAATTGGTATAAATATAGTATAAATTGGAACTCAGTGTTCTCTTTTTCTCCATGTTAGCCTCTATCTATCTCCCTTTCTCAATAACACTATACTATCTCAGGAAATCTGTATTCAAACAGAATAATGACAGAAGTCTATAGATTTGAAGAAAAGGAAAACTCATGCCATGAGAAATAGTGAATTTGAATAACTGGCACAACTATTAAATGGTAAAGCAACAAATTTATAATCCAGAGCTTCTCAGATAATATAAAATATAGCAAGACAGTTGGGTTGTTTAAAAAATTCATAATAAGGAGTCACAAGGTATGATATGATGTTGAAGACTGTTTTCTTTCACATATGTTTGCTAAAAATGGAGAAGGAAATAATACTGATGACCTGGTTAAAGGGTAGAGGGACTTCAGTTTATGTGAGAAAGGAAGAACTCTGACTGCAGCAAAATCCCAAAGGAAAAGGTGATAACTTTCATTTTTAAATAGTTGTGTTATAAACCAGGACAGACACGCTGGTGGAGAGGTGTGATGTCAGAACAATCAACCAGGAAACTGCAGAAATTAGACGAAGGCAAACTATTCTCATCAGAGTAGCATGACAGAATAAAAAAGGTAAACCTAGTTGACGTTTGTAAAAGATGAACAACTGAATGGTCAAATAGATAGTGCTAGAAAATAAACCTTGTCACAAAGAATTGAAAGCACTGTAGTAAACTGATAGCAGAGGAAAATGGTATGTAGGGAATTAATTTGGTAGAGGTCTGGTGATGCCCAATGATTACTTCCATGTGACCTCATAAATAAGTGGATAAACATGGCTGAATTGACCAGAACACCTAGTATAATAAAGCTAGGATGATGTGTAAAGAATCATGTTATTAGTGGTTATACATACATTAAATGGCTTGGTATGTGAATATATAGCATTACAGAGGAAGTATTCATGACTTTTGCATTGTGTATAGGTGGTGTTAGTGGTAAAGAACCTCCCTGCCAATGCAGGTAGGTGTATGAGACACGGGTTCAATCCCTGAGTTGGGAAGATCCCCTGGAGTAGGAAATGGCAGTCCACTCCAGTGTTCTTGCCACAGCACAAAAGGAGAACCAAATAGCATATGTCTCGGTGAAAGCTGATGAATCAAGCTAAAGATTATTTCCTGTTTTCTTACCTTGAAAATTAACTTTTATCACAGCCTGAAGGTCCAGCCTAGGGAGATGGAGTCCTGTCTCTACCATCAGCCAGGCTCTGGAAACTGTCTCTGATTGGTTGGTCAGAGAGTGTCTGGGTACCTGATAGATACTTTAACTTGAATTTGAAATGCAGCCCTTCTTGGTGAAAGGAAGGCCAGAAAAAATCCTAAACTGGGCAGATAATCCTCATTCCTGAATCTTAAAACAAACAAACAAACAAACAAAAAATGGATGCCCCTGAAACAGCATTGTCACTTGGGCAGTAAGATTTAGCATGATTTTAAACTCAGTTGCTCAGTCGTGTCTGACTCTGCAACCTCATGGACTATAGCCTTCCAGGCTCCTCTGTCCGTAGAATTTTCCAGGCAAAAATACTGGAGCGGTTGCCATTTCTTCCTCCAGGGGGTCTGCCTGACCCAGGGATGAACCCAGTCTGCAGCGTCTCCTGTATTGGCAGGCAGATTCTTTACCATTGTGTCATCTGCTAAGCCCTCATACTTATTCTACTTTGTGATATTTGACTTTTCTTCAGGAAAATATTTTAAGTTTACATGACAAATAGAACAGCATGGATGTTTATATTACCACCCAGTCCAGGAAAAGTAACTCAAATGCTAATAGGAAAAATTTTTATCACAAACTTTGCAAATCTATAATTTCTATTTTAGGTGAAATGTATAAGACAAATATTATGAACATTTTCAACAGAATAAGTGTAGATAAAAAATATTGACTATGTTAATATATTTCCAGTAAAGGAAAAGTATAATAATACATAGTATAATATAGTATAATAATACTATGCTATGCTAGGCATACTTCCGTCGTGTCTGACTCTGTGTGACCCCATAGACGGCAGCCAACTAGGCTCCCCCGTCCCTGGGATTCTCCAGGCAATAACACTGGAGTGGGTTGCCATTTCCTTCTCCAATGCATGAAAGTGAAAAGTGAAAGTGAAGTCGCTCAGTCGTGTCCGACTCTTAGCGACCCCATGGACTGCAGCCTACCAAGCTCCTCCATCCATGGGATTTTCCAGGCAAGGGTACTGGAGTGGGGTGCCATTGCCTTCTCCTAATAATACTATATTTAACACCAAAACAAAAGTTTCTATTTGATATCAGAGCCACTATAATTCAAACTAAAATGCAGATGAAGTTAAATTAACTTTGTTTCACAAAGAGAACCACAGAAATATTATAAAATGGAAAGATACTAGAGATTTTTCCTCTAAGCTTTCATTTGGCTTTAGCCAACTCCCTTTATTCCAAAACTAAGTAATTGCATTTTAATCTTTAAAGACATATATAGTAGTTGGAAAAAAATATCCAGGAACTGAAATATTTGCCAAGAAACAAGACATTCTAAATGTAAATTTCAGATCACTTTTAATACCAGAAGTTGTACTAGCTGTATTTATCTGGTCTTAAAAAATAACATTTTATAAATCACCCACAGAATTCCCTAGAGATTATTTTGTTTTCCTTTGAGCCATCAATGTACTAATAAAATATGTAATAAAAAGCTGCCTTGTATCCAAATGCTAAATCCTTAATTGTATATTTTATGAAAAAAAAAAAAAGTGCTTTCACCTATAAAATGGCTTTGTGAAAGTATGCCTCTCTTCATATAACTATTTTACTGCTCTGTCTTTGTAGCTATTTGAGGTTAAATGAGGTAACTTATTATGCATTTAATGCTCTATAGTTCTCTGCTTACCCTATTTGGAAATACTGATTATTTTGATTAATTAAAATGTGAGTTTCCATTAATGCTATACTCAAACTAATGGATTGATAACATATTCATATAAGAATTTTATGAATTACAATTCTTAAAATATAAATGACTCGATTTTAGTGTCCTTAAGATAATTTCATAATACAATCTGTAAGATGGCTTACTCTTTATTAAACGGCACATTTCATAAAGTGAGTAACCTGATTTTAAGAAATGATTACCAAAACCTGACAAAGATCCCACAAAAAAAGAAAACTACAGGCCAATATTACTGATGAACATAGATGCAAAAATCCTTAACAAAATTCCAGCAATCAGAATCCAACAACACATTAAAAAGATCATACACCATGACCAAGTGGGCTTTATCCCAGGGATGCAAGGATTCTTCAATATCCGCAAATCAATCAATGTAATACACCACATTAACAATTTGAAAAATAAAAACCATATGATTATCTCAATAGATGCAGAGAAAGCCTTTGACAAAATTCAACATCCATTTATGATAAAAACTCTCCAGAAAGCAGGAATAGAAGGAACATGCCTCAACATAATAAAAGCTATATATGACAAACCCACAGCAAACATTATCCTCAATGGTGAAAAATTGAAAGCATTTCCTCTAAAGTCAGGAACAAGACAAGGGTGCCCACTTTCACCATTACTATTCAACATAGTTTTGGAAGTTTTGGCCACATCAATCAGAGCAGAAAAAGAAATAAAAGGAATCCAAATTGCAAAAGAAGAAGTAAAGCTCTCACTGTTTGCAGATGACATGATCCTCTACATAAAAAACCCTAAAGACTCCACCAGAAAATTACTAGAACTAATCAACGACTATAGTAAAGTTGCAGGATATAAAATCAACACACAGAAATCACTTGCATTCCTATACACTAATAATGAGAAAACAGAAAGAGAAATTAAGGAAACAATTCCATTCACCATTGCAACGGAAAGAATAAAATACTTAGGGATATATCTACCTAAAGAAACTAAAGACCTATATATAGAAAACTATAAAACACTGGTGAAAGAAATCAAAGAGGACACTAACAGATGGAGAAATATACCATGTTCATGGGTTGGAAAAATCAATATAGTGAAAATGAGTATACTACCCAAAGCAATCTATAGATTCAATGCAATCCCTATCAAGCTACCAACAGCATTCTTCACAGAGCTAGAACAAATAATTTCACAATTTATATGGAAATACAAAAAACCTCGAATAGCCAAAGCTCTCTTGAGAAAGAAGAATGGAACTGGAGGAATCAACCTACCTGACTTCAGGCTCTACTACAAAGCCACAGTTATCAAGACAGTATGGTACTGGTACAAAGACAGAAATATAGATCAATGGAACAAAATAGAAAGCCCAGAGATAAATCCACGCACATATGGACACCTTATTTTTGACAAAGGAGGCAAGAATATACAATGGATTAAAGACAATCTCTTTAACAAGTGGTGCTGGGAAATCTGGTCAACCACTTGTAAAAGAATGAAACTAGAACACTTTCTAACACCGTACACAAAAATAAACTCAAAATGGATTAAAGATCTAAACGTCAGACCAGAAACTATAAAACTCCTAGTGGAGAATATAGGCAAAACACTCCCTGACATACATCACAGCAGGATCCTCTATGACCCACCTCCCAGAATATTGGAAATAAAAGCAAAAATAAACAAATGGGACCTAATTAATCTTAAAAGCTTCTGCACATCAAAGGAAACTATTAGCAAGGTGAAAAGACAGCCTTCAGAATGGGAGAAGATAATAGCAAATGAAGCAACTGACAAACAACTAATCTCGAGAATATACAAGCAACTCCTACAGCTCAACTCCAGAAAAATAAATGACCCAATCAAAAAATGGGCCAAAGAACTAAATAGACATTTCTCCAGAGAAGACATCCAGATGGCTAACAAACACATGAAAAGATGCTCAACATCACTCATTAACAGAGAAATGCAAATCAAAACCACTATGAGGTACCATTTCACACCAGTCAGAATGGCTGTGATCAAAAGTCTACAAGGAATAAATGCTGGAGAGGGTGTGGAGAAAAGGGAACCCTCTTCCACTGTTGGTGGGAATGCAAACTAGTACAGCCACTATGGAGAACAGTGTGGAGATTCCTTGAAAAACTGGAAATAGACCTGCCTTATGATCCAGCAATCCCACTGCTGGGCATACACACTGAGGAAACCAGAAGGGAAAGAGACACGTGTACCCCAATGTTCATCGCAGCACTGTTTATAATAGCCAGGACATGGAAGCAACCTAGATGTCCATCAGCAGATGAATGGATAAGAAAGCAGTGGTACATATACACAATGGAGTATTACTCAGCCATTAAAAACAATACATTTGAATCAGTTCTAATGAGGTGGATGAAACTGGAGCCTATTATACAGAGTGAAGTAAGCCAGAAAGAAAAACACCAATACAGTATACTAACGCATATATATGGAATTTAGAAAGATGGTAACAATAACCCTGTGTACGAGACAGCAAAAGAGACACTGATGTATAGAACAGTCTTATGGACTCTGTGAGAGAGGGAGAGAGTGGGAAGATTTGGGAGAATGGCATTGAAACATGTAAAGTATCATGTATGAAACGAGTTGCCAGTCCAGGTTTGATGCACGATACTGGATGCTTGGGGCTGATGCACTGGGACGACCCAGAGGGATGGAATGGGGAGGGAGGAGGGAGGAGGGTTCAGGATGGGGAACACATTTATACCCGTGGTGGATTCATTTTGATATTTGGCAAAACTAATACAATTATGTAAAGTTTAAAAATAAAATAAAATTTAAAAAAAGAAATGATTAATTTAATTGAATATAAAATTAATGCCAAGAAACCTAGGGTCATTTCACAGTTGTAAAGTAATTTTTATGAGTCAGTGACACTGCAATGGTACCTTTGAAACTTCTCTCAATACTGTCCACTCTCTCCACTCCTCCTTGTTCTTTGTATTTCTTTATCAAACTTGGCATTATTGAAAATATTGAGATTAAATGGATCCTAAATAATATTTCAGTCATCATATCAGTAGGGAATATATTTAATTGTATGACACCACAAAAAGAGTCATTCCTACAGGGAAGTTAAATATCTTCAAAATTGAATTCATGGATAAATATATCTTCACATTGTGTACTAAAACTGTGTATAGGATGTTTTAATGTTCGTTATATAAGATACACTGTACTGGACATTTGGAATTTTAAATCATATAATATAAGATTTAATCTCTGATTGCATTGCTTTCCAAGCTGAAGAGTCCCAGTCAAACATTTTTTACCTATGTTTCTGATTGGGGAAGGTGGTAGATACAGGGTAGAAAAGTTACCATAACTAAGTCAGTTGATGTGGTTTACCAAGAATTTGTGCCAAGGCTCAGGATACCTTGTACCTAGAGAAATGTTAAAGCTTATCCACCAATCTCAACTCTTTTACACATACACCCATACATGCATATACACACACCACATATATGCATATTCATTGCTCCTGGGCAGTTATAATGCTATTGAATCATCCTTGTGGCTAAAAAACAAAGCAACAGCAACCAAACAACAAATAACAAAATCTCAGAAGTAACAGGAATCTTAGGGCTTCCACTTTTTCACCTGCACTGATTATAATAAATGGTACTGCAAAAACAATATAAAATTTCACATCTTGATTCATATCCACAAATCTACTCTGGTGAAAAATGGGTGCTTTCTGAGAATGGTAAAAGCAAGTTAACCTTTCCATTATCAGTCGTGTCTCCTGGCATTTTCTAAATAAAATCACATTACTTTAAATGTGAAAAAAACCCTCCAATCCAAGTTGTGGATCTGACTCCTATTATGTACCATGAGAGATTGCTGTGTCTTTTTAATATGTTCCTGATGAGAGAGAAATCAGCGTGAAGCCAAAACTTATTTGAAAATTACCAGGCAAAAAATGAGATTCTTTTTGGTATCTGAACTTTATTCAAGTTGAGAAATCATTTTCAACAAGTTGGTTTTGTCAAGCACACCAAAACAATCTAGTAAACAATCTCTTGTGGGTCAGCTGGTAAAGAATCCATCTGTGGGAGACCTGGGTTCGATCCCTGGATTGGGAAGAT
This sequence comes from Bubalus bubalis, assembly GCF_019923935.1. Taxonomy (NCBI): domain Eukaryota; kingdom Metazoa; phylum Chordata; class Mammalia; order Artiodactyla; family Bovidae; genus Bubalus; species Bubalus bubalis. The sequence goes on along the minus strand of NC_059175.1, from coordinate 50,641,017 downwards.
TCCCTGGAGAAGGGAAAGGCTACCCACTCCAGTATTCTGGCCTGGAGAATTCCATGGACTGTACAGCCCAAGGGGTCACAAAGAATCAGACATAACTGAGCTACTTTCACTTTAAACAATCAGCAGCAGCTAAACATATTACTAATATGTGAAAGAGAAATGTGTGTCTCAATAGAGAAGGTCAAATATTCGAATAAGTAAGAGCAAATATATGATAATATATTTACTTCTAGCCATTGAGCCTAAAAGACATGCTTTGCCTTAAATACCTAGTTACTAGAAGAATTAGATTTATGGGGAAAGGAAGCCCCATTTACTGTTAATTATGAATTTACATTCACAAAGTGCATCCATTTACTAACATAATTAAATCCTGTACATCATAAATTCCTATCTGAGTGTTATCGTTCTTTTCCTTTCTTAAAAATGCTAATGGACAAATACTATCATTTGGATATTTTTGAAAGATCTTTTCCAGCATAATTGAAGAATGAAAATGCAGGAAAACATTTTCTGTTAGTTCTTTATCATAGAGAATGATACCATAAATCCAATTAACTATATTAATATTTCAAAGTGTTCTAGCATGTTTATGTTTTAGGTTCGTATTATTCATTGAATGATTTAGAGGCTATTAACTGGATACATGAGAAAGAAAAGCAACTCAAAACAGAAAATTCATATTTCAAACATCAAAGCATGTGTGCCCTAGTATTTCTGAGGATGGCATTTACAGTGAACATTTTCTTGTATCAGATATACTTTCTGAAGATAATACAATTAGTTTTATATATAATCTTCACAACCTGCCTTATGATTAATTTTGCCCTATTATTTTGCCATCTTTCTTCACCATCTTCTCCGAATTTCAGTAGAGAATCAACTTTAATTACTTAACATTTTTCAGAATATAAGCTTTCTTTGCTTCAGTTTCCATACTGATATGCTTATACACTCTATCTCCCATTATACAATAAAAAGAAATATGGCTCCTTTACACTTTATACTCTTAGTTTCTGGAGCAGTCACTGGTAGACTATAAGGAATCTTTGTTTAACATACTTTAATATAAACAAATCCAATCCACTGCTAAGTGCCCAGCACTATGCTAATTATGCTTCAAATAATTAGTAAACAATGGAGTTAACAGTTCAGTGGAAAAAGCAGGCGCTAAAGAAATGAAACCTCAATGAATCTCACACAAAGTTTAGCACAGTGCATAGAGGGACCCAATGTACAGAGAAAGAATGTCCACAGAGAAATCATGGTAGGTAGGAATGGACTCTCCCAGGAAAGGACATTTTTCCTGAAATCCAGGGTTAGAGAGAACCCACCAATTTGAGACTGAACTGATACTCTGAATAGAAACTTTCTATTTTTATTTAAAGGTTTATTAGCCCAGTGTTCAATACTTAAAACAGCAACTGAGTAGCTACCTATTTGATGGAAAATGGATGACACAAACCTAACATAAAAAATTGAAAGTTACATTCCAATACATATTGTAATATTATAATTCATTAAAATATATCAAAGGCAATACTTGAAAGAGGAATGCACATTTGTTTGAAGTTTTAATTTTTGTAGCTTATTGTATGCATTTATTATCACACAAAGCCAAAATAAAACAAAAGGCAAACGCATTAAACTCTTAGTATGCTGTGAATTTCTTTGAATGTCCTCAGAAAAATTATTTAGTCTCTATGACGTTATTTTCAAATAATTCAAAAAAAATTCTAGCCTTAATTTGAAAAAAAAAAAAAACTACTTATTAATTCCAACAATTTAGGCAAGTTGTTTTTAAAATGTCAGGACTTTGAATCTTGAGCAAGTTTTGTGACAACTAGATTTTTCTGATATTTCACACTGGTAGCTGATGTCCACAAATTAGATTTAAGTAAAAGCATATATTTCAAAATGATCTTGGTGCTAAGTTATCTTTATGAAATCATATTTCTTTTGAATAAATTGTTGTCCATTTTCTTAGACACTTTCACTAAATATCTTTTTTTTAATTTTTATTTTTTAAATTTTATTTTAGTTTTAAACTTTACATAATTGTATTAGTTTTGCCAAATATCAAAATGAATCCGCCATGGGTATACATGTGTTCCCCATCCTGAACCCACTAAATATCTTTAAACTCACTAAATATATTTATAAAGTACATTTAAGAGAAACTTTTGATTTAATATATGAGTTACAGGCTTCCCTGGTGGCTCAGATGGTAAAGTGTCTGCCTGCAATGCGGGAGACTTGGGTTCAATCCCTGGGTTGGGAAAAATTCCCTGGAGAAGGAAATGGAACAGACTCCAGTACTCTTTCCTGGAAAATTCCATGGACGGAGGAGCCTGGTAGGCTACAGTCCAAGGGGTCTCAAAGAGTCGGACACTAGTGCGTGACTTCATTTTCTCACTCACAGCCCAAGTCTATGAGCCTAAACCTGACAAAAACACACAAACTTTTCTAGAAATCATAGATTCGGAAGGTGCTCTGATCTCTAGGCTCTAGGGTGCTTCATTGAGCAATGTCCTTGTGCCACACTAGATGAACAGAGATCTGGATGTAATGACACATATTCAAGTTTCCTTTTATTTTTTATGTCTAATTGCAAAGCAGATTATCAGTATGTGTATAATGGTGAAAATTATTTTGATGTGCAGTATTATTTAAAAAAAAGAAATACAGATTTTTTTTCTAGGGAGAGATCGTTTATAGCATATTTCCTTTAGATTTACTTTTTATCAATCAAGATGAAAGTGAAAGTCACTCAGTCATGTCCAACTCTTGTGACCCCCATGGACTATATAGTCCATGGAATTCTCCAGGCCAGAATATTGGAGTGGGTAGCCTTTCCCTTCTCCAGGGGATCTTCCCAACCCAGGGATAGAACCCAGGTTTCGCACATTGCAGACAGATTCTTTACCAGCTGAGCTACAAGGGAAGCCCATCAATCAAGTTAAATCATGTTATTTAATCTTTGTTGGTTAGCCATTATTATAAAAATGAAAGCTATTGGATAATGGCTTTGTCAGTAACATCACCTAGTATCTCTCATGCTCATATATGGCAATTGTCTTCAGCCTGTTTAAATTCACTATTTACCACAATAGGGCTTCCCTGATGGTTCAGCCATAAGGAATCTGCCTGCAAATGCATGAGATGAAAATTTGATCCCTGGATCAGGAAGATCAAATGGAGGAGGGCATAGCAACCCACTCCAGTATCCTTGCCTGGGAAATTCCATGGACAAGAGAGCCTCATGGGCTACAGTTCATAGGGCCACAAAGAGTCAGATATGACTTAGCATCTAAACAACAACAATAGCAGTTACTATAATTGAAGTAATAAAATAAGTGAAAATCGATGAAGCTTATATAAGTTTCATAAACAACAATGCTTATAAAATCTTGATGTCTTCACATAGTCATACTTGAGAAAATAATTCATAAAAGTTAAAAAGAATAATATACAAACCTTACATATTATTTGGTAAGGGTCTTATATTACAGATGAGAAAGGCAAGTTCTGAAAGAACCAGGATCTCCAATTCACAGTCTGGAGGACTTACTCATGAATTTCATCAGTAGAATATTCCCTCTTCATAAAATCATTGTCTGTAAAGTACCCCACTTTAAAGCACCTTGCACATGGAAGCAGGTCATTTGCTCTCTTAGCTCAATCTTGTCTAGACTCATGGTCAAAAACTTTCCAATTTACTCCAAGAAGGATGTTACCTTTTTGCATGTCTTTATGTGGAGCAAAACTAACTAAAACTAGAGGAAAACATTCTTAAACGCACACCAATGATATCAGATCTATTGCGTTGGCCAAAAAGTTCATTCAGATTTTTCCATTAAGACATTACAGAAAACCCAAATGAACATTTTAGCCAACCTAATATTTATCCCTATGTAACAGAATATTCAAATAAAATTATCCATAGTAAAGAATAGTTTCGTCATTTTTTTTAATGAAGTGCAATTTAGGCAAAGTTTTAGCATATTATTCTTATAGTTTAATTCTGTCACTATAAGAGAATCATGTAATGTATTCCTTAACAAGCTATTAAAATATAATACATTCCTCTGAATATTCTTTTTTTTCCTTTCTATCCCATGTTAAACTCATATATCATCATCAAATTTCTATTAAGGTAATAAATATGATTGTGTCAGAGATTTTCCCAACAAATACCATTCACCTTGGAAGATGATGAATTGATATATGTCCATCATAAAATGTCCAAACTAATGCAGTTAATTCAATCATATGGCTAGAGTGTTCTTTCAATGATGGACATCTGACAATTTAATGCTTCATGTGCTTAGCTGGTACTTCATTCAACTTTCTCAAAAAATTGTCTAGTGACTTTCAAAAGGTATTAAAGAAGACACTCCTATGCATCTCACTTCCCACTACCACCCTTTGTCTTCTCTTTGTTTTTTGAAATGTATGGTTTTTCTAAAATTAATTATTGTAGTTATAGAAGGAAATATAGGCTTTGGAAAGAAAAGGTTTTGAAGAAAAATAACTATTGATTGAGACTATGAAAGTATTAGTTGCTCAGCTGTGTCCAACTCTTTGGGACTCCATGTACTGTAGTTCACCAAGCTTCTCTGTGCATGGAATTCTCCAGGCAAGCATACTGGAATGCATAGTCATTCCCTTCCCCAGGGGATCTTCCCAACCCAGGGATTGAACCTGGGTCTCCTGCATGGCAGGAGGATTCCTTCCCAGATGAGCCACCAGGGATTGAAACAATTCCATGTAAAAAAGTTTGCCTATCAAGTCATTCTGACCCTATGATCCTTGCCACCCCCACTCCCCACCCCCTGCCATATTCTCAGCTTGCCTTTTGTCTGTGGAAAAGCTTTGGCCAAAGAATAATTTAATCAGAGAAGTGCAAAAATGCCAGAAACAAAGGATAACAGTCAAAGTAATAGTTTAGTCATTAGGCATATTCAAGAACCTTTAGTTGCTTCTCAAGGGCTACAGATAATATCCTGAGCCACATCCTATGAGCTGTCTTAAAAATACTGAAACCCCCACAAGGCGGAAGAAGTTAATTACATGCTGACCAGACTGCAGTCACAACAGAAGCTACCCCAGTTCCCATAGCTGGCCTCAAACAAATGGGAACATACCAGTCCAGAACTAAAGACTAATTGTACTTAAAACAATCAAGATGGTGATGATGAGACACTGCATGACCAGTTTCTGGATGACGTCAGAGATGACTGTGCTGTTTCTGCATGTTATCCCCTCACTCTGTTTATAAAAGTGCAGACCCCCTGATTGCTGGTGGGGGTATGTGTATGAGAGTTGGCCTTTGGACAGATGTCTGCCATTTCTCCCAGGTTGCCAGCATCAAAATAAAGCAAACTTTCCTTTTCACCAACCTGGCCTCTTCAATGGTGTTTGAGCAGCGAGCAGCCAGATCCCACTTTCATTACAATTATAAGTGTATGAGGAGATATACAAAGAACATAAGATACTCTCACTGCCTCAAGTCTCTCAATCCCATTAGAGAAACAACATTTACATAAAAAGGAAAGGAAAAATATATACAAATATATTTATTTATAACTCAATAATTGTTTGTTGAACACTCTGTGCCAGGAGCTATTTTAGGTATTGAGAATACAGCAGTAGACACGGTTTCTGCTCTCATGCAAATTTCTTTCTAATGGTGCAAGACAAATGATACAAAGCAAATAAACAAAGTGATGTGAGGGAGTAGTTTCTGGGCTTGAGGTTCTAAAACTGCATTGTAGAAAAGACCTGCTAAGAGAAAACATCTGAGCAGAGATCTAAATACAATGAGACAATGAGTTTTGTACATTCCTGCTGGAAAATTTACCTGCAGAGGAAACAGCAGCATGCAAACCTTAGGCAAAAGTGAACTTGGTCTGTTCAGGGTCAAGTAAGACTTGGGTAGAGAAAGTGAGCAGCAGAGAAAGTGAGAAGTGGAGAAGACTTTCGAGAGGCCCTTGGATTGCAAGGAGATCAAACCAGACAATCCTAAAAGAAATCAATCCTGAGTATTAATTGAAAGGAATGATGCTGAAGCTCCAATACTTTGGCTACCTGATGAAAAGAGCCAACTCATTGGAAAAGACCCTGATGCTGGACAAGATTGAAGGCAGGAGGAGAAGGGAATGACAGAGGATGAAATAGTTGGATGGCATCACTGACTTGATGGACATAAGTTTGAGCAAGTTCCAGGAGATGGTGAAGGACAGGGAAGCCTGGCATGCTGCAGTCCAAGGGGTCACAAAGAGTTGGACACTACTGAGCAACTGAAACACAGTAACAAAGAAAGCAAGAATAGGTAATAACGGAAGGTGTCAGGAGAATGCCAAATTCATAAAAGTGTTGTTAACAATAAGGAATTATTTATATAATTATTATTTATCTAAGTGAGGCTGTGTTTTGTTCGTCTCTCAGTCATGTCCGACTCTTTGCAACACCACAGACTGTAGCCCGCCAGGCTCCACTGCCCATGGGATTCTCCAGGCAAGAATACTGGACTGGCTTGCCATTCCCTTCTCCAGAGGCTCTTCCTGACCCAGGGATCAAACCCTGGTCTCCAGCATTGCAGGCAGTTTCTTTTATCACTTGAGCTACAAAGTTCTAAGTGAGGCTGTATCATGATGTTAAACTTAAAAATGAAGAAGAGTATATAGAAAATTCAAGAAAATTACAGATCAAAATGTTGTGTTATCTTTAAATGCTGTGTTATGAGTGATATGTATTACTTATTTTTGTTCTCTAGTGATCTTTCACATTTAAAAAATTAATATCTATAGTTTTTAAAATGTAAGAATATGTACAGTTGGATCTTGAACAGCACAGGTTTAAGTGCATAGGTCAACTTGCATGTGCATCTTTTTCAGTAAACATGTACTACATTTCAGTACTACATGACCCATGGTTGGTTCAATCCATGGATGTGGAACCATGGACACAGCCCAGGCCTCTGTAAAGTATATGGATTTTTCACTGCTCAGAGAACCAGCACCTCTCACTCCTGCATTGTTAAAAGGTAAACCATATTATGAAACATATTTGTGCTAAAATAATGTTTAATACCTGATATCTTCTCAACAGTTGCTTTCTTGAAAAGAAGAGATTCCGCCAGTTCAGATCAGTTGTTTAATTTTTTCCGATTCTTTGTGACCCCATGGACTTCAGCACACCCATAGAAATTCTATGCATCAGTCTTAAAAGTAGATTAACCAACAAAAGAGTAATTTAAAAAATCGTTGTGCAAGAAAGTAAACTTTGGTATTAAATAGATCAGGCCCAGCACTGGCTGTATTTAGATTTGAAATCTCTCCTTCAGCACAACTTTTATAAAAGAAATAAAATAAATATACAATGGTCATTCTGTTTGAGACATAAATGAATATGAAAGCATTGTGAGAACTTTCTAATGAATACTGTAGATGATAAACACTGAATTTAAAAGGACAGATGATCACTGTGAACTTGCACTTGTTAGTGCTAATATGTATTGCAATTTTTCAAGCCCAGAGGCTTTCAGAGAATAAAGGTAAACTTCATTACAAATAATGTGGAGCCTTGATCATCAAGGAGATGCCAGGACAACCAAAATGCAAAGAACAACACAATCACAGAGGATGACAAATTGATACATACTGGCATCCAGGATACTCCTGGCACATGGCAACTTCAAGAATATTGTACAAATCTAGCAATGTTCACATTTCACAAATAAGAAGTTAAATTTTTTATTCAAATTAATGTAGCATATTTCTCCAATTTCTGATTTATGCAATAATGTGTTACTACATTCTTCAAGAGTCTTTGGATACATAATTTAAAATATTTAAAGAATATTAGTGAAAATAAAATTTTACCAATTTTAGAAAATATATATGCAAGTTTATTTTTGGAAAACAAAGTAAATTTGATGTACTTTTCCTAGTTGATATCTCAGTGAAGACATTCGGCATGAATATTACTAAATGGTGGAGAAGGAAATGGCAACCCACTCCAGTATTCTTGCCTGGAGAATCCCGTGGAAAGGGGAGCCTGGTGGGCTACTGTCCATGGGTTCGCACAGATTCGGACATGACTGAAGTGACTTTAGCATGCATGCATGCATTACTAAATGGCACAACTTAAAATGTTACTCTCTTCAGTTGTGTCCAATTCTTTGAGATCCCATGGACTTTAGCCTGCCAGCCTCCTCTGTCCACGGAATTTTCCAGGCACAAATACCAGAATGGGTTGCCATTTCCTCCTCCAGAGGATCTTCCCAATCTAGGGTCTGAATCCATGCCCTTTACATCTCCTACATTGGCAGGCAGATTCTTTACCTTTGTGCCACCTGGGAAGCCCCTATCCTCTCTGGAAGTGGCTGATTCATATCAATGTATAGCAAAAAATACCACAATAGTGTAAAGTAATTAGTATCCAATTAAAATAAATAAATTAATTAAAAAAAAAACATACTGTTCTTCCTTCCTCCATTCTAATGTATTTCCACTTTTACATCATAGAGTTAAATCCTCCAGATTTTCTTGACTTTTTTTTTTATTAAATTTTGATTAAATTTGGCCTATTATATTTGTAGTTTTATTTTCCATTTTCTTTCATTGTAGCTTTAGCCCTAAGTTTAAAATATAGCTCTAAGTGAGATTTTAGATCAACTTATATATTCTATATATTCAGGAAACATTTAGAACTTGTAAGAAATCATTTTTAGTTTTCCAGGAAATAGAGGAATACACCTTTAGTACAGGGAAGAAATTAATCATAGCAAAATAATGAAGCTAAAACTCATTTTTCCATTTTTTAAGAAATTTACTGGTTCTTGAAGTGACATGAAAGTCGCTTGCTGCTACTGCTATTGCTAAGTTGCTTCAGTCGTGTCCGACTCTGTGCGACCCCATGGACTGCAGCCTACCACGCTCCTCCTTCCATGGGATTTTCCAGGCAAGAGTACTGGAGTGGGTTGTCACTGCCTTCTCCTGTAACTGCATAGTGATACACCAATCCAACTTACTGCTATGGGGGAAAAACACTATTTAATGAGACATGAAGACAAAGCACAATCCTGACTAAGGGGACACACGCTGTGGACCACAGCATGGCTATGACCAGAGCAAGTAGGGGGACGGGGAGGGGAGATGGATGGGTAAACTACAGCCTCGGGGGCGGTGGTGGGGGGGGGTCTGGATTGACGACGACTAAGCAGACAACAGGATAAGACAGGAAATCAAAACCAATGATGAAAGCAGACACACCATCAGAGAACTCCAACAGCAAGGAAAACATACAGAACTGTTCTTTAACAAATATTCAGAAAGATGAAACCACAGAGAAATCGTCAAAGAATTTTAAATATCATCTAATTAGCCAATGATGCAAATTATAAAAACAGTGTGTCAAAAAACCACAAAATGGACTAGTTACCACTTCACAGGCCACTAAAATGAAACCTAGCCAGGCCTAATACCATGGCCCCAGCCCTTGCCCTTGGCAATGGTTCACACCGTGAAGAGTGGCTTCTCTCTGGATCCTAACAAATCCACCTCTTATCGCTTTGTCTCTCAATGAATTTTTGCAATGAAACATCAGAGCCTGAGTTTCATTAGTTTTGGCTGGGCTTGAGTCCTGGGAGAGAGCTGAAGGACAGGAGGAAAAAGCAGTGGGAAAAACATGCCAAGGAATCCCTTTCATAGCCCACCAGAAAATTTGCTAAATATCTGACCGGTGCTGTGTAAACCCATGGACTGTCCAGGCCAGAATATTGGAGTGGTAGTCTTTCCCTTCTCCAGTGGATCTTCCCAACCCAGGGATCGAACCCAGGTCTCCCACATTGCAGGTGCATGCTTTAGTAGATGAGCCACAAGGGAAGCCCAAGAATACTAGAGTAGGTAGCCGATCCATTCTCCAGGAGATCTTTCTGACCCAGGAATCAATCCTGGGTCTCTCGCACTGTAGGTGGATTTTTTATCAACTGAGCTATCAGGGAAGCCCTCTACTGGTAGGTAATATTTTTGTCAAGAAGTGTTTCACTAATAGGTTTTATTGTTGTTGTTTAGTCGCTAAGTCCTGTCCAACTTTTTTTGCAACCCCAGGAACTACAGCCCACCATATTCCTCTGTCCATGGGATTTTCCAGATGAAATACTGGAGTGGGTTGCTGTTTCTTTCACCAGGGGATCTTCTGTACCCATGGATCAAACCTGCATCTCCTGCATTGGCTGGGAATTCTTTACCATTGAACCTGGCTAAAGAATTACCCTGGGTAGCCCTCACTAAGAGGATACCAGCACAACAAAGATATAGAACCCAAGAGTGGCAACAAGTTCAGGTACTTCTTGTCTAATATCTCCCACAATGGCCTGGGGAGCTTTAACAGACAAACAGAAGCACCAGCACAGGAGGTAGAGTGCCGTCCACTACTAGCTTCCCTCAGCTGCTGCCCATGCCTGTTTCTTCTTATCAGACCTCTTCTGTGGGTCACCCGAGCCAGACCTGCCTTTCTGCTTCATCCCATGATCTCATTCTTCTCCCTTATGACTTCATGTCACCCTAGCCTTAGTGATAGTCCATGAAATCATCTCCTCTCTTCCCCTCCACTAGTTCCTTTAGTACAGTGTCCCTATACATAAAAATCTTCACCCATGGACTACTATTATCTCTTCTTGTGCTTTTCAGATTGAATTTAGAAAAACAGCAACAACAACAACAACAAAAAACACTTCTATATAAGCACTGTCTATATAAATCACATAGACTGACGAGGAAAGATAGAAGAAAAAAGCAAAGATGACCTGAATCAAATAAAAGAAATCAGTATAATTCTGCTGCCAGATGAAAGAAAATGAAACTGAAGGACACAGAGAGTAACAAATACAAGGAAATGCATTAAATGGTCAACAGCAAGAAAAAGAAAACTATAAAGCTAAACCAAACAACCTTAAACTTGCATCTTGGAGTTGCGGAAATCTCAGTGATATACCATAGAGATAGAAGTCTTTAAAAATGTCTATTCTTCTTTAGTAAATGGTTAAAAATCAGATACAACATTGAAGAAATGTATATATGTGTAATTATATATATATATATATATATATATATATGAAATACTTTACAGTGATAGATGTTGTATCAAAATAAGTTACTAAAACAATTGGCATTTATATTACCAGACATTCCTGTTATATGAAATAAATCAATATATATTCTCTGGTGGCTCAGCTGGTAAAGAATCCACCTGTAATGTGGGAGACCTGGGTGCTATCCCTAGGGTTTTTTTTAATTTTATTTTATTTTTAAACTTTACAATATTGTGTTAGTTTTGCCAAACATCAAAATGAATCCGCCACAGGTATACCCGTGCTCCCCATCCTGAACCCTCCGACCTCCTCCCTCCCCATACCCTCCCTCTGGGTCGTCCCAGTGCACCAGCCCCAAGCATCCAGGAGAAGGGAATGCCTACCCATTTCAGTATTCTGGCCTGGAGAATACCAGTCCATGGGGTCACAAAAAGTCAGAGACACAACTGAGTGACTTTCACTTTCATATATATATATATATACACATATACAAGCAAACAGGTTTGCCAGCTGGCACAGTGGTAAAAAATCGGCCTGCCAATTCAGGAGACACAAGAAACACAGGTTCAATGGCAGCCTACGCCTGTATTCTTGCCTGGAGAATCCTGTGGACAGAGGAGCCTGGCAGGCTACAGTCCATGGGGTCGCAAAGAGTTGGACATAACTGAACAACTGAGTACCACCACCATATACACCAACACTTTGCTGAAACATAGGACTTTGTGTGAGCATCTGGGAACAGCATGTAATTCTGGCATGGAATCTTCGATACTAAATTTTAGCATTTACCAGAATTATATGCTTCACTGATTATATAAATCCATCATATTCATTTCACTTAACAGGAATGTCTGGTAATATAAATGCCAATTGTTTTCAATAACTTATTTTGATACAACATCCATCACTGTAAAGTATTAATGGCAAAAGCAAAAATCATGTAATATGTTCTAGAATCAGGAATGATGTAACTCAGAGGAAAGCACTTTGTAACAAAGAAACATACTGGTGTAGGGTTCAGATTTAACATGATCTGACATACCTAATGTAGAAAAGTACTAGAAATGACAGCTAAGTAAGTCTTCAAACAAACTCTGACAGTATTCTTTGTCTGTTTTTCCTTCACTACTTTTAAATTATGAAGCAAAAATGACTTAATCATTTAAATCACAAATAGAAGGCCTTTAATGGCTAACAGAGCAAAAAATTAAAGAAACATTCCACTTGAATCAATTTACCTTACCATTATTTTAACGTTTTGACTTTTCTAGTGTAGAAATTATACTATATAAAAACACAGATTCAAAAATCACATTTTTTTGTACACGAAATCAAGGGAGTACAGCTTGTAACATATGCCTTTTATTTTCTACATCATTTTCTACATGATGCTTTGATAGAAAGGGCTCTTGCTAACTCAGTAGGGTTGTCCCTCACAGAGTTACCTTCTTTCTAAGAATAGCAAATAACTCACTAGAAGTACATCTTCCAATAGTGTATATGTGTCAATCCACACACATATACTCTTGATACCAAGAATAAAATAAATAACTGATGGGAACATACTGCATAGCACAGGGAACTCTACTTAATGCACTCTAGCAAAGAGTTGACTCATTGGAAAGGACTCTGATGCTGGGAGGGATTGGAGGCAGGAGGAGAAGGGAACGACAGAGGATGAGATGACTGGATGGTATCACCAACTCAATGGACATGAGTTTGGGTGAACTCCTGGAGTTGGTGATGGACAGGGAGGTCTGGTGTGCTGCAATTCATGGAGTCACAAAGAGTTGGACAGGACTGAGCGACTGAACTGAACTGAGTGTCCTAAATGAGATGGAAATCCAAAAGAGAGAAGATGTATGTATATGTATGGCTGATTCATTTTGCTGTACACTGGAAGCTAACACTTCTACTCTCAGAGTCAGACACAACTTAGTGTCTGAACAACAACAGGCGCTAACACAGTCTTCCTTGGGAGCTCAGTGGTAAAGAACCCGCCTGCCAAAGCATAAGATGTGGATTTGATCCTTGGGTCAGAAAGATCCCCTGGATGAGGAAATGGCAACCCACTCTTGTCTGGAGAATCCCACCGACAGAGGAGCCTGGTGGGTTACAGCCCATAGGGCTGCAAAAGTATCGGACCCGACTTAGTGACTAAACAACAACAACAGAAGCTAATATAACATTATATTATATGTTATATAATAATAATAATTATTATTATCATATATTATATTATAATAATCATATAATAAAGCAACAACACTCAAATAAAAAATAATCAATAAAAAAGAAGTACATCTTTTACATGCAAGCCAGCCAATCCAGATCCCACACTTCGTGCCATCTTCTCTTTAGGGATTCCAAATTCTGGGCCATTATTCACACAGGATCAGGCACCAGATAACTAAGGACAGCCTTTATACCTCAAAGCCGACTGAAAGGACTCAAACTAGCCAATCTTAAATCTACTTGCCCTATCTCATCCACTACTTCCCACCCAAACCACAGTGTTTCCGTGTATGTTCTCTCGTCCTACAACTCTCCCTCACCTTCTGATCTACCCAGGTGCTTCCCCGTGTGACTCTGCATAATGTCTATGCCTCCTGTTTCTAGGAAACTATAATAACCACTTTCAATGCAGCCATTTCTGATTATGCATATATTATCATGCCTGATTAAAATAAACCCTGGGTACTACTAAAACAGTACTCTTTTCTGTTAAATCTTAAAAAGAAAAGCCATTTGATAATAGAGTTATCAAGGTGTTCTCTCTCTCTCTTTTTTTTTTTTTTTTGGTTCACTTAATAGACATTAGAATTAAAATAACTATATTACTGAAAAAAAATTGGTTAAAATTTGGATATTGAATATATGACCACAAAATAATGTTAAGGAGTTTAAATTTCAATTGGACACGATTTTATCAAAGTCTTTAATTGTGCAAGTATCAGTGTAATGGTCACAACTGTAAAGTCTTTATTTTTAGACTACTTTATGATGACTTGTGTGCAGTGAAACACTTTCATGAAAAAGTATGTCAATTCCTATTTTCATACTGTTCTTTGATATATTGGGTTTGCCTATTGAGATACAAAAGGTATGCTTTTATTTTATTTTATTTTTTTTTGAGGCTGATTTTTTTTTAAACTTTACAAAATTGTATTAGTTTTGCCAAATATCAAAATGAATCCGCCACAGGTATACATGTGTTCCCCATCCTGAACCCTCCTCTCTCCTCCCTCCCCATACCATCCCTCCGGGTCGTCCCAGTGCACTAGCCCCAAGCATCCAGTATCGTGCATTGAACCTGGACTGGCAACTCGTTTCATACATGATGCTTTTAAATTGTGTTATCATTTAACATAATTAGCAAAATGTTAAAGGCTGAAACAACAACAACAAATACATTGGTTTTCCTTTTCCTTTATTATACCTAAAAAAATTATTTTCATCCTTGAAGAACTGATACTCTTATTAAGGTGGTGTAAGGCTATATTCTTTATTCACTTTCCCAATTTTAAGTCAAAGTTGGCTGCAATTATGGGAAGATATATACGATATAAATTTAATATTTATTCTCTCATATCATTTCTTTGCAGTCCTTTCCTGATGATCCCAATTGTGCTGCCTCAGATTCAAAGCAACTCATTTTGCCTAGATTCCATGGACCACTGCTTTGACATTATTGTACTGAATAGTAATGTGTTAATCAAACCAAGAAGTTCCTGCCTAACAAGACTTCTCAGATGAGGATATATGTCAGAGAACAGGATAATCAAGGAAAAAAACCCTAATAAATATCTACTGCTATTTCCTCAAGGACAGAAAATCCATAGACAAAAAGAAGAGAAATATAGTACTCTTCAGATTTCTCAGTTTTGGAATTTCCTTAATCAGCAATCTTTTAAAAATGTGGGGATGAGCTGAGCTTAACAGCTTTTTTCTACTAAATATAAATATTTAAATGAATCTTACAAACTACTAGCTACTATTAACATCATTTCCTCTATAAGTAAAGAGTTTTTCTTTTTTATAGCAAAAATGTAAGACGGACATAATACCTTTGATTATACAACTGAGAGGTTTTGTAGAGAACCAGAAAATCTGTTTAAGATTGGCGCTGTGGGCTGGGGAAGTGGAAGCACAGCTCTCTTTAATCCTAGTTTTCTTCTCTGACATATAAAGTGACCTGATTTCCACTGAAATAGACAAAGTATTATCATGACTTAGAGAAGTTCATGGGGCTAGTGTATTACTTTATGAGTGCTGCTTTAACAGCGTATCACAGACTAGGTGGCTTCAGTTCAGTTCAATTCAGTTCAGTGCTCAGTCTTGTCCGACTCTTTGTGATCCCATGAATCGCAGCACGCCAGGCCTCCCGGTCCATCACCAACTCCCAGAGTTCACCCAGACTCACGTCCATCGAGTCAGTGATGCCATCCAGCCATCTCATCCTCTGTCGTCCCTTTCTCCTCCTGCCCCCAATCCCTCCCAGCATTAGAGTCTTTTCCAATGAGTCAACTCTTCACATGAGGTGGACAAAGTACTGGAGTTTCAGCTTTAGAATCATTTCTTCCAAAGAAATCCCAGGGCTGATCTCCTTCAGAATGGACTGGTTGGATCTCCTTAGACAGCAGAAATTCATTATTTCCTAGTTCTGAAGGCTGGAAGTTCCAGATAGTCAGCATGGTTGTTTCCTTCTGAGGACCATGAGAGAAGGATCAGTTCCAGATCTCTCTCCTTGGCTTGTCAATGGATGTATTATCCCTGTGTCTTCATACCACCTCTCTTTTTCTGTGTCCAAAAGTATTCTTTCATGACTTTCATACTGAATTAGGATCCATTCTAATAATTTTTGGCTTCCCTGTGGCTCAGCAGTAAAGAATCTGCCTGCAGTGCAGGAGATGCGGTGTCCATCCCTGAGTCAGGAAGATTCCCTAGAGGAGGAAATGGCAACCTACTACAGTATTCTTTCTGGAAAATTCCACGGACAGAGGAGCCTTGTGGGAAACAGTCCATGGGATTGCAAAGAGTCAGACATAACTGAATGACTGAGCATGTATAACCTCATTGGTTGGTGAAAAAGTTATTGCAGTTTTGGACCATGAATTCTAAATCATTGTATCTAGGCTCAAACACACCTCTATTAATCAATGGGAACAATTATAATCAACACATTTTTGTCAACAGGAAATAAGTTTGTTTATTCCTGTCGTGTAAAACTCCATGCTTTGGGATTTGACAAACTCTTGAAAAGTCTTTTCTGCCTCCTGCTGGTTGTGGAAGTGTTTTCCCTGCAAAAAGTTGTCAAGATGCTTGAAGAAGTAGCAGTCAGTTGCACCAACCTAAATAATTTAATTACCCATTTAAGGACCTTATCTCAGTCATACCCTAAAGTAGTAGGAGTTAGAACTTCAGAATGTGAATTTTGGAGGAGGACAAAATTCAGTCCACAACAGATGGTATTCCTGATTATTGTAAGTTATGACCAAGAAACTGTCTTGCAGAAGCAGATACAGTGGGCCCATGATGAATATTTCTCTCTTACCTGCAGAATTCAGTGTGTAGGAGATGCAAAAGAGAAGGAACTGGGCAAGTGCTCTATTACAGACATCGAGTGAGGATGACAAGAGGACATCGAAATTATCTTCCCAGACTTCTTTATAGGCAAACATCATATTTAAAAGGCATGCAGCTCTCCTGTTGTAATTTTCTATCTCCAAAAACTGCTTTCACTTGTTTATTCTTCTACCATTATGAACTTTATTTTGGAAGAAAATCTTTTCTTTAATGAAAGTTCTTTAAATTTCTGCTAGAACGTTCTCACTGATGATTTCTGTGCACCTGACAATAAACGTTTTCTAATCTATCTAACAAAAGCAAGATGCTGCTTCTAATGATTTCTCTTGCTATGTTAATATATGACTTTGGAAAATTTATCGTTTTTAAGATTGAAGATCCCCATCATACAAATGAAGCAATAGCCACCTAAGGCATCAAGCTGAAAAAATGTACTTCTGATCTTTGAGGTATCTGTGCTTATTCAATTTAATCATTTTAAAGCCCCATTCATTTTTACATACATCCGGGAAAAAATGTGGATTTTCCTAATGCTGAAACCATTACATAACTCCTGTCACATTCTTCATTCACATACATTACAGCAGAGTTACATAATACCAGGATACAACAAAGATACTCATTAACTATTTCCCAACTTAGATTTCACTTTTGGGGTAAAATCATGAATATGTGAACAGAGAAATATGACCAGGAACAATGACTATTCTATATCACTCTGAATATTTTACAAGCTACAGATAGATCATACACTTTTGGTTCTGATTTATTTGTCAAAAATACCACTCATTCTTCAAGGTCTGTCTCAGTGCCCAGCTCTTCCAGGATGTCATGTCATTATTTCTGTATTCTTGCACTATAAATAAGCACTTCCTGTTCTGTTCTCCTCAGAAGGTACCACCCATTTTCTGTTTTGTCATGCTATTCATTTGTTTAATACATTGTCATGACCAAAGATCACAACAGGAAATCCATGCTCCTCATCATGGCCATCAAGACCTGCAATATCTTGCTCCTGACAATTTCCTGGACTTCACCTTCATCAGTCATCATCTTCATCATTGTGACATCACTCAGTCACAATGTTTACTCAATCTGGCCACGCTGGCATTTTCTTTTGTCCCTCACATTTGCCAAGTGTTCCTCTGGGGACGTTTACACTATTTCTTGCTTTGGCCTAGTAAACTCTTCCTTTATGTAGGCACATCATAGATCCCACTTGGTCATTTGCATCTGGCTTAATGATTTCACCTAAGAGATAGTTTCTCCGGGCACCAATCAAAAGTGAACTCTTAGTGTCTTCCTAATTCACCAACTTGCTTGCTTGACTTCATTGTACTTTATGGGGGAAAAAAAATGGGTTAGTCATGTTTGATTCTTTGCCACCCCATGGACTGTAGCCCACCAGACTCTTCTGTCCATGGGATTCTCCAGGTAAGAATACTGGAGTGGGTAGCCATTTCCCTTTCCAGGGGA
Organism: Bubalus bubalis; assembly: GCF_019923935.1. Taxonomy (NCBI): domain Eukaryota; kingdom Metazoa; phylum Chordata; class Mammalia; order Artiodactyla; family Bovidae; genus Bubalus; species Bubalus bubalis. The sequence goes on along the minus strand of NC_059175.1, from coordinate 50,622,857 downwards.
ACTTCTGATCCAGGGATTGAACCCAGGTCTCTTGTCAGCAGGGAGATTCTTTACCATCTAAGCCACAAGGGAAGACCCAAAGTAAAAGTGTTAGCTGCTCAGTCATGTTCAACTCTTTGAGATCCCATGGACAGTAGTGTGCCAGATTCCTCTGTCCCAGGAATTCTCCAGGCAAGAATAGTGGAGTGGGTAGCCATTTCCTTCTCCAGGGGATCTTTGTGCTTTACTAAACTCCAATCATTTCTTATAAATTAATAACTCACTTCTTGATTTTCTGTCACATTCAGTTACACTGTAAACTCCAGAAAAGCAGAAAAATATCAGGTTTGTTCAACATTAGCCCAAAGCAATCAAATCGGCACTTGGAATGAATCAGGGAAAATTGTCAAATAAATGAATAAATCAATAGATGTATACACAAAATAAATCTTATTCATGCATACATGAATATATACTAGACACTGTACTTGGCAATGAGAACAAGTTTAAATTTTAGGGAGCATATATTACTTCAAAGTTGCTATTATCATTGAAATTAGAATAAAGTTTTCAAGTTAGGTAGAAAAGATTCAATTTCTCCATTCATCTAAACTATTTTTTTTTGTAATTTTAATTTGGACCTCCAAACATGAATGTGTTTCCTGTAGTACCTTCTCTTGTAGGGAGGTATCTATGTGTGTTTCTCTGGTGGCTCAGATGGTAAAGAATCCACCTGCAATGCAGGAAAGCTGGGTTCGATTCCTGAGTTAGGAAGATCCCCTGGAGAAGGAAATAGCAACCCACTCCAGTATTCATACCTGGAGAATTCCATGGACTGAGGAGCCTGGCGGGCTACAGTCCATGGAGTTGCAAAGAGTTGGACGTGACTGAGTGACTAACACTTTCACTTTCACATCTATTTCTGCATCTCAAGTTCAGCTAGCTCTATTATTCAAAAGAAGAAATATAAAGATCTCAAGCTTTCAGCAAGATTAGAACCAGGTTGTAATCTCTGCTTTCTCTCTAAGCTAAAACTCTAGGCTAAAACTTAACTTTTTAAATATCTATATCTTCATCTAAAATGGTAGTCTATACAGCAGTCATTAACCATGTGCATGCATCATTAAGCATGTAAAATGTGGCTAGTACAACTGAGGAATCAAATTTTAAAGTTTATTTAATGATAATTAATTCATCTTTTGGCTATGCCATGTGTCATGTGAAATCTTAGTTTCCTGACCAGGGATCAAACCCATACCTCCTTCAGTGGAAGCCTGGTGTCTTAACCACTGGGCTGCCAGGGAAGTCCCAATGTTAGTTAATTTAAATTGAAATTGAAAAATTGGAGCAATGTTAAAAATGCCCTATATGAAAAATGTGAAGTTATTTTGTTAATAATGATAAATTTGCTTCCTATTAAAAAATGAAGATGTCACAGTCATCCTCCCCTTATGTTCCTTTTAGGTAATGTGTAAACATATCATCATATGTGTGAGAAGCCCAAACTTAAGTCCTGATTTTATTATGTATGCGTTGGCATCTGGAAAAAACCTGAAGGGCCTCGAATGCCCTAATGGCAAGTGCTCCTCCCTACTGTATTCCTACGGATAAATCCCTGGTTAAATAGCACCCCCTAGTCGTGGGGACCAACAAAGTGCCTGATTTCCTCTAAGGGGGCTAAGTCAGTTCCCTGACAGCCTGAAGGCTTGTTCACATAAGCCAATCGCATCCTCCTACAGGAACCAGAGGTCATCTCATCCTCTTGTCATTCTGAAGCCTGCCTGCCACAGCCCTTCCCCATTCATTCTTCTCAAAAGCAGCCCCCTCTCAACTGCGGCCCCCACATGGCTTCCCCCTGCCCCAGGCCATCAGTATAAGGGACTAATAACCTGCTGTCAGCCTCAGCTCCTGTCCAGTGTCGGGTGTTCTGCCTTCAGCCACCGCCATAACCCTGGGGCAAAGTTCCTTCCTTCACCAACAAGGTGAAAAGAACGAAATCAAGACACAAATATCATTTGATCATTGTGAATATTCTTTTATTTAATGGCAATAGTATATGTGTTCAGCGTATAAATTCAAAATGTATGAGTATTAAAGAAAACTTTTAAATAGCATCCTTATCCAATGGTTTGTGAGAAATGGACTGATTCCTGCCATATTAGTAAACAAGTACGTCACAGTCATCAGTTATTTCAGCCCTCCAGCGTAAGCCAGTGAGCCCTGAGAGAGCTCAAAAGAAAAAAAGAATACCTGCCATCTAGCAGCCCGGGACTGCAGCCACTTCCCACAGTGAGCACTGAGGAAACTCTGGATGTGAAAACGAAGGATACCGGCCCCAGATAGCTGAGGTGCAGATCAAAGGAATGATGTCCACAATGGAGTATTATTCAGCCATTAAAAAGAATACATTTGAATCAGTTCTAATGAGGTGGATGAAACTGGAGCCTATTATACAGAGTGAAGTAAGCCAGAAAGAAAAACACCAATACAGTATACTAACGCATATATATGGAATTTAGAAAGATGGTAACAATAACCCTGTGTACGAGACAGCAAAAGAGACACTGATGTATAGAACAGTCTTATGGACTCTGTGGGAGAGGGAGAGGGTGGGAAGATTTGGGAGAATGGCATTGAAACATGTAAAATATCATGTATGAAATGAGTTGCCAGTCCAGGTTCGATGCACGATACTGGATGCTTGGGGCTGGTGCACTGGGACGACCCAGAGGGATGGAATGGGGAGGGAGGAGGGAGGAGGGTTCAGGATGGGGAACACATGTAAACCTGTGGCGATTCATTTTGATATTTGGCAAATCTAATACAGTTATGTAAAGTTTAAAAATAAAATAAAATTAAAAAAAAAAAATAAAAAAAAAAAAAAAAAAAAAAAAAAAAAAAAAAAAAAAACAAAGGAATGATGTCAGTGAACATAGACCCTTGCATATTCTCATACATAGAAAAGTCCTAAATTCCTTAACTTAGGATATTTGGTTTTCTTTAGTTAGCAATCATATTTTGATGTCCTGACTACATGCCCTTTGTTGCAAAACTTCTATATAACCTGGCTCCCCCTCACCTCCTTGGAGCAGTTCTCTCAGGGTTACTGCAGATGCTGTCTCCTGGGCTTGTAGTCTTAAACATTCCCACCAAGCAAAACATAATTCTCAACTTTTAGGCTGTGAATATTTATGTTTTTAAATCCACAGTTATTACCTTTATCCAGTGGTCTATTAACATTGTCAATAACCAGTGTTTCTTTTAATTCTTATTATCAGGGCCATTCATATGCATACATATGAGTAATAAGAATGCCAATATTCACTCATCTTTTACTCTTCAAAAGCATAAGTTGTGAATAGTTCAACTTAATATTTGGAAAAAAAATATTGTTTCACACTAAATAGCAGTATTTAACAATGGTCTATTGCTTCACTGAGCAGCTAGCATCCAAATTCTTCCAATTGTTTCTTTAAGTCTGGCAGGTTCTGGGAAGTAAAATTCTATTTTCCAGATTCTTTAAAAGCTAGAACTTTAAGTGGTTTATTTTCTGCTAATGAGATAAGATCAACTAAGAATTCAGCTAAGAATTCTAAGAATTCAACTGGGAACCAAGTTATGCAGAAAGAAAGAAAAGGACAATGATGCTCGGATCACCCAGCTCATTGGTGTACATCTGGCAGGAGGGCACCTGTCTCAGCCAACTCTTCCATCACAGTTTCTGGAAACTTGGTTTGCGCTGAAAGTATTTTGTTCCTGCAGCTAACCGTGCTGTGCTGGATTCTTGATCAGTGATTATGACTAAGATGGTTTTGCTCTGGTGTCAGCAGGACACCTTTTCCTTGGTCTCTTTACTGTACCCAAAGGAAAAAAGCCTAGGGCAGACCATTCCTTTGATAGTATTCTAAATCTCATCCCAGGAAGTAAGAGAGTACCTGAAACTCTTACCCTAACATATTTTAAAATGTACTCTGCATAAAAATTAACTTTATGCTTAACATATTGACTTTGGTTATCTTTAATTGAACTCTCAATTTATACTAGTTGATTGGAGTGAACCACCATGATAATGCAACCCTCAACAACATAGTTTTAGGTGTACTGTGACTAGCAATCACTGCTATCTTCATCATTTCATTGCCTGGCAGTGACATAAAATGGTTAATTTTATATGATTAAATGTTTTGAACCCACATAAAGTGCAACAGCATATTTCATATACTTTAGAATCATACCTAAATTTTCTAGGCCCCTAGAATCACTGATGATGATCATCTCTCTAAACTCAAATTATGAGCTGAACATTTAATGCAGTGTAAGTGCTGCTTAGAATTTAGGCTCATTTTATCTAAATCACTAGATGCACCCCTTTTCAAATCTATTTTTTCCCTGAATAAGTGTCCTTAGAGATGATGTAGCTGAGTAAAATTTTGCCATGTAATTATGGATGGGAGGGGATAAATTTGTTCTTTTATATACAGAAAAATATTTAGATCCTCTGAAGTGGGAGGTAAGACTGAGTGATTGAAGGAAGGTCAGTGCAAGGGAAATATATTGGACTGGGAAAGGGCCATTGGACCCAACATACAGTCAGGGACTTTGAAATCTGCAATTTAATATCAGACACTAACACTTAAATAACCTATAAACCAATAGGATAGGGACTCAAGTGGCTCAGTTGTAAAGAATCCACCTGCCAATTCAGAAGACATGAGTTCTATCCCTGGGTTGGAAAGATCCCATGGAGAAAGAAATGGTACTCTAGTATTCTTGCCTAGAAAATTCCTTGGGCAGAGGAGGCTGGAGGACTATTGTTGTTGGGGTCACAAAGAGGCGGACACAACTGAGCAACTAAGCACACCTGCAAACCAAATGATGAGATGGTCACAAAATGAATCTCATAGATTCTAGTGAAGAGGGAAAAAAAAAAAACACATAGTAATTGATGTCCTTGGGGTGAGCAGTGAGGTGGTCTAGAGTGAGAGGACCAGGGTATGTCAGTGGACAGGAGAGGAGAGATGATTTGGGCAGTCTGAGCAGATGAAAGTCCCATAACTGAGCAACGACAACACTGTAGCTGAGAAACAAAGCTTTGTAGCTATATGGTTTAGCACAGAGAGGCTCTAAATAAAGCTACAAAATCAAAATCAGACCACGAGAAGCCCTGTAAGATATATAAGGTCAGGATAAATTTATCACTAGAATTGCCTGTTGCTGCTGTGGAAACACAAAGAGTGTGCTGCAATAAGGTTGGAGAATTTAAGGCATAAGTATATCCCCAGAGACATTTATGCTAAACTTCAATATTCTCTAGCTTTAAGGAGACATAGCTTATTGCAAAATGAAATGCGATGATAATTAAACTATCAGAAGGCCTCAACACAGCATCGTTCACTATGGAAAGAATATAGGTTGCAAAAAGGAAATTCCCATTTGCACAATCAATGAAGAAACTATCCTGTATTTCACCTCTTCTGTCGAATCCAAGAGACACACAGAACATATGCTTTCTATGTAGTTTCAAAGATATGCTAAGAAGACAAGCATCCCTTAGGGGCAAGAGGAAGAATGGATTTCAAACAACAGAGAAACATGGAATAAATATGATGCTTAAAAAAATGAATTTCTCCATCTGTCTTGTCATATGCAGCAAAAATTTAGAGCAGCCTGCTGCTCTTTGTGGAAACATTTCCTTAAATTGCTCATGAAGGATCTTTGAACATTGATTCTGTTAGTAGGTTATTCACATGTGGAAATTAATTACTAAAAGCTAGAAAAAGAGGTTATATTTTGTAGATATTAATTAAACTAACAAGGTTGTAGGGCTCTCTGTGTTATGCACAAATAATTTATTATTTCCAAAGATCTTGTGTCTGCTCATATTTTAAATAACAAACTCCATATGACAGTAAAGTCTTGCTATTATATAGTCTGACAAGTTGGGTGATAAACACACACACACACACAGGTACATACATCTAGTATACACACATGGGCTTCCCAGGTGATGCTAGTAGGTAAAGAACCCTTCTGCCAATGCAGGAGACATAAAAGATACGGGTTCAGTCCCCGGGTTGGGAAGATCCCCTGGAGGAGGGCATAGCAACCCACTCCAGTATTTTTTTTTTCCTGATGAACCCCACGGACAGAGGAGCTTGGCAGGCTACTGTCCATGGGGACAGAGGAGCCTGGTGGGCTTTGGTCCATAGGGTAGCAAAGAGTCAGACACAACTGAAGCAACTTGGTATGTAACGTCTAAAATATCAACAATGAGAGGTGGCTATGCTGAAATGAAAGGAGACAAATCATTTCTGGCATCAGAGAAACACAGAGGAGCATATTCTGTTCTCTCCAAATTCCAGAGGACAAGAGGAAAACAAAACATAGCCTCTTTATTAATAATGACTTGAATTGATTTACCACACAATGGACACAGTTCAAACTATTTACAAGAACTGTATACAAATATAACTGTACATAACCTTTACAGCTACCTTATGAGACATAATACTCTTCTTGGACCTATAGTATTCTACATTATAGAAAGAAAGAAATGATGCATGAGTGGTAAAATAAAATTTCCAAAGTCATACTACTAATAAATGGCTATCTGGATTCAAATATAGAGAATCTAGCAGAAAGTCTATGCCTTACCTTCTACAATTTGATGTCAAATTGAAAATATTGAACTATAGGAACGCAAACTATACAGGCAATGCTAAATGGCCCAATGGAGTAGACACGACTTTGTTAACCATATAATGAATGATGCGTTTCACATTTGAAGACATAAACATGTGGGCTTTGACTTTGAATTCCATGCTCTGGGAAAAGTGTTGAAACATAATGTATATTTATTTTGGCCTATGCCACATTATTATAATCTTTTCTTGGTAGTTTGAAATGTGTATGACATTTTCTTTTTTCTTTTTGGTTTGATCCATGAACCACAAGCATGTCTCCATTTGCATGAGAATAAAATGGCATAAGAATCCAAGAAGGCTTAAAGACAAATTTATATTAGACCTAAATCATCTACATCTCCCCATTATTCCAGCAGCATGATGAGCTATAAGAAGTAAGATTTGTGAGACAGCTGTGCCTGCTAATGGTGCTCTTATAAGGAATTGAGAACAGAGGGCCACACCAAGTAAGGCTGTAGGATCAGAAGATGCAGAAATCCCAAGGGTGCAATCAGAATAAGACAAAAAGCCATAAAGGAACTCATTGTGCTATGCTTAGTCACTCAGTTGTGTCCAGCTCTCTGTGGTCGGATCAACTGTAGCTCACTGGGTTTCTCTGTGGAATTTTCCAAGCAAGAATACTAGAGTTGGTTGCCATTTCCTAATCCAGGGGATCTTTCCAACCCAGGGATCAAACCCACCTCTCTCTGCATTAGCAGGTGGAGACTTTACCACTAACACCACTACAGTGCAGGAGAGCAGGGTTGGTTCGATTCCTGGGTCAGGGAGATACCCTCGAGAAGGGACTGGCTACCCACTCCAATATTCTTGCCTGGAGAATCCCATGTACAGTGCAGTCTGGTGGGCTACAGTCCATGGGGTTGCAAAAAGTTGGACACAACCAAGCAACTGAAACTTTCACTTTCAAAGTAAGTCAATTCTCAAAAAAAAAAAAAAAAAAAAAAAAAAAAAAAAATCAGTGAAACTCAGTTTGCTCGAGTCTACAAATAAAGAAGCTTCCCAGATGGCTCAGCAGATAAAGAATCAACCTGCAATGCAGGAGACACAGGAGATGTGGGTTCATTCCTTGAGTTTGGAAGATCCCTTGAAGTAGGAAATATCAACCTACGCCAATATTCCTGCCTGGAAAATTCCATATACAGAGGAGTCTGGTGGGTACAGTCCATGGAGTTGCAAAGAGTTCAACACAACTAAGCACAAACACACACACACACAAACCCTATACACACAGATACAAGGGATATTATCAAGAAATGTTGATAGAGGGTATTGATCACTGAATGTGAAACACTGGACATCACTGCCAGGCCACTAGAACTGCTTAAAGTGTTTTGATAACAACTTTATCACTTGGGTACTGTGAAGTCTCTACAGAAGCCAGAGCATGACATTAGTGGAAATTAGTCAAGCAGCTCATATGGTTTTCCACTCTAAGTACCAAAGCTAAACACTGAGACTTTTAAAGAGTTGGAAGGATTTATTCTGTGTCCTGATTATAAACTAATCATTTAGGTCCCTCAAATTTATTATAAATATAAATTATAAACTTTCCTATGTTCTCACCTTGCTCTGATCTTCTAAGAACTATGTATTTGTGAGATACAAGGATATAACTCTCCTTTGAGGCATCTCATAAGTTAATTCCATTACTAAGGCATATAGTAAATAAGTTTGAAAAGCCCCTGTACCCGTATCTACCTACATATACTATAAAAAGTCCATATTGTACATTTTATCTACCTATATTTTCACCAAGGGCACTTATTAAACATTCAAATATTGTATATTAATTAAGATTAGTTTTAGCCAAGGACCCGCTGTGATCAGAAGTTACCTGTCGTAAGTATTGTTTTCATAGCACCATGAATTGCAAACATGGATTATATTTGCAGTATTATGTGCCTCTGTTTTCAGAACTGATGTGACTTTTCTCATGCAAAACCCCATCTCCAGTTTAAAATTTGGCTAGGTCTAAAAATTTAAGCAGTTTGAGAAAATATATCAGGGTCTTTGAAATATTGTTCAGTCTTGCATAGCCCTCTCTGGGCTTGTATTTAAGATTGAAGGGACTCATGTGATGTAGTTGGGAGGAAAAAGAGTGTCATAGAACAGTGGTGAAGCTGCCCTGTTGGGTGACTGGCATCTGCTCACATATATTGAATCTAGCTTCCCAGAGTTTATTTTTTTATATCTTGCTGATTTGCTTTCAGCTAATAAACATGATATCTATTCTTCTCAGCTCAGTCAGGCCCTTCCCCCATTAACCTTGTTGCTTTAGCCTCATTATTCTCCTGGGGCTGCAGGGGTGTCCACCTTGTACAATCTTCTCAAGCGCCCAGAACACTGAGCAAAAATCTGGTCTTAATCTTCCTCCTTCTAACACTTTGGTCTACTCTATCCCTGTTACTGGGCTTCCCCAGAGGCTCAGGGGTAAAGAATCCACCTGCAATGCAGAAGCTGCAGCAGACATGGGTTCAATCCCTGAGTGGAGAAGATCCCTTGGAGGAGGGCATGGCAACCCACCCCAGTATTCTTGCCTGGAGAATCCCATGGAGAGGAGCCTGGCAGTCTATAGCCCATGGGGGGACACAGAGTTGGACATGACAGAAGCAACTTAGCACGCACACAGGCATCCTAGTTTCCAGCTCCAATCACTGCACACCTGTGTTAAGGTACTCGCCTTAAGTGAGTCACCCTGATTCCTGGGCTATCCCTCTATAGTGGATCATCAGCGCCTCAGTCAGAGGAGTTCCCTTAAAAAATAAAATGCATCATGGCCCAGCTTTGATCAGGTCTATCAAAAGCCTTCTGGGATCCCTCAGAGTAAAAAGCAAAGCTCTTGCCCTGACCGTAAGGCCCACCTTCTAACAGAGCTCACTTCCTGCATTCCTTCTCCACTCCCTCTAGAGCTTCCACCAGGCGGATTTATCAGGAGTATCAAGTAGCTCCCACCCTGTCATCCTGAGATGTGTAGTTAACTTTGAAACACTGTTCTTTAAATATGTTCCTGGTTACCTCCACATTTCTCTCAAGTTTCTCCAAATGTTATTTTATTGGTAAGATTTTCTCTTAAATGTGTTTTTCAGTATTTCAAGATACTATTTTCCCTACAACACAGAAACTTCCTCCTTCACACTTCTCAGTTGATTTTCAGCATCACATTTCTCATTTTCTATAAGTTGATTAAACAGATGATCAATCATCTATTTTAAATATGACTTACATATTATATAATTTGTTTCCTTGTACTCTTTTCACTAAAATGCAAGCTCCAACGTGAAAAACTTTAATGATAACTTTCACAAATATATACACTACCCAGAGACAGTTCTTAACACAAAGTAACATACAAATTGCTTTCAATACTATTATTGACTAAATTAATCTGTAAATTGATAATTTATCTCTCCTCTGTACCAAACACTGGATGCTTTATGTAACTAGGGAGAAAATTATTAAGGAAAAAATAAAGAGGAAAAGTGAATTAATCTTTATCTATATGTCACCCACTTCACATACGTGTTTGAAATATAAAAATAGTTTAAAAATATTATAATACATTCAATATATAATATATTTCCCCTCTAGTCCATTCTCCATATTTAATCATAATTTCAAATTAATTTTGATATGTAAACAGAGGTGCATATTTCCTGAGAAATCTGTATGCAGGTCAAGAAGCAACAGTTAGAACCAGACATGGAACAACAAACTGGTTCCAAATTGGGAAAGGAGTACGTCAAGGCTGTATATTGTCCCCCTGCCTATTTAACTTATATGCAGAATACATCAAGCAAAATGCTGGCCTGGATGAAGCCCAAGCTAGAATAAAGTTTGCCAGGAGATATAACAATAACTTCAGATATGCAGATGACACCACCCTTATAGCAGAAAGTGAAGAGAAACTAAAGAGCCTCTTGATGAAAGTGAAAGAGAAAAGTAAAAAAGTTGGGTTAAAACTCAGCATTCAAAAAATGAAGATCATGGCATCTGGTCCCATCACTTCATGGCAAATAGATGGGGAAAAAATGGAAACAGTGACAGACTTTATTTTTGGGCTCCAAAATCACTGCAGATGGTGACTGCAGCCTTGAAATTAAAACATGCTTGCTCCTTGGAAGAAAATCTATGACCAACCTAGACAGCATATTAAAAAGCAGAGACGTTACTTTGCTGACAAAGGTCCATTTAGTCAAAGCTATGGTTTTTCCTGTGGTCATGCATGGATGTGAGAGTTGGACTATAAAGAAAGCTGAGCACAGAAGAATTGATGCTTTTGAGCAGTGGTGTTGGAGAAGATGCCTAAGAGTCCCTTGGATTGCAAGGAGATCAAACCAGTCAATCCTAAAAGAGATCAGTCCTGAATATCCATTGGAAGGACTGATGCTGAAGCTGAAACTCTAATACTTTGGCCACCTGTTGTGAAGAACTGACTCTGAAAAAGACCCTGATGTTGGGAAAGATTGAAGAAAGGAGGAGAAGGGGATGATAGAGGATGAGATCATTGGATGGCATCACAGACACGAGGGACATGAGTTTAAGTAAGCTCCGGGAGTTGGTGATAGACAGGGAAGCCTGGTGTGCTGCAATCCATGGGGTTGCAAGGAGCTGGACACAACTGAGCAACTGAACTGAACTGAAACAGAGATGCAAATATTTGCACTTTTAAAATAGCAGTTTGTTTATAGCAAATTCAGGGACCTATAATTTTATGATTAAAGAGAAGATGGTATGAAGTCAAACGTGATTTATCCTATTTTTAGCATAAAAATATACAATAAATTTCTCCCATTGACATCATATTACTAGGTTTTGTTTATATGACAAAGAAGCCTAGTTGAGTCTCGAAGTTCTATGCCCTCCTTGTCTTGAATTTGCCCTGGGAAATTCAGCACATATTTTTAGAAAGCAGATAATAGAACAACTAAATGCAATGATACACAACACAATATGGGCTTCCTGGTGGCTCAGCTGGTAAAGAATCCGCCTGCAATGAGGGAGACCTGGGTTCCATCCCTGTGTTGGGAAAATCCCCGGGAGAAAGGAAAGGCTACCCAATCCAGTATTGTGGCCTGGCGAATTCCAGACCAGTGGGGTATAGTCTGTGGGGTCGCAATGAGCTAGGCACAACTGAGCAACTTTCACTTTTGTTTCATATCACACTTTGAACTAGTATACTATTATACTGACACCTGGAATGACGATAACAGGATCGATTCAAAAATAGAAGTTGAGTGAACTGACATTTAACATAGAATTCATAAGAAGGAGGATGAGTTGGAGATATGGCGATTGTGTTAGTATTCCACACACTCTGTAAGCTACAATGGCTCAGTTGGTAAAGAATCCACCTGCAATGCAGGAAACCTGGGTTCAGTCCCTGGGTTGGGAAGATCTCCCAGAGAAGGGAAAAGCGACCCACTCCAGTATTCTGGCCTGAAGAATACCATGGACTGTATAGTCACAAATAGACACAACTGAGCAACTTTCACTAATCTGCACTAATAATACAATAACGTTATTTTATTCTAAAATTATTACACCGGGTTTTATCATTCATGTGGTACTTGATCACCATTCCAGAGGATGGAAAACTGGTAGCTAAAAAGATATTTGAACTAAATTCAAATATTATAGGATTGGGTGCCAAATAGAAGGAAATTTTGTTATCCCAAGTATGGGGTGTAGAAGAGAGTTCATCCAGGGCGGAAGTAGCCCAAATTGAAAGATCTGCTCATTACACCAATTGTTTTCAAACTCTGGGTGGTTGTGACTTTCCAAAAGGCCACATTCCAATATGAACACAGAATACATTTCAAGCTGAATATAAACATAAATATATATATATGTGTATATATATATATGTGTGGGTGTGTATGTATATGTATATATATGTATGCATGTGTGTGTATATATCTATATATACTTTAATTATCAGCCACTCTGGATTAGCAGCACTGTGCTGGGCTGTGCTTAGTGTTTCAGTCGTGTCCCACTCTTTGAGACCCCATGGACTGTAGTTCTCCAGGCTCCTCTGTCCATGGGATTCTCCAAGTGAGAATACTAGAGTAGGTTGCCATGCCCTCTTCCAGGGGATCTTCCCAACCCAGGGATCCAACCAGGGTCTCCTGCATTGCAGGCATACACTTTACCAGCTGAGCTACCAGGGAAGCCCAGCAGTACTGTAGCTTTCCTTAACTCAAATAGATAATTAAGTATTGGCTACATTACAAGAATTATTGCCAAGGGATATTTGATATTAAACCAGGGAATCAAAAACTGGAATCTATTTATATCTCTTTAATAAGTTCAAATTATCCATGAAAACTGATTTTTTTAATTATCTTCCCTATCCTGGTGTTTTTATAAAATTGCCAAGTTCAGTTGTATAGTGATCTTGATTTAAGAGAATATTGAGGAAATTAAAAAATTAGTACTTTCAAGAGCTTTAAAATTTGATTAAAGTTTCTATCTTCAACAAAAAATGAAACCTTTTACTGAGCACAGTTTACTCATTTGTATCCAAAGGCCTTTGATTATAATAATTTTTCAAATATAAACAATTAGCAACACGCCATTTGTTTACTAAATGTTATAGAAGAGACCCAGCTGTCTTTATCTGCTTCATTTGACTATTCTAAAGTTACAATTTTCTCATGACATTTCTCTATTTAAACATGTTTAACTACACATGAAGATCATTTGGGTCTGGGTATTTTAAGGTTATTTTCCATATACTGTCAAAAAGAAGCATGTTTCAATCCAAGCAAATGATTAGCATTTCACATAAGTTGACTCTACTTTTAATATACCCTCGAAATATATCTCATAAGTTACTCTATTTCAAATTATTTTGTTGTGGAAGGGACCTTGTTTTTAATCAACTTTAAAATTATATTCTGCTGACTTGCAAATGGCAGGTCAATGCTAATTGAGAGAAGACTTAAAAACTCTGACATCCTTTATCCCTGCATAAAGATTGCGTGTTCTGTGTGTTCTAATCCTCTGCTTTCCAATATTGCCTTTACGAGGTTAAGAAGATGAATGTTCATTGCTTTTAATCCTCACTATGATTTATGAGGCTCTTGGTATCCTTTCCCCAGAGCAGCTACAACTGTGTGGTTGTTCTGCCTGCTGCTTAAATTACACAGACATCTGCAAAGTAAATTATGGATTGTTGTCCCATAGACCATAACCAAGCATTCTCTCTATCACTCCTGCAAGACTTTTTTTGTTAGAACAAAGACCATGTGCATTTTTATTTGCTGAAGAAATTTTAAGTTAACCTGAATGATAGTACATTGACCTGAATTACGACCTGTCATATAACATAAAAGCAGCGTGACATATAAACAACATTACTTTAAAGCTAGGAAAAAACCCACCTCCTATTTATTTATATCTTTCTTGTTTATTTAGGAAATATCACCTTTAGGTTTTCAGAAGAAATGTGACCTTTAAAATTAACTTTAAAATTGTGCTGGAATAAAATGAATGCAAGTGACCTCAGTCTCCAACCACGCAAGATTTCAAGAGCATCCTGTGGTTCTTTAAAACCAAACATTGAGCAAACAAAGAGAAAACTATGTGAAGGAAAAATCCATGGAAGATGGGTATCTTTTTTTTAGATTTTGTTTTTCTTATTGATATCACTGGTAGTACACCTGTTTTAATATACTGGAAGCATGTAGGAAATCATGAGTAATTGGAACAATTCTCTCTCCAGAATAAAAAGCCTAGCAGTCTAAGCTGAAACAGTCAACTTGCTCTGTATTCTCCTTTCTTTTCTCTGCTTATGATTCTGTGCAGATGATGAATCATAATTCCCAATGAAAAGTCCATTGTGTAGTTCTAACAGGCATGTTTCAAATGTCTAACCTTTGACAATTACCCCAAATTAGAAATATTCCAGCATTTATTTTCTTTAGATGTGCTAATTACAACCAAAACAATAACCCATCAGGGGAAAATTACACTAACAGTTTTTTTTTTTTTTTTTAATAATCTCTAACAATGCCTTACAAAGTGTATTTCTTTCTTAAACAGATGGCTCTGCAGTTCATTTTTGAACCCGATTGTCAACTCAGCAGGATGTTGTGAGCACTAAAACTAGATATGCTCAAATCCAGTCCTAGCTAAGCAGATCCACTGCTCCCTCTGCATTTGCATCAGTTTCTATTCACCTCGTCATTGCTGAGAGAGGGTGTGCTCTTAATATCAGGATCTGATATTCATACCAGTTCCTAAAGACTTTATTTTTAAAGATAGAGCCTTGATTTCTTTGCCTCCGTGTCTCTATTCATTTCTAACACTCTCCATTTGTAATCGCACTTCACCTCTTGGTCCTTCTGAAATGAAGTATTAAAAGAATCCTTAAGGATTAGATTTAGTTAAAACCCTAAACTACTTAAATATACCTCCAAACTAATGAATGTCTTTTGAATACTGGATGTTAGGCAACCATAGACATAAGTAAGGTGTGAGTAGAACAGACAGTAAATTTTGTAAAATATTAATGTAGAAACAGGTTGCTCATCTTTGTTCAGAAAACCATTTACAAAAGGAGGCACTGAGATTGCAAATGGACCCCAGTCCATTAACGTATTCAAAATTAAATTAATCGCAGACAAGTATTTTAATACTAAATTTTTTTGCCTTGATATCTATATCTTCAATGTTCTTGGATATCACTATATATTTTTTTTTTTTTTGTCATACCACATGGCTTGTGGGATCTTAGTTCCCCAACCAGGGATTGAACCTGTGCCATAGCAGTGAAAGCACCTGGCGCTAGCCACTGGACAACCAGGCAATCCCCTCACTCTCTATTTGATTATATCATTCCACTGAGATTAATTTCAGGTGTACTATGAAAATCCTTATAGTAAAAGGAAAACAATTTCAATCCATTGTATTCAAATGTCTTTTGCATTAATTTGGACTCTCTCCTGGTTGAAAACAAGTGAACATTCTAATTCTTTAAAAGTTACTTATTCTCAAGTTATTATCTAAATACTATTCTTATGTAAAATGATTATCAAGCTGATATATTTATTTTTATCTTCAGTTATAGCACAGAGAGAACCAAAGGACATTTAAGAAGAGTATGTTTCTCTTTTACTTGGATCTTTGGATATTTTAATGCTTCATTAAGCTTTAAAGTAAAAGACACAAAGTCTTGCAAAGTCTAATTAGAATGGCGTAGTATTAAATTTTTATTACTCAATCATGGATCACAAGTAATATTTAGCTCGATGAAATCATGGTTATGTAAGAAGGATAAGTTGCTGGTTACAGGAATAAAATTTGAAGTACTAACCTCTTTTACCCTATCAATCCTTAAATAAGTTCTGGAATAAAATTCCCACCCTGATATTATTTAAAATCAGATATTTAGAAAGTATTCAAATTTTCTATAAAATAGAAAATAAGAAGGATTGTACAAAGTAAAGACAAAATATATCCTATAAAGTAGATATGAATATAATGGGAACAAACTGAAGGATAAATGAACAATTGAAGGATAAATGAATAAGAATTAGGAATCAGTAGCACTTGAAATATAAAATGGTTAATAATTTTATTTCAAAACTTTAATCCTGAAAATTTTTACCTAAAATTTGTATAGTTTTTATTCAAAATTGACAAATTGAAATCAGTTGATGTTATAAAGATAGATAAAGCAGAATTTTTTTGGGTGAATTTATTTCACCCAATATAAAGAGAAAAGTTAAAAACAAAAAGAAACGGCATAATTTTTCTATTTGTTAAATATGAGCATGTAGAGTGAGTCTGAACAAATATCACAGCAAGATGCATAAAGCCACATTAGCTTAATTACATAGTTGCCTTATCTCTTTAACCTTTTCTTTCTGAGCTATTATATCATGGTTAATCTTAATTGATCACTGATTGAGAACTGAGAGTGAGAAACTTGTTTTGACTGTGGCATAAGAATAGATACTACACTTACCAAGCAAGGAGTGTCAAGGCTGTGCTTTAATTATTGTCTTTAGAAGGTTAACTGTAAAAGTCTAAACCTCAGGGTTTATATTTCTCATCAGCAATGGAAAAACAGCCTACAATTGCCCTCCAAAAAGACAATTGAACTAGATTCTGCCATATTAATATTAATATCGACAAGGAAATCTGTGACATTGTGTCTTTGTTTCCTGTGTCAGAGCTTTATCTGATGTTTGGCTTTGAAATAAGACATATTCAATTTAATAAATGTAATAGCCACTAATTATGAGGGACTAGGCAAAGTGTCATAAAAAAGAATATAAAAGGAAGAAAATCAATTTATGTTCTTTAGGAAGTACATAGCCACTATGCCCTCTCAAATCTGCATGTAAATTGAAACAGTTTGAGAAAAATTAAATGAAGTAGCTTAAAAATATAGAATTCTTGCTAAAAGAAATGGTTACTTAGGTTTCATGGTACTGTCATTCTATGTCAAGTACCTGCAATCATATAAACAGTTGAATATTCTATTTTCTAATGAAATATATTTTAAACAGTAAAGAAGTTTGAAAAATAAGATGGATTTTAAAATATTTATTGAGGTAAAAAGCACACACCTTGATGATCTTTAAATGTCACTTACCTTTAAGAAAGCTGACATCCTATAAAACTCGAAAGTGCTATCAAGTTCCAAATGGACTGTATTTCCAAACAGAGATGAATAGAGCTGGAAAGACAAACATGTACAGAATTGTCATGTTAAATATATTTTTTCTAATATATATTATTTTAGAATAGTTTACATTTACTTAAAGTTTCAAAGAGAATTCAGAGTTCTTGTATACCTTACATCTTATTTCTCCTAATGTTAGTATTTTACATATAATAGCTTTATTGGTCACAACTTTTGGTACACTGCGATACATGAACTGAAACCAATATAGATACCTTTTTCTGATTTCATTAGTTTTTCTCTTGATGTCCTTTTTCTGTTCCAGGTATGATGAACTTAATCTTTATGTCTCTTCAGCATCTTCTGAACAGTAATAGTTTCTCAGATTTTCCTTGTTTTTGCTGACCTCATGGGTCTTGAAAAGTGGTGATCAAGCATTTTTTTATATGATGTCCCTCAATTGGAATTTGCCTGATACTTTTCTCATGGTTGGACCAAGGAGGATGGATGGTCTAATTTCTTTTCATTAGACTAGATTTTGGAGTAAGACCACAGAGGTAAAGTCATTCTCATCATTTCACATCAAGGGTGTCATGTCAAGCATAACTTATTACTGTTGATACTAATCGTGCTTAACTGACTAAGATAGCGCTTGTCTAAACTCTGTACTCAGAGAAGGCAATGGCATGCCACACCAGTACACTTTCCTGGAAAATCCCATGGTCAGAGGGGCCTGGTAGGCTGCTGTCTATGGGGTCGCATAGAGTCAGACACAACTGAGCAACTTCACTTTCACTTTTCATTTTTCATGCATTGGAGAAGGAAATGGCAACCCACTCCAGTGTTCTTGCCTGGAGAATCCCAGGTAGGGCGGAGCCTGGTGGGCTGCTGTCTATGGGGTCGCACAGAGTCCGACATGACTGAAGCGCCTTAGCAGCAGCAAACTCTGTACTGTAATGTGACTTCTGTTTTCCCTTTCTATACTGTGCCCAGTAGAAGCAAGTTACTGAATGCAGTCCATACTCAAGGGTAGAAAGTTCCCCTCCTCAAGAGAGAAATATCTACAAAATATATTTGGACATCTTCAGCAAGAAAGATTTGCTTATTCTCCCATTTGTTTGTGTTCATTCCTTCATTCAATAAATTATGTGTATTGGTAGGAACTCATGGATACTTATTTTGTGTTTTGTTTTATAATTTAAACCTAAACTATCTTTTTTGTTGCTCAAATGGTTCCAGCTTTGGTCTTCACAAGTTCTTTCACTTGACTTTGTATCCTGTAGACATACCACATCCATTTGCTTACTGAGCTTACAATTTCAGATTCCCTCCTCACATTCTGATATTACAAGATCAGTTCAGTTCAGTCGCTCAGTCGTGTCTGACTCTTTGTGAACCCATGAATCGCAGCACGCAAGGCCCCCCTGTCCATCACCAACTCCCAGAGTTCACTCAAACTCACGTCCATCAAGTCAGTGATACCATCCAGCCACCTCATCTTCTGTTGTCCCCTCTCCTCCTGCCACCAATCCCTCCCAGCATCAGAATCTTTTTCAATGAGTCAACTCTTCACATGAGGTGGCCAAAGTACTGGAATTTTAGCTTTAGCATCATTCCTTCCAAAGAAATCCAGGACTGATCTTTAGAATCAACTGGTTGGATCTCCTTGCAGTCCAAGGGACTCTCAAGAGTCTTCTCCAACACCACAGTTCAAAAGCATCAATTCTTCTGTGCTCAGCTTTCTTCACAGTCCAACTCTCACATCCATACATGACCACAGGAAAAACCATAGCCTTGACTAGACGGACCTCTTTTGGCAAAGTAATGTCTCTGCTTTTTATTATGCTCTCTAGGTTGGTCATAACTTTCCTTCCAAGGAGTAAGCGTCTTTTAATTTCATAGCTGCAATCACCATCTGCACTGATTTGGGAGCCCGGAAAAATAAAGTCTGACACTGTTTCCACTGTTTCCCCATCTATTTGCCATGAAGTGATGGGACCGAAGAATTGATGCTTTTGAACTGTGGTGTTGGAGAAGACTCTTGAGAGTCCCTTGGACTGCAAGGAGATCCAACCAGTCCATTCTGAAAGAGATCAGCCCTGGGATTTCTTTGGAAGGAATGATGCTAAAGCTGAAACTCCAGAACTTTGGACACCTCATGCGAAGAGTTGACTCATTAGAAAAGACTCTGATGCTGGGAGGGATTGGGGGCAAGAGGAGAAGGGGACGACAGAGGACGAGATGGCTGGATGGCATCACTGACTCGATGGACGTGAGTCTGAGTGAACTCCGGGAGTTGGTGATGGACAGGGAGGCTTGGCATGCTGTGATTCATGGGGTCACAAAGAGTCAGACATGACTGAGCGACTAATCTGATCTGATCTGATGGGACCAGATGTCATGATCTTAGTTTTATGAATGTTGAGCTTTAAGCCAACTTTTTCACTCTCCACTTTCACTTTCATCAAGAGGCTTTTTAGTTCCTCTTCACTTTCTGCCATAATGGTGGTGTCATCTGCATATCTGAAGTTATTGATATTTCTCCCGGAAATCTTGATTCCAGCTTGTGCTTCTTCCAGCCCAGCGTTTCTCATGATGTACTCTGCATCTAAGTTAAATAAGCAGGGTGACAATATACAGCCTTGATGTACTCCTTTTCCTATTTGGAACAAGTCTGTTGTTCCATGTCTGGTTCTAACTGTTGCTTCCTGACCTGAACAGAGGTTTCTCAAGAGGCAGGTCAGGTGGTCTGGTATTCCCATCTCTTTCAGAGGTTTCCACATTTTATTGTGATCCACACAGTCAAAGGCTTTGACATAGTCAGTAAAGCAGAAATAGATGTTTTCCTGGCACTTTCTTGCTTTTTCCATGATCCAGCAGATGTTGGCAATTTGATCTCTGGTTCCTTTACCTTTGCTAAAACCAGCTTGAACATCTGGAAGTTCACGGTTCATGCATTGCTGAAGCCTGGTGTGGAGAATTTTGAGCATTACTTTACTAGCGTGTGAGATGAATGCAATTGTGTGGTAGTTTGAGCATTCTTTGGCATTGCCTTTCTTTGTGATTGGAATGAAAACTGACCTTTTCCAGTCCTGTGGCCACTAATATTATATGCCCTAGACTCAGCAATCTTTCAAGGATGCTGGATGATTTCACTGAAGAATAGTATTAAGAACCAAGATAAATACAAGATCTAAACACCTAATATATGTAAATACAAAGATATAAACACTTGCTTCTGGAACACTGTTGCTTCTAAATCTTCTCCGGAGACTGAGCTGCAAAATAGGTTATTTATACTAAATTGTGTATACTCACATAACCATAATCATTTATAATGTTCCCAAACATTATTTTTGTACTGTTATCTCTGACTCTAATCCCATCATACATTTCAAATAAATAGTATCTTGGATTTAATACATTAGTGAAACACAGCTTACATTTCTGTTTGAAATGTTTCTATTTGAGTAGTAGCAGGAGTGAATCTAAAAAGAATTCCTACCCCAGTCAGAAATACATGCCTTTATCAATGGCATTTTTGACAGAACTAAAACAAACAAACTTTGCAGTTTGTATGGACGCAGAAAAGATGCTGAAGAGCCAAAAAAATCTTGAGAAAGAAAGGTGGAGCTGGAGGAATCAACTTTATTGACTTGAGACTATACTACAAAACTACAGTCATCAAGACTGCATGGTACTGGCACAAAAACAGAAATATGGACCAATAGAACAAGAGATAAACCACACACACCTATGGACATCTTATCTTTGACAAAAGAGGCAAAAAATTCAGTGGAGAAAAGGTAATCTCTACAGTAAGTGGTGCTTGGAACACTGGACAGCAATGTGTAAAAGAATGAAATTAGAACACTTCCTAACACCATATACAAAAATAAACTCAAAATGGGTTAAACATTTAAACACAAGGCCAGAAACTGTAAAGCTCTTAGAAGAAAACATAGGCAGTACACTCGTGGAAGATCATCTTTAACCTGTCTCTTAGATTAATGGAAATAAGAACAAAAATAAATAAATGGGACCTAATTAAACTTAAAAGCTTTTCATTGCAAAGGAAACTATAATTAAGACAACCCTCAGAGTGGAAGAAAATCATTGCAACTGAAGCAAATGCAGAGAACTAATCTCCAAAATATATAAGCAGCTCATATAGCTCATTATCAGAAAAACTGACAACTCAATGAAAAATGTGTGCAAAAGACCTAAACAGACATTTCTTCAAAGTATACATATGGATGACCAGTAAACACATGAAAAAATGCTCAGCATCACTCATTATTAGAGAAATGCAAATTGAAACTATAATGAAATATCACCTCACACCAATTAGAATGGCCATCACCAAAAAATCTACAAAAAATAAGTGCTGGAGAGGACATGGAAAAAGTGTAAATCGATACAGCCACTATGAAGAATAGTATGGAGATTCTTTAAAAAACTAGAAATAAAACTGCCATATGGCCTGGCAATTCTACCACTTGGCATATACCCTAAGAAAACCACAATTCAAAAAGACACATGAACCACAATATTCACTGCAGCATTATTTACAACAGAGAGGACAAGGAAGAAACCTAGATATCCATCAACAGATGAATGGATAAAGGAGAAGTGGTGTATATATACAATGGAATATTATTCATAGGAAGGAATGAAATTGGGTCAACTGTATTGATGTGGATGATCCTAGAGCCTGTTATACAGAGTAAGGTAAGTCAGAAAGAAAAAAATATATGGTATATCAATACATATGTATGGAATCTAGAAAGATAGTACTGATGAACCTATTTTCAGAGAAGTAATGGAGATGCTGATGTAGAGAATGGACTTGTGGACACAGTAGGGTAAAGACAGGGTAGGGCAAATTGAGAAAGTAGCACTGACATATATGCACTATAATGTGTAAAACAGATAACTAGCAGGAAGCTGCTGTATAACAGAGGGAGCCCAGCCTGGCATATATACACACACACACACACACACATATATAATTATGGTTGATTCACATTATTGTATGGCAGAAACCAACAAAACACTATAAAGCAATTAAGCTCCAATTGAAAAAGAAAATGCATGCCTGTTATCTGATTCTGAAGAATCTTTCGGAAAGTTCATAAACTTTTATTATCATTCATTCCTATTAAAGTTTTGCATGTTGGAAAAGAAAAATAACCTTTAATACTGTGTGCACACAACCATAGCTGCCTGATTGCTTTTTTTGTCAAGTGTCATACACTGAAAAAATAAAAAGAAAATAAGGAAATATAGATGACTTATTAACTAATATATTTCTTCTGTTGCTATTACTATGTCTGTTTTATATGATTAGATTTTCATCAAAGGATAAAAAGTCTGAGATATCAAATTTACTTGTCTAAGAAATATTATTTTAATGAATTTAAAAATAATGAATACTGGTATATAAATGTTAGTCATTATAAGTAAATGGCAATCAAAATACTTAGAAGTGTTTGTCATCATTATTATCAAAATATTTAGTGGAAAATATGTATAATAGACTAGACTGATAACCTGTACAATGTGACTGTTATTTTCTGATATTTACCAAAAGGGTTTTCTCAGCCAAAGTTTTAGAAAGACAACATAGCTATATGTAGATAACTACATGATTAAGCAACAGTTAGAACTGGACATGGAACAACAGGCTGGTTCCAAATAGGAAAAGGAGTATGTGAAGGCAGTATACTGTCATCCTGCTTATTTAACATGTATGCAGAGTACATCATGAGAAACCCTGGGCTGGAAGAAGCACAAGCTGGAATCAAGATTGCTGGGAGAAATATCAATAACCTCAGATATGCAGATGACACCATCCTTATGGCAGAAAGTGAAGAGGAACTAAAAAGCCTCTTGATGAAAGTGAAAGGGGAGAGTGAAAAAGTTGGCTTAAAGCTCAACATTCAGAAAAAGAAGAGCATGGCATCTGGTCCCATCACTTCATGGGAAATAGATGGGTAAACAGTGGAAACAGTGTCAGATTTTATTTTTCCGGACTCCCAAATCACTGCAGATGGTGATTGCAGCTATGAAATTAAAAGACGCTTACTCTTTGAAAGAAAAGTTATGACCAACCTAGACAGCATAATAAAAAGCAGAGACATTACTTTGCCAACAAAGGTCCATCTAGTCAAGGCTATGGTTTTTCCAGTGGTCATGTATGGATGTGAGAGTTGGACTATAAAGAAAGCTGAGTGCCAAAGAATTGATGCTTTTGAACTGTGGTGTTGGAGAAGACTCTTGAAAGTCCCTTGGACAGCAAGGAGATCCAACCAGTTGATTCTAAAGGAGATCAGTCCTGGGTGTTCATTGGAAGGACTGATGTTGAAGCTGAAACTCCAATACTTCGGCCACCTGATGTGAAGAGCTGACTCTGATGCTGGGAAAGATTGAGAGCAGGAGGAGAAGAGGACGACAGAGGATGAAATGGTTAGATGGCATCACCGACTCAATGGACATGGGTTTGGGTGGACTCCAGGAGTTGGTGATGGACAGAGAGGCCTGGCGTGCTGAGGTTCATGGGGTCACAAAGTGTTGGACATGACTGAGTGAGTGAACTGAACGGAACTGAACTGAACATGATTAAGATATATACTATAGTGAAATATCTGGCAGCTACACATGAAAAAGATTAAAAGGACCATTCTTTGGTTTCATTATGGGTACAGGAAAATATATTGCACTGGTTTAGTTAATTGTTTAGTGTTCATTTCTGTGGTCTACCTCTTAGAGGCTCTGTTGCATTATTTGTGGGATGGAAGTCAACCTTGCTTTCTTACCACTTTTCTTCTCACCAGAGTATATTCTTTTCAATTTTTCTTCATTCTGGACGTTGGAAGAGGAAAGGAGACTGTGTGTTTTATGTTCCTAATATGCTTCTGGTAACATAGGTCTCAGCTTCCCAGGCGGTGCAGTGGTAAAGAATCTACCTGCCAATGTAGGAGAAGCAAGAGACACTGGTTCTATCCCTGGGTCAGGAAGGTTTCCTGGAGTAGGAAATGGCATCCTGCTCCAGTATTTTTGCCTGGAAAATTCTATGAACAGAGGAACCTGGCAGGCTTCAGTCAATGGGGTCACAGAAGTTAGACATGACTGAACACACACACTACCCACCACCAACATAGATCTCATTAGAAAGAAAAATCCCTGTAGGAATACATATTGTTTCTACTTTTATCTATTAGCATTTTGAACTTTATCTGTGTTTGCAACTTAATGGGCAATTGAATTGGAGAACTTGAATCATTGATAGACCTTAATATTTTTATTTTAATATTTAATGGTATTTTATCATACATATTTATTAATTGCATTTTTAACTCATATTTTGTTAGTCTCTTGGGAGTTCAGAGGTTTGCATATAAATGTTTAACATTTTGTTCTTTGAATGTGAGAAGAAAAAGTAGGAGCAATATTAAAATTTTGGAGCCCATATTTAAGATCAGATCTTTGACAGTGTAGAAAGGACATGTAACATTCATCCTCAATCAATTTCCAGATGGATGGGAAACATAGTTTATTTTATAGCATGCTACAAAGTGAGAGAGATTCTTCATGAATACATAAGAATGTTAACTATGGCAATGGTGACTTATGCCATTGGAAACTGTGTAACTGGCAATATTAGTTGGTCACCTGGAGCAGGGGTCAGTCAACTTTTCCGTAATGAGCCGGATGTTAAGTATTTTAGAATTCACAAGCCATGGTCTCTGTCACAACTCTCACAGTATGAGACTCATTTGTATGATCTATTCATCAAAATCTAAGCACCGAAGACACAACCAAACTGACTGTCCTTCATGTAAAGAAAGACAAAATCTATAGTCTAATATTGCTTATTAGGTTGGAAAGATCCCCTGGAGAAGAAAATAGCTATCCATTCCAGCATTCTTGCCCAGAGACTCCCATGGACATAGGAGCCTTGTGGGCTACTGTTCTGGGGTTGCAAAGAGTGGAACAAGACTAAGCTACTAAGCACAGCACAGCATTGTTTATTAGTCACTATTAGCAATAAATAATGTAGTATGTTTCAGTCATCATGTACAGATGTGAGAGTTGAACCATAAAGAGGGATGAGTGCCAAAGAATTGATGCTTTCAAACTGTGGTGCTGGAGAGGACTCTCGAGAGTCCCTTGGACTGCAAGATCAAACCAGTCAATCCTAAAGGAAATTAACCATAAATATTCATTGGAAGGATTGATGCTGAGACTGAAGCTCCAATACTTTGACCATGAAGAGCTGACTCATTGGAAAAGACCCTGATGCTGGGAAAGATTGAAGGCTAAAGGAGAAAAGGGTAATAGAGGATGAGATGATTAGATAGTATCACCAACTCAGTAGACATGAATCTGAGCAAATCCTGGGAGATAGCAGAGGACAGAGGATCCTTGTGTGCTGAAGTCCATGGATTCACAAATAGTTGGGCATGACTTAGTGACAGAAAGCAACAACAACAATATTGTGTGCCTTCAATTGCATCAGGAAGGTACTACATTTCTCAAATGACTCCTGCTATCAACTATCTTGAGCAAGAAAGCTCTCATAATGACAGAGCCATTGCTTTAGAGTTATGACTACAAACTATTACCATTTGAAGATGAATATGTATTAGATAAGCACTGTAGTTTGTAGATCCTTTATGCATATAGCTCTGTGGTAATAAAACAACCACACTAGAGTAGAAGTATTATCCCCAGGTTACAGATTAAGAACTTGAAGCTCAGCATGAATGTATAAATTGACCAAGGTCACTCTTAAAAGTAAATTAAACTAGAGCACCAAATATTGATTTCAGATCTGTCCAACTCAAAAGCCCATGCTCTCTTTTTACATACGACTCAACTACATATGCTTTCTGTTATAGCTCTAGTCTATTTAAGATTGGCTTGGTAAAATTACCCACTATTTGCAACTGCTGCAAATTTTGCTGAGCCCTCATCACTGGTCAGCTTTCTTTATATTTCATTCCTTCTGTCCTCCAAATTTAGATGTTCTCCACCCTCTTATTAGTGAAGTGAAGCTGCCTTCTATTTATTGAACTGCAGGACCATCTTACAGAGGACTGTACTACATTAGTATTTATTACTTCTGATAGCACTGAAATGTTTTATTTTTACCTCCTTTTGTTTTTTACTTCCTTTCTACTTTCCTAAGCTAGCCTAAGCAAACTTTTTGTGTCTGTCTTTCCCTACTAGAATTGTGCTTCACATATAACTTTGTTTCTCCTAGTCTGCTGGTTTCTAAGTGAAGTGAAAGTCGCTCAGTTGTGTCTGACTCTTTGTGAAACCATGACTATACAGTTCATGAAATTCCCCAGGCCAGAATACTGGAGTAGGTAGTCTTTCCCTTCTCCAGGGGATCTTCCCAACCCAGGGACTGAACCCAGGTCTCCTGCATTCCAGGCAGATTCTTTAGCAGCTGACCCACCAGGGAAGCCCAAGAATACTGAGTGGGTATCCCTTCTCCAGTGGATCTTTCTGACCCATGAATCAAACCAGGGTCCTTGCATCGCAGGCAGATTCTTCACTAAGTGAGCTATCAGGGAAGCCCCTGGTTTCTAAACCTCGGCTTAAAACAGCCTGATCCTAATCCTCCAATCTCTCAAATATTTTTCCTTCTCTTTCCACTTATTTCACTGCAGAAATCTGAAAGAACAGTATATGTCCTTGACAAAATTTGCCACCCACTTATACAATGGATGCCTGGGTACTCTAACCAACCCTTTGTTTAGTTCAGATCAGTCACTCAGTCATGTCTGACTCTTAGTGACCCCATGGATTTTAGCACTCCAGGCTTCCCTGTCCATCACCAACACCCAGAGCTTACTCAAACTCATGTCCATTGAGTTCGTGATGTCATCCAAGCATCTCACCCTCTGTCATCCCCTTCTCCTCCTGCCTTCAGTCTTTCCCAGCATCAGGTTCTTTGCCATTGATTCATTTCTTCATATCAGGTGACCGAAGCATTGGAGTTTCAGCTTCAGGATCAGTCCTTCCAATGAATATTCCGGATGGATTTCCTTTAGGATAGACTGGTTGGAGTTCCTTGCAGTCTAAGAGAATCTCAAGAGTCTTCTCCAACACCACTGCTCAAAAGCATCAATTCTTTGGTGCTCAGGTTCTTAATAGTCCAACTCTCACATTCATATATGACTACTGGAAAAACCATAGCTTTGACTAGATGGACCCTTGTCAGCAAAGTAATGTCTCTGCTTTTTAAAATTCTGTCTAGGTTCATCATAACTTTTCTTCCATGGAGCAAGCATTTTTTAATTTCATGGCTGCAGTCATAATCTGCAGTGATTTTGGAGCCCCAAAAAATAAAATCTCTCACTGTTTCCACTGTTTCCCCATCTATTTGCCCTGAAGTGATGGGACCAGATGCCATGATCTTAATTTTCTGAATGTTCTTCCATGTCCAGTTCTAACTGTTGATTCTTCACCTGCATACAGGTTTCTCAGGAGGCAGGTCAGGTGCTCTGGTATTTCAATCTCTTGAAGAATTTTCCACAGTTTGTTGTGCTCCACACAGTCCAGGATGCCTGACTCTAGGTGAGTGATCACACCATTGTGATTCTCTGGATCATGAAGACCTTTTTTGTATAGTTCTTCTGTGTATTCTTGCCACCTCTTCTTAATATCTTCTGCTTCTGTTAGGTTCATACCATTTCTGTCCTTTATTGTGCCCATCTTTGAATGAAATGTTCCCTTGGTATCTCTAAATTTCTTGAAGAGATCTCTAGTCTTTCCCATTCTATTTTTTCCTCTATTTCCTTGCATTGATCACTGAGGAAGACTTTCTTATATCTTTGTGCTATTCTTTGGAACTCTACATTCAAGTTGGTATATCTTTCCTTTTCTCCTTAGTCTTTTGCATATTTTCTTTTCATAGCTATTTGTAAGGACTCCTTAGACAACCATATTGCCTTTTTGCATTTATTTTTCTTGGGAATGGTGTTTATCACTGCCTCCTGTACAATGTCACAAACATCTGACCATAGTTCTTCTGGTACTTTGTCGATCAGACCTAATCCTTTGTATCGATTTCTCACTGCCACTGTATAATAGTAAGGGATTTGAGTTAGGTCATACCTGAATGGTCTAGTGGTTTTCCTTCAGTTCAGTTAGTCAGTTCAGTTACTTAGTTGTGTCCAACTCTTTGCTATCCCATGAATCACAGCACACCAGGCCTCCCTGTCCATCACCAACTCCCGGAGTTCACCAAGACTCATGTCCATCGAGTCAGTGATGCCATCCAGCCATCTCATCCTCTGTCATCCCCTTCTCCTCCTGCCCCCAATCCCTCCCAGCATCAGAGTCTTTTCCAGTGAGTCAACTCTTTGCATGAGGTGGCCAAAGTACTGGAGTTTCAGCTTTAGCATCATTCCTTCCAAAGAAATCCCAAGGCTGATCTCCTTCAGAATGGATTGGTTGGATCTCCTTGCAGTCCAAGGGACTCTCAAGAGTCTTCTCCAACACCACAGTTCAAAAGCATCAATTCTTTGGCACGCAGCCTTCTCAACAGTCCAACTCTCACATCCATACATGACCACAGGAAAAAAAATAGCCTGGACTAGACGGACCTTTGTTGGCAAAGTAATGTCTCTGCTTTTGAATATGCTATCTAGGTTGGTCATAACATTCCTTCCAAGGAGTAAGCGTCTTTTAATTTCATGGCTGCACTCACCATCTGCAGTGATTTTGGAGCCCCCCAAAAAATAAAGTCTGACACTGTTTCCACTGTTTCTCCATTTATTTCCAATGAAGTGATGGGACCAGATGCCATGATCTTCGTTTTCTGAATGTTGAGTTTTAAACCAACTTTTTCACTTTCCACTTTCCACTTTCACTTTCATCAAGAGGCTTTTGAGTTCCTCTTCACTTTCTGCCATAAGGGTGGTGTCATCTGCATATCTGAGGTTATTGATATTTCTCCTGGCAATCTTGATTCCAGCTTGTGCTTCATCCAGTCCAGCATTTCTCATGATGTACTCTGCATATAAGTTAAATAAGCAGGGTGACAATATACAACCTTGATGTACTTCTTTTCCTATTTGGAACCAGTCTGTTGTTCCATGTCCAGTTCTAACTGTTGCTTCCTGACCTGCATACAGATTTCTCAAGAGGCAGATCAGGTGGTCTGGTATTCTCATCTCTTTCAGAATTTTCCACAGTTTATTGTGATCCACACAAAAGCTTTGGCATAGTCAATAAAGCAGAAATAGATGTTTTTTCTGGAACTCTCTTGCTTTTTCCATGATCCAGCGGATGTTGGCAATTTGATCTCTGGTTCCTCTGCCTTTTCTAAAACCAGCTTGAACATCAGGAAGTTCACAGTTCATGTATTGCTGAAGCCTGGCTTGGAGAATTTTGAACATTACTTTACTAGCATGTGAGATGATTGCAATTGTGCGGTTGTTTGAGCATTCTTTGGCATTTCCTTTCTTTGGGATTGTAATGAAAACTGACCTTTTCCATCGCTGTGGCCACTGCTGAGTTTTCCAAATTTGCTGTCATATTGAGTGCACCACTTTCACAGCATCATCTTTCAGGATTTAAATAGCTCCACTGGAACTCCATCACCTCCACTAACTTTGTTCGTAGTGATGCTTTCTAAGGCCCACTTGACTTCACATTCCAGGATGTCTGCCTCTAGGTCAGTGATCACATCATCGTGATTATCTGGGTTGTGAAGATCTTTTTTGTACAGTTCTTCTGTGTATTCTTGCCACCCCTTCTTAACATCTTCTGCTTCTGTTAGGTCCATACCATTTCTGTCCTTTATCGAGCCCATCTTTGCATGAAATGTTCCCTTGGTATCTCTAATTTTCTTGAAGAGATCTCTAGTCTTTCCCATTCTGTTGTTTTCCTCTATTTCTTTGCATTGATCGCTGAGGAAGGCTCTCTTATCTCTTCTTGCTATTCTTTGGAACTCTGCATTCAGATGCTTATATCTTTCCTTTTCTCCTTTGCTTTTCGCTTCTCTTCCTTTCACAGCTATTTGTAAGGCCTTCCCAGACAACCGTTTTGCTTTTTTGCATTTCTTTTCAATGGGGATGGCCTTGATCCCTGTCTCCTGTAAAATGCCATGAACCTCATTCCATAGTTCATCAGGCACTCTGTCAGATCTAGGCCCTTAAATCTATTTCTCACTTCCACTGTATAATCATAAGGGATTTGATTTAGGTCTTAACTTAATGGTCTAGTGGTTTTTCCCTACTGTATTCAATTTAAGTCTGAATTTGGCAATAAGGAGTTCATGATCTGAGCCACAGTCAGCTCCTGGTGTTTTTTTTTTTTTTTTTTTTTTTTTTTTTGCTGACTATATAGAGCTTCTCTGTCCTTGGCTGCAAAGAATATAATCAATCTGATTTTGGCATTGACCATCTGGTGACGTCCAGGTGTAGAGTCATCTCATATGTATTGGAAGAAGGTGTTTGCTATGACTAGTGTATTCTTTTTGGCAAAACTCTGTTAATCTTTGCCCTGCTTCATTCTGTACTCCAAAGCCAAATTTGCATGTTACTCCAGGTATCTCTTGACTTCCTACTTTTGCATTCCAGTCCCCTATAATGAAAAAGACAACTTTTGGGGGGTGTTAGTTCTAGGAGGTTTTGTAGGTCTTCATAGAACCATTCAACTTCAGTTTCTTCAGCATTACTAGTCAGGGCATAGACTTGGATGACTGTGATATTGAATGGTTTACCTTGGAAATGAACAGAGATCATTTTCTTTTTTGAGATTGCATCCAAGTACTGCATTTCAGACTCTTTTGTTGACTATGAGGGCTATTCCATTTCCTCTAAGGGATTCTTGCCCACAGTAGTAGATATAATGGTCATCTGAGTTAAGTTCGCTGATTCCTAGAATGTTGATGTTCACTCTTGCCATCTCCTGTTTGACCACTTCCAGTTTGCCTTGATTCATGGATCTAACATTCCAGGTTCCTATGCAATATTGCTCTTTACAGCATTGTGCTTTACTTCCATCACCAGTCACACCCACAACTGGGTGTTGTTTTTGCTTTCGCTCCATCTCTTCATTCTTTCTGGGGTTATTTCTCCACTGATTTCCAGTAGCATATTAGGCAGCTACCAACCTGGGGGGTTCATCTTTCACTGTGCAATCTTTTTGCCTTTTCTTACTGTTCATGGGGTTCTCAAGGGAAGAATACTGAAATGGTTTGTCATTCCCTTCTTCAGTGGACTACATTTTTTCAGAACTCTCCAACATGACCCGCCATTCTTCATTGGCCCTACACAGCATGGCTCATAATTTCATTGAATTAAGACAAGGCTGTGGTTCATGTGATCAGATTGGTTAGTATTCTGTGAATGTGGTTTTCATTCTGTCTGTCCTCTAATGGAGAAGGATAAGAGGCTTATGATGTGAGAGACTGACTGAGGGGGAGGCTAAGAGGCTCATGATGGGAGAAGAATAAGAGGCTTCTTGATGGGAGAGACTAACTGAGCGGGAAACTGGGTCTTGTTCTAATGAGTGGGGCCATGCTCAGTAAATCTTTAATCTAATTTTCTGTTGATGGACCTGGTTGTGTGCAACCTTACTTAGCTGAAATTGACCACTCAAGGGTTTCTGGCCATTCTGGAGAAAGTCCCTCCTGATTGGCCTTAGAACTAGATATCAGGAGCTCTCAGTGGCAATCCATGCTTTTAATCTCCCTCCTGACTTTGAAAACTTTTTCTTCATTTGTCTTTTTCTTGTTCTTTCCCTGGATTTCTTCAGTAAGTACCTCCTTTTAATTTCTGTTTTTCTTAAAGAAAGTGCCAGTGCTAAATTGATAGTATATTTTCTCTCTCTTCATATGCCTCCCCATAGGAATTTCACCTACTCTTATATATTGAATTATTATTTCAAACAGATTATATGTCTATATCTGCTTTTTAAGCTCTGGATTATTTCCTTTCCATTTTATACAGACTGTCTGATATCTCTCCATGAATATACCCAGGAAACCTGGGTTCAATCCCTGGGTTGGAAAGATACCCTGGAGAAGGGAATGGTAACCTATTGCAATATTCTTGCCTGGAGGAGTCAATGGACAGAGGAGCCTGGCAGGCTATAGTTCAGGGGGTCACAAAGAGTTGGGCACAACTGAGCAACTAACACAAAAGATAATATGGGCTAAAACAAACTCACACCATGCACATTCATGCAAGAAATCAGTATTTCTTCATCATCTATTGCTCAAATCTCAGAGTTGTCTTGAATTATTCCTCTTATTTATTTCTCTCTTATAATTTTGTTCCCCAAATATCAAAACTGTCATATTCTATCTGAAATATGACTTATATTCAATGCCTCTTTCCTATCACTGCTGCAGATCAGTAATAAAAACTTCATTTTATGAATTGCTTTATAATTTTACAACTCCTAACATTACTCACCACCTCAGGCCTTCAACTGATTGAATCAGGACCACCTATGGTAGGGAGGGCAATCTGCTTTATTCAATCTACAGATTCAAATATTAATTTCACCCAGACACTCCCTCACAGACAGGCTCTGAACAATATTTGACCCACTACTGGGGCACTCCTCTGCATAATCAAGTTTACTGTGATAAAATTAATCATCACAATCCCTTTTTGACCAGGGCAAGACATTAGAGACATTGGCCATTTTCACCCAGCGGCAGCAGGCATTGGCATCAGGGAGGAAATTTTACTTTCTACTGCAAAAAGATTATGCTATTTCAGGATCTAAAAACAGAGGTCAGGAAGAAAGGGCACTCTCCAGATCCATAGACTGCTGACTGCCAAGCCTGTTCCTTGAAGAAAGTTCTGGACAACAGCACACTGAGTTACAATAAAGATAAAACAAAACCCTAAAAGACTGAAATTAAATAGTTAGGATTCAAGTTCTCTATCTACCATAATAACTGACTATATTGTTTAGACTGTTGTCATTCCTACTTCAAATAGTTAGCTATTAAGGTAAATACGTCAGTTTTAAGCAAAATTCAAACCACCAAACAATAAGCAGCTTCTTTCTGTGAAACACATCTTGCAGGAATGGAATGAAACTGTACTTTGAAAATAACTCATCTTTATTCCAGGAAGAAAATAATTATAAGAACATATATATTTTTTCATTTTATCCTGATTCTGCTTTTTCATATATTTAACTTCCACATTAACCTAGATGAATTTTATATGGAGTCATTTGAAAGAAAAAACAAAAAATTAGCTTTAAAGAGCATTAAAATATACTGGCTTCAGATGTTTTTAGAAGGGCAGAATTTAAAAATGTCTAACATTTTACTAAAAGCATAGACGCATTCTTTCTTTGAAGGAACTTGACCCAATAGAAATACCTGCCTCATTAAAATGCTCAGTTTGCTAAGTTTGAACTTTAAAGTGCAATTTCTTTCCGAGTGGAAAAAAAAAGGCCATATTTAACAGTTTAAATTGAACTTTTCCAAAAATGACAGAATGGATTTCCTAAGCCATCTTAAACTAACAGTCATGAAAATAAAAATACACTTTAAAATTCAAAGTTGTATCACCAGTAAGAGATAACTTTGGGATAACTATACCTTTTTAATAATATTTATACATATGCAAATGAAGTAGTATATTACTTTTTTCAAATTTTAATTACTCTGTGTTAATCCATAGGTATATTAATTATTAAAGTGTCAAAGCAATTTTTATATGTTTTTGCTTCTGAACAGCTGCTATAAATCTCAACTAACTTTTTTGAAAATTATATTCCTTATTAGAGAACTTTAATATTTCTTCTGGAGTGTTTATTACATGTATCAACACATTCATCTCACAAATGTTTTTGTGTTTGTGTGTGTTTTGGAAACTTTCCCAAAATAGTTAAATACTCCCTTCTTTATCATCTTTTGCTGCCCACTTTTTACCTTCAAAAGGTCTGAACATAATGTGCTAAAGACTAATATTATAATTCAATTTTATTTTTCTGTCAAATCACAAAATGCTCTGTAAAATCATTTTTGGAATGTCAAGTTTTTTAGTTGGGTAAGGATGGTTACAGATGCAATGATGCCATCTTAGTGTTTATCTCTTCTTTAGCTCTTTTCATATGTTTCATCTTACCTTTCTATAATCAAATGATACATTAGAAATAGCCTAGAAATTATGATTGAGTCCCTTCACTGCTCATCTGAAACTGTTACATTGTTAATAAGCTATACCTTAATAGAAACTGTTTTTGGTGTTAAAAAGTCAAAATTAAATTTAAAAAGGACAACATTACTTAGTTTAATTAAATAAAAATGAAAAGGGAAACATTAATTTTTTAAAAAGAGAAATATCCTAGAAAACTACAAAGGAAAGTAAATGAATTGCACTCTCTATTTTTAAATACTTTGAATTTGAATGTCTGTTATAGCCATAATTTTTATTAACCTGATCTACTGAATATTTGCCCTTTAAACCTCAATGTATTCATCTGTAAAACACGGGACGTACCTGGTGGGAGGTGAATATCACTTTGTGTTTAGAATATTATTTCCCAGATGGCACTAGTGGTAAAGAATCCACTTGCCTATGCACAGGATATAAGAGATGTGGGTTCAATCCGTGGGTCAGGAAGATCCCCTGGAGAAGGGCATGGCAACCCACTCCAGTATTCTTGCCTGGAGAATCCCATGGACAGAGGAACCTGGCGGACTACAGTCCATAGGGTCACAAAGAGTTGGACATGACTGAAGCGATGCAACACACATGGGTGCATATTCTAATGTATAACAGATTGTGCAAAAATATGTACAATATTAGTTATAATATTTTATTGAAATAATTATACCTATTATCCTGAGTGTATATGATCAAATACAAATACAGATAAGAGTAAGAGCTCATATAAATCAGCATGGAATGTGATAGGTCCAACAACCAACATAACAAATGTCAATTTTTTTAATTTTCAAAAATTTTATAATTGTCTAAAATAAAAGAACACTATAAGTACATGCAGGTATAAACATCTATGAATGTAACAAATTGCCTTAATTTTAAAGAAATTTTCAGTAATCTTCTACATTTTCTGTCTTAAAGAAATACTCATTTCAAATCAGGATGGGGAGCACATGTATACCTGTGGCGGATTCGTTTTGATGTTTGGCAAAACTAATACAGTGTTTCAGGTTTAAAAATAAAATAAAATAAAAAAAAAACAAATCAAATCTGAACTATTCAATAAATACGACTAGGGCAAATTGTCATTGTCTGTAAAAAATAATAATAATAAAGTTAGATAATGACCTCAAACAAAAAGAAAAAAGAAATACTCAGAAATTTAAATATGAGAGCTAACCATAGTGCTATAAATACACTTATTTCTACTCCTTCCTGAAACACTAATAAAATGAATGTTAAACAAAAACATACACCTCAAAAGTTATAACAGACAGAAGAGAAAACAGTAAAACTATGGCATACCAGAAAGCTTCCCAGGTAGAGATAGTGGTAAAGAACCCGCCTGCCAATGCAGGAGAAATGAGACGTGAGTTCGATTCCTGGGTCAGAAAGATCCCCTGGAGGAGGGCATAGTAACCCTCTCCAGTATTCTTGCTTGGAGAATCCCATGGACAGGGGAGCCTGGTGGACTACAGACCAGTCCACAGGGTGGCAAAGATTCAGACACAGCTGAAGCGACTTATCACATAGCACACACTTAGCACAGAGATTTGGGGCAGTGATAAAGGACTTAGAACAGTGAACAATAATGCTGAGTACAGATGCCAAGAGGAAGTCCAGTTCATACCAAATAATTCATGAAAGATTCAGAAATGAAGGCTAGTAGTACTTGTGAATGTAAGAAGACACATAAGTATAAAAATAGGAAGACTGGCTGAAAGTCTGTATGAAAAGCAGCTAGACTCCAAATTCCCTGGGAGCTCCTGTGTGAACAGGAAACAGCTTTCTTCCCATCATGACTAACAGCATGAGACTTCACCACAGAGGGTCTCTGGATTCAGGGCTACAGGCAAGCCTGAGGATAAGGTTGCTCTCCCAAGAGTGGGGTTAGGAGGCTCTCTGGAGTACTATGAAGTGTGCAAATGGGTCAGTAACTAAGGGACTATTAGAGATGAACCACACGGAGCTGTACAATAAGATAGTGGAATTAAGAGCAGGCAGAAAAAGGAGAGAACACGTTAATTGTGATAGCTCAAACACATTTTGGCCAGACTTCTGACCCCTAGTTGCGCCCAATCACATGTGTAAATTCTGAAAGCTTCTTTGTTCCTATTAAAAAGATTTTACCTGTAAGACCATGGCACATGTAGGAAGGCAGTTTACAGTCTGATTAGTCTCGTCCAACACTTTGAACCACACAGACTATAGCCCACCAGGCTCCTCTGTTCATGGGAGTCTCCAGGCAAGAATACTGGAGTGGATTGCCATTCCCTTCTCCAGGGGATCTTCATGACCCAGGGATCAAATCTGGGTCTCCTGCATTGCAGGTTGATTCTTTACCCTCTGAGCCACTGAGGAAACCCCCTGATTCACTTTGGGATAATTCTGATGATCAAATGACAGATATCTCATACTTCATCATGCTATGCAATATTTTCAGAGTTGTTAATAAGAAAAAAATCAGCAATTTATGAAAAATCTGTTTTCAATCAATCTAGGATATTCCAAATTAAAAAACAAAAAGGTCTCCCAGAGCTTGAAAAGAATTTATTCAAGCTCTAATTCTGCTAATTTAAATTTCTGCTGAATTAAGGCTTGATTTAATTTCACCATGGGGAAGTACAGATCTAGCTTTGACTTTTAAATCTATGGTTTGCTAAGTTCTTCTTACACATAACTTTTTTGATGACTTCTGGATTTACAGAGTCTGAGATGTGAATTGATATTAATATGGTATAACTAAAACATGGAACTGATCCCCAAAAGTGTTAGAATTGATGGAAATTGTAAAAGTAATGCTTGAAAATTCTTGCACCATTGTTATATTGATTGTGACATATTGGTAACAAATGAACAGTCAAATTTTTTAGAATATCAAATGATAAACATACCATAGTCATTGCATAGTACCATTATTTCATTCAATAATAAAAACAACTTTTGTCAGGTCTCCTGTATTGCAGGCAGATTTTTTACCATCTCATCCACCAAGCAAGCCCTTGTCAAAATATAACTTTTTTAATGAAGAAAGCACTGTGGTTTTGAAGAGAAAATCTTCAAAATCAAGAGACCTGTTTTTGTATATTTCTTATAGACTTGCTACTTGACCGTGAATAAATCATTAGATCTATCATGAAATTTGCTTCTCCAAGTACAAGTGATGTGGTTAGATCTTATCCATGCTTTTTACTTAAGTAATTAATTCATTAAATAAACCCCATGTGGAAAGTCCAACAAATAAAACAGATCAAAGCATATATCCCTTCCACTGAAATGAGGTTTGATTAAGAATTCAAGTATAATAGCCCCTGTAGTTATTCCAAGGGTGTCTTGAGCAGAGTTGAAAACTTCTGTATTATTAAGATATTTCAAGAATTTTGAGAAAGAATAAAAACTCAATAAAGTCGATGGGTTAAATATAAAGGAATTTTGGATGCTCATTTGTTAGGATAACATATATTTTCATGTATATAAATTTAAAAAATATATACACATATGATATATATATATATATACTTCTCATATTTGAAGTTTTAGAAGTTCTAGTCCTTGTTTTTGTGAAGCTTTCTTGAATACATTGCATAAAATTTGCAATAAAAGCTCTTGCTTGACCAATTATGCTTATGTTTTAAACATGTCTTGAACTATTAAAACATTTTTTTTTAATTGTGGATTTTAAGATTTCTGACAAAGCATTGAATAGATGGCCCAAGCATATGCTCTCACATCAAGGAGTAGAATCTAGTTTGTCTCGAAGACTCAATTTGACTGATAGATTGCTGTGGAAGTGATGCTCTGGGACTTCTGGACAGTACCTTAAGGGAAGCGACAGCCTCTGGTTCTTCTTGAAGATCTGCCGCCATGCTATGAGAACGCCCACGCTAGACTACCAAACAAGGAAACACCTCACGGAGACAGACACTATGTGGAGAAGGAAAGGATTTCAGACTCATGAGTGAAGACAGGACCCCATGAAACAGAAAATGCACACAACAGCATCCTGCTAAAATGGTAAAAATTGTAATTCTTACGTGAAACTTGTTTAGATTAAGCCCAGATATCTGGCTAAACATTATTTCTGAGCATCTATGTGAGAATTTCTGGAAGAGAGTAGCAATGTTTTTCTCAGTAGGCAGGTCTTAATTTAAAAAAATTAACTTTATTAAGGGGTAACAGAAATATAATTGTATAAGTGTACAATATGATGATTTGATAGACATATATATTTTAAAATGATTACCAGATCAAGATAATGAGCACACCCATCACCTAACATAGTTAACTTCCCTTTCCTTTTTTTTTTTTTATTTTATGTGGTGAGAATGATTAGATTTCAGCATCTCACCACCTCACAGATGTATGGAGAGAGTAACAATGAATCTTATAATACCATATGTAAAATAGATAGCCAATAGGAATTTGCTGTATGACTCAGGAAACTTAAACAGGGGCTCTGTGACAATCAGAAGGGTGGGATGAGGAGGAAGATGGGAGGAAGGTTCAGGAGGGAGGAGATATGGGTGAACGTACCTATGGTTGATTCTTGTTGATGTATGGCAGAAGACCACAAAATTCTGTGGTTTTCAGAACATTCAGAAAACAAAGATCATTCAATTAATATAAATATATATATATATATATATATATATATATATATATTTCAGCATCTTTCAAGGACAGGTTTCTTCCATAATCCAAAAATAAAGCATTCCTATGAAACCATTGATAAGCCTAAGTAGAGTAAAGTGAACAGGCAATTTTAGGACTCATCATCCTAACAGACCACAAAAGAAATCAGAATAAAACACAGAGGCTCACGGACACAGTTCAAAGTCATGGCAGCTTGATGTTGAGATGCTGAGTGTGGTTCCCAAAGAAGCTTGGTGGTGCCATTCTTGTGGCTCTGAGTGCTCACTATTTTTACTTTTCAACCTTTATCCTAAAAGCAGAAATCCTCTTCAGATTTATTTTGGTTAGCCAAAACAAGTACTAACATACATAGTTCATGAAAGTGGAATGATCTAAACAGAACTTTTACAAGGTAGGGGATAGTCCATGGGGTCACAAAGAGTCGGACATGACTAAGTGAGTGAACTGAACTGAATCTGTATATAATATTGTATTATAAACTATAGTCACTATGCTGTACATTAGATTATTTTTAATTAATTAATTAATTAATTAATTTTTGGGTACACTGGATCTTCATTGCTGCACATGGGCTTTCTCTAGTTGTGGTGAGTGGGGGCTACTCACCCTTGTAGTGTGTGGGCTTCTCATTGCAGCAGCTTCTCTGATTGTGGACCACAGGCTCTAGAACATAGGCTCAGTAGTTGTGGCACATGGGCTTAGTTGCCCCATGGCATTTGGAATTTTCCTGGACTAGAGGTCAAACCTGTGTCCCCTGCATTCGGCAGATTCTTAACCACTGGACCACCAGGGAAGTCCCATTAGATTCTTAAAAGATATTCTTATAACTTAAAATATGTACCCTTTGACCAACGTCACCTATATTCTCATTTTCCCCAGCCCTGGAATCAGGAGACTCAATAAAGCACATTGACTTTTTTTTTTTTTTTTTTTTAATATTGGTGGGCACCATCCAATCCATTGAGTGTCTAAATGGAGCAAAAGACAATGAAAGAAAGAATTCACTCCCTTTTCTGCCTGACTGAATGAGCTGAGACATGGGTCATCTCCTGACCTCAGGCTGAGACTTATACCGTTAGCTCCTCTGTTCTTAGACTCTCAGACCGGGACTGAAAGATGCCAGTGACTTTCCTGACTCTCTAGTTTACAAATGGCAGGATGTGGGATGTCTCAGTCTCCAAAATCATAATCCAATCCCTCATAATAAATCTCTTTTTATGTATATAAAAATTCTATCAGTTCTGTTTCTTTGAACAACCCTAAGACATCTGCCCTTTAAGAAATAATAAGGCAATGCTATTTTTTAAAGCATTACATTTTGGGATGGTTTGTTAAAGGGCATTAGATGACTAAAACATGGTAATCAGTGGTAACATAACCAAAGGATACTGAACAGTTTTTGTTAAAAATTAATGCAGTATAATCAAATTACCATTTTAATGACTTATGATACATATTGTATGATTCTTTAAACTAGACCATTTTAACACTCCTACTGTATTTTTAGCTATCATAAACTCATTATTTTTAGAATAATATTTATTAATTAATAAATTTCAAATGAGTTGTCTATAGATTCAAAATATGAATTTATTTCATATCACTATTCTATATTTGAGATAAAAGTGTTGTAAAAATCATGAATTAAAAACCTTAAATTTGGTACTCTTAAAGTGAAATAAAATTATACATTAATTTTAATTTTAAACTAAAGTTTAAAATAATTTAATTTTAATTAATTAATTTTAATTACTTTCTACATTAATTATAATTTTTTAAATTATACATTAGATAGGTAAGCCTTAGTTGGTAATATGTTGTGATTCTCCAAGGGAAATATAAGCTTATATGTTCCCAGAAATTATTTTACCACACAGTGCTTTCTTACTAATTCTCCTACAGACAGTAGAGCAACATCAATAACTGTCAAGAAGCAACAGAAAAAACTGGACATGGAACAACAGACTGGTTCCAAATCAGGAAAGGAGTACATCAAGGCTGTATATTGCCACCCTGTTTATTTAACTTATATGTAGAGTACATCTTGAGAAATGCCAGGCTGGATGAAGAATGAGCTGGAATCAAGATTGCCAGAAGAAATAGCAATAACCACAGATGACATGACCCTTATGGTAGAAAGCGAAGAAGAACTAAAGAGCCTCCTGATGAAAGTGAAAGAGGAGAGTGAAAAAGTTGGCTTAAAGCTCAACATTCAGAAAACTAAAATCATGGCA
This sequence comes from Bubalus bubalis, assembly GCF_019923935.1. Taxonomy (NCBI): domain Eukaryota; kingdom Metazoa; phylum Chordata; class Mammalia; order Artiodactyla; family Bovidae; genus Bubalus; species Bubalus bubalis. The sequence continues at coordinate 50,581,486 of NC_059175.1, read as the reverse complement.
TCTGGCCCCATCACTTCATGGCAAATAGATGGGAAAACAATGGAAACAGTGACACTTTATTTATTAATTAATTTTTGGCTCCAAAATCACTGCAGATGGTGACTGCAGCCATGAAATTAAAAGACGCTTGCTCCTTGGAAGAAAAGTTATGACCAGCCTAGACAACATATTAAAAAGCAGAGATGTTGCTTTACCAACAAAGGTCCGTCTAGTCAAAGCTATGGTTTTTCCAGTCGCCATGTACGGATGTGAGAGCTGGACTATAAAGAAAGCTGAGTGCTGAAAAATTGGTGCTTTTGAACTGTGGTATTGTGGAAGATTCTTGAGAGTCCCTTGGACAACAAGGAGATCCAACAAGTCTATCCTAAAGAAATCAGTCCTGAATATTCATTGGAAGGACTGATGTTGAAGCTGAAACTCCAGTTCTTTGACCACCTGATGCGAAGAACCAACTCATTGGAAAAGAATCTTATGCTGGGAAAGATTGAAGGCAGGAGGAGAAGGGGACAACAGAGAATGAGATGGTTGGATGGCATCACTGACATGATGGACACAGGCTTGAGTAGGCTCTGGAAGTTGGTGATGGACAGGGAAGCCTGGTGTGCTGCAGTCCATGGGGTTCTAAAGAGTCAGACATGACTGATCACTGAACTGACTGACTGATGAGCTCCATGAATGTCAGCAAGTTTTGTCGTTACCTAATCTTAGGCATTTCTATTTGCTATATATTGGATATGTTACTTTTACAGGTCCTAATGTAGTTATTTACTTGTTAAGAATTGTAGTAGTGTGTGATATCAGCCCACATCACTGACTGACTGACTTAAAACTCTCTTAGAAATTCTATAGAGTATATAAAATATCATTTGAATTTAGAACACATGCATAGCTGAAACCACTAACCTAGTGATCAAAAACCCTATTTATTTGGGCACTGTGGACTACTTTTTGATTATTTACATTGCAGGTTATTTGCCTGATACATATTCCAAATCTTAGCTCAGTTCTGAGTCCACTTGACTGCACAAATACCTCTCCTTAGCTTTCTTTTTTTAATGATTTTCCTGAAGTAAATGTCTTCTTGTGTGACCTATAGAAATAGCATGCATTTTAAAAAGAATATTCAAAATTCATTAAAAAGATTAAAGCCCTAACCGTTTGGCTTTGACCTCATCAGTGCTGACATACTGAGGGCTTCTGTTTCCAAATCCTGTGGACTAAATAAGCACCTTTTACTATGACCTTGAGACACAGACATTCTCTTAGTCTGCTGTTAATAGAAAGTGAGCATTAGGGCAGGCTAAAACTTCTGGTAATACGCACATCAAGCAAAACTTTAAAGGTAATGGGATTAAATATTGGTAAATAAATGTTCTCTATATCCAATTATCAGCTGAGTGAGAATATTGCTACTAAATTGTGATGTTAGGAAGGCAACCACTAAAGATAACTTGAAGAGTACTGCTTGAACAGGATAAAGAAACAAACTTAAATCCATTCCACTTGTTATAGTAGAAAGATAGCGCCAAATGAAAATAATGTGTTTATCAAATCTCTAAGGCGTTTATTAGGAAATGGCAACCCACCCCAGTATTCTTGCCTGGAGAATTCCAGGGCTGCTGTCTAAGGGGTTGCACAGAGTTAGACAGGACAGAAGCACCTTAGCAGCAGCAGCAGCAGCAGCAGCAGCAAGGAGTTTATTATAGTGGTATTACTTCTTATTAATAAAAGTTTAAGAAAAGGCTAAGAATGGTTGCCGTGCTTAGTTGTCTACAATTGTATAGACCTAGTGTATTGAAAAGACTCATTTGAAAATACCCTGATGCTGGGAAAGATTTAAGGTGGGAAGAGAAGAGGACAACAGAGGATGAGATGGTTGGATGGCATCACCGACTCAGTGGATATGAGTTTGGGTAAACTCTGGGAGTTGGTGATGAACAGGGAGGCCTGGCATGCTGCAGTCCATGGGGTCGCAAAGAGTCAGACACCACTGAGCGACTGAGCTGAACTGAGTGTATTGTTCTGCTTGTGCTGCCATAGCATAATACCATAACATGAATTATTTAAAAACAGAGATCTATTTCTCACAGATCTGGATGCTGAGAGTCTAAAATCAAGGTGCTAACATGGTTAGTTTCTAGTGAGATATCTCTCCCCAGTTTTTCCACACTCTCCTTCTTGCTGTGTTCTCACATAGTGGTGGGAGGGAGAAAACTGTCTGCTGTCTTCTCTGACTAGGGCACTAATCCCATCAGACCAGGGCCACACCCTTATGAACTGATCTAACCACCTACCTACCACAGATCCCATTGCCAAATATCATATTGGGGAATTAGTGCTTCAATGTATGAATTTATGTGGACACAAGTATTCAGTCCATAACACCAGGATTTTATAACCATGGCTCTGTTATGAACTGGATGATCCTTTCTTATGGTTTGCCTTGTGTATTGTAAGCTGCTGACCAGTATTCGCAAGACAAACATGTAAGACCTGGTTCATCTTTGTTACTTTCATCTCTTCCAGTTGCTGTCAGTACTCTCAGCAGCATGCCTCCATGGCTGTGAGGAGTTGATATGTTAAGAGATATGAAATTCCTCCTTTCTTCACCCCACCTCATAGGCTTACATTTGCTTTCTTCTCTCTGGCTTACCATCATCTCTACCCTCGTCTAAAATCCTGTATCACTTGCTATTGCTGTTAAGCTGCAAAGTCATATCTGACTCTTTACAACCTCATGGACCATAGCCTACTAGGCTCCTCTGTCCATGGGATTTCACAGGAAACAATAACTGGAATGGGTTGCTATTTCTTTCTCCAGGGGAGCTTCCCTACACTGAGATTGAACCCATGTCTCCTGTATCTCCTGCAGTGGCAGCTGGATTCTTTATCACTGAACCACCTGGGAAGCCCTTTGAATTATTGCAATACTCTGCCAGGCATTCTACTCTCTTTAGTTTAATATCACTTGCCTAGAAACTCTCTTAGCATTTTTTATTTTTTCTCATGGAAATTCTCTCTTCAGAATCTCTTAACAAAGATAGTATAGTCTCTATACTATAAACTCCAAACTTTCCTGATTAGCTTTAATGGAGTGTTTCTCAGCATCAGTACCACTGACATATTGGGCTGGACAACTCTATTGTGCGGGGCTATGATGTACATTGTGGAGTGCTAAGCAGTAGCTCTGGACCCTATCCACTAGATGCCAGTGAACCAAATATGTATCTAGATGTTGTCCTATGTCTTCAAGATTGAAGAGGGTGCAAAATCACACCCATGTGAGAAACACTGGTTCAGATCAGTACTTCTCAAACTACTTTTGTTGAAAAACCAGATTATTTTTTTTTAATTCCAATCTCCTTGAGACTGATAATTTTATAAAAACATATATTCAACATTGATGCTCAGTTTATGTCTAGTATTTTCAGATATCAAAATGTTTGAGGAGTAGCCCTGGTACATGTACATTAAAATGGAGCATCACAGATCTCTAGTCAGGAGCTGTACTAATCCATTATATAACAATGTATGCAGAAGCGTTAATAATTTTACAACACAGAAGTAGAGATCCATATGCAAGTCTAAGCAGAGCTTGCACATAAGATGTCAAAGAGTGAGTTCTTTAGAAGAGCTAGCAATGCATGTGCATACTGATAATCTGTGTAAAACCAGAGCAGTGCCTGCTTATATATTCACACATGTATTTCTTGAATGCATGGGTGAAAGAAAAGGTCACTTAGAAGCTTTTCTCCTTAAATCTATGAAAGTACGTGACTTCACTGCAAGACACTTTACCAGAGTGGGACTTTATAAGAACAGAGAGCACATCTGCACATTACCAAGAGTGATGCTGAGCACACAGTGACTGCTCAATAAACATGTACCAAGTTAGTATCTTCTTAATTTCCTTTTGTCTGTGTTGCCAGTTAATAAATGAATGAATGATTGAATAAAGTACTAAATACATATGAGATTTTCCTGAAAATGGTGGTAAAAAAGCTTCCTGGCACAGGTGGCACAGCAGACAAACCCTGTTGTTTGTCCATAAGGTTTATACCATCAGGATGATGTATTGTGGGACTTCCCTGGTGGTCAGGTGGCTAAGACTCCACACTCCCAATGCAGAGGGCCCAAGTTTGATCTCTAGTTAGGGAACTAGATCTCACATGCCACAATTCAATATCCTGCATGCCACAGCAAGGATTGAACATCCTGTGTGCTACAATTAATACCTGGTGCAACCAAATATATATGTGTGTGTGTGTGTATATATATATATATATGTATGTATATATATATTTATGTGTATATGTATTTATATATATTTATATATATATATATAATTTATGTGTGTATATATATTTCATACATCATCTTTAAATATATATATATATTTAAAGATGATGTATTGTATGAAAATACACATCAGAAGTTAGTGTAAATATGTGATATTTATACATCAAGATACAGATAAATGGCCAAGTAAATGGAGAGATGCCAACAGTCAACTCCAGGAAGAGTTTGCTCATTTGGCCTTGAGGGTATACATAAAAGTATGCATGAGTGGGCTGTGGGTATGCAATCTGTATAGAAGTCCTACTTTCAAAGCTTCAAGTTGTACTGTTTAATCAAAGTAGCAAGGTTATAAAAAGTGTGTATCTTAAACAGAAACGAATCTTGGTTTCAAATGATTTTATGATGCCAGCTCAACAACTTGATCATACTGCTTGCCTTGTAAAATGTTAAGACAGCTATAAGACTGTTTTTAATTTACTCTCTTGGCCTGGATCCACTGTAGTTCTTGTAGCATTCTGTCAGCACTATTTTCCTATTGAATGTCAATGAGATGTTCTACTGTGATTTCTTATTTTTAATTCAATACTTCAAGTGAACAGCAAAACATGTGCATTCTGATTGACAGAGACAAATTATTTATTTATTTTGTTACCAAAGAGCAATTTTATATTTTAATTATCATAATATCACACAATAAAGCCTCAGGCTGACTATGTCCCAAAATACATGTATATCTGTGTATATTATACACACACACACACACACACATATATAAATATACACACACACACACACACACGTGCTATGCATATATTATGTATATAATACGAATGAAGAGAGAGCAGGGGAGAATTTCTACATTACTTCATTAATTAAATATTATATTTAAAGGGATATTATACCACATTTTTGAAATGATGATTTGTAACTAACTCCAAATATGTCATTTTAAAAGGGCTTTTTACTTTGTTTTTGGCAATTTAAATTTTTTCATAGCATTATTAAATATTTAGAATAAAAGCCAGAAAATGAAATATATATCTATCACATTTTGAAAACAAATGTCTTCACATTTAGTACTTGCATGTTATACAGAACATCTGATCTATTTTTTTTCACATAAATTACTATACAGTTTTAAAAAAGAAAGTAGTTCGAAAAATTCCAAGCCTATCATACTTTAGAAGTGTTTATATGCATTCAAAGTACAGTGATTCACACAGGATTACTTTTAGTAACCTGCTATTCTGTGAAATTAAAATATGAGTCCACCTACATTCAAATTCAAAGAATATGTTTATTGTACAAAGCCAAGTTCACTCCTACAACCCTGGCATTTGCTCACCACCTTTTTCAAGCAAACTAACTTAATAGAAAGACTCAAATATATATATATATTTATATATATATATATATATATAATATATATATACATTTTTTTTAAGTGGAAGTGATAGTCCCCCAGTTGTGTCCAACACTTTGTGAACCCATGGACTGTAGCCTGCCAGGCTTCTCTATCCATGAAATTCTCCAGACAAGAATACTAGAGTGGGGTACCATCAGCTCCTCCAGGGCATCTTCCTCACCCAAGGATCAAACTTCCTGAATTGTAGGCAGATTCTTTATCACCTGTACCACCAGAGAAGTGTTAATTCTGTGAAGCAAAATTATCATAGGTTGAGTGACATCAGTTATGTATGGATACATGTGCATACATTTATATATATGGCGATTATATTCAAAGCTTTAATGAATTATCCACATCTGTGCCTCATGATTTGCAACCTCTAGATTTTTAAATACTTCTTGGTTGAGATGTAAAAATGAGCTCACTCTAACTGGCAGGATTACCTCGGTAAGGAAGCAACCGTTCAGTCTCCTGGTCTCCATGGGAAGTCATTTGTTTCCAGGCATTTAGGTTTGTATTTTTAGAAGTGACTAATAAGTCCTGGGTAAAAGCCATTTCTGCCAGGAGGATTAATTGTAGCTCTCATGCCCACTAAGCCATCAAATGTCCCACCTCCTGCCATGAGAAGACAATGATGTCAGACACTTGAGTGACACTTCCCTTGTCAAAGCCCCATAAAGTCCCACCTGGACATGCAGCTGCTACAGGGCTTTGGCAGTCTGCCAAACCCTTCATTTCACGCTTCTGCCTCTTAACTCGCACATGAAGTGTAAGATAAAGTGCTCAACGTTGGGCAAAATGATGTAAAGCTGTAGTATCTAAAATAGACGTGATTTTAGGATTGGCAAGCTGGATGGTGTGAGATAGCATGATTTTCCTGAAATTCCAAGATCTCCAACATAATGAGGGTGAAAATATTTGTTAAAGTATGATGTGAACTCCCTTCATGGCAAAACCTGATCAGAAGGAAGGGCACTGGAGAGTGAGTGTCTCCTTAGTGAGGTTGTTCATGGTTCCTGTAGAAAGGATAACATGTTGGATGTCAGGGTTCAGACACACAGGCTAGTGGTGATGGTATGTCAAGTACGCTGCTTGTGCCCCATAATCATGTTAAGATTCCTCAAAGTCTGCTGCTGCTGCTGTTAAGTCACTTCAGTCACGTCCGACTCTGTGTGACTCCATAGATGGCAGCCCACCAGGCTCCCCTGTCCCTGGGATTCTCCAGGCAAGAACACTGGAGTGGGTTGTCATTTCGTTCTCCAATGCATGAAAGTGAAAAGTGAAAGTGAAGTCGCTCAGTCGTGCCGGACTCTTAGCAACCCCATGGACTGCAGCCTACCAGGCTCCTCCGTCCAAGGGATTTTCCAGGCAAGAATACTGGAGTGGGTTGCCATTGCCTTCTCCTCCTCAAAGTCTGGGAATCTTTCAAAACCCACTTACCTTCAAAGGTAAAATGAGAGGTTGGAAACATAAACCTTAGAGGTAATCCTGGCTTCTAAAGTGACAAGTAGGTGAAAATAGAATCTAAGCTTTGGGACTTTTCCAAAGACACATACCTGTCAAAATTAGGACTAGAATAAGTATTTTTTCTGACTCTTCCAGGACTTGAATCCAGTGTCAACACCTTGTAACTCACTGATATATTTCTTTTTTTCCCCTGTATATTGATTCATGGCTATTTCCTTTTATTTTCTTCATTAGGCGGCAAAGCCACTAACAATGAGGTTTATTGCCCTTGTTTGCTTAGTCTCTCAGTCATGTCCAACTCTTTCAGACCCCATGGACTGTAGCCTGACAGGCTCCTCTGTACATGGGATTCTCCAGGCAAGAATACTGGCGTGGGTTGTTATTGCCTCCTTCTGGGGATCTTCCTGACCCAAGGATCAAAGATGTGTCTTCTGTGTCTCCTGTAATACAGGTGTATTTTTACTGCTGAACCACCAGAGAAGCCCTTTATTGCCCTTGGGTTCACTTTATAGAACACTTTGCTAAGTTTTGACAGAAGTGCACACAGTAGAAGAAAGACCACATTGCTTTTAAGCGTTAGTAGTTTTCTGATCATACTTTAAATTTCCAATGTCTAATCAGTGCTAACAACTGCAAAAACATTTTTATCTGCAAGTTAGAATAAGAAAAAGATATTTCATATCTCTCTTAATACAAGATCTGGTGATATACAACTTCTTATACATGACTCTTCCCCGGGCTTCTCAGGAGGCACTAGTGGTAAAGAACCTGCCTGTCAATACAGGAGATGTAAGAGACTTGGGTTCGATCCCTGGGTTGGGAAGATCCTGTGGAGGAGGGCACAGTCACCTAGTTCAGTCCTGTAGCCTGGAGAGTCCCATGGACAGAGTAGCCTCGCTGACTACAGTTCATGGGGTTACAAAGAGTCAGACACGATTAAAGTGACTTAGAATGCATATACATGAACTCTACCTTGTTTACAAGAGAGTGTTAGTCACTCAGTCTTGTCCGACTCTTTGCAACTTCAGGAACTCTAGCTTGCCAGGCTCCTCTGTCTGTGGGATTCCCCAGAGAAGAATACTGGAATGGGTTACCATTTCCTTCTCCAAGGGATCTTGCTGTCCAGGGATTGAACCCAGGTCTCCTGCACTGCAGGAGGATTCTTTACCTTCTGAGCCACAAGGGAAGTGAAATTATTTTCTATTTTAGTAGATAATTATACAGATTGCCACTGAAATCCCACCAGTAGCTTCCTGCACAATAACTGGAAGAAAATAAGTGTGTAAAGAAGAGAAAGCAGCTCCGATTGCCACATGGTTGCTCAATCATGATTTCTACTAAGTCATTTTAAAGTATATTAGTGTAGTTGTAAACTAATTTCAGTGATTTATATCACCATGAGGATCCCCAGAAGTGGCCCTGAAATTAATGCTTGGCTTTTATTTAAAATAACCACCTTAGTGGTTTTTTTCTAAGCAGAACTTCCTTAAGAGTAACACTTTGACTTAATTACTGAGACAGTTCATGTTTATCACCCTTGCCTGCAGTGGGAAATTTTACAAAGAATTAACATAAATGTGGATCTTTTTTTTCCTCGTGAGGTGTAAGAGCAGCGGAGCAATGTAAGACATGAAGAAAATCCTAAAAATAGTAACACTTGTCAACAGAATCTAGGACATTGAACTTAATTGCTTAAGTTAATGATGCCTGTGATACAGATTACAACACTCTCTGCAAAAGTGTGTGTGGCATTCACAGATGCTTGGCTTCAGCTTTATGTTTATCAGCATTGATGACTTTTGACAGTAGCACTTAAATGGGCAAATAGCAATCGAAATGAGTTGTTCACAAGACATTTTCCTATGCGTGTCTCCTCAAATAGAAAAAAAAATATTTACTATTAATTTATTTAATAAGGTCAAATAAAACTCTGACTGTAAATTACTACAATTCTTCAATTAAGGGAAAGAACAATAAAAGCAGAGCCAAGAAGATTATGTTCACTCTCCACCTCTACATGTAGCATACTGTGAGACTTAGGGCAAATGCATTACCTTTCAGCCATTGTTTCGTAAGTACCAAGCAGATTAAAAATGCCTACCCTGTATATAATACAGGGTTTATAGGAGGGTAATGCATATAAAACCTTTAAATTACTAGCCAGCATGTTAATGCTATTCACAGAAAAAGAGAACAAATTTATGCACCTTTGATTATAGCAAAACCTAAGTTATTGTTCCAGTAAGGTAGCATGTGTATTCTCGTTTCATGTATACACACTACTCTAAATTTTTTAAAGTGTATTTAAAAAATGCTGCAATGTATTTTGTTTACTATTTATTATTGACTATAAAAAGTCCATCAGAAATTCTGGCAAATTGAGATATTAAATTTATATGATTGAGACAGTAAGGGTTGAAAAATTTCTAGTCAGTGTTCTCCAATTAATGGTCAACATATTAATGTAGTTAATATGAAAACTATACGCAAGCAGAAATGTTGTGATTTTCTTCATTTCTGGGAACGTATAACCAACCCATCCTAAAGGAGATCAGTCCTTTAGGATCCCTCCCTCATTGGAGGGACTGATGTTAAAGCTGCGACTCCAATACTTTGGCCACCTAATGCGAAGAGCTGACTCATTTGAAGACCCTGATGCTGGGAAAGATTGAGGGCATGAAGAGAAGGGGATGGCAGAGGATGAGATGGTTGGATGGCATCACCGACACAATGGACATGGGTTTGGGTGGACTCTGGGAGTTGGTGATGGACAGGGAGGCCTGGTATGCTGCGGTTCATGGGGTCGCAAAGAGTTGGACATGACTGAGCGACTGAACTGAACTGAACTGATAGTATAGAAAGAAACTATTGAAAGGAGCACACCAATACAGTATACTAACGCATATATATGGAATTTAGAAAGATGGTAACAATAACCCTGTGTACGAGACAGCAAAAGAGACACTGATGTATAGAACAGTCTTATGGACTCTGTGGGAGAGGGAGAGGGTAGGAAGATTTGGGAGAATGGCATTGAAACATGTAAAATATCATGTATGAAATGAGTTGCCAGTCCAGGTTCGAGGCACGATACTGGATGCTTGGGGCTGGTGCACTGGGACGACCCAGAGGGAGGGAATGGGGTGGGAGGAGGGAGGAGGGTTCAGAATGGGGAACACGTGTATACCTGTGGTGGATTCATTTTGATATTTGGCAAAACTAATACAGTTATGTAAAGTCTAAAAAAAAAAAAAAAGAAAGGAGCACAGAAAATCTAGGCTCTGCAATTTTACTACAAACTATCTTTCATCATGTTAAGCACACTTAGTAGACTAGACCTTAGAAGTCTTATATCTAGAATGATGATGCTGAATTTCACAGTTTATAAGCTTAGTTATCGTCCTAGTTCAAATCTTTCATTCTAAAATACTTTCTCTATGAACTAATGTCAATACTTGTAAACATATTTCAAACATTATGCACAGTTTTTTTTTTAATTAAACACAACTAATACCCTTAATTTTTACTTTTTACAAGCAGTTCCAGTAATGCCTCAGAGACTTTGGTGACCTAGGACAAGACAACAATCTAAATTGCCCTCTCAATTTTGGTACCAGTGTAAATTAGTAAAGCCATTATGGCAAACAAATGTGAAGGTTTCTCAAAGAATTAAATATATACCATATGATTAAGCAATTCCACTTGAAATAAAATCACCATCTCAAAGAGGTATTTGCACCCCTGTGTTCATTGCAGTACTACTTGCAATAGCTAAAATATGTAAACAATGTAAGTGTCCATTAATGAAAGAATTGGCCAAAAAATCTGATATATATATATATATATATAAATATAAATATATATAAAGAAAAACCCTTAAAATAGTAACACATAAGGTATATAATAATAACTATTGGGTTGGCCAAAAGTTTTGTTTGGATTTTCTATAAGATGTTATGTAAAAACCCAAATGAACTTTTTAGCCAACCCATTACATGAATGTGTTATACAAAAAAAAACATATAAATATAAAAAAAGGCTCTATATAACCTCATCTATATATGATATCTAAAAAAATGAAAAATAAGCTAAAAGAAAGACAGAACAGTTGGGTGGTTGCCAGTGGCAGGGAGTGGAGGGTAAGAGGAAATGGGGGAAGGTGGTCAAAAGATGCAAGCTTCCAGTTATAAAGCAAGTCTTAGGGTTAGAGTATAAGACACGGTGACTATAGCAAGCAGTGCTGAATTGTTCATTTGAAACTTACCAAAGAAATAGATTTTCAAAGTTCACACCGCACATACACACACAAATTCTACATGAGGTGATGGATGTGTTAGCTAGTTTTACTGTGGTGATCATTTTGCGGTATATACTTATATCGAATAGTTTCACTGTACACCTTAAGCTTACACAATGCTACATGTCAATTATGTTTCAATAAATTAGAAAAAAATCAAGACTTCTCTCTTTCCCTTCACTCCAAAATTAAAAAATTGAAAAAAAAGATATGCACATGTATTGAACAAAAAGACAATACTTAGGCAAAAATTGGTTCAATTTCCTCTTCTTTATTCTAGGTTATCTCCCAGTAATCACCATCACCTTCCATTGATGCAGAGCAGTGTGAAATTAGACAACGCTCACAAGTAGAAAATCCTGTTGTTTAATATCTGATGAAAAATTGAACAGCCCAAAAAAAAAATGACAAGAGGATAATTGATGAGTATAGATCATTTTGTATATAATGAGATATGAATATTTGGTCACTGGAACTAATTCCATGGAAGAGTTCCAGACTCTCTCACATTCAATAACAAGACCAGATCTTTTCTTATAAGCTCAAGAACTGTCACAGTCTGTACAAAGATTTAAAAAAGTACCCGTAATACTGTAATCTCAGATCATTCATCCTCGGGTGAGTTACTGCATTAAAAATCTCCTGCAGTATAACAAAATGTCAGAGAATCATATGTGCCATGCTGGAAGAAGAGGTGACATGGCACCTTCCTTCCTTTTTGAATTATAGGAAGCTAAGGTTTAACCATAATCTAGTGAGAAGTGGCAAAAATACTATAGAAGTCTACACACAAACACACACACACATACATACCATAAGTTTCCATTTGCTTGTTTGCCATTGCAACAGGTGATTTTATGGTGGGTTTTTACGTGGTGCTTCTGGCTAACTTTGAGGTGAATATGTGTGCAAAGAGAGAAGACAGATTCCTAACCCTAAATTGATTAGGTCACTGTGCTGAAACAGTTAGAGCAGTGCAGTTCAAAGAAGTTAAAGAAGCCATCTCCCTGGCTGGCTCAATATCCATCAATACAGGGGCCACTTTTCCTATAAAGAATGTTCTTGGGCGATCCTGATTATGTAGACAGAAAGGCACTGAAACAGCACTTAAATCAGCTAGAATTATCTTTAACTTCAGCAGTGGCAGGTCATATTTTTTCCACTTTGAGCCATGAAATTGTTTGAAATTGTGTGACAAGAATGAATATACTAACAGACATGTAGGGCAAGGTAAAGACAGATAAAACTGCTATGATATAGATCCCTAGATGATTCTACATAAGCTTGGGGAAAAAACAGCAAGATCATAACAAACTCTATACTAAGACTGAAAAAAGGTACAAGGAACAATAATTTGTAGTCTCAGACCATTATTTCAGATCAACAATCAGAAAAATAAGGATGACTTGTAGATAGAATATGTATAATCATTAATAATTATGTTTAGATCCATAAATGTATCCTTTTATATATTTACTGCTGCAAACATAAATAATATATAAATATAATTATACTCATTCTATTTTTCCCAATTATTTGATATTTTGAACTTATATAAAATTGCTAAAGGACAGAGTAAATTTATCAGGACAACTAATGAAAATGTTTATTGCCAAAATTATATGAAATACTTGTTTCATTAAATATGTATATAAGCTAAATAAATCAGTAAAACACCATCTAAATTTATTATCAGAAAACTGCAATGTACTATTTGGTTCAATATATGCAAGTTATTAATTCCATAGTAAATGAAATAAAGATGCATGTTTATAATTATGAAAACAATAGCAGCAATGAGTAACAAATGAGATATTTGTGAGAACTGTCATTTCAGATTATTTTATAGCATAAATTTCTGTGTATAAATAAAGTAATCATATATACTGTCTTCCATATATATTGTCAATTTAACTGAGATAACGTTAAGTGATGGTTGTGGTTTAGTCGCTAAGTCATATCTGACCCTTTTGCAACTCCATGGACTATAGATTTCCAGGCTCCTCTATCCATGGGTTATCACAGGAAAGAATACTGGACTGGGTTTCCATTTCCTTCTCCAGGGGATCTTCTTGAACCGGAGATTCAAACTGTATCTCCTGCATTGCAGGCAGATTCTTTACTCCTGAGACACCAGGGAAGCGCTTGATGTTAAGTGATATCACATATGTAAAATATTATGAGTCCTTGATTGCATACCTAAAGAAAAGATTGTCCTGGAAATCTTCATCTAGCATTATGCTGAACTCTACCATAAATCACAGAGCACATACATTAGGCAATGTTCTGTTATAGTCTGACATCTTAATTTAGTGAAGTGTGTCACTACTATGTAGTCAAGAAAGAAGAAAGTTCAATGTGCCATTCTAGGAAAGACAGGAGGAGTACAGGTCAAATGTACAAACATAATTAATGATGTATTGAAAGTCTTTTGCATGTTTGTCACGGTAGATTTATTTTCTAGCACTCCACTTATAATCTTAATGTTTATATTTTTCACAATATTACAAAAGGCAAGCCTATTTATCTTACTTTGATCTCAAGCAAACACAAAACAAACATTGTTAATTTATTCAGTATTTCATCTGATATTAGATAGATATAATACATTAAATTTATAGACAGTAGATAGATATCTATTAGGTATTCTACAGAGATATTTATTCTATCAAACAACCTATCTATACGTCTATCTATAAATATACACTTTCAGAAATGAGATTGTCAAGTGCTTCAGATGGTCATGCGTTCAGCTCAGTTCAGTCACTCAGTCGTGTCCGACTCTGCGACCCATGAATTGCAGCATGCCAGGCCTGCCTGTTCATCACCAACTCCCGGAATTCACTCAGACTCACATCCATTGAGTCCATGATGCCATCCAGCCATCTCATCCTCTGTCGTCCCCTTCTCCTCCTGCCCCCAATCCCTCCCAGCGTCAGAGTCTTTTCCAATGAGTCAACTCTTCGCATGAGGTGGCCAAAGTACTGGAGTTTCAGCTTTAGCATCATTCCTTCCAAAGAAATCCCAGGGCTGATCTCCTTCAGAATGGACTGGTTGGATCTCCGTGCAGTCCAAGGGACTCTCAAGAGTCTTCTCCAACACCACAGTTCAAAAGCATCAATTCTTCAGTGCTCAGGCTTCTTCACAGTCCAACTCTCACATCCATACATGACCACAGGAAAACCATAGCCTTGACTAGACGGACCTTTGTTGACAAAGTAATGTCTCTGCTTTTCAATATGCTATCTAGGTTGGACATAACTTTCATTCCAAGGAGTAAGCGTCTTTTAATTTCATGGCTGCAGTCACCATCTGCAGTGATTATGGAGCCCCCAAAAATAAAGTCTGACACTGTTTCCACTGTTTCCCCATCTATTTCCCATGAAGTGATGGGACCGGATGCCATGATCTTTGTTTTCTGAATGTTGAACTTTAAGTCAACTTTGTGTCTCTCCACTTTCACTGTCATCAAGAGGCTTTTGAGTTCCTCTTCACTTTCTGCCATAAGGGTGGTGTCATCTGCATATCTGAGGTTATTGATATTTCTCCCAGCAATCTTGATTCTAGCTTGTGTTTCTTCCAGTCTGGCGTTTCTCATGATATACTCTGCATATAAGTTAAATAAGCAGGGTGACAATATACAGCCTTGACGTACTCCTTTTCCTATTTGGAACCAGTCTGTTGTTCCATGCATTAGGAGATAAGCTCTTTCATTTTAAATCATACTGACTCATTTTAAGTGAGGCATGTCCGATTGGGAATATGTATAAACATCATAAATAGAAAGTTTAGGGCTTTCCTGGAGGCTCAGTGGTAAATAATCCACCTGCCAATGCAGGAGGAGACATATGTTCGATCCCTAGGTCAAGAAGATCCCTTAAAGAAGGAAATGACAAGTCATTCCAGAATTCTTGCCTGGAAAATCCCATTGACAGAGGAGCCTGGAGGGATATAGTCCTTGGAGTTGAAAAAGAGTAAGATATACACACTGAGGAAACCAGAATTGAAAGAGACATGTGTACCCCAATATTCATCATAGCACTGTTTATAATAGCCAGGACATGGAAGCAACCTAGATGTCTATCAACAGATGAATGGATAAGAAAGCTGTGGTACATATACACAATGGAGTATTACTCAGCCACTAAAAGGAATACATTTGAATCAGTTCTAATGAGGTGGATAAAACTCGAGCCTATTATACAGAGTGAAGTAAGCCAGAAAGAAAAACACCAATACAGTATACTAACGCATATATATGGAATTTAGAAAGATGGTAACAATAACCCTGTATGCGAGACAGCAAAAGAGACACAGATGTATAGAACAGTCTTTTGGACTCTGGGAGAGGGAGAGGGTGGGATGATTTGGGAGAATGACATTGAAATATATATAATATCATACATGAAACGAGTTGCCAGTCCAGGTTTGAAGCACAATACTGGATGCTTGGGGCTGGTGCACTGGGACAACCCAGAGGGATGGTATGGGGAGGGAGGAGGGAGAAGGGTTCAGGATGGGGAACACATGTATACCTGTGGCAGATTCATTTTGCTATATGGCAAAACCAATACAATATTGTAAGTTAAATAAAATTAAATTAAAAAAATAAAAATAAGAAAAATAAAAATCAGAAAAAAAAAAAAGGAAAAAGAGTAGGACAACCCTTAGTGACAAAATGACAAAAGAAAGTTCACCTTAGAACTTCTGTAATTAAAAAGTTAAAATAGTCATGTAACAAAACTGAATAAGCATAGTTAGTGTTAAAGTTTTTTTTAAAGGTATCTGTGACTCTAGTTTGTTATGCAGCGGATCTCCTTCTATAGAGCTAGAGATTTGTCACATAGCTTCCTGTGCACTTCAGAATTTAGGCCAGGGTGTAGCTATTATGAGAAGCTACAGGTGAATCAGAACGTGGGATAAGAGAGGCCTTAAATAGCTGGGAGCATATTGTCTCCTTGAGGAAGAACAGATTTGTTTTTAAAAGACAACATCATCAAATTAATATACTACTCATATTGTCTAAACTATAGCATCTTTTTCTGATTAGATAAGCTTCTTAAAAAGATCTTCCCTCTTCTATTTATGTCTCATACTTAATTTGAGATAAAAATAAAATGTGTGGCAACAAATTCCAAGGGCTGTTAAAGTAGCCTATCTGGGATAAAAGTATAAAAACATATTTTTATAAATAATGTACTGAAGGTTCCCTGGTTGGCCCAGTGGTTAGGATTCTGGGCTTTCACTGTTGTGGCCAGGATTCAATCCTTGGTTACTGAACTGAGCCATGTGGCATGACCAAGAATAAAAACAAGTGAATAAATAAAATAATGTATCAATTAATATAGCATATTTTGCTCAATACACTTTTTAGTTTATTAATTTATTTGGCTGTGCTGGGTTTTCCCTGCTGCACATGGATTTTCTCTAGTTGCAGCAAGTAGGGGCTACTCGCTAGTTTTGGTGCACAGGGTTCTTATAGCGGTGGTTTCTCATTGCAGAGCACAGGCTCTAGGTGCGTGTACTCTGGTAGTTGCAGTACATGAGCTCAGTAGTTGTGACTTGCTGGCTGTAGGTGACAGGCTCAGCAGTTGGGGCACACAGGCTTTGTTGCTCCTTGGAATGTGGAATGTTCCCAGACTAGGGATTGAATCCATGTTCCCTGTATTGGCATATGTATTCTTACCCACTCTCCACCAGGGAAGTCACGTTCAATATGTTTTTATGGTGAGTTGCTGCTGCTGCTAAGTCGCTTCAGTCGTGTCTGACTCTGTGTGACCCCATAGACGGCAGCCCACCAGGCTCCCCTGTCCCTGGGATTCTCCAGGCAAGAACACTGGAGTGGGTGCCATCTCCTTCTCCAATGCACGAAAGTAAAAAGTGAAATTGAAGTCGCTCAGTCGTTTACAACGCTCAGCGACTCCATGGACCGCAGCCTACCAGGCTCTTCTGCCCATGGGATTTTCCAGACAAGAGTACTGGAGTGGGTGGCCAGTGCCCTCTTCATTTATGGTGGGTTCAGTTCAGTTCAGTCATTCAGTCATGTCCAACTCTTTGCGACCCCATGAATCACAGGACACCAGGCCTCCCTGTCTATCACCAACTCCCAGAGTTCACTCAAACTCATGTCCATAGAGATGGTAATGCCATCCAGGCATCTCATCCTCTGTCATCCCCTTCTCCTCCTGTCCCCAATCCCTCTGAGCATCAGGGTCTTTTCCAATGAGTCAAGTCTTCGCATGAGATAGCCAAAGTATTGGACTTTCAGCTTCAGCATCAGTCCTTCCAAAGAACACCCAGAACTGATCTCCTTTAGAATGGACTGGTTGGATCTCCTTGCAGTCCAAGGGACTGTCAAGAGTCTTCTCCAACACCACAGTTCAAAAGCATCAATTCTTTAGCGCTCAGCTTTCCTCACAGTGCAACTCTCACATCCATATATGACCACTGGAAAAACCATAGCCTTGACTAGACGGACCTTTGTTGGCAAAGTGATATCTCTGCTTTTCAATATACTATCTAGGTTGGTCATAACTTTCCTTCCAAGTTAATTAACATCAATTGTAGTTTACTCAGTGTTGGAATAGGTAACTGGTCTGAATACATTAAGGGGATTTTTCAAAACAAAATTCAATAAATTAAACACATTGAGCAGAGAATTGCAATATTAAATAGTGTAGTGATTGGAAATAAGTCTCTTGAGTACCATTTCTTCTCCTGAAAACCTTCCCCTTACAGCTGTATTAATGTTGTTAAGTCACTCAGTCTGTGTTCAGTCACTCAGTCATGCCTGACTATGTGGCCCCATGGACTGTGCCTACTAGGCTGCACTTCAATTATCAACCTTGGGTAATAATAATAGGTTGTTTTCACAGGATTGAAATAATTTTGATTATTCTGTCAATCAATTTACATAATTAACTTTATCTTAAATTTGAACTTTCTTTAAGCCTGTTTAATAAATGTCATGGCACTTCTTGAATCTATAATTTAAAGAAAATCGACTTGATGAGCCCATTTATTATGTTCCTTTTAACCTGCCATTTACTATGAAGTGAAGTCGCTCAATTGTGTCTGACTCTTTGCGACTCCATGGACTGTAGCCTACCAGGCCCCTACATCCATGGAATTCTCCAGGCAAGAATACTGGAGTGGGTTGCCATTTCCTTCTCCAGGGGATCCTGCCGACCCCAGGATCGATCCCGGGTTTCCAGCATTGCAGGCAGATGCTTTACCCTCTGAGCCACCAGGGAAGCCATTTACTATACTCCTTTAATAACTTTGAAAACTTCAAGCACATGCAAAATATGATTAACAAAAAATGCACTGACATGGAAGGAAATTATAACATAGGTGAAAAAGTTTATTCATGTATGTATGTACATATATATATATATATGCACACATATGCATACATACTATGTGTGTATATATATGTGTGTGTATATATATATATATATATATATATATATATATATATATATAAACACTCATTTTTGCTCCCACCTTAAAAGCAATAAATGGAAATGGAGAGTGTGGGGTACAGCATCTGAACATAGCTGCTCTGATGCTCCTGCCACACTCCCACATCTTGTTTAGCTTGTGCTTAGACACTCAGTCATGTCTGATTCTCTGTAGCCCCATGAACTGTATCCCACCAGACTTCTCTTTCCATGGGATTTCCCCAGGCAAGAATACTGTAGTGAGTTGCATTTCCTCCTCAAGGGGATCTTCCTGATCCAGGAATCCAACCTGAGACTCTTGCATCTTCTGCATTGGCAGGTGGGTTCTTCACCACTAGCACCACCTGGGAAACCGTTGTTTAGCTTGTACAGCATAAACCTCCACAGTGGATTTCTGTGTCTAGATATCTTATGAAAGCAGTATACCCAGTGCTTCCTAATTTTAAAGTCTCTAAAAATTTAGAAATGTCAATTTTGGTCTTTTTTATCCTTAAAAGCCCACCATATAAGGTGAGAGGTAGATGTGCTAGGTGATTCTAGCCAGTGTCTCTCCCTATCCCTGAGCCTTTTCTCTAGGCTGCATGCAGCTTCTTGGAAAAGGTATGCTTCTATATCATATCTGACCAGCAGTGGATAGGGCAACCACTCAGAGGCAGGAGATAGTTAACAAATATTCCAGATTCCTCACCCCTCAGTGAGAAAATGCTGAGGCAAATTCCACTGTTTATCTTAGAGGATTGCCAGAGGGACTGAAGCACAATTTCTCATAGTGGTAATTTGTGTACTCTTTGCTTTTTACCATCCCTGCTCTTGGTGTCACTTTCCCATCTTCTCATAGTGCTTTTTGGAATTGCCTTTCTTCAAAATCATTTGGCCTCAAATCCATGTCTCAAGATTTGCTTTTGAGAAATCCAAACCTGGACACATACCAACACACAGATAACCTGTGCACGCACACGCGCACACACACACACACACACTCACACACACTTTATTTATTTTGGAGATAACATACCAACACACAGATAACCCCTTGGAGATGGGGGGATGAAGGACTCAAAGATTTACTTCTCAATCATTGGCTTTCCTAAATTTACTATTTGCTCTGTATTGAGTCTCAAACCCCATCTCATACACACCACAGCCAAGACATAATGGTCTTTTATCAGCTGTTTTTTTTTTTTTTTTAATTCTTTGAGACAGCTGATTTGCTTTAGATTTAATTAACAAATCAATGCTATCTGGTCATCTATTCTGTATATAACTTGTCTGTCAGTGAAGAAAGCAATATTTAGATAGTGTCATAGCGGCAATTGGTCTAGAGGTGGCTGTGCAGTCCTAAAAAAAATGAAACTTTCTAATATATAGAAATGTTTCATAGATTTACACTATTCTTATGGTGTTATGGTTAATTTCCAACCAGAAAACCATTGTGAGATAATAGGCCATTGAACTGATACCAGATATTGTTTAACAATCTCCAGATTTTTCAAAACAGTAAACACAGTTTAACTTGAAGGGAACATTTCCAAAAATTTGCCAATTGGTACTATCAAATGTAGATTTCTTACATGGAAAAACTCTGGGCAGCTTTCACTGTATTTGCTGCCCTACCTTTGTCTCTATCTATTCTTGTCCACATTGCACTTAAACCCAACTGCATTACTGAAATTGCCTTCAAAACAATTCATCCGCAGCTGTATCTCACCAAACATAATCATCACTTCTTAGTTTCCCTTTTCTTCAACTTTCTTAGTAACACGTTACAAAGTCATCACTTCTTGAAATCCCCCTATCCCTTAGAAACCATGATTCCATCTCTCCTGACTGGTCATTTCTCAGTGGAGATTTAGTTTTCCTCTGCTGGTTTCTCCTTCTCAGATCAACTCTGTAGAGTCAATTGTTCTTGGGCTGCATTCTTTTCCTGTCATCTGTTCCTCATTCTGTCCCTCAGTGATTCTACCTAGTGACAGAGTTTTAAACAGTCATTTGTATCTTGAGCTTTGATCTCATTTAGGAACTGGCATTCACAATAGTCAATTTAGCAAATATAATGGCCTAGATAGCATCACTGATTCAATGGACATGAATTTGAGCAAAGTCCCAGAGATAGCAAAGGACAGGGAAGTCTGGGGGTGCTGCACTCCATGGGGTCACAAAGATTTGAACTCAGCTTACTGACTGAACAACAGTGAGTTTAAATTTACATGTCTGATCCAAATCCTATTTTTCCACAAACTCTTGTCCCTTTCTAAGGCTTCCCCTTCTCATTGAATGTCACTTAATTTCCCTAAGTGCTCAGCATAAACCTCAAGTATCTCTATTAATTCCTCTCTTCCATGCACTCCATGTTGAAATCTACAGAACAGATTCCAGATTCTAATTCCAAAGTATCTTGAGAATTTACTACCCAAGGTCTTTGCTGTTACAGTCCAGATGTCCGTTATTTGTGTCCACATATTGCAAATTTAATGGTTTCTTGATATTATTTCTGCCCCAGAGAGATCACTCTCCAATCAGTACGCAGCATAATCATTTAAGTGCTTAAATCTGATTTTAACATGGCCCTGTTTAAGTTATTTATTGACTTCCTTTGCAATCAAAATACCATACAAATTCTTCACCATCAGATGTGAAAGTCTGCATTTGGGCTCTGCCTCTTCCCTACTTCCATCCTTCTGCCCACTTTACCTTCACTATACTTTAGCCATGGAGAGCTTTTCTTCTATGCCAATCATCCAGGGGAATTGTATATATTCAATTGTATATATTATATATATTAAACATATATTTGATAAAGGAAAGGGAGAACTTGAATAATCCATGTCTTACACACATTTTTTTTTTTTTTTTTTTTTTTTGGTATGATATGGGACTCTTTGCTTGATACCTTTTTTTTTTAAAGATTTTTTTGAGGTGGACAATTTTTAAAGTCTCTGTTGAATTTGTTACAATATTGCTTCTGTTTTATATTTTGTTTTTTTGGCCAAGAGGCACTTGGGATCTTAGCTTTACAACCAGCTCTACAATCTGTATCCCATGCACTGGATGGTGAAATCTTAACCACTGGACTACCAGAGAAGTCCCAGTTGCTTGATATTTTGAAACCATAGTTTGTTATTTTACATACTAGCCATACTACTACTACTATTACTACTACTACTAAGTCGCTTTAGTCGTGTCTGATTCTGTGCGACCCCATGGACTGCAGCCTACCAGGCTCCCCCGTCCCTGGGATTCTCCAGGCAAGAACACTGGAGTGGGTTTCCATTTCCTTCTCCAATGCATGAAAGTGGAAAGTGAAAGGGAAGTTGCTCAGTCATGTCTGACTCTTAGCAACCCCATGGACTGCAGCCAACCAGGCTCCTCCATCCATGGGATTTTCCAGGCAACAGTACTGGGATGGGGTGCCATTGCCTTCTCCATACTAGCCATAATCTCCTCTATTTTGAATAGTTATTGTGAGAATTATGCTGATATATAAGCACCAATAAGATGGGAGTCACTTATTAGTGGTGGTAATATTCAATATTATTAGTAAACCAGTAACACTGACCCAGTGACTCAAATGTTGGAAATCATCAACATGTCAACTAATAAAGGCAAAGGCATGGCAACTCTGTTTATCTCTGGGACACATGTAGCTAAAGTTTAGATGTATTAGATGTTCTAAATTGTTTAGGGGATTATTGCACTGGAATATATAAACTCATTATTTTAATAAAATGATGGTTGTGCAACACCCTAACATGTAGGTTTTTGCAAGGATTGAAATATTTTACAGGATTGACTTCCTTATCTGAATATTACTGATAACAATAGGATGATCTCCCTGGATTGTTGTCAAGATTAACTTGAAAAACCCATAAACTATTTTAGCAGAGTTCCCATACATAGTAAACATCTGATTTAGTTGAGATGCTAATTGTTCTGACAACCAGTGGAGCAAGTATGGCTTAGTTTTCATCACTACTGCATGATATAAACATAAATCTGCTAAACATTACACTGCTAGAGGATCTAGCTTAGGTTCAACCAAGTCTACACCTGTCTAAGACTACTGTAGGTGATATCAAGCATCAGTAGATTCAGAAAGTATAAAACTTGTCTGTATTAGTAACTCTTATGAATTGAATTATGTCCCCCACTTCCAATTTAATCTAAGGTCTAATCCCCAATGTGACTATATTTGAAGATAGGGTCTTTGAGGTGGTAATTAAGGTTAAATGAGGTCATTTTTAAATGTGGGGTCCTAATTCAATAGAAATGGCAACCCACTCCAGTATTCTTGCCTGGAGAATCCCAGAGACGGAGGAGCCTGGTGGGCTGCCGTCTATGGGGTCGCAAAGAGTCAGACACGATTGAGTGACTGAACTGAACTGAATTGACTTATCACACAAAAAAAGAGTATTTTGGGAATATTTGTTTGATGAATTAATTGTTAATACAGAGATGACTAAGAATAAAGTTTATTTTAATGTCTAAAATGACCACTAGATAGATAGATTAATTAATTAATACATAAATATAACTACTACAAAGTGAACATCTCAGTAAATGCAACGCAGAATTCACCCAGCATATTCTTGTCTCAGAAAAGCATGCTCCCTGTAAGCAGTTATTTAACTATGTAATAATGTCTGCTAATAGAATAAGGTACTATTGCTACTGCCTTCATTTAATTGCATGTAAACATTATTACCTTTTTCATTTTATCTGTTTGTGCTGTGATATGAGTCATTTACCATAGAGAAGAAATAAAAACAGAAATCAAACAAGAGCTTTTATAGTCTACTTGAAATAAGTTAATTGTCATGATCTAACTATTACTCTCTCAAGAACACTTAATCTTATTGATAGGGCATTATAATTAAAATTAAAACAAAATATTGCTCACCCAAGAGTATTTTCATTCATATTTACTTTTTAAAAAAATCTCATGTGAGTGGTATGCTACCTAACCTGGCACTAAATATTATTAGATTAAGCAGATCAAATAAAAAATCCCTAGCATAATTCACAGAAAGATCTTTGGTGATCCACTTTCTGCTGCTGCAGCTGCTGCTAAGTCACTTCAGTCGTGTCTGACTCTGTGCGACCCCATAGATGGCAGCCCACCAGGCTCCCCCGACCCTGGGATTCTCCAGGCAAGAACACTGGAGTGGGTTGCCATTTCCTTCTCCAATGTATGAAAGTGAAAAGTGAAAGTGAAGTCGCTCAGTCCTGTCCTGACTCTTAGCGACCCCATGGACTATAGCCCACCAGGCTCCTCCGTCCATGGGATTTTCCAGGCAAGAGTACTGGAGTGGGGTGCCATTGCCTTCTCCGGTTCCATCTCCTAGAGTAATGAAAATAAAAACAAGTATAAACAAACGGAATCTAATTAAGCTTGAAAGCTTAAACACATCAAAGAAAATCACAAATAAAATAAAAAAACAACCCACAGAATGAGAAAAAAAGTATTTGCAAACAAATCAGCCATCAAAGGATTAAACTCCAAAATATACAAACTAGTCATGCAACTCAATATGAAACAAACAAACCAATCAAGAAATGGGTGCAAAGTCTACATAGATGTTTCTCCAGAGAAGACATACAGATGGCCAACCGGCTCATGAGAAGATGCTCAACATCACTAGTTACTAGAGAAATGCAAATCAAAACTGCAATGAGGAATCACCTCACACCAATCAGAATGGACATCATCAACAAATCTACAAACAATAAATGCTGGAGAGGGTTTGGGAGAAAAAGAAACCTTCCTACACTGCTGATATGGATGTAAATTGGTACAGCCACTATGGAGAGCAGTATGGAGCTACCTTATAAAACTAAAAATAGAGCTACCATATGACCCTGCAATCCTGCTCTTGGACCTATATCTTGACAAAAAAATAATTCAAAATGATACATGCATGTTCACTGTAGCGCTATTAACAGTAGCCAGGACATGGAAACAACTGAAATGCCCATTGAGAGAAGAATGGATAAAGATGATGGGGTTCATATATACAGTGGAATATTACTCAGCCATAAAATGAATGAAATAATGTCATTTGTGACACCATAGATGGAGCTAGAGATTCATACTGGGTGAAGTTAAGTTAGACAAATATCATATGATATTGCTTAAATGTAGAATCTAAAAAAAAAAAAAAAGAAAAAAATGGCAGAAATGAAATTATTTACCAAAAAAATGGAGTCACAGATGTAGAAAACAAATTTATGGTTACCAAAGGGGAAAGTGGGAGGGAGGAGAAAATTGGGAGATTGGAATTAACATATACACAAAATACTGTGTGTATAAATATATATACATATATATATATGTATATAATACTATATATAAATATTGATAACCAATACGAACCTATTGTATAATATATATGACATAGTATATACTGTATAGTACTGGGAACTCTTCTCAATATCTCCAATGACCTACATGGAAAAATAATCTAAAAAAAAAAAGAGTTGATTCAAGTTTATGTATAATTGAGTCACGTTTTTGTACAGGAAAAAGCACAATATTGAAGATCAACTAAGACTTCAATCCAAATTAAAAGAAAAATTACCACTGCCAATGGGACGATCCCCTGGAGGAGGTCATGGCAACCTACTCCTGTATTCTTGCCAGGAGAATCTCATGGACAGAGGAGCCTGGTGGCTACAGTCCACGGGGTCGCAAAGAGCCAGACGTGACTAAAGTGACTTAGCATGCACCACTGCCAGTATGCTGAACTCAGAGTACTATTTTCTTCTTAAACACTCAGTTCAATCTTAAATGTATTTTCTTTTCTCTTTACATACAGTGAGAGAGGAGGGAAAGGAAGAAGGCAAAGGAAAGGGCAAGAGGGAGGGCTAGGAATTTTGTGCCTTTAGATTGATATAATAGAAATATTTCACATATTCTTTTATAAATTGTAAAATATGAAAAGCCAATAAGGCCATACGTTTTCTCACTGGAAAACAATTGAAGATGATAAAACCTAAGAGATTTAGATGGACTCTTTCCTTTACATTGGGCTTCCCTGGAGACTCAGAAGGTGAAGAATCTGCCTGCAGTACAGGAGACCTGGGTTTGACCTCTGGGTCAGGAATGACCTCTGGGACACCCACTCCATTGTTCTTGCCTAGAGAATCCCATGGACAGAGCCGCCTAGTGGGCTACAGTCAATGGGGTGTCAAAGAGTTGAACAGCACTGAGCAACTAACACTAACAGTCACAGTAAACCAAACACATAGTGAAAGTGGCCAATGGAAAGCAGAACACCGATTCTTTAAAAAGGGCCTCAAAGTGACTGGTGTGTGGGATGAATATCCAACCTTTTTGTTCTTCCAGAGGACAAACGTTGCAAAATATAGAAACTTCAAAGACACAGTGTTTTCTTCACTGAAGTCTGTTTTTAGAGCCATGGATTTAAAACATAAAATAATTAAGCCAGAGAAGGTGTTTTTCCCCCAAAACCTCAAAATTTGATTTGCAATATGGTCACCTTCAACAGATAATTTTTATAGACACTTAGTAGATGTGTATTTAAACCCACACCTCTACTTCCTTAAGGATTTAGTTATTTACTTAAGCATTTCCTTAAGTATCTATTTATTTAAGCATTCATTCTATTTATGAACTTTCTATTTATACTTTACATTATATGTGAAAAATTTTCAGAAGTTTAATAAAGGAGCTACTTTAAAATATAAACCAAAAGTACAGACCAAGAAAGACATGTATTACAATTGAAGATCAAGAAAATGTTATAAAAAGAAAAAGAAAAGAGATGACACACATATTCAGGATGTACAATTGTTAGAGGTCAGATTATATTTTTTCAAAACTTTTTGCAGGTCAAAGCACAATAGAGAAACACAGTCAATCACATTCTTTTCATTATCTACTTGGTAAATAGCTTTTTAAGGGAAGAAAAAAGTTTTTTTTTTTTCTTTCACACTAAGTTCAAAAATAAGTTTTCATATGTGGTGTAAAACAAGACATAACAAGGGAATCAATAAATGAAATTGGCAAGGACATCGTGTGCGTGGTGTGATCAGTTGCTCACTCGTGTCTGTCTCTTTGTGACCCCATGGACGGCAATCTTTCAGGCTCCTCTGTGCATGGAATTTTCCAGGCAAGAATACTGCAGTGGGTTGTGATTTCCTACTCTGGAGGGGGTGTCTGCCTGACCCACACAACTTGCCTTTGATGAGGCAAAAAACACAGCCCATTAGCATTTACTCAAAGCAATGCTGTGAGAGGGTTGAAAGGTAGGCTGCCTATAAACTCCTTGCACTCTTCCAATGGCTCCCTCTAGTATTTAAAACTGTCCTGCCTTTTGTTTTAATCTCTTCCTGATTGCAATAACAGAATGATTTTTTTTTTTTTGGAGTAAATTTTTTTCTCGCTTGTTTAACAACTCCAGAGCAATTTTTCTTTGACACTATACATGCAACACATATGCACATAATTAACTCTTTAAATATATATGTTTTCACATATCCTAAGAGAAAAGGACTACGTTTAAAAACAGAAATCAATTATTTAAATACACATTTCTTCACTATAAAAATTTATAAGCAAATTGGAACAAATATGGAAACTACAACAATTTAATTTCCATTGTAGGTCATGAGAGCAATGGATGAAGGACTCCTACTCTGCTCTGAGGGACCATGATTGTACTTTCTAGGAGGTCTTGCCTGAATGGAAAACTGAAAAATGGATGTAATTTTTACAGATGGCAAAGGTAAAAAAAAAAAAAAAAGATATTTTCAAGCTTCTCTCTCAAGAAAATGTGCTTTGGAGGTGATCCTGTAAAGTAATATAAAGAGGGTGTGTGAAAAGAGAGTCAAGAGCATGAATAGAACATATTCTATAAAAGTTAATTTTAGTGAGGCAATCTCAAACATATAGAGAACTCAAGTCAAGATCATTTTCTGTGAAGTTAATCTGAACAGCCGTAGTTAAGTGCACAATTATTGACAGTAATAAATCAAATTTTTTGAGAATTAGAAATAAAATCAATAAACTGCCATAGTAAAAGTTTATGTTACATAGATTGACTATGTGTGAAGTAAGTAATTATTCTCAATTTTTTCTTTTAGGAAACAACAGGGCTGATAGTAACTTTAACTGTGTAACTTTTTTATTAGTCAGTTTGGAAAGTAAATATTTTTATTTAAATTACTTTGGTCCTAAAAAAAATGTGCCTCAAGTTTACAATGGTAACATGGAGCTCATTTCCTCTTATTCCTTAGACTTAACTAAAACTACAATAAAGGAAAATATTGAATAGAAAAGCATATATATATAATGATAAGGAGAATGAGAAGCCAGGGAGAAAATATGCTCAGTCATATCTGACTCTTTCAACTTTTTAGACTATAGCCCCCCAGTCTCCTGTGTCTGACTCTTTGAAACCTTATGGACTGTAGCCCATGAGGCTCCTCTGTCCATGGGATTCTCCAGGCAAGAATACCGGAGTGGATTGCTACTTCCTCCTCCCAGGGATCGAACCCATGTATCCTGTATTTCCTGT
This sequence comes from Bubalus bubalis, assembly GCF_019923935.1. NCBI lineage: Eukaryota > Metazoa > Chordata > Mammalia > Artiodactyla > Bovidae > Bubalus > Bubalus bubalis. The sequence continues at coordinate 50,553,016 of NC_059175.1, read as the reverse complement.
ATTGTAGGCAGATTTTTTTACCACTGAGCCAAGGAATCCCATGGAGCCAGGATGGGGCAGAGATTCCAAGTTTATCGAAGAGATGGAACAATTAGCCAAGGTCAAGATTATTACAAATGGCTTCTAGACACAGAAAGACAACTGCATATGGAAGCTATAAAGGTTAAATGTATAGAATCAAAAAGTAGGATGATGGCTGCCAGAGGCTGGGTGTGGGGGTGGGGGTAAATGGGAAGGTGTTGGTCAAAGGTTATAAACTTTCAGTGATAAGAAGATTAATGTCTAGACATCAAATATCAAACACAGTCATTACAGTTAGTAATATTGTACTCTATATCTGAGATTTTCCAAGAGAGTAGATATTTAAATGTTATCACCAAACACCAAAAAAAAAAAAAAAAAAAAAAGTGAATACATGATGTGAAGGGATGGAGGTATTAATTGACTTGATGTGTTATCATTTCCGTTGTACATGTATATTAAATCCTTATGTTTTACACCTTTAAAAAATCACCTTGTAAAACTGGAATATATACAATTCTACTTTTTAAATCATACCTCAATAATAAGCAAACAACAAGAAAGTTCTTGAATCAGAGTTACCAGTTTCAAGGAAAAATGGAAATGTTGCTCATAGAAAGGAATTAATTGCAAGTGAATAATTGAATCTGTCTTGCTTCTCACCTGATATCCAAGAGCCTAACATTAACTTCAAAGGAACAGAAAGATTGGTAGGTATTTGAGGCTCTCACAGAATATAATAAAAGAAATACTTGTAAAAAGGAAAAGTATGTACTGTGTGTTAAGCCATTTTCATCGGGCATTTGGAAAGACTCCCAAGGATGTCAAGAGTTCCTGATCCAACCACAAAAAGAAATCTGCAGGAAAAAAATCTTTCACTAGGACTTAGTCTCTGTGTGGCTTAATTCTTAAATATGAAGAAACAGCATAGGATGAACAGGGATTTGAGAAAATCTGCAATATGAAATAAAAACACAAAAATAAACAAAGACAAAAAAATCGAGTGGTCAAGAAGATGGTAATATAGGATTCTGTAGGGAAACTTAAAATCTCATATTTTAAATTATGTAGAGAAACAATAAAGTAAGAATATGTAATTAAGATGTCAGAGATTTGAAAAGAAGAAAGGGATGGTAAAGCATAAGGATATTTATTTCCTTAATTTACAAAATGACAGCGAATTCCCTAGTGATTGGTCCAGTAGTTAGGACTCCCTACATTCTATTGCAAGGAGCATGGGTTCAATCCCTGATCTGGGAACTAAGATCCCACATGCCATGTGGCATGCACATCATCCCTCCCCGCCACACACACACATACACACACACACACACATACAAACAAACCTAGTGACTGGAAACATTTTTTTTTTTTTTTTAATAATGAAAGGAGGGAGGAGAAGTGTAACTTGCTGCTGCTGCTGCTGCTAAGTCCGTTCAGTCGTGTCCGACTATGTGAGACCCCATAGATGGCAGCCCACCAGGCTCCCCCATCCCTGGGATTCTCCAGGCAAGAACACTGGAGTGGGATGCCATTTCCTTCTCCAATGCATGAAAGTGAAAAGTGAAAGTGAAGTCACTCATTCGTGTCTAACTCTTAGTGACCCCATGTACTGCAGCCCACCAGGCTCCTCCGTCCATGGGATTTTCCAGGCAAGAGTACTGGAGTGGGGTGCCATTGCCTTCTCCGAGGTGTAACTGAGATAAACACTTTTCCATATTATGGGAAATTAATGGACATACAAAGTGATAGAAACATTCTTTAAGGGAATGACATTTACTAACTGAAAAAGGACAAACCTAGACAACATATTAAAAAACTGGGACATCACTTTGCAAACAAAGATCCATATAGTCAAACCTATGGTTTTTCCAATAGTTATATACAGATATGAGAATTGGACCATAAAGAAGTCTGAGTGCTGAAGAATTGATGCTTTCAAGTTGTGGTGTTGAAGACTCTTGAGAGTTTCTTGGATAGCAAGATCAAACTAGTCAATTTTAAAGGATATGAATGCTAAATATTCATTGGAAAGACTGATGCTGAAGCTGAAGTTCCAATACTTTGGCCACCTGAGTTCAACAGCCTCGACTCATTGGAAAAGACCCTGATGCTGGTAAAGATTGAGGGCAGAAAGAGAAGCGGGCAACAGAGGATGAAATGGTTGGGTAGCATCATCAACTCAATGGACATGAATTTGAGCAATCTCCAAGAGATGGTGAAGGACAGGGAAGCCTGGTGTGCTAGAGTCCATGGGGTCGCAGAGCTGGACATGACTTAGCCACTGAACAACAACTGAAAGAGAGGCCATTCCTTGCTTGCTTGTTTGTTTTCTGATTGCTTAAGTGATTCCTTTTAGCAGCCTCTTTCTTCCCCTCTGCTTTTTACCACCCCTTTCACACTCCTGAAAGTCCTAAAGTCCGGAGTACTTGGAAACTGCCTATAGATTGGTTGTTCAAGTAAAAATAAATAGGTTATTCTTCTAGCCCTGATAGTGAAACTGGCAGATAAGTAGCTTTATCCCATAAAATAACTTAAAGGTCATAGGCACCACTGACTAGGTTGTATAAAAATCCCAATAAAATGGCAATGGAATAAGAAAAGAGAATATGACAGCAGGATAAAAATTCTTGATTTCATTGTATTCGATTTCATGTATATATATCAGAAAACCACCAAAGGACACACATTTTCAATTCAAAATTATATAAACTATTTTGGGATAGTTCTATCAATCCTTCCTTCTATTTGATTCCAAAAAAAGAAGAAGAAACAGTCAAATACCCACAAAGGAGAGCCTTTTGTTGATGCTAGGTTTTACCTGTGATTAATTGCAATGTTCAACATGGATAAATTTCCACATTTTCCTCTCAGTGCTTCTGCACATTTTAACAGTAGGGACTGTTGAGTTGAGACATCTGTGCGTACTGCTACAAAAGAAACATTTAAGATAAGATAAGCTTGCCACTGATAACTAATTACTCTTTGCGGCAATGGTGTTTCTCGAGTAGTTTTCGACCTAAGTAGCATCTCTAGGTTATGAATCAAAGTAGCTTTCATATTTCCATATACTGTATCATGCATGATGCAATCCATAAAGTTCTATTAAACCCCAATCAAATATTTGTTTTGTTTCTGTTTGTGGTCTAAAGCAATGCCATTTAGTCTTACATTCAATAGATCCTTTGAGGTTTAACTCAGATAGCTGATCTCAGAAGTACTATCCAGTTCTCATGTATAGAATATTTACTATTCTCCAGGGTCATTGCCAGTGAAAAACTGTACTTTTGTGATAATTTATGGAGGGGAATATATCCTTAAACTGATGAAATTATCTTTAAGTTTACCCCAGTCTTTATTCATATAGACAAATGGAACATGTCTCTAATCCCCTTACAATGTGACTATTGAAATGTTGAAAACAAAAATAGTAACAGAAAAATTGATATTGCAGTTTAAAATTATTCATCTGTGTGTGTGTGCTCAGTCACTCAGTTGTGTTCTACTCTTTGCAACCCCGTGGACGATAGCCAGCTAGGCTCCTCTACCCATGGGATTTTTCAGGCAAGATTACTGGAGTGATTGCCACTTTCTCCTTCAGGGCATCTTCCCAACTCAGGTGTCGAGCCCACATCCCTTGCATCTACTGCATTGGCTGGCAGATTCTTTACCACTGTGCCACCAATCTGAGAGATACATAAAATAAAACCAATTCCTCTGAGAACCATTCTCAAATAAAGAGGCCGACAAAAGGAAGTGATATGTTTCAAAGGTCAAGTTTTGATTTACCTTCCTTATAAGAATGTTTTACTTTTTGTTAGAATGTCTTAAGAAGCTGTTGATTTCTATAACTTTTAGTACATTCTGGGTTTTCTCAGGGATAGAAAATTGCTTTGTATAGTCTTAACAGTGAAGAGAATTGTATGCTTCCTAGAACAGAATGGTGTTTTGTGCATAACTAACAGCCTTCTACCTAGTACACAGAAGGTTAAGACTACTTGACTTCTACTGAAGCAAGAAACACAAAAGATGGTAACACATATATTTTCTGTTTATCACATCTGAAATCATTCTTTTGCATTTAAAAATGAAGAAAATTCTAAACTGATGAAATTTTGTGTACTTTCTGTTTTTACTTGAAAAACAAAGGTTTTGAACACTGACATTTGTCAATATTTTGTAACTTTTTAAACTTCAAAGTGATTTTGGTAAAAGCTGTCATATTTAGGGCATTCAACATTCAAATATCATAAAAAATTTTACAATTTGGTTAAGTTGCATAAGAGTTACAGTTATGTTAAACAATGACCACTCAGTTTAGAAAACATGTTCTCCTTACACACATGTATGCACAATCTCTATTATTCAAAAATCTCATTTCCCCTTCATCAGGTAAGTGGGGAATACTCTAACCTAATAAGCAATTGCAATTCAAATAATTTAATTTAATTATATATGTAAATATATATAAAATTAATTCCAATTAAAGGCAGAGATAGGGCTTTAAAAAAGACAATTAATCTGTGATCTTTTTTTAACCTCAGGGAGTTGGAAGTATCTCTTCATCCTATTTGTTATCCTGGTGGAGATATTACATTATAGATGAAGATTCCAAGAACATGAAGGCTATCTAATACAGACAGGCAAAAATTCACTTTCAACTTTGAGTTAAGTGAGCTATATAGAAAGACGAGTGGCTATTTTTGCCAAAGGGAACTGAAGTCAAGAGGGAACTAAGTAGAATCTGAAATGCAGGATCTCTACATTAAATAAAGATTGCAGATTTCAAATTAGCTGTCTAAAAAGTATTGCATAAGAATCACATCTGTGTGAATTCTTAGATAAGAGCTGGTCCTTATTCATCTTTTAATCCTGATATATACTGTCAGGATGATAAATATTAAAGAACAATAACTTTTTCTATTTATTAAACAGAAATACTTTCAGATGAATGAAGACATGAACAGTAAAGAATCTTCCTATAATGGAGGAGAATCAGGTGCGATCCCTATGTTAGGAAGATCCCCTGGAGAGGGGGGTGGCAAACCACGCCACTATTCTTGCCTGGAGAATTACATGGACAGAGGAGCATGGAGGGCTGTATCCATGGGGTTGCAAACAGTCAAGCATAACTGAGCGACTTTCTTTCAAGTAAATACAGGGTTCTACAATTCAAAAGACAGAAAATGTAGTGTGAATAAGACGTTATCATTGCAATTTAAATGTACATAAGAGATGATAATGGAAAAACTAAAGATCTGGGAATTAAAAACAAGCTTCATTTATTGAGGTGAATATAACAAAATAGAAAACAAATGAAACTGACATATTCCTTCTAATAATCAATAAAATATACAGATACTCACAAAAGAAGAACCATGTATCAGCAAAGAAGTTGAAAGGTTGACAAGTTGAAAGGTTGACTTTCTGGAAATTAGAAACTAAAAGGGATTGATTTTTCTTTTTTATATGAAAGTGGTGAGCAGAGAAAAAGTCAGAATATAGAGATCAAAGACAGAAAGATTTCTACTTCCTCAATGGAAGATTAGCCAGTCACGTGACCTTTCTTGTGTGATGAATGAATAATCAAAGAACACCAAAAAAAAAAAAAAAATGCCAACATACACAAACCAAAACTTGACCCCAGAGGAAAGAGATAATATAGAACACAGAAGGTGAATATTTTTTAATCCATCATGTTAAAAGATATGGAGGAGTAGTCTCATACATGGAATAATTGTCTCTTAAGGGTGAAGTTTCGAAAATAAAAAGACTAAATCAAAAAATCCACCTAAATGGCAATGCCAAAGAACAGGAGGCCAAGTTTGTGAAAGTGGGAAGCTGGAGAAGGAAATGTATCCTTTCACATTCTTGAATACAAAACTGAACTATTCAAAAACTGAATAAGCAAGGTTCTGTAACCATATGCAATGCTTTTCCTTGTTTACAGAACATCTCTGATCACAGTGAAATTAGACTTTTAAGGTAGCTACATGAGGTCTAAAATATTATAGATATTATATATAGCTCTGATATTATAGAAATAAAGGTATAATTGGCAAAAATTTAAAGAAAAAAGTGGGACAAATATCAAAGTGCCAATGCCCTTATAAAGTCAAAGTCTTTAAAAAGTTAAAAGTTCACAAAACAACAAAATGCAATATTTACACACATTTTGTAAAGTTACAGAGACTACCAATAGAAGAATAGAACTGATATAAATATTAAACCTGTGTTGACTAGATCAAGAGATGGGTAAAATAAATCTATGTTTTTTCATATACAAGAGTTAACTGGTTATGTTGCATATTTATAAAAAAAGAAATGTAGGTATACATATATATATATTCAAAAGTTATGAACGTAATCACCATTAGATGTTTAAAAATTGTTTAAAATGAGAATGAACTCTTTATATATTTGTTCTTTTCTATTAGCTCATTTACTTCAATGATGAATTGCAAGGCTTACCAATGTATAAGCAATGCATTTCAAGAATTGGGTCCAAAATGTAAATGATAAACTTTCATTTGTTACTTACACCATGCAATTTTTCTTTACTTTGAAAGAGAAAATAAAGAAAAGTCACATACAAAGGCCTTATTGTGTACAAAACCATTTTTCAGGGATCTGCATGTATCACTCTCAAGTATGACTTACTCTGAGGTATTATGTCATAACTGACAATAGCCATGGCGAGACCAAGCACCTAGAAGAGGGGTGATCCACAGAGGTTAATGTGATCTATAGTCTTATACATGTCTGTACACTGCTTCAATATCTTTGGTGTTGTGAGGTATACATTCCGTGTTAATTTAGATATTTTCTAAATTACAGTTCATTTTCCATCAAAGCATAAAAATGACAACCACCTATGAAGCAACAATATGAATTTGCTGTTGTTCAGTTACTCCATTGTGTCTGACTCTCTGCGACCCCAAGGACTGCAATATGCCAGACTTCCCTGTCCTTCACCATCTCCTGGAGCTTTATCAAACTCATGTCCATTGAGTTAAGGATGCCATCTAACCATCCTACTGTCTGTTGTCCCCTTCTCCTCCTGCCTTCAATCTTGCCCAGCATCTGGCTCTTTTCTAATGAGTCAGCTTTTTGCAACAGGTGGCCAAAGTATTGAAGCTTCAGCTTCAGTCCTTCCAATAGATATTCAGGATTGATTTCCTTTGGGATTGACTTGTTTGATCTCCTTGTAGTCCAAGAAACTTGCAAGAGTCTTCCCCCACATCAGAGTTCAAAAGCATCAATTTTTCAGCTCTTGGCCTTCCTTATGGTCTAACTCTCACATCCATACATAACCACTTGAGAAACCATACCTTTGACTATATGGACCTTTGTTGGCAAAGTAATGTCTCTGATTTTTAATATGCTGTTAAGGTTGTCATAGCAATAAATACGAATGGAGCTTAAAAAGTACACCAAAAAAAAAAAGGGGGTGAGATTTAAGATCTGGGTCACCATGAATAACTGTTTTGAAAACTATTTTAAAACAAGACATTAACCCCTGTATGGTTTCATTTTTCCTATGTATAAATGGAGTGAGTTGGACTGATGTTTCAGGTATTTTCCAACTTCTAATCAATGAGGAAAACATGAATGACAGTATTTGAAGGGGAAAGCATTTGACTTCCCTGGCAGTGGTTAAGACTCTGCACTTTCAGTACAGGGACTGATTTGATCCCTGGTTGGGGAACTAAGATTCCACATGCTACGTGGCATGGCCCACAACAATAAAATAATATAAGTAAAAATTAGATTGTTATAAAGAAAAAAATGTAATCTTTTAACTAGTGATTATGTAACAAAAATGTGGCTGTGATTTTCACTAAAAAATGAGGTTTCCCAGCATATATTTTCGTCCTTTTTTGTAGTCTTTTGACAAGCAAAATGAGCCAGTTTCCAGAATCTAGGCTTTACTTAGTACATTGAGAGATTCTTATAAGTCAAACTAATTAGGATAAATTATGCAACAGTATAGACCTGAGGCTAGGAAAAAACAAAACAAAAACCACTGCTGAATAATATGTTGCTGTGAATCTCAGTCTGTATTGGTTTGCCATTTTTGTGTTTTAATAGCACACTTGATAAAACAATGTATACAGACTATTGGACCATGTGTTCTACTTTTTATGGTTATTTTGCTAGAGAAGTTTCTGCATATACTGTCTATAACTCTGTCCGTTTTCCACCCACTAATTTTTGGGCACACAAATCAACTGTGTTAATGATAAATAAGGGGTGACTAAATAACAACATGGAGAAGAGAATGGCACCCCACTCCAGTACTCTTGCCTGGAAAATCCCATGGACGGAGAGGCCTGGTGGGCTGCAGTCCATGGGCTCGCTAGGAGTCGGACATGACTGAGCGACTTCACTTTATTTTTTCACTTTCATGCATTGGAGAAGGAAATGGCAACCCACTCCAGTGTTCTTGCCTGGAGAATCCCAGGGATGGGGGAGCCTGGTTGGCTGCCACCTATGGGGTCGCACAGAGTCAGACACGACTGAAGCAACTTAGCAAGTAACAACATGAGGAGACTCTAAAAGAGTTCATTCATATCATTAATAATGGTGCCTATGACTCAGCTGCATTTTAAAATATAAATCTGGTATTTTTATTTACTTGGTTTAATACTAAAGAATGATTATTTTCAAGATAAGTATAACAGCCATGTGTCAAAATAACTTCTCTAACATGCCTCAGTTGGCATCATCATCGCAGGATTTTGAGTTGGCCATGCCATGTCAGATTCACTTTTAACTATTTTCCAGAAAATATGCTAAAGAGCCACCAATTTGAAAACCCTAAAACTAGAAATACCCTCTCAGGTTTTCAAAGCAATGTTGTTTGTTCTATCTAGCAAAGGCTGATTGTCATGGTCATATGTTCCTTAACAGGGGTCATTTTCCAATGTCAGGGTATTAGGCAACCCATTACATTTAATCAGTAATTCCCAGTTTCTCCTGTCTTTTCAGAACCACATATAACTTAGGGCAATTTTTAAATGCATACTCAAAAAATTATCAAAGCTGAGAAAATCATTTGATGAAGTAGTACTCTATGGAGAGATGATATTTTCTGTTACAATTCATTCTCCTAAGTTGTAATAATCGAAGACAAACTGAACTTATATAAGACAAAGTTTGTTGTTGTTGTTTTTTTTTTTCCTAGCTTCCTCCACTCCACTCCTTTTATTCCCTTTTCCTTCAAGTGCAGAAATGGAATTTGACAAAGTTTGTTTTGCCAAATACTAATTAAGCACATTCTAGTTGCCAAAATATGAATTAGGTGATAATTGGGAATTGGTAGTTGGTGTTTGTGTATTTAAACAGATGCAGGCGTAGTACCAGCATGCTTTATGTATATTTAAGTTTCTTGACAGTCTTACTGTCATCAAATCCCTGTGAACCTGTGTGGACCTTACATCAACCATATTCTACTTTCCTCAACACAAATAAACCATCTCGGCTTAACTTCTTTGGTATTTACAGTGTAAACTATCTTGCAAGACACTATTTCTAGCTAGTTTTGTATGCAAATATTAAAATAACAATTGAATGGCAAGGATTTGACTTATCACAAAGTACTGGGGGTAAAAACGGTTTGTAGTATGATTATAATGGCTCTTGGAAATCTAAGTTGATCCTTTTAGAACTTGGGACACCCAAACACTGAAGGAATGAGTGTTTGCGATCACAGTGATAGCATAATATTAAAAAATAATAATAAAAAAGCTTTCACTTCAATTTTTCTTTTATGAACTATTTATCTTTTTTGATAACAGTAAATTTGTTTGCGATACAGGTTATCCATTGCATGTCTGGTTATATGCTTATGTGCTTGCAAGAGTAAAATGTATTTTTTTTTTTTAAATAAAGATGTGAGCACTGCAGACAAGTATCTATGTAGAGTAAGCATGAGGACAGAATGAGACACTGATTCTGTTTACTCTTGACACTTCCTTGTCCTTAGACTTCAGCTATTTGTGAAAGTCAGTTGTGTCTGACTCTTTGCGACCCCATGGACTATACAGTTCATGGAATTCTCCAGGCCAGAATACTTGAGTAGGTAGCCGTTCCCTTCTCCAGGGGATCTTCCCAACCCAGGGATCAAATCCAGGTCTCCCACATTGCAGGTGGATTCTTTAACAGCTGAGCCACAAGAAAAGCCCAAGAAAGACTTCAGCTTAAAGTCATACTTGCAAACAATGAAGACAATCCCTCTCCACTCTGATGTGACATTTAATTTTGTGGTGTTAAATAGTCAATGTATTTTTAAGAGAGAGAGATCAAATTGCCAATATCTGCTGGATCATTGAAAAAGCAAGAGAGTTCCAGAAAAACATCTATTTCTACTTTATTGTCTATGCCAAAGCCTTTTGACTATGTGGATCACAATAAACTGTGGAAAATTCTGAAAGAGATAGGAATACCAGACCACCTGACCTGCCTCTTGAGAAACCTGTATGCAGTTCAGGAAGCAACAGTTAGAACTGGACATGGAACAACAGACTGGTTCCAAATAGGGAAAGGAGTACGTCAAGGTTGTATATTGTCATCCTGCTTATTTAACTTATATACATAGTGTATCATGAGAAACACTGGGCTGGAGAAGCACAAGCTGGAATCAAGATTGCCGGGAGAAATATCAGTAACCTCAGATATGCAGATGACACCACCCTTATGACAGAAAGTGAAGAAGAACTAAAGAGCTTCTTGATGAAAATGAAAGAGGAGAGTGAAAAAGTTGGCTTAAGGCTCAACATTCAGAAAACTAAGTACCTGGCATCCAGTTCCATCATTTCATGGCAAATAGATGGGGAATCAGTGGAAACAGTGGCTGACTTTATTTTTCTGGGCTCCCAAATCACTGCACATGGTGACTGCAGCCATGAAATTAAAAGACGCTTACTCCTTGAAAGGAAAGTTAGGACCAACCTAGACAACATATTAAAAAGCAGAGACATTACTTTGCCAACAAAGGTACGTCTAGTCAAGGCTATGGTTTTTCCAGTGGTCATGTATGGATGTGAGAGTTGGACTATAATGAAAGCTAAGCACCAAAGAATTGATGCTTTTGAACTGTGATGTTGGAGAAGACTCTTGAGAATCCCTTGGACTGCAAGGAGATCTAACCAGTCCATCCTAAAGATCAATCCTGGGTGTTCATTGGAAGGACTGATGTTGAAACTGAAACTCCAATACTTTGGCCACCTGATGCAGAGAGCTGACTCATTTGAAAATACCCTGATGCTGGTAAAGATTGAGGGCAGGAAGAGAAGGGGATGACAGGATGAGATGGTTGGATGGCATCGCCGACACAATGAACATGGGTTTGGGTGGATTCCCGGAGTTGGTGATGGACAGGGAGGCCTAGCGTGCTGTGGTCCATGGGTTTGCAAAGAGTCGGACACGACTGAGAGACTGAATTGAACTGAGGCAATGGAAAGTCATATAAAAACTCTTAAGATGAGTTTTTAAAAATAGTTTAAAGAGGAAGATTAAATGCTAAAAACACACGGTCCTAGTAACATAAAATAAAGAGGAAATACTTGGATCTCAAATAACTTATATCTGATTCATCTCTCAGAGGAACTAATTCAAGGAAATTCCATATAAAATCCTATCATGTCTTACAATTCCAACTTACTGAACAAAATCTAGTTGCTAAAACAAACTGGTATATATGATAAAATAAAATGACTTTCCCCCATAACATTTAATACTAAAATAATGACTGGTGGGAAAATACTTTTCTTCCTTGAAAATTTACTTGACAGAAACATACCAGTATTAAGCAATTAAACCCAAGGGACTGTCTCTTCTCATTATTTAAGTATAAGAAAACCTCATACTTATTTCATTCCTTTCACAAAAGCATTTGGTGGAATGTAATTTTGCAAGCAGGGTTCCTTCGTTTTCTAATTCCTTTTCCCTGGGGATTATTATTATTACTTTTTTCTCAGATGGTAACAAGTTTGCTTTTTTTTTTTAATTCTTACTCTAAATTCATTTTAAAACTGTGTAAAAAGCAACACTTGTTATATTGGATTTGTAGATGCCTCAGTTCAGTTCAGTTCAGTAGCTCAGTCGTGTCCGACTCTTTGAGACCCCATGAATCGCAGCACGCCAGGCCTCCCTGTCCATCACAAACTCCCGAAGTTCACTCAGACTCACATCCATTGAGTCAGTGATGCCATCCAGCCATCTCATCCTCTGTCATCCCCTTCTCCTCCTGCCCCCAATCCCTCCCAGCATCAGAGTCTTTTCCAGTGAGTAAACTCTTTGCATGAGGTGGCCAAAGTACTGGAGTTTCAGCTTTAGCATCATTCCTTCCAAAGAAATCCCAGGGCTGATCTCCTTCAGAATGGACTGGTTGGATCTCCTTGCAGTCCAAGGGACTCTCAAGAGTCTTCTCCAACACCACAGTTCAAAAGCATCAATTCTTCCGCACTCAGCCTTCTTCACAGTCCAACTCTCACATCCATACTTGGCCACAAGAAAAACCATAACCTTGACTAGATGGACCTTTGTTGGCAAAGTAATGTCTCTGCTTTTGAATATGCTATCTAGGTTGGTCATAACTATCCTTCCAAGGAGTAAGATGCCTCAAGTTAACATCAATTCCATTTATAAATTAGAGAAAAAGATATAGTCTTTTTCAATTGAATAATGAAGGCCTAAAAGAATATCCTCATGTGATTTCCTAGGTAAATTTTTTACCTCACCTATTCTGGAAGAATAAAGCAGAAGCAAAACTAATACAATTATGTAAAGTTTAAAAATAAAATAAAATTAAAAAAAAATAAAATAAAATAAAAACAAAACAAAACAAAAAAAAAGAACTAGTACTATATTTTTATTGGATGCTCTATTAAAAAGGCCTTTACACAAATACAGAAACAGATCAAACTGTTATCCCCATTCATCTCTAGAGAAACAGCAGGTGAAACAACTGTTTTACATCCTAAGAACTGTCATCAGGCATCAATCTTTTTTATTTCACCCTCAAGTGGTTCCATAGAGTTTTGAGAACTGAAATGCTTTGTATTCTTTTTTAAATTGGGTACTGAAAATTGAGAATACAAAATTGTGATGTTCATTTTGCCTCAATGCAAAATGCCCCTCTCCTAGATTCCTGAAATGACTTCTTTTGCTGATGTAAGAAATTCTTTAAATTTGCAGTACTGGTAAAACTTGTGCTAACAAGAGGTGGATAGCCGTTTCTATAGGGACCACTAAAAACTGTTTTATTGCTCCTCTAATACAAAACCTGGAGTTGTTATAAGAATATTGTTTGGGAAATGTTTGCAATATTCCCTCATCAATGCATTTATATACTTAAATACATATATGTATAAGCCATGTATCTTTATATTATATATATTTTATACATTTCTAATTTTTCAAAAAATACAGATTCCAATTATTCTCCCATAAAGTATTCTAGACTTTATGGGATTTTTAACGTAACTCTTGAATGTTGTAAATTCAGTTTTTCAGGGGATTTCTTCCAAATGAACAAAGTAACTACATTAAATTAAAGTTTATTGAACAGCATTTAGAGGTAAATCACTGCTTGAATCCAAAATGGTGAAATAAACATTTAAAACAGAAAGGAAAAAAAATGATCGGCAATCTGAATAATTTTTGGACCAGAAGGTATCAATGTTATAGGAAGGAACAAATTAGACTGTTTCTCTTACTTTAACCTTTTTATTCTCTTACTAGTGTTACATGTTAATAATTAAAAAGAATGTTGTCTATAGCTTGAAATAGCCCATTCTCAAGGCTTTGAACTTTAAAGATGTAACACTTTTCCACTTATATAGAGACAAAGATTTCCAGAACTGAGAATGGGAGATTTGTAAGAACACCGAATCCCAGGGACAGAGGAGCCTGGTAGGAGGCCGTCTATGGGGTCACACAGAGTTGGACACTACTGAAGCGACTTAGCAGCAGCAGCAGCAGCAGCAGCAACCAGATCTCTGTGACAGCTACAAAAACAAAGGCACCAAGAAGGTTTGTAACAACCAAACATGCCCCCTTCCCTTTTACCAAGCCTGAATTTAAAAGCCTGAATTCTAAATCTGCTACAATGGTCACTAGGGAACCATCTAATTGTTTTTCTGACTTTCTGAATAAAGTCACTATTCCTTGCATCAACACCTATCTCTCATTATTGGCATGTTCTGCAATGAGCATTATGAACTTGGGCCCAATTAACTTCAACTTTGACTTTCTGAAAAGAAGCAATCAATTTTCAAACAAACTTTTAGGGCCATTCAGGTCCATTTTACTGGTAAACTTCTATGATTGTATTTGAAAAGACTACTTAGCACTGTACATCCTATACACTATGATATTTATTTATTTATTAATATAAATTTATTTATTTTAATTGGAGGTTAATTACTTTACAATATTGTATTGTTTTTGCCATAATAGCCAGAGCATGGAAGCAACCTAGATGTCCATCAGCAGATGAAAGGATAAGAAAGCTGTGGTACATATACACAATGGAATATTACTCAGCCATTAAAAAGAATACATTTGAATCAGTTTAATAAAGTGGATGAAACTGGAGCCTATTATGATATTTATTTTTTCGTCATATGTCCGTGTTTATTCCTTCAGATACTTGATGAACAAAGTATTAGATAAATTCCTTCAATCCGGGGATTATACCTCATCTCCCAGAAATCTACAAATTGAAGTTACCATACTGGGCTGCAGATCAATACATGCTATAAAGTATACAGAATGTCCCTTCTAAGCCTCTGAAATCAAATTTCCCTTAGGAAGAAAATAACTACCCAATGAAGTATCACTCTGAATTCTATTGAGCTCCAACTGACTCCTCTTGAAAGGCTTTTTACATTTTATTTATCATTTTTTAATTTATGTTTTGGCTGTGCTATGTGGCTTGTGGGATCTTAGTTCTCTGACTAAGGATTGAACCTGAGACCTCGGTAGTGAAAGCTTGGAGTCCTAAATGCTGGACTGTCAGAGAATTCCCTAAAAGACTTGAATGGGATGCTCTTTTGTAATGTTTGATAGTCTTATAAGCTCTACCTTTACTTTTTCTTCTGGTTACCTCGTACTCCAAAATTAGAAGTAGGAAGAAGCCTGGAGACTGACTACAACCGCAACCATACCCCTTCCAGAGGGATAGCAAAATGAAGAAGAGAGGGCTCAAGACATGTTTCATAATTCATCTTTTCTACTTAATCTCACAGACAGCCTTGTAGGAAGGAATTTGGTTTTCTGGAAAAGAACATTATATCAAAAACCAGAAATGTTCATAAAAAACTCAAGCCATTTCATTTTCTCCAAAGCACATATTTTCATAATATTAATTCATATTTCAACCTTAGATAACACTTTCCTATATTTGGTTTCATGCTTATACTGGCTAGACCAGGTAGCTCTCTTCTGATTTTTTTGTTTTGTTTTCATTAAATAACCCATTTTCTCTAATTATGGTCATTAATGTTGTTTCTTTCTGTATGATTTATTATAAAATATAACACTTATATGGTGGGTTAAATATATTTAGAGGGTTTTGTTTGCTTTTTAAAATATTTTTTGTGGGGCAGATTGGCTATATGTCTATTTTTGAATGAACTACATGGAAACTTAACAGTATTTAAAACATTGCTTCTTCACTATGAGCCATCTTTTTTTTTTTTTTTTTGCCATTTTACAAAGTGAATTGCATTTAACATAAGGATTTATTATGTCCCTGATTAGTTCTATGATGTAAAAGTTATTCAACCACTCAAGCCTCATCTGCAAAACATGGTAATTATAGAACATGCAAAGTGTGAAGGAGACGGCCTGAACTAGAAGAAGCACATTAGCAACCACTGATTTTACTTAAATTACAGAACTAATACCATGGAAATGGTCACAGTTAAAAGAGAAAGTCAGGACATTTTTTCTTTATTCTGATTATTTGATCATAGAATAATATCTTGTTTAAGGTGTTATAAAGTGTGGACAGACTAGAAGGCAAGAAGTTACAAGGGTTTAATTTAAAGCCATCTCAGTCAAGTAAATTAACATATTTTAATAACTTCCTACATCATAGTAATAAGCCTGAAGCAGTTCTAGAATGTGTAGGCTGAGGTGGGAAGGCAGCCCAGAAGGGAACTCGATTAATTGTAAACAATTTCAAAGATTATAGGCAGTTAATGGAATGATGAGAACAAGATTATATCTTACATTTAAGAGGACATCAGCAGATAATTTTTAAGTAAATTAGTTAGTAAAAATGTTCAGGTAACAGATAACATATTGAAATAGTTACATTATTTCAGGCTTTTTCTATCTTTCAGAATCACCTACATAATATTCATAAAAGTAAGTAGCTGTATTTATAATAATCTGTGACAAGACCTAAAGTTTCTTTGACTGCAGAGAAAATCTTACGGCCTTATAACTTAAAAGCAACAACTAGCCCAAAATACAGCTGGAAAACTGCTTCACTTTGTAGTCCCAAATTAGTGTCTGTAATCACTTTTGTATATGCTTGAGTATTAAGTATCATGACTCTAAACTCATTTAAATGTATTAGCATTTATAACAACCCAGGTTAGTGGATGGAAGCATGGATTGTTTGGCTGATATTGGGAAAATTGAAAAATATATCACATTTTTGCATCAGGTTTATTTTTCATTATTTTTACATATACCTCTTTACATAGATGCTTAATGTCAGTTTCTTTTAAATCCTCTAAGTAAAGGAAAATCGTGCAAAAATTGGTAAAATAAATGTGTCAATAGTCATAGCCATAGTATCAATGTTGTCCTTTAAGTTTATTGTTTATGCATCTCAGTCTTTTGGACTCTGTGGGAGAGGGAGAGGGTGGGACGATTTGGGAGAATGGCATTGAAATATGTATAATATCATATATGAAACGAGTCACCAGTCCAGGTTTGATGCACTATACTGGATGCTTGGGGCTGGTGCACTGGGATGACCCAGAGGGATGGTATGGGGAGGGAAGAGGGAGGAGGGTTCAGGATGGGGAACACATGTATACCTGTGGTGGATTCATTTCGATATATGGCAAAACCAATACAATATTGTAAAGTTACAAAATAAAATAAAATTTAAAAAAATTATATAAAATTTTACCTTAAAAAAAAAAAATTCAACATTCAGAAAACAAACAAACAAAAATCGCTTGTGTTCCAGAAGGAATATGAAAACTGCACCTTTCAAATCTGTATTTCCTTTTTCTAAAGTTCTAGTAGGAACTGCTAATGTTTTTCTTTAATGACATTGGGTGGGTGGGACGTTCTCAGCATATTAGTATAAGTTAGTAATTGAGCTAGTAGTATGCTTTTATGTTGTGCAATTTAGATTGTGCGTAAGTGCTCATAAAACAAATCTCACTCTTTTATAGAATATGGTTTCAGACTATAAATATGCCCAAAGGCTCAGCAAAGGGTACCTGACTATAAATTTAGAAGAAAGAAATAAATAAGCCAGTTTTCACTGCTTTTCCTGAACATTAAATTCTCTCTCTTTTTTTAATATCCCTGGAATTCATGTGCATTCAGAAGCAGGCTAGAACATATTAGCTGTTTCTTGTTGTTCCTCTTGTTCTTTATTTTGTAGAAATAATGCTTGAATGCACGTTTCTCCAGAAAGGAAATTATTTAATTCAATTTGATAATTTCTGTATTGAATTGTTCCTTCTGATGTGTTGTTGTATTTTAGGTTCAGAGCTCAATTAGTGAAATTACAGTGCTGTTTTCCTTCGCTGAGTGCCTTTTAAATAAAATGATTTAGCCAGGAAATGACTTTGTGAGTAATCACGTTTATCTCAGCATGCATTCTGTTTGTCTCTGGTTTGATCAAATAAAGACATGACATATGTCCAGATTCTATCAATGTTATAACCTCCACTACTTATCATTATTAACACCCCCGATCTTATCTCCATACAAAGTGTTCTAACTCTATATACCAGTTATATTTATGACATCATCTAATTAAAAGCAGGAATCTTATGGATAATCCTTATCTTATGCTGGTATGTATGCCTCTCTGGGTGACATTGTAGATCAATGATGAATGAAAAAAGTGATGAAAATAAATCTCTTTATGCATGCCAGACATTATGAGATCAACAATTGAGTTTTCTTGGGAAGGAGTTTTTTTCATTCAGATTTAAGGTGTTTTTTCATTTTTTGTATTCAAAACATTGTTTCTTTCATTAAAGTATGGTGATAATACAGTAGCTACATTGTCAATATATATTTACTGAATTGGCTACATACATTTTGTTGATGTTTTTGCTATGATGCATTATTTCTATATGTAACAAATCCAGTTCTTATACATTTTGCTGTTCTAAGAAAACTCACAATCTGGGAGGGATGGTCTAAGATTAAATTAAAAATTTTATGACTACATTTTAAATCTTTATGAAAAAATGAGTATTGCATGACATATTCATATTAGAAAATAGAAGAAGGGGAAGAGTTTCAGCAAGTTTCTCTCTTGAACTCCCCTACATCTTGAAAACCTTTCTGAGAGCATTGGAACTCAGTAAATTTCCTAGAGCAAGACTGACTGATGTATACTGACCAATGATTAGGGATGAGAAAGTATCCTAGATTTTTAAAGAAGAGAACAGAGTATATTTTACATATAAGTTAAGCCTGAATTTTATTCTGGACAACATTCAGTTCAGTTCAGTCACTCAGTCATGTCTGACTCTTTGCAACCCTATGGACTGCAGCACACAAGGCTTCCCTGTCCATGACCAACTCCCAGAGCTTGCTCAAACTCATGTCCATTGAGTCAGAGATGCCATTCAACCATCTCATCCTGTGTCATATGAATTCTGTGCATTATCATATGCATAACATTTATAAAGCTGTAATAACTAAGCTATTCTCTTGCCTAAATAAATTTTATTTCCTTTTAAATTTATAATTAGTCATCATACAGGTAATATGGGTAATATGTATGCATAGCTGGAAGATTTAATAAAAATACGTGCGTACTCTTTTTTTTTTTTAATGTTTCTGGTTATAGCTGACCCCTCCACAATTATCTCAGTTTCACATCATATGTATGTTTTTGTAAATTTCTTAACCAAAGCAGTATGTCACCTTAATATAAATGACACCACATTTTATCTATTCTCATATAACCTTCTTCTCATTGATTGTAGATCCCATTATTGAAATGCGTCCACAGTGGTACATGCAGCAATGATTTATATATGAACCTGATAAAATAAATGAATTTATTCTTATATTAATAGCCATTCAGGTAGTTTCTACTTCTTTTCCCCACTACAATCAGTGTTTTGACCTCTCTCGCAAGTGCCTCCTTGATGAACATATGGGCGCTTTAAACGTTTATGTACTCAGGGCTTAAAATGCAGAATAGCATTTTCACTTTCACCAGATAAGCCCATGTTGTTTCTCCAGGACTTGTATGAGAATTTTCTTTGTCCCACATCTTTAGTAACATTTGTCATAAGGAAATTTCTAAAATGCATTATATTTGTTAGTGGGAAATGATACTTTCAAACCACACTGTGAAATAACACAATACTGCAATTGCTTAATTATCAGCACTATTTCTTGGTAAATTACTAGTATATAAAATATATTAGAAAAAATAAATATTGAGTATATTTGTGCATTATGAGTTGACAAAAGCCTCTGTAATTCCCTTTTGCTATCTTAAAACACAGGATGGACAAAATGTCGCCTGAATTTTTCAAACTGGAGGCAAGAAAGTTGGATTTTGTACACTTGAATTCAGTTATTGGCTATGGGTCAGCATGATGGAAGGTAATGTACACTCCTAGGTATTTCTAACTCTCTCTTCAAGCAATGAAGCTCCATTAGTTGGGGGGTCATTTCCCCTAGATGTGTAGAAAGTGGGCCACTAAAGGTAAACATACACATTGAAGTAAGTAGAATGGTACACAAAGAAACATCTGAGCCAAGCACCAACAGCATCCTATATGAAGAATCAGGGTAAATTGGTAAGCTTAAAAAGGATTCAAGTCAAAGTTCTCCACTGAGAATGTTTCCTCTGGTGCTCTCTTTGTGGACTCAATGTATTCAACATTGTGATCAATCACATCAGTGAAGACACTGAAAATATATATATATCAAATATTAAGATAAACTCAAAATGGAGAAAAAAAAAAAAAACTGCAAAGGTTTAACCTTGGTCAGACTGAGTTCCAAATTCTCCCAATAGCCATGATTGTCAAAAATCAAGAAAACAAAAGTTTAAACATTGATTGGTATTTTAAAATTCACATTTTAAATACAGGGAGGAGAACTGGGAAAAAATTAATTGATGGGTTTTAATTGACCATGTACCTAGGGCAGTCAAAATTCACTATGGTGAAATTCTAAAATAACATAATGAATAATAATAGAGTGTTTTAATGGAAGGAAACTGTCTAAATCAATTTAGGTGCATTGTTCTGTTTATATCACATTTAGGAGGTTATTTGCCTTGGGGTGCCACTGTTTTGAAAATAGCATATAACAAAAATCAGCCAGAGCAGAAAGTGGCATCAGAATAGTTATGGGATTTGGAAAAAGATTATGTAAAGAAAAAATACATTTTAATGTTGAAGGACCTGAAAATCTGATTCTCAGTTCTTTCCATCCCCTTGTGTACGTGCTATGTCAGTTCAGTAGTGTCTGAGTCTTTGTGACCCTATGGATCTTAACCCATCAGGATCCTGTGGATTCCCATGGGATTCCCCAGGCAAGAATACTGGAGTGGGTTGCTATGCCCTCCCAACTGAGGTAGCAAACTCGAGTCTCATGTCTCCTGCACTGGCTGGTGTGTTCTTTACCACTAGTGCTACCTGGGAGAACTGAAGAACTATGGAAGGAGGTTCATAACATTATACAGGAGGCAGTGACCAAAATCTTCCCCAAGAAAAAGAAATGCAAAAAGGCAAAATAGTTGTTGGAGGAAGTCTTAGAAATAGTTGGGAAAAGAAGAGAAGAAAAAGGCAAAGGAGAAATGGAAAGATATACCCATCTGAATGCAGAGTTCCAAAGAATAGTAAGGAGAGGTAAGAAAGCCTTCTTAAGTGAACAAAGCAAAGAAATAGAGGAAACAATAGAATGGGAAACTAGAAATCTCTTCTAGAAAATCAGAGATACCAGGAGAACGCTTCATGTAAAGATGGGCACAAAAAAGTACAGAAACAGTATGGGCCTAACAGAAGCAGAAGATATTAAGAAGAGGTGGTAAAAATACACAGGCAAACTGTACAAAAAGGTCTTAATGACCCAGATAACCATGATGGTGTGATCACTCAACTAGAGCCAGACATCCTGAAGTGTGAAGCCAAGTGGTCCTTAGGAAGCATTATTTGACCTAGTAGAGGTGATAGAATTCCAGTTGAGCTACTCCAAATCCTAAATAAAGATGCTTTGAAAGTGCTGTACTCAATATGCCAGCAAATTTGGAAAACTGATCAGTGGCCACGGGATGGGAAAAGGTCAGTTTTCATTCCAATCCCAAAGAAAGGCAATGACAAAGAATGCTCAAGCTACCACACAATCACACTTTTGAGCATCATTTGGACAGCAAGGAAATCAAACCAGTCAATACCAAAGGAACTCAACCCTGACTATTCATTGGAAGGTCTGATGCTGAAGCTGAAGCTCCAATACTTTGGCCACTTGATGCAAGGAGCTGACTCATTGGAAAAGATCCAACTCCAGCTGAGATTTTAACAGGCAACCCAAACTGACCATATCATTCACTAATTTGGACAAAGGCACATACTCATATAATATGTTAATATATGGGAAACTGAAGTTTCCATATGTGAAAACCCTCAATATGATCTTTGCAAATTCTTGGAAGTCTTAGACTACAACAATATAAATTTCATTTAAGAATATTAGATTCATCTTTGTTGAGGCATTTAATAGTTATTTAACACTGGCAGTCAATGCAGTTACGCTAATTTTAAAGTAGCAAAAGAGACCATATCCCTATATATATATTCCTTTTGTCTTTTAAATAACTAAATCTGAAGATCATGATCATCAAAAAATAAAAACAAAACAAGTGGAAGAAAATGAAAAAAAAATATGCATCTAATACCTGTAAATAGATATGTATTATATATATATAAGAAATAAATTTTAAAAAATCTAAATTTTAGATTATTTAAGGTTATAATTTCTTCCATACAATTTGAAAATATTTAATATAAGACTTCCCTGGTCGTTCAGATGGTAAAGAATTTGCCTGCAATGTAGAAGACCCAGGTTTGACCCTGGATTGGAAAGACTCCCTGGTGAAGGAAATGGCAACCCACTCCAGTGTTCTTGCCTGGAGAATCCCAGAGACAGAGGAATCTGGCAAGCTACAGTCCATGGTTTTGAAAAGAGTTGGACATGATTCAGAAGCTAACATACTGAATTTATATATTAAGGTTTCCCTAATGACTCAGACGGTAAAGAATCTGGCTCCAATGCAGGAGACCCAGATTCAATCCTTGAATTGGAAAGACATCAAGGAGATCTCAAAGATTTCAAGGGGATCTTCCCCAGGGTGTCTTCCCACTAAAAATTGATTACAAAGATAAAATCAAAATTTCTTTAGTGATTTTTAACAAACTCAAAATAAGCAAAGGTAAGTAAGCCAGAAAGAAAAACACCAATACAGTATACTAACGCGTATATATGGAATTTAGAAAGATGGTAGCAATAACCCTGTGTATGAGACAGCAAAAGAGACACTGATGTATAGATCAGTCTTATGGACTCTGTGGGAGAGGGAGAGGGTGGGGAGATTTGGGAGAAGGGCATTGAAACATGTATAATATCATGTATGAAACAAGTCACCAGTCCAGGTTCGATGCAGGATACTGGATGCTTGGGGCTGGTGCACTGGGACGACCCAGAGGGAGGGTAGGGGGAGGGAGGAGGGAGGAGGGTTCAGGATGCGGAACACAGGTACACCTGTGGCGGATTCATTTCTATATTTGGCAAAACTAATACAATATTGTAAAGTTTAAAAATAAAATAAAATAAAAAAATAGTAAAAAAAAAAAAGTCAATTCCAAAGAGCTAGCAAAGTTACTTATGTAATAAGCATGCTTATTAAATTATTGTCATTTTATTTCAGAAGAATATAGTTTTTTCAATAGCAAGCAAATAGTTTTTAATGTTAATTCAGCGTGTACATGTTTCCATTATATTCCACGCCACTGAGGGCCTGTTTGCCTTTCTGTTCTATTGTACTGTGTGTATGTTTCTGCCTCTTTTCTTTCTTTCAGTTTCAACTATGGCTCCCTTTTGCCTCATACATTTCTTCTGACACTAAAGCTATGTATTTTATTCTACCAGTGGCTTGTCCTGAGGATAATTGTAAAATCTGTCTTCTTCCAATTATGAGAGGTATTCTATAAATTCTTTGGGGTATATTCGTTTTTGAGATGTGTGCCCATAACTCCCAATAATGTTGCCCATTTAAGTTTGATCTATTGCTTTTTTTTTCTGTCGGAGTGACTCCAACCTAGAGTTAATGGACTTTTGTTTATAATCTCTAACCTCCTCCTTACCTACATCCTGTCTCTCACAAATACTTTGTTGTAAGTCATTTATGAAGTTGTATGCTACAAAAGTAATATAAGACCAACTACTTTTTTCAAAGGGTGAACTATTATTACATTTATTCCAGGTACCGTACAAATATAATATTTAAACATGGTCAACTGAGAAAGAGTAACACTGAACTAAAATAAGCTTAGTTGTAGAAATAGCTTGCTTAGATTTGTCAATGAAACCAAAAGCCTAAGAAATTAATATCACAGAAGTTACATCCTAGATAATATTATAAACATGACACATTCCTCATTTTACAGTTGAATCTATATAACTAACTGGTAATTCCATGTATTGCTGTGAATATGTGGTAAATTCTTTTTGATACATGTCCTCTTGAATGCAGTCAGTCTGTGAAAACTCCTGTTCTTGACTTCTTACAATTTTCTTCAGCTTCATTATTCCAACTTCCATAATGGCTCATAATATCCATGTTTTTATCTTATTCAATACCCTAGTTTCTAGAATACACTCTCTGTCATGACAATGAGTGTCAGCTCTATTCCACTTGAGTTTTGCCTATAGTATGTATGTTATTATAGATAGTGTAGTATTATTATCTATAGATACATCTTGAGTTTTGTGATGAGCTAGAATATACAGTTTTTGCCTCTTTCAAGGTAACACTGTCCTTTGATTAATCTGGTCTCCCAATGCTCTCCCCCTTGAAATTTCAATCCACAAGGTATTCAGCTGGAGTCTGTGGCCATCAGACCATCATGTTAGCCACTCCATCACATCTCTTACCATTAGCCTTAATTTATTTACAACTAAACTTCTACCACAATCATGTGGTCAAAAAAAGCCTCAGGTATCCCCAATGATTGGGACATCCCTCATGACTCTGACAGTAAAGAATCTGCCTGCAGAGCTGGAGAACTGGGTTCAATCCCTGGGTCTGGAAAATCTCCTGGATCTCCAATTATTACATTTCTTAGATCTTGCACCAGGTAGCTCAGCATTATTAAGAGATGATAGAAAGTGTCGGTGACAAATAGGTTTCTAGCTTTATCTGGAAACTTGGTTATTTCATGGATATTTAAAGATATGTATCTCTGAAGTAAATCAAAGATAAATATCATATGATATCACTCATATGTAGAATCTAATTTTTTTTAAAATGAAACAAATTAACTTATTTACAAAACAGAAACAGACTTACAGAGACTGAAAACAAGCTTATGTCCCCCAAGGGGAAATGTGGTTGGGGGGGAGGGATAAATCAGGAGCTTGAAATGAGAATACATACACTAATATATGCAAGATAGATAACCAACAGGGATCTCCTGTATAGTTCAGGGAACTCAGTATTCTCCGGTAAATTGTATGAAAAAAGAATCTAAAAGGAATGAGCATATGTTTACGTATAATTGAAGCACTGTGCTATACCTCTAAATTACAACATTGTAGGTTAACCATACTCCAATAAAATTAATAAAAAATAAATTTATCTGTGTTGAATTCATCTAGATCTTTTCTATTTCACACTGTCATTGTTTCAAACCTCAAGATCCTAATCCAATTGGTCTTAGTAGCAGCATGTCACTGAGCCTCCTCTTAAAAACCATAATATTTCCTTCTTTCCTCTCTCCTAATTAAAAATAATATCCATCTTCACTTTGTCTTTCTTTATGTGTTGTTGTAAATGGGGAGGAAAAAACCACCACGTATAATATTTATAATGACCTAATCTTTATAAGGACAAAATTGAATTGTTATTGCAATTTGATATTTCAAGTTCATTTCAGGGACACATTGATGAGACAAAAAATAAGAACTGGTTGTTCTATATTCTCTCCAAATGCCTTTGAATTTCAATGTAAAATGTACTTTTCAATCATTTTTTTCTGCATTAATGACTCATAGCTACCTTGGAGTTTCTTCCCATTGTAATACTTTGGCAGAATTTTCAGATATCAGAACGCAGTAATTTTTCCAAAGATTAAAAAAATCCCTCCACCATATTTTGCACAGATAAACATATTACCCCTAATTTCAACTGACTAAAACAATTAAACAAATGAAGCTATTACATTTCTAACAAAAGTTCGTACAAAAGTGAGATTAAAAGCTGTCACAGAACACAATAATCTGTTCTATAGGTATAGTTTAACACAATTATTATTATTATTTCATAGGCCTATATTTTATGGGGTGTTGGTTCTCTCTAATGTAGGAAATTCATTTTTATAGTTTGAATGTAGGACATAGACTTGTTACCTCACATATGATCTCAGAAAACACGAAGAGCATTTATGACACATCCTGAGTATCTAGCCATAGATAATAGCTAAGTCAAGCACAGATACAAAGATGTTTTGGCAAATGATCTCTAGGAAAAAGAATTATAGGAAAAAAGAATTGTAATCTGGAATTACAATAGATATTCTTTTGGAAAGTCCATTTCTCAAGTCTTGATGAGCTGAAGAACAATCTAATCTTCACAGTAACTTTTAAATCATACATTCACTCATTCAAAAATATCTAGATAAATAAGAGGGCTAGAGGACAGCTATATAACTCTGCTTATTTCATATACCCTGTATAATTCTACTAGAAAATAAGTTCATTGAGGGAAGGAATATTTCTCATCCATAAATCTTGCACACTTATCCTAACACCTAATACATAAAAGAAACTGATTGTATTTCAGGAGTAATCTCCATCCTCAAAGACCACAAGTGCACTTTCACTGGCAACACCATATCCTACGAATTCATAAAGAAGCAAATGTTTTATTAAAAAAAAAAACTTTGTCTCCATAGAAAGATATTAAAATTGAAAGTTATCATATAGATGAGCTTACAGGAAACAAATAATCCTGTTTCATCAAATGACTCAGAATTGATTAATAATCTTATCACACAAGACTGGTACTTATAAGACCATGTGTGATTCATTGACTCAATGAAGATGAATTCTTATTTGATATCATATCCTGTGATATTACCTATTGTAAACCTGGAATTCAGTATTAGCAGAACGTGGATTACTAGCAGATTTTTGTTTTCAACAGCCACTCCCATCTTAAAAATGTTTTTCCATTAGTGTGTCTTCTTCTAGTCAAACTGAATGTCAGACATAATTTATATCTTCTACAATTAATACTATCACGTTTCCATTTGACAATAAAGCCATCTCTGTTTGCCAAACTTTGGTACAATTAAAATCACCTTAAAAATGAATGAAAAACTCCAAGGACCTATGCCTGCTGAAGTGAGATAAAACCCAAGCCTATGTTTAACAGTTTGCTGAATGATTCTTATTCGCACCAAAGCCAAATACTTGTTGAATTACTTCTTCCATTAAAATTGTATTTAACAAAAAAATATACAAGAGATCCCCCCATACATTCTTTGTCCTAAAAACTCTCATATCCACAGGTCACTCTCCAGTACTAAACACTCCTGTCCAATATTTTCATGATTTCTCTCTCCTAATATTGCATTTTATAGTCATATAGCTGACAGAATTTATTAAAAACAAAAAACAAAAAACAAAGCACAACTTTTTTTTTCTAAGAAACCCAGATCAAATTGGTTAAATTTAAGATAAAATATACAATATATGGGAAAATTAAGCTATATTTTGAAAATAACCAGGTTATACATATTGTGTGCAGAGATAAGAAGATTGACATTAAATAGCTCATTTCTTTCTTACAAGCTGTAGATGCACTGGCCTCCCAAATCCACAGCATGCAGTAGTCTTTTGTCCTTGTACCTCTGGTCCCTACTCATTCCTCCTCCAGACTGTTTCATAGCTGCTGACTAATCATTCATGCCTCAGCTCAAGAGATGGATCTTAACAGAACTTACCAGTAATCTGAAGTTTCCTCATCAATATTTTTAACTTAAATTTTTACCAATATTCTATCTCTAGAGTGTTTATCTTCAAACCTCTAAAATGTGCATATAATAGGCAGTCAATAAATATTTGTAAAATACATAAACAAGAAAATTATTGACTGAGGAAATAAATGAATGAAAAATTAATCTATTGTCATCTTTCAATAACTAATGCAGATTGCCGTAGTCTAGAAATGTATGTATGTACGCTCTTTCAACTACGTTAAGGTAGTTTATGTCACATACAGGGAATTATCCCTTTCATGAGAGGAATTCTGCAAAATAAATGACTGAACAACTTTCACTTTCACTAAAAATATAATACCCACAATCAGAGAACTAGAAAATACTTGATGACTTAATTGAATCAACTGACAAGGATTGGAAAATGTTCTGGAAAGCTGGCTTTACTGCCAATCAATTGACTAATTTCACACTGTGTAAATTTAAGTATTAAACTGCAAGAGACCTGAATTCTCATTGTATCAGTAATCTAAATTAAATTTGCATTTTCTGTGTGTATAAAATTAAGGGGATGAAAATTCCACTTCAGCTTTGAGGTTCCATGAATGAAATGGAATTTAGGATTAGGGAGGAAAAATAACTTTAGCATTTGCTATTGAATACAAATATAAGCATATATTATCCTACAAATTCATAAATTCTCCAGCAATCTTGTGAAGCAAAAATTAACAATCTGTACTTCATAAAAATATAGTAATAACCCTTATTTGTATAACATTTTAGTTATAATTTATACCTTAGTTCAGTTCAGTTCAGTTCAGTCAGTCAGTCGTGTCCGACTCTTTGTGACCCCATGAATCGCAGCACGCCAGGCCTCCTTGTCCATCACCAACTCCCAGAGTTACTAACCTTAGTTAGTAATTTGCAAGATACTTTCACTTACATTATCTTAATTGACCCTAACAACTAAAAGAGATATCTATCTATCTATCTATCTATCTATCTATATATATATATATCCCATGCATATCAGAGAAGCTATCATCTTTCCATTTCCCTTCTGCACCTTTGTCTCTCCCACAGAAAGATAGCTGATGTTTAGAGAACTTAAGTGAGTCACTAAAGGGTACACAGCTGGCAGTCATTGACCTTTTTTGACCAAGACAGTATACTAACTGCTAATACCAATATTATTTCTTCCTTAGTGCTGAACTTGTCTGTAGCCCAATTATGGCTTATCTGCTCTATTTGTTCTTAAAATTGGATGCCAAAATTCTGAGTCTGATTCACATTTCTCTTATAAATTTCAAACCCATATATTTCAGTTGTCAGTTGGATACCCGATAGCTACCTAAAGCTCAATATTTCTGAACAGTCATTCCTAAGCCAGTGTTTTAAGCATATCCCCTGACACAGAAAATGACACCATTCATTATTTCAGTATCCTGAGCTGAAAACTTGATGGCTATCCTTTATACTATCTAATCAATCTAGGGTGGAGGAAAGAATACTGATCAGATTTTGTAATGGGCAAAGTTGTTAGTAGACTCTAGCAAAGCAAACACTCAAAGAGGTGAAAAAGGAAATAAAAGAAATGATCCCTCTGTTCCTAACTGACAATTTTTATCCTTGAGAAATTATAGTCTGGGTGACTTTAATATCATTGGGCAGAAAATTAGGCATTTTTGCAGTAAATAATTATCTCTTTCATAAGAGCAACTTTAAAATTAAAAAAATATAATAAAACATTGAAAATATAAAAAGCATTTGAATCAAATATCTGATATTTGGCTCCTAGTGTAGAAATGATGCTCTCTGATTATTCCCCAATGAATCATCAGGGTTTATCTTAGTAAATTACAGTAAAATATGTCTTCCTCTTTTGAAATTTGCCTACATATCTTATCACTGGAATTTTATATCTTTGGATACAGAATGAATTTTTATTTCAACCAGCTCTATAAAATGAAATTCCTTCTGGATTATTAAAATATTGTGAAAACATAGCAGCTTAGAGTCAAGCATAACTGGGATTATATGAAATATTTGGCAGAATTACCCAAAAAGAAAGTTTAAAAGTTTTATACACACACATGCACGCACACACACATATATGTATGTGTGTACTGTTGGCCCAAAATTTAATTTGGGTTTTCTACATCATATTATGGAAAAATC
This sequence comes from Bubalus bubalis, assembly GCF_019923935.1. Lineage (NCBI taxonomy): Eukaryota > Metazoa > Chordata > Mammalia > Artiodactyla > Bovidae > Bubalus > Bubalus bubalis. The sequence goes on along the minus strand of NC_059175.1, from coordinate 50,523,353 downwards.
CAAATGAATGTTTTTTCCAACACAATGTGTGTGTGTGTGTGTAGAGCAAACATAAAATGGAGGGAAATAACTATGCATGCAAATCAACCATTAAGTAAAGTTTTAAAGTATGTATTTCATTTTAATATTAGTATTAAAACAAGATGGGCATTTAAAATAACCCCTAATTATTTCCAGCTATTAAATAATTCATAGTTTACTGGTGTATGTCAAAATAATTAGCTATTAGAAAGAGAAAACCTCGTATTATTCTGTAAAAGACTGAAACTTCACTCACCTATGAACTTCTCTGATTATGTTGATTCAATAATTGCCAGACAGTTTCATTCAACCAAGAATTTATGTCTCATATAACTACAAGAATGATGGACTCAGTGTTCTGCTTAATCTTGCTATTCATCTGAGATTAACCATGTGAAATAAAATAAACCTGGCATGACAGAATAACTCAGCAATTAAGGAAAAGTATCATTACCTTATAAATAACTAAAACGGGTACTGAACAAAAGGAAAGTAAAATGAATCTTTCTTTTTGTTTAATCATTTGCTTCAGATTCAAGGTTAACTCAACTGATCACCTATTCATTGTCTTCTGGATGTAATAAGCAAGGCTTGCATGGAATAAAATTATCATAGTCATGCAGAACATTCAAGAACAGTGTCAAGTGAGAGAATACAGTGAATTAAATGATCAAGTAGGGATTAGCTAGAATACTATATTTTTACTAAAATATATTGTTCCTTGTGACATGACAGGTAATATATTCTTATACCAGTTAGTATGCATTACAATTAGCGCTAGCTAAAAGCACTTGTCACTCATGATGTACTACATTATACCTGGCCTTTCAGGATGCCAGTTCCTTTGGGATTACAAAAATGATACCCTCATTATCAGAGTGATAAGTATTTGAATGCTGTGCCAACATTTAACTCATGTCTGCCAATCGAAATGGGAAAACATTATTGATTGGAGAAAGGATCTTGTTTGAAGATAATTGACTCTGTGTCTTTCATTGACATAATATTACCTCCGGAAGAAACATGCTCAACTTGGAAAACAAAGGTTAGATGTAAGAGGCTGATCACTTTCTTCTTACTCAAGCACAGCTCCTATTGATTTGAGTAAAAATTCTGTCTCTCTGTGAATCAAACGATTATAGATCTAGTCCAATTTTAAAGCAAAAAAAAAAAAAAAAAACACAACCTCAAAGAAGCTTACGCAGAAGCAAGGCAATAAGGGCATAAAGAATGTACAGAGTCAGTCATCTCTCATGGAAATAAGTAGTGGGGAGTGGTGGCCAAGAAAAAAAAAAATAGCTCTTTCAAAAAGAGACACACATACACACAAACACACACACAAGACAAAGACACAATTAAGCATTTTATTTATCCTTGAGTCACTGAAAGGCAAGAGAAGCTAGTACACAGCTGAAGCATCAGACATCATTAAGAAACAGAAGCAATTCACTGCAGCCATGAGATGGAAGGAAGAAAGAGTGGATATGTTCTAGAAAGTTGGATATTCAGAGTATGGAGATTAGACGCACAGTATGCCTCTAGCCTGGTTACTGTGAGGACAACAGAAAATGATTATACAGTTACTCACAGGTGGTACAAATCAGTTATATTTATGCATATAATGTTGAAGCTGGCCAAAGTACTGGAGTTTCAGCTTTAGCATCATTCCTTCTGAAGAACACTCATTGGAAAAGACTCTGATGCTGGGAGGGATTGGGGGCAGGAGGAGAAGGGGATGACAGAGGATGAGATGGCTGGATGGCATCACCAACTCGATTGACATGAGTTTGAGTGAACTCTGGGAGTTGGTGATGGACAGGGAGGCCTGGCAGGCTGCAATCCATGGGGTCACAAAGAGTCGGACACGACTGAGCGACTGAACTGAACTGAACCCCAGTTCCCTATCTGCACTCATGGTTATGAGAACCAGAACTGCCAGGATTCTGTTTCAGATGAACATTGAAAGAACCTAGCCGTACATATACATGTATCCATTTTCCCCCAAACTCCCCTCCCATCCAGGCTGGCACAAAACATTGAGCACAGTCCCATTCCTACTGGCTATATACATTAGGTCTTCCTGGTGGCTCAGCTGGTAAAGAGGATTCTGTTCATTTTCTAAAAGCTCTGATTCTTAACTCTGCACAGTCCTCAACCCAGAACCCACACAGAACAAACTGTCCCAAGTCACCCATGAAGATACAAAGAATCCCAATACTTTAGAAGTGACTGCAGCTACTCTTCCCTAAATGAGCCATTAGCAAAAGTAAACTTTAAAAGGGAAAGCATCACCTCAATTAGAAAATACCTTACAAAAAGCAAAATTAAAAATAAAGTGTCATATATGCTGAAAACAAAATACTAATTGCATTTTTGTATAGTTATAAATATTATATTTGCAATTGTAATACAATTAAAATTGAAAATATTACATTAAAATGTTTTTTAAAGGGTAAAGCCATCAATATGCTCTCATGTTGCAGGCTTGCAGTGCTGTGGGGGCACGTGGCAGAGGGGAACCCCTCTGTATCTTCCCACCTTGCTGCACAGGTTCAAATATGGCAGAAGATTCAACTTGCTCCCGAGGGTTCTTAGTCACTCCAAGGGCTCCATTCTACCTTCTGTGGCCCTGGACCCTGGTTCACATTTCCTTCACCATCGTCTCTGGCTGGTAACACCCATGAGAGTGACCGGAGATGAGAACACTGCTCTCTTTTCTGGGTTCCTAAAACAACTGGTCAGGGTGTGGTATTTTCTTTTTTCACAGGAAGCTCTAGAATTTTCCATCTCTCTGCCTTGAGGTTGCACAGGGAAGCAGAGGCCTCATGTCAATTACAAATGTCTTCAAGGTCCATGCAACTATGTTCCCATCTCTCCTAAATACATAGTCAAAAGCTGCTCTCTTGTAATGTGATCACCCTCCCTCTAATTTCTCACCCAGAAGGGGAGGTGTGAAAGACAAAGTGAAGATTTGGCAGGAGGTAGATTAGCCTCAGTTAAGTTCTTCCTCAATCCAGAAGTCCTGGAGGCCAGGGCTACACTTAGCCTCTTTGTCGTATGGCTCCAGTAGGACCTTGGTGGGCTCTAGTCATCTTCTCCAGGGACCAAGGGGCCAGCCTATGAGGTCCAGATGCATTGGGCAGGGGCGGGAGCATGAACTTGACAAGGCCAGGCTTGTTCTTGTACTGAGTCACTGACATCATAGATGGTGTGCATCTCCACTCCATCACAGCTGTGGGTTTGATCCACAGGCCAACCAGCTGTGCTGCAACCCTGAGGGGGCAGCTGTTGGCAGGTGCTGCTGCAGACCATCCATGGAGAACACATCCTCTGGGAGGGGGCTCAGAGTTGGTCAGTCTAGTAGGGATGCCCATTGTGCACAGAAGCTGAATACCTTCATCCATGGTAGAGGCAGAAGGTCACATCCATGGTTGAGACATGCAGTAAGGACTCCCAGCACTGTTGCTAGGCCTCAGCAGCTAGTGAGCAGTATCTTCCCACCAGCCTCTCAGGATCTTTCAGCAGAAGTTGAAACTGGCCATCCTTTGTCAGTCAATCAAGAGTACTCACTCCCTAGAATTCAGGGATAATACCTGGTCCTTCTGGTTGAACCCAGGCAACCGTGAGCTCACTGTGGGGTACTGCCTGAAGTGCTGGGAGATGCCAGGAGCTCAGTGCACATGTAGTACTCACATCCCTAACCCATCTGGGTGTGTTCCAGTGCTCTCTCAGCCATGGCCCACCACCATAGAGTAGGGGGCACCAAGCAAGGCTGGAAGGATGTTGCCACAATATTGAGATGGATATCTGGTCTGTCATAATCCTGGAGGAACCACCAAGATGGGAGTGGTTGTAAATGGTCCTCAGTTTTGACAACACTTCCAGCCCAAGGTGTCAATATCTTCCTTTTCAATTAGATCTTCAAGTTTCATCTCAGCCTTGCTTCCCAAGGCCTTCTCGACCAGGTGGTCATACTTTTGTGCATAAAGTATTTTAGTGCATCACTCATGTTACTCCTTAAGCTGGGATGTCTCTGCATCCCAGGAAATCAAAAGTAAAAGAATGATCCTTCCTTTTTATTGTATAGCATTCCTAACACACTTTGCTTTTCCAGGTGGCATTATTGGTAAAGAACTCACCTCCCAGTACAGGAGACATAAGGCACATGGGGCCGATCCCCGGGTTGGGAAGATCCTCTGGATAAGGAAATGACAACCCACTCCAATATCCTTGCCTGGAGAATCCCATGGACAGGGGAGCCTGGTGGGCTGCAGTCCATGGGGTCACTAAGAGTCGGACACAGCTGAATTGATTTAGCATCAGCACGAGAACACACTTCTGTTGTAGCCCTTGTAATATGCACTAAAGTTTCTGGCCTAAGAGTTTGCCTTCTTCGCTAGACTCTAAGAATAGCTATTATATATTATGTATGTTTATGTCTCCAATTTTTAGCTCACTGTTCAGAATATAAAAGTTTAAAAAGTCTCCAAAATTCTACTTGTGCAAAATATATGTATATATAGTCATACAGATACAGTGGTGATGAATGGTAACAGCCAAGCAACTGAAATCAACATTTTTTTTTTTCCAAGAAAACAGCCTTTATTTAAGAACATGCTTTAATAAGCTGGAATGCAAGGTGAGATGCTAACTGTTGGGAGGAAAAAAAAAAAAAAAGGGAAAAATACAGTTAATTAATTATATTTAAAAATGTGCAGGAAATTCACACTATCTTCAGTAAAATGTGACATCAATTCAAAGCTGGGAGTTTTTGTTTGATTGTGGTTTGTTCTATTACATTTCTGTGAAAGTCAAATAAAGTTGTTAAAATTCCATAAAGGTCAGAAGAGGTAAAGAATGTGTTAGAGTATAAGATAATCTGTAAACTAAACTAGCACATTAAAGAAATTTGGAAATAAGGTAGATGTGAAAAGCCACCAACTTCTCTAGTTCCACCTGTGGTAGAAACAGCCTTGAAGTTCACCAATCTGATTTCCTCTTCTTCCTGGGCAATGTGCTAAACTATCCTTCTCCAAACGTGCCTTATATGACTACCCAAAATAATCTGAACTTTCAGACCTCTTTGGTTCAACATCAACTTCTCATCGTGGCCCAATTTGTTCTTTACAGAAAATAGGGTACTAGCTCAATGGCACCCCACTCCAGTACTCTTGCCTGGAAAATCCCATGGACAGAGAAGCCTGGTGGGCTGCAGTCCATGGGGTCACTAAGAGTCGGACACGACTGAAAGACTTCACTTTCATGTGTTGGAGAAGGAAATGGCAATCCACTCCAGTGTTCTTGCCTGGAGAATCCCAAGGATGGGGGAGCCTGGTGGGCTGCCGTCCATGGGGTCACACAGAGTCGAACACGACTGAAGCAACTTAACAGCAGCAGCAGCAGCAGCTTGATGCAAGACAAGCATAGCACCCTTGAAAAATATGTGAGAAAATCATATTCCTAAAATACAGGAGGAGACTGGGTTCTCATATCATAAATTAGGGGATATGACTCAGACAGCAAAGAATCTGTCTGGAATGCATGAGAGCCTGGTTCAATCCATGGGTTGAGAAGATTCCTCTGTAGAAGGGAATGGCACCTCCCCTCCAGTATTCTTGCCTGGGAAATCCCATGGACAGAGGAGACTAGTGGGCTACTGTCCATGGGGTGACAAAGAGTAGGACCACAGCTAAGTGACTAACACTTTCACTTACCACCAAATAGAACACTTATCTTAGATTTTAGTTGAATAAGAAGTAATTTTTTTATTTTATTTGGGTCATTACACATTAAGAGTTTATAGGGAAATTAGCAGACATGTAAGTTTTGGGTATTCATGCCTATAAGGAAAATAGTCAATCAATGCAAAACTGCATAAGGTCTATGGATGTAAGAAAAATGCGGTTTTCATAGCACTCTGTACTTTGTCAATAATTCTCAAGTGACTTTATTTTATATTATGTAGAATCTCAAGAAATCTGATGCATGTTCATTTACATAAAGATAATAAAGTCTCCTATTTAGTATTTTTGAGCTTCCCAGGTGGCTCAGTGGTACAGAATCCACCTGCCAACGCAGGAGATGCTGGTTCGACACCTGCATTGGAAAGATCCCTTGGAGAAGGAAATAATAAACTACTCTAATATTCTTTCCTGGGAAATCCCATTGGAAGAGGAGTCTGGCAGGCTATAGTCCAAGGTGTCAGGAAGAGTGAGACACAAATTAGCAACTAAACAATAACACATTTAATGTTGTTAGTGTAGAAATTAGTCTTAATAATTCTTATAATTGCAATCAGCTCAATGAAACATTGTTTCTTATTCTTCAATTTTAGTATTATTTTAGCCTTCATTATATTTTTCTAATAAATTTTGTTATGTTAATATAATGAATATGCTCTTAATAAACTATATTAATAATCAGACCAAATTATCCCTTACTATAAATAGATGGTAAATAATCTTTGATTATTTACTATGATTCAGATAACATGGCAAGGAATTCTATATAAATTATATCTTATAATATTAAGATTCTTCATGCTATTCCTTTTGAAAGATGAGAGTACATAGGAACCAATGACTAATTTGTTCAATGTGAGACAGGATTCAAACATACAGCTGTAATCCCATATGCAAGACAAGCTTTTCAGTGTCTTCAGCTACTATATTCTTTTCCTTATTCCTAAAAAAATAACTGCTCTCTTAATTATCCATGTTATAATCTAATGACAAAAAACTCAGATTTTTATTTTGATATGGATATCAAGATCCATATTTCTTTCTTCTATATATTGATATATAGAAGCTACTGTGCCATCACAAACTTATTCCCAAACTGAATTCATTTTATACACAGACTTTTTACTCCTATATTTAAGCTTGTGTGCATGCTCAGTCACTTCGGTTGTGTCCAACTGTTTGCAACCACATGGATGTTAGCCCACCAGGCTCCTCTGACCATGGGATTCTCCAGGCAAGAATATTGGAGTGGGCTGCTATTTCCTCCTCCAGGGGATCTTCCTGACCCAGGGATAAAACTCACATCTCTTATGTCTTCCCCATTGCAGGCAGAATCTTTACCATCTGAGCCACCAAGGAAGCCCAGTGTTATGTAAGAGTCTTTAAAATCCAGTCCCTATTAATTTGCTGGGCTTCCCTTGAGGCTTAGATGGTAAAGCATCTGCCTGTGATGTGGGAGACCTGGGTTCAATCCCTGGGTCAGGAAGATCCCCTGGAGAAGAGAATGTCAACCCACTGCAGTATTCTTGCTGGAAATTTCCATTGACAGAGGAGCCTGGCAGACTAATGTCCATGGAGTTGCAAAGAGTGTGATATAACTGAGCAATTAATACACACACATTGATTTGTAACACCTTTCACTCTATGGTCTAAAATCATGCCATTTAGAAAGAGATGTATTATAAATCCTCTTTAACATTGTTTCTGGTGAACCTTCTGCCTGCCTTCCTTCCTTCCCTATGTTGCTCAAAATCCATCTCTCTGTGAACCTCCTTAGCTTGTGTACTTGCTATGTCACTTCAGTCATGTCCCACTCTATGAAACCCCATGGACTGTAGCCACCCAGGTGGTACTAGTGATAAAGAACTGGCCCGCCAATGGAGGAGATGTAAGAGACGTAGATTTGGTCCCTGGGTCAGGAAGATCCCCTGGAGGAGTGCATGGCGACCCACTCCAATATTCTTGCCTGGTGATCCCCATGGACAGAGAAACCATCTTAAGTTTTCAATAAAAATGAACTCTATCCTTTACATTATTGTAGTTCTTTATACACATTAGCACTTGTTGTACTATAGTGTAGTGTATACAAATTTGTGAGATCCATACTTTGTACTTATTTAACTTTGTGCTTATTTAACTTATATGCAGAGTGCATCATGTGAAACACTGGGCTCAATGAAGCACAAGCTGGAATCAAGATTGCCGGGAGAAATATCAATAACCTCAGATACACAGATGACACCACCCTTATGGTGGAAAGAGAAGAAGAACTAAAGAGCTTCTTGATGAAAGTGAAAAAGGAGAGTGAAACATTTGGCTTAAAATGCAACACTCAGAAAACTAAAATCATGGCATCTGGTCCCATCACTTCATGGCAAAAAGATGGGAAAATAATGGAAACAGTGAGAGACTTTAGTTTTTTGGGCTCCAAAATCACTGCAGATTGTGACTGCACCCATGAAACTAAAAGATGCCTGCTCCTAGAAAGGAAAGATATGACCAACCTAGACAGCATATTAAAAAGGAGAGACATTAATTTGCCAACAAAGGTCTTTCTAGTCAAGGTTATGGTTTTTCCAGGAGTCTCACATATATGGATGTGAGAGTTGGACTACAAAGAAATCTGAGTGTCAAAGAATTGATGCTTTTAAACTGTGGTATTGAAGAAGACTCTTGAGAGTCCCTTGGGCTACAAGGAGATCCAACTAGTCCATCCTAAAGGAAATCAGTCCTGAATATTCATTGGAAGGACTGGTGTTGAAGCTGAAACTTGAATACTTTGGCTACCTGATACGAAGAGCTGACTCATTTGAAAAGACCCTGATGCTGGGGAAGATTGAAGGCAGGAGGAGAAGTGGATGACAGAGGATGAGATGGTTAGATGGCAGCACCAACTCAATGGAAGTGCGTTTGAGCAAGCTCTGGGAGTTGGTGATGGACAGGGAAGCCTGACGTGCTGCAGCCCATGTGGTTGCAGTGGACACAACTGAGCAACTGAACTGAACTGATACTTTTTACTCCCTTGAATTCAGACATAATCTCTGTTAATTGTTGTTATATATCTTGTATTTGATACCTAAGTATGCTCAGAAATATCCTGGTTATAAGAAAAGACATTGTGTAAATTATTGATGAACCTGTATCTTTCTAAGTACATTTGTTTTCATTTATAAATATGCCTTTTGTTACTTTCCTTTTTTATGAAATCATGCCATGGGTGGGTGCAAAAATTGATGTCTGGTTGAGCCTCCCCATTTTTTATAGGTTTAAGATGCTGTTAATTTAAATTACGTGTTCATTGTGAGGCATATTTTGGTGTTTGAATCAAGAGTATAACTCAGTATTTCTGTCTGTTTGGCATGTTCTCCACTATGCTATTTAATTTAGCTAGATTACTGTCTTTTTTTTCCCTTCTTATGTGTTTTTTATGTGTGAGCTCTTCCAGTGCAACTCAATAATTCCATGGCCCTTTCTGGAAGCAACAAAGGCATAAAGTTTGCTCCTTAAACCTGGCATAATCTCTAAAGATTTTACTTAAAAGTTAGATGACCAAAATATTGGACAGTTTTAGGCAGTGAAATAACTTGGAAGAGATGAACCTAGAAAAAGCTACAGATAATGAAGATTGAGTATAGCAGGATGTGATGGCTTCGGTATTCACTTTATCTCTTCCATATCATTCATATACTTGCAGGTTTAGGGGAAGTAAAAAAAGAGGGAAGTGAGTGATAAGCATCTTAATGTGATGGCATCCATAAAATCTACATGTCACTTTTCATTCAGGGGCTAATTTTCCATTTGAATTATGAACCTCTTTAAATAGGAGACAGATATGGAAAGCCTGAAACATCTATCACTCTTGACCCTGGCAGATTAAAATGTGATGACTTCAAACGAAAAGAAGTTCTAAGTTCCAAACTAAATCATTAGGTGAAGGAGTTATAATATTTGTAAATGCAGTGAATGTAAATATTGATGTTGACGCTAATGCATCTCATTGAATTCTAGGATATATAGAAACATATGTACATATTATTGTAAGATTATTATAATTCTGTGCAACCACACAGTAGGCTTTCTTAGCTACAGTGAAAGTCAAAATGCTCAACCTTACAAGGTGGTGATGATTTATGAGATATAAATCTCCTTCAGTACATAGTAAATAAACCAGTGCTTTAACCTATATATTCGAAAATATTCAGTATAGATTTGCAGTTGCCAAAATATCTTTATATGCTGTTTCCAAAGCATTATGTATGTATTTATGCATGTCTTGACTTGTTCCAGAAAGGATTAAATGTGATCAAAATACATACTCAACAGAATAAAGTAAAACTTGGCAAAGATGAATGTGATTGAAGTGCTGGGTGATACAGAGAGGCAACTGCTTTGATTAAGGATAGAGGGATATTTTGACTGAATATCTTCTTTTAATTCATTGGAAATCCTGTGTGCCACATGTGTGGAAAAAAATAGATTCTCAGAATGTGAGGGTATAGCTAAGTAAGTGTTTAGTTCAATGTTTATTTTACATATTAGTTAAAAAATATGTATTCCTTGATTTTAAAAAGTCTAAAGTAGACATACAGGAATTGTGAGTCTGTTTCCTCTCCTATACAGCTTTCACATTTTTTGTTGTGTACAGATGTTGTCATTTTACAAAGTATAAAATGTTGGGTAGAATCAATACCGATGCTATTAGGAGAGACGGAAGATCAGTTTCACTGATGTATTCAACACACATTTGTTACACATCTATGGTACACTGGGCTCTCTTTTGGGCTTCTTACAAAACAATGGTGGAGAAAAATCCACATGTGCCAGGCCTCTGAGAGCTAGGAGAGACAGATGCATTATTCAGATGTACCAACTACTGCATAATTGAAGTTCTGGATGGATGCCATGCAGGCTATTAATAAAGCTGAGTATCTGACCTCAGCAGATGATCAGGAATGATTTCCTTATTTGAAGTTATTTTGAACAGTGGAATCATGCATGAGCAAATCAACCAGGTAAAGAATACAGTGGGAAAAGGGACTGTGGAAACATTACCTGAAGGAGGGACCATTGCAAAGGCTCTGAAGTTGGAAAGAAATAAGTTAATATATGCAAATCCAATTAGAAAGAGGCTGGTTAATACAGGGAACTTCAAAAGAAGTCAGCATATTTTAAGTCTGGGAGAGAGTGTTGTCCAAAGGAGTTGACAGAGACATAGGAAAAGGCTGGGTCATGCCGTAGGAGACTGGATTGTGGGCATTTTGCTGTTTGTGACTCCTTTGCTGGCTAATCCACTACAGAATCTCATTTAGATAAAATATGAAAATAAGACTCTAATCATGTGCAATAACAAAATTCCGAGACTCCCTTACAGCCTTACTTGGATTAGGTCCTTACGTTGAAGTGTCAGGTATGTCCCAAATTAGCTAATCACTGTGTGTGTGTGTGTGTGTGTGTGTGTGTGTGTGTGTGTGTGTGTGTGTGTGTTTAACTGTTAAGTAATCACTGAAAACAGTATAGTTTTGGTTTCATTACTTGTGATGGGTTCAGGAGAAATGCTTCTCTGTGGTACTTAACTGTGTCTATATCCACATAAAGGAATTACTCACTCACTGTATATTTAAAAAAGTATGAGGACTTTCTCATGTTTATATTTGAAAATAGCAGGGAAAGAAAACTTTACATTTGGAAATCTTAAAGCTTTGGAAAATTTGGAAAATTTAAAGCTTTGGAAAATTTGACGTAGTTGCAGAGGTTGAAGAAAAGCTATAACCAGCCTAGACAGCATATTAAAAAGCAGAGACATTACTTTGCCAACAAAGGTCCGTCTAGTCAAATCAAAGCTATGGTTTTCCAGTAGTCATGTACTATAAAGAAAGCTGAGCACCGAAGAATTGATGCTTTAGAACTGTGGTGTTGGAGAAGAGTCTTGAGAGTCCCTTGGACTGCAAGGACAGTCCATCCCTTGGACAAATAGTCCATCCTAGAGGAAATCAGTCCTGAGTATTCATTGGAAGGACTGAAGCTGAAGCTGAAACTCCAATACTTTGGCCACATGATGCAAAGAACTGACTCATTTGAAAGACTCTGATGCTGGGAAAGATTGAAGGCAGTAGGAAAAGAGTATGACAGAGGATGAGATGGTTGGATGGCATCACTGACTACATGGGCATGATTTTGAGTAAACTCCAGGAATTGGTGATGGACAGGGAAGCCTGGCATGCTGCAGTCCATGGGGCCGCAAAGAGTTGGACATGACCGAGGGACTGAACTGAGCAGGGGGTTTTTGAATGAATGCTTATGCTACTCTTTATCAAATGAAACTTGCATTCTTTGAAAAATTAAGGGGAAAAGATAATCAACAAAACAAATAAAAGGAAAACAAAATGCAGAAGGAGAAGGGGGTAACAGAGGATGAGATAGCTAGATGGCATTGCCGACTCAATGGACACGGGTTTGAGCAAACTCCTGCAGATAGTGAAGGACAGGGAAGCCTGGTGCACTGCAGTCCATGGGGCCACAAAGAGTCAGACACAACTTAGTGACTGAACAACAACAAAAAAGCAAAAACAAGAGAACACAAAGTATCAAAAGAAAAGAAAAGAAGCTGCAATTAGAGTTGACCATTATTGTCTTATTCTAAAAATGTGCAAATGAAGACAAATAGTTGTTTATCCTGCCTTTCCTGTACAAACTACATTTCAAATTAATCAATAGTCTGACTGATGAGGAAAAGTTCTTCTGTATATGAGAAAAATAGACAATGGATATTCCATGAATGCCAGGGTTGGAAATTAATTTTTAGTCTATTAGAGGTAGATTATTCATACATACTGAAATCCTTGGTTAAAGGATATATAGAATATGTTATCTGTTGTTTCAAAGATTGTATTTTGTGATAGTTAAAGCTCTATAGGAATCTGGTGATCTATGCCTTGAACAGATACTTAGACTTGGCAATACTCCTGGTGGGATTACCAGTCATTTGGATGCCTTTTAATTTGAAATAGCACACAGTGCAGAGCATCTCCTGTGAAGGAGGAGCATCGGAAACACTTAAATAGTATTGTATCAACACCTATATGTCTATTGAACTTTTTTCAACAAATCAATGTCATAAAAAAAATGGAGAGAGAGAATTAATAGTCATGACAGCAAAATATAATCCATAAATTTTGAATGTCTTGTTCTAAGCAAAGAATATACAAGTACCTTGGAAAAATAGCAGATATGTAAAAACAGTCTGTGAATTGGATGGCACTAGGAAATTAGTGTTAAAACATCATTGTGAAATGCAGTAGTAGGCCATTCTCATTTTTAGTGGTGTACCCTGAAGTATTAGAGGAAGAAATGCCAAGATGTCTGTGACTGTATTAAAAATGATTAAGAAAAATCCATGAAATATATTTAACCTTTGATAATAATATTAGTAAATATTTATGTTTGACATTTTTCAAAATAAAAAAGTAAAGGGATAGTAGAGAATTTATATAATAATCAATTACTTCTTGTTGGTATGATGGGAAAAAAAGTAGGAAGGAGAAGATCATATGTTTAAGGAAAACTTCCCATTGGTTTATAGTGCATTTATAAATGTATAATTTATAAATACATTTATAATAAAACATTTTTATAAGTCTTTGGTCCACATATTTTGGGCTTCCCGGGTGGCTCAGTGGTAAAGAACCCACCAGCTAATGCAGGAGACATGAGAGATGCAGGTTGGATCCCTGTGTTGGGAAGATCCCCTGGAGGAAGACAAGGCAACCCACTCCAATATTTTTGCCTGGAGAACCCCATGGACAGAATGAGCCTGGCAGGTTACAGTCCATCGGGTCACAGAGAGTCAGACATGACTGAAGTGACTTAGGACTCATGAACGGACAATATGTTTTAATTAAGCAACTTTGCATCTGAAGTCTGCTCATTACAACATTTCTGCTTTGTGCCTATGGTTTGACTGTTTGCCCAATACTGTTTCTCTTTCCAGCAGTAGACATTATTTTCAGCACTTCCAGTTTCAACTTCTTAACCTAATATTGACTGATACCAAAATTCTTCATGAATGACCAGTAAATGGGCTCTACCCTTGTTTACCTCTGTTTGAATATAGAAACTAATTTGTGTCATGCAAAGAGAACAACAGAGAGAAGGACTCTATGCCAATTCAATTTACAGGATAATGTGCAAACTCAATTGTAATCTGTGTTTCTATTCTGCCTAATAGTGTGGTTTTACAACCACAGGAAATTGCTTTCACTGTTCCCCATAAATTGCCAAAAGCAGACTCTAGGGGTAATAACACTAGTTAAAATCATTCTTAAATACTCAATATGTTACTGATGCTCTGCTGAATATGTGAGATAAATTAGGCCCACTTCACAGATGCAAAAACTGAGAATTAGAAGTCAAAGAGCTTGTCCATGGTCAACTTGCTAAATATATCTAAACTGAGATTTATATTTTAGCTCTCTCTGCCTCCAAAATAATGCACTTTTCTTTACATATCAGTTTCTGTTTTAAGTTAAGGAAATAATTTATGGAACTAAGAATAACATTCATTTACCATTAGAATCATGAGTGCAACATGATTTCTAAGATTTAGAAGAATCCATTATATTATACAACACTTTGCCTTTTTCCTCTTGCAACAGCAAGTTAAGAATAGTTACATCCTCAGGCTATTGCAGACCTTTATCAGTGTGTTTCCAGAGTCTTGGGTACCAGGTCTAAGAGTTCTGGTCAACAATACAGAGATCTATAGCAGCCTCAGTTAGAGATGTGCCTGCAGTGGTCACTGTGGACATGCCTTGAATTTATACTTGGGTACTCAAGGAAGCTTCTGTCACTACCCAGGGCATCCTTCAGAAACTTCTTGCACTGTGCCTAAACTTTGTGTGCTGAATGGAAGTGCAGCGAGAACCAGCACTGAATACTTGTCTTTCTGAATACTGTCCTAAGTATTGAAAAAGTCTAAATTTTTAGAACATTTAAGTTAGGGCTCAGTAAATGAGGGGTTATTCTTGCTTCTGTACATTATTCAAAGACATGTTTTCAGAATATCTTGAGCATTAAATTATAAAGTCCTTTGCATTTGCTGTTGTTTCATTTTCCTATTTACATGAACCAATTTTCAATGGTAGGCTCAGAAAAGCTTCATTTATATCAGTGAGGGCTTCTTCTGTTTTAATCTCCTTATCTTTCATATATGGTGCTACTTTCTGATAAAGAAAGGCTATCTGGAAAAAAAATTAAGAGACAAATCAATAAAACCAAAAATATGTTATTTGAAAACATCAATAAAGTAAATGAAGCTTGTTGGACTGTCAAAGGAAGATAAGAGAGAAAACTTAAATTACTGAAATTAAGAGGGACATATGGAACATTGCTACTGATCTCACAGAAATATAAAGGGTTATAAAATAAAACTATGAACATCTATATGTCAACAAATTATGTAACCTAGAAATGTAAAAAATTCTAGATACCTGCAAACTATAAAAAGCAACAATATGAAAGAAAATAAGAATTGATCTGTAACAAGTAGAAATATTGATTAGCAATTTTAAAATTTTCAACAAGGAAAACTCCACTTCAGATCATTTTATTGTTAAATTCTAACAAATATTAAATGAAGTAATATTGTTTATCCTTCTCAATGATTTTAAAAGAATAGGAGAGAACAATTTCTAACTCTATTGATATTATACTGACATCAAAACCAGGCAAAGGCACTGTAAGGAACGAAAACTACAGATAATATAGTTGCCTATATACATCTGAATATATGTGCAAAGAATATCAATGAAATACTAATGCAATATATCTAACAACATATTAAAAAGATTATGTATCATGGCTATTGGGATTTATCCAAAGAATACAATTTTGGCTTATCATATGAGATGTCTTTCAAATTACTTAGATCTTATGTAACATTTTTCAATGTTGTTTTAGAGTTTTAAGCATAAAGTTTTTGACTTTTAATAAGATTATGCCTATGGAATTTACTTTTTTATATTATTACAGATTAAAAATTTTAAATTACACTTTCAGATTTTTTGTTTGTTGGCTGTGATTGAAAAGACAGTTTGCAAAAAGTGTTGATACTCTTCTACATTTGTAATTGGAATATAAAATGGTGCTGCTTCATTTTGGAAGTTCCTCAAAATGTTAAACATAGAGCTGTCTTATAACCTAGCAATTCTACTCTTAAATAAATATACAAAAGAAATGCAAACATATATCCAAATAAAAACATAATATGAATGTTCATGTTAATATTAATCATGAACTTCCCTGGTACTCCAGGGGTTAAGAATCTACCTCCCAATCCAGGGGACATGGGTTCAATCCTTGGTCCAGGAAGATACCATATACCATGGGGCAGCTAGATCTTTGTGCCAAAGCTGGTGCAGCCTGAATGCCTTAGAACCTGTGTTTCAGAGCAAGAGAAGTCACCACAATGAGAAACCATCACCCTGCAACTAGTGTAGCCTCCACTCACTACAACTTGAGAAAGCCTGCGTGCAGCAACAAAGACTCAGCACAGCCAAAATATATATGTGTGTATATATACATGTATATACTTACATATATGTGTGTACATATTTATGTATAGAGAATAATTACATATATATATTATTTATAATAGTTCAAATATAGAAACTGTCCAAGTGTCTCTAAATCTGTTGAATGGGTAAATTCAGTGTTGCATAGTCATATAACATAATATTCTCTAACCATAACAATGAAGCAATAATACATGCTAAAATGTAAACTATAAAAACACTATGCTAAGAGCAAAAAGGTAATAAACATTCATATAGTGTAGGAAAATATTTATATGAAATATTCAGGATAGGCACATCTATAAGGACAGAAATAAAATCAGTGAATGCTAAGGACTGGAGAGAGGATTGAATGGGGAATGCCTGCTACCTGGTGCCTCTTATTTTGTGAGGATGAGATTCAAATATTGTTAAGTTAAATGGTGGTGATAATTGCACAACTGTGTGAATATGCTAATACCTTCGAATTGTACACTTCAAGTGGATGAATGTTATTGTATGAGAATTATGTGTCAGTAAAGATTCTAGTCAAAGCTATGGTTTTTCTAGTGGTCATGTATGGATGTGAGAGTTGGACCATAAGGAAAGCTGAGCACTGAAGAATTGATACTTTTGAAATACGGTGTTGGAAAAGACTCTTGAGACTCCTTTGGACCTCAAGGAGATTGAATCAGTTAATCCTAAAGGAAATCAGTCTTGAATATTCATTGGAAGGACCGACACTGAAGTTGAAACTCCAACGCTTTGGCAACCTGGTGCGAAGAACAGACTCATTGGAAAAGACCCTGATGCTGGGAAAGATTGAAAGCAGGAGGAGAAGGGGATGACAGAGACTGAGATGGTTGGATGTCATCAACAACTTGATGGACATGAGTTTGAGCAAGCTCTGGGAGTTGGTGATGGACAGGGAAGCCTGGTGTGCTTCAGTCCATGGGGTCACAAAGAACTGGACACAACTGAGTGACTTAACTGAACTGACCTGAAAGATGTTATTAAAATAAATAAACACGCTGGCATCTTGTGCAGCCCTGGAAGAGGTCAAATATAAGGGAGCAGTTGGATGGATACTTTAGCAAATTGATATTGCTTAGAATGGTGATACTACAGAAAGATTAAGTATCAGAGCTAAAATATTTGTTGATTAACTGGCTATGGGCATGAAGTTCACTAAGATAATACAGATAGAACTGCTATTTTTTAATCCTACTCTGACAGACAGCAATCATATAACCATTAATAAAAGTATTAGTTAACTCTTTAATTATTAGATTTATATGTACAATTCCAGCTTATGAGCACAAAATAAGGTATTTAGATGTTCAGCAATATTTAAAATAATGCATTGTTTTATTTTCCTTATAAACTGTCAATATAGGGTGTTTCTTTGAGTCACAGAATAATTTTTGTTATATCAGGAAAAAAGCATATTGAATATATACAATGGAATATTATTCAACAATAAAAAGAAGGAAATCTTGCCATTTTCAACAACATGGATGGATGTCTAGGGCATTATGCTAGTCAGAGAAATTAGTTAGAGAAAGACAAATATCCTATTATCTCATTTATATGTGGAATCCTCAAAAATGAACAAACAAACAACAACAAAACAAAAATCCAGCAACAACTGAATTCACAGATACAAAGACGAGAGGCCGGGGCTGGAGGTGGATGAAACACGTGATGGTGGAATGTGGCCAAAAGGTGGCCAGAACTTATAACATAAGTTCTGGGAATGTCATGTACAGCATGTAACTATAGTTATCATTTTGATACTGCTTATATGGGGCTTCCTTATGTGGAATTTAAAATAAGGTGCAAATGAATTTATTTACAAAATGAAAGTAGAGTCACAGCTGTAGAAAACAGACTTATGGTTACTAGGGGGTAAGAGAGGGAAGGAATAAATTGGGAGATTAGAATTAACATGTACACACTGCCGTAAAACCTAAGGTATATCACAGGGAACTCTACCCAATACTCTGCAGTGGCCTATATGGGAAAAGAATCTAAAAAAAAAAAAAATATATATATATATATAGTGAATGCATGTATGTGTATAACTGATTCACTTTGCTCTAAACCTGAAACTAACATAACATTGTTAATCAATTATACTCCAATATAAAATAAAAATTAAATAAAAATACTGTACTGGATATTTGAAAGTTGCTGAAGATAGGTCTTAAAATTTCTTGTAAAAATAATGTAACTTTGTGTGGTGATGGATGTTAACTAGACTTGTTATAAGTATTTCACACTACTTGCAAATACCAAAGCATTATGTTATATTTTTGAGGGCTTCCCAAACGGTGCTAATGGTGAAGGACCTGCCTGTCAATGAAGGAAACGTAAGAGACATGGGTTTGATCGCTGGATCTGGAAGATCCTTGGGTCAGAAAGATCCCATGAAGGAGGGCTTGGCAACCCACTTCAGTATTCTTGCCTGGAAAATCCCATGGACAGAGGAGCCTGGTGGGCTACAGTCCATAGGATTGCAAAGAGTCAGACACAACTGAAGCAACTTAGCAAGCACACATGTTGTATACCTGAAACTAATATAATGTTATACATCAAGTATATCTTAATTTTAAAAAAGATATTGAAAAATATAATACCCCTTATTGAGAGTAAAACAACATACGGTTACAATCATTTTAAAAGTACCTTTACAAATGTAGGTATTGCTGATGATAAGTCCAGTTTTTTATGAAGTGACATTCTATGCCAATCATGCTCAAAAATATCTTTGTGCTTATCTCATCTCTGGCAACACCAACTATCCACCACCCTTGAGGCTGTTATTAACTCTGTGTTACCAGCTACACATTAACTGAAAAATCCTTCATTACACTTCTGAGAGTAACTTCAAAGAAAGGAGAATAGGGATCTAAAACATCTACTATGGCAAGCACCAGATGCTACAAAATGCAGGGCAAGTACAGGATAAAAGTATTCAATTTCACAGTCAGGGAATAAAGTACAGTAAATTGCCCAGAGACAACATCAAAATGGTACAGAATGTGCTTCCTTCCTAGGATCAGCAGCTGATTAAAGAGCACGGTTTTATTAAAACCTCTTGCAAAAACTCAACTGGTATGTTTTTATGTCATTTTAGTTGGCATAAGACTTATTTATCCTCTTAATTGTCATTCATCAAAACCCTTAATCAAAGTATATTGAGCATATTAATGAAAATATATTCCTATCTGGTTAATTATTGTGGTATTCAGTGAGAATAATACAAGAGATAGCAATATAAAATTTATAAAACAAACAGATAATGTATATAGTCTTTTCAACTTCAAGTTGAAGTTATTATTAGTATGCTTCTGATATCATTATCTTTCCTGAAAATCCTTCTGACAGAATACTATAAGAAATGAAACCTGATGAAAAACCCGAGGGGTAGGGCTCAGAATGAGTCATACACACATACACACATGCATGTATACATACACGTTATAATAAAAAATAAATCATGGATCAGTTTCTATGTGTCAGGAAATAATATTAAATTTTGGATTAATTATGGCAAATACAATAATCAGCAAGCAGCTGAAAGTCTAGTGGGAAGCTAAATGCATAAACAAACATCATATATTGATGATGGAGAAGTGCTCAGAATGTTAACAAAGTGCTGGGCATCTTGCTGTCAGGAGTGATGGTTGTCAGATAAGGATACCTAGAAGAGATAACTCAGTTAAATTATCCAAGAATGAGGGGTAATTATCTTTAAAGGAGATGAAGATGAGTGAAAAGGTCATTTCATTCAATGAAAATGTTTATTTTCATTAAGCAAAAATAGCATGAACAAAAATAGAAGGCTTGAGCGTAGTGTGACATGTGTACAGGGAAATTAGAAGCGGCCAAACCTCATGGAATGGAGCAGAGAACAGTGAAGGCAATAAAAGTTGCATCAAATTACATACCAAATTATGTGTTATGGCATAACCCAAATCATAGTCCTGAAATTCCTAATAATTACTAATGCTGCTGGGCAGAAATTTTAACCAGTCTGAAATGATTTCTAACCTTTCCTTCAAATTCCCATTTATTGAACTGAAAATGAAAGTCTTCCCATAACAATCTTAGCTAACCTGCACATCAGTTCAGTTCAGTAGCTCAGTCGTGTCAAACTCTTTGTGACCCCATGGACTATAGAATTCCAGGCTTCCGTGTCCATTGACTTAATTAAGACCAACAAGGACCCAGACTTTTATGAGACATTACCAAGTGTTCTGTACATGCTCAGTTAAGTTGCTCAGTCGTGTCCTACTCTTTGCGACCCCATGAATCGCAACATGCCAGGCCTCCCTGTCCATCACCAACTTCCGGAGTTCACTCAAACTCATGTCCATAAAGTGAGTGATACCATCCAGCCATCTCATCCTCTGTTGTCCCCTTTTCCTCCTGCCCCCAATCCCTCCCAGCATCAGAGTCTTTTCCAATGAGTCAACTCTTCGCATGAGGTGGCCAAAGTATTGGAGTTTCAGCTTTAGCATCATTCCTTCCAAAAAAATCCCAGGGCTGATCTCTTTCAGAATGGACTGGTTGGATCTCCTTGCAGTCCAAGGGACTCTCAAGAGTCTTCTCCAACACCACAGTTCAAAAGCATCAATTCTTCACTGCTCAGCTTTCTTCACAGTCCAACTCTCACATCCATACATGACCACTGGAAAAACCATAGCCTTGACTAGACGGACCTTTGTTGGCAAAGTAATATCTCTGCTTTTGAATATGCTATCTAAGTTGGTCATAACTTTCCTTCCAAGGAGTAAGCGTCTTTTAATTACATGTCTGCAGTCACCATCTGCAGTGATTTTGGAGCCCAAAAAAATAAAGTCTGACACTGTTTCTACTGTTTCCCCATCTATTTCCCATGAAGTGATGGGACCAGATGCCATGATCTTCGTTTTCTGAATGTACTTGCTAGTTTATAGCAATTAGAGATGACATTTTTGATTCCTAGGTTCCAAGGACTATAGTCCTCAGAATTGATCAGATGATCTCATTTTTACTTGGATAAACTCAGTTTTCTACTTCTATCTCCACTAATTAGCTCTATTCTGCTTAGCCCTTTTGATGCCCATGATGACCTGCTTCAATTACGAGGACATGAAACATTTAAATCTAATTTATCATAATACAGCTGAGTCAGAATTTTGAGAGAGAACCCATAAAATAATTTTGTTTTAGGATCTCTGATTCAACCCATTAATCTAAAAGACTGAACTGAGGGTAATCTATTACTTAATTTCTGCAAATAAATTCCACCCCCTTTCATCTATCAGAAAAAAAAAAGACACTAATTAGCAAATATATCTAGTAATAAACACATGTAGGTACTTTCCTCATGAATGGAATTCATCTTTGAACAACAAGACCAAAAGCTTTCACCATCTTTAGTTCATATTCTAGTAGAAAGGGAAGGGAGAGACAGAAAATAATAAAGGAAGTGTAATCAAGTATTACTTAATATTATGCTATTTTGCATAATAAATTTTGGTCTTATAAAGTAAAAACCGATTCCCATTTGATTCTTTCAATATGCCTCTTCTCCATGACATTTTACTCTGAAATTCTTCCTCATTTTGCCAAACTCTATGATAGTTTCTCTTTTTGAGGTGTCCCATGAGAGAGAGGATGTTATTCCTTTTTTCCCCCTACTAGCTCCACAGTATAATCCAATGATACATAAAAGGCCTTTGAAAATTAAAAACAGTTACAGAAAACATAGTATTATTTTTTCATGTGTCCAGTTTTATAATCTTAAAACATATATCCTCTATAATCCCATTTCCTATATGCTATGCCCAAACTGCTTAGCACCATCACAATCAGATTCTAGCTATACTGTTTGTATGATTTCTCTGTTCCTCTGTTGTAATCACATGAGAATACGTAGAATTATCAGAACATAACAAAAACGTCTTTGGCTCATTCCTGTACCTATAACTTAACATCTCATTTCATTTTTTGTTACTGTTGTTTTTTCAGTAATCCAATTATTGTTTCTGAGAAATGTGTTTTCATGTTCCTCATATTGCACTTACTGGTCCTTACCATAGTAAGGAATGTAATCCCTTACTATGCCAACAACTTTGGAAAATATATTATTTTTAAAAAAATATTCACTTTGCCTCACATACCCACAACTTATCAATGAGTGAAACATGCAAAACCCATTGATTTTCTATCTTTACCATTATTCAAGAACCATTACA
Organism: Bubalus bubalis; assembly: GCF_019923935.1. Lineage (NCBI taxonomy): Eukaryota > Metazoa > Chordata > Mammalia > Artiodactyla > Bovidae > Bubalus > Bubalus bubalis. The sequence goes on along the minus strand of NC_059175.1, from coordinate 50,500,796 downwards.
TCTTACTTCTACAACTGTAATGGTCTCTTTGCTTCTTCATTCATTCATACATCTTCCACCAGCTGTCAGAACCATCTCTGTAGAATGTAAATCAGTTGCTTCATGTCCAGAGTAAAAGTCCTTTAGTAGCCTCCATTTGAAATTGGATTAAACTAAAGGCTTCCCTTGTGGCTCAGATGGTAAAGAATCTGTGTGAAATGCAGGAGACCTAGGCTTGATCCCTGGGTTAGGAAGATCCCTTGGGGAAGGAAGTGACAATCCACTCCAGTATTCTTGCCTGGAGAATCCCATGGACAGAGAACCCTGGCAAGATATACAGTCTATGTGCCACAACTGAATTGCTAACACTTTCACTTTTTTTTGGCCACTCTAAAGCTCTGTCTAATGTGCCTCCTGCCTTCTGATGTTATTTCACTATCACTCGCTTTGCCTTAGTCACATTAGACTTATTTCCTTCCTTGGAGACACTGAGTGCCTTAGGTCCATTGCCCTAACAAAGGCTTCTCTGAGGTTGCTCTTATCACTGATAGTTACTTGGCTGGCTCCTTATGTCATTCAGGTATCAGCCAAGCATTGTGTGCCCACAAGAAGCCTTCCAAAACCACATGATCTAGGTTCTGATATATTCAATTTTATTTTTATTTTTCTATTCTCTCACACTAAAATATAATCCCAGGAAAGAGGGCCTTCCTTAGCCTTGTTCATGGCTGTATTTCTAGTGTTTTGAATAAAGTTCAACATGGGAAAAACTCAATGTGTGTTTTTGACCAATGAATAGATCTTATTTATTTATATGTTAATCTCTCCTGTTAGGCCAGGAAAAATGTTGTCTCTATCTTTATAGCCCAAATCTATGCCCAGCATCTGGGAAACAGTAAGACATCAAATATTTGTTGGATAAATATCCAAGTAAACTTATTGTTTACAAGAGGAAAAGACAGTATATCATTTACCAGTGTTATATCTCTAATAGACCAAAATAATACAAATACTAGCAAATGTTTTTCTACAAAAATGATGGTTTATGGTTCATCCTTATCCCATTCATAAATGAAATATTATATGAAAAAATGTAATTTTTTTACAGATAAAAATTCTCTATTGAAAGGCAAAGTTTAACAGTTATACACAATCTAATTTCATCCATACCTTACTATTCAAGTTTTTGTCTCTAATTGACTTTTCTTTTTGTTACTATGTAAGTGAATGGGACTATCACTGGAGTTTATTTCTAAGATGCCCCATAATTCCCAGAGGTGATAAGGGAAAAATAAATCACTTTACTTCACAATGTGCCTATGAAGCTTTTGTATTGATGCTTAAATCAAATTAAAGTAAGGTCACAGAGATACCTGACTTTCCCAGAATTAAAAAAAAAATGCAAGGGATATTGAAAGGGACTGCAAATATTTAATAATCTGAAGACTTGATGAAATAGATGTACCATTTAATGGCAACTCCCAATCGTTTCCTCAGCCCATAAGTCTGTATTGTAATAACGTCGATTGTTCATTCCAGGAAGTCATCTGGTTTCACATTACTGTCTACTTACTCTCTTGATTTATATTTTTTAGTTTCCAATTGAGCTCCAGAATCATGGGTGATTTGTCTATCATTGATTAAAAAGAGAGTTTCCTTTTGCTGCAAATACTGTCTTTCAATGAACAGTAAAATAACTCGTATGAAATAACTCATATGATTTTAGAGAATTACTCTAAATCTCTTCTGGCCTTTTTCACAAGCACATTTTTTTAAATATATATTTGTGTGAATACACAGAAAATCTAGGCTCTATTTGGCAAGGAATTTGGGCAATATCATACCAAATCTTAAACAGCACATTCTTGATGATGTTGTAGACAAACAAGTTAATGCTTAGTCCTTGCAAAAATAATTAAATTTGAGCACATTGAGCATTCTAACTATTGAAGTAGCTTCCACAAACTTCTGAAAGGAAACAGATGAGACAAAGAAACAAACTAAAAAAGCTTCTGAGTTTCAAAGAAGTAGTAGACTTTCCTAGCCAGAGAGAGATATTTTATAACAGACAAAGTCATGAAGATGACACATATATATATTTTTAGGCACCCATTGTTTAAAATAAAAGATGCTGAATTATGAAAGTGGAAAATAAACCATATAAAGCATAAATGTACTTTCTTGTCTTTGCTGTGGAAGAATAGGGTAAATGGGAGTATCAGCACAGAAAATGAATACATTAATCAGCTAATCAATCAGTCATAATCAGTTCTTACACATGCCCTAAGAATTAAGTGGTAGGTTAGCACTCAGGCTTACATTGAGTATGCTTTTAACTCCTGAATAATAACCACACGGGCAATCAAAAGTTTTGACTTATAACCATACTCTTACATTGATTAGCTCCATAACTAATTTAACCCATTGCTCAGTCATCTGAGCCTCACTTTCCACTTTCCCAAGGAGGGGATTAAATATTTGATTTTAAGACTATCATCCAGGGACTTTCCCAGTGGTCCTGTGGTTGGGAATCTGCCTTCCAATGTGGGGGATATTGGTTTGATGGAGAAGGAAATGGCAACCTACTCCAGTATTCTTGCCTGGAGAATCCCATGAACAGAGGAGACTGGCAGGCTACAAGTCCATGGGGTCGCAAGAGTCGGACACAACTTAGCGACTAAACAACAGGGAATTAAAATTCTGCTTTCTGTGGGGGTGGGAACCACCGAGCCCATGAGCCAAAACTAGAGAGAAGCCTGTAAGCCACAACAAAGAGCCTGCATGCTGCAACTGATGCCAAACACAGCCAAATAAATAAATATAAATTTTTAAAAGTATCTTCCAGCAACAGAATTCTAAAATTTATGGAATAATTGCTCATCTTTGATTCTTAGTACACTGGCAGTAATCAAAGCAAATATTACTGTGACATTAGAGATTTGTTAAAAACCTGAAATAGTCAAAGACTGGGTTCAGAGCCCAAGGCTAGTTAGTGACATGAATCCAGGACAAGTCTCCAAAATTCTTGCTACTTGGCTTGACACCACACTAAAATTTAAGAAATGGTATTTCTTTGCCAGAGGCATTTCTAGTACACTGCCTATGAAATTGTTAGAATATTCCTGACCCAGATTAGTTTTTATACTTAACAAAAAGTATAATATTTTTAAAAGTAGTCACATTCAATATAGTATTACAAATAATTGATCAGTCAGGAGTAGTAATGAAACTAATTTTCTGAAACTAATAATTCTTAAATTTATCAGAATATTTTGTCTTTTCATTTAACCAAAGAGATGATTCTAAAAATATATTTCAAGTAATGGAAGAGTTATCAGGGATAACTTCATCACACAAATAATGTAGAGACAATCATTCACTTATAAGTATAAAGATTATTAATTCCTGAGTCAAAATACCTAACTTAGAAACTTAGCTCTTACATTTTCCAATATGTGACTGATTTTGTACAAATTATCTTCTTTGTATTCCAGGTTCCATATTAATAAAATGGGGAAAAATAATAATGCTACTTCATGTAGGTGGTGGCTGGCCCATGATTAAAATTCAATAATGGTATATATTATTAATATTTAAATCATATCTTTTTTTTGTATGAAAAAAAATTTACTTTATTCTTTATATTAATTTTGTTCCCTTTCAATCTGCTTGGACTATGATAACAAAGTATCAGAAACTAGGTGGCTTAAAAAATAAAACTTTATTTCTCAGAGTTCTGGAGACTGGAAAATCCAAGATCTAGTTGCCAGTATGGTTGTTTCTAGTACAAGCTCTCTCTGACTTATAGATGCTCTGCCTTCTCTGTGTTCTTACATGGCAGGGAATTAGAACTAGTGATCTGGTGCTCACTCCTCTTACATGGAAACGATTCATGGGGTCACAAAGAGTCGGACACGACTGAGTGACTGAACTGAACTGAACTGATGCTAGTTGATAATTTGGTTTCCATGTAACTGTTCACCTAAAATCTGAAATTATATAATAGAAACAGTGCTATAACAGCTGACCTCTAACTATCTATGAATTAGCTAAATATATTATAATATGTCACTAATCTTCAAACTCCATTGAGCCCAACTTTTCCTATACTCCATTATGTATATGAATTTGATTACTTCTAAAATTTGATTACTTCTAAACATTGAAATTTTAGAAGTTTTAAATTTTAAAGATGGAAGGACTGATGGTGAAGCTGAAATTCCAATACTTTGGCCACCTGATGTGAAGAACTTACTCATTGGGAAAGACCCTGATTCTGGGAAGATTGAAGCCAGGAGGAGAAGGGGATGACGGAGGATAAGATGGTTGGATGGCATTATCAACTCGATGGACATGAGTTTGAGCAAGCTCCGGGAGTTGGTGATAGATAGGGAAGCCTGGTATCCTGCAGTCCATGAGGTTGCAAAGAGCCGGATATGACTCAGTGACTGAACTGAAAACTGAAGTTGAATTAGCTCATTTATCTACTTGCCCAGAGCTTCTGGTCTCCTAGAAGCACACCCTCCTTCAAGTGTCCCTGTGCTTTAGTAAGTCATATACACTGTACTTAAATATCACAATTCCTCATCCAGTGATCTCTTTAGCTCCTTCTCCACCATCATACTCCATAGTACTGTTTCGTAAAGTAGAGCTCTGACATCCTCAAGGACACATAACAAAATATAGTACAGTGCTTTAGAGATTGAGTAGGAAAATTCACATATGTCTGTTGGTGAATTCTGTTATCTTGCTGCCTAAACAAGCACCCAAGGAGCCAGACACCAGGCACAGTTGACTGCCAGCAGCTTCACTCTGCCCCACTGATTACAGTCTGATGCTCTTTTCAGCTCATTAATTTGGGCTTGAGGAAATTCTTCTGAGTTATCTTGGAGGAGATCCCTTGTCTCCACCAAGATCTTTTCATAATCTTTCCGAATTTTTTTCACATGTGCCCAAGTACACCCGAAACCTGGAAGGTTGATTTCATTTCATGGAGACATAAGTATGAGGTATACAATTTGTAACAAACACAGTGATTGAATTGTTCTGAGGTCAAGTTTATAATATGGCGTCTTTTCATGAGGGACTTATATCCACCATTTCAATGCAGTGCCTGCTGTTTATTACAATACCAAAGGGTAAATTCTGACAATTTTCTTTCATCTTTCACAAAATTGCATAACATATCCATGGTATTTGTCTCATTTTAAAATAGGAAGCTTTTTTCTGTCAATATATAAGTCAGAAAAACAAAAGTGAAAGCGCTAGGATTAGCAGTATGCCTTTCAAAGGAATGCCAGTAATAAAAATATAAGTTTTTAACCTAAAAAGTGAAAAACTTACCTAATTACAAAGTGATTCATAAAAAGATAAAGTAATACCAGAGGATGAAAAACAAGGAGAAAGCAGATTGTCAGAAAAGTTTAAGATGTGAAATGGGGTTATGGATATAAAGCCCTCATGAGAAAAATATTAACTACCTTTTATTAACTGCTTAAAATGTGCCAGGCACTCTATCAGGCTGTGAATCCAGTATTCCCCATGTTTATAACAACCATTATTATGAATAGACTTTGTTACTTTCCCTTTATTGATAAACTGGCTGAGGCAATGAAAAATCAGATGATGTCCCAAGGCTATGCAGAACTCTACTCAGATGCATGAATCCTTTTGCCAATGCCAATTTTCTTTCCTGCTCGGTGGTGCCGTACATGTGAGAGTAGGAGATAGAGAAATTCATAATGCATCACATAGCAACCCAAATGGTACAGGAGGGATGAACGGATGCAGACAACAGATTTGGGTGTCCAGTTCAGTTCAATTCAGTTAAGTTGCTCAGTCGTGTCTGACTCTTTGAGACCCCATGAACCGCAGCATGCCAGGCCTCCCTGTCCATCACCAAGTCCTGGAGTTTACACAAACTCTTATCTATTGAGTCAGTGATGCCATCCAAATATCTCATCCTCTGTCACCCCCTTCTCCTCCTGCCCTCAATCTTTCACAAAATCAAGGTCTTTTCCAATGAGTCAGCTCTTCACATCAGGTAGCCAAGTATTGGAGTTTCAGCTTCAACATCAGTCCATCCAATGAACACCCAGAACTGATCTCCATTAGGATGGACTGGTTGGATCTCCTTGCAGTCCAAGGGATGCTCAAGAGTCTTCTCCAACACAACAGTTCAAAAGCATCAGTTCTTCAGTGCTCAGGTTTCTAGTCCAACTCTCATATCCATACATGACTACTGGAGAAACTATACCCTTGAGTAGATGGACCTTTTTTGACAAAATAATGTCTCTGCTTTTTAATATGCTGTCTAGGTTGATCGTAACTTTCCTTCCAAGGAAAGCATTTTTAAATGTCATGGCTGCAATCACCAACTGCAGTGATTTTGGAGCCCCCCAAAAATAATGTCACCAATGTTTCCCCATTTTTTTTTGCCATGAAGTGATTGGACCGGATACCATGATCTTCGTTTTCTGAATGTTGAGCTTTAAGCCAGCTTTTTCACTCTCCTCTTTCACTTTCATCAGGAGGCTTTTTAGTTCTTCTTCACTTTCTGCAATAAGGGTGGATCATCTACACATCTTAAGGTACTGATATTTCTCCTGGCAATCTTGATTGCAGTTTGTGCTTCTTCCAGCCCAGCATTTTTCATGATGTACTCTGCATATAAGTTAAATAAGCAGGGTGACAATATACAGCCTTGACATACTCCTTTTCCTATTGGGAACCAGTCTGTTGTTCCATGTCTATTTCTAACTGTTGCTTCCTGACCTGCATACAAATTTCTCAAGAAGCAGGTCTGGTGGTCTGGTGCGCCCATTTCTTTTAGAATTTTCCACAGTTATTGTGATACACACAGTCAAAGGCTTTGGCATAGTCAATAAAGCAGAAATAGATGTTCTTTTCTGGAACTCTTGCTTTTTTGATGATCTAGTGGATGTTGGCAATTTGATCTCTGGTTCCTCTGCCTTTTCTAAATCCAGCTTGAACATCTGAAAGTTCACAGTTCACATATTGCTGAAGCCTGGCTTGGAGAATTTTGAGTATTACTTTGCTAGCATGTGAGATGAGTGCAATTGTGCGGTAGTTTGAGCATTCTTTGGCATTGCCTTTCTTCAGGATGGGAATGAAAACTGACCTCATCCAGTCCTGTGGCCACTGCTGAGTTTTTCAAATTTGCTGATATATTGAGTGCAGCACTTTCACAGCATCATCTTTTAGGATTTGAAATAGCTCAACTGGAATTCCATCACCTCCACTAGCTTTTTTCATAGTGATGCTTCCTAAGGCCCATTTGACTTCACATTCCAGGATGTCTAGCTCTAGGTGAGTGAGCACACCATCGTGATTTTCTGGGTCATGAAGATTTTTTTGTACAGTTCTTCTGTGCATTCTTGCCATCTCTTCTTAATATCCTCTGCTTCTGTTAGGTCCATACCATTTCTGTCCTTTATTGAGCCCATCTTTGCATGAAATGTTCCCTTCGTATCTCTAATTTTCTTGAAATTAGATTGAGTTTCTTGAAGTTTGGGTGTTACCACAATGATCACAATTTAGCATCATAATAAATAACAATAGCAAAGGTAAGAAATCCCAAATATCATTTAAGTAGCTTAGTGTTTTTCTGCATATTATGATACTATCTTGCTGAAAGAATTAACTTTTTAAAATAAAGCTAGACTTGTCTGAAAAAAATTATAAAACTGAATGAAATTTTGCCATTTTTTCCCAACATGAATGAAGTTAGAGATTATCATAGTAAGTGAGGTAAGTCAGATAAAGACAGATGTCATACAATATCACTCATATAGCAATAAAAAAATGATGAAAATGAATTTATTTGCAAAACACAACTGACTCACAGAAAACAAAATTGTTGCTAAAGGGGAAATGTGAGGAGAGGAATATAATAGGAATTTGGGAGTAACATATAAACACTACTATGTATAGAATAGATTACCATAAGGATCTAGGGTATAGCACAGGGAATTATATTCAAAATTTTGTAATAACCTGTATGCGAAAAGAATCTGAAAAATGGTTGTATTTGGGCTTCCCTGGTGGCTCAGACAGTAGAGTCTGCATGCAATACAGAAGACCTGGGTTTGATCCCTGGGTCAGGAAGGATCCCCTAGAGAAGGGAATGGCTACCCACTCCAGTACTCTTGCCTGGAGAATTTCATGAATAGTGGAGCCTAGCGGGCTATTGTCCATGGGGTCACAAAGAGTCAAACATGACTGATGGGCTAACACTTTCACTTAGTTGTTTACCTGAAGCTAACACACAATACTGCAAATCAACTATTCTTCAATAAAAAAATAAATTTAAAAAGCACAGTATAACATGCCAAAGTATAAAGTACATGCATCTCATGAATTGATGATAGTACAGGTTTGCTATAGTCACTTAGAAATCATTTATTGGCATGGCCTAGTGAAAATAATGGAGAAGGAAATGGCACCCCACTCCAGTACTCTTGCCTGGAAAATCCCATGGACAGAGGAGCCTGGTAGGCTGCGGTCCATGGGGTCAACCCATGAGCGACTTTCCCTTTTCACTTTCATGCATTGGAGAAGGAAATGGCAACCCACTCCAGTGTTCTTGCCTGGAGAATCCCAGGGACGGGGGAGCCTGGTGGGCTGCCCTCTATGGGGTTGCACAGAGTCAGACATGACTGAAGCGACTTAGCAGCAGCAGTGAAAATAAAGAGGAATTTATACTAAAATCCATATACCCACTCCTAGAGAACCTCAAAACTCACCAGAAACATGCAAAAAAATGTTTAAAGCAGTGATGTTTTGATATATAAGTGAATGTATATATACAGCACACACAAATCATTTGTCCTTTATTTTCATTTAGCTTATTTTAGTGCCTATATATATATATATATATATATGACACAGATATAACATGCCTAAATCAAATTATAAAAGAGTGCTCTTAATATGATTATAGTCATATGAAGGTTGATACCAGAGAAAATTTAATAGCATATTGTTTAGTGATATGTTTACTTATCTGATACAGTTAAAAAGATTCAAGTTGATGTATGGCAAAACCAATACAATATTGTAAAGTAATTAGCCTCCAATTAAATAAATTTATATTAAAAAAAGATTTGCTAAAAATGATTAATAAAACATTCAGAATTGATGATTACCACTGAGAGGAGATCAAAAAGCAGTCTTTGTGAGGAGGAGCACAATTACTCACAAAGGATTGGTTTATTTCCTAAGCTTGGTGCTGGGTCTATGTCTGTTCCTTTTATTATGTTTTAAGTTACATACAACATGTCTAGTCTTGAGTGCATATTTGGTAATGGTGTTATATAAGCAATAAAGCAGTGCTTGGAAATATTAGCAATTTTTAGACCGAACACTTAGAGAATCATCACAGTCCCTTTTTTTTTTTTACTTTACAATATTGTTTTGGTTTCGCCATACATCAACATGAATCTGCCACGGGTATACACGTTTTCCCCATCCTGAACCCCCCTCCCACCTCCCTCCCCGTACCATCCCTCTGGGTTGTCTCAGTGCACTAGCCCTAAGCATCCAGTATCATGCATCAAACCTAGACTGGCGATTCATTTCATATATGATATTATACATGTCTCAATGCCATTCTCCCAAATCATCCCACCCTCTCCCTCTCCCACAGAATCCAAAAGACTGTTCTATACATCTGTGTCTCTTTTGCTGTCTCGCATACAGGGTTATCATAACCATCTTTCTAAATTCCATATATGCGTTAATATACTGTATTGGTGTTTTTCTTTCTGGCTTACTTCACTCTGTATAATAGGCTCCAGTTTCATCCACCTCATTAGAACTGATTCAAATGTATTCTTTTTAATGGCTGAGTAATACTCCATTGTGTATATGTACCACAGCTTTCTTATCCATTCATCTGCTGGTGGACATCTAGGTAAAGTGGTAACCACTCCCCAAGTCCTTACTCCTTTAGGAATGTTCTGCATATAAAATCATATGTACACTTTTGCAAGAGAATGATTAGAAAGATATCATATTTGGCACAGTCATTTACAAGTTGGAGGAGAAGAAACTCTGCTCATTAATCACTATACCATGTTTACCAGAAAGGTTGAAGTCTGTTAACCTCTTTCATTTTGTGTCCTCCATTCATGAGAGAGAACAACCATGAGATGATCTGGGGTAATGAAGCATCACTCTGCATGCTGCCCATCATTGAGTCACTTTGCAAGTTAGTTATGAGAAAACTAGTGTTGTGACATTACCCTATCTGAATGACAGCCTTTCCACTCTGTGGTGAGAGTCTTTCATGGAAACAGATGAGAAAAGACAACTGCTAATATTTACATTACACATATATTGTTATTACTGCTATTGTGTTTGGATCTCCATATTTAATACCATAAAAGTCTCTCTATAACAGATAATTCCTATTATAAGATGAATTCCTCAAAATAGAAGGAGAGGGACTTAGCCTGTTTCTATCATCAAGTGGTTCCATAGGCAAAATATTCTTAAACAGTGATGAAGGATGACTTGGAAAGTGTCTCTCATTCTAAGTGAGAGACTAGCTCACCTCTTGCCTATCTTAAATATTACATTCGCAGCCTTCTCTAACAAAACTCTGTTTATCATCACCAACTGCCTCTTCCCACTGAAACCCTGCAATTTTATATCCCTGCTCTGCTTATTTTTCCCCTATTTAAAATTCCAGATGGCTCTGTGATACAAAGTTCCTTTTTGGGTCAAATAACATGTTCTAAAATTGATTGTGGTTATTATGGATGCACAACTTTGTGAATTTACTCAAGTCCACTGAATTGTATGCTTGTAAATGGTACTTGAGCAAGCTCCAGGAGTTGGTGATGGACAGGGAAGCCTGGCATGCTGATGTCCATGGGGTCGTAAAGAGTCCGACACAACTAAGCGACTGAACTGAAATAGTACTTGGACATGTTTCAATGGAAACTTTTAAATGAATTGTATGGTATGTTGATTATATCTTAAAATTGTTTTTAAAAAGATTATAAAGGAGAAAATTTCTCCAAAGTCTAAGTTCTGAGGATCGTAGCGGGTGTTCTCTGACATTGGTGCATTAGTGTCTTAGTCTATTTAGTATTCAATAACAAAAATGCCATTGACTAGATGGCTTAAGCAACAGTATTTCTCATAGTTCTGGAGACTGAGAAGTCCAAGATCTAAGCACCAGCACATCTGGCACCTGATGAAGGACACTGTTCCAGGGTCCCCTCTTGTACCCTCACATGAAGGAAGGAGTGAGTGGTAGGAAGCCCTCTAGTGTCTTTTATTTATAAGACCACCAACGCTGACCCCTCCAAACTCATGAATTAATTACCTCACATAGGATTCAATCCAATTGCTATCACATTGAGCATTGGGGTTTCAACCTATACATTTTGCTGGGATACAAGCATTTAGGTTCATAGCAATTAAATTCGAAAAACTAATAAACTAGGAGAGAACAAGAATGAAGGTACAATGCAGTGCAAATATCCCAGGTGATTAAAATCTAGGCTCTGAATTTCTTCTGGATACTTACAGGATGAAATTCAAATATATGAAAACAAAGAAATTGACAGAATAAAATATGACATACAAAGTAATGAACACAGAATGTAACCTATATTAATAGACAAGATGGTAATAATGTAACACTTCAGTGAGGACTTAGAGTGAGTGCATGAATAAATTCATCTTGTAAATGATCTGCTGCATAGCATTTAAGGAATGATAATAATAATCATAACATAAAACAACAGAGCATAATAGTAATCAATGCCAGTCTTTTCCAGAGTTAAAATCCCGCAGATGATATCTGCAATATAACCAGGGAGAAATTTAAATCTTCCTGATGATTACCTACAAATTTCTGTATGTGAGAACACTGAGACAGGTTATCTTCTGATAGAGGAGGCTGAATGGCTGTATGCCCAAAAAAAATAAGAGTAGAACCAAATAGTAGATGGAAATTTTGTAGGGAACACAACATGTTGCAATGTATTCACTTCCTGAAAACCCACAAATATTCAGAAAATAGGGCTTAATTGTAGATATTATAAAAAGTGCTGTATTTTAGTCAGATTGGTAGAATTTTCCCATATTCTATAAATAATAAATACCATTTGCATAATCATCATCATTCTCTTTGCTGGAACTACACGTGCCTCTTCTCATCTCTGTCCATATTCATTACTTGGGTGACCTTGACCAGGCCCATGGCTTTAAATAACTTCTAAATGTAGTCTCTACTTAATAGCATCAGCCTTGAGCTCTTCATTACATTCAAGATTTGTATATATTCACTAGCTTTTTAGCATCTTCACTTGGGTGAACAATAGGAATCTATCAACTGAGTTCTCAATTATATCCTCTTTCAAACAACCCTGCTTTTCTTTTCTTAAGCACCCCTAGTGAAATCATCATTTTTATTGTGACTCTGAATAAAAAGTATAAAACACAGAATTTACTGTTCATTTTAATTTTTCTCACAAATACCACAACAGTTCTATAAGCAAGTACTATTAGCTTGACCTTTATAAAAGATTCTGAATTTCTTCTCAGTTCCACTATTAACCCCTTTGTCATCCACTGTCTTCTCTCACTTGGAGTATAGTAATACTTTCCTAACATACCCATGTGGGGTGTGTGTGTGTGTGTTAGTCGTGCCTGACTCTTTACACCCACATGGACTGTAGCGAACCAGGCTCCTCTCTCCATGGGATTCTCTAGGCAAGAATATTAGAGTGGGTAGCCATTACCTTCTCCAGGGGATTTTCCTGATAAAATCCAGGATCGAATCCAGGTGTCCTGGCAGGCACTCTTTATGATCTGAGCCACCAGGGAAGCTGCCAAAATACCTGTAAGGTAAGGCAGCCCATTGCCACCAATGTCCCCAAAGCAGCCGGAGTCAGAAAACTGTTAAGTGATAATCAGAGTCTGTCAGAATCCTGTTTCTGATCTTTCAGCAGCTTTCCATAACATCTTCTTGATAAAATCCACAATTCATACCACGGTCTACATGTAACGGTGATCAGGTTAACTCTTAACTACCCACGTTTTTGGGTTACTCTTCTCACTGCATTCCATTCTTGTCTTCCTTTTCTTTCAGCACACAGAATTTATTTTCACCATACTGCCACTACGTACTAAATACATGCATGTTGTTATTTTAGTCACTCAGGTATGTCTGACTCTTTTGTGACCCCGTGGACTGTAGCCCACCAGGATCCACTGCCCATGGGATTCTCCAAGCAAGAATACTGGAGTGGTTAATAATTCCTTCTCCAGGGTATCTTCCCAACCCAGGGATCAAACATACATCTGCTTGGGAGATGGATTTTTACCACTGAGCCACCTGGAGAGGCCAAATACATATATACATGAATATGTAAACTCTCTTCTGGAAAATTTCATCAATTCTCATGATTTGAAATATTACCAACATATTATTCCTAAACTTTTGTTTCCATCAGATGCCTCTCTTTTAATATCCAGATTACAATATTCAATTTCCTAATAAATATGAAATTATTTTTGCATTTTTGCTAAGGAATTATATTAAATTTCTATACCATGGGTTATGTGATCTTCATGATCTGTCATTTGCTTCTAATTATGCTTACCCCTGAAGGAGGGCATGGCAATCCACTCCAGTATTCTTGCCTGGAAAATCCTATGGACAGAGAAGCTTAGCAGGCTACAGTCCATGGGGTTGCAGAGTTGGACACAACTGAAGTGACTTAGCACACGTGCTAAGTACTGTCATCCCTTAGCTCACAATTTCCTTCCTTCAGCCTCATAGAAATCCTTGATGATGCTCTGCATATGAGAACCAGCATCTTAAATAAGTCTAATAATAGGTGTATCTCTTGTGCATGGCTTAATTCAACTTAATTACATTTATAGAAAATATTTGAATCACCAAAACACACAGGGCTGCTTTTGAAATTTCTCAGTGTCACTGTGAGGGAAGAGGAGAAATCAAGCAAGTGCTAGTGTGGACCACCACCAGGTTTCAACTGAAGCAAGTCTACTGTATTCTTGTTGTATATATTGGAGCTTAGCGTTTAGTCCTCTGCTGATATAAACATGTATATGTGTGTATATGTGAGCTTTTCTCATAATCCATAGCTCATCTATATTATATGTGTTTTGTATTGAAATATTTGTATTTAAAGAATTTTTTTGAATTATAATAATTGTATTTTCTCTGTTTAATTTAGATATGAAAATTGGATATTTCTATAACTTCTTGTTAATTGGAGAGAAAAATACGGAATTTAACTTGGATGTTTCTTCTTAAAAGTGTATTCACTGTAAGTCAACTGTTTGAAAAATGTGCAAAAATATGAATGGGCAATGCACAAAAAAAATTTTCCAAATGGCAAATAAGCATATGAAAATGTTTCCACCATGACTGAATCATCAGGAAAATGCAGATCAAAAACACAAAAAGATATCACTACATGACAACAAAAGTAGCTGATACTAAAATTAAAATAGTAGTCAATATCAATATTAGGAAATACATAAATAACCGGAACTCACATACATTGTTAATAGGAGTGTAAAGTGGTAAACAAAAAATCACTTAAAAAATGTTTGATGGTATATATATCAAAACTAACCTAAGCCTACCCTATGACCCAGTAATTCTATTCCTAGTATAAACTCAAGGAGAAAAAAGTACATATGTGCTCAAACAGCACATATATAAAAAATTCATAGAATTTTTATTTAAAATTGACAAAACTGAAAATCACCAAAATGTCCAATAACATTAGACTTTAGTATGTATATTTTTAACATAATTAAGCAACTAATTACTACATAACAATAAAACAAGCTATTTTGAGCTGTTATTTTCTTCTTCAGGGGATCTTCCTGACCCAGGGATCAAACCCAGGTCTCCTGCATTGCAGAAAGATTCTTTACCCTCTGAGCTATAGGGAAGTCCCCATTTATAGATGGAACAACATATTTGCTAATAAAACATTTCTAGATGAAATCATTAAGTGAAAGTGTCAAAGAGAAAAGCCATTATTTCATTTATATGAATTAAAAAAAAACAGAAAAAAACAGTCAGAATAATGATTATATTGGGTAGAGGTATGTGTGCAAAGACTGACTGGAAATGACCACATGGTGTGCTTCAAAGTGTTAGCAACCCTATGCAATAATCTAGAGACTGATTACTTGAGTTTATGCCTATGTAGCAATCATCAAAATTTTCGTGAGGATTTGGGTGCTTTATTCTATTTAGGGACACCTTAATAATAGTAAATACGCACAGAAACATTTTTTTTTAATTTTACTTTATTTTTTAACTTTACAATATTGTATTGGTTTTGCCATATATCAACATGCATCTGCCACAGGTATACACATGTTCCCCATCCTGAACCCTCCTCCCTCCTCCTTCCCCATACCATCCCTCTGAGTCGTCCCAGTGCACCAGCCCCAAGCATCCAGTATTGTGAATCGAACCTGGACTGGTGACTCGTTTCATATATGATATTATACATGTTTCAAGGCCATTCTCCCAAATCATCCCACCCTTAAATCATTGGTATCATTAGTTCTTCTTGTGTCACACAATCTTACACTATTTACTACTGAAATCCCTGGGGCTTTCAGTTAATTACCAAAGGTACATGAATTTTTATTACTTTGTTATTCATGATAGTATGATTTAGCTAGTCCATATTTTAAAACTAATTTGATATGTAAATATTTCTCTGGAAACAATTATCACCAAGAGATGAATTATATTTCTAAATGTATCTCATAACACCTTATAACAAAATCTCCCAAAGTATAAGCTCAAATTTATTCAAGATAAAGCAAATTAAAAATGAGGAAGAAATAAAACAATAAATTGAGTATGGAGAGTAATCATATTTGATAAAAGAGCAAGAGACACAATGTCCAATATTCTCTTAACTTGTCCCACAAGCACAGTGATTTTTGGATCAACAAGAAAAAGATACTGATTAAATAAAATTTTGAAGATCATTTATCACTTACATATTTAGAAGAACAGTGAAAGTTCATAAAGTCCCAGAAACTGAAAGAGTACCCAGATTCTTTAAAGAAAGTCAACTCTCCTGGTCTGAAAACAACAAACACACAGCGTTAATCTATCTTGACTGATTTAATTTCTATAATAAAGTTGTCAAGAAAGTAACTGACTGAACATGAGAATGGGGAGGAAGGAAATTGAAATTTCAAATGAATAAAGAACGTGTGATAGAGCTGTTCAGAGAGGAGATGACATGAAAATACTGGATAATTGCTGGGCAGTGTTATATGTGCAGCTGAAATTTATAAAATTGCATTAGACATATAAAGAGACACAGTTTATGGGTAGCCATTCATTTATAAATACATGGATATTTTAGTACATAAGAGGACTAATTTATGATTAGTATTTGATGTGCCTGCCGAAAAAGCTAACCTTAACTTCAGCTGCCGTAATCAGAAATAGTTATTCAGAATACAAAAAACAACATATTTCACTCAAGTTGTTACCATTCTTTAAAAGAATGAGGGTTTCAGAACATGCACCCAAGTTAATACAACAATAGGTGCTCTAAGTATGGGAGCAATGGAGAAATCATTTTAGATTCAAAAGTAATAGAATTAGGACATGCTACTTTCCCATAAGTCCGTATGTGAATACACTTTCAAAGAATAAAGTATTCTGAGTTGAGAAGCACAACAGAGATCATTTAGTGAAAATTTCCATTCAAAACAGAGAACTGTGACTCAAGAAAAAAAAATACTACTAGATTAGGAAAGATAATCTCAACTGGTCTGCAATTTATGCCTCAAGTAAGGAAAGGAACCATCTCTTAAGTCTTCCTTGTAATCTGTCACAATGGTTTGTCTGTTATGCTTTCCAATAAACAAATAAATAAAAACTCCTGAATCACTGTATAATATCCCCAAATCTAGTGTTTGGTTGCTGTTTATTCCTTATTTAAAATTAGAATGACATAAAATGCTTTAGGTACCTTGTAGATCTGTGAGAATTTTGACGGCAAAGTGAAAGTGAAAGGCACTTAGTCGTGTCCAACTCTTTGCGACCCCATGAACTATACAATCCACGGAATTCTCTAGTCCAAAATATTGGAGTGGGTAGCCTTTTGCTTCTCCAGGGGATGTTCCCAACACAGGGATCGAACCCAGGTCTCCCTCATTGCAGGCAGATAGATTCTTTACCAACAAAGCCACAAGGGAAGCCCAAAGGCTGATGGTAAAATATTTGTATAAATATTGTTTTGAAAGATAAAATCAAACTATTGCAGTCTGCAGTCTTTCACTTCACTGGTTGAAGATTTAGGCTCTTTCCCCTAAGATTGTAATAATATTTGGAGGCCATGTGAATGAATATTTTTTGTATTATAGCTTAACAAATAAAATTTTATCATTACTAAACAGAATTTGAAACAGGAAATTTCCAGAATCCCCTGTTTAGATTACAAATCTCTTGGTAATTTGCTTTCCATGAGTGTTTTTTCTTATATATAAATCTAATTTTCTTTTCCTTTTTTTTTTAAGGTATAAAACTATATTGTCTCCATAATGAATTCTGAGTTCTGATAAGTTTCTTTACTACTCTTCAGACCTGAATCTGGCTTAAAAAAGGGTTAGATGTAGACATGTAAACAACATAAGCACAGCAATAATTGATGTTCTAGATCTCCTTTATAGGAGACTCCTTAAGGAAGTATGTTCATATTTCATGATTGCTTGCTTACCTGTAGCTTAAGGAAGAGTAAGGGAACACTTGATGAATATAATCATTTATTACCATTGCCTTTAGATTTATGTCCCTGAGTCAAGTTCTCTGAATCACTGAGATAGAGTGAAAATACCTTGTCTATAAACTCATTTTTATGTGTAATTTTAGTCTAGGTTTTAATACAAAAATTTGCTGCATATTCTCTTGTGTAGTATGTGCATGGGAAGTTGATATTCTATTGGTATCTGTTTAAATTCAATGGAATTTACAATTCTGACTAAAAGAGAGCAGGATAAGAAATCAGCTATAATAAAACAAGTGTTCTTATTCTGAAAGAAATAAAGCAATCCTCACCTACATATCATTCTAGTTTATGCTTGCCTTGGTGGTAATGCAAAGGTAGCAAAAAGGATAATCCCAGCTGGTCATAGTCTCTACCAAAGAAGACATCCTCCAATAGAAGAAAAAAATCATTATGTCTCAGGAGTTCTATTGAATCTTTATTGCTCAACCCCTTAATAAAACTCCTTTTTTGTTCTGTCAAGATCTGCTGAATGAGGCAGAGTTGAAGATAAACCAAAAAATCTTGCAATGTAGCAAAAATGAGAACTGCTTTTTTCCATAAATTAGGCACATATCACTGGAAGAAATTCTCTTTCATGATACTATTATTTCCTCTGAAGCGAAGACATATTTTTCAGAGTTCAACAGTTCAAATATTTCTATTAATAAATTTTCAATTTGGGTAATAGGTGAATTTATTAAGCTTCTTTAGTACTCAGTGGGGCAATTTTCACATTAAGTGCTGAAATTTTCATCAGTGGGAATGAAAATGTGATGGTGGATTTAAATAAATATACAAATCTGTATTTCGTTATGAAATAGAGTTTTTTCCATATGCTGAATGGAACATACCTCAGTGACATTTTAATTGTATAATAATTGTTTGCTGACCATAATCTAATCTAATGTGTTAAAAAATTAAAAAAAATGAAAACAAATGGGTTCATAATTTTATTTTTTCATGCTTCCAAAGAAAAGATAATGGATTAAACTTGATTTACTTTTCCAAAGCATTGAAAAAGATGGGGATCTTTGGAATGCATTTTACAATCACTGCCATTGAAAGTGAAAGTGAAGTCACTCAGTCCTGTCTGACTCTTTGTGACCCCATGGACTATAGCCTATCAGGCTCCTCAGTCCATGGAATTTTCCAGGCAAGAGTACTGAAGTCGGTTGCCATTTCCTTCTGGATAAACAAAGCAAACACATATTTATGTGCAAATATACATATACTCAGAGAAGGCAATGGCACCCCACTCCAGTACTCTTGCCTGGAAAATCCCATGGATGGAGGAACCTGGTAGGCTGCAGTCCATGGGGTTGTAGGAGTCGGACACGACTGAGCGACTTCACTTTCACTTTTCACTTTCATGCATTGGAAAAGGAAATGACAACCCACTCCAGTGTTCTTGCCTGGAGATTCCCAGGGACAGAGGAGCCTGGTGGGCTGCCGTCTATGGGGTCGCACAAAGTTGGACACGACTGAAGTGACTTAGCAGCAGCAGCATACATATTCTGACCTTCTCTGATGCTCAGTGGGTAAAGAATCAGCCTGCAATGCAGAAGACACAGGTTTGATCCCTGGGTCAGGAAGATGCCCTGGAGGAGGAAATGGCAACCTACTCCAATAGTCTCACCTGAAAAATCTCATGGACAAATGAGCCTGGTGGGCTACAGTCCACAGGGTTACAGAGTCAGACAGGACTGAGCGACTAAAGCATATACATATATACATACACTTACAAACAAGAATACATGCAAAATGTATTTAGGAAAGATGCTATATTCCAGGTTTCTCTAACTGCAAAGCTTGGTTTAGGCCAACCATTCATTGCTATGCACTGGTAGTTAAATTATGAAGTAGGATGTATAATACATAACAGGGTGAGAATTCACACTCCTCATTACATTAAAACATCAACCTGGTTTCTTATTTGGAGATTGATACCCGACTGCCAGTAAGCATCACTTTTAATTCTCTCACATCAGTGGACTATGTTAGAAATTAAACATATTTGCTACAACAGATATTAACTGATTTTGTCTGACTATCATGTACCAAGACACTAGGTGTTCTAAGGTAATATTTGGACTGGGAAAATTAGGCTACAAATTGGAAAAAAAATTCAACAAAAATGTAGTCAATTTGTTTGCTAACTCAAAAAAGAATGGAGAGGGAATTTTTCTCCTGCAGGATCCAATATTACTTTCCACATTATTTCATTGTGTCATTAATTGCCTTACTTTTGAAAAAAAAAAAAACAAACTTATTTTGTACCTCATTTACTCATGGATTTAAGCACAATATTTCCATTTATATATTTTTTTAAACATGGAGTTTTAAATAATACCACTGATTGGAAGTAGAGCTGGGCATTTAGAAGTTAAATATGATTTTTGATGAAATAATAACCTTTTAAAATGCAGTGATTATTTTCCAGAAGAAAAAGAAGCCAAATATATAAATAAACAAACAAACAAAAAACAAGCTCTAAGTTTTCACGACTTTACATTAAGGAACTGAAAAGTTTGAATTGGGCAACTTTCTAATTTCTTTGCAATTACACGTCTCTGTAGACCTTGCCTTAGAATTGAATTTGTTTCCTAGTATAGCCTGGTACTTTTTAAATGTGCAATTAGAAGAAGTGAAGAAACCTTCATACAAATAGAAAGTAAATGAGATGGTGGAAACAACGTGAAAACTGGATCATTTCAGAGCTACAACTTCACAGCTTAATCTAATTCTAGACAGAGAATTAGCTGAAGCCTAGTGAGTATCATGTATTGGAACCAGCTTCTTTCTGTTGTCTGTTTATGATCTGGGTTAAACTCTAGAACTTCACCAGCAGTGTCCATCCCTCTTCTGAAAGCACTTTTTGTTTTCTTTACAGGTTTCCCCAGGGATTATTCTATTTAGTGCTCTTCCAATGTAGCTTTATTAGAAAATTCCCAAATAAACAATCTTTCTGAGTGCAGATAATATGTCTTTAGGAAAGACTATAACTCATTGCCAAATATGAAATAGTGAGGTGTTTTTTTTTTTTTTTTTTTTTAACATCGGCTCACTATTCTATAAACATCTAATTGGGAAGAGAATTTCAAAAATATTATATACATGATGTGTAATTTAATCACTTTTTTGTATACCTGAAACTAACACAACATTCTTAATCAACTATGAAAAGTGAAAGTGAAGTCACTCAGTCGTGTCCGATTCTGTGCGACCCCATGGACTGTAGCCTACCATACTCCTCTGTCCATGGGATTTTCCAGGCAAGAGTACTGGACTGGGTTGCCATTTTCAACTATATTCCAATATAAAATTAAAAATTAAAAAAATAAGTAACACACTATATTACTCTCAGTAACTGATGACTCAAACATCTAATCAAACTTCATAAGGCAATAAATTAAGAAACAAAAAATATCAGCTAAAACAGATTTTGCATTTGAATATGCCCTAGTCATAGATTTTAAATCTTGAAATAATTTTAGAAATCATGTAACCCTATTTCTCATTTTATAGACAAAGAAACCAAAATATAGAATTTGATCACATGGCCAGTTAGTGTAAAAATACTAGCCAGAAATTTAGGTTCCAAGATTCTCAGAGCAGACTCATTTTCACAATATACTGACCCCCTCAACAGTTTCCCTAGATTTAATCACTGCTGCCAAGTCGCTTCGGTCATGTCCAACTCTGTGCGACCCCATGGACTGCAGCCTACCAGGCTTCTCTGTCCATGGGATTCTCCAGGCAAGAACACTGGAGTGGGTTGGATTTAATCACTAGTATTAGTGAATTCATCAGTTTACATAAGTTAGACAGGAACATTTAAAAAGAAATTATATTTAGCAAGAATTGTTAAGTCACAGTTAACAAGAGAATAAACTATAATGCAACTTTTTTCTTTTCATACTTTTTTTTTCACACCTGTTTCTTTAATCTGTAGCTGCTGCTGTTGTTGTTTAGTCACTAAGCTGTGTCCAGCTCATTTTGAGGCCCTATGAACTGTAGCTGGCCAGGCTCCTCTGCCCATGGGATTCTCCAGGCAAGAATACTGGAGTGGGCTGCCATTTCCTCCTCCAGGGGATCTTCTCAACCTAGTGATCAAACCTGTGTCTCCTGTATTGGCAGGTGGATTCTTTACCACGGAGCCATCTGGGAAGCCCCTGATCCTAAGAATGGATGGTGAGAAAAGCAACAAAGAATTGCCTACATTACTCACTTCTCTAGTTTAAGGAATGATAAACTATCTTCAAAACTTTCAAATTTACTTTTAAATGTCACTGAACCATGTCTTACCATCACCATGTAGAAGGAAACGATCATTTAGGTTCAGGGAAGACAAGAGTCTTAGGGGATTAAGATATTTGACACTAAGATGAACATTGGGTACACATGTCTCTTTCCCTTCTGGTTTCCTCAGTGTGTATGCCCAGCAGTGGGATTGCTGGATCATAAGGCAGTTCTATTTCCAGTTTTTTAAGGAATCTCCACACTGTTCTACTAAGGTTTAATTGAAGGAAGGATAAATTCAGGGAGATGAAGTGGTGTGGCAGGCTCTCTGGAAAATGTAATGGGAAAGAAACACATCCATAGAAGGATATTGAGGAATGGAATGCATTTTTGTAGGAATGAAAGATATACCTAGGAAACAGATGAAATAAGGGAAGGCAGACATTAGGGTATTAGCATAAGACCTATAGAAGAAACAATGGCATGATCTATTTTGGCCAATACTGTATTAAAAAGTAAACCAAACTGTCAGGGGAAAATAAATAACATCAGTCAATCTACACTAACACTCCATTTGTATAGCAATGGCTTAAATCTAGGATACAGACAGGTTGTTTTAATGCTGCTAATTAGTAGTATACCTTTAAAAAATGAGTTTTGATGACATTTGCTATCAGCTAATCCCTAAAGATGCAGTTCTGGCACAAGATTCCATATCTTTTCACTGAGAAGTGTTTGTGATCAAATTGCTGGACATAAAAAGGAAAAACAACCTTGATGGCTGCCAGTATTTGTATAATTATAACTAGATATCAGTCATTCTTCTACAAGAGTGAAAACACTCTGATTTGAAAACACTTTGAAGTCAGGGAAAGCATCAACAATAAAACCAAATTGATTTTTGCTCTAAAATTTACCAATTATGATCTCTTCTCCCATTAATAAACAAGATGGAATTTACAATTATATTAACAATCTTAAAAATGTATTTACACACCTGGACTCAGGCTTTTACTCTGTGAACTTTTTCAGAGAAATTCTAAGTAGAGAAATAAGGTTTTATAAGAAAATATGCTAATTTCAACTTTATTATAATATAAAACTGCAGATGACCTACAGGAAAAATGATAAATTATTGCACATCATAACTAAACTATGAAAACCAGTTAAATAAAAGATAGGAAGAGAAAGAAACATATTTCTCAGAGGGTCACACATATACCCAATACCTTTCATGCAATCATTCCATCTCATGCACAAAAATCTCACATACTGCTCCCAAGGACCACCTGAGCATGCGTTTTCACATTTTAAGAATGAGACAGCCAGTTCTCAAAGTGTTTGAAGACAAAGTCATTTATGTGTGACCACCTGTCACACACTGTATTTTTTCTGTATAAATGAATAATTTTTATCAGAAATTTATATATCCTTTACGTTGCCATTGGCCATTGTGAAAACTAGTAAATAATCCACATTCTCTAAAGCAAATTACCTTTTACATTTGCTGATTAAGACCATTCAGCAAAATGACAGTTGATCACCCACTTTAATGTAATAACATCTCTACAGGGTTCTTTTAACTTTAGTGTGCAATTCTGTTGAAATCCTAATTTTGTCTGCACAGATTTCTGGGTCCTGCCTAATGAATCATGTTGTTTTATAAAAATAATTCCTTTCAACTCAGTACAGAATTTGATATTATACCATTAAACAAATTACAATCATACATGCCCAAATATTTTGGATATTGTTTGTGGAAGCCAGGTTGAAAAAAGATAAAAAATAAAATCTGGTAATTATGTAGGAAAAAGGCAAGGGGTGGTGGGACAGTGAAATGCAGAGAAAGAGACTAATTTCAGTCTCAACAGTGATGATAGGAGAATTAGAAATAACACAAGTATAGACTGGGCTAGCCCTATCAAGATGTTATTAAAACAGAATTGTTATTTGTCATTATTTAAAATTTTTGACTTTTAAGAATTATTCTTTATAGTAAATTTTCAGGAGGAAAAGGTTAATCTATCACATTCATTTATTAAGTAGTTTTCTAGCTATTTAGTATCTTGCAAATAACATCATTACAATATAGAAGTACAGACTAATTGAGCAATTACTCATCATGGTCATATTTCAATGTTTTATAACTTGATACATATTTTCCCCCTAAGGATATATATTTTTTCATATAGCATTATGAACTTGGGCAAGTCACATAAATGACCTGGCCTTCAATGCCTTCATTTCTGAAGGAAGAAGATTGAACTGTATTATATAAATTTCTGTCTAGTACACTGATCAACATATATTAACATAATGCTTAAAAAGCATTGCATTATTGGGTTGGGCAAAAAGTTTCTTCTGTCTCTTTTCTCTTTTGACAAAAAAATCCTGAATGGACTTTTTGGCCAACCTAATATAATGTAGTTATGAAACAGATTCTCCTACTTCAACAGTAAATTTTGAGTTTTGGATCCATCTAAATAAACCTCTAACACACAGATGATGACCCCAGCATTTGCTCCTAAATATTGGTGTCTATTAACAATTGCCTTATAGAATGAGTTTGGAAGTTTACCTTCCTCTGCAATTTTCTGGAAGAGTTTGAGTAGGATAGGTGTTAGCTCTTCTCTAAATTTTTGGTAGAATTCAGCTGTGAAGCCGTCTGGACCTGGGCTTTTGTTCGCTGGAAGATTTTTTATTACAGTTTCAATTTCCGTGCTTGTGATGGGTCTGTTAAGATTTTCTATTTCTTCCTGGTCAAGTTTTGGAAAGTTGTACTTTTCTAAGAATTTGTCCATTTCTTCCTCATTGTCCATTTTATTGGCATATAATTGTTGATAGTAGTCTCTTATGATCCTTTGTATTTCTGTGTTGTCTGTTGTGATCTCTCCATTTTCATTTCTAATTTTATTGATTTGATTTTTCTCCCTTTGTTTCTTGATGAGTCTGGCTAACGGTTTGTCAATTTTATTTATCCTCATTCTATGAGGCCACCATCACCCTAGTACCAAAACCTGACAAGGATCCCACAAAAAAAAAAAAACTACAGGCCAATATCACTGATGAACATAGATGCAAAAATCCTTAACAAAATTCTAGCAATCAGAATCCAACAACACATTAAAAAGATCATACACCAGGACCAAGTGGGCTTTATCCCAGGGATGCAAGGATTCTTCAATATCCGCAAATCAATCAACGTAATACACCACATTAACAAATTGAAAAATAAAAACCATATGATTATCTCAATAGATGCAGAGAAAGCCTTTGACAAAATTCAACATC
This sequence comes from Bubalus bubalis, assembly GCF_019923935.1. NCBI lineage: Eukaryota > Metazoa > Chordata > Mammalia > Artiodactyla > Bovidae > Bubalus > Bubalus bubalis. The sequence goes on along the minus strand of NC_059175.1, from coordinate 50,475,456 downwards.
CATTTATGATCAAAACTCTCCAGAAAGCAGGAATAGAAGGAACATACCTCAACATAATAAAAGCTATATATGACAAACCCACAGCAAACATAATCCTCAATGGTGAAAAATCGAAAGCATTTCCTCTAAAGTCAGGAACAAGACAAGGGTGCCCACTTTCACCATTACTATTCAACATAGTTTTGGAAGTTTTGGCCACAGCAATCAGAGCAGAAAAAGAAATAAAAGGAATCCAAATTGGAAAAGAAGAAGTAAAGCTCTCACTGTTTGCAGATGACATGATCCTCTACATAGAAAACCCTAAAGACTCCACCAGAAAATTACTAGAACTAATCAATGACTATAGTAAAGTTGCAGGATATAAAATCAACACACAGAAATCCCTTGCATTCCTATACACTAATAATGAGAAAACAGAAAGAGAAATTAAGGAAACAATTCCATTCACCATTGCAACGGAAAGAATAAAATACTTAGGAATATATCTACCTAAAGAAACTAAAGACCTATATATAGAAAACTATAAAACACTGGTGAAAGAAATCAAAGAGGACACTAATAGATGGAGAAATATACCATGTTCATGGATTGGAAGAATCAATATAGTGAAAATGAGTATACTACCCAAAGCAATTTATAGATTCAATGCAATCCGTATCAAGCTACCAACGGTATTCTTCACAGAGATAGAACAAATAATTTCACAGTTTGTATGGAAATACAAAAAACCTCGAATAGCCAAAGCGATCTTGAGAAAGAAGAATGGAACTTGAGGAATCAACCTACCTGACTTCAGGCTCTACTACAAAGCCACAGTCATCAAGACAGTATGGTACTGGCACAAAGACAGAAATATTGATCAATGGAACAAAATAGAAAGCCCAGAGATAAATCCACGCACATATGGACACCTTATCTTTGACAAAGGAGGCAAGAATATACAATGGATTAAAGACAATCTCTTTAACAAGTGGTGCTGGGAAAACTGGTCAACCACTTGTAAAAGAATGAAACTAGAACACTTTCTAACACCGTACACAAAAATAAACTCAAAATGGATTAAAGATCTCAACGTAAGACCAGAAACTATAAAACTCCTAGAGGAGAACATAGGCAAAACACTCTCTGACATACATCACAGCAGGATCCTCTATGACCCACCTCCCAGAATATTGGAAATAAAAGCAAAAATAAACAAATGGGACCTAATTAAACTTAAAAGCTTCTGCACAACAAAGGAAACTATTAGCAAGGTGAAAAGACAGCCTTCAGAATGGGAGAAGATAATAGCAAATGAAGCAACTGACAAACAACTAATCTCGAGAATATACAAGCAACTCCTACAGCTCAACTCCAGAAAAATAAATGACCCAATCAAAAAATGGGCCAAAGAACTAAATAGACATTTCTCCAAAGAAGACATACAGATGGCTAACAAGCACAAGAAAAGATGCTCAACATCACTCATTATCAGAGAAATGCAAATCAAAACCACTATGAGGTACCATTTCATGCCAGTCAGAATGGCTGTGATCCAAAAGTCTACAAGCAATAAATGCTGGAGAGGGCGTGGAGAAAAGGGAACCCTCTTACACTGTTGGTGGGAATGCAAACTAGTACAGCCACTATGGAGAACAGTGTGGAGATTCCTTAAAAAACTGGAAATAGAACTGCTTTATGATCCAGCAATCCCACTGCTGGGCATACACACTGAGGAAACCAGAAGGGAAAGAGACACGTGTACCCCAATGTTCATTGCAGCACTGTTTATAATAGCCAGGACATGGAAGCAACCTAGATGCCCATCAGCAGATGAATGGATAAGAAAGCAGTGGTACATATACACAATGGAGTATTACTCAGCCATTAAAAAGAATACATTTGAACCAGTTATAATGAGGTGGATGAAACTGGAGCCTTTTATACAGAGTGAAGTAAGCCAGAAAGAAAAACACCAATACAGTATACTAACGCATATACATGGAATTTAGAAAGATGGTAACAATAACCCTGTGTATGAGACAGCAAAAGAGACACTGGTGTATAGATCAGTCTTATGGACTCTGCGGGAGAGGGAGAGGGTGGGGAGATTTGGGAGAATGGCATTGAAACATGTATAATATCATGTATGAAACGAATCGCCAGTCCAGGTTCAATGCACGATACTGGATGCTTGGGGCTGGTGCACTGGGACGACCCAGGGGGAGGTTGTGAGGAGCGGGGAGGGAGGGGGGTTCAGGATGGGGGGCATGGATGTACCTGTGGTGGATTCATTTCGATGTTTGGCGGAACTAATACAATATTGTAAAGTTTAAAAATAAAATAAAATTTAAAAAAAATTGCCTTTTATCTATAGATACTTTATTTTTCTTAACAATATTGGTAACAACAGTAATTGGTTATTTACTACATTCTTCACGTACATTTTCTTCTTAACCTCAACCAACTGTGTAACATTTCCATCTCTATTCCATTTATGAGAAAAGTGAGCAATGAACAGCTGAACAATTTCTCTAAGTTTATATAAGCAGGTTACAAACATTGTAGTTCAAATACATGTTTTAACCACTCTGCTCTGAGTTTAATAAGAATATCTTATTTTTCAATTTGTTGATGTGGTGTATTACATTGATTGATTTGCGGATATTGAAGAATCCTTGCATCCCTGGGATAAAGCCGACTTGGTCATGGTGTATGATCTTTTAATGTGTTGTTGGATTCTGATTGCTAGAATTTTGTTAAGGATTTTTGCATCTATGTTCATCAGTGATATTGGCCTGTAGTTTTCTTTTTTTGTGGCATCTTTGTCAGGTTTTGGTATTAGGGTGAAAACCAATACAATATTGTAAAGTAATTAACCTCCAATTAAAATAAATAAATTTAAATTAAAAAAAGAATATTTTAGATTTTGCAAAATAGATTTAATTTCAACATAGCTAAATGTTCATATGATATGGCACTATTACTCACAGAAGATTTTTTTGGTAACCAGATTGCTGGAAATCAACCATGGCTTGCTTACCATCATCATCATCTACATATTTATAGCTCCTGGCCACACAATTAGCCCACAAAATTATATATACCATTGTACTGATTATATATATAATTGTAATTAAACTTCTCTTAGGAAAAGCAATTTTTCTGGCTGAACATTTTGATTTCTATACTTATAGGAGAAGGATGGAAGAGAAGCAGTTGTGATAAAAACTGGAGAACAGGCATAGATCCAGACAAATGGTATATCAATCAGAGAATGAAAGCCAAACTACTAATTTTGTATATAGAGAAAAACCCAGTAAGCTTTGTTGTTTGTGTTTGGCATGTCTCTTTTTCTCCTAATAAAATTATGAGAAGGTAAATTAACAATGCTTTCCCCTGCTTTTGATGTGACTGGGTTTGTATTTGATACATGTGAAGTTGAGCTATCTTTAATGTTAAGGACAGGGATCAACTCTACTCCGTGTATATGCTGTGCTTTGTCACTCAGCTATGTCCGACTCTTTGGAGCCCCACGGACTGCAGCCCACCAGGCTCCTTTGTCCATGGGGATTTTCCAGGCAAGAATACTAGAATGGGTTGCCATGCCCTCCTCTAGGGGATCTTCCCAACCTAGGTCTCCTGCATTGCAGGTGGATTGTTCACTGAGTGTATATGTATAGCTGATTCACTTTGTTGTATAGCAGAAACCAACAAAACATTGTAAAGCAAATATACACCAATACAAATTATTTAAAAAAATAGAGAGACAGGGATCAAGGATGTAGTGGGCCATGCTGATACCTAGATTATGAAATGGATTCAGAGAAACTGATCCCCGAGTCAGGAAGATCCCTTGGAGAAGAACATAGCAATGCATTCCAGTATGCATGCCTGGAGAATTCCATGGACAGAGGAGCCTGGTGGGCTACAGTCCATAGGGTCACAAAGAGTTGGATACGACTGAAGCAACTTAGCACCCATGGATGCAGAGAAATTCAGCCTTGGTTTAGATGAAATGTGACCTAAAGGGACTAGGAAGAAATGCTTTTAGACACTGATTTTAAATTACTTAAAAAGTAAAGAGTTTACTTCAATATAGATCAAAAATTTTATAATTGAGAAACAGTTGTTTAAAGCATAATTCAAAATAATTCTTTCAAACTGATTAATTTGATGTGTACACTATTAAATGATTAGCTCAATATCCCAAGGTTACTTAAAAAATTTATGCATCTTAAATATGTTTAGCTATTATAAATGTTATACTAAATTGTAGAAATGAAAATTTGAAACTTGCAATAGAATGTTCTGACAAATGAGAAGTTTCAGCTCATGGTCTATGCTCTATTCAAAAAGACTTAATTCATGGCAATAACAAAAAAATAACAAACTAAGGAAATGTCACCTGCACATTAGTTGTTGAAATTGAGGCAGTCTGAAAATGTTTATTGCCTATCTTACAAATAATGCTGATTTGGGGTTTTCTTGGTTTTTACTTTAAAATGTTCTGTTGACACAGACAATGATGTCTGAAAGATGTTTCTCTTTCATGCATTGGACCCCCACCTAACCCTGTCTTCTCAGCAACATTATACTATGTGTCATTGCCTCTTTTTCACACATTTTCCTATTCTTCCTTTTATTGAATCATTTGTGCCAGTATTTCAAATATGGTCTTCCTCACCTTAGTGAAAAGCTTCTTTAACATACATCCCCTTTTCATATAAACATGTCTTCCTCTCCTACCCTTGAAACAAAAACATCACTTACAGGAAGTCTGCACTAACAGGATTTTATCAGTTGGATAAACTCCTCTCCCTTTAAAAGGACTTCATACCAGTGTAACCAGTTTTCTCATGGTGCTTCACACCATACACTTGTTTTTTGTTTTTTCCTCATTCATCTTTCTGTTCTATCTGGTAACTGTTGATTATCTGAACCCTCTCCTTTTCTTGCGAACTATTTCTCTTTAACCCAATATGTCTGATTTTCCTTTGATCTTTTAGAAAGTCCTTTCTCAGTCTTTTCTCTTTCTCCTTTCAATCAGTCACGTAATGCTGAGGTTAGCTGGCATCATCTTTAAGCCATTTCTCTTCTGTCATGTACACTATTTAGGCAACCTCATCTTCACTAATTGACTCAATTTTAAACCTCCTGGCCAGATGTCTTCTGACTCATCCTTCCACATCTCTACACAGATGCCTGAAACAGACCTCAAAAACAACATTTCAAGGACTAAACTCAGAGGAAATCTCCAAAACCTGACATTTTTTTTTAATACATCTTACCTCAGAAAATGGACGACCCAGAGGGATGGAATGGGGAGGGAGGAGGGAGGAGGGTTCAGGATGGGGAACACATGTATACCTGTGGCGGATTCATTTTGATATTTGGCAAAACTAATACAATTATGTAAAGTTTAAAAATAAAATAAAATTAAAAAAAAAAAGAAAATGGATCTAATAATACAAATGCAATTGAACAGGTCATGCCCTTGGCACAAGTTCTGAACACCTTCCTGTCAGTCAACACTCATGTTTAACCTGTAATCAACTTCAGTCAATTTAATTATAGCAATGTTGGCTTTGTACACCTTTCTGCTCCTGCCCTTGACTTGCCTGAGCCACTTTTTTATCTAGACAACTGCAAAAGTCTCTTAATTGGTGCTTTTAAAAATGATTCTTATTTACTTTCTGTGTGTTCATCAATGTATGACATTTTTATCAGAAAAAATTTGGTCATATAAACAATCTAAAACTTAATGGTAAATGAAATTAATAATTAATGCATATTATAGTTATACACCCATACAAAGCAAGTAAGTAATTTTTATTAAAGTCATAAAATTAATGGTTTCCTATAGCTCTTAGAGGTAAACAACAAAGTGCTTAGTATGGTCTATAAGACCTTGTGCATTCTGTCATTTTCTCTGACTCCAACCACTTCTGACTTCAGCTAATTATCCATTCTGTGCACTGGCCACACCACACCTCCTCCCCTTCTTTCCAGTATTCCAGAAGTTTGTACACATAGACCTTTCTATGCAGAAGATAAAACAGATAATTCAGAATTAAATAATATGCACTTTACTCTTTTGTACAAAACTTCAAGAAAGATTTCATATCTCTCTAAAAAAAAGAATTCTACATCTTAATCTTGGCATTTTTCCTTAGGAACGAACGTCTTTTAGTTAAGGGTTTCAGCTACCTTAACTCAGGCTTTATTTCATGAATTCTCAGTGAATTATCACCTCCATTCCTTAATCCAATTTCTTCATTGTAGTCTTTGAGTGTATGTTGAATTGGAAACATATAGTAAGGTATATTGGAAATGTATTTAAGGCTGTCAGTTAACTTACAGAATGAGATTAAGATGAGCTGCTTTAATTGGCAATAGTTTTCACCACCCATAGTTAGGAGTCCATGGGGTCACAAAGAGTCAGATGTGATTAAGGAAATGAACAACAACAAAATTTAGGAGTGAACAGCTTAACAGGGACATGTTGCAGCCACATTGGGCTCTGGGCTTCTTTAGTTGATCCCAAGAAACTTGCAGTTGAGGGGGTTCAGATTTCTCTATCCTGATATACGTTACTTGTGGTCTCTGATTTAAAGGTCTAAGTGATACTGCATAATTGGGTGATTATGAACTTTCTTAGCTGGACAAGTGCCGGGGTATTGAAAGGTTGTTGTTGAATCACGCGAATACACCGGGATTCTTGGCCCCCGGAGGAGAAGAATTCAATCCGGGGCCAGAGACGAGGCTTGATCGCTCAGAGCTTTTGTGTAATAAAGTTTTATTAAAGCATAAAGGAGATAGAGAAAGCTTCTGACATAGGCATCAGAAGGGGGCAGAAAGAGCACCCCCCTTGCTAGTCTTCAGCTGGATGTTATATAGTCAGTAGCAGTCTGTTAATGAAAGAAAGGAATGTCTTAAAATTTAGAATGGCACCAAATGGTTTATCTTGGGCCATAAAATAATTAACTTGAATCTTAAAGAAGGGCAGACCACCATACAAATAGTTTCATTTACATAGATTAGGGGAACAATATCTGAGTATAACATACTGGTTTGTGAAGTAGGTTTTGGGCCCAGAGGCGGAACCGACTTGGAGACCGAGTTTGGGGTAAAGGCGTAGTACATTAGCATAGCTTAAGACAAACATTTCCATAAGAAAAAGGCATTGGTTATCTCTAGGCTCAAGAATAGCTAACTTCAGGTGAAACCAGGTGTCATTATGGCAACACAGTATTTTAAGAGAAACCTCTCTTTAAATTTGTATAGAGAAGGAAAAAAATATTGCTAGTTTGTTTCCTCCTGACGCTTAAGAGAGATAAAAATGTCTGACACTTGCAGGCTATTTCCTCCATTTGGAGACCCTTGGCCTTCCTGCCTGTTACCCTCTCAGTATCCAGAATAAACTGATTTTTACCATGCCTTCAATGTAATGGTTAATAAGCTTCATCAAAAAGTTTAAGAACCTATTTACTTATTTGCTCTGAAGACTTAAAGTGTACTCTAAGGATAAATACATTCCATGCGTGACATGCATATTGACAATAATCACTGCCAGTGATTCACTTCATTTGCCGTTGCTTCTTTTCCCGTTCAAATATACCTTTAGATTCTATCAAGAACTTAGCAAGAAATGCACTCAGGATCACAGTGATGATTTTAATCTATGTATTACTAGAAAAGAAAGAACATTTAAGGAAAAAACACTTTAATTTCTCAAGTCATTAATGGTTTTAAAGATCCATGATTGTTCAACAGATATGAAACACTATTTTTTTTAACAAATGCTCTTTCAATAAAAATTGAACATTCCCCATTTTGTTCATTTAAATAGTACTATTTAATCTTTCTAATTTATTTTATTATCAGCTTACAGTTTTTTATTATAGAAAAAGTAAACCTTTGCATCTTTTCTTGCTAACTTTACTCTTATAACTAGAGGTACATTTTTTTATCCTCACTGAAAGCATTCCTTCTCTCAGTATTCCCCTTTGTTTCCATTTTGGAACCTCTGTTGATTTTTCTCTCTCTCTTCCTTCTCTTGCTCTCTCATCTTTTCTTCAGTCTCAATCCCTCCTCTTGCCTTCCCTCCCTCTCTCGCTCTTGTTCATTGTGCTTTTGTATTTGTATTTTTAGGTACCTCAAAGTTTTTCAATAAGGCTAGCCTTTAGTTTACCGTCAAGCACCAGGATTCATTACTGCCAGAGGTCTTCAAATGTGTTATCATAACACTTGCTCTTTTCCTCTGGCTGATGAAAATAATATTACATTTCACCCTTTAGTCATGTTTCATTAAGATTTCATTCTCAAACACAGCATACTAATATAGTTTCTTCTCAAACATCCCTGTGGATTGGTCAAAATATGGTTGTTTTTGTAGTCTGTAGGAAAGAGCTTCAACCTGGAAACTAGTGCTAAATGAACTTAGAAATATTGGCTTTATCTCTCAAAACTGAGGGAAACACTTATAGTGTCTAGATATGCTTAATTTAATTCAGATTTATTTAAGTAGTTTAGATATATTTAAATAGTTATATATGCAAATTCATAATTAGAGACATTTAGGTTAGAACTGGAGAAGGAAATGATAACGCACTCCAGTGTTCTTGTCTGGAGAATCCCAGGGACGGAGGAGTCTGGTGGGCTGCCGTCTATGGGGTCGCACAGAGTCGGAAATGACTGAAGTGACTTAGCAGCAGCAGCAGGTTAGAACTACACAAGGAGAATACAGATATGAACACAAAAGATCTCAGAGAATCAGAATATATGTACTCATGGCAGCCATAACTAGTTGACCACCCAATAGATATCCTACCCTTGGTCAGACATTAAAGGATCTGCCTCCAATGCAGGAGACACAGGTTCAATCTCTGGGTCAGGAAATCCTATGGAGGAGGGAATGGCTAGCCTCTCCAGTATTCTTGCCTGGAGAATTCCATGGACAGAGGAGCCTGGTGGGCTACAGTCTATCTGGCACAGAGTCAGACACGAGAGAGCAACTTAACACTTCACACTTTCCTTACTCTCCTCCTCCTTACTAAGCAATTTTAAGGCAGCAATATACCAAAAACTATGTTCTCTTGTCTTTTTTGCAACTTGAAGTGGCCATGTGACCATGTCTGACCAGAGATATGTAAACAGGAGTCCCAGGATCTTCTGATATCCAGTTAGGCTTTTTTCTAAATAATACAAACTCATTCTGCAGAAATATTTTGCCCTCCGTTTTATCACTAGCAGACTGATTGCAATATAAGAACTAGTATCATGGAATCAATCATAAGGGTAAAAACATGGTGGACATTACCGGTTTTTCATTTCAGTTCTTAACTCAGAACCAAAATTAGATCACCATAGTCTTCCACACATATTTCTCTCTCTTCTTCTTCCTTGTCCTCCCTCCCCTTCTTTCTCTTCCTCCTCCTCTTTCTTCCCTTAACAGATTAATTAATGTCAATTAATTTGATATTTAAGATATATAAATATTTAAGTAATACAAAGTGTTGAGTTTGGACATATGCAACACACTCGACACCATCGTCATTATGGAGGTCATAAACGTATCTGACAACTCACAAAGTTTGACTTTGTCTCTTTTTTTTCCCATTTTTGTAGTTGCTTTTTTTGTAGGTGGTGAGAACTCTTAAGATTCCTTTTGATATTTGGCAAAACTAATACAATTATGTAAAGTTTAAAAAATAAAATAAAATTTAAAAAAATAAATAAATAAATAAAAAGATTTACGCTCTTAATGAATTTTGAAATATACAATGTGACATTGCTAACTGCAAGCACTATGCTGTGTAGCAAATCTCTAGAACTTCTTCAACTAGCATAACTGAAAATTACACCAACTGAATAAAATCTCCCCATTTCTCTCACCCCATAGCCCCTAAAAACCACTACTGCATTCTCTTCTGTGAGTCTGACTACTTTAGATACCTCATATAAGTGAAATTATACAGTATTTGTCCTTCTGTGACTAGCTTATTTCACTTAGCGCTAAGTGTCCATGAGGAATTAGAGAAAGTATAACCTCTGTACCTTGTTGGTGGGATGTGAAATAGTGTGGCATCTATATAAAACTGTATGGAATTGCCTAAAAAATTAAAAATAGAACCACTATATGGTACAAGAATCTCACTCTGGGTATATATACCAAAGAATTGAAATCAGGATCTCAGAGATATCTGTACTCTCATGTACGCTGCAGCATTATTCATTGCTGCCAAGAATGGAAACAACCCAAGTTTCCATCAACAGATGAATGAATACAGAAAATGTGGTTTGTATATATGCACGAAATTGAGTATTATTCAGTCTTTAAAAAGAAGGGCATCCTGCCACTTGCGACAACATGGGTAAACAAGATTTCTCACTTGATCAAAACATATTCTCTAGCGTGTGCGCCACCGTAATTTGAGTCTCATATTATGATCAGCGGAACCTATTCCTGATATACAGCAATATTTTTATGGCATGGAAAGAAGTCCAAATTATCAAGCAGTGGAGGAGAATATACATTATATATTTGCTTGTATCACCTTTCCAATTCTTCCATACATTCTATACACTATTAATTAAGCCATTTCTTGGACTTTTAGTATGCTGGCCAACAATAATGTTTGTGTCAGGAGCTAAGCAAAAGATAAAATGCAAGTCTTTTGTTCAAAGCCAAATATACATTGGTGGGTAGCATTGCAAGGGAAACACTGCAGACTTCTCTGAGGTCCCATACTTTGAACAGGATGCAGACTTAACAGCAATTTAATATCTATTTTTCCATAATACAAATTTATAATTACATTTAGGTAAATAGAAGTAAGACTAATAATAATAAAAAATAAAAGCCTCACCATTTTGTCTCCTAGAAATAACCATTTCTCTCTTCAGGATAATAAACTCTTTCTAGCTTACTTGCATATATGTCTATATAATATGATCAGCTTTTTAAAATACCAATGATACTTAATGATTGAAAATATTTCATCATATTGATATATACTATGGGGGTTATAAAACTACCTTATTTTTAGAAATTGTGGTACTTTATAAGGCATTCCTGTTATCATTATTACTAAGAGTTCATAAATCTTTTCTTGATATTAATTCCAACTAGGCCACACATCTTTTTAAGGTTTTGATATATCTTTAAAATAAATTGCAGACTTTTAAAATTTTAACTTTTTTTTTTTTTTAATTTTATTTTATTTTTAAACTTAACATAACTGTATTAGATTTGCCAAACATCAAAATGAATCCGCCACAGGTACACACGTGTTCCCCATCCTGAACCCTCCTCCCTCCTCCCTCCCCACCCCATCCCTCTGGGTCGTCCCAGTGCAGTAAGTAAAATTTTAACTTACACTTTCCTCAGGAATGTGGGAGGTTATTTCTTTCCATTTCTCATTGCAATACTCTAAATAGCATTCAAAGCTAAAAATCAAAGCTGTGAATCAAGCAGAATGTTTACTTTGCCTTGTAATGGGTTTACTTTTTTTTCCTTTAAAAAATTCTTTCTTCAGCTACCTTCCATGGAAGGAAGTAACTCATTATATTCCTGTTAATATCAATAAGTTAATCTAGCTCTCTTTTAGTATAGTTATGGTTGCTATTATACCAAAAATTCATTGAATATGTGTAATGACAGATTCATAGTAGAAATGTACTGTTTTTTTCTCACAAATTTTTCAACACCAAATTTATTCTAGATATCCAATATACTGGAAGTATTAGAGAAGATAAAGCAGGCTTCTTCAGTCTCAGTTCTATTGTTGTTTTGAATTGTTATCTTTGTTTTAAGGGCTGTTTAGACTTGTAGAATGTTTAGCAGTAACTCTGACCTCTCTGACTTCTAAGATTCAGACATAAGCGGATCATGCTCCAGTGTAACCAAAATTATCTCCAGACTTTGCCATATATCCCTGAGGGGTCACAATCTCTTCAAGCTGAGATGCATTAGAATAGAGGAAGTGGTTTATTAGCTAAGGTTGAAAATAATGTTTAACATTCCTATTTTCCACTGGCTAAAATCCAGCCATGATGCAACATCCATGGAAAGGTTGAGAAGGGTAAGCTGAGTCAAGAAAACAGGAAATGTGTTTGATCCATAACAATCTCTGTGATTTTTGCTGTGCTGTGTACACTCAGTCATTTCCGACTCTGTGCAACCCCATGGACCATAGCCTACCAGGCTCCACCATCTATGGAATTCTCTAGGCAAGAATCCTGGAGTGCATTGCCATTTCCTCCACCAGGGTATCTTCCCAACCCAGGCATCAAACTCCAGTCTCCTGTGTCTCCTGCATTGTGGGTGGATTATTTACCACTGAGTCATCAGGGAAGACCCTGTGATTATTATACAATGCCGTTACTTTCTTCATTTATTTTTTCTTTTTTGGGTTCATGTTGGTATTTCTTAGAGAAAAAAAAAAAAAAAATCCTGGGATTTGTATCTATGATGCCATAATTACTTCCTTTATGCCCTTCATACATTTATCCTAGGGCTTCCCAGGTGGCTCAATGGTAAAGAATCCACCTGCCAATGCAGGAGACATGGGTTCAATCCCTGGGTAAGAGAAAGAAATGACAACACACTCCATTATCCTTGCCTTGGAAATCACATGGACAGAGGAGTCCATGAGGTCACAAAAAGTCAGACATGATTTTGTGACTAAACAACAACAACCAGATTCAGGTTTCTCCTGTTGTGCTTCCTCTGTATTTTACCACCTTCACTGAAGAATTTTTATATATATAGGTAGAAGATTCATCTCTTTCTTCTTCAACAAATGAAACTAGACAAGTGAATATTGATTTTTTTTTCTAATGTTGGCCCTTATTTGCATATTATCATAACCACAGATTGTCTTTAGTCAACAAAGGTGGATAAATCTTCTCAATCATGTGTTGCAGGACAGACAGATTGGGAATGACTGGTCATTTCAATATCCAGTTGAAATCTGTGGGGCACAAATTTTGCCATGTTAGTTTACTACTTACTAAATACAATTCTAATCATTTGAATAAGGTCTAAATATATTTCTCCAGTTCCTAAGGTATTCCAACATGTTGCATTAAATTTCATTGTTGCTGTTGGTCAGTCACTCAGTCATGTCCAAATCTTATTGATCCCATGAATGGCATCACGCTGGGTTTTCCTGTCCTTCATTATCTCCTGGAATTTGCTCAAACTCATGTCCATTGAGTCAGTGATGCCATCCAACCATCTTACCCTCTGTTGCACCCTTCTCCTGCCTTCAATCTTTCTCAGCATCACAGTCTTTTCCAATGAATTGGTTCTTCCCATCAAGTGGCCAAAGGATTGGAGCTTCAACTTCAGTATCAGTCCTTTCAATGAATATATAGGGTTTATTTCCTATAGGTTTGACTGATTTGATCCCCTTGCTGTCCAAGGGATTCTCAGGAGTCTTTTCCATTACCACAGTTTGAAGGCGTCAATTCTGCAGCTGAGCCTTCTTTACAGTACAACTCTCACATCTGTACATGACTACTGCAAAAACCACAGCCTTGACTATATGGACCTTTGTCAGCAAAGTGATGTCTCTGCTTTTTAATATGCTCTCTAGATATATGATGCTGCTTCTAAGCACTAAAGTCAACTCTTAACCCTAATTTCTTTCCAGGATAGCTGCAGTCTTCATTGTTCTTAGCAAACATTGTTTCATTTTCTGCTTCAGACTGACACAATCCTTATTGTTAGCCAAGGTTTCCCTTTTCATAATCTCCTTATTCAAGAAGTCATTTATCAATACTCCAGTTGTCATTGTGCTACCTCCAGCTTTTCTGAAATCATAAGTATACTCAATACATATATTTTGATTTTATACTGTCAATTGGATAATTCCTTTTCAACAACATCTTATAGTGTTTCTGATAAAGATAAACTTGATTATTTCTTTTTACACAAACACAGTCATATATTATTTCCACATGCTTATAGTAATTTTAAGTAGAATAACAGCTTTTGGCAAAATAAAATTCTTCCTGGAATAATTAATGAATATAAATTATTTGCACTTAATTCTTTTCTTATAGGTTTGTAAAGGACTGCAGCCTGAAAAAGGCTGCCCTTGGTTAATATGTATCATGTGCTACTACCAATTTGATTAATGCTAACTTTGTAGCTTTTTATTTCTTCATTGAGTAATGATAAATTTTGTATCCAGGAGAAACTTTAACACAGATTTCATATTAATGTACTTTTAATGAAATTGATTTTACTGCAAAAAAATAGGCCTTGCAGAGTTTTTGCTAGGGAGCTTACTCTTAACTATAAGGGATATAAGGGAAAATGAGATGTGAAGAGTACTTGGGTATCTAATTCACTGAAGTTCAACAAATGCCCCCAAACCTTAAATAAGTGTACTTATTAATGGTGCCTTTAAAAAGTACTTATGCAAACAAATATGAACTGAGTCTCCTGAGTACGTGTTTCACTTCTCTATCAGTGAATTTGATCATTCACTTATAAAGATTACTTTGAAAATTAATGGTATTAAGTATTATATACTCTATAACTGATAACAAAATGATCAAAATATTCTAAATTGCTGCTGCTGCTTAGTCACCTCAGTAATGTCCAGTCTGAATGTTTGTAACCCTATGGACTGTAGCCAACCAGGCTCTTCTGACCATGGGATTCTCCAGGCAAGAATACTGCAGTGGGTTGCAATGCCCTCCTCCAGGGGATCTTCCTGACCTAAGGAGTGAACCCACATTGCCTGGGTTTCCTGCATCGGCAGGAATGTTCTTTACCAGTAGCACCTAATGGGAAGCCCCTCAAATACCTCTATGGTCATCTCTAAGCAATAGACAAGTCATTATGAAAATTTATATAAAATACAGAAAAATGTAACATTCTTTAGGCCAGAAATCTCCTTATCCAATGATGTGAGATCTGTGCAAACAGGGCTATGCAGCAGAGAATTTTTTGTGGAAGTTATTTTAGAGATACTAACAAAGATAACAAAAATTCTATGTGATTTCATCGATATAAAGAGGCAAGCAACTGAATACTCTTAAGAGTTCATTTCCTTGTAATCAGATAATATTAATGCTAAAATTTAAGCACTCAAGTTTATATGCTTTGGGACATTGAGATGAAATTTTTATAATTTTTTCTGATTTTTGTATTTCATAACTTTATTAAGAAAGCAGGGCTTCTAGTTTTATGACAGAACATAGAAAGCAGCAAAATATCATAACCATTTTATAAAATGTATTTAGAGGTAACACTATTTTAATAAATTAATTTGCACAAATTTTGAATTGGTAATTTTTTGTTGTTGTTGTAACATGTCATCTGCATCAAAGCAGAGACAGACACAGATATAGAGAACAAACGTATGGGCACCAAGGGGGAAAAGAGGAGGTGGTATATATTGGGAGGTTGATACTGATATATATATACACTACTATGTATAAAAGGGATTAATGACAACACTTTGTAGAAGACAGGGGAAAAAAAGAAGGTACAATATGTCTGCAGGACATACATTAAGTTAACTTTAAAAATACATTCCAATATATAGTAGGTGCTGCTGCTGCTGCTGCTGCTAAGTTGCTTCAGTCGTGTCTGACTCTGTGCGACCCCATAGACGGCAGCCCACCAGGCTCCCCCATCCCTGGGATTCCCCAGGCAGGAACACTGGAGTGGGTTGCCATTTCCTTCTCCAATGCGTGAAAGTGAAAAGCAGACAGACACTATTTGATTGTACTTACAAAATGTACCTAGAATAATCAAATTCATAGAGGCAGAAAGTGTATTGGTAGATGCCAGGGATTGGGTCAGAGGGTGGGGGAGTGGGGAGAGGGAATAGGGAGCTAGTATTTAATGGGGTCAGAACTCCAGTCTAGAAAGGTGAAAAGTGCAAGGAGATGGATGGTGGTCACAGTTGCACAACAATGTGAATGTACTTAGTGTCACTGAATTGTACAGTTAAATATGCTTAAAACGGTATGTTTCATATTATGTGACTTTTTCCACAACAACAATAATAAACATTAAAAATATAACATGGGATAAATTAGGGAATATAAAATTGTGTGTAAATCTTAGGTAAAAATCAAATCCTAAAAGATGATGTTGTGAAAGTGCTGCACTCAATATGCCAGCAAATTTGGAAAACTCACCAGCAGTCACAGGACTGGAAAAGGTCAGTTTTCATTCAAATCCCAAAGAAGGGCAATGCCAAAGAATGCTCAAACACCTGCACAATTGTCCTTATTTCCTGTGCTAGAAGGGTAATGCTCAAAATCCTTCAAGCTAGGCTTCAACAATGAGTTGACTGAGAACTTCCAGATATACACACTTGATTTAGAAAAGGCAGAGGATTAAATTGAGAACATTCATTGGATCACAGAAAAAGCAAGGGAATTCCAGAAAAACATCTACACGTTCTTCATTGACTATGTTAAACCCTTGGACTGTGTGGATCACAACAAACTGTGGAAAATTCTTCAACAGACAGAAATACCAGATCACCTTACCTGCCTCCTGAGAAACCTGTATGCAGGTTAAGAAGCAAGAATTAGAACTGGACATGGAACATCCGACTGATTCAAAGTTGGGAAAGAAGTTCATTAAGGCAGTATATTGTCACTTTGCTTATTTAAATTATAAGTAGAATATAATGTGCAAAATGCCAGTCCAGATGAAGCACAAGTTTGAAGCAAGATTGCTGGGAGAAATATCAATAGCCTCAGATGTGCCGATGACTTCACCATAATGGCAGAAAGTTCTTGATAATGGTGAAAGAGGACAGTGAAAAGCCTGGCTTAAAACTCAACATTCAAAAAACTAAGATCATAGCATCTGGTTTCATCACTTCATGGCAAATAGATGGGGAAAAAATTGAAACAGTGACAGACTTATTTTCTTGGGCTCCAAAATCACTGCAGATGGTGATTGCAGCCATGAAATTAAAGGACACTTGCTCCTTGGAAGAAAAGCTATGACACACCTAGCTACTGCTACTGCTGCTAAGTCGCTTCAGTCATGTCCGGCTCTGTGCGACACCATAGACGGCAGCCCACCAGGCTACCCCGTCCCTAGGATGCTCCAGGAAAGAACACTGGAGTGGGTTGCCATTTCCTTCTCCAATTGACACACCTAGACAGCATATTAAAAAGCATAGAAATCACTTTGCTGACAAATGGTGTTTATGGTCAAAGCACTGATTTTTCCAGTAATCATGTATGGATGTGAGAGTAGGGCCATAAAGAAGGTTAGAAAGTGAAAGTGAAAGTCACTCAGTTGTGCCTGACTCTTTGCGACCCCATAGACTATACAGTCCATGGAATTCTCCAGGACAGAATACTTGAGTGGGTAGCCTTTCTTTTCTCCAGGGGATATTTCCAACTCAGCAATCAAACCCAGGTCTCCCACATTGCAGGTGTATTCTTTATCAACTGAGCCACCAGGGAAGACCAACAATACTGGAGTAGGTAGCCTATCCCATCTCCAGCAGATCTTCCCGACCCAGGAATCGAACCAGGGTCTCTTGCATTGCATGTGGATTCTTTGCCAACTTAAGTATCAGGGGAGCCATTAAAGAGGTTGAGTGACAAAGAACTGATGCTTTTCAACTGTGGTGTTGGAGAAGACTCTTGAGAGTCCCTTCAACAGCAAGGAGAGCAAACCAGTCAATCCTAAAGTAAATCAGCTCTGAATATTCATTGAAAGGACTGATGCTGCAGCTGAAGCTCCAATACTTTGGCCACCTGATGTGAAGAGCCAATTCACTGGAAAATACTGTGATGCTGGGAAAGACTGAAGAAACGAGGAGAGGGGAACAACAGGTTGCGATGGTTGGATGGAATCACCAATTCAACAGACATGGCATGGGAAGCCTGGCGTATTGCAGTGCATGAGGTTGCAAAGAGCTGGACACAACTGAGCAACTGAACAATAACAATTATATCCATTTGATTACCACTGAATCCCAAGCACAGGTCCTTATATGATCTCATATATACACTTATATGATCTCAGAATACACTTACTGAATAAAGAATATTTTATTCAATGACAATTCTGGCCAGACAGAAACCATTTTGAATTCAAAGCTTTCAACAAGTGCATGAAGTTTTACTGTATTGTCAAACATTTTCCTAAGTAGCCAGAAATATAAAGAAGAAATTAATGACTGCCTTCAAATTTAAACCTTGTTCTAGATTCTAGATGGTAAGCAAACCACATAAACATCCACAGTTTGGGTAAGTTCTCTAATAGTTGTATACATCTTATGGGGTATATCTTATGAGGGTACTTTGTTAGATTTAGTATCTTTTATGGGAAAAAAAAAGAGCTTCCCCAGTGGCTCAGACAGTAAAGGATCTGCCTGCAAGGCAGGAGACCCAGGTTCAATCCCTGGGTTGAGAAGATCCCCAGAGCCACTGGAGTGGCTACCTACTCCATTATTCTTGCATAGAATATTCCATGAACAGAGGAGCCTGCTGGGCTATAGTCCACGGGGTCACAAAGAGTAAGACATGACTTCTATATATCATAAATCAATGAGTCGTAAGACATGAATTGATGATATGTGAAGACATTAGTTCTATTCTCTGAAATTATTCAAAACATGTCCATTCTAGGTGGTATTGAAAGAAAGGACTCAAAATAAACCAGAAAATATAATCTGTGGTCACCTTAAAATCTTTGCTTTTCAATTTATAGATTCAATGCAATCCCTATCAAGCTACCAACGGTATTCCTCACAGAGATAGAACAAATAATTTCACAATTTGTATGGAAATAACAAAAACCTCGATTAGCCAAAGCTGTCTTGAGAAAGAAGAATGGAACTGGAGGAATCAACCTACCTGACTTCAGGCTCTACTACAAAGCCACAGTCATCAAGACAGTATGGTACTGGCACAAAGACAGAAATATAGATCAATGGAACAAAATAGAAAGCCCAGAGATTAATCCACGCACATATGGACACCTTATCTTTGACAAAGGAGGCAAGAATATACAATGGATTAAAGACAATCTCTTTAACAAGTGGTGCTGGGAAATCTGGTCAACCACTTGTAAAAGAATGAAACTAGAACACTTTCTAACACCATACACAAAAATAAACTCAAAATGGATTAAAGATCTAAGTGTAAGACTAGAAACTATAAAACTCCTAGAGGAGAACATAGGCAAAACACTCTCTGACATACATCACAGCAGGATCCTCTATGACCCACCTCCCAGAATATTGGAAATAAAAGCAAAAATAAACAAATGGGACCTAATTAAACTTAAAAGCTTCTGCACAACAAAGGAAACTATTAGCAAGGTGAAAAGACAGCCTTCAGAATGAGAGAAGATAATAGCAAATGAAGCAACTGACAAACAACTAATCTCAAAAATATTCAAGCAACTCCTACACCTCAATTCCAGAAAAATAGATGACCCAATCAAAAACTGGGCCGAAGAACTACATAGACATTTCTCCAAAGAAGACATACAGATAGCTAACAAACACATGAAAAGATGCTCAACATCACTCATTATCAGAGAAATGCAAATCAAAACCACTATGAAGTACCATTTCACGCCAGTCAGAATGGCTGCAATCCAAAAGTCTACAGGTGTGGAGAAAAAAAGTCTACAGGTGTGGAGAAAAAGTAGTTGTGGAGAAAAGGGAACCCTCTTACACTGTTGGTGGGAATGCAAACTAGTACAGCCACTATGGAGAACAGTGTGGAGATTCCTTAAAAAACTGGAAATAGAACTGCCTTATGATCCAGCAATCCCACTGCTGGGCATACACACTGAGGAAACCAGAAGGGAAAGAGACACGTGTATCCCAATGTTCATCGCAGCACTGTTTATAATAGCCAGGACATGGAAGCAACCTAGATGTCCATCAGCAAATGAATGGATAAGAAAGCCGTGGTACATATACACAATGGAGTATTACTCAGCCATTAAAAAGTACATTTGAATCGATTCTAATGAGGTGGATGAAACTGGAGCCTATTATACAGAGTGAAGTAAGCCAGAAAGAAAAACACCTATACAGTATACTAACACATATATATGGAATTTAGAAAGATGGTAACAATAACCCTGTATACGAGACAGCAAAAGAGACACTGATGTATAGAACAGTCTTACAGACTCTGTGGGAGAGGGAGAGGGTGGGATGATTTGGGAGAATGGCATTGAAACCTGTATACTATCATGTATGAAACGAGTCGCCAGTCCAGGTTTGATGCACAATACTGGATGCTTGGGGCTGGTGCCCTGGGACGACCCAAAGGGATGGTATGGAGAGGGAGGAGGGAGGAAGGATCAGGATGGGGAACACATGTATACCTGTGGCGGATTCATTTCGATATTTGGCAAAACCAATACAATATTGTAAAGTTTAAAAATAAAATTAAATTAAAAAAAAAATCTTTGCTTTTTTGTTGTTCAGTCTCTAAGTCATGTCTGACTCTTTGGGACCCCACATACCATAGTATGCCAGGCTCCTCTGTCTTTCACTGTCTCCCGGAGTTTGCTCCAATTCTTGTCCACTGAGTTAGTGATAGTAACCATCTCATCCTCTGCTGGCCCCTTCTCCTTTTATTACTGTTATTACTTAGCCTTAATAGGAAATTATATGAGTAAAATGAAAAAAATATTTTTTTCTAATATTTGGTCTTATATAGAGCTAGCTATTTTCAAACAAAGAAGGAAAGGACAATAGTAAACGTAAAAAAAAAATAGCTATATATTTTCAGTGGGCTTCCCTCATAGCTCATTTGGTAAAGAATCTGCCTACAATGCGGGAGACCCTGGTTGGATTCCTGGGTCAGGAAGATCTGCTGGAGAAGGGATAGGCTACCCACTCCAGTATTCTTGGGCTTCCCTTGTGGCTCAGCTGGTAAAGAATCCGCCTGTGTAGTACAGGAGACCTGCGTTTGATCCCTGGGTTGGGACGATCCCCTGGAGAAGGGAAAGGCTACTCATTCCAGTATTCTGGCCTGGGTCACAAAGAGTCAGACATGACTGAGCGACTTTCACTTTCATATATTTTCAATAGTTACAGATTCCAAATGTTAAGAGGTAGTTCTTTCAGGGTAGTATCAATAGGAATGACTCTCTTTATCTCTTATTTGATTAGTTATCACATGAAATACATGTGAGGTATGAGTTTTAGAGATTTGTATTCCTAGATGTAACTACATTAAATGAATCCATTATTTTATATTACACAGACATTTTCCATTAAATTAAGAAATCAATATATCTCCATTAAACTTCCAAGTTTATGGAAGTATATTTGAGGTTATCCATAGGGCAAGCAGACAAGACATATTCACAGTAATCACCAGCTCTGTTGCAATGAAAATCCATAAAAAATCCAATCTACAGCTTTTTAAAATGTCTGCCTCTAGAAATAGTAAAGACATATGACAATGATTCATTTCCATTTGCATATAATGATCTCATCATTCTTATAATAAAAAACTATCGGGTTCAGTGATTAGAAGAAATTCTGTTTACTGGTAAATAAAATTAGTAAATCAGAATAGACTTGTATATACATTCCTACTTGAATGAAATTTCACATTCATGACATTCAAGATAAAAAGAATTAGGAATTTTGAGTACAAGAAAAATATCTCCTCCTCTCATAAAGATATTACTATAAGTACATTTTTGATGATCTACTCTCTTAACATATATGATTTAAAATGTGAGGAACTGTTGCTGTTAATTAAACTGTTGACATTTAAAACAATTTTTTTTCTCTGAATTTAACTTGTAGAGTTCTGTTACATGCCAGATCATTTGTCTGTATGGATTCCAAGCAATCACTGCCTCATTTACCCCCGCTTGTTATTTATTGAACGTTAGCTAGAAAGCACGGAGAAGGCAATGGCACCCGACTCCAGCACTCTTGCCTGGAAAATCCCATGGACAGAGGAGCCTGGTGGGCTGCCATCTATGCGGTTGCATAAAGTCGGACACGACTGACGTGACTTAGCAGCAGCAGCTAGAAGGCAAGCTCCCTGAAGAGCAGACAGTATGAGAAGGTCTTCCTCAGGATTACATACACTATATGTAACCTCTTGGGAGTGGTAAAGGAATCAAATGTGTAGCAGCTGGCTTAGACTCCAGTGCTGGGCAGACATAAATGTTCCTTCTCATTTACCAACTGCGTGTCTCCATAACTAATTTAATCTTTCTCTGTTTTCTTCATTCTAAGTGGAGACAGTAATATTAAATATCTCTCATGACTGTAGTAATGTAACAAATAAAATACATTACTACCACCTAACACACTGACTCAGTGAGTGCTAAGGAAACCTTGTCACTATTGTGATTGTTGTTACAATTATTGTTGATCATTTTCTTTGACATTACTACTATTATTAATTTAGTAATATTTAGTAATAATAATAGTAGTAATTATTATTATTTAGTGATAATAATCAGAGAAGGCAATGGCACCCCACTCCAGTACTCTTGCCTGGAAAATCCCATGGACGGAGGAGCCTGGTAGGCTGCAGTCCATGGGGTCGCTAGAGTCGGACACGACTGAGCAACTTCACTTTCACTTTTCACTTTCATGCATTGGAGAAGGAAATGGCAACCCACTCCAGTGTTCTTGCCTGGAGAATCCCAGGGACGGGGAAGCCTGGTGGGCTGCCGTCTATGGGGTTGCACAGAGTTGGACACGACTGAAGCGACTTAGCAGCAGCAGCAGTGATAATAATAGCAATATGCTACCATCTCCTGTTCTGATTTTTACAAAAATAACAGGTAGCAGTCAGGTTAAGTATTTTTGACTGATTGCTTTTAGTCACTAAGTCGTGGACTGTACCCACCAGGCTTCTCTATCCATGAGATTTCCCAGACAAGAATACTAGAGTGGGTTGCCATTTCCTTCCACAAAAATGTTGCTACTCCATGTAAAATGTGAAGAAACAAGTTCAGAGCACTTTGATGGCTTTTCTGAAAACACGAAACTGGAAAAGGCATGTCCTAGAATGAAATCCAGTTGTTTATGTTTACTGCTCTTTCAACAACTGAATCATGTAATAAGATGATTCAATGATGATCATTTTTCAGGATATGTGGATTACCACACTGGGTGATTCTGTCATTCCTGGACCATCACTTAGAACATTTTGGAGTGAAATAAAACATACTACTTACTCTTCATCTACATTATTTAAATCTCTCTCTTTCTCATATATATTTTAGAATATACCCTTCACTGACCCTCATCCCCTGTAATCCTGAAAAGCTTCATCTTGATACTACATCACTGTACATTTATTATGTACCAAGTATTGTATATGTTCCCCAATTCATAAGCATCTTAATTCTCATCTATGAGAAGCATAACTGCATTCATTTAATTTTTTTAAAATGTATTTTTAAAATTTCTGAGATTGTTATTTTATTACCCAGCTATAAATATATGCTTATGGGCTGTGCATTCAAGTAGAAGGTGTGTCAGAAATCCATAAATTTTAATTAATCACTGCATGATTAAACCACTTGAATTATTTCTAAATACACATCCTATAAAATTATACTATAACAGAGGAGTGCTTTGAAAGTATACATTTTATTCTACTCTGTATTACAACTGCAATAACTGTTAAGCAAGATGACTAAGCCCTTAGTTATTTACTTATGTAAAAAGAATACATAATATATTACATATATATAATACCCTGTAGATTTTCTTTCTTATTACTGAATGCCACATTTTAATGAGAATGAAGCTCTAAAGTTCATTTTTAATTGTGTTTCATCTCCTTTTAACCTAAGAAAAAAATCTGATCATGTAAAATCACTTTGATAAGTTGCATGCCTGACTCATACTTTTTCAGATAATTAGCGGAGATCATAGTATGCTGGGTGAAATAGGGGCTGTGAAATCATGATCTGTCACATCATTTTAGTTCTGATAAACTTAGGGAGTCATTTTTGAGATATGCTACATATTTAGCTATTCAAGAAGTAATTTGTGTTTCAGAGCTAAAGACTGACTTCAACTTTTTAAATTGTCTAAATGATTCTGCATATTGCTCCTTCTAAAGTTATCATAAGTCATACAGTTCATTTTCCAAAAATGTTGCTAAATATAATAAACTTTGAAACTCTGAAATTGTTTCAGATTTTGAGAAATAGCTTCTTATGCTGTTTCTAATCTGAATTATAGGCAGATTTAAGAGAAGGGATTTTGCTTGCTTTTATAAATTTTGTATATATTCTTAACATGTCATTCAGTATAGAATGGGTGCAAGGCTTACTTTTAATCATTTTCTTTTATTTTGCCTTCTGTATCTGACAATATGACATGAAATCTATCAAACAGCAGAACAAAATAAAAAAGTTCCAAATACAAACATACACGTTGGTGAGCACGCATGCACGCGCGCACACACACACACACACACACACACACACACACTTGGCATGGCTACGTAAATCAAACTACAATTTCTACAGTGTTAAATCTGTACACGTTGAAAAAAAAAAAAAGAAAATATGAATCTCTTTATTCAGTAATGGAATCTCCTTGTATTCCTTAAATCAATAGTTCATTGAACCCGAAGGAAAACTTTCAAGCACTGCCACATATAAAATCTGGTTTATGCAGTGTGCCAGAACTTGTTCAATATGAGAAATGAGTCCAGCTGTTAAAAGAAAAATGAACTTATGATACAAACTCTTTGAGAACAAGGCATTTTCAAACATCAAAACTTCAGGATATCCCTGCTATTACATCAGTATTTGTGGACATCCATAGACACTTAATATTTTGGAAGAAATGAAGAGTTTTGTAAAAACCTAAGAGTACTAAAGAAGAGGACAACAGAGGATGAGATGGTTGGATGGCATCACTGACGCGACGGACATGAGTTTGAGTGAGTTCTGGGAGTTGGTGATGGACAGGGAGGCCTGACGGGCTGCAGTGCATAGGGTCACAAAGAGTCAGACAAGACTGAGTGACTGGACTGAGAAAGTATTATAAATAAAATTTGCTTCATTTAAAGTTAAGCAAATAATATTTGGTCTTTTTACACTTCACTCTAAAAAGTAGACAGATATCAACATACAGTATAAAAGTTCCTAATATGACAGTTTGCACGTAAAAGAGCTTCTATTGAAAATTTTAAGTGAAGATGTGCAGACTTCACAAAACATGTGTTGTGCTAAAACCTTATTAAAACCTTCCTAAACCATTTATTTACAGGATTAACTTCACAGAAACATTTTATTTTCTGTTTAAAGTAGTTTAAAGTAGAATTAGTAACAATTTCTCCTATAAAATTCTAACTTTTCTATACTTTTGAAAATGGTTGCTGGAATATTAATTTGGATGCAAAACGTGGGTCACTGTATATAGGCAACTAAAGAAAGAATTTCTCCTATAGTTCTACTGAGGGGTAAATTCCACCCCTCAGAAAAAATTAATAATAAAAAAAATGATTACTGACTTATCAAACTAGATGTTAACTAGTGAATTCACAATTTCACTATCAACTAAAGCAAAAATATTCCAACCATACCAAATATCATCCAGTGAGATGATCTGTAAACATGATCTATAAAAATGTAACTGAGAAACTCACTCTTTTTTTCCCCTACAGTTTGAAAACAGTAATGAATTTTTTATGATCTTTCTTTTAATTCCGTGTAGGTTTATTCTGGCTGATAACATGATCTATTGTTCTCTGAGCCACGGTGAGATTGCCATTTCTTAAACAGACAGCACTTATTGGAAATTAAATCTCTACTAATGTATTATAATTATTACTTGAGGGTAATTTGCAGCTCCAGCAGGGAGTCACAGCCAATATGAAGGTAACGTTTCTTCCAGGGAGCTGTTAATATTTCCTCTATGCTGAAATCCCACATAATGGATCTTGCCTATGGCTGATTAATGATTTCAGAGCTGGAACAGTGATTTGTAGCTAAATCAGTCCTCACTGGAGGAGATTCTGGGTAATTTCAGTCAATACTGTTAAATAAGTGCAAACAGTAACTTCAGTTAACACACATGTAATCTAGTAGGCAAGAAAAGGAGAAGCAATAAAAGAAGTAAATAATGGTGATCCTGCTGCCCGTGCATTTCATTTACACTTAGAACAGATACGGGCAAGTAACACACTGCAGTGTCATCAAGCCCATGAAATTGCTTCACTGCAACACATTTTTCTGCATTGAAAAAGCAATTTCCCAAACAAGTAAAAGCAAATTGAGCTAAGTGCCTAAAATAAATCAGGATCCTTCCCTCCATTCTTTAGTTGATATCACCTTCCTCGCTGAAAAAGAAATTGGATAGATAACTTGGAATGAAACTTGTGCAAGACAGATTTAAAGTAAGGAAAAAGGTTTCATTTAGGAAAATGCCATGACAGCATGCAGTATTCTAACATGATGCATGGTACCCAAGCTCTGAGGATTCCATCTTCACCCCCAAATAATGCAGAACAATCCAGCTACAGTCACTGGACAGTCTGACATCCCTTTGCCCTACAGCCTACATGAGGATTGGATAAAATCAGAACTCTCTAGTCGCTCAACTTAATCCTTCTCTGTTAACATAAAGCCAACATCAGTAAAAAGGGAATGGTATAACTGCAGTTAACGACAACATTAAGGACCTTAATGTGCATCTTCCAGTGTTTATTTCACTAATAGTTCTGCTTCCCACTGTTCGTGTTCTAAATGGAACATTTGCAAACATTCTGATAGGGGTTGTTTGCCTCAGGTCCCTGACTTTTGACTAGCAAAATTATTTAAGAAGAACGTAATGTAAATAACACTCAGGGAAAGGAGAAATTCTAGTGAGTTAAAGCTGAGGGTCCACCAAGTTTCTACTGAACAGCACAGGGAAATCTGCTCAATGTTATAGAGCAGACTGGCTGGGAGGGGAGTTTTGAGGAGAATGGGTACATGTATATGTAAGGCTGAATTCCTTTGCCGTCCACCAGAAACTACTATAACATTGTTACTTGGCTACTCTCAGATACAGAATAAAAAGTTAAAAAAAAAGTTAAAAAAATAGTTGAATTTCTAGATATACACTTATTTGAGCAATGCTATTATCGTGTTCATGTGAGTGAGAAATGCTGATACTTCTGCTGCTAAGTCGCTTCAGTCATGTCTGACTCTGTGCGACCCCAGAGACGGCAGCCCACCAGGCTCCCCCATCCCTGGGATTCTCCAGGCAAGAACACTGGAGTGGGTTGTCATTTCCTTCTCTGATGCATGAAAGTGAAAAGTGAAAGTGAAGTCGCTCAGTCGTGTCTGACTCTTAGCGACCCCATGGACTGCAGCTTACCAGGCTCCTCTGTCCATGGATTTTCCAGGCAAGAGTACTGGAGTGGGGTGCCATTGCCTGCTGCTATTTCTACTTAGCTGTATATTTCCAGGTAAAACATAATATCAGTATGTAGACCACAACTTTATTCAGTTTTCAAGAACCTGGATGAACCCAGACTTACTAAAAATCTAGAAAAAACATTTACATGGGTAACATGACATTTTGTTTCTGTACTACTAGTGAAGGAATGTACCGAAAAGGGCTAAAATAATTGGCATTAGGTTTCTAGGAGTTATGTCTGAGCCTGCGTTCAATTTAGACTTTTACATACACTACACAGCTCATAAACACAGGTGTGTGTCTAAGTATACATATCCCTTCATTCAGAATCTATACCAAATTACATCTTCATCTTTAATCAAATCAAAGTTTCTCAGTTAATAATACTAAACAAGATATATGAGTATTTTTTTTTTTCTGATGGGATCAAAAAGTCAAGTGCAGAATGAATTTTGCAAAGGGGTAAGTTTCTTCTTTTGATAATAAAAGTAGGTTTTTTGTGGACCCTTATACATACATTTTATCTGGTTATTTGAAGTCAACATCTTGGCTTCATATTCTATTGATTATTTTAAATACATCCTTAATAAATAAAATTCACATAAAAATAATTCACCCATTTAAAATGTACAGTTATTTGGATTTAATATATTCACAGTTTGTGAAATCTTCACCATAATACCATTATATAACATTTTCATCCCCCAAAATGAAACCCTCCACTGATTAACAATCACTCCCTAGTCCTACTCCCTATCCTCAGTTATGTGTTGTTTAGTTGCTACATCCTGTCGGACTCTTGGCGATCCTATGGACTATAGCCCACCAGAGTCCTGTCCATGGGATTTTCCAGGAAAGAATACTGAAGCAGGTTGCCATTTCTTTCTCCAGGAGATCTTCCCAGCCCAGGGATCAAACCTCCATATCCTGCATTGCCAGTTGGAGTTTTACCACTGAGGCACTAAGAAAGCCCACCCTCAGTTTCTAGGAAACTAGAATTTATTCTGGTTCTATATATTTGCCAATTCTCTATAAGTCATAATAGAATCAAACAATACATGGCCATTTAGTGTATTTTCAAGGTTCACCTTGTGTTGTTTTTCAATCACTGCCATGCCCAACTCTTTGTGATCCCATGGATTGCAGCACACCAGGCTTCCCTGTCCTTCACTATCTCTTGGAGCTTGCTCAGACTCATGGCCATCGAGTCTGAGATGCTATCGAGCCATCTCATCACCTGTTGCCCCCTTCTCCTTTTGCTTTCAACCTTTCCATCCTCATGGTCTTTTTCAACGAGTTCTTCACATCATGTGGCTAAAACATTGGAGCTTCAGCATCAGTCCTCCCAATGAATACTCAGGTTTGATTTCATTTAGGATTGACTGGTTTGATCTCCTTACTGCCCAAGAGACCCTCAAGAGTCTTTGCCAGCAACACAATTCAAAGGCTACAATTCATTGCCATTCAGCCTTGTTTATAACTGAACTCTCACATTCAGACATGACAATTGGAAAAACCATAGCTTGGCTATACGGATCTTTGTCAGCAAAGTAATATCTTTGGTTTTCAATGTGCTAACTAAGTTTGTCATAGCTATCCTTCCAAAGAGCGTGTGTCTTTTAATTTCATGCCCACAGTCACCATCCACAGTGATTCTGCAGCCCAGGAAAATAAGATCTGTCATGGTTTCCACTTTTTTCCCCATTAATTTGCCATAAAGTAAAAGGACTGGGTACATTCCAGGTTCCTATGAAATATTATTCTTTACAGCATCAGACTTTACTTTCATCACCAGACACATCCACAACTAGGTATCATTTCCACTTAGGCCCAGCCAATCCATTCTTTCTGGAGCAATTAGCAATTGCCTTTCACTCATCCCCAGTAGCATATTAGACACCTTCCAACCTGGGAGGCTCATCTTTTGGTGACATAATTTTTTGCCTTTTCATACTGTTCATGGGGTTTTTGCAGTAAGAATACTAGTTTGCCATTCCCTCCTCCAGTGGCGGGCATTTTTTTCAGAATTCTCCACTATGACTTGTGCATTTTATATGATCCTGCATGGCATGAAACTCATAGTTTCATTGAGTTATGCAAGCCCCTTTGCTATGACAAGGCAATGATCCATGCAGGGGATAAAATATCTGGCCATTTAGTGCATTTCAAGGTTCACCCCTGTAGTATGCATTAATATTACATTACAGTGTAGAAAAATATTCCATTGTGTGAATACAACACAATTTTTGTTCCATTCCTCAGTTGGTGAGCATCTGGGTTGTTGCGACTCTTCTAAGATTAGGGATAGTGTTGTTATGAACAGAAAATTAAGATTATGGCAGCTGGTCCCATCATTTCATGGCAAATAGATGGGGAAACAATGGAAACAGTGACAGACTTTATTTTGGGAGTTCCAAAATCACTGCAGATGTTGACTGCAGCCATGAAATTAAAAGACGCTTGCTCCTTGGAAGAAAAGCTATGACCAACCTAGACAGCATATTAAAAAGCAGAGACATTACTTTGCCAACAAAGGTCCATCTAGTCAAAGCTATGGTTTTTCCAGTAGTCATGTATGGATGGGACACTTGGACTATAAAGATAGCTGAGCACCCAAGAATAGATGCTTTTGAACTGTCATGTTGGAAAAGACTCTTGAGAGTCCCTTGGACTGCAAGGAGATCCAACCAGTCCATTCTAAAGGAGATCAGCCCTGGGTGTCCTTTGGAAGGAATGATGCTGAAGCTGAAACTCCAATACTTTGGCCACCTGATGCAAAGAACTGACTCATTGGAAAATACCCTGATGCTGGGAAAGATTGAAGGCAAGAGGAGAAGGGGATGACAGAGATGAGATGGTTGGATGGCATCACTGACTTGATGGACATGAGTTTGAATAAACTCTGGGAGTTGGTGATGGACAGGGAAGCCTGATGTGCTATGGTCAATGGGGTCACAAAGAGTTGGACATGACTGAGCAACTGAGCTGAACTAAACTGAACAATTGTTAACTAGTTTGTGTGTGGACATATGTTTTCATTTCTCTTAAGTATATACAAGGAGTAGAATTGCTGGGGCATGTGAAAACACTAATATTTTGAGGAACTTTTTTTTTTTTTTTTTTTGACTGTAAAATATTTCATAGTTTTAATTCTGAAGCCATTTTTTTTTAAACTGGCATCCTGTACATTTCTTTAAAAAAAAAAAAAAAAAAAAGGAAATGAGTAACAAAATGAATATTAACAACAACAACAAAAAAGTCAGGGACAGTATTTTCAAGCAACAAAAACTGGGGCAGGGGAAGCTTATTCTGAAGGTACATTTAAAACAGATAACAACAGTGAAAATTAAGAATTGCATAGCACTGTGAATTTAGCCTTCAGCACAACAAAACAGAAGCTATTTGGTATTGATACAAATCCATCTATTTGATAGTTAGTCATCCAATGGTATGTACATATTTTATATACTAAATGTCATTTTGAAGTCCTGTTTTCGAAGCTCCATTTTTCTGTTGGTGGGTCTTCTTGGTTTAAGAATTTCAACAAAACACTTTCTGGCACTCTGCTACAACAGAATTTCCTCTGAACACACGGAGCAGATGTTCCCTCAAGTGTTCCCTGCGAGCGGAAGTGCCTGTTTTGAAAGCAACTATACTATTTTGCATTCCCATCATCAGTCTACAAGTGTTTCAGGTTTTTCAAATCATTACAACACTTGTTATTATAGCTATCCTAGTAGGTGAGAAGTGTTGTGTTACTTCATTATGGTTTTGATTTGAATTTCCTTAATGACTGTTGATATTGAACATTTTTCAAGTGTTTATTGGGTATTTGCATATTCTTTGGATTCCATGCCATTTTTAATTTGAGTTGTCTCTTTATTATTGAGTCACAGGAATTAGTTTTATATTCTGCATATAACGCTCATATATTTGTCTTGAAGGTATTTTTCCCTTACTGTGAGTTATCTTTCACTTCATTGATAGTGTCTTTTGATGCACAAGTATTTTCAGCTCTCATGTCATTCAATTCATTTAATTTTCTTTTTGTTGTTTCTTCTTTTGGTATTATGTCTAGGAAGTCTTTACTTAACCCAAAATAATGATTTATTTCTATGTATTCTTCTAAGGGTTTCATCATACATAATTCTTAGATTTTCATCTATGATTCACTTTGAGTTGATTTTTGTGTGTTTTGGGGAAAGACCCAGCTTTATGTATTCTCTATGGATATTCAGTTACCCTAGCAACATTTGTTGACAAGCCTAGTTATTTAGTTTTTCATATTGAATAAGATACTTATCTATTCTAAACCTAGTGTCTTCATTAGTAGGATGGGGTGACTGATAAAAGTTTTTAATTCACTAAGGTAGCTTTAGGATTGAATTCAGTAATACATATGAAATTTCTAATACAATATTTAATACATAGTACAATACCTGCATTTTGGCTTGTAATGCAGGTATTGGTCTTCATAGCATAACTTTGGTCTTCATAGCATAACTTTACCTATTTTCCCCCCTGAATTAGGTCTCCTGACTATATTACCTGGTGCTTGTGAAAGAAATGTATTCTTAAAATGTTCTGTTTTCCTTATCCTTGAGTGAAGAATAAAAGAGAAATAAGAAAGTTCTTCCCTGTAGCTTAAATGGTAAAGAATCTTCCTGCAACACATGAAACCCAGGTTCAATCCCTGGGTCAGGAAGAGCCTCTGGAGAAGGGTATGGAAATCTACTCCTTTATTCCTCCCTGGAGAATCCCATGGACAGAGGAGCCTGGCGGGCTACAATGTGTGGGATTGCAACGAGTCGGACACGACTGAGCGACTGACACTACTATTACTACTAAGAAAGAAAGGGAGAAAGTTGTAACATGTGACTCTCAGCCTCTCCTTAAGAACTGTCTCATAAGACAAACCACCCTGAGAAATAGAGAATGATTGAAAACATGCTATTCTTAATGGAATTATGCCGTTTTCATGTTCATAAAGTTACAGTACCCTAACGTGTGTTAGCATTTGTTTGTTGATTGAAGGCTACTAATACAAGTGTCCTCTACTGTGGTATAAGGAGAAAGATATTTATCTTTATCCTCATTGCTAGCACAGGGCTCCTAAAACCTTTGAAATATCCTGAGTGATAAGGGTGAAAGGAACATCTTTTGTTTTAATGAGGCAATTTTTATGGCCCCTCAATAGCTTCAGGATGAGGACAAGGTTCAGAGTTCTTAAGGTGTTTGTGCTAGAGGAGTGGTACACCTGGAGGGCATGGTAGTTGTACACCATCTCACGTATGATGATCTATTCATCTATTTCATTTGGCTGTTCCTGTGTTGTATGTTTCTAAATAAATTTGAGACAGTAATAAATCACTTTCCTGAGTTGTATGAGATATTTTAGCCAATTATCAAATTTGAGGGTGGGCTCCAGGGAATCCCTGACTTATACCTGTTCAATCAGATGTATGTGTGAGTTAATCAAAGGTAAAAGTAACCTTTGCAAGTTGCCAGCTATGCGACCTTGAGAGAACTTTGTTTGTTCCATGATGTTAACAATTACTCTCAGTAATTCCCTGAGAATTAAATGAGATAGTATACGTGGAAGAGCTGGTAAGATATGAACAACTAAACAAATGTTATTTACTTTTAAGTTAACTTCAATTTGAGAAAGAAAATACAACTCAAAACCACATTTTTAGATATATAAAAAATAATGATTATTTAAAAAGATTTAAAATAGTCTAATAAGCTCTATGGGTATAATTATATAAAAGAATATAAGCCATATTGTTGCTTGCATATTTAAATTATTAACACAGATTTTCAAATAAAAAATAATGGTGAATTACCTGAACCTGGAACTCTTTTTCTCTTTACTATGAGTTCATATTGCACAGATTTTTGGATCCATTGATTAACTATTAGTGAACCTAACCATAATGGAATATTTCTATGATATTCTTTTCTCAATAACCAATGGTACCATCTGCTAACATGAGTATTTTTCTCATCACTGAAAACCAGATGAGTGTGTAATTATCCCACTGAAATGGAATTTCTCAAGAAAAGGAAATGGAAGAAACATTTTCTTGTTGCATTGGATGAGAAAAGAGTGCTAAATATGTTGAGATGTTTTATAACTTTATATAAAACCATAACACATCAACATAAATAAACATCAATGGAGGCATAGCACTCTGTGTTATTAATTACAGAAATCTCATATTTTAAGTCTCTTGACGCTTAGGTTAGAATTAAATGATGACTGAGAATCTCACCTAGCATTAATTACCAAGAAGGTGCTTTGAATGATAATAAAACTGTCAATTAACATTTATTTACTTTTGAAACAGGTGTTAAATGATCGATTTCAAAGTGTGATAATAAAGTTTGCTTTGTAACCAGAGCTGTGAAAAATATTCAGTCTAAATTAAAAGAAGCTAAAAAAGAGCAAGTTTTCTAGATGTAAGTAAACAATAACACCCTAAGTAATTATATTCGCACCATGGATAATCTCTAATATTCCAGTATGTATCAGTAATACATATTTTTCTTTCAGCATATTCAGCAATAGTCCAAAAGAATTTGAAAAATGTCCTGATTTCAAACTTTCAGAACTACAGAGACAAGATATATGAGGTAGCAAGAGAATAAGGATAAGGAATAAGGAATGGATAGGGAATATCTAGAAGGTGGATAAGGAATGGTGTGAGGGGATATTTTGCGTTTAGGTGGTATCCACGTGGCCATCAAAATATCTTTGGTCCTCAGGTAACAGTAGAAATGTTTGTGCCATACTACAATTACTGTACTAAGAAAATTCTTGTTCTTAGAATCCTTACAAAGATAGCATATGTAGAACAGGTGCATAGTATTGACAGCACATCTTTGAGGTACTTTTCTAACATTATAATGAAATGGTTACAAAGCCAAAATAAAAATGATTAAAACTGGAAGATAATTTCCTGACATTAAGTAGAAACACATAACAGAAATGTACCCACATTTTGGCTTATGAATTGCAAGAATTAACAAATAAAGATTGGGAAGATACACAAGGTTCAAACTGGACAGGGATGTGTCAATAATTCTACTTAGGTTCCAAATGTTCAGTTTTATTCAAACAATATTTAATAACAATTAAACAAACTCTGCATAGATTACCTGCATAGCTAAGTTGAAAGGGATAAGGTTTGGGGATATGAATCAAGGTAGAAACACAACATATGCTTGATTCTTAGAATTACACAAACTATGGGCAAAGTCATGGTTACAAATAAGTATAGTAAAATGAATTTTATTAAATTCTCTTATGTGCTGGGCTTAGTTGCTCAGTGGTGTCTGACTCTTTTTGACTCCGTGGACTGCAGACTGCCAGGCTCCTCTGTTCATGGGGATTCTCCAGGCAAGAACACTGGAGTGGGTTGCCATGCCTTCCTCCAAGGGATCGTCCCAACCCAGGGATAAAACCCAGGTTTCCTGCATTATAGGCAGATTCTTTACCATCTAAGCTACCATGGAAGCCCAAGAATACTGGAGTGGGTAGCTTCTCCTTTCGCCAGGGGATCTTTCTGATCCTGGAATCGAACCAGAGCCTCCTGTATTGCGATTGGATTCTTTACCATCTGAGCCACCAGGGAAGCCCAAATTCTCTTATGTGATGATTAATTTTATATGTCAACTTCACTTGCTGATGAGATACCCAGATATCTGGTTAAATGTTATTTCAAAATGTGTCTGTGAGAGTGTTTCCAGAAGAGATTAGCATTGGAGTGGGTAGGGTAAGTAAACAGATGGACTCTCCATGATATGGCATCATTGGAATCATATGAAATGATATGGGCATCATTCAATCACTGAAGTCTTGAACAGAATACAAAACAGAAGAAGGAAGAACCACACTTTCTATCTGATGCTGGACAGCCTCACTGATGCAATGAACATGAACCTGGGCAATCTCCGGGAGATGGTGAGGGACGGATAGGCCTGGGGTGCCACAGTCCATGGAGTCATAAAGAGTTGGACATGACTGGGAGAATGAACAGCAAGAACAATCTAATAGCTAGGGTTTCCCAGGTGGTGCTAGTGGTAAAGAACCCACCTGCCAATGCAGGAAACCTATGAGAAATAGGTTTGATCCCTGGGTCAAGGAGATCTCCTGGAGAAGGGAATGGCAACCCACTGCAGTATTCTTGCCTGGAGAATCCCATAGACAGAGGAGCCTGGTGGGCTACAGTCCATGGGGTCTCAAAGAGTAGGACAGGGCTGAAGCAACTTAGCACACACTGAGAGCTTGAGTTGCAACATCAGTCTCCTGCTTTCAGAAAGGAACTTGTACCTTTGGATCTTAGCCCTTCGGACTCAGACTGGAACTATGCCCACCAGCCTTTGCAGGTCTCCTGTTTACAGATGGGAGATGGTGGGCCTTCTCAGCCTCCATAGTCACGTGAGTCAATTCCCCAAATCTCTCTTTTTCCCTAACTTGTAGATACATAGACAGACAGGAAAGAGAAAACTGTATAGTCAGAAATGGATATATGTAGAGACTTGTAGTGAAGAAGGGAACAGCAACCCACTCCAGTATTCTTGCCTAGGGAGTTCCATGGACAGAGGAGGAACCTGGTGACCTATGCTGCATGGGGTCACAAAGAGTTGGACACAACTGAGCAAAATTAACACACACAGACTTGTAGATCTATTTCTCTGGATAACTACAACCATACAAATTTTGTTACCAAAAGTCAGGTATTATTATTTACCGACCCAGCAATCGAACCAGGGTCACCTGCATTGCAGGCAGATTCTTTACCAACTGAACTATCAGGGAAGCCCTACTATAACAAATACATACCCAAAAATGTGGAAGTAGTTTTGGACCAGGTTATTGGGTATAGATTGGAAAAGTTTTGAGTTATATGCTAGAAAAAGCCAAAGTTGCCACAAAGGAATTCTAAAAGTTAATCTGATGGACACTCAGAAAGTAAAGAGGTGAACTTTTATATTAATATATACAAATATTAATATATATGCATAATATGTATATGAATTTCTATGCATATATATGCATCCATATGCATATGGTGTGCTGTGCTTAGTCACTCAGTCATGTCCGACTCTTTGCAACCCCACTGACTGTAGCCTGCCAGTCTCCTCTGTCCATGGAGTTCTCCAGACCAGAATTCTGGAGTGGGTTGCCATGCCCTCCTCCAGGGGATCTTCCCAACCCTGGGATTGGACCTAGATCCCCTGTATTTCAGGATAATTTTTTACCATCTGAGCCATCAGGGTAGCACTTAAATGCATATAAATTATACAAAATGACACGTGTTTTACCTAAGAGCATGTAATACAAAATAAAGAAAGAAAGTGAAGTCACTCAGTCGTGTCCCACTCTGCAACCCCATGGACTGTAGCCTACCATGCTCCTCCATCCATGTGATTCTTCAGGCAAGAATACTGGAGTAGGTTGCCATTTCCTTCTCCAACACAAAATAAAGAACAAGCTTTACATTATATAATTTACCAATCAAAATGTATTTGTTGATGTTATGTAGTACATGCAAGTGTGCTAAGTTGCTTCAGTCATGATCGATTCTGCAATCCTGTGGACTGTAACCCACCAGTCTCCTCTGTCCATGGAATTCTCAGGCAAGAATACTGGAGTGGGTTCCCATGCCCTCCTCCAGGGAATATTGCCAACCCAGGGATCGAACACTTGTATCCTGCAACTCCTGCATTGCAGGCAGATTCTTTACCACTGAGCCACCAGGGAAGCCAGTTATTACATATATATGTATAGGTACACAAATTTTGTATATGTGTTTTGTTACAAAATACATTTTTAGACTATTAATTTGATGGTAGCATAGTAGTCTGCTGTTTCATGAGTTACTTGACTCACTATTTTTTTTTCAGGTTTGATATATTTATTCAGAAGGTTTTTCAACTACAGAATGAAGCATTTTTAGCATTACGAAATCCAAAGTTTTAAAATATTATTTCCTTGCAATTCTGTTATTGCAATTTTATAATCCTGAAGAGATTCTCTTATCTGAAGTTTTTCATGAATTCAGGTATTTTGCATGATATCTGATGTGATCAGCAATAAAGGTTGCAATAAAGTAGTAGCTATGGTCATAACCCTCTGGTAATCTGAAGACAACAGGGCTTTTCTTTTCTGAACAGGCAGCTATGACGTTATCAGGAAGTAACTGTCCATCTGAAAGGAACTCATCATCTTTCCCTTGATCAATTATATTCAGCTGAGAACCTGGATAGGACTTCACAAGGTAGGTAGCATCATAAGCCTCCAATTTACTTTGATCTGTTCCCAAATATCTGGTAAAGGCTTTTTTGCCCCAACATCAGAGCATTGGGTTGCAAAGTGGAGCAAATGCTGAAACACATTTGTATTTTCTAGGATTCTTCAAAGCACAAATCAGAGCTCTATGGGCTCCCATAAAGTGGCCAAACATAGACATCCTTTGGGGGTCCACTGGAAAATTGTCATTTACGAGTTAGGAAAGCTCCTTCGTTACATAAGAGTACATTCTATAGTTAGTTTTCCAAAGATCTTCAGTAGCATCGACATAAAACCCAGCACCAGTGCCAAAGTCCCAGCTGTCGTCTTCTCCTTTAATATTGCAGCCACGAGGGCTGGTATCTGGAGCAATGACAACAAGGCCATGTTCTGAAGTAGCTTGATGATAACCATATTTTGATATAAAATTTTTTTCTGTTCTAGTTAAACCAGACAGCCAGTATAGCACAGGGCATTTTCCAGTTTCTGCCTTTGGTGGTAAATAGAAAATTTCATTTTGCGCTTCCGTTCAACACTGTCATGTTCAAAATCTTTCTGCAGTCCTCCAAAGCACTTGCTGCTAGAAACCTACTTCAATGTCATTCTTCTTCTGTCCAATTACTACTTGCTTTTTGGTCTGTACTAAAGGGTAGATGATCCTCCGGTGGTGGTGGGAAGAGCAGCTGCCTATCTCACTGTTTTAAAATGCTTAGTTATTTCACCAGTATGAAATTAGGATAAATTGCAAAATTAGAATAATTTTGGGCAAATAAGATTATTAAATCTTTCACATAAAGTGACAAAATGCTTTAGAGAATGTTGCATCTTTTTTTGTCTCCATCAATATTTTTTTCCTTAGAAAATTCTTCAACATTCCAAAACCTAATAAGAATTTAGATACAATTGATTATGTTATTATGTTATTTATATGGCCTCATTTCTATATTAGATTTTAATTACATTGAAGTTAATTTGATATGTTAACAGAGTGATACTATTAGACTATTTCTCCAATTAATTCAAAATGATTAATTGCTCAACACAGTTACAACATAGTCTATTTCTTTAGCTGGCACATTTATTATGCAATCATATACCCTGTATTCTAGAACCTGTTCATTATTTCTTTTTTTCACAAGAGCATTTCTATTTCAGCACTTGTTCATTTAGATTACTGAAGAATTCTAATAAATTTTCAAAAACACTTCTTTGGAAATTATTTTATGTTTGTAGTTATCTTATACCTCATATACCCTGACTCAATGCTCCTATTATTAATATCTTTCATTAAAATTATTATAATAAATTTTTAAATTATTATAACACAGCATTCTTGCTGTTCTTTGTTTACTTCTTGAAAACTTTATTTATTTAAATGAACAATGGCAATAATTTTTATTAACAATTTTATTGAAATCGCCTGGAATTTAGAGATCAAATCTACAATGATTGAAATCTGGATAAAATACTTTGTTAAGTCACTTCAGTCTTGTCCGACTGTGCGACCCCATAGACAGCAGGCCACCAGGCTCCCCCGTCCCTGGGATTCTCCAGGCAAGAACACTGGAGTGGGTTGCCATTTCCTTCTTCAGTGCATGAAAGTGAAAAGTGAAAGTGAAGTCGCTCAGTTGTGTCCGACTCTTAGCGACCCCCTGGACTGCAGCACACCAGGCTCCTCCGTCCATGGGATTTTCCAGGCAAGAGTACTGGAGTGGGGTGCCATTGCCTTCTCCTAAGATACTTTAGACAAATCTAAAAATTTAGTATCCATATACTCAATTTTTTAATTGATTTCAGGAAGACTTTTTTTTCCTATATATTCTTTATATTTCTTGATAAAGATTTTACCCCTTATTTTCTCAATGAGAATATTAATTTGATTTGTTCATTCATAATTTTAATTGTCCATTTTAATAACATTGATTCTTCCAAACCATGAACACAGTATATCTGTCCATTTGTTTGTGTCATCTTCAATTTCATTCACCATATCTTATAGTTTTCTGAATATATGCCTTTTACCTCTCTGTTTAGATTTATTCTTAGGTATTTTTTACATTTTCAGTACAATTGTAAAAGAGATTGCTTCCTTAATTTATCTTTCTGATAGTTTGTTGTCAGTACATAGAAACATTGTACCCTTCGACTTTACTGAATTCATTGATAAATTCTAATGTGATTTCAGTGATTTCTCTAGTTCTTTTTTTTTTTTTCCAATTTTATTTTATTTTTAAACCTGAAACACTATATTAGTTTTGCCAAACATCAAAACGAATCCACCACAGGTATACATGTGCTCCCTATCCTGAACCCTCCTCCCTCCTCCCTCCCCACACCATCCCTCTGGGTCTTCCCAGTGCACCAGCCCCAAGCATCCAGTATCGTGCATTGAACCTGGACTGGCAACTCGTTTCATACATGATATTACATATGTTTCAATGCCATTCTCCCAAATCTTCCCACCCTCTCCCTCTCCAACAGAGTCCATAAGACTGTTCTATACATCAGTGTCTCTTTTGCTGTCTCGTACACAGGGTTATTGTTACCATCTTAAACAGTATCGCCATCTACAAATAGTGACCATTGTACTTCTTCCATCCCAATTTTACTTTATTTACTTGTTTTTATTTTCTCTTCTAGGTGAATTATACTATAATATCATTATTGTCTGAAAATATGCTTAATTTCAGTTTTCTCAAATTTATGGGTATTTGTTTTGTGTTCTTGCATGTGTTCTCCCATGGATAATGTTCCATGTACTTAAAAACTGTATTCTCCTGCTTTTGGTCGGAATGGATACACACACACAAACACAGACACACACAGCATATCTAGTCTAGTCTAATGTGTCCTTTAAGGCCAATATTTTCGTATTGATTTTTTATATCGATTATCTATATGGATGGGCTTCCCTTGTAGCTAAGTTGGGAAAGAATCTGCCTGCAATGCAGGAGACCTGGGTTCGATTCCTGGGTGAGGACCCTGGAGAAGGAAAAGGCAAACCACTCCAGTATTCTTGCCTGGAAAATCCCATGGACAGAGGAGCCTGGTGGGCTACAGTTCATGGGGTCACAACAGTCCTTGGGGTCGCAACAGTCCATGGGGTCACAGGACGCAGGAGTCGGACACAACTTAATGACTAAACCATCACCGTGGACGATCCATTCCTTGATATAAGTGATATGGTGAAGACTCCTTCTATTATTGTGTTACTGTCAATTTCTCCATTTACATGTGTTAATAACCACTTTCTGTATTTAGGTGCTCCTATGGACGGAGAAGGCAATGGCACCCCACTCCAGTACTCTTGCCTGGAAAATCCCATGGACGGAGGACCCTGGTAGGCTGCCGTCTATGGGGTCGCACAGAGTTGGACATGACTGAGTGACTTCACTTTCACTTTTCACTTTCACGCATTGGAGAAGGAAATGGGAACCCACTCCAATGTTCTTGCCTGGAAAATCCCAGGGATGGGGGAGCCTGGTGGGCTGCCGTCTATGGGGTCACACAGAGTCAGACATGACTGAAGCGACTTAGCAGCAGCAGCAGCAGCAACATGGACGGACGAGCCTGGTAGGCTGTAGTCCATGGGGTCGCTAAGAGTCGGGCACGACTGAGCGATTTCACTTTCACTTTTCACTTTCACTCACTGGAGAAGGAAACAGCAACCCACTCCAATATTCTTGCCTGGAGAATCCCAGGGACAGAGGAGCCTAGTGGGCTGCCATCTATGGGGTTGCAGAGTCGGACACGACTGAAGCAACTTAGCAGCAGCAGCATGTTGAGTTTATATATATATATATATATATATATATATATATAACAATTATATGCATCTTCTTGTTGGATCAGTTTATTACTATGTAATATTCCTTGTCTCTTGTTAGAGCTTTGTTTTAAAATCTACTTTGTCTGATATAAGTATTGCTACTCTCACATTTTTTCCTTTTTCCATTTGTATTAAATATCTTTTTTCCATCACTTCACTTTAGTTTGTGTGTCTTTAGATCTGAAGATCATATCTTGTAGGGAGCACATATATGGGTCTTGTTTTTAACCATTCAGTCACTATATTTTTTGATTAGGGCATTGAGACTGTTTTAATTTAAAGTAATTATTGCTAATATTGCTACTTAGTCACTTTCTGGTTATTCTTATTTTTCTTTTTTGTTCCTTCTTTTCCTCTCTTCTTTGTGATTTGATGACTATCTGTAGAGTTTATTTGAATCACTATTTTTGTGTTTGTATATGTAGGTATTTATTATAGGTTTTTAGTTTGTGTTACTATGTTGTTCACAAAAACATATACATGTTCATATATATTTATATGTACAATATATTTAAAAAATATATATGCTAAAATATAAAAAAATATATATGTACAAAATATATATGTGTGTGTGCTAATCACTCAGTCATGTCTGACTCTTTGTGATGCCATGCACTATAGCCTACCAGACTCCTCTAGCCATGGAATTCTCCAGGCAAAATACTGGAGTGCATAGCCATTCTTTAGGGGATCTTCCAACCCAGGGATCGAACCCAGGTCCTCTGTATTTTATACACACACACACACACACACACACGTGTGTGTGTGTGTGTTTGAACATATATATGGTTGATCTGTGTTCAAAAACATTCTAAAAACCCTAGAGTTTTACTCACCCTTTCCTAATGTTTAATGTTTGAAATCATATTTTCCATATTTTATTTTTCAATTTTCCTTAACTAATTGTGGATATGGATAAGTTTACTATTTTGTCTTTTAATGATCCTACTAGCTTTGTAAATGTTTAATTTACTAACCTTTACTGTATATTTGCTTTTACCAATGAGAATTTTCCTTTTTTTTTTTTTTAATATTACTAGTTCTGGTCTTTCATTTTCCACATTGAGCAATCCCATAAACATTGCATGTGCAGCCTGTTTAGTGGTGCTAAGCTCTTAGCTGTTGGTTGTTTCTAACACTCTTTATCTCCCCTTCAATTCTGAATGATGATCTTGCCAAAAAAAGTATTTGTGGATGTAAGTTTTTTCTTTCATTTCTCTGAAAATATCACGTGACTCCCTTCCTGCCTGTAAACTTTCCCCTGTAAAACCAGTTGATAATCTTATGGGAGTTCCCTTGTAAGTAACTAGTTCTTTTCTCCTGCTGCGTTTAAGATTCTCTCCTTAGCTCTAATCTTTGCCATTCTAA
Source organism: Bubalus bubalis (assembly GCF_019923935.1). Classification (NCBI taxonomy): domain Eukaryota; kingdom Metazoa; phylum Chordata; class Mammalia; order Artiodactyla; family Bovidae; genus Bubalus; species Bubalus bubalis. Next base: position 50,432,600 of record NC_059175.1, on the reverse strand, counting down.
TTATAACCAGTTTTGGTATGCACCTTTTTGCGTTCACCTTTTTTGGGACTCGCTGTTCTTCCCAGACCTGGATATCTGTTTCTTCCCTCAGAATATGGAGGTTTTTAACTATTATCTCTTCAAATACATTTTCTTCCCCTTTCTCTCTCTCTCTCTTCTCCTTTTGAGACCCCCATTATGGAAATATTAGTATGACGCGATCCCAAAGGCCTCATAAACTTTCCTCATTGTTTAAATTTTTCTGTTCCACTTGGGTGATTCCCACTATTCTGCCTTCCAGTTTGCTAATTCTGTTTCTTTGCATCATCCAATCTACTGTTGATTCCCTGTAGCGTATTTTGTTCAGCTATTGTATTCTTTAGCTATATTGGGCACTTCTTTATATTTTCTCTTTGTTTCACTATGTTCATCCATTCTTCTCCCAATTTGGCCATTACCATGAACTCTGCAGCAGGTATTGCTTATCTTTACTTGGTTCTTTCTCTGAGGTTTTCTCTTGTTCCTCCATTTGGAACATATTCTTCTATCTCTTCATTTTACCTAATTCTCTGCACTTATTTCTCCTTATTAGGTAGGTTGGTTCAGTTCAGTTCAGTTGCTCAGTCATATCTGACTCTTTGAAACCCCATTGACTGCAGCATACCAGGCCTCTCTGTCTGCATCAACTCCCGGAGTTTCCTCAATCTCATGTCCATTGAGCTGGTGATGCCATCCAACCATCTCATCCTCTGTCATCCCCTTCTCCTCTTGCTTTCAATTTTTCCCAGAGTCACGGACTTTTCTACTGAGTCATTTCTTTGCATTAGGTGGCCAAAGTTTTGGAGTTTCAGATCAGTCCTTCCAACGAATATTCAGGACTGATTTCCTTTAGGATTGACTGGTTGGGTCTCCTTGCTATCCAAGGAAATCTCAAAGGTTTTCGTCAACACCACAGTTCAAAAGCATCGATTCTTTGGCACTTATCTTTCTTTATAGTTCAACTCTTACATCCATACACAAATACTGGAAAACCATAGCTTTGACTAGATGGACCTTTGTTGGCAAAATAATGTCTCTGCTTTTTAATATGCTGTCTAGGTTGGTCATAACTTTTCTTCCAAGGAGCAATCATCTTTAAATTTCCTGGCTGCAGTCACCATCTGAAGTGATTTTGGAGCCCCTCCAAAAATAAATAAATAAAGTCTGTCACTGTTTCCACTGCTTTTTCATCTATTTGCCATGAAGTGATGGGACCAGATGCCATGATCTCAGTTTTCTGAATGCTGAGTTTTAAGCCAACTTTTTCACTCTCCTCTTTCACTTTCATAGCAAACACCCTCTTCCAACAACACAAGAGAAGACTCTACACATGAACATCACCAGATGGTCAATATCGAAATCAGATTGATTTTATATATATATATATATATATATATATATATATATATATATATATATTGCAGCCAAAGATGGAAAAACTCTGTACAGTCAGCAAAAACAAGACTGGGAGGTGACCGTGGCTCAGACTATGAACTCCTTATTGCCAAATTCAGACTTAAATTGAAGAAAGTAGGGAAAACCACTGGACCATTCAGGTATGACCTAAATCAAATCCCTTACAACTATACAGTGGAATGATAAACAGATTCAAGGGATTAGATCTGATAGTTGGAGTGCCTGAAGAACTGTGGATGGAGGTAGGTTGGTTATGTCTCCCCAAATCTTGGAGAAGTGATCTTATGTAGGAGATTGCCTGTGGGGCACAGAAGCACACTTCCCACTGGTCATCACATACTAAGGTTACCCCCATGTGGGCTGCCAGAGCCTTTCTACTGTGGTGGGTCTGGGAGGGAGAGCTGGACCTGGATGCAGCTGGCTACTAGTCCTGCCTTGTATAATAGGTCCTAGACCACTGGTGGAAAGTACTAAGTCCCTCCATGGGTTACTGTATGGCCTGGGGAGTACCAGGGTTGATATTGGTCCCCTGGTTGGGGAGTAAGCCTCTGGGGCTCATATGCTAGAAAGAGGTCTCTAAAATTGTACATGCCATCATTTGAATGAGATTTCAAAATTTGCAGCCACTAGCAAATGTTCTCAGAGAAAATCACTGTTGCTTCAAGCCTTTATGGGAATTTCTGCAGAATCATCAGGTGGGTCTGTCCCAGGCTTTGTTTAAAATATTGTCTCTGCACTGGAATTCAGGTGAAGGTGAGTTCAGGGTGATCCAATTCCATCATGTTGGCCACACACAGTTGATTTTTAAGCAATATAAATTTATCTGCAAATAATACATGTTTTTCGGCGAAGGCAATGGCACGCTACTCCAGTACTCTTGCCTGGAAAATACCATGGATGGAGGAGCCTGGTAGGCTGCAGTCCATGGGGTCGCTGAATGTTGGGCACGACTGAGCGACTTCACTTTCATGCATTGGAGAAGGAAATGGCAACCCACTCCAGTGTTCTTGCCTGGAGAATCCAAGGGACGAGAGCTTGGTGGGCTGCCATCTATGGGGTCGCACAGAGTCAGACACAACTGAAGTGACTTAGTAATACATGTTTTTAACTCCCATAAAAAAATTAACTGCAGCGCTAAACATTAAAAAAACACACATGTTCCACTTAATTTTACTTTTGCTCCTTTTGCATCAAGGAAAATAGTATACTGATTTTATATTACAACAAAAATTCTCTATTTTTGTCAATAATAGATATCAGATTCTGTCAAATACTTTTAGCACTTATTTTTTTGTAGTAAATATTTTCCCTATTCATTCCTTTTTATAGGCTAATACACTTATTCAAAATCTTCATTTTTCTATTTACATGTATCAGAATATATATAAGTACATATTTTCTATTTGCATTATTGCTGTTGTTCAACTGCTCAGTCATGTCTGACTGTTTGTGAACTCATGGACTGCAGCATGCCTGGCTTCCCTGTCCTTCACCATCTCCCAGAGCTTGCTCAAACCCAAGCCCATTTAATCGGTGATGCCATCCAACCATCTCATCCTCTGTTATCACCTTATCCTCCTGCCTTCTATCTTTCCCAGCATCAGGGTCATTTATAATAAGTCAACTTTTCATATCTGGTGGCCAAAGTATTGGAGCTTCAGCTGCAGCATCAGTCCTTCCAATGAATATTAAGGACTGATTTCCTTTAGAATTGACTGGTTTGATTCCTTTTACACCAAAGGACTCTCAAGAGTCTTCCACAACACAACAGTTCAAAAGCATCAATTCTTCTGTGCTCAGCCTTCTTCATGGTCAAGCTATCATATCCATACATGACTACTGGAAAAACCATAGCTTTGACTAAATGGACCTTTGTCAGCAAAGTAATGTCTCTGCTTTTTGATAGGCTATGTTTGTCATAGCTTTTCTCCCAAGGAGCAAGTTTTTTTTTAATTTCATGGCTCCAGTCACCTTCTGCAGTAATTCTGCAGCACCCCCCCCCCCAAAAAAAAAAAAATCTGTCACAGTTTCCATTGTTTCCCCTTATATTTACCATGAAATAATGGGACAAGATGCCACGATCTTAGTTTTTTGAATGTTGAGTTTTAATCCAGGTTTCTCACTCCACTTTCACTTTCATCAAGAGGCTCTTCAGTTCCTCTTTGTTTTCTGCTCTAAGGGTGGTATTATATGCACATATGATGTTATTGATATTTCTCCTGGAAATCTTGATTCCAGCTTGTGCTTCATCCAGTCCAGCATTTTACATGATGTACTGTGCATATAAGCAGGGTGATAATATACAGCACTGATATACTCCTTTCTCAATTTTGAACCAGTCTATTGTTCCATGTTTGGTTCTAACTATTGCTTCTTGACCTGCATACAGGTTTCTCAGGAGGCAGGTGAGGTGGTCTGATATTCCCATCTCTTTAATAATGTTCCACAGTTTTTTTGTGGTCCACACAATCAAAGGATTTAGCATACCTAATGAAGCAGATGATTTTCTGTCTTTCCCTTGCTTTTCTATGATCCAACAGACATCAACAATTTGATCTCCGATTTCTCTGAAAGTTCTTGGTTCATGTACTGTTGAGGCCTACTTTGGAAAGTTTTGAGCATTACTTTGCTAGCCATGGAATGAATGCAATGGTGTGGTAGTTTGAACTTTTGTGTTGCCCTTCTTTGGGACTGATATGAAAACTGACCTTTTCCAGTCCTGTGGCCACTACTGAGTTTTCCAAATTTACTGGCATACTGAGTCCAGCAATTTACCAGCATCATCTTTAAGGATTTGAAATAGCTCAACTGGAATTCCATTACCTCAATTATATAACCATAATTTTTATTTTTATATAATGACTATTATTATTATTTAATTTACAATATTGTATTGGTTTTGCCATACATCAACATGCATCCACCCGGGTGTACATGTGTTCCCCATCCTGAACCCTCCTCCCACCTCCCTCCCCATACCATCCCTCTGGGTCATATCAGTGCACCATCCCCAAGCTTCCTGTATCCTGCATCGAACCTGGACTGGTGATTCATTTCTTATATGATATTATACATGTTTTAATGCCATTCTCCCAAATCATCCCCCCCCCCCCCACATAGAGTCCAAAAGACTGTTTTATACATCTGTGTCTCTTTTGCTGTCTCAGATACAGGGTTGTCGTTCAGTTCAGTTCAGTCGCTCAGTTGTGTCCGACTCTTTGCGACCCCATGAATCGCAGCACGCCAGGCCTCCCTGTCCATCACCAACTCCCGGAGTTCACTCAGACTCACGTGCATCTAGTCAGTGATACCATCCAGCCATCTCATCCTCTGTCATCCCCTTCTCCTCCTGCCCCCAATCCCTCCCAGCATCAGAGTCTTTTCCAGTGAGTCAACTCTTCGCATGAGGTGGCCAAACTACTGGAGTTTCAGCTTCAGCATCGTTCCTTCCAAAGAAATCCCAGGGCTGATCTCCTTCAGAATGGACTGGTTGGATCTCTTTGTAGTCCAAGGGACTCTCAAGAGTCTTATCCAACACCACAATTCAAAAGCATCAATTCTTCAGCGCTCAGCCTTCTTCACAGTCCAACTCTCACATCCATACATGACCACAGGAAAAACCATAGCCTTGACTAGAGGAACGTTCGTTGGCAAAGTAATGTCTCTGCTTTTGAATATGCTATCTAGGTTGGTCATAACTTTCCTTCCAAGGAGTAAGTGTCTTTTAATTTCATGGCTGCAGTCACCATCTGCAGTGTTTGGAGCCCAAAAAAATAAAGTCTGACACTGTTTCCACTGTTTCCCCATCTATTTCCCATGAAGTGATGGGACCAGATGCCATGATCTTTGTTTTCTGAATGTTGAGCTTTAAGGCAACTTTTTCACTCTCCACTTTTGCTTTCATCAAGAGGCTTTTTAGTTCCTCTTCACTTTCTGCCATAAGGGTGGTGTCATCTGCATATCTGAGGTTATTGATATTTCTCCCGGCAGTCTTGATTGCAGCTTGTGTTTCTTCCAGTCCAGCGTTTCTCATGATGTACTCTATATATAAGTTAAATAAACAGGGTGATAATATATAGCCTTGACATACTCCTTTTCCTATTTGGAACCAGTCTGTTGTTCCATGTCCAGTTCTAACTGTTGCTTCCTGACCTGCATACAGATTTCTCAAGAGGCAGGTCAGGTGGTCTGGTATTCCCATCTCTTTCAGAATTTCCCACAGTTTATTGTGATCCACACAGTCAAAGGCTTTGGCATAGTCAATAAAGCAGAAATAGATATTTTTCTGGAATTCTCTTGCTTTTTCCATGATCCAGCAGATGTTGACTATTTGGTCTCTGGTTCCTCTGCCTTTTCTAAAACCAGCTTGAACATCAGGAAGTTCACAGTTCACATATTGCTGAAGCCTGGCTTGGAGAATTTTGAGCATTACTTTACTAGCATGTGAGATGACTGCAATTCTGCAGTAGTTTGAGCATTCTTTGACATTGCCTTTCTTTGGGATTGGAATGAAAACTGACGTTTTCCAGTCCTGTGGGCACAGCTGAGTTTTCCAAATTTGCTGGCATATTGAGTGCAGCACATTCACAGCATCATCTTTCAGGATTTGAAATAGCTCAACTGGAATTCCATCACCTCCACTTGCTTTGTTCGTAGTGATCATTACCATCTTTCTAAATTCCATATATATGTGTTAGTATACTGTATTGGTGTGTTTCTTTCTGGCTTACTTCACTCTGTACAATAGGCTCCAGTTTCATCCACTTCATTAGAACTGATTCAAATGCATTCTTTTTAATGGCTGAGTAATACTCCATTGTGTATATGTACCACAGCTTTCTTATCCATTCATCTGCTGCTGGATATCTAGGTTGCTTCCATGTCCTGGCTATTACAAACAGTGCTGCGATGAACATTGGGGTACACGTGTCTCTTTCAATTCTGGTTTCCTCGGTGTCTATGCCCAGCAGTGGGATGTTTGGGTCGTATAGCAATTCTATTTCCAGTATTTTAAGGAAAGTATATGTTTCTTAAAAGAAAATAAGCTTGATGAATATGATTTAGGCTTCCACCAGAATTAGTTTTGTATTACTCTTCCTGGCATACCAATAAATATTTCACTTCACATTTCAACAGTATATCCTCTTAGTGTTTTAAAAACATCTCTGCAGGTACTGTTTTATTTAATATTCTCCATAATATTGCAAATTTAAAACACCATGCATTCCCTTGCTGTGCTAAGAATTAAACTATCTGGAAGACTATACAGAACCCTGGGTGATCTGGCACCTGAACCAAGTGCATATCTTTCTAAGAAAGTAACATCTTAAAAATAATTTCTACTTTGTAACAGACTAAAATGATTTTAGTCTTTTAGTTTTTTCATTAGACCAGGGATACTAATCCTTAGTCCAGGGTTAGATCCATATTGCAGTTCACCATGGGGACGTGTTCAGTCCATTATTATAAAAACTGTCATCTGATGACATAATATGCTCCCATAATATTTTTAAGAAGAAATAGCAAAGCAAATTCTATTAAATTATAGAGAATGGATGATTTCAGTGACAGTGTAAAGGACTTGAAACACAGATGTTGCAGGCTAAGTTCAAAGCTAGACCCTGCTTATAGAAAATAAGACATAAGGAGACCCCGAAGAGCTCACATTTTCATCTACTGTGCAACTCAGTTTTAAGTGATTCCTAATTTCTTTGAAAAAATACTGGTGTTAAGGACCGAATTATGTCCCTCTATCCAAGCTCATATGCTGAAGCACTGACCCTCGCTGTGACTGTAACTGGAGATGTCTTTAAAGAGATCATCTGATTATAATGGGGAGGCTCTAATTCAACAGTGCCAGTATCCTTAGACAAAGAGGGAGAGGTCATGGGAGAACATGGAAAGAGGCCGGCCACCTTTCACAAGCTAGGAAGAGAGGCCTCACTGGAAACAAACCCTGATAATGCTTCATCCTGGACTTCCAGTCTCCAGAACTGTGAGAAAATTAATTGTTTAAGCCAAAGCATCTGTGGCATTTTGTTATGGTAGTGAGAGCAGACAAATGCAGTTGAACTCACTTTATGTTTTAGCAACTATCACAGAGATCACACTCTCTTAATAGCCACATAGATTAAAACACTATACTAGGAAAATCTAGCTTTTTAAAATTTACATAATCCTACACTCTCTTAAAGCACCTCCCTAGAGTCTGAAAATACATTGTGATATTCATATTGAAAAAATCACAAGCATGCCTTTTTCGTGGATGACTTAAAGGATGAAACTGCCTAAATGTGTCAATCACAGAAATTGTAATCCATGCCATTCCCACCTACAAAGGATTTTTATTGAAAAGCATTATGTTGAGCGGCGTGCTGTTGCCAGATACACAGATGTGTAGCGTGTGTGTGAAAATGAATTAGACAATTATTTAGTATTTATCCTTGAATTAGAAATCTGGTAATTCAAGGATAAATACTAAATAATTTGTGCACACATGCTTTATGATGTGAGAAATGAGTTATACCCATTTGGAGTTTGATGTAGCTCCTCTCTATCTTGAGAATATTTTTAAAAAGACATAAACAGCAAGAGAGAAACAGAATAATGTCCTGAGATTCCCTGATAGTAGTAGCCATGATACCCGTATTTCTTTGTATTTGATGTGCATTGCATTTCTTGTTAAGACAGAGTAGTAAGTTATGCATTCTGTGAACCAAAATGCATGAGGGTGTACTGATCTGAAAAATAATATGGTATGTTGCCTCTGAAGCAGTGATGCGAACAAGAAAGAAATAAAAGGCTGCGGCTGCTTACACATTTCTGCCCATGTGTATAAAAAACTAAAAGAAAAATAAAAGAAGAATTTGGGCTTATTTATATATCTCGTGCTTTTTTGTTTTTCTATACACAAAAGAATTATTTTCTAGATTCTGTCACTCATTACTCTATTAGTCATTGGGATGCTGGGAAATATTGAAGGCAAAGGAGAAGAGGGTGGCAGAGGATGAGATGGTTGGATGGCATTGCTGACTCAATGGACATAAACTTGAGCAAACTCCAGGATATAGTGGAGGACACGGAAGCCTGGCGTGCGACAGTCCATGTGGTCACAAAGAGCCAGACATGACTTAGAGACTGAACTACAATTACTTATTGGTGATTCAGTAATTGAAAATGCATCTTTAAACCTGTGGTTATCTTTGTACGTAAGTTCAGTTTACAACAAATGTTTAGACATGATACCAATAAACATGCATTAATACAACTCATTAGAAAGTGGCATTTAGTGTGAAAAAGTTCCCCCTAGGTTCTAAGATTTACTGATCCATTAAAATATTGAAAAGGCTTTACTATACAAAACACCTAAGGTAATGTGAATTATAGGATAAAAGGAAAAAACAAAACAAACAACCAACAACAACAACAAAAAACAAACAGCCAAACAGGAGGTCAGTGGCCCTGGGGAAGATATATTTAATACTGAACAGGACTGGATGGAAGCAGTAGATGGTTCAGTGCTTAAGGTCTGGTTGGACAAGGGTACCACAGATGTTTTGCCAAAGATATAAAAATATAATCAATCACCCGAGAATAAGTGCATGTCCGTCAAATTCAGAAGTATAAATGTAGATATATGGCAGAAGGTATTATAAGAGATACAGATACTTTTCGACAAAATGTTTTTATCCTATAGATATACATCAGCCCTTCATATCCCTGCATTTCCTCACCCATGGATTAAACAAACTGTGGATCAAAAATATTAGAAAAAAACTTTCAGACACCTTCAAAAAACAAAACTGGAATTTACTGTACTCTAGTCAGACACGACGGAAGCAATGCAGCAGCAGCAGCAGCAACTATTTACATAACAGTTGCATTGCACTCACATCTGTTTACATAGCATTTAGATTGTTGTTTTCAGTTTCTCAGTCATGTCTGACTCTTTACAGCTCCATGAACTGTAGCATGCCAGGCTTCCCTGTCCTTCACTATCTCTCAGAGTTTGCTCAAACTCATGTTCATTAGGTCAGTGATGCCATCCAACCATCTCATCCTCTGTCTGCCCATTCTCTCTGCTGCCCTCAATCTTACCCAGCATCAGTTGTTTTCCAATGAGTCAGCTTTTCCCATCAGGTGGCCAAAGTATTGGCGCTTTAGCCTTAGCATCTGTCCTTCCAATGAAATATTCAAAATTGATTTCCTTTAGGAGAAGGAGAAGACTCTTGAGAATCCCTTAGACTGATAGGACATCAAACCAGTCAATCCTAAAGGAAATCAATCCTGATGCAAAGAACTGATATGAACCCGGACAATCTCTGGAAGATAGTGAAGGACAGGGAAGCCAGGTGTGCTACAATCCATGGGGTCTCAAAGAGTGGGGCACTGCCTGGGCCCTCCTTCTTAGTATTTTTTTTTCTTTATACCCAGTTGAAGAGAGTGGTATTATGGATCAAGAAATTCTTTCTTTTCTCTTTCTCTCTCTCTCTCTTTGCCTTTCCCATCCCTCTGCCTCTCCCTCTCTCTTACTTTCCTTCTCTCTCACTGATTTTCCCTAAAACTTAGCTTTGTAAAATAAACTGTTTTATGCAATAAGAAATCCTTTCTCTCCTTTCCTTTTCCTTGATTCAGCCTGACTTGCTACAGAAAGAGATGAATTTCATTGTCTCTCCTCTCTATATTTCACTTCCCTGTTCAAAATTTTTCAATAGTTTTCCACTTGTTAAAGAATAACATTCCACATCTCTGCCATTTAAAACCATATATCTATGCACACTCCAATCTTTACTAACATTTCCAACTTTTCTCTCCACAGTTTGTGTAAAAACACCCTGTTACCGTCAAAGGGATTTTCTGCTGCACACCCATAGATACTGTGTTATCTTTCTGTGTGTCTTCAGATAACCTTTCCTCAAACTTGTACACCATATTGTCCTTTTCTAGCTAAACTCCCAGCTGAAATGTCATCTCTTCCTTTCAGAGCAGCATAGCCTTGCAAATCTCTTTTCTCTAAATGTAATTTGTGCATCCTACACCATC